>NC_142870.1:161440000-162690000 GCF_051225735.1 Oryctolagus cuniculus | reverse complement strand
CCTTTAGAATTTTATCCAAGGGGATGTTTGGTCCCCTGCATAATTCTGATGCTTCTCTCTAATATCAGTGGAAGTATGAGCTAGAAATTTATAGTCACAGGCATGTTTCAACACTATTTGTCTTTTCCTATGAATTAGGATAGTGTTTACAAGGAAAACCATGTCCTTTCTTGTAAATTCAAACAGGCTAGTTACCTTACACCATCATTCTAAACATTTATTAGAGTCTTCAATGAAGCTTCCCATTTCCCTTTTTTATCTCATTTAAGTCCTGCATTATAAAGGGGGCTTGTATTCTGATGGGGTATATTCTGATGGGGCAGTTCAGGCTTGCTGTCTCCTGTAGGTTATATTCCAATGGCTCCTAGGCTTGGGGCTGAGGACTGATTTTCTGAGCAAGGAAAAAGCAGGTTGGTTGTCAGGAAATGGAGGATATTTACAAGGGTGCCATTCTGTGATGATAGTCCTTTTGGCTTTGCCTCACAATAAGTTCTTGGTTGTAGGTTAAATAAGGATAGCATAGCTGAGTCCAGCTGGCAGTTCTTACAGAGTTCATGATTTTCTTGGTGTCATAAAGTGCTGCATACAGGGATTCTGTCCATTTACCATACAGCTAGATCTATTCTGATAATAACTTTTTATATCAAGCATCTAAAGTTATTATGCTCTAAACATACACATTACTAAAGCAGTCACTTGTCAATCAGTGTGGACTCCATCAAAAGGACCCATTAAAGAATAATAACTTAGGAATCAAGGATAGAGATTCAAGGCTGCTGCCTAGTGCTGGACCCATCAGAAGCCCTCACTCAGGCTCCTCTTGCATCACCTCTCATTATTCTCTTGCCTTGTAATGCCAACAGCTGATCTTGAACATCTGAAACAGAATTCATTCATCATTGTCACGCATCCCTCTTCCACGGACAGCGCTGCGCATTGCTGTTGGCAGATCGCTGTTTGATGGCATTCTGCATATTATGCCAAAGCATCAGATGCTGGGAAGTCATTCTTCAAGCTCACTGGCTTCATAACGATGGGATCTGCCTTCAGACATTGCTCAAGCAACAGAGGAGCTGCTTAAGTTCGGAGATAATCAGCCTCAGGGCCACACCTGGCTCTCTCGTGTCTGATGGGGAAAATCCTTTGTCACACACCTCAATTTCAGTCTCAGCAAGCCTGAGAAGCTCTGCTGTAGACTATGCAAATGAATAACAAACCATCTTAGGTTTTCCCAAGTCCTGTCTTTACCTTGATGTGCAAGTGTGAAGGTTTTCTGTTAGAAACTTAGAAAATCTGATGTGTCAACTTAGCTGTAGGATAAAGTTACATGAACTACAGCCACATCAATTATTTATTTCATTGTTACTCTCAGCTCACCATTTCCATGTGTACTTTTCACCTCGCAGTACACCAGTAGGAAACAAATTACCATTACACAATCTGGTTCAAGTGTAGATACAAAATTCTCTGTAGCCCTTGATGTATGGAGCAGGCACTTTGAGGGCTGGTTTTCTAGGGTTTAATGAAATGGAAAATGATGGATATGCTTCAATTCTTAATTAAATACCTCCAAGAAATTTCAAGCTGTGCTTTTGGAATCCATAAATAAAGTCATGAGCCAGGGCTATGCTGAGATCAATATTTTCACTTGTATGAAAATAAGGATTTGCTAAGGATCAAGCTAATTGTGTTCTTACATAGTTTATAAAGCTTCTACTTGAAAATGTATGAGAATAAGTTTACTGTCTTCGATTTGACCAGTTTAACCCTTTCCTAAGTTTATTTACAGCACTATGAAAGACTCATAATTCTACAATCCATTGCTTGAGGTGTTAAAACTTCTTAGTGTAGCAGATGTAAATTAATGAAAAATCAACTTAGATGACCAGATTCTTTTAGATGACCGAACTATCTCAATAAATGGCATTACCTTATACAAGTGTTTCAGACAGAAATATGAAAGTATTATTTGAGATCTCCTCTTCCTGCCTCCTCTCTGTCTCCCTCTGCATTTCATACTATTACTTCAGCTTTGAAAGCATGCCAAGCAAGTCTTTCTCTTACCATCTCTATCAATACCTTTCTAACTTGAATTACCACATTTCTCTTTTTATTACTATGGAACTCTTTTACCTAATTTCCCCATACTCATTTTCTATCCTAAATATGAAATCTAAACCAAAAGAAAAAAATTTTAGAATAAAATGCAGGAGAATATATTCATGACTATGGGATAAGCAAAGATTTTTACATTATTCAATGCTTATTTTCATCTACTTGAAGGGTAGAGATACAAAGAGAGAGAGAGAGAGAGAGAGAGAGAGAGAGAGAGAGAGAGAGAGGAAAAAAGAAGAAGGGGGAGAGAGATCTTCCATCTGCTGGCTTACTCCCCAATGCCTGAAACAGCCAGGGCCAGGACAGAATGAAGACAGGAGCCTGGAACTACTTCTGGGTCTTTATGGGTGGCAGGCACTCAATCACATCATGCTTTCCAGGAGACAGCTGGATATAAACAGAGTACCCAGGACTCAATCCCACAGCAGCTTAACCTGCTTTGCCACAATGCCTGCCCCAAATATTTCTTCAGTATGACATTAACTATGAAAAAATTAATACATGTACTATTTAAAAATTATTAATCCCTATTTATCAAGACACTATTTAGAGTGTAAGAGAGCAGGATCAAGAATAAGAGAAGATATGGAATTACATATTTCCAAAAGAGGAACTGTTTCCACAATATATGAAAGTTCCTAAAAATTAATTTTACAGACATAAACCTAATAAAAAAGGAACAAAGATTTCAATAGTCTTATTACAAAAGATTTCTAAACAACCAACAAAGATATATACTAGTTAATAATTTCATTACTTATTAGAAAAATGTGAATTGAAACTGTAATTTCATAGTACACCTAGTAGTATGTCTAAAATAAAAAAGACAAGCTAATATCCGTTACAGATAAGTACGTGGAACAACTAAGACTTAAGACTTTTTAAAGATTTACTTATTTATTTGAAAGGCATAGTTTTACACACACACACACATACACACAGAGAGAGAGATAAAGAGAGAGAGGGAGAGAGAGATCTTCCATCTGCCGGTTCACTCCCGAGATGGCTACAATGGTCCGAATCCAGGAGCCAGGAGCTTCTTCTGGGTCTCCTGCACAGGTGCAGATGCCCAAATACTTGGGCCATCTTCTGTTGCTTTCCCCAGGCAGATTACCTGGGAACTGGATTAGAAGAGGAGAAGCCAGCACTTGAACTGGCATCTGTATGGGATGCTTGCACTGAAGATGGTGACTTCACCCACTCTGCCACAGTGCCAGCCTCACAACTAAGACTTTCAATAGTTGTTGATTGAAATATATCTTGGGACAACATCTTTGACAAGTGGCTACTAAAATCAAACTGTTGCATATCCTTTGACCCGGGAATTATATTTGTATACGTGTATATGCCCCTAAAATATTATATGTTCACCAAAAGATAAAAATAAATATGCTCACAGTAGCACTAGTCCTAATTACCCCAAAGTGAAAATAAACCTAATGTTTTACATGTGTAGACCAGCCAGATAAATAAGCTGTAGTATTTTTATGCAAAGGAATGGAATTCAGTAGTAAGACTCAATAAGCTCTTCTTGTAAGCAAAAAAAGAAGGCAAATATATCCTGTGATAATAGATGACTATAAATTTATATAATAATATGAACTCACTATTTAATAAACACAAAATAATAACAAAATAGAAAATGTAGGAAAGGAAACATTCGAGCAATTGTTTCATGGGGTAACAATTATTTTTATTTTCCTCCTTAAAAGTTTCTTTGCTTATCTTTTCTATATATTGCTTTTCTATAAGAGAGAATGATTTTTGCTTATTTGTCAAAGATTTGACAGTTTTAGATGCATGGATTAATTTCTGGAGTCTCTAATCTTTTCCAATGGTCCACATGTCAATTTTTGTGCCAGTATCAGGCTGTTTGATTAAAACTGCCCTGTAATATGTTTTGAAATATAGTATTGTGGCCGGTGCCGCGGCTCACTAGGCTAATCCTCCGCCTTGCGGCACCGGCACACCGGGTTCTAGTCCCAGTTGGGGCACCAGATTCTGTCCCGGTTGCCCCTCTTCCAGGCCAGCTCTCTGCTGTGGCCAGGGAGTGCAGTGGAGGATGGCCCAAGTGCTTGGGCCCTGTACCCCATGGGAGACTAGGAGAAGTACCTGGCTCCTGCCATCGGATCAGTGCGGTGCGCCGGCCGCGGCGGCCATTGGAAGGTGAACCAACGGCAAAGGAAGACCTTTCTCTCTGTCTCTGTCTCTCTCTCTCTCTCTCTCACTGTCCACTCTGCCTGTCAAAAAATAAAAAAAAATAATAAAATAAAAAAAAGAAATATAGTATTGTGATGACTCCAGCTTCATCTTAATTGTTGAAGATTGCTGTACTACTCTGGGTCTCTTGTGATTCATTTTTTTCCAGAACTCAGAAGAACATCTTTGGTATTTTGATTGGGATCACATTGAATCTGCAAATTGTTTTGGTTAGTATAGACATTTCGATGAATTAATTCTTCCAATCTGTGAATATGGAAGGTTTTTCTATTTTTTTGTGTATCTTCATCTGTTTCCTTAATGTTTTATAATTTTAACTGTAGAGATCTTTCACATCCTTGGTTAAACTTACCCCAAGGTATTTAAATTTTTTGTTGCTGTGGTGAATGGGATTGACCTTACAAGTTTTTTCTCAGCCAAATTGTGTATACAAAGGCTATTGATTTTTTATGTGTTGTTTTGCAATTTTACCGAACTCTCTTTTGAGTTCCAATAGCCTATTTTTTATTTAATTAATTTATTTTTTGACAGACAGAGTGGACAGTGAGAGAGAGAGAGACAAAGAGAAAGGTCTTCCTTTTCCATTGGTTCACCCCCCAATGGCTGCTGTGGCCGGCATGCTGTGGCTGGCTCACTGCACTGATCCGAAGCCAGGAGCCAGGTGCTTCTCCTGGTCTCCCATGCGGGTGCAGGGCCAAGCACTTGGGCCATCCTCCACTGCCTTCCCAGGCCACAGCAGAGAGCTGGACTGGAAGAGGAGCAACGGGGACAGAATCCGGCGCCCCGAACGGGACTAGAACCCAGTGTGCCGGCGCCGCAAGGCGGAGGATTAGCCTAGTGAGCCACAGCACTGGCCTCCAATAGCCTCTTAGTGGAGTCTTTTGTTCACTTATGGATAGAATCATATCATCTGTAAACAGGGATAATTTGATTCCCTCCTTTCCCATTTATATCCCTTTGAGTAGTTTTCTCTTATTTATGGCTCTGGCTAAAACTTTCAGAATATATTGAATAGTAGTGATGAGAGTGGGCATCATTGTCTGTTTCTGGCTATTAATGGAAATGCTTCCAGGTTTTCATCATTCAATATGATGCTGATTGTGAGTTTGTCTTAAATTGACTTGATTATGTTGAGGAATGTTCCTTCCATACATGATGCGCAAAAGGTTTTCATCATGAAAGGATGTTGTATTTTATCAAATGCTTTCTCTGGATCTATTGAAGTAATCATACATTTTTTGATCACTTCCTGGAGGAAAGAAAGTCTCTTCAACCAAATGATGTTCAGAAATTGGATCTCTGCATACAGAAGTATGAAACAAAACATCTACCTTACATCAACTCACAATGGATCAGAGATCTAAACCTAAGGTCTAAAACCATTAAATTATTGAGGAAAACCCAAAAAGCACTGCAAGACATTGGCATAGGCAAAAACTTCTTGGATAAGATCCCATAAGCACATGAAATAGATGCAAAAATAGAGAAATGAGTCTATAGTGAGCTAAGAAGCTTTGGATTCACAACAAAGTAAACACTCAACAAAATAAAGAAGCAACCAACGTCTGATAAAGGATCGATATCCAGGAGATATAAGGAGTCAGGAAACTTTTTCAAATTCCTCCCCATTGCAGATCACATATTCTCTAAAGGGATCCATAAGGATCACTTGTTTTAATATTTCTTCTTTTTTAATTTTGAAATAAAATACTAGAAAATAAAACATATAAAATTGGCAAGCAAAATTACATGAGCATATATTAGTCTTTAATAGCTTAAAATTAGCTGTTATTTATGGGCTTTTTTGTACACAATAAAATTTTTCTTAAGAACAACTAGGTTTTTTTTCTTACTGAGGTAACAGCAAAGGTAAAATCTGACAATAAAAGCTTCCAAATTGTAAAAAAAAAAAAAAAAAAAAATTGATAGTCCAAGGTGGAAACTGAATCTTTTCATCATTTACTTTGGTTGATATATTTTTTTTTTTTGACTTTTGAAAGGTAACAGCCAAACTATACTAAACTATAAATAGTCTTATCACATAAACTGTCATTTTACCAAAGATAGCAGCTTGATGCTTACATAAATCCTATTTAAAAAACATGCAAGATTGATTTCTAATTTCCAAGTAAGAGTGAAGTTTGATGGCATGTGGTAGACAAAGTTTTGTCTGTTTTCAACTAGAACACAAACTTATACTTTCTTCTTACCTGGAATATATATTCAAGCCTATTTTGGAATGCAAAACGTATTATATCCTAGTCACTTTCCAAGTAACTTGGACTGTATGAAATGCAAAAGTAAAAGCTTTAAAATTGCTTTCTGTCAAACATCCCAGCATTTGTATACACCATTGTGTGGCCTGTGTGCCATTTATCAAATAGCTTCAATTTAGCAAGCAATGAAATGGAAAACTCACTTTCATGCCCAACTGTCATCAAAAGGTGGATTACTCAGAGCAAAGGTGGGGAGTGTCAAGACTGCAGAAGGTTTCTGTAGATAGGAGTCCACATGATATTTCTGCTTGCCCTGGTGTACAAGGAAATCACTGGTGTATATCATGACCATTGTCATTCAAAGAAAGAGAACTGACGGATTCCATTTTAAAGTACCTTTCATGCTTCTTCACATGATGAATATCAGGAAACCTGGGGTCCACCAGCACCTTCTGATTCATGCCTCTCCACTCACTGCTGTGCATAAATATCTCTGACCATTGATTCTGAACACAAGCCAAAGAGCCCAGAACCTCACTGCATGATAATCCATATGCACTGCACCATCAACACATTATTCTTTTGTTCAACTGTCTTTGTCACTCAGGTCATAGTTTATTTTCATTGTTTTGAATGATTATTATAAGTACAAAAGTTATGAGAGCTCAGAGACACAACTTGATGAAACCACTGAATAACTGAGCCAGCAGAATCCATGAGGATCGCATATCTTACTCTCTTTCAACAATGGGCTATTGAAAGTGGCAGTGGGCTTTGCCATATTATTTTTATAAATCATTCCCATTCGAAATCTGAATGGCACAGGGTATCATGGATGAGTTCCTTTTCCTCAGTAATTACCCCTATTCCTACAGAACATTATAGACCTGAAGTTGAGATAAACCAAAGTGCATTCTTTACCTCTATTTGCAGCAAGATTCTAGTTCTACAGTATATTGTTACTGTGTTTAATCAAATAGTGCAGTTAGACAATTGCGTAGTATTTATTCCAGTTTAAAGAGAAAACTGACATAACTCTAGAAAGTCAGATATTTGGATCAAAGCAATTGTCATTTTCCTCAACAGTCACTTTGGCATATTACAAGGAAAAGTGGGCTTGGGTCCAAAGTAGAAGTCCATTCAATATTATGACCTCTATTAATTCATCAGTGTAATATAAGAATGATTTTCCAATGAGGGTTAAATGTGATAATCTTGTTTTTTAAACTTGCCTATTTAACACATCTCCAAACCTAGAAGATAAAATAAGAAACACTATCTAATAGAACCAACACGCTACCAACATTATAATTATGCTTACAATTTTTTAAGTATGATTGCATCTCCAAGGATTTTCAATGACTGGGTACTTACATGAGATCTGATGTAGTACATATTGCCCCAGTTCCAGTGCTGATGATATGGTTAGTCACTGTGAGCGACTGTGAGAGAAGATATTTATCATTCATAGTTTAAATAAATGGAAATCCTAAAATAAAGCCAGTAGGCATTGTTCTTAGAAATACAACCTTCAGTGTGAAAGCCCATGTTCCCTAAGGGAAAACAAACAAAAACTCAAAGATGTCCAAGAATGTATGTGCTACTAACAGAGAATATCACAGAAATATGCTTTAACTTCCTAACTTATCAGGTTCACCCTCAAGTTTACACTTAGCAGGGACTTGTGACCATGTTGAATGTGATAGGTTTTTTTCCTTTATCTCATATATGAAATAGTGTGAATCATTCACTTGAATACACTTTGGGCTGAGCTTTGGAAAACCAACCAACAAAACACAGATACTAAAAAAATCACTGATTTAAATATAGGAAAATTAATTGTACATTTGTGATAATACTATTAAACTATTTCATTTTCCCTTTATAAAATAATAACTAAAATCGTTGGCCTTATTGAGACAAGAATTCAGTATTTTCCCAACCATGTGGCTGAATATGATTAGAGTTGAGCAATTATGTTCATGGATGGTTTGTTAAAAGGAAAAACCTGGAGGAGAAAAAAAAGTAAAAGCCTAGCTTGTCTATATATTTCTGTGATATCTTTAAGTTTTTGACATAATATTCTTTTCATAATTTTAATTGTTCTTTAATATAATATTGCTCCCTTTAGATTTGGATTGTATCTCACAAATCATCTGACCAAGTACTAGTGACCTCCAGTACAGAACTTAGTTCACTAAATTATTACTGAAAGACTGCAGTGTGGGAGCTACAGTCCTTGGCCTTGGAGCAGCTTCAGAAAACATTGCTCTTGGTCATGAGAAATTCACATTCATCTCAAGAATAGATTAGGGAACCCAGTCCCAGGAAAAGCAAAAGTCACAAAACATAGTGATCTTTCCTCTGTTTAAAAAAATACAACATTGCATTCATAAATTCCTCTTGGAGTTGGCACGTCTTGTCACATTATCAATTATGTGACAAAAACAGACTATGTGATGAAAGGAGGTTAATTTGTTCCTTACTTTAGGTATTTAAATAAATACTGTAGAATCACATAGAAGAACAGAACAAGAAAAAAAATCTGAAACATATAAATTAGGAAATGGGATCACAGAAAAAGATGAATCTATTAAAAGATGATGCTAAATTCTCCTTGAGAAGAACGTTTTTCTAAGAAAATGTCAGTTATAGAAGTAGAACACTAAGTTGTATCCATTAAAATGGAAGGAATAAGAAAGATCTTCTACAACGGCATGCATTCTTCAAAGTACTTTCCCCCTAAATGGGGACAGGTTCATTCTTTCAGGCTTTCAAGGAACAGACTACACAGTAATTTCTTTTCAAAGAAGTGCCATGGTTTTGTTATTCAGCACAATATCTAGTGTATGATACTGTACAATAATAAAGGTATTATAAAAACCCCAGAAGCCATTCCATGCATCTACAACCAACTAATCATTGACAAAGGAGCTGACATCAATTCCTGGAGCAAGAGGAGTCTCTTCAACAAATGGTGAAGGGAAAACTGGATCTCTGCATGCAGAAGTATGAAGCAAGATCCCAACCTTACACCTTACACAAAATCCACTCACAATGGATCAAAGATGTAAATCTATGACCCCCAATACCATCAAATTATTAGAGAACATTTGGGAAACTCTGAAAGACATTGGCATAAGCAAAAAGTTCTTGGAAAAGGCCCCAGAAAGACAGGCAGTAAAAGCAAAAATAAACAAATGGGATTAAATCAAGCTAAGAAGCTTCTGTGCAGCAAAGGAAACATTCAACAAGGTGAAGAGACAATCAACAGAATGGGAGAAAATATATGCAAACTATGCCACTGGTAAAGGAGTAATATCCAGAATATGTAAAGAGCTCAAGAAACTCAACAATAAAACAAATAATCCAGTTAAGACATGGGCAAAGGAATCGAACAGGCGTTTTTCAAAAAATAATATTCAAATGGCCAACAGAAACATGAAAGGATGCTTAAGATCAGTAGCCATCAAGGGAAATGCAAATAAAAGTCATAATGAAATTTCACTTCATCCCAGTTAGAATGGCTCTCATACAGAAATCAAAAACGATAAATGCTGGTAAGCATAAGGGGAGAAATGTTCTCTGATGTAAGCCACTGGGGAAGAGAGTATGGTGATTCCTCAAAAAGCTAAAAATAGATCTACCATGTGACTCAGGCATTTCATACCTGGGAATTTACCCAAATGAAATGAAATTAGCATATTATAGAGTCAGCTGTATCCTCATGTTTATTGCAGCTCAATTTGGAATAGATAAGATATGGAATCAACCCAGATGTCCATCAACACAGTACCTGGTGTGTGATACGTACAATAATAATGGATAAAGGAAACGTGGTGTATATATATACTGTGGAATACTATACAGTGGTTAGAAAATGAATTCCTGTTGTTCGCAACAAAATGGATGCAACTGAAAACCTTTACACTTAGTGTAATAGGCCAGTCCCCAAAAAGGCAGATACCATATGTTTTCTCTGATCTGTGGTAACTAATAGAGTATCAGAAAATGTAATGTATGTGAGTGAAATTGACATTTCAAAATTTTATTATTGTTTACAGCCTAGTCTCTGCTGTTGAGAAAGAGTGTTTTTTCTTCTTCTTATTCTTTGTTGAACTCTTTACCTAGTGGAGGGTTAAACTTCTGTTTATAAAATATACTGAAAGTATGTCATTGTAAACATCAAAAAAAAAAATAAGAAAGGAAGCAGGAGGGGTAGAGGAAGCTTGAGCAGAAGGAGGGTAGCATGGGAAATATCAATATGTCCCTAAAGCTGTACACAGGAAACACAGGAAATCTGTTCACCTATGTAAATTCTAAAAGTTGAGGGAAAAGGTTTCATAGCATAGAGAAAGAATGCATATTACCATAGTTATTTTACCAAGTTAGCATAACTCAGATTGAAAGTGTAAGACGATTATTCAGGAAGAACACTGTGGCCCCAAAGCCTTACTCATAAATATCAAGTGTAGAATTGTCAGCCAAATGCTGGCAAATCCACACCAGGGTAAATTAAAAGAAAAATTCTCCATGAAAAGTAGACTTTATGTTTTGACAGCAGGAGTAATTCAGTACTAGGGACTCTATTCATATAAAGTAAGTTACCATTTAAAAATTCATATCATCCTTTTCAGATATGTTAATATATTTTGGATAAAAATCACTATCTCAGCCTAGTAAAAACTCTAAAAGAAACATATAAAATATAAAATATTTCCTTGGAGCCATCCTTGTGGCACGAAAGGTTAAACCTCTGCCCACGATGCTGGCATCCAGTATGAGTGCCAGTTCCAGTCCCAACTGCTCTGCTTCCAATCTAGCTTCATGCTAGTGCATTTGGGAAAGCAGCAGAAGATGGCCCAAGTGTGTGGCCCTTTCTCTCTATGTGGAAGACCCAGCATGAGTTCTAAGCTCCTGGCTTCCAAATGGCCCAGCCCAGGCCTTTGCAGCCATTTGGAAAGTAAAACAGCAGATGGGTGTTTCTCTCTTTCTCTCTTTCTCTCCCCCCACCCCATCTCCCATGCCATCTTTCACTCTCTCTGTGTAACTGTGCCCTTCTCAAATAAACAGAATAAATCTTTTTTAAAAACATATTTTTCTTAATATGATTTTACAAAATTTAAAAGTGAAATAAATTAAGTTAAATTAAAAGAGGAATAAGACAAAGATATCCTTTTCACTATGATCATTTAACAATGTCCGATAAGTGTCCCATGTGTTCAGGGAAGACAATATAACAAAAGGTACAAATATTGAAAATAATGAAATTATCATTATTTACACATAATTTGATTACCCAGCTGGAAAAAACAGACAATCATAATTGAAAAAACATGCATAAACTAATACTATTAGGTAAAATTCTGACCACAGAAATAAGTTACTATCAATAAATTTCATATTTATTAATAATAAATGCAATAAAATAATGAATAATGTAATATAATAAAAAATTCATTCCAAATAGCATCAGCCATGCAACATGGATAGGGACCATGACAACATTGTATTAAATAATATAAATAAAGATTTGAATAATAGCAATACTAATTTGATAAAAATAAAAAAAAATTTAAAACAAATGTACCAGACAAAATGTTAATTTTCCTCATACAAACAATTTACATAACAAGAGCAATATGAGCTAATAAAATAACAATTTGCAAAGCAATAACTGCAAATAGTCAAAAAACTATAGAAAGAATTTAACCTTACTTGTAATTAACTAAATTGGAATAGTCATTATTGAAGGCCAATAAGAACATGATAATTAAGAAGAACATTGCAACTAATTGCCGGGGAGTTTGGGAATTTTGCACTCACATCTGCTACTGAAATTGTACATTGCAGAGCCTGTGGCTTTGGAGGCATTATTTAATATCAGATAACTCCAAAACATTCATGAAAATGGAATTAAAAGATGAGTTTTTTGGTGTAAAAATTTTGAAGTCCATACAGTTTTTTCAAACGAACTTTTGAAGACCACCTAAGTGCACAGATTTCAAAATTCAAGAGGCTGGTGCTGTAGCACAGTGGGTTAAAGCGCTGGCCTGCAGCAATGGCATCCTGTATTGACGCCAGTTCAAATCCCGGCTGTTCCACTTCTGATCCAGCTCCCTGCTTATGGCTAGGAAAGCAATCGAGGTTGGCCTAAGTCCTTGGGCCCCTGCACCCATGTGGGATCCCCGGAGGAAGCTCCTGGCTTCTATCTTTGGATCAGCTCATCTCTGGCCATTGTGGCCATTTGGTGAGTGAAGCAGAGGATGGAAGACCTCTCTCTTTCTGTGTCTCTATTTCTCAGCAACTCTTTCTTTCTTTTTCTTTCTTTCCTTTTTTTTTTTTTTTTTTTTGACAGGCAGAGTGGACAGTGAGAGAGAGACAGACAGAGAGAAAGGTCTTCCTTTGCCATTGGTTCACCTTCCAATGGCCGCCGCGGCCGGCGCGCTGTGGCTGGCGCACTGCGCCCGGCGCACCGCGCTGATCCAATGGCAGGAGCCAGGTACTTCTCCTGGTCTCCCATGGGGTGCAGGCCCCAAGTACTTGGGCCATCCTCCACTGCACTCCCTTGCCACAGCAGAGAGCTGGCCTGGAAGGGGGGCAACCAGGACAGAATCCGGCGCCCCGACCGAGACTAGAACCCGGTGTGCCGGCGCCGCAAGGCGGAGGATTAGCCTAGTGAGCTGCGGCGCCGGCCATCAGCAACTCTTTCAAATAAGTAATTTAAAAAAAAAATTTAATGGCTGGCGCCGTGGCTCACTTGGGTAATCCTTTGCCTGCGGCGCCTGTACATGGTGTTCTAGTCCCGGTCGGGGTGCCAGATTCTGTCCCAGTTGCTCCTCTTCCAGTCCAGCTCTCTGCTGTGGCCCAGGAGTGCAGTGGAGGGTGACCCAAGTGCTTGGCCCTGAACCCGCATGGGAGACCAGGAGGAAGCACTTGGTTCCTGGCTTCAGATCGGCGCAACAGCTGGCCACAGCGCGCCAGCTGTAGCAGCCATTTAGGGGTGAACCAAAGGAAAAGGAAGACCTTTCTCTCTGTCTCTCTCTGTCTCTCTCTCTCTCTCTCTCACTGTCTCACTCTGCCTGTCAAAAAAATTTAATATATGCATTTACTTTTAACTGAAAAAATAAATTTCTGGAATTTATTATAATGAAAAATATTTGAATGTATCCATGCAATGCACCATTATTTTTAAAGGATAAACAATGCATTAAATAAGTATACATCAGGGGTGGCACTGTGGTATAATGGGTGAAGCAACCACCTGCCTGCAATGTATGCACCCCATATGGTGCCAGTTCAAGTCCTAGCCGCTCTTTTTCTGATCCAGCTCCCTGCTAATTCACCTGGGAAAGAAGTAGAATATAACTCCAATCCTTGGGCCCCTGCACCCACATGGGAGACTCACACGAAGCTCCTGGCTCCTGGGTTCATTCTGGCCCAGTCCCGGCTGTTGCGGCCATTTAGGGCGAGAACCAGTAGATGGAAGGTTTCTCTATCTCTTCCTCCAACCCCACTCTGTAGCTCTGCCTTTCAAATAAATAAAATATATCTTAAAAATCAATCAATAGAATAGTTAAATCAATTATTGCATGAATGTATAATGAAATATTATGCTGCCTTTAAACACGATGCTGGCTATCTATAGTCTTTGACAGGGAAAGATGCCTGTGATGTAGAGTTCAAGAAAACAGGGCCACAGAATTCAAAGTGCAAATTACAAAACTTGGAAGAGAACAATTTTCGTATAGCTATAAGCCTTTGATATGCTTATAAATTCCAGAAGCGTTTTGTCAGATTATTTACAGAATGTTGCTCCTCATTCTATTTTATGTATTTTTGCTTTGTTTTTCTGAAATTTCTCACATGAACATGCACCCTTGCCCAAATGAAATAAAAGATTTTTTTAAAGGCATCACTTTGTGTTGGAGGAAACCTTGGAGATGAGCTGCCCTGATTTATTGCTCAATGTGGGGAGAAATCTGTAGGCACAGACGCCTAATAAGTTTTGCTCATTTGAAGCAGTTAAAATAGCCCTCTGTACAAGACATCTTTCTCTGAAGGACACAGACATAGTCGAATTTGAAAATGAATAAGAAAAGTGAAAATATTTTCCTATCCAGAGAATTTGCATCCTGCCAAATAACTATAATCAAACAAAATTACCTGTACAACAAGGACATGGACGTTTCATTTATAAACTGCAAAAATTGGATGCAATGCAAATGTTCATCAAAAAAAAAAAGAATCGCTATGTATTCATACTGTGGAATACTACACACCAATGAAAGGAACAGGCTACTGCCAAAGGCAACAGCATATGCAAATCTCACAGACAAAATTCTGATTGCAAAGAAACCATCTTGAAAGCCTCATTACTCTTTGAGTACATTTACGTTAGGTAAAAAATGAAAAATTAATCAACAATAACAGAAGACAAATAGGTTAGGAATGCACTTACTGCCTTACAAAGAACAAGTGACCTAGGGCATTAGAAATATGAGGGTTCAACACATTAAGGACAGAGATCCTACATGGGAAGTAAGTGCACAGTGACTCCTGTTGTTGACTTAACAATTGACACTCTTATTTATGGTGTCAGTAATCACCCTAGGCTCTTGTCATGAGTTGCCAAGGCTATGGAAGCCTTTTGAGTTTGCCAACTCCGATCTTGTTTAGACAAGGTCATAGTCAAAGTGGAAGTTCTCTCCTCCCTTTTACTTAATATATACTAAATTGATCTTCTGTATATAAAGATAATTGAAAATGAATCTTGATGTGAATGGAATGGGAGAAGGAGCAGGAGATGGGAGGGGTGTGGGTGGGAGGGAAGTTATGGGGGGGGGGAAGCCACTGTAATCTAAAAGCTGTACTTTGGAAATTTGTATTTATTAAATGAAAGTTAAAAACAAAACAAAAAAGCAAACAAAAAAATATGAGGGTTTTTCAAAAGGTTCATGGAAAATAGAATAATAAGTTTATTTTGCTGCAGAATAATTTTTAAATTCATACATTAAATGTGTCTTCAAAAAGTTCACAAATATGTATATCACAAAATTATGCACAAACTATTTTTCTTCAAAATACGTTCACGCTTTAATTCTGTTTTTCATGACGTTTTTGAAGTACCATTGTGCTCATTAACTTCATCTGAATTGAGGTCATACAGATACATGCACATGTAAAAATTTACTGAAATACACATATAGATTTTTGCATTTCACTTTTATATAAAAATTATTCCTCAATTAAAATGTTTTCTGAAAAGTGACTAAAAATAAAAAGCTGATCTTTCCAGGAAGGAAAGATGAGGTCAGTACACAGTGTCAGGGTGGAAGCTATGTAGTCAGCATGCTTTCTGTCAATGGGGACACTATCATACCATCTGAATATACTTCATTATTACAACTGGCTAGCAGTCATTTATAGAAATTGTTCATAAATATTTAAACACGCTGCCTGGGAACATTTCTAAAGAGCTTTCCATACCTTCCGGTTGAGGTACATCGCTGTGGTTTTTCAAGAGCGTGTTCTTGATATTGAAGTAATTGAAAAATCCAGTGCAAATTGGTCTTTGTGACAAAGAAATCTACAGCCCTTTTCTTTTGCATCCCTTTATTTTAGGCCCATAATATTCGCTATACTGAACTGAGTCTCTCAATGTGACATTCCCATCTGACACTCTCAAGTTTGCCCACTGTTCTAATGTTAAATTCCTGTAGCTGAGGGCTCCGAGTCAAGCCTTTGTTGACAAATCTGCCTCGTGTTTTATCTGTAAGCGGGGGATCAAGGAGAATTGTCCCAGGCCAAACTGTAAAAATGACATGGCAGTTATCACAATTTTTAGATCCCTTTACAATGACCTTATTCTATCATTTCTCTGCTGAAATATTTTGCTTTCCAGATAACATACTCCATAACAAAAATGTGAGAATTGAAATACAAGTTGGAAAAATGTACATTTGGCATGGTTACAAACGTATGCATCTTGTTCTCAGACACGTAGTTTGTTCTCTAATGCTGCTTTGGGTTTTCCTATGAGCCTCATTCCTCTGAGGAATGGGGACAACTCCAGATTGTTCTTGTTTAATATTTCCTTTCAGGATGAACACGCAGTTACTCAAAGTTGAATCTGTTGTGAAGTTCTCTGAATCACTTACTTACAAGGGCTTTATGACAAGACCGTAACATTGTCATGTCAGGTAAATGCTCTTTCATCTTTCCTCACCCTTTTTCAAGATGGTACTTGAGTTTTTGTTATTGAGTTGGGAGAGGTATCACCAGAGGGAGTTCTTGGCTGCAGAGTGAAGCAATTCCAGGGTTGCTAGGTCTTATGCTTCTTCAGGTATCTCTCTGAGACATCTCCTGTCTGCCAGCTTACTCAAGCTCTGCCCTATTGCCATCTGTACCTAAACCTGGTGAGTTCACCTCTCCCCACTGGGTCAAGTTCAGTGGCTCTCCTGGTGGGCTCAGCCTCTCCTTTGTTCTAACTGGCTTTATGCATGTCTCTGAACATCTGTATACCCTCCATCCAGCCCTGGGCCTGCATGTGTGTCCTGAAGGCCCCCTTCCCTTCCACCTCGGTATGCAATGAAGCAGGGCTACCTCACTTTATGTGGTCCTCTTGGCACCTGCTTCTGAGGACCTGTGGCAAAGTCTGTCTCTAAACTACGGCCATATGGTGGTAGTTCTTAGCTCCAGGGTGCATCAGGTAGACCCAGAGCTCTTGCTGAAAAGCAGGCTGCTAGGTTCTGCCCTTGGAGTTTCTAATTATTAAATGTGGGATCAGTCCAATAATTGGCATTGTCAGCAAGTTCCCAGGTGAAGTGGATTCTGACACTGATATGGCCATTGCTGCTACTGAGGTCGCCTTTTGATAGCCACTGGCCATGGGAGAATAAAGCTGAGCTCAGGAGAGCTGAAACTCTGGTATTTCCAATACTGCCTTGTTAATACTGAAAAAAAAAAGTCCCTGTCTTTGGTTTTCCCCTCTCTAACACCACTCTCTTTTAGCTTCCCATCTTTCCAAAGATCTACCCTACTTTGTTGAATGCTTTCATCCTTTCACAATTCTTTGGAAACAGAATAAACGGACTTTGCTTTCACATGTGCTAAGTGCAGCATTCTCTCACCTTAGGCAACAAGCCGAACGGCACAACTGCCCTAGGAAGGCGGGGCATCTTCTTTAAATGTCATGGAAGACCTGCTTCCGGAAATGCTCAGATAGCTAGAAAATGCGTTTCTCTCTAAGAAAAGTCTGGCTTTGAAGACAATTATTTTTTAGGAGGAACATTTTTTTTTTCAATTTTTATTTAATAAATATAAATTTCCAAACTACAACTTTTGGATTATAGTTGCTTTTCCCCCCATAACCTCCCTCCCACCCGCAGCCATCCCATCTCCCACTCCCTCTCCGATCCCATTCTTCATCATGATTCATTTTCAATTATCTTTATATACAGAAGATCAACTTAGTCTATACTAAGTAAAAATTTCAACAGACTGCACCCACAAAGACACAAAAAGTATAGAATACTGTTCGAGTAGTAGTTTTACCATTAATTTGCATAGTACAACACATTAAGGACAGAGATCCTACATGGAGAGTAGGTGCACAGTGACTCCCGTTGTTGATTTAACAATTGACACTCTTATTTATGACGTCAGTAATCACCGGAGGCTCTTGTCATGAGCTGCCAAGGCTATGGAAGCCTCTTGAGTTCACCAACTCCAATTTTATTTAGACAAGGTCATAGTCAAAGTGGAAGTTCTCTCCTCCCTTCAGAGAAAGGTAGGAGGATCATATTTTGGTCCAACCTTTCAGTAGTACAAGATTAATTCTTCTTTTCTCTCTGTATTCTTCACACAAAAACCCCTTCTCTTTTCTTTCTGCCCCCACCCTCTCATCCACAGCACCAGGCATTTCAATGCCCGTGGCTAGCTGGAGGGACGATTATAGTCATAAAATTACAAAATATAGAGGTCACTAATAGTTTGCTCAATTATCCTTGTTATGGGTAATGTTCATTGAGGACACCAATCTATTGCTTTCCTTGAAGGACTGGTGACTGAAGGGCTCAAATTGTACAGCATGCTGTGTACTATAAAGTATAAAGCAAATTTGTCCCTGCTAAGATAGTATTTAAATAACTTAATTAGATGTTATGGAATAAAAAATCCCAATAAAATCATTTTCAAATATTCAAATTCTCGCCAATAGCAATATTTTGTCAGGTTGTGGAGACAAAGCACGTTGGCAAGGTGACAAGAAACCTAAAATTGGCAGTACCAGAAAACCTTTCTGCTGCCAACTGCATGTGCAGGTGACTGGGACTTGATAAGATTGGAGAGGAAAATTCTTTCCTATCATTCTGAACTTGATAGAAAGCCACTTCCTGCTATTAATGTCCATGACCCCAAATCTTTAATGGTGGAATTTTTCATGTCATTGTGCTAAGTAAGCTTACCACCATATTAGAGTTATTCAAATTTGGGTGAGAAATATGATATGTAAAAAGGTGTAAGTTGTAGGCAAGAAATCAGACTCTACTGAATAAAACAGTCTGTGTTCTTTATATAACTTATATTGAGCACTTTTTTGTGAAGTTCACTAGAAACTGACTTATTTAGTGTACAGGCATTAAATTCCACTGAATTATTGAAGTACTTTTAAAGGCAATAAATTCCTTTTTGTAAGGTTTTATTGTTTATTTGTTTATTTGAAAGGCAGACCTAGAGAGAGAGGGAGAGACTTAGAAAGAGATCACTGATTCACTACACAAAAGGCTACAGCAGCAAGGCCCTGGTAAGGCTAAAGCCAGGAGCCTGGAAATCCATCCAGGTCTCCCACGTGGGTGGCAGGGGGCCAGGCACATGGGCCTTCCTCCACTGCTCTCCCAGGAGCATTAGCAGGGAACTGGATCGGAAGTGGAACAGCTGGGACTCAAACCAGCTCTCTGATATGGCATGCTGGTATCCCAGGTGGAAGTTTAATCTACTACACCACAATGCCAGAAAAAGTTCTTAAACCATATCAAAGATGTGATAATTGTGGTATTTGTCATGTACATCAGACAGATGTGGTTCACAACTCTTGAACCCTTGCTGATAGGGGAAATATTTTACAGTCTTTATTTACTTTTGGATTTGGGCATGTGACATCTAATTTCTATTAGTGTGGACACAAAGGATTCTTTTACAAAAAAAAAAACAGCAAAGGCATCATCCTAATGAATAGTGGTGATGTATATTATTAATTGCTTCTATTAGGACGTTTGACTTTTAGAATCCCACCTCTGTTCAGTGAAGCTCATCTCCCTGGTAGACCTCACCTATAGAACAGGCCTCTACTTTTCCTAAACTCTGTGCTGGTACTTCCATTTTATTTAGTCACTTTTCCCCAAAAGAGAATCCCTAGATTCCTTACCTTCCAATAGTCATTGTTTTGCTGTAAACATCTCTCCTAAAAGTCAGACCAGTTCACATCACTATTTAAAAATCTTCTAGGGGCTAGTGTTGCAGCGTAACAGGTTAAGCCACTCCCTGTGACTCTGTTATGAAAGATGACTGGAGTCTCAGCTGCTCCACTTCTGATCAAGCTCCCTGCTAATGCACCTGGGAGAGCAGCAGAGGATGGCCCGAGTGTGTGGGCCCTGCCATCCACCTGGAAGAACTGGATGGAGTTCCAGGCTCTGGGCTTAGGACTGGCCCAGTTCCCCTATCAGGGTCATTTGGGTAGTAATCCAGCAAATGGAAGATCAGTGTCTCTCTCTTTTTATCTCCACCGCTCTCTGTAACTCTGCTGTCAAATAAAATTAAATTTATAAAATCTTCTAGCAGTTTTCTTCACTTTGTGTCTATAGAAATATTTCCTGTCCCTTTAGGAAACCCCTTTGCCCAAACTTCCAACTCCATGATATACTGCAGTTTAGAATTTATGTTGAGTCATATCAATACACCTCCAAGACGTTCATCAAGACTTTAGGAAGGTGTAAAACCAATCAAGACAGACCTGGATATGTTTCCCAAAGCATGAGTGTGTGGGTACCTTATTATTTCTAGTCAACAGGAGAAACTATGTTTTTTTTTTTAATTAATTTATTTATTTGAAAGGCTGAGTTAAAGAGAGGCAGAAGGAGAGAGAGAGAAAAAAAAGACAGAGAGAGAGAGAGAGAGAGAGAGAGAGAGAGAGAGAGAGAGAGAGAAAGGAGATCTTCCATCCACTGGATGCTAATCCAAAGCCAAGGGCCAGGAGTTTCTTCTGGGTCTCCTACAAAGGTGCAGGGGCCCAAGCATGTGGGCTATCTTCCTCTGCTTTCCCAGGCCAAAGCTCAGAGCTTGATTGGAAGAGGAGCAGCCGGGATTCCAACTGGTGCCCAAAGGGGATGCCAGCGCTGCTACAGCACAATATCAGCCCCAAAATTATGGTTTCTGCATGTAGGGGTTCTACAAACCTGTAGAGGTCCATTAGCTAACAACCAATCATAATATATTAACTTGTCATCTGTGGGTGAGTAAAGTTTCTAAAATAAGGCTGTTAAGAAGCTTTAGTTCTGCCTATAATTACCCCCCATCCTAGTGGAGTCTAATTTTAATACCTCCACATAATACGCCAGGAAAGGAATTACATGTACAAACTAGCTTTTAATTAAGTGGGAAAGAACCTATGCATACTTGGCTGCCTGATGTTCTTTTATTTTCCTTAATACAGAACATGGCACATCCACCTTTAAATGGTTTCTGATTAATAAGCACTTGTTTCAGGACCACAGAGACTGAAATAAGATAAATGCATATTAACAGAGAAGGAACAATGAGAAAGGCGGTAAGTGTCACTAGCTTAAAATGTGTACTGTAAGCAACTCCAAAGGCAGGGAAATGCGGTTATTAAACCAGCATGAAGAATCATAGGCCTATTTACAGAAGTAATTAAGCACTCTCATCAAGTTTATGACTCCTTGGATCATTTCAGGCAACTGGAAATTGGAGGAGAAATGTTAATCGGGGCCCGAAGCATGACAGACAGCTTGACTTCTTGACACCAGTGGACATGATGGCTGAGTAGTGAGGACACTTTGCTTTACAAAATGTGTGGCTTTTTAAGTTTTAGGGATTAATTGGGAAGAGGGTTCACAGAGTTAGCTCCAAATTCAACATTTTCCTAAAATTGCCATAAAATTATTGTGGCAACAGTAACAACAATAGTAATATCAAAGACTTATTGAGTATTTAGTTCCAGGCACTATTCCAGGTAGTTAATAGGTTTTAGCTCATTGGAACTTGAATACAAACCCGTAAGGTAAGAATCATTTTATCTTCATGTTGATCATTATAAGATGCCCTTGCGATCCTCACTCAGAAGTGCTGTTTCATCCCTTGGTCTTCACGAACACGGCCTGGATTTCTCTCTTACCATGTCTTACACTGGACAGTTTCATTTCTATTCAACCCTTTCTGACCTCTTATGGCTAGAGTACAAGCTAACTAAGGACACAGATCTGTATTACTAATTGCTATATCTTCACTCTTCCTAGATTATAATTTCCTCGTCACATACTTGTAGAATACAGAATTTGAATAAATTAAGATCACTAGGTAGATTTTCTTGTTCCTTTGAAGAGTACAGAAGGATACATTTCAAATACTCATGGCTTATCTAATTCAAAAGTTAGATATACAAAACAAGATGATCCATGTTTATACAAATATGCACATATACAAATATGTGAGAATGCATTAAAATGTTAAAATATTTATCTCAAGATGATAAGTAACCTTTATTGCTTTTCTCTTTTCCAAAACAAATATATTATAAGACTAGAGTAAATGTTGGTTGCTAAAATAATTATTGGTATAAATACAATTATGGTTTTGTCCAATTAGTTTTGCTGAATACTTGTGTATTAACTGTGTAATAATTTTATAATCATATAATTATAATTATTATAATATAATAATGATGTAGAGAATAAATAGGGGGAAAATCGATTAACATGTTAGGGTTCCTCCCTCCCCCCATTTATTCACTATACCACCAAGAAGTTTCTGAGAATATTATCTATCTCACGGAAAATTCCAGTGTTACTGATTAAAACCTGAGCAAAGTTTGCCCGGCATTCGCATTTCCCATTTCTGTCTTCCACAATAGCTTAATCCATTATTTGTTCCTAAGGCTAGTGGTGCAAACATCAGGACTGCTTGGTAATCCATTTTTCAAGTCTTTCTTGCAGATACCAGGCCAAGCAAGTCAGGAGGAAAAGCCTTTCTTGGGGCATCTGTTTTTAGCTTATTACCCTGAGGCATAGTATGAAAATTTAGCACCATGAATTGGGGTTTCTTTAAATAACTTTGCTTTGAACAACATGGATTATTCAGAATCCTTTAAAATCATACATGCCAAGGTTCTTATTGATTAAAGATTTTCATCCCTTCAAAGCTTCGTGACTGCTATGAAGGAAACATTTCTAACACCCTTGAGTTCTAGTCTACAAGGACTTTTCAATGGTCGCTAATGCCAACATTGCAAATTCTGTAGCCGGTTTTAAATTTAAGGAAATGAGAAGAAAGGTTTCTATCTTATTATTATGGCTAAATAAAATTCTTGATCTCTTTGCTTTTTAGCGGCAGGAATAATTCTGGGCTTAATTACTTTCTAGGTTTCAACTGCCCACGTGATAAAGGATACACTGACAGTTACAGGAATATCCAATCTAAAAGGGACAACCATTTTACCATAAAGCTCTTTTCTATCAGATGAAACTGCTTGAATGAAACCATCATTCACAGATACTTGGAAAATATAACTTTATCAGATTGAAAACTTTCTTATTCCCAATCTGTTTGTTTTGTTTTATTTAATGTTTATATTATTTACCAAGATTCCTGAATTTCATGTATTTATTCTACTTGGCCATAAATTGTCACAAATCTCCTGTTCAGTGGAGCTGAGGAATAGAAAGTACTTTAATATTTTTTTAGTCAGGGTCCATGGTGTAATGGAGAAAGTACTTCTATATTTTCTGTCTTCAACATAAGAACACGTAAATACTAGTATCCAAAGCTCTTAAAATAATTTGCCAACGCCAAAACAATGAAAAAATTATTTATAATATTTTAAAAATTCATTTTTTATTGATTTACAAAAAAAGAGTGGTTATTGTAGAAAATGCAGAAGATACAGAGACAAAAGCAAATATTAAAACAACTCATATTTCCATTACCTTAGATAACCCCATTTGGGATGCACATTTAAGATTTTTCCCCATCATGTAGATAGATGAATTTATGCAGAAATGCAATCATGATTTTATAATATCATAATTTGTTTTCTACTTTTCTACACACAGCAAAAATATCTGCTATTAATGTAATTCCTCTATTGGATTTTGAAAAGCTGCTTAATATTTCATTATTTGAAAGTATTAGAGCTAAATAATCCCTTATTTTAGAAGCTGAAGAGATGTTAAATATCTGTTATTATAAATATTATTATAATGAATATTCCTTTCACTAAACTTTAGTCATTTCTTTAGGTTACATTTTACAAATGTAATATCTTGCTCAAGACGTATGCATATTTCAAAGCTTTTGTGATACTTTTTGCCAGATTGCTATCCAAACAAATGACACCACTTTTTCTTTCAACATCAATTATGAGCATGCCATGACTGAACCTTTTGGAGCACTTAGTATTATGAGTTGAATTGTGTCTCCCCAGAATTTATGTTGAAGTCATAACCCTAAGTACCTCAGGATGTGAATTTATGAATTTATTTGGAGAAAGAGCCATTATAGATGTAATTAGTTACATTAAGATGTTCTGATGAATATAACTGGTATCCTTATAAAAGGTGGATATTGCACATGAAAGCAAAGATGCTTCTATAGGACAAGGAATACCAAAATTGTTAGTAGGTATGTAATCTGTACATGGAGGGGGCATCTGGCCTGCGATTAAGGTGCCCACATCCCTTGTCAGAGTCCCTGGGTTTGACACGGGGTTCTACTCCTCTACTTCCTGTTAACGCACACCCTGAGAGACACTGGTGATAGCCAAAGTAGCCAGGCCCCTGCCACCCACATGGGAGACCTGGATTGAAATCCTGGCTCCTGGTTTTGTCCACAGCCCAGTCTGTCCATTGCAGGCATTTGGAGAGTGAATCAGTGAATGGGAACACTTGCTCTCTGTCTCTTTCTCTCTTCTTCTTCTGCCTTTGAAGTAAATAATAACTTTAACATTAAAGCATATATATATATGTATATATATATATATAGAGAGAGAGAGAGAGAGAGTGTGTGTGTATTTCTGATCAGTATCTACTGTCAGAGAAACCATTCCTCCCAATATCCTGATTAATATGATTTTTAACAATTCCCATAGATATGCGCTTACTCAACTTTCCATCAATTTTTCCAGATCAAAATCAAATGGTCAGAAAATATATTCTGAATTAGAAGCCATCCTTTAGTATTTTGCATTTCATCAGGGTTTATGTTACAGCTGGAACTAGAGAAAGACAGGATGGGGTTGTGTGGGACTCAGAAAAAAAACACACTGGCCTTCTTGATAATCAGGCCAATGCTTCATGAAGAATAGCGTACTCTGTGTGAGCAAGCACATAGCACTTTCATCAGGAGGAAAACCGGCTTCCTAGCTTCCTTCCGTGACGGGAATGATAAACAACCTTAAATAGGGTGATGTTTATTACACGTAGATACATCCACAAACTGTATGGGCAACTCTCTTGGAACAACATAATTGGACCAGTTGTTCATTATGGCACTGAGCTTTTCTGACAAAGGAAGACTTGGTGGCAAAGTCACGAGTGATGTCTCTCACATCACAGCCCAGTCTTTAGAAGCTGACTGTGGATGTTCCAGCGACTAGGAACTCTTTTGCAGCTTCTCAGACCCTCAGAAAAGTATTATAAATCATATTCTAGAATAGAAAGCTCCAGCCCTTCCGAGGGCCCATACATGGGCTTGAGATGGAGATCTGCACCTTGAGAAATTGTGCACAAAATATTTCCTTCAGGTGCACACATGCATTTTGACGGCTAGACTTTTTGGATTTTAGGGGATTCTACAGCACTCCAAAGGCTCCTCCTGCCTCCCCCTATAATAACGTACAAGGCTGGTGGCAATGAATTATTTTTCTTTTTGCTATGATCATCACAGGGGAGGTGCCAAGAACACACTTTAGTGAATATTACTCTAAAAGCACCAGTATTTCAGGTGTGTGTGTGCATGCATGCACAAAATGTTATTGTTTCAGGACTGAAAATTGCTGTATGGTAAAAAAACACCATAGCACATATGAGTGTCTGAACCACATTCAGTAACTCTGTAAACCAAAGACATTAGTTACTGAATTCATTAAGAATTCATGTTAGAAGATGACATGGGTTAATTGGAAGCTTGTTTTCTGTATTTATACAAGAACTTTCACAGAAAAAAATGATTCTAAGTTACTGGCTTTAGTGAAATACAAAGGGATGTCAAGGATGATCAGTATTTATAAGCACGCGCGCACACACACACACACACATGCACACGGCAGCTTCTATGAGTGCAGGGAAGTCTTGTGGTGTAGTGGGTAAAGCTAACACCTTAGATGTCAACATCCAATATGGGCCCCACTGGTGTCCTGACTGCTGCACTTCAGATCCGGCTCTCTGCTATCGGACTGAGAAAAGCAGTAGAAGATGGTCCAAGCACTTGGGCCTCTGCCACCCATGTGGAAGACCCAGAAGAAGCTCCTAGCTCCTGGCTTCTGCCTGGCACAGCCCTGGCCACGATGGCCATCTGGGAAGTAAACCAGTGAATATAATCTCTCTCTCTCTCTCTCTCTCTCTCTCTCTCTCTCTCTGTCTCTCCCACTCCCTCCCTCCCTGTGTAACTCTGGTATTCAAATAAATAATTTTTTTTAAAACAAGAATTCATGGAAAATATATATTATATCTCAGTTCCTTTTTCCATAATACTTTGCATGATTTTTGAAGTCTCTTTTCATGCACTGATTTCAGTTATTTTTGCACCAAATAAAACATCTTTTAATTCTATTTTCCATGAATGTTTTGAAGTACCTCTATACACATGACACATACAATGTGGATTAACTCTACATTTCTATTTATATCTCCATATTATTATGTGGTTTTGTGATAAGGAGCCCCCACACCAAAGCCTTGCTGCTCTAGTCTCCATCCATGCCTTCAATTCCTTAAGTTCTTTGGGGATTTTTCTGATGCTGTGGCATAAAGCTGAGAAATAGCTTCCATAGTTAGCAGAGGGTTCAAAACTGGAAGAATTCTTTACTTGACTATACCCTCTCTTCTCCCATTCCACAATTCCAGTATGTTTGGGGAGTCTCTCTGTACTTGGTTCATTTTGCATTCTCTCAAGGTACCCGCGAGAATCTGAATGAGTCATCAGTTAAATTCTCTTGTCTGTAAGTAGCCTTAGCTTTAAATATTCTCCTAAATTCCTCTGGACAAAGGAGGGACTTCTGCTTTGCTCAGCTTTGTACATGCCTACATGGTGAAGCAACCCAAGATCATATACAGAGTCCAAGTTTACCTTCTGCGTGGAAGTAGGAAGACACTGCAGTAAGATAGATTTTAGAGTCAGTGTGTCCAACCTTTGCCCTAGGTGTTTAATAATTGTCTACAATATAATTCACCACTACACCCTGCTTACTTCTAAAAGGGTTTGGTGACATTTCCTTTACAAAGCTTTCAGGATTAAATTAGGCAATATATGTGACAGTTCAGAATGACTGTTCCTCAGCATATGCTTGCTACATATAGGTTTCTCTTTGCATTCTACAGAGATTGTTATAACAGGTATTGATTTGGAGGATTTTTCAGTATCCTAGTGATCATGGGACCTTGATGGATTGTGCCAAGTCATTGCGCCTTTCAAGAGATATAGCTTGAGGGAGGAGGCAAGATGGCGGAATAGGAAGGGAGCACACTGATAGTCCAGGGAGAGATAGTTTAATAAAAGTGGAGATACTGCAGGTTCAAGGAAGAGTAGGGGAGGAAACAGCAGAAGAAACTCTTCCGGAACGCGTGATTCACAGCAGACCTGTGTGGAGAGCGTGGGAGCCCACAGTTCGGGACACCAGCGGCAGACTCAACACACCAGCGCTGGAACGCGAGGTGAGCCGAACCTCAATAGCTCGAGACACCGGCAGGCAAGTGGAGAGAGGAGACTAGAGGGAACGACCCCCCCGGGGGGGGGGAAGTTCACCAGGCTAACTGGAAGAGAGAAAGAGAGAGAGAAAAAAAAAAGGTGACTGGTATGGACACGGGTTTCTCTCTCTCTGCTCACCTCTCAAGGGCGAGCAAGACAAAGAGCAGGCGCCATCTTGGACATATGTCATAAGCAGAGCGACCTCAGGTCTGCATCAGCCCTGAGCCTAGCAGAAAAACCTGACTCTGGGTGGGGCGAATTAACAGGAGATTAGGACCTAGTAAATTTGTGGTGCTACTGAACTGAGACTGTGAAAAAAGAGACGGTGGGGGAGAGAACTCACGGAATTCACGTGAGCACTCTCCAGAGACGCTACAATTCCGTAACTTTGGCAACCCAGTGGGAGACTGAAGGAGACTTTGAGCCCACTCTGAGGGCCGAACAGATTCCCTGTGTGGTCCTTGGGAAAGAGCTTCCGATCTCTGGCTCCTGTGGGTATATCATTTGCCTGCTAACTACCTCCAACTTCGTTCAGCTGTGCAGAATTACTTGCCTTTTGAATCAAAAAAAGAAAGAGAGAGAGAGAGATTTACCACGCCTAACCTGGGAGTGTCACCTTTGGCACACCAAACAGAGCTCTCAGGCCACACCCATCTCAAGCCCTAAGGCTCCATCAAAAACAGATAGTCCACTTAATCTAGAGTCATAGTATAACAAGAAAAAGCACCACAGTGAAGAAACCAAATATCTCCAATATGCCAAATAACAAACGCAAAAACCGAGGTAATAAAAACAAGGAAGTCACCATGACACCCTCAAATGAAAAAGACACCCCAATTCAAGATTATGAAGATGATGACATAGAAGAAATGCAAGAAGCAGATCTCAAAAAATTGATAAGAACATTAAGAAGTTCTCAAAAACAAATTCTTGAACTACAGAAATCCTTAATGGACAAGATAGAAAATCTCTCTCGTGAAAATGAAATATTAAGGAGGAATCAAAATGAAACGAAACAACTAGTACAACAGGAAACTGGGATAGTGACTGAAGTGAAGAATTCAATAGATCAAATGAAAAACACAATAGAGAGCCTTACAAACAGAATGGGTGAAGCAGAAGAGAGAATATCGGACTTAGAAGACAGAGAACAGGAAAGGATACAGTCAGGCCAAAGAAAAGAAGAGGAAATTAGAAATCTAAAACATATTGTCGGGAATCTGCAGGATACTATTAAAAAACCCAACATTCGGGTTCTAGGAGTTCCTGAAGGCATGGAGAGGGAGAAAGGATTAGAAGGCCTTTTTAGTGAGATATTAGCAGAAAATTTCCCAGGTTTGGAGAAGGACAGAGAAATCCTAGTACAGGAAGCTCACAGAACCCCTAATAAACACGACCAAAAGAGATCCTCACCACGACACATTGTAATTAAACTCTCCACAGTGAAACATAAAGAAAAGATCCTAAAATGTGCAAGAGAGAAACGTCAGATTACTCTCAGAGGATCTCCAATCAGACTCACAGCTGACTTCTCATCAGAAACTCTACAAGCTAGGAGGGAATGGCGAGGTATAGCCCAGGTACTAAGAGAGAACAACTGCCAGCCCAGAATATTATATCCTGCAAAGCTATCATTTGTGAATGAAGGTGAAATAAAGACTTTTCATAGCAAACAGAAATTGAAAGAATTTGTCGCCACTCGTCCAACCGTGCAAAAGATGCTTAAAGATGTGTTACACACAGAAACACAGAAACACGGTCATCAATATGAAAGAAGGTAAAGGAAGGAAACCTCACAGCAAAAGATCACAGGGAATTCAAAGCATATATTAGAACTTATCTTTGGCAAATGGCAGGGCAAAGTTACCACTTATCATTAGTCACATTGAACGTGAATGGCCTGAACTGTCCAGTTAAAAGACACCGATTGGCTGATTGGGTTAAGGAACAAAACCCATCTATTTGCTGCTTACAAGAAACACATCTTTCCAACAAAGATCCATACAGACTGAAAGTGAAAGGCTGGAAAAAGATATACCATGCCAACTGAAATGAAAAAAGAGCGGGCGTAGCCATCTTAATATCGGACAACATAAGCTTTACCACAAAAACTGTTAAGAGAGACAAAGAGGGGTACTATATAATGATTAAGGGATCAATACAACAAGAAGATATAACAATTATCAATGTATATGCACCTAATTACAGGGCACCAGTTTATCTAAAAGATTTGTTAACGGACTTAAAGGGAGACTTAGACCCCAATATAATAGTACTGGGGGACTTCAATACTCCACTCTCAGAAATAGACAGATCAATAGGACAGAAGATCAACAAGGATACAGTAGATTTAAACGACACTATAGCCCAAATGGATCTAACAGATATATACAGAACTTTCAATCCTACAGCTAAAGATTTTACATTCTTCTCAGCAGTACATGGAACCTTCTCTAGGAATGACCACATACTAGGCCATAAAGCAAGTCTCAGCAAATTCAAAAGAATTAGAATCATACCATGCAGCTTCTCAGACCATAAAGGAATGAAGTTGGAAATTAGCAACTCAGGAATCCCTAGAGCATACGCAAACACATGGAGATTGAACAACATGCTCCTGAATGAACAATGGGTCATAGAAGAAATCAAAAGAGAAATCAAAAACTTTCTGGAAGTAAATGAGGATAACAGCACAACATACCAAAACTTATGGGATACAGCAAAAGCAGTGTTAAGAGGAAAGTTTATATCAATAGGTGCCTACATCAAGAAATTGGAAAGGCACCAAATAGATGAGCTTTCAATTCACCTCAAGGGTCTAGAAAACCTACAGCAAACCAGACCCAAATCTAGTAGGAGAAGAGAAATAATTAAAATCAGAGAAGAAATCAACAGGATTGAATCAAGAAAAACATTCCAAAAAATCAGCCAAACGAGGAGCTGGTTTTTTGAAAAAATAAACAAAATTGACACCCCATTGGCCCAACTAACTAAAAAAAGAAGAGAAAAGACCCAAATCAATAAAATCAGAGATGAAAAAGGAAACGTAACAACAGACACCACAGAAATAAAAAGAATCATCAGAAATTACTACAAGGACTTGTATGCCAGCAAACAGGGAAACCTATCAGAAATGGATAGATTCCTGGACACATGCAACCTACCTAAATTGAACCAGGAAGACATAGAAAACCTAAACAGACCCATAACTGAGACAGAAATTGAAACAGTAATAAAGGCCCTCCCAACAAAGAAAAGCCCAGGACCAGATGGATTCACTGCTGAATTCTACCAGACATTTAAAGAAGAACTGACTCCAATTCTTCTCAAACTATTCAGAACTATCGAAGAAGAGGGAATCCTCCCAAATTCTTTCTATGAAGCCAGCATCACCTTAATTCCTAAGCCAGAAAAAGATGCAGCACTGAAAGAGAATTACAGACCAATATCCCTGATGAACATAGATGCAAAAATCCTCAATAAAATTCTCGCCAATAGAATGCAACAACACATCAGAAAGATCATCCACCCAGACCAAGTGGGATTTATCCCTGGTATGCAGGGATGGTTTAATGTGCGCAAGACAATCAATGTGATACACCACATTAACAGACTGCAGAAGAAAAACCATATGATTCTCTCAATAGATGCCGAGAAAGCATTTGATAAAATACAACACCCGTTCATGATGAAAACTCTAAGCAAACTGGGTTTGGAAGGAACATTCCTCAATACAATCAAAGCAATCTATGAAAAACCCACAGCCAACATCCTATTGAATGGGGAAAAGTTGGAAGCATTTCCACTGAGATCTGGGACCAGACAGGGATGCCCACTCTCACCACTGCTATTCAATATAGTTCTGGAGGTTCTAGCCAGAGCTATTAGGCAAGAAAAAGAAATTAAAGGGATACAAATTGGGAAGGAAGAACTCAAACTATCCCTCTTTGCAGATGACATGATTCTGTATTTAGGGGACCCAAAGAACTCTACTAAGAGACTATTGGAACTCATAGAAGACTTTGGCAAAGTAGCAGGGTATAAAATCAATGCACAAAAATCAACAGCCTTTGTATACACAGACAATGCCATGGCTGAGGAAGAACTTCTAAGATCAATCCCATTCACAATAGCTACAAAAACAATCAAATACCTTGGAATAAACTTAACCAAGGACGTTAAAGATCTCTACGATGAAAATTACAAAACCTTAAAGAAAGAAATAGAAGAGGATACCAAGAAATGGAAAAATCTTCCATGCTCATGGATTGGAAGAATCAATATCATCAAAATGTCCATTCTCCCAAAAGCAATTTATAGATTCAATGCAATACCAATCAAGATACCGAAGACCTTCTTCTCAGATCTGGAAAAAATGATGCTGAAATTTATATGGAGGCACAAGAGACCTTGAATAGCTAAAGCAATCTTGTACAACAAAAACAAAGCCGGAGGCATCACAATACCAGATTTCAGGACATACTACAGGGCAGTTGTAATCAAAACAGCATGGTACTGGTACAGAAACAGATGGATAGACCAATGGAACAGAATTGAAACACCAGAAATCAACCCAAACATCCACAGCCAACTTATATTTGATCAAGGATCTAAAACTAATCCCTGGAGCAAGGACAGTCTATTCAATAAATGGTGCTGGGAAAATTGGATTTCCACGTGCAGAATCATGAAGCAAGACCCCTACCTTACACCTTACACAAAAATCCACTCAACATGGATTAAAGACCTAAATCTACAACCTGACACCATCAAGTTATTAGAGAACATTGGAGAAACCCTTCAAGATATTGGCACAGGCAAAGAATTTCTGGAAAAGACCTGGGAGGCACAGGCAGTCAAAGCCAAAATCAACTATTGGGATTGCATCAAATTGAGAAGTTTCTGTACTGCAAAGTAAACAGTCAGGAGAGTGAAGAGACAACCGACAGAATGGGAAAAAATATTTGCTAACTATGCAACAGATAAAGGGTTAATAACCAGAATCTACAAAGAGATCAAGAAACTCCACAAAAACAAAACCAACAACCCACTTAAGAGATGGGCCAAGGACCTCAATAGACATTTTTCAAAAGAGGAAATCCAAATGGCCAACAGGCACATGAAAAAATGTTCAAGGTCATTAGCAATCAGGGAAATGCAAATCAAAACCACAATGAGGTTTCACTCACCCCAGTTAGAATGGCTCACATTCAGAAATCTACCAACAACAGATGCTGGCGAGGATGTGGGGAAAAAGGGACACTAACCCACTGTTGGTGGGAATGCAAACTGGTCAAGCCACTATGGAAGTCAGTCTGGAGATTCCTCAGGAACCTGAAGATAACCCTACTGTTCGACCCAGCCATCCCACTCCTTGGAATTTACCCAAAGGAATTTAAATTAGCAAACAAAAAAGCGGTCTGCACCCTAATGTTTATTGCAGCTCAATTCACAATAGCTAAGACCTGGAACCAACCTAAATGCCCATCAACGGTAGATTGGATAAAGAAATTATGGGATATGTACTCTTTAGAATACTATACTGCAGTAAGAAACAATGAAATCCAGTCATTTGCAACAAAATGGAGGAATCTGGAACACATCATGCTGAGTGAATTAAGCCAGTCCCAAAGGGACAAATACCATATGTTCTCCCTGATCGGTGACAACTGACTGAACACCAAAAAGGAAACCTGTTGAAGTGAAATGGACACTATGGGAAACGGTGACTTGATCAGCATAGCCCTGACTGTTAATGAACAACTTAATACATTATCCCTCTTAGTAGTTTTTTTGTCTGTTCTACTTAATATGACTGGTTTAATTCTGTAAGTAATACACAGTTATTCTTAAGTGTTGAAATTTAACTGAAATGTGATCCCTGTTAAACATAAGAGTAGGAATAAGAGAGGGAAGAGATGTACAATTTGGGACATGCTCAAGCTGACTTGCCCCAAATGGTAGAGTTAAAAACATACCAGGGGACTCCAATTTAATCCCATCAAGGTGGCATGTACCAATGCCATCACACCAGTCCAACTGATCAATTTCAGTTCACAATTGATCATAATGAAAGGACTAAGAGTCAAAGGGAGCACATAAACAAGTCTAGTACGTGCTAATACTAACCGATAGAATAAATAAAGGGGAGAGTGATCCAACATGGGAAGCGAGATACTCAGCAGACTCATAGAATGGTGGATGTCCTAAACAGCACTCTGGCCTCAGAATCAGCCCTAAAGGCATTCGGATCTGGCTGAAAAGCCCATGAGAGTATTTCAGGCATGGAAAGCCAAGACACTCTGGCAAAAAAAAAAAAAAAAAAAAAAAAAAAAAAAAAAAAAAAAAAAACAAAAAAAAAAACAACAACAAAGCAACCCTAAATGAAAGATCTCTGTGAGTGAGATCCCAGTGGAAAGAACAGGTCTTCAAAGAAGGAGGTACCTTTCTCTGAAGGGAGGAGAGAACCTCCACTTTGACTATGACCTTGTCTAAACAAGATAAGAGTCGGTGAACTCAAAAGGCTTCCATAGCCTTGGAAACTCATGACTGGTGCATAGGGAGATTACTGATGCCATAAACAGGAGTGTCAATTGGTAAAGTCAACAACAGGAGTCACGGTGCACTTACTCCTCATGTAGGATCTCTGTCCTTAATGTGCTGTACATTGAGACTTAATGCTATAACGAGTACTCAAACAGTATATTTCGCTTTGTGTTTCTATGGGGGTGCAAACGGTTGAAATCTTTACTTAATGTATACTAAACTGATCTTCTGTAAAAAAAAAAAAAAAAAAAAAAAAAAAGAAGAAGAAATTATCAGTTCCCAACTTGACTCTCACTGGGATTAAACACGACAATAGGTCTGATCTGATTTCATCATCATTTAAAAAATCATCTATTATTCTTCACTTTATGTTTGTGTGGGAGCAAACTGTTGAAATCTTTACTTAATGTATGCTAAACTGATCTTCTGTATATAAAGAGAATCGAAAATGAATCCTCATGTGAATGGAAGGGGAGAGGGTGTGGGAAAGGGGAGGGATGTGGGTGGGAGAGACGATATGTGGGGGAAGCCATTGTAATCCATAAGCCGTACTTTGGAAATTTATATTCATTAAATAAAAGTTAAAAAAAAAAGAGATATAGCTTGAAAACAAAACAACCGGGCCGGTGCCACGGCTCAATAGGCTAATCCTCCGCCTTGCGGCACCAGCACACAGGGTTCTAGTCCCAGTCAGGGCTCCGGATTCTGTCCCGGTTGCCCCTCTTCCAGGCCAGCTCTCTGCTGTGGCCTGGGAGTGCAGTGGAGGATGGCCCGAGTCCTTGGCCCTGCACCTCATGGGAGACCCAGATAAGTACCTGGCTCCTGCCATCGGATTAGCGCGGTGCACTGGCCACAGCGCACCGTCCGCGGTGGCCATTGGAGGGTGAACCAATGGCAAAGGAAGACCTTTCTCTCTGTCTCTCTCTCTCTCTCTCACTGTCCACTCTGCCTGTCAAAAAAAAAAAAAAAAAGAAATGAAAAGAAAAGAAAAAGAATATATAACAACCAATTTAGTAAGTATTTCGTTCCAAAGCTCCAAAGAGAAAATTTTTTGCTTTTATGTTGTTCCCTTCTTCTTGTCACACTTATCTCTTCAGTTTGTTTTTCTAATTTAGTTCAATAATCTCTCATTTTACCTTATTCCATGTGTTACCTAGGGAGAAAATTTTCTACTTGATATATTTATTCACAGGTTTTCCTTTTATCTGTGTATGAATCTATTATCTATCAAATCTATAACCTATCATCTGTCTATATCTTTCTATTATCTATCTACCATCTACCTACATACCTATCTACTATCATTCAGGAGTATGATCAGAGAGATGCAAAACATAACCTTACTCCCCATAATTTCCCTTAATCAATTATAATGATCTTAACAATTGCCAATATTCAAAATTACCCACTCATTTAAGGGATCTTAAAATGGGCAACAGATATTTTCCTAGTTCATCATGTTCTTGACAGTCCAGCACCTGTTTACAGAGTAGACACGCCTTTCTTGAAATCTCTAAGACATCACATTATCTTAGTTCCCTTATTAGTTTCCTCTTCTCTTCTTGATCTCTACACACAGAGGTGAATCAAAGAATTTGTAGAGGGGTCAGTGCTGTGGCACAGCGTGTTAAACTGCTGCATGCAATATTGGCATCCCATATGATCACTGATTCAAGACCCGGCTGCTCCATTTCTGATCCAGCTCCCTGCTAATACACCTTGGAAGGCAGTGGAAGATGGTCTACGTGTTCAGGCCCCTGCCACCCATATGAAATACTTGGATAGTGGTCCAGGCTTCTGGCTTTCGCCTTGCCCAGCCCTGGTCATTGCGGCCATTTAGTGAGTGAACCAGTGGATGGAAGATCTCCCTCTTTCTCTTTAACTCTGCTATTTTAATAAATAAATATCTTTTTTAAAAGTTTGTAGAAAATGGAATTAAAAGATGTTATATTCATGTTAGAGAATTAGGAATCCATGCCTACAAGAGATCTCCAAAAGTTCAGGGCAAATGAGCATTATGAAAAAAACTACATACTTTATTTTAAAATTTTTACCAAATAAGCTTATGTTTTACTTTCATCTTTTTTTAAAAAGATTTATTTATGTTATTTATTTGAAATGCAGAGTTTATAGAGTCTGAGGCAGAAAGAAAGATAGAGGTCTTTCATCCACTGGTTCAATCATCAAACAGCTGCAATGGTCAGAGCTGAGCCAATCTGAAGCAAGGAGCCAGGAGATTCTTCCAGGTCTCCCATGTGGGTGCAGGAACCCAAACACTTGGGCCATCTTTACTGCTCTCCCAGGCTATAGCAGAGAGCCGGATAGGAAATGGAGCAGCCAGGACTCGAACCAGTGCCCATGTGGGATGCCAGCACTGCATTTACGGTAGCTTTACCAGCTATGCCACAGCGACAGTCCCTCTACAAATTTTTATAATGCCCTAATATTGGCACAGCGAGGACCTACTCCAAGCTCTCTTACTTCTTCTATTAACCTTATTTTTAAAAAGATTTTTTTAAAAAAATTTAACAGAAATGAAAAAATTGTATATTTTATGGTTTTCTAAATATTTATTTATTGTGTAATGTTAATGAAGGTAAGCATATTTACCAATTCAAGCATTCAACATTTCTGTGTAATGAAAAAATATATGAGCTTCTACCTTTTGGGTTTTTTAAATAGAGAAATATATAGTAAATTAACATTACCTATGGTCAACCTACTGTGCAATTGCACTTCAGAACTTCTTACACCTGTCTACCTATAACCCAGTACTCATTAATCAACTTTTCCCCCTCCTTCCTTTTCCCCTTTTCTCCAGTCTTTGATAACAACCACTAAATTTTTAACTTGCATGAAAGCACTTATATTTTAGAGTACAATATGAGTGATATCACTGATATTTGTCTTTTTGTGTCTTATTGCACTTAATATAATGACTTCCTGTTACATACATGCTATTTTAAATGACAATATTTTATCTTTTTATGGCTGTGTAATATTCCATTATGTGTATGTACCCCAACATTAAATGTTTTATTCAATATTCTGGAAAACAGGAGTCTTGATTCCCCTTCCTCAATGTGATAAAATATTATTCAGTATAATCTTTTGGAAATGCAAGGTTTCAAAGTGTTTCCAAAATCAACAACAAATAAATGAACTTGTGTTGATTTAATTATTTATGTTGAGTATATCATTTTTTAAGCTTTTTTTTTTATCTATTTGAGAAGTAGATTTACAGACAGAGGGAGGAAGAGACAACTAGAAAGATCTTCCAACTGCTAGTTCACTTTCCAAATGGCGACGATGACTAGAGCGGATCGACCTGAAGCCAAGAGCCAGGAGGTTCTTCTGGGTCTCCCACATGTATGCAGGGGCCCAAGCACTTGGACCAAGCCATCAGCAGGCAGCTGGATCAGAAGTGGAGCAGCAAGGACTTGAACCGGCACCCATATGGGATACTGGTGCCGCATGCCGAGGCTTAGGCTACTACACCACAGTGCCATCTCCAAGCATATCATTTTGTGTTCATGGAAATTTGTGATCCATATATGGCTTACAGTAATTTCACATTAATAAAACAATTGTTCTAATTCAAAAGTGTTTACCTTGCCATTTATATAAGAAATGCGAGATTATCATTTTTTGTAGCCGTCCTTTAAGTTTGTTTAGAGTCCTGTGGAAATCCAGTTCCAGATGTATCTATCCCTTGTTCAAATGCTTTGTGCTTTGAGGGACTATTTAGAACAGATGCAGTTTCCCTTCATGGAATATGTTGAAGTTCAAAGAATGCATCCAACCCATTTCCTTCAAAGTCAATCTGCTTTTCTTTTCTTATGTTCTGACAGGTTTCTTTCTGAAAACTCAAATTACTTCCTTCCTGAAAAAGCAGAGCCCAGGAGGGATAGAGCATCCTCCGTTGGTCCAAATCATTATCATCTCTTACCAGCAAAAAGAGCGCAAATATACTCAGTTTCCTACAGCCAGCATTTCTGCTCTCTTAAAAGAGGGAAGAGAATACTTTTCCTTTCATTAACCTCCCAAATCATGTCCTCTTCATGCTGTTTCTGCTAATACTAACCATCAGCTCCCATGTCTGTACTCGCAAAGCTCCCACCTGCATGTGCAAATACAGAGGAACCACCTTACCTGATAGGCCATCGTTGGTCCATTGTGCATGGACCTCTTAGAGCTAAATTTACAAACGTATTTCAGCTAATTGATTCCAAATATTGAGATCAAAACAAGTTCTTTCATATCATTCTCCATTTAGATTTGTATTGTTAAAAATAATAATAAGATAGATATGGCAACTATGATAAAAATGAATGAAGTAAAAATCTATCCAAGTTTTGCAAGCCATGATTTGCACTGAAATAGAAACAATTTAATTACCACTGAAATCAAATTGGTGGAATAGAATTGTTTTTATAACAGTTCTTCATTTTATTTCTAATCACAATTTTATTAGAAAATGATTCCCTAAACAATGATCCATTATGGGACAATATTTTAGTTGTTTTTTCCTGTCACAACTTTCTACTGATATTTTATTACATATTTTAAAAGCTTAATTTGTTATCCTACCTACCTTTTTAAAGAAACATCTATACAATGTCCCTTTCTTTCTTTATTAAAAAATAATTCACAGTAACATTTTCAATCTGCTTTTGTAAGCTTTTAACAAGGTTTATAGAGACTTTGGGATGAAATTCTTATTTTTCTCATTTTAAACTACATTCATATGTTAACTTTCATCTAAATTTGAATGAACTGAGAAACAGCTTATCTCATGACTAAGCCTTAAGTCATGATTAGTGATTAGAGTAGCAAAAAATGTTCTTAACTTTGAAAACATTTTATGATGCTTAAATTGTAGAAATGATATAGCTAGAATAGATTATTCTGTGAACCATAATATGACTACCAAAAATCATATAGCTGAAAGAGAAAAAGCAGCAGCAAAAATGGCTATAACTAATTTTGTCATCTTTATAAAACAACGATTAACATATACAATCTATGATAATTCTGTTGGGTTTTAAAAGTTCTTAATGTGTGTCATAATTCATTTTGAAACTTTAGAGAAGACTTTTAGTATCTCATACCTTTAGTTTTACAGAAATAAATTCAATAGGTGCTTCACTTTTAATTAAGATTCATGCTTGTGTTAAAATGCAACGTAAGGTCTGGCGCTGTGGCAAACGGGTAATGCCGCCACCTCCAGTGCCAGCACTCCTTATGGGCACAGGCTCTAGTTCTGGCTGTTCCACTTCTGATCCAGCTCTCTGCTATGGCCTGGGAATGCAGTGGAAGATGGCCCAAGTCCTTGGACCCCTGCACCTACATGGGAGACCTGGAAGAAGTTCCTGGCTCCTGGCTTTGGATCAGTGCAGCTCCAGTCATTGCAGCCATCTGGGGAGTGAAGCAGCAGATGGATGACTCTCTCTTTCTCTTTCTCTTTCTCTCTCTCTCTCTCTCTCTCTCGCTGCCTCTGCCTCTTTGTAACTCTGCCTTCCAAATAAATAAATAAATCTTTTTAAAAAATGCAATGTAATCTAATACTGTATTAAAGCACAAACCTAAAAGAAAAATATTTCTATTTATCCTACAAACATCTTGAGAAAGTTTTTACTTTTCAAAGATGTCATACAAATAAGAAAAAATATTGTTTTCCCAGTTCAGACATAAGCAATGGTAAAAAGTCTAAAAGGAAAGAGTAATATTACCTAATGCACTATGTAAATGTAAACATTTTCAACTCATAGTAAAGTCAATGCAATTATAAGTGACATACCGTTTTCACTTCTCAGGTTAGTAAGACTGGAACAAAGCATGAACACATACCACACAAATACACAAACACACACCCCTTATCACAAGTGTGGACAGAAATAGCATCATTACCATTGCTAGAAGGACAATGCAGGACTCTCAGGTTTTCCTAATAGCTTTATATGTTATTGGCAAAATCTTTTTGGAAAACAATTTAATGATGTTTATAAAATATTTTAAAATTTCTATCCTTTGATCTAGCGATCACATTGTTAAAAGTATATCTTTGGTGGCAGGCTGGCCACCAGTTAAGATTCCCTCATCCTATATGTGAATACCTGAGTTCAAGCCCCAGCCTTGGATCCTGGTTGCATCTTCCCCCTAATGCAGACCATGGGAGGCAGCAGTAATGGCTAAGTGGATTCCCGCAGCCCATGTGGGAGACTTGCAACAGACTGGTGGCTTCTGACTTTGACCCAGGCCCAGGTCTAGCTAATATCCACATTTAGAAAATGAACCAGTGGATGGGATTTCTCATTCTCTCTCTCTCTCTTTCTCTCTCTCTTTCTCTCTCTCTCTCTCTCTCTCTCTCTCTCTCTCGGGCTCTCACTCTCACTCTCACTCTCTTCCTCTCTATTAAAAAAAAAAAAAAAAACAAACTAAGAGGCAGGAGTTGTGGTGCAGTGGGTTAAAATGCTTGACCTAGCCCTGGCTGTTTCAGGTCTTTGGGGGAATGAACCAATGTATGGAAGATCTCTATTTCTCTCAGTCTATCCCTCTGTCTGTCACTCTGCTATTCAAATAAATAAATCTTTAAATAAAAAAATTAAATATAATCCTCAGAATATCAGAGAAAAACATCAAGACAGAATATTCTTTATTGATTTTTTTTTCTAATAGAAAAATAGTAGGAAGGCCTAAAGGACCAAGTAAATTGAAATGGTAAACTTCATTAGTCCTTATGACTTCCTATATATATTGATGAGTACTAAGAATCCATAATGATAAAGTAAAAGGAAATTCAAAAATCTATGCTGTATTTATAAATGTGATCATGTGCAATTTATCATTTTCTATTGCAGAATGAGGTCATGTTTCAGATTATATTCAAATTAAAAGACAGAGTTTTGCTAGTATGGAAAAGGTTATCTTTTATTTTTGGTTCCAACAAAAGCACTGGAATTGAGTCTTCTTCACTCCAGCGGGCTCTGCCTGAGGTTTGTAAATGCCCGTGCTATCAGAGTGGCCAGGAGGCAGCAGCACATGCTTGATAAGTGTCTGTTTAATTGAACTTCGTGGGGTGGATACAGGTTTTACTCAAAATAACTGACTTTCAGTCAACATTACATTGCTGATTGCCTCTATATAATTGCCCATTTGTCTCCTATGTGCAATGTGCCCACATATAAGAGCTTTTTCATATTATGCGTATCATTCCTAATTAGATCCTAAACTTCCAGATGTGCTTGGTTAACAGTTCACTGATTGATAAAATAACCTTTAATTTTATAGGAACCTTTATTCCTAATGCTAGCATTTCCCAAAAATATCTCACTGGTTATATCTATACAAGCTTTCCACATTTCTCTCTTCCAACTCCATGGTTTCAGGATACCTTTCATCTAGTCTGGTTTTATGTCCCTGGGACCCTAATTTAGATGAAGCAATACATCCATATTATTTTCTTCAAACTCTCTTTCTCTCTTAGGATAAAAAAAGACTCATTCATTCCTGCATCTATTCTCTCACCAGCTGAATTCATTACTCCTTAAAGAAACTCTCCCCCTTTTAAAGATTGAATTCTATCATTTTCACAAAGGATACACTTAATGTCATTAACTAGTTTGGGCCATATTTCAAAATAATTTTATTAAAGAAATCTCATTTCCCATAGTGAAGCATTTAAAATAACCATGGAAAACAATAAAATTCCAATTTATGGTAAGAAAGGTTTTCAGAAATAACGACTTGTTTTGTAATTGTCAAGCATACCCAACAATGTCATTAATCACTTGTCTTAATAAAAGATTTCTAAATAAACTTGAGGAGGAAAAATTGGGATTCCAAAAATTGTAACACAAAAGAAGTGTCCTGTTGTCTGCATTGCTTCCTGAGTAAACAAGAGGATTTCACTCTTAAACACAGCTAATTATCTCCTTTCCTTTTTTATTTTTTTCAACTTTTATTTAATAAATATAAATTTTCAAAGTACAACTTTTGAATTATAGTAGCTTTCCCCCCATAACCTCCCTCCCACTCACAACCATCCCATCTCCCACTCCCTCTCCCATCCCATTCTTCATCACGATTCATTTTCAATTATCTTTATATACAGAAGATCAACTTCAACAGTTTGCACCCACAAAGACACACAAAGTATAGAGCACTGTTTGAGCAGTAGTTTCACCATTAATTCTCATAGTACAACACAGTAAGGACAGAGTCCCTACATGGGGAGTAAGTGCACAGTGACTCCTGTTGTTGATTTAACAACTAACACTCTTATTTATGGCGTCAGTAATCAACGGAGGCTCTTGTCATGAGCTGCCAAGGCTATGGAAGCCTCTTGAGTTCACCAACTCTGATCTTATTTAGACAACGCCATAGTCAAAGTGGAAGTTCTCTCCTCCCTTCAGAGAAATGTACTGCCTTCTTTGCTGGCCCGTTCTTTCCGCTGGGATCTCACTCACAGAGATCTTTCATTTAGATCATTTTTTTTCCCACCATGTCTTGGCTTTCCATGCCTATGAAACTCTCATGGGCTTTTTGCTGGAACCGAATGCCTTAAGGGCTGATTCTGAGGCCAGAGTTTTGTTTAGGGCTTTTGCCATTCTATGAGTCTGCTGTATATCCCGCTTCCCATGTAAGATCATTCTCTCCTTTTTAATTATATCAATTACTTGCAGACACTGGTCTTATTTATGTAATCCCTTTGACACTTAATCCCATCTTTTTGATCAATTATAAATTTAAACTTATCACTTTAACAAGTAAGATGGCATTGGTACATGCCACCTTGATGGGATTGAATTGGAATCCCCTGACATGTTTCTAGTCGGAGTGAGCATGTGCCAAACTGTACATCTCCTCCCTCTCTTACTCCCACTCATATTTAACAGGGATAACTTTTCAGTGAAATTTAAACAACTAAGAATAATTGTGTGTTAATTAAAGAGTTCAACCAATGGTATTAAGTAGAACAAAAAAAAAAACACTAAAAGGAATAAAATAGTAAGTTGTTTTCTCAACAGTCAGGATAAGGGCTGATCAAATCATTGTTTCTCATAGTATCCATTCACTTCAACAGGTTTCCTTTTAAGTGCTCAGTTAGTTGTCGCCGATCAGGGAGAACATATGATATTTGTCCCTTTGGGACTGGCTTATTTCACTCAGCATGATGTTTTCCAGATTCCTCTATTTTGTTGCAAATGATCGATTTCATTGTTTTTTTTTACTGCTGTATAGTATTCTATAGAGTACATATCCCATAATTTCTTTATCTAGTCTACTGTTGATGGGCATTTAGGTTGATTCCATGTCTTAGCTAATATGAAGTGAGCTGCAATAAACATTAATGTGCAGACAGCTTTTTTGTTTTCCAATTTAATTTCCTTTGGGTAAATTCCAAGGAGTGGTATGGCTGGGTTGTATGGTAGGGTTATATTCAGGTTTCTGAGGAATTTCCAAACTGACTTCCATAGTGGCTTTACCAGTTTGCAATTCCCACCAACAGTGGGATAGTGTTCCTTTTCCCCCACATCCTCGCCAATATCTGTTGTTGGTAGATTTCTGTATGTGAGCCATTCTAACCAGGGTGAAGTGAAACCTCATTGTGGTTTTGATTTGCATTTCCCTGATGGCTAGGGATCCTGAACATTTTTTCACGTGTCTATTGGATTTTACTCTTTATTTTATTTATTTATTTATTTGACAGGTAGAGTTACAGACAGTGAAAGAGAGAGAGAGACAGAGAGAGACAGAGAGAGAAGACAGAGAGAGAGGGAAAGGTCTGCCTTCCTTTGGTTCACCCCACAAATGGCCGCTACAGCTGGCACTGCGCTGATCCGAAGCCAGGAGCCAGGAGCTTCCTCCTGGTCTCCCATGTGGTTGCAGGGGCCCAAGCACTTGGGGCATCCTCCACTACCCTCCCGTGCCACAGCAGAGAGCTGGACTGGAAGAGGAGCAACCGGGACTAGAACCCGGTGCCCATATGGGATGCCGGCCCCACAGGCGGAGGATTAGCCAAGTGAGCCATGGCACTGGGCCCTTGGGTTTTACTCTTAAACACCGCTAATTACCCCCTTTCACAAAAGGATTCTTTAATGTAATTGTAATTATTTATCTTAACTAAAAAAAGCCTATGTCTTAAAAGTGTCACATTCTATAACACATCAGACCAGAATTGTGTAATCAATTATAGATTCTAAAAAACACAACCTCCAGTATTCCAGGATCTCCACTCATCTAGAGACAAGTCAATAAGCGAACCCAACATGGTTTCTGCTTTCATAAAACTTCCTGACTAGAGGAATGGAGGACATGAATCAAGCCAACAAGCAAATAACATGAGGGTATCCACACTTCTTTTTTAAAAATATTGATTTATTTTTTGGAAAGCAATGACAAACACACATATACAAACACACACACACACATACACACATAGACTCAGAGAGAGACAGAGAGAGAAAAATCTTCCATCAGCTGGTTCACCCCCAAAATGGTAAAGCTGAAGCTGGGGGCCTAGAACAATATCTACTGCATTCCCAGTAGCTCCCATTCAGGGAGCTAGATTGGAAGTGGAACAGTTTGGACTGGAACCGGCATTCACATGGGATGCCAGCATAATTAGTAGCAGCAGTATCTTCACCCACTGTGACACAATGGTAACCCCACAGGTGTTCATACTCAAAACTGGTAAATTTGACTCTCAGGAAGAGGGGTTTAGGATGTGATACCTAAGCTGAGATTTGAAGGTTCAGAAGAAGAGTGGAGAGGAGGGCCATATTTGTGGTTGATGGAATATTAGCTCCCCAAGGTGTCCGCATTCTAATTCTGGGAACCTGTGAATGTATCATTTTTATAGCAAAAGGTCTTTGTGATTAAATCAAGGTGTTTTTAGGTGGAAGAGTATCCTGGGTTCCATGGATGATCCCACTGTAAACCCAGGTGTCCTTATAAAGGATACAGAGGAATTTCAGGGTAAGAGAAGGATATGTTTTCAGTAAATCAGCAATCATTCTAAAAAGGTGGATGAGAGCCAAGAGATGCAGTTGGCCACTGGAGCTTAGAAAATGCCACCAGAAGGAATGTCACCCAACTACCACCTTGATTTTAGCACTTCTGAATGCCAGAGTAAGAAGATAATAACTTTATGTTGTTTTATGCCTAACATTCAGCTGTGATAATTTATATAGCAGTAACAGGAAGCCAACACAATTCCAAGGGGATTGATTAGCATGTACTACCAGCTTGGAGGCTTCTGTGATGGTCCATGAAAAAGACGGACAGAGGGAGATGAAGTCAGGTGGACAGATGTAAACAATAGAAAGAAAGTGAAGTCAACGGGGTGGATTGGGTATGACAAAGCTCAGGGAAGAAAGAAGAGCCAAGCATGACTTTCAGCTTCCTGTCTTGAGATTCTAAATGAATGATGATGATATTACTGATGGAAGGAGCAAAGAAAATGGAACAGGTATTGTTGTGGGGTGGCTCCTGGCCAGCCTTGGTCCAGGTTCTTGTGTCTGTGAGAAAGAATTCAAAGAAGAGGTATGGAGAAGCAAGCAGAGAAGTAAGATTTATTTGAAGCAAAAGTACACACTCAAGGAGTAAGTTTGGACAAGCTCAAGAGGGAATGAGCTGCAATCAACAACTTTCAGGGCCATTCTTTTTATACTATCTGGAGGCACAAAGGGTGGTTTCTGGGCGGGGCTTAACTGAATATTCAATAGGTGTGGAGTTTTGGGAGGGACTTGAGTGCAGCCCATTTCCATGTCCTTTTTTAGAAATATTGGAAGTGTCATGACATCTATAATCAATGAAATTATAATGATCTAAAGATTTTTGCAGAAACACAGAATGCAGCCATATTGCATATTTCTACCTGGCACTGGTTCTAAGTTTGCAACATTCAGAAACTTGCAATTTTTGGTACATGGAAGTTGGGGAGAGGTGGTGGCAGTGCATCGAAAGGGAGATTTGGGCAGAGCCCAGAAAATAGTTTTATTTGTGCATGGAAAGGGGGTTTGGATGGTGCAGACTGCGCTGTCACATTGACCAGACTGCCAGGGCTTCTGCATGGGCTACCAGAGCTGTCACGTAGGTCAGCTGGGGCTGTCATACCTTCATATGTGCTGTTGCCATGTGAGGCTGCAGCAGACTGGGCAAGGCAGCAGGGCAGTATTCTCAAACATCAGCTCCTTTTGTTCTCACTATCTCCCTTAAACAGGGAGGATGAATAAACATGAGTGTCATTTAGGACATGTTGGATTCAAGGTGTATTATCCAAGATTTTAACCAGTACATCATTATGTACTCAGGTTTAGAGATCAGAGAAATCTTGGCTGCAGCTCTACATTTTGGTAATTGAAATCATGAGCTTGGATGAGTTAATCTAGGAACAAAGCTATGAAGTGATTCTTAAAAGATTCTAACATTTATCCTGCTAGAAGACGATTAGTCTTGGAAGGAGTCGCCAGGACCAAATGGAAGCAAAGTTTTCTCCAAGGAGGGAGAAGTCCACAATCAGGATGGTGCAAAGAGATCAGGTAAGATGAGGGTGCACATGCATACAATGAACTGGGCAATATTCGGGTACTGGTTAATAGTGTTTTTTAAAAGGAAGCTCAGACATGGGATAGTAGCATTTTTATGTACTAATGGGAGCATTCAGGTGAGAGGGAGAACTTGAATAAATGAAAGAAATAGAGAGAATATTTAAAACAGGATAATACTGTGGATAGTGGATAGTGGAGTAAGGTAGAAGCTAGGAAACTGGCTTTGTTTTAGTTACATCAGCCAAAGGTGGTCTAAGGTACTCATAAAAATTCTATACATAGTTGATCTTGGTTTTTGACTAATTAGTTCTGGTGATTAGATATTCTTGATTTTGTTGTAATAGCCTGTGAGTTGTCTCACACTAAGACAATTAAGTCACATCCTGATCAGTAGGTTGTTTTTCTGTGTGTTTGTTTTTGTTTTTAACATTACCTCATATAAAATATTCTGAGATGATATGAGCTATGAGCATAGTTCAACAGACAATGGGGAGCCTTCTGGTAGTAAATACAGTTAGTCAATCAATTAATCCAGGAATATCAAGTGTGATATACATGATCACATACGGAACTCTAAGGACATCAACAAATATAAGTACAGCGTATCTCACATAAACGGCTGACAACTGACTGTGGAAATAAATATCCTCATTAAAAATTAGCTGGTATTAGGCTACACCAAGTACTAGCTAGCATGCAGGGAAATGGGCATCTCACCCTATACCACTGGGGGAAGTAGATATTGGTACAACAGCTTTAGAGGGCAATGTGGCAGGATCTAGGAAGATTGAACATGCCACATCCTAGCAATTTCAGCTTTATATATAAATACATACTCTAGAAAATTTTTCACACATTAGAATAAGAAAACTTGTGCAAGTATGTTCTATGAAACCAGAAATTGAAAAACAGCTATTTGATTATGATTAGAGGACTGAGTGAATAAAGTGTTTACATTTATGTGATAGCATATTATTAGTTAAAAGGAATGAACAATGTACTTTTATACCCATACAAGTATTTATCTAAAAGCTAATATTAAGTAAATTATAGAAGATACACTATATTAGCACAGGCATAAGCAAATTTTTAGAATGCATACAATGTTATGTATTGCTAATGGATGAGAGTATATGAACTAAAGAATAAAAATATGCACTAGAAGAATATATGTGAATCTATGGTAATAACTGCACCTGGGAATGCAAAGAGGGGAATAGGACAGGGATCTTCAACTTTATCTCGTATGCAAGATCCTCTATTTACCAACAAGTGCATTATGTAAAATAAATAATTGTCAACTCTAAGTGTATGATGATATTTTGCACATTATTCTCTGAACTTTCTTGATATTATTTTTTCCAAAAAAATAAAGGTTAAAAATTTAAGCAAGTAACACAGTGCATGGTGTGAAATGTGCTGAAAAAAGGTATGTGCCTAAATCCACAGAAGTGGAAGAAGAAAAATCAATATATGTTGGATGAGACCAAGAGGAGCATTAAGAGGAAGAAGCTGGTCTGTAAATTGCCAACAGACCAATCGAAGCAACACTGGATAGCAACAATGGATAGCAACACTGCTTTAGGATTTCTGAACTTGGAGTTAGAATTCCTTGGACTGGAATTCCATTTTCCTACACACCAGGTATGTGACCTTAAGGATTTTCGGCTTATCTGTGAGTCTTGGTTTTCCCTGTTATGAATACAGTGTTGATTAAATCAGATAAGATTTATTAAATTGCTCTATGCCTGCCATGGCAAAGAGCAGGTGCTTATCATGGAAGGAGATAAGGAAAACCCTAACAATGTGATTGCCTCTTTACAATTTCAATCCCCGAACAACCATCATGAAATTGCTGTTATTGTTCCCTTGCCTAACTTTCAGAAATTATGATGGCAGGTATTTTCTGGGGCTGATACTTATGTTCCCAGTTTGTGCAACAAGTCAGAGAGGTCTCCAAACAACAAGGTTCTATAACCTGATCTGGTGAGTAGAAGTTGGCTATTGGCAAACTGAACAGGCAAAATGATTATGTTTGAATTTTTTTGTGTGTGTGATGCATACAATTTAAGTTCCATCTATTTTCTTGCAACCAGCACAATTACTAGTTAACGCCCTACATTGATGGTAATCACACAATCCTCTATGCTTCCCATGATGAAATGGGGCCATCCACTTAATAGTAATCAATCATATCCTCCCTTTCTTCACATCCTAGGTGTTAGAAGATGGTATTTTTTCAGTTGTGATAAACTTTTGCTTGTTCTTTGGTTTTTCTTCAGTAATGATGACTCTCTACCATTTTAAGAATGCTCATTTCTCAAAAGAACCTCCATTTTGCTATGTCAAAATCCAAAATAATTTTTGCAGGTGCAGCTCCTACACCACTGTGCCTTTCAACAGTGCTCAGCAAACATTAATTGACTTCAATCATGAGCAAGAGTACACTCTATAAAACAACTGGTTTTTCTTTACAATTATTAGAGCTGATCAGTTATGGACAATTCTATACCAAATAAGAATACTGTGGGGAGCAACTTGGACTAGACTAAGTTACTGGAATTAAGACTTATTCTATGCATCTGCTCTCCCACAATATGGCACTGGGAGAGGAGGAAACAGCTTCTACACAGCTGCCTCCAGTTCAACCAATAAACTGTAGGACCTGCTCCTGATTGGAGGAGAGCAGCATACTTGGCGTGTGGGTAGCAGAGTTGGGATTGGTGGAAGAGGACTATAAAGGAGGAGAGAGACAACATGCACCAGGAACATCTATCTGAAGGAACACCTGTGCAGCCCCCGAGAGAGCCAGCCGGCGGTGTGCCGCTCCCCCGCGGAAGTGGGGAAAGTGGCTAGGGGGAACCGCCCTTCCACGGAGGTGGAAGGGACGGTAGCCAACCCGGGAAGAACCAGCAGCAAACCCAGGGAGGGCCGAGCAGACGAAAGAACAGCGCAGGGTCCTGTGTCGTTCCTCCGCGAAGAGGGGGAGCGACATAATGGTGCCGTGACTCGGATATGAAGCCTAGGCAGGGTTTAGTGTCGTTCCTCCATGAAGAGGGGGAGCGACAAATACACTTGTTGAACTCGACTGGAGGGCTTTATCTGAGTAAGGTTAATCAATAACCTGTAATACAGCAAGTAGTTTTATTGGCTTTAGACACATGACATCAGATATCTGCCTTTTGAAAATTGCCATGAGACCACTATGTACAAAAACCCATCTCTAACATGAGCCAGAATCAAAAGGTATTTTAAAATTTGAGTGGGTTTATATTATATCCCCAACTTTGAGAATTATTTCTCCCAGTTTTGAAAGATGATGATCAAAAGAAAGCCAAACTCCATGAGGAAGAAAGTATTCTAAAATGGCATTTAGATTCCTAGGGCATTTTAAGAGTTCTATGTGTTTGGCACCTGCAGGAAAAGAACCGTTGATAATGCCAAGCGGTGCAACATCACAAGTGATTTTGTAGGATTAATTGCAGATTTATGCTTCAGAGAGATATACTGCTCTGGGAAACAACAACAACAAAAATGTTACCTTGGCTACCAACAACTACAGGAGTCATGGCCCAGCAATCTGTATTTTCCATTCAAATATGATAAACAAAAATAAAACAAGTTATACTTCTGTTCTGGATCATTTCAGGTAGAAATGAGATAATTGCCCCTGTGATACATACAAATATAAATATTGCTCCAGCAGATTACCCCATAATATATTCTTATAGTCCTCTAGCCTTGTCAAATTGCTAACCTTAGCTACAGCTTTCCCTCCCCTGCTGGCATACCTCAGGTTTTTGTAAGCTGTGTTTTTCTAGACGTAAAGTGAGTCAGCAAAGATTCTTTTTCCTATTTACTCTAGGCAAAAATCCATTCCTTAAAAGTTTTAGGTTCTTCTTGGCTACAAAATTAAGGGTAACTTTTTGTTTTCTTTATTCCTTACTATAATGTTTGACTCGTATTAAAAAAAAAAAAAAACCTGCCTAGAAGTAGAAAAATCACAAAATGAACAAACACCTTGGACTATTATCCTTAAATTGTGGTTAATATAGGAACTTTGGTTCATTTTCTGTCCATGTTTGAACTAAGTTTTGAGGAGCTGCGAATCTTGACCACGCTTTCCATTAAAAGATCAAGTCTATGTCCTTTTCCTCTTTGAATCTGGGATGCTGTGTGATTATTTCAACCACAGTTGTATCCTAAAGGTATTACTAGTAACTTCTGAGGCTATATCACACAAGGTAATGCAGCTCCTGACTTGTTTGCAAAGACATTAGCTCTCGAAGCCATCAACATCTCCTAAACAGTCCAACTACCACAAAGTCACCATGCGATGAAGAACTAACTCACATGAGAAAGCAATGTGCATATGCTCAGATCAAAAACTTCTTCCTACACAAGCCTTCCCAAGTCATCAAATCGTAGGTGCTAAGCTGATGAGCCAAGATATCTGCAGAGGATGGTAAGCCTCAGCTTTCAAGTCACCCCAAATGCCCATATTTCTACAAGTGATGCCCAGATATCACAGAGCAGAATCAAATCATCTCCGCTGAGCTTTGTCTGAATTTCTGATCCACAGAATCCATGAGTATAATAAAGGGATTGTGTGTGTGTGTGTGCACACGCTAAGTGTTTGGATGGTTTAATTATGCAGCAAATTTAACTGTATTGGCTTTCCTTCCCTTATCTCTCCTTTTATGACTGTAATGAGATCCTCTTCTAACAGTAAGTCTTTATGATGAACAACTGCTGCCAATAATACAGTCCAAAACCAGCTGAAACAGTGTCAGAACCCTATGCTAGATTAGCACATCTGGTAGAATCACATTCAATAAAAAATTGGAGAAAATACAATGACTTTAATTGCTGAACGATAATAGTGTCCTTCATTAAAACAGAAAAATAAATGGAAAAATGCACAAACATGCTCACACACAAATTCACAGAGCTTTGCTTAACGGCATGAGCAGGTAGGTAGTAATAAAAACTATACATTATTGTGAAAATAGTCATTTCCCCTGGGTGGTGAAATACTGAGTTTTTTAATGCTTTTATGCTCATTTGTATTTTTAAAAATTATCTACCAGGGCCAGTGTTATGGCGGCTCTGGCTGCTCTGGCGGCCATTGTGCCATTTGGGGAGTGAGCAGAAGATGGAAAATGGCTCACTCTCTCTCTCTGTAAACTCTGCCTTTCAAATAAATAAAATAAATATTTAAAAAATATCTATGAATGTGCCTGTATTTCTACTATGCTTTTTTTGAAGAATCATCTCTTTAACTTATTCAATGTAATGCAGATTGTAATCCCATCCCTAACCCCACCCTGCAAAGAAGGTTTTCTTTTCCTCTGGTTTTCAATTCCCATCCATCAGCCCTCATCTGTACACACTAAGCTGAGTGTATTAAACAGAACATTTTTCTAAGATCAGAGTCACAGTACACTCTTAAGGTGGATCCATCTGAATCAGCCAGACTTGTGCACAGCTGCAGGCTGTGGATCTGTTATGTTGTATGTATCCCTCTCCTCTGGGATAAATAGAACAAGTCACAGCCTACATACTCAGAGTTTAAAACCAACAATATAATGTGAATATTTGGAAACTACCAGATCTGTGGGAACCCCTGGCATTGAAACTCAGTTATACTCTCTGATTTTAAGGTATAGGTAAATCTACAGCAACTAGATTCAATTATCAATCAGATACTTTGTTATAACCTTGAGTGCAAAATCTAGTCAGTCCAGTCTTCATTTGATTCTGTATATCTTCCCCTTCCACTACCAAAGACCTGGAATGAGTCTCATTCACACCATAGGGAGTCACTGTAGCCATGGGAACCAAAAATGCTCTTTCTCAAAAAGTTTCTCAAAAGTTTTCCCCCAAATTCTCATAATAATATGTAACTTTATATTCATTATTTTTAAGTATATGTGCTTATTTTAAAAATAATGTATTAAAATTTATAATTTTGATTAAATATTTTATGAAATGAATTCATTATTTAACCTATTGTTCTCACTAAAATTTCCAGGTGAATCATTCACTGGAAAAGAAGATATAGTTGGTATACAAGCTCCAGGCATTGGGGAAAGAATTTAAAGAAAAATCTATTGAAAGAGAGAAAATAGATGCAGAAAGAAAAGACAGAACACAAGGGGCCAACTTTGCAGCTCATCAAATTACCTCCTTGGCTATAATTCATATATTGGAATCATATCTGTTATCGCTCTACAGACTGCCTTTAAGGAAGAGGGACTATTTCTAATGTAGAAATCACAGGCTACAAATGATAATTTTCATAGTTCCAAATCAAGAAAGGACCAAAGTGCTTTAGCACTGTTTATTTTGTTTGTTGGAATTTTTTTCAGCTGAAAAAAAAAAAAAACTGCTGCCATAAAGTAGGAAGCTCTTGGCTACGGGGATTGACAGACCAAGCAAAGAACAGAATGTTTTCATCTGAACAGTCTAAGTAAATGTAGCTCTCCAATGCTGTTCACAAAGAATTGTCTAGACTAATTGTCTCTAAGCAGATGTCATGTCACCAGGAACATAAAAATATGAAATAGTCATTGTCCTCAAGGAAGTAAAACATTGCATATGCAAGTTAAAATGGTTAGCACAAGAATGCTTAAATGCCTTAAAAATGACAAAACCTAGGTGTTACCAATAATCAATTCTCATCATAAAAACATCCTCTAGTTTCTAATATCCATAAGACCATCCACTTTGGATAGTAGTAAAATGTCTGCCAACGGGGCAGTGGACCAACCTCATGGCAGGACAAATGGTGGCCAACTTCCCTTTCTTTCCAATATCTAGCACAAAAAAATGCCAAAACAAAGTTTTTCCATAATTTATAGTCATCCAATAAATGTGTTCCACATGTTTGATTACAAATTCTATTAATTCTACTTATTTGATATTTAGTTCCTGCTATGGTTTGAATGTGTCTTCCTAAAAATATACATCAGAAAGTGAATACCTAGAGCAATGGTGTTAGACTGTGAAGTGTAATGGGAGGTGCTTAAGTCATGAAGACCCACCTTCACCAATGAATGAACTAATTCCAACAATGAAAGAGCTGGAGCCTATGAATTAAATGTCTTGCTCTCATTCTCACCCTCTCTGCCCCTTGCCTTTTACCATGGGAAGATGCCCAGCACGAAGTCCTGCACATGATGCTGGCACCTTGAGGTTGGACTGCTACACCTCCAGAACAACGAGAAATGAAATTTCTCTTGTTTATAAACTATCCAGTCTGTGTAATTCTGTTATAGCAGCACAAACTAAGACAGCAGGAACTAAATACCAAATAAGTAGAATTAATAGAATTTGTAATCAAACATGTGGAACACATTTATCTCTATCATCTCTATCTCTATCTCTATCTCTATCTCTATCTCTATCTCTATCTCTCCCTTCCCCATAACATAAATAAATATCTTTCTTACAAAAAAAAAAGATAACAAAATGCAGGGATTGCTAAAACAAAGGCATAAATAAACTGCTCCTATCACCCAATGCATGTAAATTGTACAAATCAAAGTAGAGGCATAATATATGTTTAAGAAAGGAAACAAAGAAAAAGGTGCATTCACCTTCATGTGTTTTATTCAATACTCTGACAAATTAAACCAAAATTACAGAGGTGAAAGAGTTTTAAACTTTTCAAAGCATTTCCAAAGAATGAAAACAAAGTGGCTTAAATAGAAATAATGAAGGTGTATCTGAGAGAGTGATCCAGAATTTGTAAGGACGATGCCTGCTCTTCTATGTCTCCAATTAGTCTCAGAAGAATGCTGAAGTGGATTTGCTATAAGCAAAGTAAACAAATTTTAAACAGATCTAAAGATAGATCAGGTTTGAGAAATAGGAAAAGACAGCTATCTGAACTAAAAGGACCACCAACTGCAAATTGATCAAGTTGCCTTTGGGGCAATAAATAGATGTTGTGCTTCATTTGATAGAGCATGAACTTATAGACTTACTATATCCAAAAGCTAGCAATGAGATTCAGAAAAGGGCTAAAGCTTGTACAAAGACAGACCTGGAATAGATTACTAAGGGAGCTGGAAACTTTAGGCTTAAATCACGTAAATATTGGCCACTAAAACAGTGAATAAACTTGTTCTATTAGTTGTTCCTGTTTCAGATTCTGACTGCAAGGGAGCAGAGTATATTTATTAGAGGATGATCTGATCATTTCAGAAGAACCAAGATAGACTTCAATAGGAAACAGGCAGCACTGGTTGGAGTAGAAACAATAAAAAGAGGCCGGTGCCACGGCTCAGCGCCACGGCTCACTAGGCTAATCCTCCGCCTGTGGCGCCGGCACTCTGGGTTTTAGTCCCGGTTGGGACACCGGATTCTGTCCCGGTTGCTCCTCTTCCAGTCCAGCTCTCTGCTGCGGTCTAGGAAGGCAGTGGAGGATGGCCCAAGTGCTTGGGCCCTGCACCCACATGGGAGACCAGGAGGAAGCACCTGGTTCCTGGTTTCAGATCAGTGCAGCGCCAGCTATAGCGGCCCTTTGGGAGGTGAACCAATGGAAAGAAGACCTTTCTCTCTGTCTCTGTCTAACTCTGCCTGTCAAAAAAAAAAAAAAAAAAGAAATTAAAAAAAAACAATAAAAAGAATGAAGTGTTCCTATTGAGTATGATGATGTTACTTGTAGACATAATGGCTGCCACTTATTAAATGCAGTATACATGATTGGAATTCAAGTGGGCAGCTATCCTGTACACAAAGATAGACCCTTCAACAATATTATCAAACTGCAAAGGAGCTCTGAAGCTGTGAAGCTGGTCCCACCATTTAACGAGGATGAAAGATGTCTTTTTTCATAGATAGAAGCTGTCTACGGTCTCTTGTGCAGTTATCATTACCAGAACCTGGCTAAAGTACAAAGCAGAATCCTCACTCTGGAAAACTTGCTGAGGAGTTTGAGAAAGTCACATTATCATCTCCCAGGGCCTCCATTTCCTTTTCAAAAAGTTTGTCAGACTAAGGCAAAGTAGCTTTCCTTTCCAATTCTTCCACTCTGATTCCAGAGGCATTTTGTGTTCAAGTTCCACTGCATAGGATTGGTTGCAAACTGCCTGTTTCTAGGTGTACATTAGACTTGTGTGTGCATGTGCATCTGCTTGTGTGTGCCCACTGCCAGTCATTACTAGAGCACCTCAAATATCTACCAGTTTTCATATTCTCTTTTCTTTCTCCTCTCCCTTGGTAGACAGAAATAAATGGCTATGGACATGACCATGCATGCTGGCAAAGACAGAGCCAGACACACACACACACACATCTGTATACTTGAACTACTAGCCTAGGTAACTGGGTACACAAATATGGCTTCTATGGATAATAATCACCAGCATAGTTTGCGTGTGAAATACCATTCTGAGCCCATTGCACTAGTACATACCACAGCCCTCAACTCATCAGAATGCAACAGGGACTGTTATTGTGCCATAGTGGATTAAGCTGCTGAATATGACACTGGCATTCCATATTGGTGCCAGTTCATGCCCCAGCTGCCCCACTTTCAATCCAGTTCCTGCTAATGCACCTGGGAAAGCCATGAACGATAACACAAGTGCCCAAGTATGCAGACCCCTGCCATCCTCTTGGGAGACCCTGAAGACACTCCTGGCTCCTGGCTTCAGAGTGGCCCAATTCTGGAGGTTGCAGCCATCTGAGGCATGAACCAGAAGATGGACCATCTCTCTGACTGTCTCTGCTTATCATTCTGTAACTTTGCCTTTCAAATAAATAAATTTTTAACAGCAGCAACAACAAACAACAAAAAATAAACCAACAAATATATCAAATGAATGTTGAATGTGTGAACTTTGTCAAATTCTCCCTTATTTCATATCTGTATAAATTGTCAAATAATTTTCTAAATTGTTAAGAATGAGAGTTTTTAACAGCACTGATATATATTTGTAGATATATCTACATCTATCTATTAATTTTTGGGATTAATGTATAATTAAACTATAAATACATTAAATTTCAACACTTGATTTTTCTTTAGCTTCTACTGTCAGCTTAAAAGTCTTATTTCATTTAAGAATCTAGTAATTTTATGTAAAGATAAGAATATTCCCAGTTACTTTTCATTAATGATCCATTTACTTATAAATTTAAAGGCCTAACATTTTATGAGTTCTTGTTTAGAAGGTAATAAAACCATTTATCCACTAAGTGGAACAAATTATCCCAAACATCTCAAACCAAATTTTCAGCTGAACATATCCTATTTTCTCAAACACCTGAAGATTTCAAAGGAAAAGGGTATAACTTCAACAAAATAATCCGAGCAGTTAATAAACTTAGAAAGCTCTAATATATAGACTTATATATGTACTAATTCTTAACCTAAGTAAAAAAGCATCTTCTGCATAAAAGAATTATACACAAAGCAGCACAATAAAGACAAAACTTGTAGGTAGAAATACTGAGTAAATACAGTATTTATAAGAAAATTGAGACTATATTCATCCCTTAGTCTTTTCCAACTTAAATTCAAGTGCTTTCCTGGGGTAAAATATTTACTGATCAGACAAGCAGAACTTTTTGCCAGCTTTCAGCACTGGATCAAATGAGTTACAGATGCACAATTGTTAGCCAGAGACTTTCAAGCTAAGGCCCCACAATCTGGTTTTCCTTCCAGATAGCCTTTATCTAACCCACAGTTCAGTGATCTGGGCTAGTCCCTAGATGAAATGGGGCTCTTTCAGTTCATGCCTTTTTAATTTTTTGGTTAAAGGGAGGAGAGGGGAGGATCAACAAAGCACACTTTATGTACACACACACACATATAACCCAATCTGTGTTATTGCTATTTTCTTTACTCCTGAATGAGGTTCTATACATAGTTAGTATTTCACTTTCTGATCTATCTTAGTGAGTCATTTATTGACTAAAGTGAACAAGCCAAGGAAGAGCTCAGAGGAAATAGGGCTGAAAAAGGAAAGTCACTAAAGGATATGGGACTCCTTGGAAACTGTGCTTTGTCTTCTCAAAATGTGCTACTCATAGGCTTGGTATCATGGCAAACAGGACCAGGTAAAGCCATCGCCTGTGATGTCAGCATCGCATATCAGAGTTCTGTTTGAATCTCAGCTCCTCCACTTCTGATCAGCCACTGCCACCCATGTGGGACATTGGGATGAATTTCTGGGTTTGGCCTGCCTCAGCCCTGGCCACTGTGGCCACTGGCAATGAATCAGTAGATGGAAGACCTCTCTCTCTGTGTGTGTGTGTGTGTGTGTTTGTAATCTGTCACTCTTTTTCCCTCTCTCTCTCTCTCTCTCACTCTCTCTTTAAATAAAAAAATTACAAATTAAAAATGTGCTAATCAATTGCATTTGGATTGGGGATTACGTTAATAAGATACTTAATGATTATATTAGTTTTCTATGACTGTTGTAACAAATTACCACAAATTTTGTGGCTTACAACAAGATAAATGTGGGGTTTGTAATTTTGAAAGTCCAAAATCCAATACAGGCAGGCCTCACTGAGCTAACACCAAGTAGTTGCCAGGTCTGCCTTCTACTCTGAAAGCTCTCAAGGAGAATTGATTTCTTGTTAATTCCACCTTCTAGAGGTGGCTTGAATTCCTCGTTTGGGTCCTGTTACATCTTCTAATGTAGCAATGGTCAGGAGAGTCTCCTTCATGATATCATCTCTCTGGTTCTCTGCATCTTTTTCATTTTTCAAGTATTTTTAAAGATTTGCTTTGTTTGTTTAAGTTTACCTATTTATTTGAAAAGCAGAGTTATGGAGTGGGGTGGGGGAGAGAGAGAGAGAGAGAATCTTTCAATGGCTGGTCCACTCTCCAAGTGGCTATAATGGCAGGGGTAGGCTAGGCTGAAGCCAGGATCCAGGAGCTTCTTCTGGATCTTCCAAGTGGGGGCAGGGGCCCAAGTACTTGGGTCACTGTTCGCTGCTTTCCCAGGCCATTACCAGGGAGCTGGATATGAAGTGGAGCAGCTAGGACACAAACCAGTGCCCACAGGTGTTGGCTTTACCCTCTAGGCCACAATGCTGCCCCATCTACCTCTTTCTCTCCTGTATGTAAGGACACTAGTGAGTACAGAGGGCCAACCAGATAATCTAAGAAAATGTTCTTACTTTGAAGTTAACAATCTTTTTTTATGTATTTTATTTATTTGAGAGACAGAGACACAGACAGAGAGAAACAACATAGAGAATCAGAGTGTTCCCATCTCTGGTTAATACATCAAATGCCCATAATGATCGAGGTTGCACCAGGCTGAAGCCAGAAGCTGAGAACTCAATGCAAGTCTCCCATGTGGATGGCAGGAATCCAACTACAAGATCACCATTGCTGTGTTCCCGGGTCTGCACTATAAGGAAACTGGAATTGGGAGAGAATCCAGGATTCAAATGCAAGTACTCCAGTTGGATGCAGATGCCTGACAGCAGCTTAACTGCTAGACCAAGTGCTCATGTCTGGTTAGAAATCTTAACTCCATCTGCAGTCTTAACCTCCTCTTGTCACAGAACATCAGTGACAGGTTTTGAAGATTAGGAATATGCGAAGACACTTGCAAGACCATTAGTCTGCTATGAAATTGGTATTGGTCAGAATACAGGAGAACCTAAAATATGCCTTTTAATTAAAAATTAATTATGTCTCCATAGAGACAGCTGTTAGAGACAGAAGCACAAAGAGAGAAACCAAAGCCAACAAAACAAGACAAAGTTATACTTTATTGTTAGCTAGAGTCAAGCCCCCTTTCTTTGATAGATTTAATTTAGGTTAAATAGGAAGACAAGAACAGATTTGAAATGAAGGTTATGAAGGTTTTTCTGTCTCCATACAACTGAAGCCCCAATTCCATCACAAGTACCATTGCTCCAATAGGAGAAAGGTGATACACAAACACACAGAACCAGTTGAAAGGATGAATATGCCAGAAGGAAGCATGTGCACCCAGCACTGAGTTCTCTGAATCTCCTCTACACAGCTTCATTTCCAGAAAATATGCTTCAGTCACCATTGATAGAAATGCCCTTGTCTGGCAATGAAATAAGAGGTGTTATACAAGATGCTCATACTTCACTCATTTGAGGAATTCATGTCAGAGACTAACACCCACAATTGGCAGGTATGTTGTAAGTCACTTGAGGCATTGTCATAGAGACTATTTTAGTTCATTGTAAGTGTTATAAGATGATCCACTTGTTTGAGCTAAAATCAGTGAGAAAAACTGAAAATGAATCTAAAGAACTAAATTCCAGAATCTGCTACCAATTTCTAAATCACATAATTAATTCTTCCCAGAAAGAAGTATCAAGGTCTGAGGTGATACAGATTCACGCTGCATCCTTACATCTGTGATGTAGGTCAAGAAAAAATCCTTTTTTTTTTTTGTAGATACTCCTGGTTGTGTACAATTACTTTTTCAGGGCCTGCGATAGTCTCATTTTATTTTTTTAGAACCAAACGTGGTCTATCCCATTAAAACAATGCTGATTATTATTTTTTTTAAATTTTTAAAATATGTTTGCAACAAAATGGATGTAACTGGAAACCATTATACTCATGGAAATAAGCCAGTCCCAAAAAGATAGTCTAATTTTAATTCCTTTTATTTTATTTTTTTCTGCTCTAGAGAATCTTATAAGGGTAAGCTGGGAATGTCAAAATCAAACAAAGTGGAAGTGTCATTATATGGCCTGACTGGGGACAATATGTATGGATTGTTGGCAGTCCTGTGACTGTAGAATAAGACAGGAGGATTTTCTGACTGCTTTCTCATCTTACAGTAAAGCACAAGACTCTACACCTACTGCAATAACCATCTCCCAAAAGGACTTTCCTACACTGAATGAAGCATTCAGCCATTTCAATCATATCAGAAAAATGAAGATTATTGGCATGTCTCTTAACATACAAACTTTTACCTCTCTCTCTCTCATACACACACACACACACACACACACAAAACTTTACAGTGTCTTAGAAGATTCATTTGTCTCATTTTAAGAATACTTTGCACTTTGCGCCTTTGACACATCAAAGCACCAACTATGATAATGACTAATGATGAAGAGATGAGACTGGATTTTCAAGGACTCATTGCATTCCCTCGTAGGGTTTTCTTTTTTAAAAATGAAAAAGAGAAGAAATAAGGTGAAGAAAAAGAGCCTCATGGAGGAGAGACGTGGGGTCAGCGTTGTGACACAGAAGGTTAAGTCAACACCTGTATCCCATGATGGAGAACCATTCAAGTCCCCACTCCTCTGCTTCCAACCCAGCTCTCTGTTAATGCATCCTGTAGCAGAGATGCTTCAAGTACTTGGGCCTCTGACGCTCATGTGGGAGATCTGGATGGAGTTTCTGCCTCCCGGCTTCAGCCTGGCCCAGTCTCAGCAGTTATAATCATTTGGGTAGTGAACCAGTGAATGGAACATCTCTTTTTCTATCTCCCCCACTCTCTCTGTCACTCTGCCTTTCAGACAAAAATTTTAAAAATCAGTTTAAAAAGTAAGATAGAAGTGACTTTGGAATAACTTTGCTAACTCAAAGCCAGAATGGCTGGGCCACCGGTTCATTTTGTTCTCTTCTACTCTCACATGTCCTCATTTTCACCTTGGGAGAAGCAATACCACTGGAAGATGACTTACAGTAACATGGAGGACCTGGAAGATCTTTAAAAATATTTCAGGTACTTTTGTTAGCTATTGCTTCATTGTCTGAAAGGGAACAAAGACATCTTACAGTGAAAATCATTTGCCCCTTCACCCTCCTTCTACCCCTAACTTCTTATTATTGAAACCTCATTAAGAGGAAACCATTACTAAGAGCATTCAATCCACTTTAGAAGACTTTTCCTATCTTGACATCAAGTCCTTTATATATCTTGTTCTTTATTCAAGAAAACCGAGACAAGAAGTGAAAGCATCCTGAGCCTTTTTCTAACATAAGCAAAATGAAACTAATGATGTTCTAAAATGTAAGGACATCTTCCTAAAAGTAGATCTTCTGCTTAGCAAGTGACAGAACAGCACTACAGGGAGAAAACTTGGAGAAAAGCTTTGTTCTTCCACTGCCCACTAGAAAATAATACTGCATTAATGATTTCTTAGTTTCAAATTCAAGTTACATTTTTCCTTAGATATATGAGCAATGTATATATGGAAACTGCATACATCAGACTTTGTGACCTAAATCATAAAGTACCAGGCACTTAGTCTGTTATTTCAGGGATTCTTTATATTAATTTTGAAATCCTAGGGATTTTAGCTTCAAGTTATGTCATGCTCCACTGCTTAGTCAAATAACTAATGCTCTGTAAATAAATGCATTAAGTTGTAATCCCTATTCAGACAATTTTTTGCACTCAGAGTTATTTTTCAAAGTGAATAATCAAAACCCCAGTCCTCTGCTTCATAAAATTTAATGCTTATACAATGGGCTTTCTTACAACATACACATTTATAATTAAACATAAATTGAAAAAAAAAAAAACATAAATTGAAGTTACTTTGATGGACTATATGAATGTACTTAAAAAGTTCATGGAAAGTGAAAGTAAAGATTATTTTTGTCCAACATGTTTGAAATTCATTTATATTAGGGATCTTCAAAATGTTCCTTAAAAATGAGGATTATGAAAACATCATGCATGGGTTCAATATTTTTGCACCAAAAGAAACTTATCTTTTAGTTCCATTGTTTCACCAACTTTTCGAAGTACCTTCATACTTCTGTGATTTATACAGAACTTTGCACAAGATTGATGTTTAATGAGTTCATTTTCCAATTAGCGCCTCTGTTTTAGTTGTATGTGCATTTTGTACCCTGTCTTTTCTAGACAAGGGTTACTGCTGCACCTTATGCACAGCTACAATTGAAGAGATACTCTTGATGGGAAATGGCTGTTATCTTAAAACATTCCAGCCACTGTGCACCCACGTTCATGTTGATCATTGCACATTTTCATCTTGTTAAGCATTCCTGTTAAATGAAGCACTTCACAAATGTGCCACTGAGGTGCTCATTTCTTTTTTCTTTCTTAATCGGCTATTAAAGGCAACCAGGGTTTGAAAGGCCAGTTCCTGCAAAAGGAATGTTTACAGTCTTTGTGCAAGGCTGGAAAACAGGAGACTGACATGAACTCTGCAGAGACCTGCGTCCACTGTCTATGCGTTGGCCAGAAGCCCCCTCCACCCACGTTCATTTTTCCTCAATGCCTCCCAGTCCCGTTATCCTGCCCCCTATTATGTGAGCTGAATTCAGAATATTCTCAAGTCATATGGCATCTGTTGCAATTTATTTAGAGGAAGGTTTGAAGAAAGAGCCACACAGTGAGAGAAAGTAGCTTAGAAGTGATCATTAAGCATACGAAAAGCAATATACAGAGAAAAAATATACACAGTGAAAAACGGCCAGAAGTTAAAAAAATCACCCAACTATTTTTTCTTAGAGTATATTCACTCTCTCTGGATTTCAAAGTGTCATTCTTCTGTATGATTCCAGCCATCTGTGTAGTAAAAATAGATTAGCAGAAGACAGAGATATGGGCTATGATGTGAGGCAACCAGAAAAGCCCTTAGTGTTCAAATCTGATGAGAATTGCTGTCAGTGCAAGACCATATAGATGACAGCCACAAATTGCTGGTCACCATGACACCAAACATTTCAGAGGAAAAAACAGAAGTGAGACAAGAGAAGTTTCTCTGTCACAGGACCATCCACCTGTCTGTAAGCCAGTCCAGGTGAACAGCTATTGGTCCTGGCCTTAGAAATTCCTAAGAAAATTAAAGAAAGACAAGCCTTTCACTTAAGTGGAATATGAAACATATTAAAGAACAATCAGGAAGCAAATTATACAGGAAAAAAACTAAGAAGTAATAGGCTATGGAGTATTAATATTACCGTGGATCAGACCACAGTCGTAAAAACAAATGGTTCACAGAGTGTGGCCTTGGATGAGCATCACCTGAGACGGTGCTGAGCCTGTAAATGGCCAGGCCTACCCTAGATCTGCTGACCCAGAGTCTCTGGAGCTGTGTCCCAGCAATCTGTGGTTTAATAAGCCCATCAGTTACTTCTGATGCATGGCAAACTGTAAGAACCACTACTCTGAACATTCAGTGAATGCCTTCGGAAATACACTATTGCCATTTGAGATACACTCCTGCCTGCCAAATTTATTTATCTATGGATCAACTTATATTATATGTCCCAACAACTAAGAAAAGGTAAGAGGTCTCAAATACCTTGCATAAATAAGGCAGTGGGCCAAGCAAGAACTGTGACGAACTTGGGAAGAGCACAGGCACCCGCCATTATTCAGCTCTAGCCTCTTCTTGCCAATGAAATGCAAGCCCAGTATTAACAGATTTTCCTTTTTTTTTCAAAGAAACCAGAGACTCTTATGATTTTAAAATCTTGACAACTGCTTCAGTTTTTTAAAAAGTAAATACAGTTTTAGCTGAAGAACACTGATAATTGGTCAACATTCAGCCTCCGTATTGGACAATGGGGATGAGGGGAGAATGATGTGGAATATGGACGGGAAAAATTGCTAAATTTGCTTCCTCCTTTTTAGTGTTTGTTTCCAAAATTACATTCAAACAGATATAGCAATTGCCTTTATACTGTGATTTTAAATATTCTCAGTCTACCATTTCCCAAGAAATCTTTCCACATCCATCTGCCACAAAGTCTGAAATCCCATCATTAGAGATCCTTTCCACTATGTTAACTTTTCATGCCTCAAATATCTTCTTTCTCTTAAAATTATCCTAGAGGAGTGACGTATTAACATAGCTTTAAAGTCCAATGACCTAGTTTCAAAACCTAGATTTCTCATTTACTAACTATATCATTTTGAATATGTAATGAAGTCTCTCTGAGCTCCAGTTAGCTATGGCTTAAGGATTCACAATGACAGTTTTTCTCTGATTAAAATATTTAGACCACTGTTTAGATTCCATGAATGATATTTACTATTCATGTTGCATTTGTCAATACCTCCCCAAGAATGAGTTTATTAGAGCGCTTTCCTCTAGATACCTGAACCAAAGTTTAATGGTGAAAGAAATCAAGTGAACCTGAGAACAGAATTGCACCTGCAACGCAGTGTTACACTTCCAAATGTCCTAGAAACCAGCCTGATAGAAGCAATTGCAAGAGGTGTCTGGGTTTTTATGTCATACTTCTGAGCTGGCCTTGCCCCCGGAGCTGCCATGAGTTTAGAGCTGGTAGAAGCATGTTGTCAATCCCCTATCTAAAGACCACAATCAAGGCATACTTCTTAAGGAACGTATTAATAAACAAGATTCCTTGAAATTGAGTGACAAAGAAATTTCATAAATGTGTTTACATTAGCTCCAGAAATATTTTTTAAATTATTTATTTATTTATGAGGCCTAATCTCTCCTCTGCTACTCTGAAACACATTTGCTAATAATTGATAACAACAAACTTCAATATGATGCATCTTTGATTACATTTCACATTTGTCTTTTTATTTATTTTTATTTTTATTTTTGACAGGCAGAGTGGACAGTGAGAGAGAAAGAGAGACAGAGAGAAAGTTCTTCCTTTTGCTGTTGGTTCACCCTCCACTGGCCGCCGCGGCCGGCGTGCTGCGGCCGGCGCACCGCGCTGATCCAAAGCCAGGAGCCAGGTGCTTCTCCTGGTCTCCCATGCGAGTGCAGAGCCCAAGCACTTGAGCCATCCTCCACTGCACTCCCTGGCCACAGCAGAGAGCTGGCCTGGAAGAGGGGCAACCGGGACAGAATCCAGCGCCCTGACCGGGACTAGAACCCGGTGTGCCAGCGCCGCTAGGCGGAGGATTAGCTTATTGAGCCCTGGTGCCGCCCCACATTTGTCTTTTTATAGGTTGATAATGAAGAACAAAAAGATATTCGACCAGTGAAATGTTATTATACAGTATTCCTCTGCCTAAAATTTTGTTTGGCTATTCTAAATGGAACATAAATGGAAAACCTGAAAGGTCTAAATGTCCCTGAGTTCTTCTACTTTATGTTGTTGATGAGCCCAAACCAGTTAATCCCTAAACAGTTGGTACATTCTTACTTTAATAACTTCCTTTTTAATTTTTATTGCTTTTTATTAATATAAAGAGAACCGGGGCTGGCGCCATGGCTCACATGGTTAATCCTCTGCCTGCGGCGCCAGCATCCTATATGGATGCTGAGTTCTAATCCTGGTTGCTCCTCTTCCAGTCCAGGACTCTGCTGTGGCCCCAGAGGGCAGTGGAGGATGACCCAAGTGCTTGGGCCCTGCACCTGCATGGGAGACCAGGAAGAAGCACCTGGCTCCTGGCTTCGGATCAGTGTAGTGCTAGCCGTAGCGGTCATTTGGGGGGTGAACCAATGGAAGGAAGACCTTTCTCTCTGTCTCTCTCACTGTCTATAACTCTACCTGTCAAATAAAAAAGAGAGAAACAATTTCATTCCATAGTTACAGTTCCAAGATGAAAACCTCATTCCTCTTGTTCCTCCCGTTCCCTAATTCCCCTCCCTCCCTCACTCTCTTCCTTTCATCAGCTTTTGTAAAGGTACAATTTTAATGCATTCTATAATTACAGTCTTAATTAAACACTAACCATAGTATTCAACAAGTAGAAAGTAGAAAGACTTCAGTTCCACAGGAGTATAAACAAAGGCATCACATCACAAAATATCCATTTCATTTCTACATGCATTTTTTTGTATTCTGTATTAACTGCCACATATAAGAGAAAACATATGATATTCGTCTTTTTGGGATTGGCTTATTTCACTAAGTGTAATGGTTTTTAGTTGCATCCATTTTGTTGCAAGACAGGACTTCATTCTTTTTTATGGCTGAGTAGTATTCCATAATGTATATGTACAACATTTTCTTTATCCATTAATCAACATCTGGGTTGATTTTATATTTTAGCTATTGTGAATTTAGCTGCAGTTTAAGTTTCTAGCCAGTACCATGTTCATAGGGGAGAAATTTATGTGACTTCAGTAAGAACAAGCTATTCTAGTTAGCATAGCATAAGTGAAAAATTCACAAGTTAGCCCAGTCCTAGGCAGTATCTTATGGAACATGAAGTAAAGGTCAACAAACATACAGAAGTGCCATGCTAGGATTCTGCTGACTTCCCTATAAGGTAGAAGTTTGATGCCTTAATAACATTACTCTTAGAGGACTTATTGCAGTAACAGTCTGGCTTTCCCTTTTCAGGAATAAGAGATAGCAAAGAAGCTAAGCAAGAAAAGTGAGTTGGCCAGCCTGTAAAAGGAAAGAGAACCACCCAATGGAATTTAAAATGAGAGAGAGAGAGAGAGAGAGAGAGAGAGAGAGAGGAAGGAGGGAGGGAGGGAGGGAGGGAGGGAGGGAGAGAAACTATTTATATGCAAAAATAAACAATTTTTGACCAAAACTAAGTTTGCCTTCAACCTGATTATTATTTTTATTGAAAATATGGCTAAAATTTTCATGGATGTGATTCTATATATTTGCTATGGTAGAGAAATTTAAAAATAGAAAGAAAACTTCAGTACTTCCAAGACGGGACTGTGGATGGATATTTAAGTAATCCTCTGATGAAGGACGCAGGATTCTATCTGAAAGGTGAAAGCCACCTATGGACTCAGTTATAGAGGGTACAGAATGTCTCAAGTTCATTTGATAAATATTATTCAACACCCACTATGTGCTCAGCACAGGACCATATTGCTGAAGATTTTGTATATAATGTTTACCGGATGCAAAGGGTGAGTAGAATTGAGGGTGATGGAATAGTTCACCTGGAGCAGTTTTATGGAGGAGGTCAAGAGATTTAGTCTGAGATGATCCTTGCTTAGCTATTAGTCTGAGTATGTGTGAGCACAGGTTGGAAAGAGTGTTGCATAGGTTAAACACATTTACTGTATTCCCTGTCTACTTTCAGTAGTCTTGTACATGTCACAAACATCTTTAGCTTGGGCTATTCGGGTATCTCTCTGTTGCTCTCCCTGTACTCCTTCACCATCCAATGCAGTCTTCTTTTGACAGTAAGGGTAACTCCTTAACACATGTATTTTATCATGCCATCCTCCTGCTTCAAACTTTCCAAAGGCATTCCCTCTGCTGTTTAGGATAACATTGTAGTTCTTACCTACTTGTTGCAAAAACTTGCAAGATTTGGTACCTAGCTTACTTTGCAATGCTCTTCCCGGGGTAGCAAGTCTTACTGAAGCTTCTGCACCAGCCTGCTCACTCCTTCTTCAGAACCTTAGCACAGGTGGCTTGCTCTGCTCGCTTTCTGGGTGAATGTCTGTTTCCCACCCATCCAGTCTCTGCTTAAAGGTCTTTTCTTCCTCCAGCCGATCTCCAGCAGAATTTTCACTTCCTCCCCCACCCCATCATCATTACTCTAATTTTAGAATCTCAGCCTCACCTTCCGTTTCTTCCCAAGCCCATAACGCAACCTGTAAAATTTTAACTTATCTAAGATTATAAATTATGAATGAGTTAGTATGGTACGTGGGCCTCCCCACCAAGATGTTAGGCTGGGGCCTCACCTGTTTTGTTTCCATTGCTTCCTAGTACTTAGGAAAGAACCTAGCATTTAGCAGATGCTCAGTAATTGCTGAGTGAACGAAAGAAGGAAGCAGCATGTGTGTGATGGCTTGTATGTTCGTTGTGTATTTCTGTATAACGAATTACTCCGAAATGTAATGGCTTAAAATAACAACCTCACCCTTACGGTGGGTCAGGAGACCAGAGAGGGCTAGATTTTCTGGCTCAGGGTCTCCTCTGAATCTGTATCAGCATGTGGGAAGGGGCACAGTCATCTCAAAGTTCAGTGGGAGAGGAGCTTGTTCTTGTGGCTTTTGGAAGGGTTCAGGTCATTGCAGGATGTTGATCATGTGCCCCTCCTAGAAAGAAAAGACAAGAACATGAGCAAGTCAGAGGTCATAGTCTTGTATAACCTAATTTCAAAGTGTGATCTCTTGACTTGCATTAGGATTAAGGCACCAGATCAGGCCTAATACAAGGGAAGAGGTTTGCAGGAGAATATGAAGAGGAGGATGCAAGGGCCATGGGGACCACTTTGAGGAGCTGCCTGCCACAGCACAGAAGTTACTATGTGTGGAAAGACCTGTGATTGTTGTGGTGTAAATTGGCAATGAGTAACGGAGATGTGAGCACTGTGCCAGAAGGGACCACCATCCTTCAGCCAACTCTTATTCCTGGTAACTAGGACACCACCTGGCACAGGAAGGTCTTCAATATTTATTAACCAAATAAATGAAGAACAAAGTATCAGTGGTGGTGCACTGTATGAAAGAGAAACTAACTATACCACTTAATACCTTGTAACATGCTGTATTTATTATTTACTATGTTTATGCATTATTGTTTGTCTCCTCCTGCTAAAGTATCAGTATCCCAAGATCATGGATTGGGTTTTTTTCTCCATTATTTCTCCATTCTTTTTCCACTGATATATCCCAAGTATTTTCAATAATCATGTTAAGAGCTCAACACAGGCCGTGGCTCACTAGGCTAATACTCCACCTGCAGTGCCGGCACCCCGGGTTCTAGTCCTGGTTGGGGCACCGGATTCTGTCCTGGTTGCTCCTCTTCCAGTCAAGCTCTCTGCTGTGTGCTGTGGCCCGGGAAGGCAGTGGAGGATGGCCCAAGTACTTGGGCCCTGCACACACGTGGGAGACCAGGAGGAAACACCTGGCTCCTGGCTTCGGATCGGTGCAGTGCACTGGCAGTAGCAGCCATTTTGGGGGGTGAACCAACGGAAGGAAGACCTTTCTTTCTGTCTCTCTCTCTCACTAACTCTGCCCAGCCAAAAAAAAAAAAAAAAAAGAGTTCAACACATAGATGTGGTGTTCTTAAAAGTTTTTAATTTTTATGTTAAAAGTTGGGCATGTTTATGGGAAAATATGTGATATTTCACAACATGTATACATGATGTAATATCCAATCAGGGTAAATATATTTATCCTCCCAAGCATTTAACATTTTTTCATAGTGAAAGCATCCAAAATTCTATCTTTCAGGTTTTAAAAATAGATAAATATACAGTACATTATTATCCATAGTCACTCTACTATGCAATGGAATCTCAGAACTTCTTAGCTATGAAACTTCTTAGCTATAAAACAGAACCCAGAAATCAGCCTTCCCTTATCCCTCCCTCCCCACATCCCTTGCCATTTGTAAGCACCAATGTATTTTTAACTTCTGTGAGATTCCCTGCCTTTTAGATTCCACATATGAGTGAGATCACGTGAAATTCGTCTTTGTATGTTTGGCTAGTTTCACTTCATAGAATAACCTCCAATTCCATCCGTGATGCTCAAAACAAGAATTCACCCTTTTGATGAGTGAGTGATATTCTATTTTGTGTATGTGCCACATTTTCTTTATCCATTCATCAGTGGATGAATACTTACATTGCATTCATTTCTTAGCTATTGTGAATAGAGCTGCAATAAACATGGGAGTGCAGAGAGGAGTGACCGATGGATACCATTTTTCTGGACATGTATCCTAGGAGTGGGATTGCCAGATCATACCATAGTTCTGTTTTTAGTTTTTTAAGGAACCTCTCTCTTCCACAATGGCTGTACTAATTTACATTCCCACCAACAGTGTGCAAGTGTCCCCTTTTTTTCCACAGCCTTGTCAACACTTGTTGTAGCCCACCTTAAGGGAGTGAGGTGATAGCTCAGGCTGGTTTCCATTCGCATTTCTCTGATGATTAATGATGTGGAATGTTATTCAGGCACCTATCGACCATTTGAGAAACAGTGTGCTTAGATCTGCTGACTTGCAATTTTTGAAATATTTTCTCAGTTTAATCTGTCAGTTTTAGAGAAACACATGTTAAAAGTGACAATTTGTTCTTGCACATTTAAATATATATTGTATATATATTTGAATATATATTAAGTTACAAAATTAATAAGGCTAATAGAAAAGATATTTCATAATGGTAAAGATATTATCTGACTTTTTTATTTAAAACACATAATTAGAGAGAGAAAGAGAGGGAGAGAGAGAGAGAGAGAGAGAGATCTTCTATCCACTGGTTCACTTCCCAAGTTTGGCAATGGCTGGGCTGGATCAGGCCAAAGCCAGGAGCCAGGAGCTTCATCATGTTCTCCCATATGAGTGCAGGGGCCCAAGGACTTGAGCCATCCTTTGCTGCTTACCAGGTACATTAGCATGGAGATGTATCAAAAGTGGAACCACTGGGATTCCAGCTGGCCCTCATTTCAGATGCCAGTGTGGCAGGTGGCTTAACACATTATGTCATGACACCAGACCCTTATCTACCCATTTTTAAATCAAATTATTCGGGATATTTTGCTAGTGAGTTGTTTGAGTCCCTTATATATTCTGAATATTAACCCCCTGCAAATATTTTCTCCCAGAATGTAGACTCTTTCTCCACCCTGTTGCCTGTACCTTTTGCTGTGCACAACTGCTTTAGCTTGATGAAATGCTGTTTCACTATTTTTCTGCTTTTGTTAGCTGTGATTTTAGGGTCTTATGCAGGATAGTCTTGCTCACTGCAGTATCCTGAAATATTTTCTCTATATTTTCTTCTAATAGTTTCAAAGCTTACGTCTCACAGTTAGGTCTTCAATCCATTTTGAGTTTATCTGTTTAAAGATTTATTTATCTGTTTGAAAGAGTTACAGAGATGGGGGAGAGACACAGAGAGAGAAAGAGACAGTCCATCCATTGTTTCACTCACGAGATGGTCACAACAGCTGTGGCTGGGCCAGGCTGGGGCCAGGCTGAAGCCAGGGGCCTGGAACTCCATCCTGGTCTCCCACATGGGTGGTAGGGTGGTAGGGCTCCGAGCAGATGGGCCATCTTCTGCTTTCCTGGGCCATTAGCAGGGAACTGGGTCAGAAGAGGAGTAGCCAGGACTAGCACTGGCTCCCATATGGGATGCTGGCATTGCAAGTGGAAGTTTAACCCACTATCCAACACATTGGACCCTGCAGTTGATTTTTGGATATGGTGAGATAGGTTTCTTGTTTCATTGTACTATATGTGGATATCCAATTTTCCTAACAATATTTATTAGAAATACTTCACTTTTTCCAATGCATGCTCATAGCACTTTTGCCATAGATGTAAATGTGTGGATTTATTTTTATGGTCTCTATGCTGTTCCATTGGCCCATGGGTCTATTTTGTGTCGGTACCATACTGTTTTATATACTGTAGTTTTGTATTATATTTTGAAGTCTGATAGTGAAATGCTTCCTGTTTGTTCTTTTTGATTAGAATCACACTGACTATTCAGGTTATTTTGTGATTCCACACAAATTGTAGTAATGAATTTTCCAGTTCTGTGAAAAATGTCATTGGGATTTTGATAGTTTGCATTATATTCATAAATTTCTTTGGGAGGTATGCACATTTTAATAATATTGATTCTTCCAATCTATATACATGAGATGTCTTTCCATTTCTTTGTTTCCTCTTCAATTTGTTTCATGAATGATTTACAGTTTTCATTGTAAAAATCTTTCACCTCTTGGTTAAATTTATTCCCAGGATTTTTTTTTTTGTAGTTATTGGAAATGAGAACGAGTTCTTGGTTTCTTTTTCACTTTATTGTTGTATAATGATGTACTAATTTTTGTACATTGACTTTGTTTTCTGCAATTTTGCTTGACTGCTTATTAATCCTAATGGCTTTTTGGTGGAGTCTTCCAGGCTTTCTCTATACAAGATCATAGCATCTGCAGTGACAAGTCGAAGTCTTCCCTTTCACTTTGGATGTCCTTTACCTCTTTTTCTTGCCTAGCACTCTTAGCTAGGACCTCCAGTGCTATGTCGAATAATGTGATGAAAGTGGGCATCTTTGTTTTTTCCAGACCACAGTGGTGACTTCCAATAAACCACGACTCTCAGTATTCACATTCTTGGTTCAGCCTCTCCATTTGAATCTGTGCTAAACCTGCTGGCATGCTTTAGTGAGCAGAATGCAGCGGAAGAGACAGTCTGGAATCTGGAACCTGGAGCTAGTCCTTCTACAACTTCCTTGAATTGGGAGACTAAGTTGGGCAATATTTCTAAAGTCTTTAGCACATAGTAGCCCCAATAAAAAATGCTGAACAAATACAGATATCAAACTTTCAAATGTCCAACTTGCTGTGAGAGGTTTACAGTAAAGTGTAGAAGCTCCATTTAACCCAATTTATGCCCTATTTAAGAGTGTGACCAGCCTTGATCAAGAGCATCAAAATCTGACATCTTTCATCTCACAATTTCTGACATCCACCAAAGTGATTGGAAACAAATTCTCAAGCTGTAAGTAATTTGCTTTTAAGTTTTCTTTCTGCCCTCACTACACCGTGAAGTAAACACAGGGGATAGGATTCTGAATTCACAAGAAGCAAAGAAATAGTTTATTGAAATCTAAGGTTTGAAGCAAGTTACCCAGAACACTAGGATTCTTCCTCCAGAACATGCTAAGTGAAGTCATTGAAGGAAGCAGGTGTCCTTTTAAAAGTATTCATGAACTTGGTTCCCACCGATACTATTCATGTATCTTTCATCTTTAAGTACAGTTCCAGTGAAATTGACAGTACATGTTTGCTCCTCAGGGAAAGAAGTAACTTAGACATTTAGCTGAGGCAATGTTCCTGCACTGACTTCCTCACTCCTTTCTCTCAAGCCCTCACTAATTACAAAGCTACTTCAAAGTGCTCATGAAATTAAAAGACGTTTTCTTGGTGCAAAATAATTGAAAGCCAGGCATAGTTTTTTTTTTCATAATACACATTTTCCATAATGTTTTGGAAGATCTCTTATGTGCATGAATTTCAAAATAATTTCACACCAAAAAACATGTTTTAATCCTATATTTCCAAGAAAATTTTTATTTTTAAAGATTCATTTTATTTGAAAGGCACAATGATATAGGTATACATATATATATATATATATATATACATATATACATACACACACACATACAGAGAGAGAGAGAGAGAGAGAGAGAGAGAGAGATCTTCCATCCTCTGGGCCAGGCTGAAGCCAAAAGCTAGGAACTCCATCTGGTCTCCCACGTGGGTGGCAGGGGCCCAACTACTTCAGCATGTTTTGTTGCTTTCCCATGCACAGTAGTAGAAAACTGGGTGGGAAGTGGAGCAGCTGCGACTTGAACTAGCACCCCGATATGGGATGCCAGCATTCAGGCGGCAGTTCAACTTGCTGTACCACGCCAGCTTCCTAAGAACATTTTCAAGTATTCTCATGTACCACTCCTTTCATCCTCCCAAACAGATGAATATATTAAAATCTAAATTGATGAGTTCCCACCCCATATCTGTTACTGGAGAATGGCAGGGCCCTTGTCTTTGCGCAAGAAATAATTCAGGCGTGAGACAGAGAGTAAGTGGAAAGTAAGTAGCAAGGCTTATTGGGGCAGGGACCTTATTAGGGATGGGCACCTCTCCAGACAGAACCTGAGAGAGAGTGCCCAGTCACTCAGACTGGGGGAGAGCGAGGTTACACGGTTGAGTGGAGGGAATGCACCTGAGTGGGCCAGGCGGGTGGCTCAGCAGCAAGGCAGAGGGCTAGCGCGCAGTCCGGTCGAGGCCAGGGGTTTTTAAGGGGATCGGTCTTGTCTCCCCACCTCTGCTCCTCCTGGAACAAAGGACTTTTTGGATGTAAATATGAAAAATTCCTATCTGAGTTTTCCCTCTGAAGTTATCAGACAGGAGGAAGCCTGGCTGGTGTTACCCCAGGTTAGAGGAAGAATGGGCAGGACCCCCTGGAAGATCAGGATGTTTGAAGTGCATATACTGGGCTGCTCCTGGAAGGTTATCAGGCAGAAGGGGCGGGACCCCCACCTGGCGGGTTATGGGACAGAAGGGGCAGGACAGGATATTTCAAGTGCAGATAGTGGGCTGCCCCTGGAAGGTTATCGGGATGACTTTGAGATGCATATGCTGGACCTAGATGTCTCCTTAGGCCTTTCTCACACACACATAAGCTCATATCTGACTTCCTACCTAACATATCCATGTAATGCATGGTAGGAACTAAGAAACATTTTTGTTCACTGTGCATCAGCCCATTGCTGTTTTCATCAGCAAGTCCCCAGAAAGAGAAGAAAAGTTATTTTATAGCACTGAAAAATGTGTATGCTTTGAACAATTCTGTTAAATAGATTAAGTGGATTGTTGATCGTGGAGGGTTTGCACTCTATGGAGAATTGCTCTTTTAATTAGACAGTTTAATTTGCCATCCCCTAAACAATGTGTGCCAGCCCCAGACAGAAAGCAAATATCCTTCACCCTAACCAACTGGGCTGCTTTCCCCCTGGAAGCTGCTACCTGTTAAAGCCCCCATTGTGTTCAGGGGAATCAACCTTTACCTCAGTTTTCCATACAGAAGAAATCCATCTGTCAATAGCGCCATAAAAGATGTAAGTAAGCTTCATCACTATAGTATGCAGATTTAATGCCTAAGGCGATTCTTCCTATCCACCTTGGATTCCCATATTTATCCAGCACCAGTCTGGGGAGACAACAGGCACTCCATGGAGTCCAACTTATCTGATAGAACAACATGACCTTTAGGTCTGATAACCATGCCAAATATTGAATACTTAAAAGCAAATGTTATTTTAATTAACTGCATTCACAAATGACAGCAGCTTCCTTTCTAAAGCTTGGTTGAAGACTTCTCCCCTCAAGATTCAAATCAGAAGCAGAACAAATAATAATAACAATAATAATAACCTGTGAGCATAAAGCCAAGTTTGCACTAGATAAGAAGAAGCTATCCGTGACCTTTAAATATCAGTGGGTGTAGCAGTGTATCTTGCAGTGCACAATAAGGTCACAGAGAGCAGGGAATACTAGACCCACAAAAACAACAAGCGCCGAAGACTGGCAGGAAGTTCCATGGGTCAGGACGATAAGGTGGGAATAAGAAAACAGATGATTTAGCTCATGCACTGTAAATAAAATTCTGTTCTTTGAAGTGGCTTTCAGTGCTCAATGCTATGGTACATTCCCATAGATGTTCCATTATTTTCTATTTATTATTATGTTTATCATGCAAGTCATAAGAGTTTGTAGTAGGCAATTCAGAATATACTGATGAACAAAAAGAAACATGATTAAATCATGTGCGTACGCGCGCGCACACACACACATACACACAAAAATTAGTGCCCAAAACCAGTTAAATACAAAGCTTCATATATACTTGTGTCAGTCTTCCTTATGAACATGACACATATGCTGTGGGGAGCAACTTGGACTAGACTAAGTTACTGGAATTAAGACTTATTTTATGCATCTGCTCTCCCACAATATGGCGCTGGGAGAGGAGAGGAGGAAACAGCTTCTACTCAGCTGCCTCCAGTTCAACCAATAAACAGCAGGACCTGCTCCTGATTGCAGGAGAGCAGCGTACTCGGCGTGTGGGTAGCAGAGTTGGGATTGGTGGAAGAGGACTATAAAGGAGGAGAGAGACAACATGCACCAGGAACATCTATCTGAAGGAACACCTGTGCAGCCCCCGAGAGAGCCAGCCGGCGGTGTGCCGCTCCACCGCGGAAGTGGGGAAAGTGGCAGGGGGAACCGCCCTTCCACGGAGGTGGAAGGGTCAGTAGCCAACCCGGGAAGAACCAGCAGCAAACCCGGGGAGGGCCAAGCAGACAAAAGAACAGCGCAGGGTCCTGTGTCGTTCCTCCATGAAGACGGGGAGCGACAATATGCTATGTGAATAATACCTGAATATTACAAGAAACTTCTTTTGCAACATCCTTTTAAAAGGTAATGTATTGTGGTGCAGGCATATGGTGTAGCAGTTAAGTCACCACTTGTGATACCCACATCCCATATTGGAGTAACTGGTTTGTTATGGCTCCTTCCTACTAATGTGCACCCTGGAAGGCTACAGGTGATGCCTCAATATCTGGAACCCTGTTACTCATGTGGGAAACTCAGGTGAAGTTCCTGGATCTGTGTTTTGATCGGGCCTGAGCCATGGCTGTTGCAGGCATTTGGTGGTGAATCAGTGGATAGAAGATCTCTCTGTCTCTCTGTCTCTGTTTGTCTTGCTCACTCTCACTCTCTCTGTGTGAATAGGTCTGTATTCCAAAAAAATTGCTAAGAATTAGAAATAAAAGTTTTTAAATATTAATGTATAGTATTTTCACATAATTGAATATGTGTTTACATCACCATTTTAATAGTGTTTCATTCTAGAAATGAACCATGGTTGTTTAATTACCCTGCTATTGTCAAACCTTTTGGGTATGTCTAGTTGGTATGTGCAGAAATGGTCCTAGTTACTTCTACAGTCCTCCCAGAGTTCACACTTCCAAAAGATTGCTGGACATTTCAAAGTCAGAACTTCAGAAAGCTGTCCATCAGTCCATCAGTGCTCTCATTGAGCAACTTTTGACATTGTCTCTAAGGGTTGCCTCCAGTATCTGCAGCAGATGAATGTTAATGCTCACACTTTTCTACTAATAACTATGCTGGCAGTCAGGGAGGGGAGAAAGTACAATTCTCAAAACAATGGTTGTATAGCCCAAAGTGTCCACAAGTTTCCTAAAATATCAATAATGTCTTGCTTTATTTTAAACACAAAAACAAATTTTGTATTCTATTCTCTCCTTCATGTCAACTTTAATTTTACTTTTACCCAATATCCACAGTTAGTGTTCTAAGTTTATACAAATGCCTCAATAAGTCCATGACACTGCAATGGTTCCTGGACTACACAGAAACAGTTATTCATTTTTGGTCATGATTGGGCTTGGAAACAATACGCAAAAATAGGGAAACTCTGAGTGAGAAGGATAATCAACATGGAAGATTTAGTTTGGTTCAGTGTCATCAATATCTCCTATATTTGTGTTCTAGCCACATACTTTCATGTGTCTTATCTCATTTGTCTACAAAGCAGCCTTGTGTAGTATCTATCACTTCTGCCTTACCTGGGATGTTGGACTGTCCCTTATTTTTTTGAGCTCTAAATTTTAAAAGTGCTTTCAAGCCCATTAGCCCCACTTCTGATTCCATTTACTTTGCTGCTGTACACCTATGCAATCTTCTCATTTGGATCCTTTAACACCTAGTTACAGTGTACTTTACTCTGCCTCTACTTGCCAACAACATATAGCTCATTCTTTCTTACCCAGTAATTCAGGCCATAAAACTGGCAGTCGTTCTTATTATTCAAGCTGTCCTCATAGCCCACACAGTACAACTTTATCTCTTGAATCTTGTTCTCTCTTTCTATGTTGTCCTGGTTACCTCTTTGCTATTTCTACAAATTAGAAAGAACCACTCCTCATTTGCCTTCTAGGCTGGATCCTCCCTTTTTCTGATGTATCAGTCATGTGATGCTGATGGTTAACATATGGCGCCTCTCCCATTTTCATCCTCTCTTTCAAACAGAGCAAACCATGCAGAATTTTACAGAATTTCATGTTCTTTCTTTTGGAGCTGTTTGAAAGAGAATTGGAGGCGACTTATAGACGAATATACAGCAAGAACTTAGAAAATTGGAGGAAGAGGAGACATGGTCACAGGATAAATATTAGAAAAGAGGTAAAGATACATGCTTCCAAAATATGTACAGTTGTTTCTTGGAGACCAGAACATATGGTGGACCTCCTTTAAGCAAAAGTGAAGAGGAAGCCCTAATCATTTATAAGTTTTATTATTTCTATAAGATAAAAACAAATTACTTGCAGAGGACATTTAGCCTAGTGGGGACACTTAAATATCTTTGGACCTTAGATATGGGTGCCCGTTTGTGTCCCAGCTGCTCCACATCCCATCCAGCTCTCTGCTAATGATCTACAAAAAGCAGTGAAAGGCCAGAGAAGCACCTGGCTCCTGGCTTCGGATTAGTGTGGTGTGCCGGCCTCAGCGGCCATTGGAGAGTGAACCAACGGTAAAGGAAGACCTTTTCTCTGTCTCTCTCTCTCTCTCTCTCACTGTCCACTCTGCCTGTAAAAAATAAAAAAAGCAGTGAAAGATGGCCCACAGGTTTGAGCCCCTGCCACCCATTTGAGAGATCCCGAAGAAGCACCTGCTCCTGAATTCAGCCTGGCCTGGCACTGGCTGTGACAGCCATCTGAGAGCAAACCAGCAGGTGGAAGATTTCTCTCTTTCTCTCTCTCTCTCTTTGTATCCCTCTCTGTATGTGTGTAACTCTGACCTTCAGATTAAAAAAAAAAAAAGAGAGAGAGAGTGATCTACATCTCACATTGGAGTACCTGGGATCCTGACTGCAACTCATGCTAATGAAGACCCTGGTAGGTAACGGTGATGGCTCAAGTAATTGGGTTCCTGCTACCCATGTAGATGACCTGGATTATGCTCCTTGATCTTGGCTCTGGCACTGATCCACACCCAGCCATTGCGGGTACTTGGAGAGTGAATCTGCAGATTCTGCAGATGAGAGCCTTGTGTGTTTCTCTCTCTCTCTTTCTTTCTCTCTCCCTCTCTCTCCCTCCCCATAGCTCTGCCTTTCAAATAAATAAATCTTTTAAAATCAACAGAGAAAGCAATCAAGTACATTTTAAGAACAACAACAACAAAAAAACAAATAATAAATTAGTTTCTGATTCTGAGGACTGCAAGAGGTATCTCTAGTGGGTGGCAAGGTGCCACCTGCATGGTGCTCAGGTCTCCATGCCTCCATGCTAAAAACTTTCCTTACCCATCACAACTCAGGTCCAATATTTTCTTATTATAGAGTCTTCCTGATCCCATTCCCATCCCCTTCCATCAGAGTTAATAGTTCACTCTTCCTCCCCCACTCAGCCTTGTCGACTTTTTCCCCTATTTGCATTAATTGTACGTGCTGAGTGCCTGCTTCTGCCCTGCACTATGGTCTTAATAAGGGAACAGGCTCTGCCAAGCTCATTTTAGTATCTCCATTAGTAATGTGGCTGGGGGCAAAACATGTCTCGATGCTTTACAGCTGTAATTGAACGGTAAAAGATTTGCACCTATTAGTACTTCATGTAATTCAAAGAGTAATAAAGCCCAGGCCGATGTCTGTGAACTAATTCTAATAATTTACAACCTACTTTGGTGTTTCTTAGCTAAACTGTGAGTTTCAACCAAATTCATCATTCTTTCTTACCAGCTGTGTTCATCAAAAAACAAAACAAAACTTACTTAGTGGGTTGTGTTCAAAGGGAAGAAAAGAGAAATGGAATTAGTCAGCCCTCTTTTTAGTACCCTGCCCCTTACCCCAGTGGGGATGGCCCTCAAATCTCCACTTGCCCTCTGGTAGACTGGACATGGCTAGGAGCAGATCTGATGGTCAAGGTTCCTTCCCTCTTATGTTGAGAGTATCCAGAAAGTAGAGCTGGCTCTTCAAATGATTTATTGATCCAATGGCCATGACACTGATAAAACTAGCTTTTGTCTGTAATTAGAACTCAGATCTACTCATACTTTATCTACATAGCTGTTCTTCTGAGCTGAACGAATATTCTGTTTGTTCTTCTGATCCAAGATTGTAAGAGCAGAAGAAACTCTTCTCCCATTGGTTTATTTCTACTTAAGTCCTCTGTAAATGTTGCCAAGTGGCAGCAGATACTGACTCATTGATACTTCCAGTTTTCCTAACCCTGTATACATTACACCTCCCCAACCCTCTTTGCAGTAGGTGAGACCATGTAGACATTGGCTGTGATCCAATTCTTCATATATTCTTTCTCTGTTACAGTAGACACATTACATATGTTGGGATGAAGGTGCTACTATATTATATCCAAGTGTCCTAAACGACTAAGCCACTGCATAGAAGGCAGATGCCCCAGAATTCCCAGTGACCTGCCAAAGACTGTTGAAGAATGAGAAATAAATATTTGCTATTTGATGGTACTTTATTACAACGTCTTCTATTCTACACTTCATTAATCAGAGGCATTTAATGCCACTACTAACTCAACTGCCTTACTTTACTTGGGGAGAGAGGGTTAATTAATTTGAACATATTTTTAATTGGGTTGCCCTGGTAGAGATAAAATTATAATTTCATTCAACATTTATTTGGAGTCAAAATTAGATGCACTATTTAAACTATTTTTACTCTGTTTTTAAAAGAAGAAAGATATATCCGCAGAAAAAGATTCTTAAATTAAGACTAAAAACTTACTTTTAAAAAAGATTAAAAACTGCTTTTTTATTCTAAATTTTTTTGTTCTGCTCTTCCCATGTACAGGTTGGTATAGAATGATTCATATATCAAGAGATCCTAAGACACACCAAAACCTGGTATTCACGTTTGTGCTGAAACATGTGTATCTTGTACACGCTCATTATTTGAAAAGATGCACTGGAATAGAAGTGGCAAATGATGTTTTTTAGTGGAAAAAATCATCTTACACTAGCACCCACAGAGAAATAAACTCTCCAGGCAGGCTGAAGGGAAGAAACAGGGTTTTTTCTTAAATGTTGGTATGATGTGGAAAATCAGCCTTCTTTCATGTAGTTGTATATGTCTAGATGGGGAAGACAGAGTTTAAGAGGCTTGTTTTTGTCAGACAGAGCACCAGATGGTAACACGAACCCTAGTTATAAAAGTGTTCTACATGGATGAGCCCATGGCCTTTAAATACCTTTAATAAACTCTCACCGTGTGGCAGATTCTATACAAAATATGAAATGTGTTAAAAGGAGCTGGAGGGCAGGATTTTATTTAATTGCTTCTCTCATTTGTCAAGGCTTACTTCAGACAAAAGTGTATATTCCTTTCATATTGGCTACCCAGCATGCTCCTTGGCCAGTTAGATTGTGCTGGGTAGAAACAAAAGCAATAGAGGAAGAAGGAAAAAGAGAGGGAGGAAAGAAGGAAGAAAGGGAACAAGGGAGGGAGAGAGGCAGAGACAGAAATCTTTCCTCTAAGACAGACCTGTAAAGGAAAATTCTCTTCAATAATTAAAATATTTAAACTTTCATTTTTTTTAAATTTTATTAAAGTTATACAAGCTTCATGTATTTCAAGTATACATATTTAGGGACGCAGTGAAACTGCCCACCCTACCCTCCTACCTACTCTCCAATCCTTCTTCCTCCTTCCTCCCACATTCCCACTCTTAATTTTTACACAGATCCATTTTCAGTTTACTTAATGATTGTATAGTTAACCTTACACTAAGTAGGAGTTCAACAAATAGTATGAAGGAGAGAAAAAAAAAAAAAAAGAAAAACACACTGTTCCTCAATGGAAGAGACAGGGCTGTAAACAACCATCGAATCTCGAAATGTCCATTTCACTCTAATGCATTACATTTTAGGTACTAGATTAGTACTGAAGAAGTCCTTATGGCTGAGCACGGATCTCAAGTCTAGCATTTTGGTTACTTAAGACCCTCATAGTATTGCATAGGCCTTCACAACAGACACTTCTGCAGGTTGAGCAACAATTTATATCATGGATTAGAAACACAGATATCATCTGCAACACTTATGCATAGTTAATCCAGCTTTTGTCTGGCACAGCAACTTCAGGGGATGGTAAACCAATATTCATTAGTTTAGGGCCTTATGCTGCAGACATTTCTCTGAGTTCAGATCAACACATCCTAACACAAGGATATGGAGTCAAGATATTTATCTGCCCACATTAATTTCTAGAATATACTGACCGCTTGCTTTATTCCAGGCACAATTTGAAGTCCTTTACAAATGTTGACTCATTTAATGCATAGCAAAGCCTCTGAGGGACCCACTTTACAGATGAAAACATTGAGGCAGTCATGGAGGAAATTTCCCCGAGGCGCATTGTGAATGGCAGCAGCAAGTCAACTCCAGTCACTCTGGTTTCAGAATCTGCCCTGGTAGCTCCCGTGCAATGCTGTCTGTCATACGTAAATCATAAAATCCTATTTACAGATGATGAGGCTGAGGGCTCAAGAAGCAGGTTTGCATTTCCCAAATCCTAGTGAAAGGCAGAATAAGAGCATACACCAGGGCCATCACATTCTGAAGCCCACAAACTCGTATGAATTGACTTCTCTCTGCTTGGATATCATTGTTTTTGAAGCTAGATTATGAACAACCCATAAAGATGAACTTTCTTAGTCATTTTAGTAAGTTGTTGAGTAACTGGAATAGGTGAAAATGATGCAAAATGGAAGAGGAGCATGAATAAATACGTTTTTGAAAATGTTTAGGGAGACACAGCGCTGATTCCAGCACCTGCTCTGCTCTGTATTTTTGCTGTGTTCTACTGAGAACAAACACAGCACTGATCTTGCTGTTTTTCTTTTCACCTGGAGACCCAACTTGGGAGCTACTCACTCGGTGACCCAATGGCTCAGACGCGTTTGTGGGGAGCAACCCGGACTAGACTAAGTTACTGGAATTAGGACTTATTCTATGCATCTGCTCTCCTACAATATGGCGCTGAGAGGGGAGAAACAGCTTCTACACAGCTGCCTCCAGTTCAGCCGATAAACTGTAGGACCTGTTCCTGATTGGAGGAGAGCAGCGTACTCAGCTTGTGGATAGCAGAGTTGAGATTGGTGGAAAAGGACTATAAAGGAGGAGAGAGACAACATGCACCAGGAACATCTAAGAGGAACATCTATCTGAAGGAACACCTGTGCAGCCCCCGAGAGAGCCGGCCGGCGGTGTGCCGCTCCCCCGCGGAAGTGGGGAAAGTGGCTAGGGGGAACCGCCCTTCCACGGAGGTGGAAGGATCGGTAGCCAACCCAGGAAGAACCAGCAGCAAACCCGGGGAGGGCCAAGCAGACAAGAGAACAGCGCAGGGTCCTGTGTCGTTCCTCCACGAAGACGGGGAGCGACAGCGTTCACAAAGCTTTAACTTTTTGTAATCTGTGCCTCTTCCTCAGGGTTACTGGAGGTGCAATGGCATAGTGCATGCCAAGTATTTTATAAAGGGCAGAGTGTGGAGAAATGTAATGTGTTGCTTTCAAGTGTGTTTTGAGGAAGAGGACCATGGACATTGCCTATGGCCAGATATCCACTACCTCAGACCTTCAGGGATGTCCAAAGTCAGCAGTGACTCAGGGATTCCCAATATGTGACTGCAGAATTATTACATCAGCTATAATCCACAAAGTTATTTTTGTCTTTATTTACATGTTTATTTACTTGAAAGGGAGGGAGGGAGTGAAGAATGGAGCAAGAGAAGAAGGAGAGAGAGAGAGAGAGAGAGATCTTCCATTTGCCAGGTCACTCCCCAAATGTCCTCAACAACTGGGCTCTGGGCATACGGTAAATGGCAGAAGTGGAGTTCAACTCCAGGCAGATTGGTTCCAGAACCTGCTCTGTTAACTGCTGTACAATATTGCCCCTCATGTGTAAAATATGCCTTCTAGTTTGTGTGAGCTTTCACAAAATCCCTGTTTACATATAATGAAGCAGAAGACTCAAGAAAAAGATTCAGAATTTCTTGATAACTAATGAAAGGCAGAACAAAAATGCACACATTTATTGAACAGGGCAAGACATTTGACGTGCAAATGCTGTTCCGCTTTCAAGGTTTGCTTCTACAATTTCCCCCTCATTCAACCACACGAATGTTTCCATTTTCTTCAGCCTCTCTATCACATAGGTGAATTTCTACCTTGCTACCTAACATTACCCTGTAAACAGAAGTAGCCCACGATCTTATAGGAGTACAGTGGGTGAAAGTCTAGACATTTCCAAGCTGGTGTGTGGGCACAGAGCTGGTTGTGGGTATTGCTCTATTGCTGTCTGTCATATGGTGTTTGGAGGTGGCCTGGGAAAAGATTGTCCTGCATGGTTCAGAGGGCTGGTCACATCCTCTAATGGGATTGGCTGGAAACCTGCCTCATGACCTTTTGGAGCTGGATGCCCTGTATTCTGTTAGAGATGAAAGAACGAGTGCATTAAAGACACATTGTCCAAAGAGAAACAGTAAGAGCATGGGAGCTACCAGGCCAAGAAGAGGCAACAACCAGGATTTCCACAAGCCAGTGTTGGGCCAGAAATTCCAAATCTCTTTGGCCTGGTGTGAAATTGACTCTTAAGAAAGAAAAATTCTGTAATGGGAAGGTAGTTAATACTATCTTATCAGAGTAAAGTGCTGTGCCCTCTATTTAATGGGAGTAGAATCAAGTGGACTCCAAGTTAATAAATGAATGGGTGGGTGGATAAATAAGGAAAAACTTACATGACCATTAATGAGGAAAATGCACCAGGTTGAGTTCACAAACTGAATTTTGGTAAGATACTTTAAAAGTATATTTCTAAACACACTTGAAGAGTAATTGTCCCCAGTTGATGTGAAATTAACCTGAAATACACATCAAATTCCGGGCTAGGCAGCATACAATTCCTTATTGCAGAACACATAAATATTGGTTTTATTGAATATTTATCAAACCATATTACTGGTTTATGGCTGTCAGAGAGGTATGAAACTTGATTAAGATAAAACAGCAAGAGTCACATTTAAGACCTGGCAATCTGGGTTAAGACTCTAGCCTTGTTTTTTTTTTTTTTTTTTTTTTTTAGATTTATTTATTTGAAACACAGTGTTTACAGATACAAAAGGAGAAAGAGACAGAGGGAGAGAGAGGGCACTTCCATTGCTGGTTCACTCTCCAGATGGCCACAATGGCTGAAGCTGGGCTGGTCTGAAGCCAGGAGCCACGAGATTCTTCTGCGTCTCTCACCTGGGTGCAGGGGCCCAAGGACCTGCTCCCTTCCCAGGCACATTATCAGGGAGCTGGACTGAAGTAGAGCAGCTGGGGCTCAAACTGGTACCCATACAGGATGCTGGCATCCCAGGCAGTGGCTTTATCCACTATGCCACAATACCAGCCCCAAGACTTTACTTGATATGCCACCACTGGGCCTTTTCACACCTTTAAATTTGATTTCTTGATGGCCATGTTATTGGAAATACTATTATTGATATTTCACAAAGAAACTGCTATTTAGTACAGCTAATAAAGATTAGAACCAAGCCTCTGGCTCCAATGTCTATGTTCTTAATCAACATACATAACCATGTGACTATAAATACATATGTGCATATACGTATCTTGAAAGAGCTCATCAGTCTCTGTCATTTGTGTTTATCCAATGGCTCCCTGTAACCAACATGATAAAACTGAAACTATTTCATGAGGCATGCAGGACACTTAATGACTTAGACCCTGTACACTGGATAAAAAGGAATTAATTAATGAGGAAACACAGCCACCACACAGCTAATGACTTTGGGTGATTTCCCTTAGGAAGATATTTTTCCCCCAACGTGTTCTACAAAATATTTACAACCTTCTGTTCTTTCCTCCCCACATAGCCTATTTCTCTGCAACCCAAGTAATGCATCATGCCTGAACACTCTTCATCTCTCTAAACTGAATGTGCTGCCTCTGTGTGCTGCAGATTCTGTCCAATCAGTATGCTCTGCTACAGAGCTGGAAGGGAAAGATAAATTTCTTTTGGCAAAAGTCATCATTTCTGGATTGAGGTTTTCAGTAAAAATGGACCCAGTCCCTTCCCATTACAGTGCATTGCCCTACCTATTGCCACTTTTGAATGTCCCACTTTTGTTAACATTATTTAAATATTGTATACCTCGAATGTTATATAGAATGTATATATTTAGATTGAATCCACAATTCTCAATGTATAACCCATGCATTTCCTCTAAATCTATTTTTATGTTAGATTTTAAAATAGCAGCGATTTGCCTACAGGAAACTCTCTGTAGTGAGTTGTGTCATTACTCACACTTCCTTGTCTCTCCCTCATAGGAAGATTACACAGCATGCCCTTGTCATTCCCTGTGGGAAAAGCGTCCTGCTCTGCTCCAGTGATGTTGGACCTGACCCTATGGCTTGTTTGAGCAGATGTAACACACCTGTTGAGAAGAAGCTTTAAACTGGATTGTGTGTTTGTGCTTCTCTGCCCTGTGTCATGAGAAGAACATAGCTGGAGAGCGGTCCTTGAGATGGGGTCCTAGAATGTAGGGGACATCTCAACGCATAGCTAGGAGGAGAGCTACAGCAGAAAACTCAAAGTCACCAGCATAAGTGAGGAAGAAAAGCTATGTGATGTTGTAAGTCACTGTGATTTTGAGATTGTTATCTGCATCACATAGCAAAAGCAGGTGAGTGTACCCTCTGATGACTTCCCACCCCTCATGCATGTTTCTTATGGCTGCTTCTTTACTTGCCTATTCCTTTGCTTCCAGTGCTGTTCATGTCTGCACCACTGCCCTTACGCATCATGTTCTCAGTGAAACTTACTCCATATCTCCCTTGGAACCTCCACCAACCCCTTCTGGGCAGGTGTAGATGCTCCACTGCGATAATTTCATGGTACACAATACTTTCTTTAATACTCCATATTCATCAAATTATTAAAGTATTTGTTTATTAATATTCAGCATACATTCAATGTTCAATTTTATGGTGCTATGGTTAGGTTTAAGGTTACAGGAGAAGAATTTCCTGTCCCTTGTGAGGTGTCTAATCTATCTGTTAGTCATCAGATTCATCTCATTGTGTGAAATAATGTGTTTAGATGTCTATTTCCTGCACTATGCAGTAGGGCTCTTTGGCATAGGGTCTGTAGATGGCACTCCAGTGTGGTTTAAGTGCTTCCACATACTAGACCCTAAATTCTACTTGTTGAATGCATGATGTAAAGAATGAGTAACAAAGTCTATAAACTATCATATAAGTGAATAAGTAAGAAACAAAGCAAACAAGGCCTTCCATAAATTAGCCTTGAGATTTTGAGTAACATTATGAGGCACCAGTTGATCTCCCTCTTGTTATATAAAAGGCATAAAAGAAGTGTTCTATAAATGCTTTGATTTTTCAAATGCAAACAATTTAAGGAAAAGTTTGGCACAGTGAGATAAATTATCTCTAAAGCTACTTTATCAGGAAAAAAACAAGGAATAATTTTACTTTGTGTTTTTCAGACTGAGAATAGCAGGCTTGCAAATGGAGATAATAGTGGTTATTATTATTTCATAGTGCTGTGATATCTTGTAGCTAAAACATTCTCCAACAGCTGGAAAGTGGTAATCTTCAATTTTCAGTGATGACCTGCAGTTTATAGTCTCACCTAGGTACTCCTCTGTATTTATCAATATCTTATGCTTTACTTATCACTGTCTAAGGGAACCCATGATTTCATTCCATTTTATTCCCAGTTTCTTTCTGAGAACTAAGGGAACAATTACTCTAGAATCCTTTGAGCTATAATAAACATTAAGAAATTGGATCGAGGCTGCCACTGTGGCATAGCAGGTAAAGCAGCCTCCTGCAGTACTGGCATCCCGTATGTGCACTGGTTAGAGTTCTGGCTGCTCCACTTCTGATCCAGCTCTCTGCTGTGGCCTAGATAAGCAGTAGAAGAAGGCCCAGGTCCTTGGGCCTCTGAACCCACTTGGGAGACCTGGAAGAAGCCCCTGGCTTCCGATTGGCATAGCTCTAGCCATTGCGACCATCTGGGGAGTGAACCAGCGAATGGAGGACTTCTCTCTCTTTCTCTTCCTCTCTCTTTCTGCAACTCTGCCTTTCAAATAAAATAAATCTTTAAAAAAAACTGTATCACAATAGAGTGTTTATGCTATTTTGGCTGCTGGAATTTTTATTTTGTCACTGACTGATAACTTGCTGAATTTCACAGAAAATTTATTCTAGAGAAAAATGTGAATTTTTATTAAATACAATTTACTATGCAAAAATTTCACTTATAATATGGGTATAGTCACTTCTTTCTTCTAATTTGATAATTTATAATTAATATATCTTTGAGATTTAAGAGAATAAGGAAAACAATAATCTTTTTACCAACTGCTTCTGTTTTTATAAAATGTCAAATACTTTTGAATTTATTTAATCTAATAGCAACATAACGTTAAATTATCACACATAAACACTCACATGCACATACCTGCACAGCACTTCATTTGATTTCCCAATCACTTACTGAAGGCAGACAGGGTAATACCATGTCATCTCTCTCAAAAAGCAATGATCATGCTGAACTTCAACTTTTGCTCAACGAGTATACATGTCCTTCACAGGACCATGCCATGGGCTCTAGACCAGGATTCCACTGTTGCTGTTGTGTTAATAAACACTTGAAGCTCTAGCACCCCAGGATTTTACAGAACTGGAATATAAGTAGAAGTTAAAGGAATATGTTGACTGCTGATTGTATACAGAAAACGCGTTTATTATGGAGGAATATTTTCCAAAACAAAAGTTTTTTTTATAAGTCCATGTTGTCATGGCCAATTGATCAAAAATCTTTTTTTTTTCACTTTAAAAACATGAGTAGGGTGGCAGTAAAGGAAATTTGAACGTTGTTACTGTACAACCAGTACCAGGCTGGGAGGTGAAGCACCTGTAGCTGGGAGAATTGAAGAGCTGCATATACAGTAGAAGAGCACTAATCCACATAGCAAAGTAGACACGATTTTAGCCCAGTGGCCTGCCCCCCAAAGTACAGGTAAAGAGACAGCCAACTTGTCCTACAGAAGCCCTGGGAAGATCAGAATGTTGCCAGCATAGTGGAGTAGAGGATAAAGCCACCACATGCGATGCTGGTATCCCACATGGGCACCAGTACATTTCATGGCTGTTCCAGTTCTGACCCAGCTCTCTGCTCTCTCTGCTAATGGCCTGTTAAAAGTAGTGGAGGATGAATCAAGTGCTTGGCCCCCTGCCACCCAGGTGGGAGAGGAGACCCAAATGAAGCTCCCCGCTCTTGGCTCCTGGCTTCAGCCTGGCCCAGTGCTGGCCTTTGCAGTTTTCTGAAGTAAACCAGTGGATGGAAGATCTCTCTCTTTATCTCTCCTTTCTCTGTAACTCTGACTTCAAATAAATAAATAAATAATCTTAAAAAAAAAAAAAAAAAGATGTGGAGGCAACTAGCTCATTATTGCCCAGGAGAAAAATATGGAAAACAAGACATTAAATGCTAAGATTCTATATTAAAGGCTCCCTTGGTATCTGTGCAAGAGCTCCTTATCTCTATTTGTAACAAAAGATGTGGCTAACTCATCACAAAGTTACACTCATAGTCTACTAAGGTGCTGTTTGACATATATAGGCAGAAATATTCTTCATTGCTTGGGAAGAAATATAACTCACATTCTCATTGTGGACTCTTTGGACTCATAAGAATTTTCAAATCAAAACTAGTTCATGGGGACCCGTGCTGTGGCACAGCAGGTTAACACCCTTGCCTGAGGCGCCGGCATCCCATGAGGGTGCCGGTTCGAGACCCGGCTGCTCCACTAACAATCCAGCTCTCTGCTGTGGCATGGGAGGGCAATGGAGGGCCCCTGTAACCACATGGGAGACCCGGAAGAAGCGCCTGGCTCCTGGCTTCGGATCGGTGCAGCTCTGGCTGTTACAGCCAATCAGGAAGTGAACTAGCAGATGGAAGACCTCTCTTTCTCTCTCTCTCTCTTTCTTTCTCTCTTTCTCTCTGTCTCTGCCTCTCCTCTCTCTGTGTAACTTTGACTTTCAAATAAATAGACGAATCTTAAAAATAGCTCATTCTAGCCCTCCATTGAAGAAGGATCCTATAGCCTGCATTCACACACAGATTATGACTCTTTCCCTAAGCTTTTCCAGACAGGACCAATATGTAGCCATCTGCCAGGGTGACCTGCATTCTGAAATAAGGGAAATAGCCTGACCCTTAGGCGGATTATTAGATGCTGGTTCTGAATCTGTGACAATCCTTGGAGAACCTAAGTACCAGTTGGCCTGCTGGTCAGAGAAAGGGTTTATGGAAATCAGGTGATAGAAACTTCACAGAAGTGTATCTAACTTAAGTCTAGCATGGCTATTTACACTTCATATTATATCTCTATTCCTAGAAGTGGTATACTAAAGAAGTAGCAGAATCCACATAGGATCCCTGAGTGTGGAGTAAGGGCTATCACACAAGGAGTGGTCAAATATAAGACAATGAATGGACTTAATTTGATTTACAACGTACAAAATTCAGACTGATTTGTTGTTCCCATCATTATATGTTCTCACTTTAGTATTGAAACACATTGGCAAACGTATCAAAACCAAAGAGTCAGATCAGTAAGTAGTCTCATCAAGAACAGGTATAAAGCAAATATTTCATTAGCAGGAAAGCAGCATGTTGAGAACTCCTTGGGAACAGAAATTTACCACTCCTGGCACACAAGTGGGGCACTTTTACTTTCTTTTTGATAAATAGGTTTTTTAGATACGATAGTGTTCTCTTGGAAAATAACTGCCCCGTCTTCATTTCTCTAAGTGTCACTCATAGAAGTGGACCTCATTTAATCTTCCTGTCTCCCCTGCTTTCCTCCATTTCCAAAAACTCTAAAGAAACTGGCCAGGAGAAACAAAGTAGTGTGGAAGAACATAAGTAATTGAATGTTACAGAAAGATAAACTTCCACCTAAACCAACAAAGGGTAAAGGAAAGATATATTGAACAATCTAAATCTTAAGTGATTTGCTATAAAAAAATCTTTATTTTTACTGCTTGATTTGTACACTCAACTATTTCTAAGCCCATCACATCTAGATAATCTGATCTTTCTTAACTTTGTTAACTGATCTTTATTGATTAAGTGACCTACATAGACACAAAATCTTTTCACTTTTGTTTTTGTTTTCATATCAGCAATAAATGCTATGACCAGAATCGCAAATCCAGGACTTTACAGAGAATAAGCTGATCATGGAAATGAGTACAATAGATTTGGCCTTCAATAAGCAACAACATAAACAGAGTGGTAATAGCACAGGCTATCAGCCTGTCTTTGGAAAGCATACTTTCGTCCAGCCAATCTCATAATTACATAAAACCTGGCATTAACATGCTACACTGGTTTCCATTTTTCTGAAAATAACACAAGGGCCATAAAGAGAAGCACATGGGAGTGACCAGTTGGGCTTACCAACTACAGGACTGTAAACTCTACATGAAGATGAGGTTACCACATTAAACAACTGTTCACCCAATCGAAAAGCCAAAGAGAATGTTAGAATTATTGAAATTTTTCATACTATATATTGAACTCTTTATTTAGTGTAGGGTTAATCTTATGTGTATAAAGTCAATTGAAAATAGATCTTAGTGAGGCCAGTGCTGTGGCGCATCAGGTTAATACCCTGGCCTGAAGTGCCGGCATCCCATATGGGTGCTGGTTCTAGTCCCAGATGCTCCACTTCCCATCCAGCTCTCTGCTATGGTCTGAGAAAGCAGTAGAAGATGGCCCAAGCCCTTGGGCCCCTGCACCTGCGTGGGAGACCCGGAAAAAGCTCCTGGTTCCTGGCTTTGGATCAGCCGCAACTCCAGCCATTACGACCATCTGGGGAGTGAACCATCAAATGGAAGACCTCTCTCTCTCACTGCCTCTCCTCTTTTTGTGTAACTCTGACTTTCAAATAAATAAATAAATAAATAAATCTTTTAAAAAATAGATCTTAGTAAGAAATAAGAATAGGAATAGGAGAGAGAGGAGGAAGAAGTGTGGGAGTACAGGTGTGAGGGCGGGTGTGGTGGGAAGAAACACTGTTCCTAAATTTGTATATGTGAAATGCATGAAGTTTGTATTCCTTAAATACAAGGTTTCTAGATTAAAAAAGGAATTATTGAATATTTTAAAAATGGTCACTTTCCAAGTAATTATTTTACCTTTTTAGGACACTGAGGCCCTTCGTTTTCATATTTAGTAGAAACAAACCCAGCACAAGAACCCATGTCAACCATTCTACAAACTAAAACCATTCTTCCAACTAAACCTACTTATTCATCATTTATTTCTTTATTTGCATCACCTCAATCATGTTTAATATACAGTGTATGTCTCTTACAAAAATAACTCAACACTAGAATAGGTGGTATAATAGCAAGTTTGTGAAAATATGTTGATCTAACCGGCACCATAAATTTTTTGTTTGACTGGGTTATTCTGTTTGTTTTCCTTATTAAATTTTTCCTATTTTTAATTATAAATTTCTATTTACTTGCTGAGTATGTTCTGAAATATGTATATATTGTGGACTAGCTAATCTGAGTTAAATAACATAACATTTCCTCACATGTCATATTTTTGTAATGAGAACACAAAATATGCTATTTTAGTAATTTTAAAGAATACATTATTTTGTTATTAAATATAGTCATCATATTGTATAGATCTCATGAATTTATTCCTCCTATCCAACAGATATTTTATCCTCTGACCAAAATCTCTCCAACTCTACAACCACCATTCTGTTCTTTTCTTCTATGAATTGAACTTGTGTTGATCCTTTCTAGGCATATCTTGTTTGTTTATAAATTTATTTGTTTCACGTATTTCATATATACAGATTTAGGAACATAGTAATACTTCCTACCCTACCCTCCCTTCTATCCACACTCTTTAGGGTCATCCATGTTGTCACAAACGGCAAGGTTCACTTCTGTCTTTTTTTTTTTTTTTTTTTTTTTGACAGGCAGAGTGGACAGTGAGAGAGAGAGAGAGACAGAGAGAAAGGTCTTCCTTTTCCATTGTTTCACCCCCAAATGGCCACTGTGGCCGGCGAACCGCCCTGATCTGAAGCCAGGAGCCGGGTGCTTCTCCTGGTCTCCCATGCGGGTGCAGGGCCCAAGCAATTGGGCCATCCTCCACTGCACTCCCGGGCCACAGCAGAGAGCTGGACTGGAAGAGGGGCAAATGGGACAGAATCCGGCACCCTGACCGGGACTAGAACCCGGAGTGCCGGCGCCGCAGGTGGAGGATTAGCCTATTGAGCCACAGCGCTGGCCCCACTTCTGTCTTAAGGCAGAATAGTATTGTGTATACATACACCACATTTTCTTCTTTTTATCTGTTGTTGAACATCTAGGTCGATACCATTTATTGGCTACTGTGAATAGTGCTGCATTAAGCATAGCAGGGTAGGTGTCTCCTCAAGATACTGATTTCCTAATCTTTGGATTACTAGATAATATGTCCTTTCCATTTTTAATTTTCTGAGAGGAAAACATATACTGGTTCTGTAATGTATGACACTATAATCTTCATTGAGTGGTCAGATATAACCCATCCAGTGCAGGTACCTATCAGAATGTCATCTGGAGGATTCTACAGCTCCAAATGTTTTAGAGACTATCAATGTTACTTCTGAAGGGCACGGTACAGAGATCAGGAACCAACGACTGGAATCTCCCACAGTCAGCTAATGGTATTCATACAACTCTGTAGAGCAGAGTAACAAGGAAACTGATAGTGAAACCATGCAGATTATTCCTAGCTAAGGTTTTGAAGCAAGTCTATCTTTGGTCTCACTCTCCTAAATAACTAGCCCCATAACTCCTTTTCATTAAGAAAGACTTTCCCTCAAGATCTAACTCTGATTCTGTGTTGGTTTTCTCGGCAACTTGGTATCATCAATCATTCCAAGAGGAGGCTCCTTGTTGACACCAACAGGCAGGCTCCCCTAAGTAACAGAAATATCTCAAAAGAAAAGGGGGTATTTATATCAAAGGAAGGGCATCAAAGCACCTTGTTCCTCTCACAAAAATCACTGACTCCAGCATCATTGCTCAGTTGTGGGTTTTTTTTTCACCTGAATCAAAACTGTTCCTTTTGAAAAGGGGTAGAAGAGTATCTGCTGACTCCCATCAGAGATTTCCACTAATAGAAAGGTTTTTAGATAACAAAAATGAAAAAGATTCACACCATACTAAAATGATAATTTAAATGTAAAGCACACAGGCCGGCACCGCGGCTTACTGGCTAATCCTCCCCCTGCGGTACCGGCACACCGGGTTCTAGTCCCGGTCGGGGTGCTGGATTCTGTCCCGGTTGCTCCTCTTCCAGTCCAGCTCTCTGCTGTGGCCCGGGAGTGCAGTGGAGGATGGCCCAATTGCTTGGGCCCTGCACCTACATGGGAGACCAGGAGAAGCACCTGGCTCCTGGCTTCAGATCAGCAAGGTGCGCGGCCCCAGCGCGCTGGCTGTAGCGGCCATTTGGTGGGTGAACCAACGGAAGGAAGACCTTTCTCTCTGACTCTCTCTCTCACTGTCTAACTCTGCCTGTCAAAAAAAAAAAAAATGTAAAGCACACATATGTAAAAATACATATACAGATTTCCTTGTAATGAAATAAAAACATTTTGGTGGAAATATTAAGACAGCATATTTGAAGTCAATTTGGCAATGTGTACTCAAATTAAAAATTTATAGATGCAAAAAAATTTAAAATACATGTTAAAATTAATATTTAAAATACATATTAAAATGCATGGGTGCACTGTGGCACCACGGTTTAAGCCAGCCAGCATCCCATATCAAAGTTCCAGTTAGAGTCCCATCTGCTCTGCTTCTAATTCAGGCTCCTGATAATGCACCTGGGAAGTGCACGAGTACTTGGACCCCCACCACTTATATGAGAGATCCAGGTGGAGTTTCTGGCTCCTGGCTTTAGCCTGACCCCGTCCCCATCTCCAGTCATTTGGAGAGTGAACAAGCAGATGGAAGATTCTCTCTCCCCACCACCCGTCGATCTGCACTTGAAATAAAATAATTCTTTTAAAAAATACAGAGATGCTAACTATAGTATTTCATTCCTGGCAATATTTCTCATAGTAAAATGAACAGGGTAAGTTAGAAAACAGATACCAGGCAAAACATGGAACAAGGTGAACAATACAGGAATCAATGTAGAAATACCCAACTAGTCATGGCATATCCATGCCTTATATTATCATCTGGTCATTATAAATCAAACATACTTCATTTTACCTGGACACAACCCTTCCTCAACTCGTGAGACAATTCGTGTGTCCATTCCTTCTCCTTGTTGCTGTGACACTTGAATAATCTCTGATCCCCACCCAAGCTTCTCTGACACACTACAGTGCTCTCTGCCTTTCAAATAAATGGACAATTTAAAAAATCACAGGATAAAAAATGATATGCAAAACCTAATTAACGTTACTTATTTCTGTTACCTTTATGTCTATCTATGTAATTTACCAAATAATTGGGGCCGTTATTGTGGCCTAACTGGTAAAGCTGCTGCCCATGTTGCTGGCATCCCATAATAGGTGCTGGTTCGTGTCCTGGCTATTCCACTTTTGGTCCAGCTCCCTACTAATGGCCTGGGAAAAACAGCAAAATAGGGCCCAAGTGTTTGGGCCCCTGCCACCCATGTAGGAGACCTTGGCCTGGCCCAGCACTGGCAATTGCAGCCATTTGGGGAGTGAACCAGCAAATGAAAGATATTCTCTCTCTCCCATTCTCTCTTTTCCCTTCTCTCTCTCCCCCTCCCTCTTTCCCCCTCTCTCTTTCTCTCTCTCTCCTTTTCTCTGTCTTTCCCTCTCTCTCTACCTCTCTCTCTGTAACTCTGCCTTTCAATTAGTTTTAAAATTCACCATGCAATTATATATATGTAATTAAAAACACATTTTTGGGAACACATAAAAATATATATCAAAAGAGTAATAATTGTCTCTGAATAGCAGCATTTCATACAGAGATGCCTATCCTCTATTTTTTCTAGTTCTTAAAAATTTGCAATAAATTAACATTAATAACTAGTTTTTTAAAAAAATAGTTTAGTAAAATATAAAATGTTGAAGACAAGTGTAAAGTCTCACCACTCCACTCTTTCTCCCTGTCTTTTTCCATGTTTAGAGGAGTTGATCTGCTCCTCCACTATTTATGAATTCTCCAATAACAGAAAATTGCATTCCTTCCACTTTCTCATCACTTACAGCAATATTTCAACATATATGGCTGTTTCTTCTTTTTTCTATCATGCAATATATTCTCTGGTATATGTTTAAAGTAAACCTAGCAAAATGTTAACACATTTGGATCAGGATTAGGATATATTATTTTCTATACATCTATGCTTGAAATAGTCAACGATTAAAAAAATATTGAAATCTAAGTACATGGACAAAATGTGTTTTTCTCTTAAAATGTAAGTTAAATTTCCATTATGTGCTTATAAATAGACATGCATACGTTTTAAAAGCAATGTACTATCCTGGTAGTCAAAGCATCGATACGATTCTCTCTTAGTGAACCAGAAGCATCAGTGCTCCATATCACAACACATCAGAGGCAGAAGATACTGCTCCATTTTCATTAAGATCAATTGCTTGCCTAGAAATACCCACAAAGCTTTCAACTCACATAAGACATATTTATATAATTAAAACACTGGCAAAATTTAAAACTGTGGGAAAAGACTGATTTCTTCATTTTGATCAAAGAAGTAGGATATTGTCCTTTGCAAGTAAGAGAACATATTTCCAGACTGATACTTTAAACTAGGAAGTGAAAAGTTAGAAAGAATGTGTTCGAACCAAGAATGAGCCATTTAGATCCTCTCTGGCAATTTGCATTAGGCTTTGAGATTGTCCCTGGTTGTGAGTGACCACTAACAATTCCCCTTTATGAGCTATAACACCACTTGATACTGACAATTTATCACTTATTTCCCCCTTTCATAGGGAAAAAACAGAATTAATAAACTCCATTAAGCAAGATATACTATATTTTGTGTATCATGTGCCAGAAATCATCTATGCATAATGCCAAAACAGAATAGCATATGTAGTGTTTATTTTTTTAAATTTAGCTAAGACAACCATCTTTACCAGAAATGCGGCTTACCAGATGTTCAATGTTTCTTGGAATGTATTTTTTTTTAACTTTTATTTAATGAATATAAATTTCCAAAGTACGGCTTATGGATTACAATGGCTTCCCCCCCATAACGTCCCTCCCACCCGCAACCCTCCCCTTTCCCACTCCCTCTCCCCTTCTATTAACATGAGGATTCATTTTTGATTCTCTTTATATACAGAAGATCAGTTTAGCATACATTAAGTAAAGATTTCAACAGTTTGCTCCCACACAGAAACAGAAAGTGAAAAATAATAGATGATTTTTTAAATGATGATGAAATCAGATCAGACCTATTGTCATGTTTAATCCCAGTGAGAGAGTCAAGTTGGGAATTGATAATTTCTTCTTTTTTTTTTTTTTTTTTTTTTTTTTTTTTACAGAACATCAGTTTAGTATACATTAAGTAAAGATTTCAACCGTTTGCACCCCCATAGAAACACAAAGTGAAATATACTGTTTGAGTACTCGTTATAGCATTAAATCTCAATGTACAGCACATAAAGGGCAGAGATCCTACATGAGGAGTAAGTGCACAGTGACTCCTGTTGTTGACTTCACAAATTGACACTCCTGTTTATGGCATCAGTAATCTCCCTATGCACCAGTCATGAGTTTCCAAGGCTATGGAAGCCCCTTGAGTTCTCCGACTCTTATCTTGTTTAGACAAGGTCATAGTCAAAGTGGAGGTTCTCTCCTCCCTTCAGAGAAAGGTACCTCCTTCTTTGAAGACCTGTTCTTTCCACTGGGATCTCACTCAAGAGATCTTTCTTTCATTTAGGGTTTTTTTTTTTTTTTTTTTTTTTTTTTTTTTTTTTTTTTTTGCCAGAGTGTCTTGGCTTTCCATGCCTGAAATACTCTCATGGGCTTTTCAGCCAGATCCGAATGCCTTTAGGGCTGATTCTGAGGCCAGAGTGCTGTTTAGGACATCCGCCATTCTATGAGTCTGCTGAGTATCTCGCTTCCCATGTTGGATCACTCTGCCCTTTATTTATTCTATCGGTTAGTATTAGCAGATACTAGACTTGTTTATGTGCTCCCTTTGACTCTTAGTCCTTTCATTATGATCAATTGTGAACTGAAATTGATCACTTGGACTAGTGAGATGGCATTGGTACATGCCACCTTGATGGGATTACAATGGAATCCCCTGGTATGTTTCTAACTCTACCATTTGGGGCAAGTCAGCTTGAGCATGTCCCAAATTGTACATCTCTTCCCTCTCTTATTCCCACTCTTATGTTTAACAGGGATCACATTTCAGTTAAATTTCAACACTTAAGAATAACTGTGTATTAATTACAGAATTAAACCAGTCATATTAAGTAGAACAGACAAAAAAATACTAAGAGGGATAATGTATTAAGTTGTTCATTAACAGTCAGGGCTATGCTGATCTTGGAATGTATTTAAAAGGAACTGTTCTTTGGTGCTTCCAATGAGGGAAAAGACTTATAATTGTGTATCATCCATATATCATTTCTGCTATTGTAGAGGGAATAACAATCAGGACATTTCATTATTGAAATCATCGCCAGGTTATCTATCTGTCACCTATCCCCAATTTTCTTGTGATTTGTGGAAAAATCCCATGTCTTAAGGAGAAAAAGACAATGAATATTATTTGATGAGGCTTTGCCTCTTTGTTTCCCTATAGCTCTACCTCTTCCCATACAAGAAATATCAAAGCAGAGCCTAGTTCAAAGAGAGTTGTCACTACTTCTGTCAAGTTTCTAAGAGAACAGTATAGTATTATGCAACCAGAAAGATCATAATCAGTGAGAGAACTTCTTGGACTTAGTTGAATTGAATCATAGAATTTTATTCCCTAATAAATGAATACTGAATTGGATTTTTGAGTTCAGAGAAACATGAGGCTGGCTGTGATGCAGAAGCTTTCAACAATCCAACTCTCTCAACAAAAGCAATAAGAATACTTCAGTAAAATTCAAAAACCAGGAAAAAAATATATATATATATATTTCTATGGCGTTCAGAGAGATAGTGAGCAATCAGAACTTGAGAGGTCAAGACTTCAAATTAAGAAAAAATCAACAAGATGAGTAACTGTTCCGTGCGATGCTTTTCTCTCTCAAGGACTTGCTAATTGTACACGTGGAGAACTATGGAGACTATCGATGACTGGACATACGGCCTGGAGCACAGGAGTTACATGATAAACACCCCAGCACAGAAGAGGGGTCATCAAAATGTTTGTAGAAATGGTCTTTATTTAGGAAATGTGTGTGAACTCCAAAAATGTCATGCCAAAATAAACATTTTAATTCCATTTTTCATAAACTGTTTGAAGCATTCTCGTATATATATCCATGTCTACAATGGGGATACTTCCTGAACAATGTGTCCTTTCGTGATTTCATTATTATATGAACATCGTGGAGTGTGCTTACACCAACCTAGATGCTACTGGTCAATCTCTCAACACGATCACTTGATAAATCAAGAGACCTGTAAGCAGGAATATCTGCCACACATATGTAGACAGGACATAGTCTTTCATAGTGTTTTGTTTTAAGTAGGAGTGCATTCTACAATAGCAATAAAAAGTACAGTGTAGTAATTACATAAACCAGGAGCAGTCCTTCTTTTTTTTTTTTTTTAACATTTATTTATGGGGCCAGTGCTGTGGCTCAGCAGATTAAAGCTGAGGCCTGAAGCACCAGCATCCCAATATGGGCACCAGTTCAAGTCCAAGCTGCTCCACCTACAGTCCGGCTCCCTGCTAATGTGTCTGGGAAAGCAGAAAGGATGGCCCAAGTGCTTCGGCCCCTGTACCCAAGAGGGAGTCCTGATGAATCTCCGGGCTCCTGGCTTCAGCCCAATTCTGTCCTGGCTGTTGTGGTCACTGGGGAGTGAACCAGCAGATGGAAAAACCTCTTTCTCTCTCTGATTCTTCCCCCCACACCCGTCACTCTACTAAAATATTTATTTATTTATTTATTCATTTGAAAGGCAGAGTTAGGGAAGGAGAGAAACAAGGATGGAGAGGTCTTCCATCTGCTGGTTCATTCCCACAGATGACTACCATGGCCAAATCTGGGCAAGCTCGAAGCTGGGACCCAAGAGCTTCATCCAAGTGGCTAACAGGGTCCCATGTACTTGGGCCATCCTGCACTGCTTTTCCCAGGCCATCAACAGGGATCTGGATCAGAAGTGGAGAAGCCAGGACAAAAACCAACACCCACAAGGGATGCTGGCATCACAGACAATGGCTTTACCCACTACACCACAATTCTGGACCTGAGGAGTAGTCATTTTTAACATCAGTATAATGTACTGTACATAATTGTATGTGCTATGTTTATTTTTTTAGATTTATTATTTGAAAGGCAGAGTTAGAGATAGAGATGGAGAGATGGAGACAGAGGTGGAGATCTTCCACTCACTGGTTCACTCCTCAAATGGCTACAATGGACAAGGTTAGGCCAGGCCACAGCCAGGAGCCTGCAGCTTCTTCCAGGTAACCCACATAGTAGCAGGAGACCAAGCACTTGGGCCATCTTCTACTACCTTCCCAGGTGCATTAGCAGGAAGCTGAGTAGGAAGTGAACTAGCAGGGACACATGTCATAGGTGGCAGCTTAACACAATGCTGGCCTCTGTGTGTGCTATACATCTATATGACTGGAACTGTAGTAGATTTGTTTAAACAAGCATCATCACAAACATGCATTGCACCATGATGTTACCACTGCTATGACGTCATTAGGCAATGGGACATTTTCAACTCCATTATAATCTTAGGGGACCACCATTATATATGCAATCTGTCATTTGTCAAAACATCATTATTTGGTGCATAACTTTCATTGGAGATTTGTAGTAGAAGGAGACAGGTAATTGGACAGTTAATATATTTGTGAAGAAAATGTACAAATGTTTTCTAAAACCAATGAAAAATATCATGCTACAAATTGGAAACTATTTAAAACTCCAAGTATTATAAATTCAAAGAAAACTATGCCAAATAATATTGTAATACTAGTAGTAAGACTAAAAAATCAAAGGAAAACAACTTCTTTGAAGCACCCATAGAAAAAAGGCATTAGTTTCAATGGAGCAATGGCAATTATTGACTTCTCAACAGAATGAAGGCAACTAAAAGACAATGGTATGACTTATTTAAAGGTTAGAGGAAAATTACTGCCATTCTTGGGTTCTGTAAGAAGTGAACTTGCTCAAAAAAAAAAAAAAAAAAAAAAAAAAAGAAGTGAACTTGCTCCTTAAAGTAAAAAAGAAATACATAATATTTCAGATAATCAAAAATTGAGATAATATATTGTTAGCAGATACCCATCATACCCAAGCAAAATGATCTAAGAGAAATGCAAGAAAGAATGAACAGCAATAGGAAAACTGTCTGGACCTACAATGAATTTAGCAATGTGGTCAGAGGAAAGGTCAGTATGGAAAAATGAACATTTCATCCACATACAGTAGATTGTAAAATAATCACAGATTATTAAAACTATGCTAGTATAACATTCTTAACCACTGGTTTGACAAAGCTGTAAAACAAATTTTTACAAAACTATATTTGCAACAATACTGATACACACAAACATTACTTTCTTTTTTCTTTTTCTTTTTTAATTGTAGCTCCCACATATCAGGGAAAACATGCAATATTTGTCTTTCTGGCTCTGGCTTATTTCACTCAACATGATGTCCTGCAGTTCTGCCCATTTTGCTGCAAATGGTAGGATTTAATTCTTCTTTATAATTGAATAATAATCTACTGTGTGTATATATATCACATTTTCTTTATCTTTCATTCTGATGACGGACAATTTGTTTGAGTCCAATTTTTGGCTATTCTGAATAGTGCTGCTATAAACATGGTGGTGCAGGCATCTCTTTGTTCATTGTGTTCAAGTCTTTTTGGTATATACCCAGTAGTGGGATTCCCGGATCATATGGCAAGTCTATTTCTAGTTTTTTAAGAAATCTCCAATGCCATTTTCCACAGTGGCTGATAATCTTAAAAAAGGAAAATAAAAGTAGGAGACTCACACAATTACTTAGCAATAATTATTTTTTTAATTGAGAAATTTTAGTATAAGATTGAAGAATAGCAAGTAGAATAATGGAACTGTTTTTAGGTCAATTGGATATTTAGCTGTGAAAAACAAAACTTGAATCATACTTCATACTCTATGCAAAAAATCAATTTCAGACAGCCAGGAGGTATGATTGTTTGCAAAATATTGAGACATTTATTTATATTTTGAGCGAAGTTATTTATAGAAATTTCCATCTTCTTTCTATTTTAGTCAATGAGTTTTTGCAAAATATTCCAATCATCAGATAATTTAAGTCACTATAACTAGTTGGTGTTAATATATCCTATGAGAACAATGACATTTATCAAAATTGTTGTATAAAGGAGTTATGGGGGTATTACTTTAAATATAATTGTTTGCCACAATTAGACATTGGCTTAGAAAAAGAGTTCTAATGTTTATGGACATTTTGACAGAGTAATGAATAGATGGATGCATTTGCATGGCAGGAGAAGTACTAGCCTGAAGATGAAAGAGTAGTGCAAGGTGATAAAACATTCAAGTAAGACAAACATGTCACGGAGGTTCTGATTATGTCATCTGACCACCAAGACAAAAATGCAGAAGGCACACCAGCCACATGTCAAATAGGCACCCTGCTGATCAAATGGCCTTTAAAAATTCTCCTGCAGAATAAATTATTGAAGCCTTTTGAATTTTGCTGTCTGTTACAGTAATTACCAAACACATTTTGTATATGAAATTTGACTACAAAGCAGTCATGTCGAGTTGGCTTTTTGTCTGGGAAAATTCCATACTAGAAACATCCTGGAGGACTGAACAGAAAACCGACCTTTTTGCCCTTCACTGTGTGGGGAAATGGCTCCCCTTCATTCTATTTTATTTATGCTTTTAGTAAAGAACATTTACTCCTGAACACATGGCATCCATTTCCCAACAGCAGACACAAAAACAAAAGCACAGCTCTTGGCTACTGACAAACCAGTGAAAAAGAGTTCAAAATCATTGAGTGTCTCATATTTTATTCACACAACAACCCTCTGAGGGTATAGTTATTATCCTATTTGATAAATATAAGAGGCAAAAATGCTATGTGCGAGGTCATCTTGCCAGTAAATGCCAGATCAAGGAGGAACAGCCCCCCATTACCCGCATTATGCCTAGGCTATCTTCCTGTCACTCTATTAAACACATTTGTAAACTGAACAGCAAGATAAAGATAGCTTACTAATTTCAAAATTATATTTACAATATTGCTACTTAATTCAGGTTTCTTGGGACTTTTTAAATATAGACACTATACGTTTTGTAGAAGAAAGTCCTGAACTATAAGCAATTAACCAATTCTAAACCTGTCTTTAGCTGTGTGTACTGGTGAAAGTCACTAGTCTCTACCTGGCTTTTCCCATTTGCACAATGAGATGATTGGGGTAAATGCTTGGTTTAGAATTGCTTACTATTATTTCATGAGTTACACAGACTTGGCTCCAACACCTTTATGGGGTAGAATTATGTGGTCAATTGTATTAATAATCCAAATTTTTCATTCTCCTGGAACAGATTTATATACACACTTCTTTGGAGTAATCCAATGGTTAGTAGAGTGTTCTTCCCGACTTCTTAACTCTGGGCTTGACCACATTTATTGCCTTAGCCAACAATACAGCAGACATGGTGTGATCCAGAGCTTGAGAAGCATCTGGTGGCAGAAGCTGCCCTCTTACACTGCATAACGCACTGAAGAAACGGCTTGTCCCTAGTGTTGTCTGCCTCTTTAACTGGGGACACTCAGAAACATGTGAAGGGGCAGACCTTAGCTCCACCCTGATGACAGATGAAAGGAGCGCTGCACAGATAGACACAGCATAAATCACCCAGATCTCATGAGGACAAATACAGGTTGACATAAGCTGCTGAGATTGTGGGATTTCATGCAGCAAAAACTAAGAAACAGCACTAGGGAAAGACATTTTTAGAGAAGCCCCGAGTCTCACTGCTGCTTCAGCTCTGTTAATACCCTGGTAACTGCAAAATGACATTTATTTGAAGAAAGGATTTACAAACTGTAAGTTTGAAAAACATTGAAGCAGTTGATTACTTACTTGCAGAATAAAATGTCGTGACCCAGGGCCAGCACTGTGGCACAATGGGTTAAATACACCCCTTGCAACACCAGCATGCCCAGACCAGAGCTCTTGTTTGAGAAAGTGCTGGCTGCTCTGCTTCTGACCCAGCTACCCTGCTGGGCAGTACCGGATGGCCACACCCATGTGTGAAACTTGGATGGAGTCCTTGCTCCTGGCTGCAGCCCAACCTAGTCCTGGCTCTTGCAGCCATTTGGGGAGTGACCGACAGACAGACGCTCTCTCTTTCTATTTCTCCAGCATCTCCCTGTCACTCTGCTTTTCAAATAAATAAAAATATCTTAATAAAAAAAGATGTCTGACCCAAAAGTTAGTTTGCAAAATAAAAAATAATAAAATAACTATTATAAGAAGTAGTAGGTAAGATCAACTACTTTGAATATATAAACAGTTTATCAGGAAAAAACATGAACCAAAATATTTCTTAATAATTATTACAAAGTGTTGATATTAGATTTAACCAATTTTACACATTGGTAACACTAGATACTGACAAATATGTAGCATTTAACTGTGTTTTTCAGAATAAAAACATAGAAAACAATCAATAGGTCAATAACAGATGGCAATTTTAAAAAAATATTGAAGCCAGTTGCTGGTTCATTCTGTAAATACCTTCATCAGCGAGGGTCAGGCCAGGTGGAAGCTGGGAGCCAAAAACTCAATCAGGATCTCCCATCTGGGTGGTAGGGGCCAACCACTTGACCTGCTGCCTTGGAGGAAGCTGGAATGGGGAGCAGAGTTGGAACCTGAACCCAGGCACAAAGATATGGGATGTGGGCATCTTAACCACTGTACCAAACATCCACTACACTTTTGCTAATTGCTAATTTTTGCATTTTCTTTTCAAAAAGCTAGCACCATCTCAACTGTTCCCTCACTGCAGTGGAGAGAGGGTTACTGGATTGTTTTTTGTTTTGTGTATTAGATATTGGCACTAAATACCCTGGAGCTGTTCAGAGTCAGGGCTGTAGAATTCCTGCATCTCAGAGCAATCCATCATCGCTTCAATGTAGGTAGTGTTGCATGCTCAGCTGAAAGTAACCAAGAATTAGACTTGGAGTCCCCATCTCCACACCTGCTGCATCATTAGGCACTCAAGCCATAGGATCTTCCCCAACCTGTATCCTAAAATAGAAGTAAGGCACCTGGTCCAGAGCACCTCAAACCTGCCTGGCAGCTCTCACAACAAGTGTTTCGTGACTGTAACATTAGAAATGACGTCAGAGAAAGTAATGTCCAATCGGCTAGACATGAAAATCTTAGGAAAAAAATTAAACTTGAAAGAGTAATGTTGTCTAGGTAGAGTAAGGGTCACAGAGTAAGTGAATATCTGACCCACCTTGAAGCTCATTCACCCTGTAATATTTCTCTGTTGTGTAGAACCAGGATGTCTTTAGCAGAAGTTTTAGTAAACTGAGGTTAGACTCTCAAAGCTAACAACTACCTCTTTAATCCCAGGTAGATGTTACTCCCCTGGAAGATGTGTTGAACAATAACTCACGTATGATTACACAATATTACATATCAGCGGTCAATAATTTATGGGTCACAAACATTTTATTCAGCTTGCATCATGTTTGAAAATATGAATTTGTGGGGCCAGCACTGTGGCGTAGTAGGCTAAGCCTCTGCCTACGGTGCTGGCATCCCATATAGGCACCAGTTCATGTCCCTGCTGCTCCTCTTCTGATCCAGCTCTCTGCTTATGGCCTGGGAAAGCAGCAGAAGATGGCCCAAATACTTGGGCCCTTGCACCCATGTGGGAGACCCAGAAGAAGCTCCTGGCTCCTGGCTTTGGATTGCCCTAGCTTCAGCTGTTGTGACCATTTTAGGAGTGAACTAGTGGATGGAGGACATTTCTGTCTCTCCCTCTCTCTGTCTGTAACTCTGCTTCTCAAATACATACGTACATACATAAATAAATATTTTAAAAAATACAAATTTTTTGCTAATAATTAAAAACAGGAGTTTCCTCCAGATATTCAGATTGCTGGTTCCTGTGAAAAACTGGATGATTTGGCTACTGCTAGAGCTGTATTTGATGCAGCAACAATTGGCCAGAGGTGAAAAGGAACTGCTGTTAGATGGCCCTGTGGTTTCTGATCAACAACTTGGCTGCCTGTCTTTCATTCACGATGGTTCACCTTTGTAAGGTCTCCAAGAGACCCCAGGAAGACAAATTAGTTGTCCAGAAGCCTTCTAAGGACAACATATATGAGGTAAAATTGGTGAAGCATGATCAATTGTGCTGGATGGAATAAATGTATCTCCAGAGAAGCCTACATATGTTACATAAGAAATACCCGTGTATATTGAGTATCCCCACTAGACGTCACTCCAATAAAGGTGCATTTCCCAAGTCTAGGAAGTTTTAGCTAAATCAACTCATTTCCCCCCTTACAATCCTATTGTTATTATGGAGAGCCCAGCTTCCCCCAAAGACCATTTGAATGTTACACTAACAATATGAATTTTCTGATTCTGAGAATCAGTTTTCTTTTCCTATTCAACTTTATTCCCAGCTTTGTCACTAGGAATTATGGAAAATAAGACTTCCAGTAAAGGTGCTTCTATGAAACCTTTCTTTTCCACTGCATCCACTTGGGGCAGTGTTTCTCATATTCTGAGAGTACAGAATCCCCTGGGGAGCATACTGAAGCACAAACTGTTGGGTCACACCCCCAGAGCTTCGGATCCAGTGAGATCTGGGGAGGAACTATGTGTGTGTATTCAATCTAGTTCCCAGGCAATGCCAATGCACCTGGTCCACAAAGAATGCCTTGTGAACCAGTATAATGCTTTGGACAAGTGACTTTACCTACCTGGCTGTAGCTACCTCATCTGTAAAACAAGGGTGGTGTTTTATCCTTTCTAAAGAATTTTGCTTATCAAAGACAACGAAAAATTATCTTAAACATGGTTTTACCATTTCTGGTACCTTAACCAAAATGGCAATAATGATTCCTTTCTTGGTGGACATGCAACATACTGAACACTAACCTGAAGAATGGCAAAAGAAACGTTTATTGTGAAGAATTTATTAGTGGTGATTTTCTTCACTTTTCTAAGATTTGTTTTATTTATTTGAAAGGCAGTTTTACAGAGACATAAAGAGACAAAGACAGAGATTAAGACCTTCCATCTGCTGGTTCACTTCCCAGATGACTACAGCTGCCAGGCTGGACTAGGCCAAAGCCAGGAGCCAGAAGCTTCATCTGGGTCTCCCACAAGGTGCAGGAGCCCAAGCACTTGGGTCATCCTCTGATGCCTTCCCGAGCACAGTAGCAGGGATCTTGATCTAAAGTGGAACAGCTAGGACTCGAACCGGGGATGTCGGCATTGCAGGCAGCATGTTAAACTGTTAAGCCACAATGCTGGTTCTGATTTTCTTAGCATTTCTGCAATATATTTTTTCTGAGAAAGTATCCTTATCTCTCCTATCCCCTGTCCTCTGTATTCCTTAGAAAGTGGAAAAACATGGGGAAAGTGTTTCTTTTCAAAAAACTCTGGAGTCTAGAAAGAAGGTCCTCTAAATCCTTTTGCTGCCTAATGGCCTTGCCTTGACATTTTATCAGAATTAGGTCCATTGAAAGGAAATTTGTTTCTTAGTCCTTTTAATTTTTAAAAGATTTATTTAAAAAGCCAGAGTGACAGGGGGTGGGGGAGAGAGAGATCTTCCATCTGGTAGTTCACTCACAAAATGGCCACAATAGCCAGGGCTGATCCAGGCTGAAGCCAGGAGTCTTGTGCTCCATCCAGGTTTCCTGTGTGGGTGGCAGGGACCCAGGTATTTGGGCCACCTTCCACTGCTTTCTCAGGCACATACTCAGGGAGCTAGATGGGAAACAGGGTAGCTGGGACTCTAACAGGTGCTGCCGTATGGCATGCCAGCATTGTAGGCAGCAGCTTAGCTTACTGAAGCCATAATGCTGGACCTCTTGTTCATTTTAATAGAAGTTGTGGCCTTCAGGGCTGCTCTCAGTACCATAGTTCAACAAATCATCATGTTCTGATGCACGTGTCATCTCCTTCTAAGATCGCTAAAACAGTCCAGGAAGATTTACATTAAAGAGAAAAATTCTCCATAAGTCATACTTTTCATTTTTACGGATCCTTATGAATTCCTACCAGCTCCTTTTTAAAAATTTTTTCACCTGAACAATCAATGTGTATAAGAAAATTCTGACATTTAGTAATTTGGTAGAAAAATAAAGGCTTAAGGGTCAGCTTGCAGATAAAACTGCTGCCTGCATTGCCTGCATCCCATTTGGATGTCAGTTCAAGTTCCGACTGCTCCACTTCCAATTCAGCTCCCTGCTAATGTCCTACGAAAGCCACAGGAGATGGCCCAAGTGTCTGGGCCACTGCCACTTATGGGGGAGACTCGGAGGAAACTCCTGACTCCTGGCTTCAACCTGGCCCAGCACTGGCCATTGAGGCCATTTGGAGAGCAAACTAGCCAATGGAAGATTCTTTCCCTGCCATTCTGACTTTCAAATAAATAAAGAAATCTTTAAAGAAAAGTATTGAAAATTCAGACACTAATATTCCCATCTTAATTATTTGGGGACTATGCACATACACCAACAAGATTTTCAACAAGGTTGATCCTATCATTAAGAAATATATACGGCCAGCGCCACGGCTCAATAGGCTAATCCTCTGCCTGCGGCGCCAGCACCCCAGGTTCTAGTCTCGGTTGGGCTAGATTCTGTCCCGGTTGCCCCTCTTCCAGGCAGCTCTCTGCTGTGGCCCGAGAGTGCAGTGGAGGATGGCCCAAGTGCCTGGGCCCTGCACCCCATGGGAGACCAGGAGAAGGACCTGGCTCCTGCCTTCAGATCAGCACGGTGCGCCAGCCACAGCCCGCTGGCCACGGCGGCCATTGGAGGGTGAACCAATGGCAAAAGGAAGACCTTTCTCTCTGTCTCTCTGTCTCTCTCTCACTGTCCACTTTGCCTGTCAAAAAAATATATATCACTGTGCATTCAAATTAATCTTTATAAGCTTTTGTTATCTGTTTTATATATTTTATTACCAAAATTTAAAATAAAAAATTATGTTCTCAATGTATATACAATGTAAAATGTTTGAAAATCTGTTCCAGATGATAATCTATCTTTGACCTTAATTTGTGAGTCAAAGGATAAATCAACTCTCACTTTTTAAAGAATAGGGAGGCAATCACTGCCTCTCAACTAATGAATTTCATTGAGTTTTTAGTGCAAATAATCCACATTTTCAAACATGGTTCTAAATGATTGATCATTTACTGTAATGTTTCCTGTGCTAATTAATGAGGCACAGAGACTTACTGAGATGTCAATATGATTTGATCCTATCAAAATGTCATTTGACACATATTCTACTTTCAGGGTCACCAAATACTGATGACTAATTTAGTAGGTGTTGGTCTTCCTTAGAAATAATTTCCCAATAATCATAAACATAATCCAGTCTCTTGGCATACTAAACTCAAAGGCATCTATTAATGATGGTTACAGTACTGTGGGATTTGTTCATTAAAAAAAAAAATCTTTATTCCCCCTTTTATTTCCTCTAGTGGAAAAAGGAAAGCAAAATAACTATAAACACACACACACACACACACACACGTACTTTACAAATCACTGAATAATTACATGAATGTGTATGAATACATAAACATCTTTTTATTAGTGCACAGCATACATAAAGCGCATTAATACTAAGTATATGGCTTGATGATTTAAAACAGTTATTTGGAGACAGGGAAATTGAAAGTGAGAATGAGAGTGAGAGTGGGAGCAAGAGAGAGAGAATTCCTATCCACTGGTTCTCTCATCAAATGCCCACAGTCACTGGGGTTGGGACAGCCTGAATCCTGGAGCTGGAACTCAGTCCAGGTCTCCACATGAGTGGCAGGAGCCCAACCACTTGAGCCGTGACTGCTGTCTACCAGGGTCTGCCATGGCAGAAAGATGGAGTCAAGTGCTGGATTCAGGTATCAAAGCCAGGCACTGCAATATGAGATATGGGTGCCTTAACCAGTATCTAACCACTAGGCCAAACACACACCCCTAGTTTGATGACATTTTACAAGAGCAAATACTCATACACACCTTGTGATCAAGATTCAAGACATTTCCAGAATCCCAGGCCCTTCACTGGCAATATACATAACTCAGTAGGTAACTAGCTACTCTTCCATCTTCTATTACTATCAATTGATTTCCCTGTTTTTTTAAATTCACATAAATGGTGTAAGACAGCATATATGCATTTGCAACTACTCCTTTATATGTCTATAACATTGGTTTGATTAGCACTTTGTCCCTTTTCTTTGCTACATAGTATTCTCTTGTATACATATATCACAATTTCTCTGTTCATTCTTCTGTGGATCAACAGAAATGTTGACCAAATAAAGTGTTTCTGGTTGCCAGCTATTAAGATTATGCCATTACAAATATTTTTATATACTCCCTTCAAGCATCTTTAAGGCTCTCTGTTACCCATCTGAGAAGGAGCAGCTAGTATGACTTGTTCAGAGACACTTTTATAATTTCCCAACATTTATTTTGCTACAACAGGCTCTGACAACAGGTTCATTTAGGGGCCAGGACTGTGGTGCAGTGGGTTAATAGAATGCTGGCATCCTCTATGAGCACCTGTTTGAGTCTTGGCTGCTCCACTTACAATCCAGCTCCCTGCTAACGTGCCTAGAAAAGCAGCAGAGGATGGCCCAAGTGCTTGGGCCCCTGCACCCATGTGAGAAACGTGGAAAAATCTCCTGACTCCTGGCTTTGGCCTGGCCCAGCTTCAGCCCTTGCAGCCACTGGGGAGTAAACCAGCAGATGGAAGATTCTCTCTCTCTCTCTCTTTCTCTTTCTCTTCCTGTCTCTCCCTTTCTCTCTGTAATTCTGACTTGTGGGGAGCAACCCGGACTGGACTGAGTTACTGGAATTAAGACTTATTCTATGCATCTGCTCTCCCACAATATGGCGCTGGGAGAGGAGAAAACAGCTTCTACGCAGCTGCCTCTTGCCAACTTGAGTGATGACCTCCAGGAGCTGATCCTGCTCCTGATTGGAGGAGAGCAGCATGCTCGGCGTGTGGGCAGCCGAGTTGGGATTGGCGGAGGAGGACTATAAAGGAGGAGAGAGACAACATGCACCAGGAACATCTATGGGGAACATCTATCTGAAGGAACACCTGTGCAGCCCCCGAGAGAGCCGGCCGGCGGTGTGCCGCTCCCCCGTGGAAGTGGGGAATGTGGCAGGGGGAACCGCCCTTCCACGGAGGTGGAAGGGACGGTAGCCAACCCGGGAAGAACCAGCAGCAAACCCGGGGAGGGCCGAGCAGACAAAAGAACAGCGCAGGGTCCTGTGTCGTTCCTCCACGAAGACGGGGAGCGACACTGACTTATAAATAAATATTTTTTTTAAAAAAAGATGTTTGCATATATATATATATATATATCCCAGTTCTTTGGGGAAAATGTAAAAAGAAAAGGGGTCAATGATTACCATATCACCAATATATGCTCTCTTAACCCCCACAACTAGTGTAGGCTATGACTGTAGAAAGATTTTATGATATGAAAATCTGAATGTCACAAGAAACAGACCAAGGCAAGGCTACCAGTTCAGGCAGGTGTAACATCATATTTAGAGTTGAATGACTTCCCAAGGTTATACAGCTAGTAAGGAACTTTCTTAGCGATGATCCTAGAACCTAGTAGAAGTAGCATCACAGTCCAAGTCCTGTGTTGTTTAAGTCACCTGTACAAAGGTTCTCCATCAAGGGGTGGAGGTTGTGGGGAAGAGTTAACCTGTTACTGCAAGGGAAATAGCAACCAACACATCTAGGAAGATTTTCTTTGCGATGACTGCTTCCCACTCTGGTGGACATAGTTGCTTCCAGCTCTGGTGGTATCCTGGCACCAGAATATTGGGGGTGGGTCCTAATCATTAATGGTGGAGCCAGAGCCATTTCTTGGGGAAAGCAATCAGAGAAATAGTCCTGGAGTCTGAGAGAAGCAATCAAACTGCTTCAGTGTCAGACTTCTCCCTTCTTTCTGCTGGCCCCCTGCACAGAGTATCAAAAGCAGAATTTCAGAGGAAAGAGTGCTGCTAAGCTAGCAGCTGGCTAGTGTTTACAAGGTCCCAAGATTCATGTGGCTACACAATAAGTCCATTACAGCAACACCACTCCCAATTAAAGCCAATCCTCCTTTCACAACACCCTCTAAGGTTGCCTGTTTTCCCTACGTGAATTCTTTCCCCTTTTCAGTCTGCTCTTCATGTTCATTTTCCCTGTCATAAACAAATTCAGGATGGGTGAGGAAGCAGGAACACGATGGGATTTACTTCTCCCACCTGTCACGATGTAGTTTGGGGGCTGAGCAGGAATTAGGAAGGGATGTTGTTGAGTCCTACTGAGAGCAGTAATTCAGTTCTTGTTGAGTTAATCCCTCTGGTCTTCCTGTTGATAGATTCTCATGCCAGATTCCACAATAGGGACTAGAAATAAACCAAAGTAGGCAGAAAATAGAAGGGCTAACAGAAATGAGCTAAGCTCATTGCAATTCTATAATTAAGGCACAAATCCCTACTCTCAATTTTAATAAAATAAATTCAGCAAGTGTTTACAGGATACCTATTAGGTTCCATGGATACAAAGACAGGCACAATGCCTTCCATCCAGAAAGCCTGTACTTAAAAGGACAATTGGGACAATGCACCTTTAATTTCTGTATTTATCCATTCATTCAATAGTGGATGATGTGTTTCTACTCTACCAAACATTGTGCTAAGAGGTCAGTATGTATTAATAAATAATTCAAAAATGAATGAATAAATAAATAAATAAATCATGGTATAGAATAGCAATAACATAAAACAGAATAACAGACTACCAGTAGTAAAAACTTATTCTACAAATATAAGCCCCACTCTGTATTTGGCGCTCAGGATACAATGATGAACATAACAAACAAAAATGCATTTTTTATGCTCTCACAGGAGATGAAACCAGTAAGAGTTTTATACATTTTGGTAAATCTAAAGGGAACACTAACTAGAACCATTAATGGGGAATACATAAGTAAAAATCAGTGAAAGCAACCTTCAATAATTAAATTGCAACATGCTCAACAGTGTGCCTTTCATAGCTATTTTCTTTTGTAGCCCCCCAAACACTAATGTGCTACTTATTAAGCCTAATTTGCAGAGGGCATGAGATGCAGAAAGGTAAATAAATTTCTGAAGGTCAAACAGCACTGTTTATCAGAGCCAGGGATTGGACACGGGTCCTAATATCTGCAGTCAGTGCTCTTAGAATCAATACTGCAAAAGTGTTGTGCTTTGACAACTCAATGTAGGAAGTACGCATATGCGTGTGTGGGGGGGAAGGTGGGAGAAATAAATCACCTGGCAGAACATAGCATTTCAATACTCACTGATTACCCACACTTAAAAGGAACTGAGTGATTACTTTATGGGGTTTTAAAAGAATTAATTTAGCCTTAATTAGACTTGAACTTCCTTAAATACAGCCTCTGCCACTGACCTATCCTCAGGTGAAAATGCAAGAGTATTTAAGCACTTCTGATCCAAATAGGTAGTGAGGAGATTCTGTTAAATGAATTCAATCAGAGACCTAGACATCTTCTATCTTGTCAAATTTATGAGGTATTCTATAGTCTTAATAATTTACTGTTTGCCAAAACAAGCCCGGATTAGAAAAAAAAAAAAAGCCACCTTAAGAAGTACTTGCTCAGGTAAGACAAATTCCAGATACCCAATACCTGAGAAGGGCTTACAAAGCAAGCTTCATGACCCCAAGTTGTTTGTATGTGTAAAAATGGCATGTATATTAGTGGCCTTTGGATAGTTACCAATGTGCTCAGTCTATGTAGAAACTAGTTCCTTGGAATTCTTTAACTCCTTATTTACTGGAGTCTTCAAGAGTGCAAATAACAAGAGAAGCAGCACCGAGGTATGACAGGATGGGTAACTCCCACTCAGATCACCTATTGGCCTGCTGCACCCCATGGCTAGGCTGTCACCCAGCCGCAAACTTGAATTACATCTTAGAAGACACATTGCCTTGACCACTCTGTAGCACCAGCTTCTGCCCGCCAAGGTGTCAACATTATGGGTTACAAGTGACAGAAACTAATTCCCCAGGAAATTACAACAGAAAAGAAAATCTGATTGTGCACACGATGCCTCTTAGGGTGCACAGAAGGCAGCAGGCTGGGACTGGAAGCAAGCCAAGAAATAGGACACTCCCAGAAATGGCTGGGCTGCCTTAGCTTGGGGTTGCTGCTGCCCCTCCAGACAGGAATGAAGAGCTGCCTTATTCCGGCTTCTGGGTTGGGGCTAGCCAGACACAACCTGGCTAGGTCATTTCCCAAAAAGAAAGAGCACATTCAGCCAATGGGAGAATTGAAAGGTGCCAGCTAAAGAAACATCAAAGGCCCCTCTATGTCCTCTTCTTTGAAACTTTTTAGAACATGGGATAATATTACTTTGATTTTTCTTTTACCTTTTCCTCCATTCCTTACTTTAGTTCTATGAGATTCTGAAGGAGAAGAAACACGTGTTATCCAAGTTTGACTTCTCCAGTATCCATCACAATGCAGGATATGGACCAGGAACTCATCTGTTGCTTGAATGAGGGTGAATGCATGAACGAAGGAATTTATCCCAAATGTAGTTCCTAATAATGAAGAATTTAAACTACTCAAGGGCAACAAACATGTAAAAATGAGTGCAAGACAGTGACGTAGGTGACAAAGTATGTACGCTGTGCAATGCAGGCAAAAAGAAAGGAGTTGTAAATTCACGGTGACAGCAGCAGTTAAGCCGTCACCTGCAATGCTGGCATCCCTGACATACCTGGCAGACAGATGAAGCTCCTGGCTCCTGGCTTTGGCCTGGCCCAGCCAGGGTGTTGCAGCCATAGGGGAGTGAACCAGTGGATGGGAGATCTTTTTTTCCTCTGTCTCTTCTCTCTGTGTATCTCTGCCTATCAAGCAAATAAATAAATCTTTTAAAAATGTCTTCAAATATATGATTCCATGAAGATAACCATACTTTTATCCCTCTTTCGATTTTTTTTTTTTTTTTTGGACAGGCAGAGTTAGATAGTGAGAGAGAGAGAGAGAGACAGAGAGAAAGGTCTCCTTTTTCCGTTGGTTCACCCCCCAAGTGGCCGCTATGGCCTGCGCGTTGCGGCAGGCAAGCTGCGCTGATCCAAAGCCAGGAGCCAGGTGCTTCCTCCTGGTCTCCCATGCGGTGCAGGGCACAAAGACCTGGGCCATCCTCCACTGCACTCCCAGGCCACAGCAGAGAGCTGGACTGGAAGAGGAGCAACCGGGACAGAACTGGTGCCCCAACCGGGACTAGAACCCGGGGTGCTGGCACCGCATGCGGAGGATTAGCCTATTGAGCCTCAGCGCCGGCCTGTCCTTTTCAATATTTTCTGCTCTTCTCTTTATATTAACAAAAATAAAATAAAAATTGTCGATAAAAATATTTTTAAATTTTAAATACTTGAGAAAAGTGGTTTTATAAAAATTTAATTACATTGGTAATATAAGAACATATAAAGCTAATGCTTACATCCTAAATATGTGCCCATTCCTAGGAATCCATGTGAAAGTTTCTATTTCCAGCAAATGGGTGTGGACCTTCCTGCTTTTTCTGTATATTTGTACATGTGTGCATATTGCTTTATATATTTGCTGTTGTATCACATGTAATGGTGTTGATGTATTAGTGTCTTGTATGTCCTTGCTTTTGACACCTGTATAAATCTATAGTGTGGCTATGTAGTCGCTTATTTATGTTGTCTTTCTTAGAAATGCATTGTTTGTAGCCAGTTTGTGCCATTACAGCCACTGCTACAGTTAACATCTTTGGACATGCCTCCTAGTGAGTGGTTGAATGTTTCCCAGGGTGGCCCCCCGTGGAGGTCTAAACTCTGATGGAAAATTGTTCCCAGGGGTAACTTTAACAGAATTTGACACTTGTTCTTGTAAGTGTCTGTACCCATTTAAACTCCCACCAATAGTGTGTAGGAGTTGCCTAGTTGAATTGAATCATATTTTTCCTCCTCTCTGAATTTCTTACCCCAGCGTTGCCACAAAGATGACCCAGTCTTGTGAACGGTTTTTTCCTTGCTATTGATAGCTAATGAAACCTGCCTTGAAATGTACCTATTTTATATGGCTTTGTTTTCTTTCCCCACATAGAATGTAGACTTCCTCAAATAGGAGTCCTAGTCTATCCACATTTACATATTCAAGTATCTGTGTTACCAGAAATAGAACCTTTCCAGTAGTTATGGGGTAAAACTGCAAAGGCAAAAATTAGTCTGACTTTCTGAATCTTAAGAACTCAGAATACCTTCTGGCATCACCTGGGTTGGCAAAGCATTGCTGTCATCACACTTCAAAGGAATCAGGATTCCTAACAGTTCCAATGGAGCAGCCCCCTGTCCATTTAGCTATCACAACAAGGCTTACAACAATTGCCAGTCTCACCTCCTCTCCTCCATGCTCTGTAAATGGGGTCATAAATACTAGAACCTCACTTTCTTAATGACCTGGCAAATACGCAATAAGCAGTTTCTAGTCCATCCCCTGTGGGTGTTCTGAGGTACCTGTCACTGGACTATTAACTAAAGCTTGCACAGCTGAACAAGGTTTTCTTCTCTCCTAAATGCCCTTAAAGCATACTTCAAGTCTGAGATTTGACCTGCCCCACTAGTAAAATGTGGCCCAATTAATGCACCCAGATTACCAGTCATTTAGCAACTCTACCTACTGTGAAACATAGTTAATGATAGAGCAGAGAATTTTCCTCTGGAGTGGCAAAGGTTGACAGCCTCTTAAAAATTGTAGCATCCACAATCTATTTCCCAGTTCAGCAACCTCACATCATCATTGTTAAAATGCCAGTGTATACTATCAAGAGAAAAACGCTACCCCAATGAAGCCAAGGGATTCATCAAGAAAAAGAGCAATGTAGCATTTCAAGCTCATCCCAAAGGAATATATTTGGGCTCAGTTTATAGATCACAGAGACCTCTTCTTCCTCCTATGGCTGGTTGATGGCAGAGGCAGCTGCTGAGGAAAGCAGGGAGAAGCATCTGATGCCCATATTTTCCAAAATGATATATTTGGTGTAATACACAAGACACATGTACCATTAGGAATCTTCCAGCATTTCCATATTGTTAGAGCCAAGATCAGTGCATTTTTTTAACAGTACCAATATGCCTCATTTTTATATACCTAGGGACCACTCTGAGCTCTGATTAGGTAATCTAAAGCACTATAACTTAAAAGAGTATGGGAACCTAGCAAAGAGAATCTTTAAAGCTGTCTAAATGCTCAGGAAAGAAACAAAATCTTAATTCAGAAACCTGGATATGTAACCCCTACTATTTTAAGATAACACCAAATCTTTGGCAGTTAACTGGAGAAAGGAGTCCAAATTTTCCACTTGCATACAGTTTGTTCAATTTTGCTATCATATTAATTGTTTTCAAATTCACTGTTTATTAATAGTCTTCATTGTGTCATGTGAGTAACGGCAGGGAGAGTGAGCATTGTGTTGTAAACTTGGGATTCTCAAATATAGGAATCTGCTCTTCCTTCCTTTATAGAGGCTGCTTATTTAAATGCCATTCATGTGTTCCTCTTGTGAGGAATAAATATAAAGTATATAGTGGCTACTTAGTACCTGTTGATTATCTGCTAAGATTCCTGTAACACTCACTTTTCAAATATTTTCTAGTTTAAGAACTCCACCTATTTCTACAGAAAATGATCATAAATTGGCCCAAAAACCATGAACCCAGACATGAGTGAGTAAATTTTTGTCTTGTGTGTTTACTGCTGTCAGTTATCCTTAGATGAACAGTTATGATCACTATCATCAGTTGTCACTTTTTACACCAACAGTTCATTGAAAGCCACGATGTTATAGAGTGACATTTCTTAGCAAACAGGTAAATGGGGAAAATGAGAAACTGGATTTGTTATCCTGGCAAAAGTTTTCAGAAATTTATATTCAAATTAAGAATAAGAAACCTGCATAAATATTTTCCAAGACTTTATGTATCTACTGTGATTGCTTTGCACATGGAAATGATGAGAATAATACCACTGTTTTTCTGGGAGTCCCAGTTAGGAGTTCATTAGAGAGCTATGATTGTGCTTTGATTGATAAAAGCTATTTAGTGACTTCATCAGACATTCTGATCATTTTGTGAATTCAAGTCAAATCACTGCTTTTAAAAGAGCTGTGTTGTTCTGTATTGTAACCCCATAGTTACAAATATGGTGAAACAATTCCTGTCAAAATGAGTGTAAATGATTTCCTTGGATCACTGGAAGATAGTTAATCACATTTGTGAAAACTACATGTTTTCTTGTAAGCTTTTAAAAAGTTGTTACTTACTTTCTTTTATTTTATTTGAAAAGCAGAGAGGTAGAGAGAAAGACAGAGGTGTATAGATGGACAGTGATCTCCCATCTATTGGTTCACTCCTCAAATGCCCACATCACCCAGGGCTGAACCAAGCCGAAGCCAGGATCCGGGAACTCAACCCAAATTTCCCACATGGGTGATACAGACCTAAGTATTTGAGCCATTACCACTGCCTTCCAGGGTGGGTATTAACAGGAAACTAGAATGAAAACTGGAGCCAGAACTTGAAGCCAGGTGCTCTGAAATGGGATATGAGTATTCCAAGCAGCAACTAAACCACTATTCCAAAAACACATGCCATTTTAAGGAATTACTGTGGACTGGTAGACTATTCTTATGTTTTTTTTTTTAATCAGGAAGGATTTAATTTTCAGAAGATGATATTGATTATATTGAACCCTAAACTCAAACAGCTGATGACCAGGACTGTCAGCAAGAGCTGGAGAAGTCTTATTGATGGTAGGTATGTGGGAAAACACTGAGGTAAAATCCACTTGTTCTTTTAGGAGGCGGTTTCCCAAGAAAAAATAGTATTTTTTATAAGCCTAGCTCCCAATTTGACACAAATTTCTAAAAGTATTCTAACTCAAAGGATATTCTAGACATAAAAATTTGGCAATCAGATTGTTTACTGAAGCAATGATGTCTTAAATAGTTAAAATGTTGATAGATTGAATATATTAATTATAGTTACCTTCAATGAACTTGACATTAACAATGTTCTATGCACAAGCATTTATACTATGATCATAGATACACATGTCTTAATCACTTAAAAACAGTTTTAAATGAAAATATTTCTCCATAAATTTCACTTATGTTATTAGTTCATTTAGAATGTCATATTATTTTCTCTAAGATAATGTAAAAGTAAGTTTTGGTCCAGATCTTAATGGAATTATAAAAGAATACTGGAATCCAACTAAATGATTTTTTATTATGCTTTTAAATAATTAAATGACTTTCATCAGAAGATTTCAAGTAACTTTTAGTGATACTATGCAATAAAAACAAAAGATGTCACATCTCTCCCATATCCCAAACTTTCAAATATTTTTGTAAAACAACACTCAACTCCTTAGTTTTTTATTCAAAGTCTCTTTATTTACTTAATCATTCCCATCTTCCCACTAATCAACTTTTATACAATTATTTTAGCCAAACCAGAAAAATATCCTCCATAAACAACATATGGAGATGCTCAGCATTATATTAAAACTTCCAGGTATCAAATTCTATTCATGTTTCTATATCTATAGGAACTGGCATAGTGCTTAGCGTTTCGGAAATAGTCTGAAGACAGAGCTAAAATCCTCTATATCCTTCCTATGATATTCAATCCAGAACTCCATTTCTGTTACCACTTTTCCTTTGGACGATTAAATAGATACTCCCTACAAAGGCTTCCACAGTCTCCATTCACTGTAATCCCTCAGCATTTTATTTGCACTGCTAGTGGAATGTACCCTCTCATCTGCTTTAAGATTAACCACAGGCATGTCTTGACTCCCTCATTAAAATATAAATGCCAGGAGTTCAGAAATTGCTTCATCTCTCTTTACTTTCCTCACCTAGTAGAGCTTGTGCCCATTATGGATGTCAAGTGAATCTTTTCATTTGCTCAAGAGTCTTCCACTTCTGAGTGCAGTGTTCCCCAGGGTGTGAAAAACAGATTTGTCAGCTTATGCCTGGCCTTTTTAGATTAAAGTCCTATCTTTCCCCATGATTTTGAATATTATACCTGAATACAGCAGTAGTAGCCTGAGTAATTATGTTCCTTTCTTTCTGTTCTTGGAGTGGGGATTTTGGAACATAGCATACTAGTTATATCTATTTTATGGAAATTTATGCAGAGATATGAAAATAGCCATCCCTTGTCATACTAAGTAGCTCTGGTTCTGTATGCACAGAAAAATTAAACTACTCAGTAGCTCTCAGCAAGCTTTAAGAAAGCAGATGTAGAGGCTGGCCTCTTGAAACGGTGACTTGATCAGCATAGCCCTGACTGTTAATGAACAACTTAATACATTATCCCTCTTAGTAGTTTTTTTGTCTGTTCTACTTAATATGACTGGTTTAATTCTGTAATTAATACACAGTTATTCTTAAGTGTTGAAATTTAACTGAAATGGGATCCCTGTTAAACATAAGAGTGGGAATAAGAGAGGGAAGAGATATATAATTTGGGACATGCTCAAGCTGACTTGCCCCAAATGGTAGAGTTAGAAACATACCAGGGGACTCCAATTTAATCCCATCAAGGTGGCATGTACCAATGCCATCTCACTAGTCCAAGTGATCAATTTCAGTTCACAATTGATCATAATGAAAGGACTAAGAGTCAAAGGGAGCACATAAGCAAGTCTAGTACCTGCTAACACTAACCGATAGAATAAATAAAGGGGAGAGTGATCCAACATGGGAAGTGAGATACTCAGCAGACTCATAGAATGGCAGATGCCCTAAATAGCACTCTGGACTCAGAATCAGCCCTAAAGGCATTCAGATCTGGCTGAAAAGCCCATGAGAGTATTTCAGGCATGGAAAGCCAAGACACTCTGGCAAAAGATCTCTGTGAGTGAGATCTCAGTGGAAAGAACAGGTCTTCAAAGAAGGAGGTACCTTTCTCTGAAGGGAGGAGAGAACCTCCACTTTGACTATGACCTTGTCTAAACAAGATAAGAGTCGGAGAACTCAAGGGGCTTCCATAGCCTTGGAAACTCATGACTGGAGCATAGGGAGATTACTGATGCCATAGACAGGAGTGTCAATTGGTAAAGTCAACAACAGGAGTCACTGTGCACTTACTCCTCATGTAGGATCTCTGTCATTAATGTGCTGTGCATTGAGATTTAATGCTATAACGAGTACTCAAATAATATATTTCACTTTGTGTTTCTATGGGGGTGCAAACTGTTGAAATCTTTACTTAATGCATACTAAACTGATCCTCTGTAAAAAAAAAAAAAAAAAAAAAGAAAGAAAAGAAAAGAAAAGAAACTATCAACTCCCAACTTGACTCTCACTGGGATTAAACATGACAATAGGTCTGATCTGATTTCATCATCATTAAAAAAAATCATCTATTATTTTTCACTTTATGTTTCTGTGTGGGAGCAAACTGTTGAAATCCTTACTTAATGTATACTAAGCTGATCTTCTGTATATTAAGATAATCGAAAATGAATCTTGATGTGAATGGAAGGGGAGAGGGAGTGGGAAAGGGGAGGGTTGTGGGTGGGAGGGACGGTATGGGGGGGAAGCCATAGTAATCCATTATTCGTACTTTGGAAACGTATATTCATTAAATAAAAGTTAAAAAAAAAATAAAAAAAAAAAGAATCATATCTATGAACCGTATTGGATCTGTTAAAAACTAAACATGAAAAGAAAACTAAAATAAATAAATAAATAATAAATGAGCAAGGAAATAAAACTTTACAGGATAAGGACAAACATGGTAGGCACAGGCCCGCCGTGGTAATATCAATTTCTCATCTCTGGTCTGTCGTGGAGACTCAGACAGCTGAAGCCCAGGATCATCCTATCGTTTCAATGTCTAGTTCCCAAATACAAAGCTAACTCTGAAGTTTCTCCAATAGGCTCTGAGAAGGAGTAGTCAGCATCTGCTACTTGATTCTTAACAGGATTCCAGGCCATGAAAACAAACAATACTTTCGACTGCAAAAAAAAAAAAAAATGTATATTGATACACCTCCACACTTCTGTCACAACAGCAATGGCTGAGAAACCAGTCACAGAAAAAGAGAATGAAGATTTTTATCTGGACCAAAGTGTGCAAATATTTTACAGACTAGGGTCTGAGAATTTGAGATTTAGGGTACTCATTTACAAACCTGCTAATTGTACTTCTGCCCAAGGCAGACATCACCAATCAATCATGGCACTGGTTTCCCTCTTCACTGTCCTCCCAGCAATCATTGACAATAAAAAATGTTAATTTCCTTCTTGAGGTAAGATCAAAGAGCCTACTGCACAACATGTGCAGCTAGCAGGCCATTGGTTTTCAATGCACATTCAAGTTCACTCAACAAACTTAGTTTTCCTTGGTTACTGGGGAATCTAGAGCCTTCAATAGTGCCACAGTCTAGAAGGCAATACAGATTCTAAAAAAATTCATTTCAATACCATTGAAGAAAAAAATCACTTTCTGTACCAAGAGAACTAAAGTAAGATCTCAGATATTTCTACGGTGTTAGGAAAAGAGTTGCAGATTTGTGCCTCCCCACACAGGGCACCAAAATGTTAGGAAAAGCAGCACAGAATAGATAGAAGCAGTGTATGAATTTACAGCCAGACTGAATTTATTCAGAGAAAATAAATTTGTAGAGGTGGCTGTCCAACTGCTGGCATACACATGATAGAACATGTGGCAGAAGGCCCTTGACAGTCAGGGGCCAGGCCTTTTTATATTTTAGGATGGCTAGGGTTGGTGTTGGGGGTAAGGGGCAGCAGGCTGGGGGGAATTCCTGGAACTGGAGCAAATGGCCTTTCAGGTGGCCTTGGGGAATGGGGTATTAAGTCCATAGGGTGTGAGACCTAATTGAGATTCAGGGGCAAGGAATACATTCCAATGTTTACCTGTGTTTGGGGCAATTAGCAAGAATGGCTGAGGCTTACATCTTTGTTGCATCATATGGTAGAGATAATTCTAGAGTATTTGGCATACAAATGATCAGAGAAGAACTGAGCACAAAAGAGAAGGATGTCTACTTAAGGAGGAAGAAATAGCATGAAAAAACCACTGATTAGGTAGCAAGTATGTGTAAGTATGGATGTGTGTGTGTGTGTGCACATGAACATGTATGCGTATGTTGTGAATTTGAGAGGCATTCATGATTTTAGAATTTGTGGTGTTACTAGAGGGCAAAGTTTGAGAGGGCAAATTGCTGTACATGAAGTGGGATCAATAATCCAGGAGCATTTTAAGAAGAATTGCTGGGAAATTTAACCTTATCCCCCATGATTTCCCCTAAAACAGTGGCACTCCATTGAAGAATTCTAAAGATAGATGGTAAATACATAGACAGACATACAGACATATGGGAGTTGTATATTTGAGAAGCAAATCAGAACTCGAGTTGCCAATTGAAATCAAGGATCGGAAGTAACTCTAGACAGAATCAGATTAACTGAATTGCAGTAATAACCCACCGGAAGCCCAACTAAAATAATGACACACCCACTCATGATATAAATTGATGATGGCACCACATACTTCCCTCTGGCATAAACCTTCTCTCAGAGGAATCAGTATCTTGGAGGTGTGCATTTGGCAGAGTTATTAAGATGCCATCATCCCATGTTAGACCGCCCAGATTTAAGTTCCAACTCTGATATCATTCCAGTTTCCTGCTGATGCACACCCTTGAGAGTAGCAAGTGATTACTCAGGTAGTTGCGTCCTTGCACCCATAAGGGAAGCCCAGATTGAACTCCTGGCTCCTGGCTTTGTCCTGGGCCAGCCCTGTTTATTTTATGTATTTGGGAAGCGAATCACTGGATGAGATATTCCCATCTGTCTCTCTGTCTCTTTTTCACTCTCTTTTTCTATGTCTGCCTTTCAAATACACACAGGTTTTTAAAAACGGGAATCAGTAGTTTGGACAAAACACTAGAGACCATTGCTAAAATAAGCACATTATAGCTATAAAAAGTATAAATTGGCTTTGAAAAGTGGCTATAAAAAGAAGCAATTCTATTCCATTTCACAGATTTTCCTTGATTCTTAGGCTAATTACCCAAACAAGTTGAAATGGAATGGTACTGGGGAAGTGGAATTTGCAGAAGGAAGTGTAAAATGTAAGGGGGGAGTGGTAATATAAAAGGAAATCCCTTCAAAAGAGTTGCCCTGTGCTGCAACATCTGTGTTGTGGAGCAGTCACGGCTGTACTTGGGGCAGATCAATGAAACTTTTTATTCCATAAACATTTATCAATACCTACCACTGTTCCATTGCATAGTATTAGGCACTATGACATCAAAACTTATGAACCCTGCTCTTGTGGAAATTTGGCTCTAAGTGGAAGATGTGCACACGTAAAACTAATAGTGAAATAAATGCCAAGCGAGGCACTGTGTGTACTGCTTGATGGCTCATAGGGAGTTAATAAAAAGACACTGCTCCCAGGGATAGTTAAGAAACCAAAAAAGAGTTACAAAAGATAATAAAGGTGAAATAGGAAGAAGGATTCTGGTGGCTTGTGAGTTTAGAGTAACTACCAAACTCCTCTCTGTAGTCATGGAAGTCCAAAAAGAAAGACAGGGAGGGAGAAGGCAACAAACACTCCTGAACACCTGCTATGTAAGGGATTGGCACTTTCTCTATACATTCACTTACAGTACTATCAATGTATATAATTGATCATCCATAATAATTACCATCCCTATTTTATGTAGAAACTACACAGAGGTTAAATGTCTTGTCAAAGTACCTGTTTACAACAGGTAAATAATGAGGCTAGGGCCAGAATTCTGTAGCTGTCTGCTCTTAAGACAGGATTCTTCAACTTCAGGAAAATTAAATTTGGAGGTGGATTTTTTTGTTGTTGTTCATGGCTCCTCCACAACCGTATGCCAGTAACACACCTCTGCTACGAAATCCATAAACAACATCTCCGCACATCGCTTAACATCTTCCATGGAATGAAACTATTCACTGCTGAGAACCACTTATTTAAGGACTCTGTGCATGGTGATAAGCTAGAACCGAGTTTACTTTCAAAATGAATTCATGGGTGGGCTGGCTGTGGCCTATCAGGAAAAGCTGCTGCCTGCAGTGTTATCATCCCATATGGGCACCAGTTCAAGATCTGGCTGCTCCACTTCCAATCCAGCTCTCTGCTATGGCCTGGGCAAGCAATAGAAGATGGCCCAAGTGCTTGGGCGCCTGCACCTGTGTGGGAGACCCAGAGAAAGCTCCTGGCTCCTGGCTTCAGAATAGCCAGTGTTGCAGCCATTTGGGGAGTGAACCAGCAGATGGAAGATCTCTATTTGCCTCTGCCTTTCTGTTAGTTTGCCTTTCAAATAAATAAATCTTTTAAAAAATACGAATCCAGAAAAAAATATGAATTCAGGAGAGAGTGAAGATAACAACTTTGATAGATTACTGGGTACTTACTAAATGAAGTAGAAAATTTTGCTAAATAAATACCTAAGCACACACAGCAACCTGAAAATCAGATTCAGAAATCAAGTAGAAATAAGGCGGGTGAGGTAGGTAGGCTCCTAGGCTAAAAGGTGGCACAGAGCCAGTTCTATGAGTGTGTCAGCAACTGCAGTCCAATGCTGGACACCTGCACTTGCGCAGTGCTCTCTCCGCTGGGCTGGGACACAGTGTGCCCACCACCTGCAGTGTTGCACCAGGAAAAGGACACCCAGGGACCAAGAGAAGGGGCCTCCCCCACCACTGTCTTTTGTAACTAACTCTGGATTCAAGTCTACTGCAATTTTATCTGATTTTCAAGCTCATGTCACATGTCTGAATCTCTTCTAGAGAACTGAATAGACAAAGATCTCCTCCAGCTTTGAGCTTCTACAGTGGCGAGTTGTCCCTGAAACACTCTCAGTGGCAGCAAGGAGGACGAGATACACGTGGAGGAGGAAGGGAGGGAGAGACAGAGAGGAAGAGAGAGAGGAGAGAGAGGGAGAGAGAGAGAGATTTTTTCCAGAGACAATGGACAATATTAACCTTTTGGAAAAGGTTGTAAAGAGGTAGTAAATTTCACTTTATTCCTAAAACATGAAGAATTTAATTCCTACTCAGAAAAATATTGACTAGAGTCACTATATTACTATAGTAATAGAATGTTGTGTGATTTGTTTCTGTTAGCCTTAGAGTTTGCTAGGAACAGATATCACTAGGGCAGATATCACCGCTTAAAAGTCAAGTGGGTGGGGCCAGTTCTGTGGCATAGCTGGGAAAGCCATTACCTGCCATGTTGCCATCCTATATGGGCGCCGGTTCGAGTATCAGCTGTTCCACTTTTGATCCAACTCTCTGCTGTGACCTGGGAAGACAGAAGATGACCCAAGTCCTTGGGCCCCTGCATCCATGTGGGAGATCTAGAGGAAGCTCCTGGCTCCTGGCTCCTGGCTCCTGATTGATGCAGCTATGGCCATGGCAGCCATCTGGGGAGCGAACCAGCAGATGGAAGGCCTCTCCCTCTCTGCCTTTGCCTCTCTGTAACTCTGCCTTTCAAATATATAGATAAATATTTTTAATAAAAATTTAAGTGGGCTCATTAGGAAACTTTGTGTGAGAGGATGGAGGGAGAATGATGGGGGATCTATTTGAGGGCCTCCAGGATCTCCCTGAAATCCTCTATACTCATCCAAGCCAGCGTCTCTCTCTCCCCTTACTACCTCATTTCACTGCCACACAATTCCAATTGTCTAAGTGCTGCTACAAGAGAGTGGCTGTGTATCAGTCAAGCATGGTGAATATCCATGCAATCTTCAAAGGAATGTATACTTTCTGTCATCTACATGTTCCAGGAAGAAGTTTATAGCCCAATTTCATATTCTTTTCAAGGGATAGAATCAAGACCTGAAAACTAAAAACCCTCATCCACTGTGATCTACTAGATGAAGGTTTGTCCAAAAAATACATCAAAGAGATGCATTTCCTATTTCTGCACAAGTTCTGAGACAACATGTTAGCTTTATAATCAGTGCTTTCAAGTAATTTATAACTTGAAGTACTCAGAAGAAAAGACCTGACCTTGTAAAGTTCTTTACTTTCAGCCAAGTTTCTCTCCAAATCATTCTCTCTGGCTTCTGCTGTACAAATTGTCTCTGGCCATGGCTAGTGATTCAGAGAGACCTGAACTGTCAAACTGGTCATAAAGCCTAGTTAGTGCTCCATTTCCCTGCTTATAGATTCAGAGAGTTCTTCCTCTGGGCAGCAATTGTGATAATCAAATGATCTTTTTGACTTGTTCCATAGAGTGTGTCCCCTACAAAATTGAAATTGATCCATTGCTTGGGCCTTGAGTCCAGCTGCTCACCCCAAGAGTGTCCTTTCATTATAAGGGAAAAAAAGGTGGTAGAGGTAATGAAGATAGTTGACCAATCTACAAATAGCAGAAGACTGATCCTTGCATGAACTATAGGAGAGAGAAGCTTATTACTCCTTTCTTCTAGCAAAGAAATCAATACATATTTGGTTGAGCCAACAAAACTGCATGCTATATTCTCCAAATGATTTTTCCTTTGCTTTTCAATCAATTCTCTGAATGGATTAGAAGCAGCAAGAGAGAGAAATGCCCTGTAATACAAAATTCGTTTTATCACTCAAAAATAAAATAATGAGCCGCCTGTCTGAAAATTTTCTTTTTCTTCCTAGCTGGTTTAAGGACCCAGTATATTATACAGACAATTTAGGATGCTGTTAGTTACCAGTAGTAGAAACCCAAATCAAATCAGTTTAAGTGCTCAAAATTTTGTTCTCTGATTTAAAAGGAAATCCCAAGATAGCATTGGTCTCAAAATTTAGGTATTCAAGGATCCAGTGTTGTATTGTTCTTCCAGTCCACCGTGCCTAAGGATGGTTACATTTTCTTTTCTTTTCTTTTTGTAAAATTTTATTTAATTTATACAAATTTCATGAGTTTCAAATATACAGATTTAGGAACATAATGATACTTCCTACCCTACCCTCCCTCTTGCCCATGCTCCAACCCTTCTTCCTTCTCCCTCTTCTTTTTTTTTTATTTTTATTTATTTATTTATTTATTTATTTTTTGACAGGCAGAGTGGACAGTGAGAGAGAGAGACAGAGAGAAAGGTCTTCCTTTGCCATTGGTTCACCCTCCAATGGCCGCCGCGGCCGGCGCGCTGCAGCCGGCGCACCGCGCTGATCTGATGGCAGGAGCCAGGAGCCAGGTGCTTTTCCTGGTCTCCCCATGGGGTGCAGGGCCCAAGCACTTGGGCCATCCTCCACTGCACTCCTGGGCCACAGCAGAGAGCTGGCCTGGAAGAGGGGCAACCGGGACAGAATCCGGCGCCCCGACCGGGACTAGAACCCGGTGTGCCGGCGCTGCTAGGCGGAGGATTAGCCTAGTGAGCCGCGGCGCCGGCCCCTTCTCCCTCTTCTATTCCAACTCAATTTCTACAAAGATCGATTTTCAATTTACTTAATGTCATAAAGTTAACCCTACACTAAGTAAAAGATTTCAACAAACAGTATGAAGAAAAAAACACTGTTCCTCAACAGAAGAGACAGGGATTCATTTTCAAGATGGTAGCAAAATAGCAGTTCAAGGCAGATGATACAGCTATGACATTATCCAGAGCAGAGTGGTATGTTTTACTGTGACATCTTATAAAAATTTTTACTTCATATTTATTTCATTTTTTCTGAAATGGAGGGAGGGAGGGAGAGAGAGCAAGAGAGAGAGAGAGAGAGAGAGAGAGAAAGAAACAAAGAGAGAGAGACTGAGGGAGATCTTCAATCTATTGATTCCCCAAATGCCCACAACAGCCACGGTTGGCAAGGCCAAAGCCAGGAGCCTAGAACATCATCTGGGCCTTCCCTGTGGGTGGCAGGGACTCAAGTATATGAGCCATATCCTGCTGCCTTCCACGATGTCCATTAGCAGAAGCTGGATCACAAGTTTAGATGGGGCTCAATCCTAGGCAGTCTGATATGGGATGTGGGCATCCAAAGCAGTGGCTTAACCTACTGTGCCACACACCTGCCCCAAAACAGACTTTTTGAGAAATGATGTCCTTAACCAAATCTGCCTTACTTACTTAGGCGTGTAACTGCAGGATGAATACCAGACAAGAACGTAAAATGATTTTTCTGTTAAGAAAAAAGTTGGCAATGGGTTCTGGGTAGGAAAACAATAGCTTTCACTATTATCACCAACCTAGAAAAATGTCACTTATTCATTGATTATTTTATTGAGGTGTTTTTAGATTTTTAAAAATGTTTAACTGATGCATAAAAATTATACATATTTATGAGGCACCATATGTTTTAATAAATGTATACTTTGTGCAATGTCCAAAATCTGGGTGAACACATATCCCAAACATTTGTTATTTCTTTTTGAGGAAATCATTCTAAATTCTTTTTTAACCTTTTTTTTTCATGTTGGAAAATCCTGCTTGGGACTCCTAGCGTCTTAGAAGACCAATTAAGAGAATGTTGCAATAATCACACGAATATGAACTAAGGCAGCAGTAGAGGAGGTGGACAGAAATCAGTGGGTTCTATAGCTTTATTGGAGGGAAATCAATACATCTTGGAAAGTGATTAGATTTAATCACTTAATGATTTAGGGAAGTCTGAATTTACCCACTGAATCCCAGTAACCCTCTTAGAACCACTGAAAAATAATTCCTCTCTTTTCTTCACTAATACGTCTGTCATCTCCCTTGTTACTTGGTAACCCTAAAGATACTATATTCAGTGCCTTGGCCCCTTTGATTTTCACTTCATCATCTCCAGTTTTTTGTTTACTTGTGACAACATTCCTATATTTATCAACTATGTCTTGTTATTAATAGCTGTGCACACTAAATTTGGTGTCTTAATTCTAACGATTTTCAACCCCACCAGCTTCAATTCCTATTTCTTCAACTCCTTTTTACCATCCAACATTCCTCGTGCTCTCAATTATTGTTAACCTGAATAAGATCTGATGATTCATCGTAAAATTGTGCCCTTGCAAACAGCTTCAGTCTGTGCCTTACACCTTCTTTGCAGGCACCGTTAAACCCAAATATTTGCCTAATCATTGACTGAAACAGTAACTGAAAAGTAATGTTATCTTACTTTGGTGTCACATCTTTGTTTAGTATGAATTCTCATTTCTCTGAAGTCTCAATCTGATTAATGGTAATACATTTAGTGATTTCTGAAATTGACTGTGAAATAGGCTATGGGTACCATCCAATGAGATAATACACATAGAAGAAAGAGGATGCAATGGATGAAGAATTCAAATTTTAACATGTTCAATTTCCCATCACTTTGGGATATCCCCATGTATATATCAAAGTTGTATTATATATACATAAAGAGTATATATAAGAATGTATGTTGAAGTAGACAGCAAGATGAGTGGATAGATAGATAAGTGGGAGCTAAAACAAATCATTTAAAGTCATTTTGTGGACCTTGCTTGGAAGCTGCATGAGTGAGGTCACACAAATACACTACAGCCTTAAAGGCAAATTTATTGCTTTGATGACAGTTTATTTTAGCTTAACTCTAGAAACTGTTCATTCAACAACAAATGTTTATTAGGCAGTTGCTATCTTCTGGGCATTCTTACAGATATCATAGTATACGATTTTATATGGGTTATATATACTGAGTTATCTATCTATATTATTGACATATGTATTGATAAACAAAAATTAATAAATTTGATCTCATGGAGCTTAAACTCAAGTGGAGGGGGGGTAGAAAATAGACATAAGTCAATAAGTTATATAGCATGTTGTGGGGAGCAACTGGGAGCAACTTAGACTAGACTAAGTTACTGGAATTAAGACTTATTCTATGCATCTGCTCTCCCACAATATGGCGCTGGGAGAGGAGCAAACAACTTGACAAGCTGCAGGAGCTGCTCCTGATTGGAGGAGAGCAGCATACTCGGCGTGTGGGTAGCAGAGTTGGGATTGGTGGAAAAGAACTATAAAGGAGGAGACAGACAACATGCACCAGGAAAATCTAAGAGGAACACCTGTGCAACCCCCGAGAGAGCCGGCCAGCGGTATGCCGCTCCCACGCGGAAGTGGGGAAAGTGGCTAGGGGGAACCGCCCTTCCACAGAGGTGGAAGGGACGGTAGCCAACCCGGGAAGAACCAGCAGCAAACCCGGGGAGGGCCGAGCAGACAAAAGAACAGCGCAGGGTCCTGTGTCGTTCCTCCACGAAGAGGGGGAGCGACATAATGGTGCCGTGACTCGGATAGGAAACCTAGGCAGGGTTTAGTGTCGTTCCTCCACGAAGAGGGGGAGCGACAGCATGTTAGCAGGTGTGTGCCATAGCAGAATAGAAGATAGAACAGATTAGGGGAACGGGAAGTGTGGAGGAGGGTGAAATAGGAATAGATTACATTGTAAAAGAACAGGGTTAGGATGGATAGCACTGAAAAATAAAATTTAAGCAGAAGATCTGAAAAGAGAAAATCATGAAGTTATCTAAGTGAATATTTCATGGGAAAATGTCCCAAGTGGAGGAACCAGGCAATCAAAGTCATCAAGTCATCATACCTGTGTTGTTTTCTGAACAGTAGAGAAGGTGGAAGATTTGGGAAGGAGTGAGCAATGAGAGGAAGAGAGGGAATTTCAATGCATGGAGAGGGCAGTGGGAAAATATAGAGTCTTGCTCTCTCAGAAGGAAGTGGACATTGTCAACCTTATTGAGTCTACTGACCAGCTATAAACTTTAAGGTCCATTAGGAGCATTGCTTGTATCAAGATGCCTAAGGGGCTGCTCCCAAACACCAGTCAAGGAATGTTGTGACACAGTCTTAACCCCCAGCTCCCTTATGATTTGTGAAAGCATAAAACCTTGCCAATTCTACTGCTTTGTGTGGAATAAGCAGAGTAAGCCTCGTGCAGCTCTGCTCTGGTCTGGAACCCTGTATGTAAGTTTCCCTAACAAACTTTGTCTTCTCATATGGAGCTTCCTTTTGCATTTTTCAGTCTCAGGCTTCTCGCTCTACTTAGCACTACACTCAGACACCCGAGAAGGCAGTTTGGGGAATTATACAAAGTTGGAGTAGATGTGTAGAAAGACCTCACTCACTTAAAAATGATTCATTTATTTATTTGAAAGGCAGAAACACACACAGAGATGGGGAGAGACAGAGAGAGGTCGTCCATCCACGGATTCCTGTCCAAATGGCTGCAACATCCAAGGGTGGACCAGGCCGAAGCCAGGAGATTCCTCCAGGTCTCCCTTGTGAGTGGCAGGGTCCCAAGTACTTGGGTCATTTTCCACTGCCTTCCCAGGAACATTAGCAGGGAGCTGGATCAGAAATGGAACATCCGGGACTCAAACCAGCACCTGGACAGTACACCTGCACTGCTGGCAGCAAGTCAATCCATTATACCACAGGTCCAGCCCACTGACTCACATTTTAGTAGGCTTTCTTAAGGCTACTGTTTTGAAAATAAGTTCTAGGGACAGAAAGGGGGGTAGCAGGTGACCACTACGAAATTATCTCAGAAATCCTATAAAGTGATGATTATAAGGGGATAGTCCAGGGTGGTAAGAATCACTGAGATTGTTAGTATAGTTTGTAAATAGAGTCCACAGTCTAAGCTTTTACAGGTGCAGTGTGGGAGGAGTCAAGTAAAGCACTAAGGTTTTAGACCTTTAACATTTCAGCCTGAGCAAATGGAAAGACAAGATCAACTGAAATGGGGAAAGCTGAGTTCAACTTAGTAGAAAAGTCCAGAGATCAGTTTTGGATACTCTAAGTTTGCAGTGACTCTGAGACATCCAGAGAGTGATGGTGAACATATAGTAGGACTTCCATTCTGGGCTGCATCTGTCACATTAGGATTGTTGGTATGACGAAGGCATTTCTAATCACAGGTACAGTCTGTTGCAGGAAACCCTCAATCTAGCCTCAATGCAAATTAGCAGACCTTGAGTGCACTGTGCGGTCTCCTCACAATATAAAGCTGGCAAGGATGCTGAAAATAACAAAATTATTGGGCATTTGTCACAATAGCTAAGTCATTGCTTGCAACACCTACATGAAATATCTGAGTGCCTAGTTCAAGTCCTGGCTCTGCTCCTGATGCCATTAGTATCCTGACTGATGCCAATGAACACCATGGGAGATAACAGATGATAGTTTAAGTAGTTAGGCCCCGGGGCCAGCAGTGTGCCATAGCAGCTTTAAAGCCCCAGCCTGCAACATTGGCATCTCCTATGGCTGCCAGTTTGAGTCCCTGCTACTCCACTTCTGATCAAGCTCCAAACATATGCACCTGGGAAAGCAGCAGAGGATGGCCCAAGTCCTGGGGTCCCTGCACACACATGGGAAACCCAGAAGAAGCTCCTGGCTCCTGGTTTCCAATCTGCTCACCTCTGGCCATTGCCACCATTTGGGGAATGAACTAGCAGATGAAAGACTCTCTTTCTCTCTCTCAATCTCTCTCTCTACCTCTTTCAAATATATAAAATAAACCTCTAAAAAGAAAATTACTTTGGTCCCTACTATTTATCTGGCAGACCCAGATTGAATTCGCAGCTGCTGGCTCTGGCCTAGCCCAGCTCTAGTTAATGTGGGCTTTTGGGGAAGTGAACAAGCAGACAGAAGTGATCTTGGTCTATATTTATCTCTTTTTCAAATAAAATTAAAAATAATAATAAATAGAAGTGCAAATTATTTTAAATGCCAAACTCTTAGTTTGGGGGAGATATTGCAGAAGGTACACATTTTCAAACCCCAAATAATATCAATACAAATAAAATGTGATCAAGCAACTCTTAAAACAGCATACAGTAGTGATAATGATGGAAATAATCTATTAGGAGAACTGCTGTAGAAGTTATTGAGTGTGTGCTATATTTCAGTCATTCTAAAAGCACTTTGTCTGCAACAACTGAATCCTTACAACATATTAAAGAAATCCCTACTGTTTCCTCCATGCTACAGATGGAGGAACAGAGAGAGGAAAATCTTGTATACTCTGAAAGAGCAATGATTTATGTAATAACCTAGGTTCTAGCTCTACAATGAATGGTGTATCCTTGAGTAAATCATGCCCCTCTTTGGGTCTTAGTTTTGTCAAGTTAAAAAATGAGGTAGATTGTCCTATGACCCCTAAGGAGTCTCCATTTGTGGTACATATGTAAGTTTCATGTCCTCAACCTTAATCTGGAGGCTCTAGTATGATCACCTCCAACCTTAGTTATAATAGTGCACTGATGTACTAGCAACATCAGAAAAATAGAACAAAGCTTATTATAAAATAACTTTGTATTCTATATGCGTATCTAGATTTTATTTTATGTAATTTTGACAATTCTTGAATAGAATACAGTGTCAATGGTGCACCTGATTATGGAAATACCCCTTATCTAACCTGGAAGCTTCCACGTTCTCCTTTACGGGGTGCTTACTCTCAGAATGATCATTGTTGGGACTCTGATGCCATCCATTGAGGCAGCCCAAATAGCCTCGTGCGGAAGAACCTCAGACTCTCAACCACCAACACCAAGGCCCAGTCTCGCCTCCTAACAGCTCCAGCCTTTCTAGCATCCAAACTGGCATCCTGTGAAGAAAGTAGAAAACCACTCAGCCCACAGAATTCAGCCCACAGAATCATGTAATAAATTCTTGTGTCACTTGATCAGCCCTCACCCTGACTGTTGATGAACAACTTGATATGTTATCCCTCTTAGTATTTTTTTTGTTTGTTCTACTTAATACTTTTGGTTGAATACTGTAATCAATACACAATTCTTCTTAAGTGCTGAAACTTAACTGAAAAGTGATCGCTGTTAAATATAAGAGTGGGAATAAGAGAGGGAAGAGATGTGCAATTCGGGACATGCTCAAGCTGACTTACCTCAAACAGTAGAGTTAGAAACATACCAGGGGATTCCAATTCAATCCCATCAAAGTGGCATGTACCAATGTCATCTCACTAGTCCCGGTGATCAATTTCTGTTCACAATTGATCATAATGATAGGACTAAGAACCAAAGGGATCATATAAACAAGACTAGTGTCTGCAAATACTAGCTGATAGAATAAAAAAGGAAGAGAATGATCCAACATGGGAAGTGAGATACACAGCAGACCCATAGAATGGCAGATGTCCTAAACAGCACTCTGGCCTCATAATCAGCCCTTAAGGCATGCGGATCCGGCTGAAAAGCCCATGAGGGTATTTCAGGCATGGAAAGCCAAGACACTCTGGGGAAAAAAAAAAAAAAAAACTAAATGAAAGATCTCCGTGAGTGAGATCCCAGTGGAAAGAATGGGTCATCAAAGAAGGAGGTACCTTTCTCTGAAGGGAGGAGAGAACTTCCACTTTGACCATGGCCTTGTCTAAATATGATCAGAGTCAGTGAACTCAGGGGGCTTCCATAGCCTTGGCGACTCATGACAAGAGCCTAGGGTGATTACTGATGCCATAAACAAGAGTGTCACTTTGTTAAGTCAAAAACAGGAGTCACTGTGCACTTACTCCTCATGTAGGATCTTTGTCCTTAGTGTGCTGTACATTGAGATTTAATGCTATAACTAGTACTCAAACAGTATTTTTCACTTTGTGTTTCTGTGTGGGAGCAAACTGTTGAAATCTTTACTTAATATATGCTAAACTGATCTTCTGTTTATAAAGAGAAACGAAAATGAATCTTGATGTGAATGGAAGGGGAGAGGGAGTGGGAAAGAGGAGGGTTGCAGGTGGGAGGGACGTTATGGGGGGGAAGCCATTGTAATCCATAAGCTGTACTTTGGAAATTTATATTCATTAAATAAAAGTTAAAAAAAAAATAAAATTCTTGTGTCACACAGCCGTGTTTCGAGGTGCTTGTTTCACAGAAATCAGTAACTAAAACTTACTACTAACATGTCCATTTTACAGATACAGAAACTGGAGCTTTGAAGAGTTTAACCAATTTTAGTTCACATACAAAGGGAATGAGAGAATAGACAGCTGAAAGCAGGTCTGTCACACTCCAGAGTCTACATGTAAAAACACTATGCCAAACTTCACCAAATTATGTCAAAACTTTCTGTAGCATTTAAATTTGGACACTATTTTCTCTTATGAAGTGTGGGGAGCCATTGCACCGCGCCCTAAAGATGGCGCCGGCTCCTTTCGAGATTACCCTGTTCGAATGCAAAATCCAAATCCCTGCCTAGTTTGTCCCATGAAGGGATAGTAAGGCTTCCCGAAACCCCATACCAGGGTGCAATGGTATCGCAGTTACGTAAAAACCTATGCAATGTACTAGGCTTAAGTTTCAAACCGTTTTCTCAAAGCAGCGCATTCAGCACCAGAAAAATTGGATGGGACTGTGAATTACCCATCGTCAAAAATTGTACTCTTTCCCTGGCCACGGGTCAGAGCTCCTTCTGCTTTTGTCACAGAACTTCCTCTGCTTTAATCGCAGAGCTATCCTCCCGCTATTGTCGCAGGACTGCCCGCTCTTATCGCGGATCCCCACCTTATTTTCCTGGGGGACTTACCAGCGCTGCCCTGACTGCAGGAAGTTCTGAGTTCACGTTTGAGATGGTTCCCCGTACGGGCCACCAGTTGTCGCGTCCCTCGACCAGCAAGGAAGACACAACCCGAACTCTTCTTCAAGCAGTTTATTCAGGAACCTTGAACAAGCTTCTTCTTCCCGCCTCCTTCCCTCTCCCATCCCCCTTATAGCCATCAGCACACCAATCAAAAGCAGCCAAGTGGCAAGGATTGATAGGTACAGCAATGCGGAAGCCAGAAGGGAGCTCAGCCATCTCCTTATTAGGAGTTGTTTGTTTCTCGCCAGTCCTTCCGGGAGAAAGGAGCCGGTGCCATCTTTAGGGCGCGGTGCAATGGCTCCCCACAATGAAGAGAGCTATTAAGTCTACATGTGACTTCAAAATTCTATTCACTTTAATTGTGAAAGTCCCGGAAGTATATAAAAAATAATATGCACTAAAAATTGGTCTGATCTGTTATACTGCACATGGATTACAAATGGAGAGCAGACACCAGGAGGAACTTCTCTTACTGGTGTTTTAATGTTATAAAGCCTGAGGCTGTTACACTCAGTCCTTAAATTCCCCTGTCCATCTTGTCAGCAGTGCCATAGACACGTGTATTAAATTACAGCAATGTTGCTTTCAATATGCACTTAACATTTCCAAATTTTATCATCTCGAAAAAGGCATCAATACATCATGACTAAGTTTCAAGCAGATGGTGCCAAACTTCACTTCACCTGAACTTCTTTTTTTATGAAACTAAAGTAAAATATATTCAGCAAATGCAGCCATCAGAAGATAATTGGAGGAGGAAAACAAGTAAAAGAGCCAACACAGCAAAAAGAAAAAATCCTAAGGATCTGACATTGAAAGAAGCCAGGGCAGAATTTTAAGGGGCCAGTGTATCTTTTCTCTTCCTGTTGCAGCCCTATACCCAATACACACTGAGTATCTGGAGTGTGTCAACAGAAAATTAGAGGAAGGTTGAATGTATTTTTCTGTAGATAATTGCTGACAATTAGGGTGAATAGCAAACACATTGGTGAGTGAAGTGAGGGTGGGGAAATATGCACACTGCTCCATGTAAATTCTTTGCATTTTTACATGAAATCAGGAAGTGTCACTATAAAATATAGCAAGAAGATACTTCAGTAAGTTGTGGAAAAAGGAATCAAACTTATTTGGGTGCAAACATTTTTTAAATCTGTGCAGTTTTTCATAGTAGACATTTCCCATGAGCTTTCTGAGGTACCCTCGTATGTCTATTCAATGTACTATGCCTACGGTATTCCTAGTCTTCTTCTAACTTACAGGAAAGACTAGTCTGATGTTTCTGTATTGATGTAAACACTAATGGTAACAACAGTAATATACAATTATGTAAGTGTTTGTGACTCACCACAGGCTTTGTTATATAGGACACTTGATTTGATCCTGATAATCCCAAGTCCATATTGCTATATGCAAGCTCAAACCACAGAAATATTACAACTTCAGGTTAAAATCTTTGAATTCATGTTTCTTTAGTGTGAGAAGTAAACATTTGATTCATTTTCAAGTGATTCATTTTCAAACATTTAGCTGTGAATTGACAACTAACTAGCATAACAGTTTGCAGATGTGTGGAAATTTACAAGTAGCTAGCTATCATATATCTAGGTTACATGTACCTGGGAAGTTCTTAGGCAAACAGGTTGTTAGGAGTGGCCAAAACAGGTGAAGCAAATGCCAGGAAGATTGTAACCCTCTAGTTACTCAGCTGATGAAAAACTGGGGGAGGGACCTGCTTCCCTGGAAATAAGTAGTTTGCTGTAAACCACCGTATGTGTGCTGGACTACCAGGCACTGATCTGATAAGATCACTAATAAAGTCTTGCTTTTGCTGCACTTCCTGAATCTAAGCCCTTTGAGTGGATGGGTGAGGCTGTTTCTCATATTTAGTAAAAGGAAGAATGAGGGACTTTTTCTTAATTAATTTTTATAAGATTTATATTTATTTATTTGAAAGGCTAAGTTAGAGAGAGAGAGAGAGAGAGAGAGAGAGAGAGAGAGAGATTGTCCACCTGCTGGTTCACTCTCCAAATGGCCTCAATGGTCAATGGTTAGCCTAGTTGAAATTGGGAATCTGGAACTCATCTGGGTCTCCTAAGTGAGTGACAGGAGTACAAATAGTTGGGCCATCATTCGGTGCTTTCCCGGTCACATAAAGAGGGAGATGGATTGAAAGCAAAGTAGCCAGGACTCAAATTGACACCCATATGAGATATGTGCAATGCAGGTAGTGGCTCAACTGCTATACCACAATTCTTGTACCATTTAATTGATTTTTAATGTTATACTGATTTTAATATTGATCAGATATAAGCTATTCTAATGTGACCTTGACCATGTGAAATACGTAAGATGCTTTCTTTACTAAGAACAAGTTGGAACAGGACTTTGATGCAGCAGGTAAACTATCACTTGGAACACTTGCACCCCACACCAGAGAAACTGGATCCAAGTTCTGGTCTCACTCCTGACTCCAGCTTCCTGCTACTGCCATACTCTGGGAGGTAGCAGGTCACGGCTCAAGTAGTAGGGACCCCACACTCAAGTGGAAGACCTTTATTGAGCTCCTGGCTCTGAGCTTCATCCTGGACCATCCCTTGTCAATGGTGGCATTTGAAGAATCAACCGGCAGATGGAAGTGCTTGTTCTCTCTCTCTCTCTCCCTCCCACCCTTCTCTCTATATCCCAAAAATGTTAAAAAACAAAATATTCTTTATATAGCCAATGACAAATTATACAAAGGTTATTTTACTCAGTATCCAGAAAACCATCCAACACATCCTTCAAGAGAATCCAGTGTGGCCATGGAAATGCATGTGGGTAGATGCAATTTTGCAATCAATACAGGTAATAGCAGTCACCATTATGACCACATGTTGAAGTCTGCCCCTGCAGCCAGGTCTCCAGCTCCTTACTAGAACTTCACATTTTTATTTGATTAATTTGTTGTCATTGGGTTATAATTAGCATACAGTAAAATTCACAGATATTAACATAATTCTCTTGTTCCAGAAAGCTACCTTGTGCCCCTTTCCAAGCAACTTTCAGTCACGTTTCTGTTATTTCTCATACAATATTTGTTTTGGTTCTTCTAGAGTTTTACAGACATAGTCTACTTTATGGGCACCTGCCTGGCTCCTTTTTCCCGACATAGAGTTTGAGATTTATCCACACAGTTTTATGCAGAAATACATAGTTTGTTCTGTCACATAACTGAGAACCATTCCACACATGAATGCTCCAGTTTCTTTATCCAATCTCCTGTTGGTGGACATTTGGATTTACTCTATTTTTGTACAGCCTGATTTTGAATACTACATTTTTAGATCTTACAATAGATCCACAAATGAAGAAATCTGTCAGCAAATGTACATTGTGTTTGTGTGTGTGTGTGTGTGTGTTAAAGTGGAATTTATTTTGTGAATCAATGAAAGAATGTTAAATACTTTGCTTTTAAAATATAAAATAAATTGGTTTGGTTCCCAGACTTCATGGTGGTAGAGTAGACAGTAGTGGGGAAGAGATGGTAATGAGTCCCACAGAACCAGGAGGCCTGCTGTCTGGGCTAGATGGTAGGTGGCATCCTCACAAGAAAGAGGTATAAATTCAGCTAGAGCTGTCATTGCACGGTGCGAGCTGTGTATGCAAGAATTTGGCTGCTGTAGTGCTTCTGTAATACTCACCAGCCAGTTTCTGACATCATGTGGGTAAACATATCAGTGATTCTGAACATTTAAAAATCTTAGCTTCAACCAGCTCTCTCCTTTTCTCTGAGGCACTTAGGCTCATCCTAGTTTGCCTATTAAAACACAGGTCTAGAGCCTCTTAGCCTTGTGCTTGCAGCTAATTTGACCTTCAGGGATGCAACAAATGAGTCAATTAACATTCACAAGCATGCATTTATCTAGTGCCTGCTGTGTGCCAAGCATTGCCCTGCCCATGCTAGCTGCTTTTGCTAGCAGGTTGCAGAAAGGAAGTGGGATGCTGTCAGTTAAAGAACTCTGTGGTTGCTGTCACAAGTCGGAGTCTGAATTCTCCTCTCTCACCTCACCATTTCCCAGACTTTGGGCAAATCACTTCAACTTGAAACCTCAGTTTCTTATTCATGTGCAAGAACTTCTAATTTCTCAAGCCAAAATCAGGCCTTGAAAATAAATGGGACTATTTTTTTCTACCACTCAACTACTCAGGGACTCAATTCCCCAGGATGGCATGAGTGAAACTTTAGTTAATTCAGGTTATCTCAACCACATAGGAAGTTGTCCGTCAGTTTAAGATCTTTTCCATCGTGTTCCAGAGCTGTGGCAGAACACTCAGTTTTATATAACGCTCTCTGGAAACAATGAACTCAGTCAACATTACTTATCCACCTGCCACTGCTAACTCTACATGCTCTTTGACTTTCCATTCATCAACTTTAAAGCTCCTTATTCTACTTAAAACCCCTCCAGATCTTCTAACTCTGGTACCACCTCAACACTGCTCTTAGATTCTGGAAGGGAGACATTCTAGAATTCTCCACATTGTTCTGGATCTTCAAATAACTGATGAGGATCCTTCAGGTCCAGGACCATAACCAGTCCACCTGATATTTATTTTCTCCAGTTCTGTACCTGGATTTGATGGAGAAGTTTCTGAGACCTTGTGATTTTTCTCAGACTCCATGCAGAAATGCCAATGCATCAGCAGGAACCCTGCTGATGCACAAGGAAATATTGTGAGGATTATTTTTAAAATGTCCCTTCTTTATGGAAAAAAAGTCAAGACCAATTAGAAGACTCCTTTCCTCCAGATCTGATGTGGCTTAGAAAGTAATATGCAAACTGGCTTTCAGCCTCACCCTCAGCCCCTCAACCTGGACCCACTTGCACAGCTATGTGCAGAGTAGATTCCCTAGGTCAGGCTCTCAGATTCCTCATCAGTCTGAATGATTTTGTTCTATCTTCTGCCCCATTAGCAACTGAGCCCAGGTGCTTTAGCTTCTTCCATCTTCCCTTCAGTCTCTGGTCGCCCTACCCCACATCTTGAAGGGGAGAAAGAAATTTTCCCATTCCGTCTTTCATTAGCTATGACTCTTGCTTTGATAAACACAATGGCTCTTCTCTCAACAATGGTCACAATCACGCATACTGAAAATTTATTTTGGAATCCAAGGCCAAGATTTGAACTTTTTTTTCTCTTTGCATTTTGGTGTAACCAGTTTACCTAAAGCAAGGGCTGCTTCAGGGTCTGCTGGCCCCAGTGGAGGAAGGACTTCAGGCTGAGGGACATGCTGGAATGGCAGCTGCCATGGTGGTGTGTGTTCAGATCTCCCTAGGAAAAATCTTTCTGTTCAACTGCCAGGAGTGATGTTAGCCACCAGCTTCCGGTTTCTACCCTAGAAGGTCCTGAGACAAGGCCTTGATCTTCTCACAGGCCCTCCAGCCAGTGATGATCATAGTAGGGCATGACTGTTTCTGCCTGAGACCATACTCCTCTCAAGGGCACCCTTTCAGTGGAGCTCCCCATTGGGTTGACACTTGACTAAAAAGTTTGCTTGAGGTGCATCGTGGTCTGAGGCTATGCCTGCCCTCTGCTGTTTATGTCACCTGTAGCTTTCACAGGTGTTACTCCCAGTAAGTCTCTTCTAATATTCAGTGGCATCTGAATTCTGAAAGAAGCTAAACTGACACAGGTCTGAAAATACTTCAGGTAATCAATCAAACAAAACTCTGCTATTAGCAGAATATTGACATAGCGAAATAGTCAATATAATTTCCAATGCCCCTAATGCTCTTGCTTAGCCTTCCTTTATTTCCTTCTAGAAAATACAAGTGAAAAAGCAAACACATATGTCCAATAAACCACCCAGTTTACAAACGTCCAAATGCAGATATTTAGTTGTTCCTGTACCTCTCCTCGCCTCCCTATCAGTCATCTTCATTGACAGCAACAACAGAAGCCAAATGGCATAAGAATTACCTTGTTAAACTATAGCTACCTGGATGGAGTCCTGCTTAACTAACCTTTAACACTAGTAAAAGTGAATAAACCAGAGTGAATTACAAGGTGTCAGACCTATCAGTAACGAATTGAGAGAAAGCCAGAGCTTTTGAAATAGTAACTTTGGGACAGGGGTTTAGCGTGGCTGTTAAGACACTGGGTAAGATACTTGTACCCCATAACAAAGTGTCTAACCTTGATTCCTAACTTCAGCTCCTGACCCCATCCTCCTTCAGGCAGACCCTGGAATTTAGTGGTGACAATTCAAGGAACTGGTTTCTTTCCAAATATGTGGGGGACAAAACTGGGTTCCAGGCCCCATTCATTGCACTATTGTAGACATCTAGGAAATGAAGCAGCAAAAGTGAAATGGGAGCTTATCTCTCCCCTCTCTCTCTCCCTCTTTCTCTCTCTCTCTCCCTTTCTCCTTCCTGCCCTTCTTGTCAAATAAATGATAATAAAGGTTTTTTTTTTAAATAAAGTAGTAACTTTTAGGAATGTGTATATTGGCCTAATTAAAATTCCATAAGCATAGACAGCATGTTTGTTTACAATTATACACCTAGCCTGGAACTCAAGCAATATTTTATTGACTAAATGCCTTTTAGATATTAAAAAAAAAAAAAACAATTAAATGGTGGAATTACTCAGCGTGATCACCTAAATTATTCTCCTGACTTGGCCTTGAAAGGCATTTGATTGTTTTCCAGAATCAAATCCATTTTAGAAAGACGTGCTTTTGGGGGAGATAGCATGTTTCATTAATTTTTTTATGTAACTCAGAAGAACTGAAGAGGGATTCACTGGGCCTGACTCCAGGGGAGAGCCATGCTTGGCACTATAACTGGCTCTCCTACAACCAGAAATGATTTTCACTTCTTGAACATTTCACAGAGAGACAGAAAGCCAGGAGAGTGGCTATGGTAACTATTACAGAAATTCAAGACATTATAAGTTTGGGTGGGATGAATCTAAGAGTGGTATTTTGCTTTCTTTGTTGTCTGTCTTCAAAAGCAAACATGAGCTGCTTGCCAGGACCATCGCTAGGAGGTCAGTAGACAAAGACACCCAGTGAAGCGATGAATGACTGATAGAAGTTTTACATATGAAAGTACAGAGTTTAGGAAAACCTGGAGGAAAGTGCACAGAGGCTAAGTAGATAGCTGGAAGGGGTCGGTGCTGTGGTGTAGTGGGCTAAGCCTCTGCCTGTAGTGCTGGCATCCAGTATGGGTTCCAGTTCAAGTCCCAGCTGCTCCACTTCCGATTCACTCCCTGCTGATGGCCTAGGAAAGCAGTGGAAGATGGCCCAAGTGCTTGGGCCCCAGTACCCACATGGGAGACTCAGAAGAAGCTCCTGTCTCCTGGCTTTGGATTGGCCCAGCTCAGATCATTGCAGCCATTTGGGGAGTGAACCAGCAGATAGAAGACCTTTCTCTTCATCTCTCCCTCTCTCTATCTGTAGCTCTCTCTCTCTCTCTCTTAAATAAATAAATAAGTAAATGTAATGGTTGTCAAAAAAAATGGGGTTGCCCAGGAATACTTATCATCTATAAATTTTCATATGCTTAATATAGGTTGTTCAATATCTATTGAAATAGATATGCAAATATAACTGTGTTTAAGTTCAAGGGACAGACATGTGGGAGAGAATACTACCACTTCACTGTAGCAGCGAGTCCTGAGCTGAGATTTGCATTCCACACAATTGCAAGTTCCTAGTAGATTCTTTGTGCTTATTTTTATAGATACAATAGATACAGATGTATAGTTAATATTGTAAAAGATGTATATAGAGTTAATGAAGGCTTTCACTACCTTAAAGAATTTTATAAAATTGCTTCCATAGCACAAAGCAATTCATAAAGTGGAGGATCCAAAATGATTTCAGAATAGACATAACTGCTATAATACCTTCATCACCACCCTCACAACAGTGAGGGCCAAAGTATTTATCTGCATGTGAAATTTATGTGAATAGCAGAAAATCAATTCACTTACTTTCTCATATACCTTGCAGCAGGTGCTAATGTAGCATAGAAGGAGAGCTGAGAATAGTGAGATGAGGTTTAGTGAACGCGTACAAGCCATCAACCCATGCCCTTTAGAAGTTTGCCATCTACTTTTAGGAATTTCATTTGTGGAAAGAGATGCTCTAGTAAATCAGGGGGGCAGACAGAGAGAGAGAGAGAGAAAAAAAAGAGAGAGAGAGAGAAGTTGGACTCAAAACTTCCCTTTCAATAGTCTGGATTAGGACTCTTAATTACACATTCTCACCTTAAAACATTTCATCTCTAGCCTTACCATTCTTTCACTGAAATTTGTTAAGTTCTATAGTGTCAATAATGAAGAAAAAAGTGGAAAACTGAGGTTTAAATGAAAAGATTTTTGGCCAGTATTTGGAGATTCTTCTAAACCCACACCCCCTTTTTGAAACAATATTTTATGGATGTAGAAGGGTAATCTCATTTGTTTACTAGTATGTTATCTCAAATACCTCTTTCCTTCTCATAATTGTATATGTTTCTTAACTTCTCAGTGCATGGTATATGATTTCGTATGAATTAATCTAAGAAGAAATTGAAATGGGTACAAAGTAGTCTGACTAATGCATGCCTATTCCAGGGCAGCCAGAAGTGACTCTTGTGTCAATAGGATCTTCAATCCCTCCCAAACTCACAGCAGGACTCATTTCTTGTTACATGATCTTGAAACAGAATGTGGTTTTCCTGATGAGTGGAATCATTTTGTTGCTTTTACTCTGTGATTTCATGTTCCCTGTAGACCCAGTGATCCCTTCAGCCTCTTCCTGAGTGTCTTGATGAGTAAATTAAAGAGCAAATTGAGTGCTTGTCTTCTTTGATTTCCTCAGAAATTAGTGTAATGACAGATAGGCCATCTCAATGTGCAAATAGCTTTATAAAAAAAAAAAGATCTGTTTTTTGAAAGACGTTTCTCGAGCTCATTCCTTGTGATAGCATTAACCATGCCTTTGACCAGAGTTCAGAGAGTGAAAGTGATGTACGATTGCCCCAACTGCAGTGTCTGAAATGAAATCACCTGGGACAAACCAAAAACGTCCTTCACTCCAATGTCAATTATGAATGTGTCTTAGATCACACTAAGCGGCAACTATTTTTGTTTTCCTCCTGGGTAAGAAGCTGTTTGAAAGGCTGTTTCTCCTTTGTTCTCTGGCAATGTTTTTTTTTTTTTTTTTCTTTCCCTTTTTCCTGATGCCATGTATCCAATGCAGTCAATATCGTAAAAACAAGGCTGTTTAGTATGTTATCAACCAGAATCAACTTGTGGAAACACTGTAACTAAAAACCAGGTGAAAAGTATTGGTAGGGAGAAGGAAAGTCAGGAAATGTGTTGGCAAATCACTTAACGAGAAATAAGGCAGAATGTCAGGGGCTCTCATGTCCCTCCATGGTCTCTATTCCTTCCTTCCAAGGGAATGTCCATTCCTTTTGGCAAATATATTTTAACTGATGCTCAACACTAGGGAACTAGAAATCACTGAGGAACAAGGACTAAACATCATCGAGAAGCAAACACATATTTTGTATTAATTTTTGGAGAGCAAAAGTTTATTGAAACTTCCAGAAGACCTTGAGGCTTGACTGTGCTGGACTAACTCAGGTAGCTATGGCCGTGTGCCAGCACACTATTGTACTGAAAAGAAAAGAAAACCAAAACTGTACAGCTAATCTCTAAATAGTGGCCTGCACCATGTTTTCTAAGGGTGCCTGCAGTAAAAACTCAGAATTTTTTCAGATATCGCCATTCTGAATCCCTTCTCTACTAAAAAATTGGATTAATTGCTCTTTTATAATGACATATAAATTGTTCCTTTTGAACAGTTCAAAGTTTCCATTAAACAAGATAAAATCTCACAAAGTATTCAATGTCATCGGTTTTAATGATTTATTTTATTTATTTGAAAGGCAGAGTGACCAATAGAGAGGGATACACACACACACACACACACACACACACAGATCTTCCATCTGCTGGTTTAATCCCCAGATGGCCACATCACCTGGGACTGGGCCATGTCAAGGTCAGGAACAGGGAACTTTATATAATTCTCCCACATGGGCGGCAAGGCCTCAAGTACCTGCACCATTTTCTGCTGCCTTCCCAGGTATATTATCAGGGAGCTAGATCAGAAGCAGAGCTCCAACACTACATGCCAGCATATCAAATGGTACCCTAACCCGCTGCACCATAATGCCAGCCCTTTGATTTAACTCTTAAACCTGCAGAGCAGAATGCTAAGAACTAAAAAAAGCACAATTTCAAAATTTAAAGAAAATAATAAAAATGAAGCTATAACACGTTATTAAGAGACATGGCTGAATCCACATTCAGAAAGAATTTATAGTGTTACATACTTATATTATTTAATAAGAAATAATGAATCAAGCAATTAATATTCAATTAAAACAATTTTGGAAAACAAGTAGATAAAGCCAGAAGAGTCAATTTAACAAAGCTAAAAATTAGAAAATTATTTGGTTATAAGAGCATGAAGAATATAAATGAGCTGATATTGAATAAGCCACAATATGAATTTCAAACTATAGAAGAGAGTATAAATATAACTATTAAAAGTAAGAGTGCAGGAAAATAATGGCAGATAAAAGGCAAAATAAAAAATAATAAGAGATGTTTACTCAACTCTATGTATATTAATTTGGAAATCTAAAAATCAAATCATTTTTACAAAAATACAATTCATGAAAATTTACCTTACATGATAAAATAAAAAAGTCTGTATTTCCATTTGGCGTTCACTTAAGAGTCATCTAGGGTTTAAAAAAAAAGATTGCCCCACTCCAGAGTCACTTAGGACCGCTGAATCCACCTCTGTTGCAGTAGCATATGGAAACATGGCTTCCATCAAGGGTTTGAGAAGCCACATTGAATACAAAGCCCATCTTTGTGAAGTCACAGGCTCAGGTCTTGGAAAGTGGAAACCCCAGAGACAGGAGGTGAGCTGATGTTCTTTAGGTTGCTTTTCCTCAGGGCCCCGTGATGATACCTGGAGCAAGCCCAATGGCCTGGAGCACGGTAAACAAAAGCTGCATAGGGGCACAAAAATCATCAAGGCTTTGGAAATCTCCCAGGAATAGAGAGAAAAGAAATAGAATTGAAGGCTGGCTACACAGGCAGGACTGGAGAGACCAAAAGCCCAGAGAAAAATAATGCAGATAGTGCAGACAAGTGACACTTTTTGTTACCCACCCAAGACGTTTACTGCATCCTCACATTGTCCAGGTAAGGACATTAACAATCCAGGAAGAAAGCCCAAGGAATGCACACAAGAGTCTTTGGCAGTCTCATGGTGCTGATGAGCTAATTATTGGTATTTGGGTTTTGGCTCCCAAGGAGTTTTATTCCTAGGCTCTCAAGTAAAAAACCTGGAGAGATACTTCCTAAAAGCAAAGAGGTGCCAGAAATAGACTGAGCCTTACTTAAGCCTACGAGAGTCAGTTCTGTCATTGATCTATAAAGCAAACTGCTCTGATGAGGTGTATCAAGAAATAAGACCAAGAGAAAAAACTAAATAATGGAAAATACATGGGGGCCAGCGACATGGCACAGCGGGTAAAGCCATTGCCTGCAATGCCACCATTCCGTATGGGTACTAGTTCGAGTCCTGGCTACTCCACTTCCAATCCAGCTCTCTGCTATGGTCTGGGAAAGCAGTATAAGATGGTCCAAGTCCTTTTACGCCTGCACTCACATGGGAGACCCAGAAGCAGCTCCTGTCTCCTGGCTTCAGATTGGCGCAGTTCTGGCTGTTACGGCCATCTGGGGAGTGAACAAGCGGATGGAAGACCTTTCTCTCTCTATCTCTCTCTCTCTCTCCCTCTGCCTCTCTATAACTCTGTCTTTCAAATTAATGAATAAATAAAACTTTTTTTTTAAAAAGAAAATACACTCAGGTAACCCAGTTGTTAGTAATTTGGCACATAATTATAAAAAATTATAATTCATGCATGCAGAAAGATTTTATAGGCCAAATGAAATTTGCCTTAAAATAATTAAATGGTGAGCCTAGGAATTAAAAACACAACTAAAATTAATAACTCAGTAGATTTTTTACTGGACTCTTGACACAACAGAAGAGAGGATTAATATGTTGGAATACAAATCAGCAGAATGTTCAGACTAATGCATAGGGTATGAATTCTTCATCTTCCAAGCCTTTAATGATTATGTTAATTTTCATGACTCTCCCATGGCTGCAGTATCACTCTCATAGGGAAAGTACACCTCAGGAAGTTCCAGTTGGTCCTCTTTGCTATAAAATCCTTACTTTATAAGTCTGTGAACCTCTGTGAGTATTCTGCCCCCTGCATATTCAGAAACTTGGAAAATATTGAGGCCAGCATTGTGGCCCAGCAGGTTAAGCCCCCACTACCAAGGTCAGTCATCCTGTGTCTTTGTTGGTTTGAAACCTGGCTACTTTGCTTCCAATCCAGTTCCCTGCTATTACTCCTGGCAGGCAGCAGGAGATGACCCAAATGCTTGTGGGTCTGCCACTCATGTGGGAGACCCAGATGGAGTTCCAGGCTCCTAGCTTTGGTCTGGCCCAGCGCAGGCTGTTGCATCCATTTGGGGAGTCACTCATCAAAGGGAATATCTCTGTCTCTCTCTGTGTCTGCCTCTCTCTTGCTCAGTCATTGTGTATTTCTAATAAATAAATCTTAAAAAACCTTGGAAAACATCTATAAATCAGTTCATGCCAAGCATTCCATCAGGTAGAGTTAGAACAAAATTATTTATTACCTGTTCCTCATTGTGCCTTACACTAGCCAGTAAGCAACAAATTGTTGGGAAGCCCAAAGACCTGGCATTAATTCCAAACGAATGCTCAGTAGAGAAAACTGATGGTCACTGGATACTGATGTCAGAGGGGAGAGGCAGAAGTTGCAGAGATGTTGGTCCAAGAACATGCATCTTCAGTTAGGAGTTACAAGTTCAAGGGATGCATTGTTTCTCATGGAAACTACAATTTACAAACCTAAGATTGTAGGCTATAAGTGTTCTCATTACAAAACCCAGATGTCCATCAACTGCTGACCGGATAAAGAAATTGTAAATATACACAATGGAATACTACTTAGTCCTAAAAAAGATGAAATTCTATTTTCACAACAAAATGGATGCAGCTAGAGACCATTATGCTTAGTGAAATAAGCCAATCCCAAAAAGACAAATATCATGTTTTCTCTAATCTGTGGTAACTAATATACAGTGTACAAAAATGTAATGTATATTAATAAAATTGACATTGTGAGATTTAATTATTGTTCATAGCCCATATGCTTAATAGTGTTTTTCTACTTACTATTTGTTGAATTCTTTATTTAGTGGTGGGTTAAGCTTGTGAGTATAATGAAAATTAAAACTATGTCATTTTAAAATCAAAAGAAAATATGAAAGAAGGAAAATAGAGGGATGAAAAATTTTTGAAATTTATGCATAGTTTTTTTCATAATACCCATTTCCAGAAATTGATGATCCCTCATGTCTGACATAATGCATGTTAAATAGCTTGATTTAGCCATTGCACAATGTATACTTTTATCAAAACATCATACTGTATACCATAAATTACACAATTTTTACTTGTTGATTAAAAATATTTTGTTAAAAAGTAGAAAAAATAAAATGAATATTCAGTATTGCACTCACAGACTAAATACGATCCTTTTCAAAACATTAGTGAATTGTCTCTGGTGTCCTTGGGGATAACTTAAAAGTCACATCACAGAGTTGAAATGTTACACAGTTCTTCTTCATGGGGATCCAGCTGCCACTGTTAAGGAAGTCTGAGTATGTCCTAGAAATCAATCATTTTCAGAATTGTTTCCTCAGTTAATCATACCAAGAAGCACAAATGTACTTCTGTGTTGGTGTTAGGGGCTCCATTTTCTGTTACTCTCTTTGAAAACTCCCTGACAGCTTGTCCACCCTGGTTTTCTGTCCATCTTTATTACCATCATGGAACCATTAATTGCTAAGCATTTTGTAGGCCATTTGTCTCTGTCTCTATCCCCAGAATCCTAGGATCCTCATTGAAATCAGGAGACCTCTTCCAATACCAGGATCTCTCATCATTATAAACACCATGACAAATTTGAAAAGCAAAAGCCTTGATGTTGTTCTGATTCCTGGGTTGTATCAGTAGGATTCAGAACGTCCTTCAATCCCTTAAAATGGATAAGAGGGCAGCCACATTGAAAGCACCTTTAAAAGCAACTATAAAACAAAACAAAAGAAAGGATTCCCATCAGAGCATCATCAAAGACCTAAAATACTCCTCTTGCTTTCTATCCATTCAACTGATGATCTAACCATCCTGAGAATAAACATAGGAGGATATTTGCAAAATTAGATAAACATTTATTTGATTGAGAATATGAGAGACTTAAAAAGAGACATTAAAGCTCCTGAATAAACCCATTTAAATATATTCCATGGGTATTTAAAAATCTATAGAAAAATTGTAAAAGCCAATACCTTGAAAATTTTCCAATCTAACGAACTTAATTTCTATCATTGCAGATCTAGCAAATGTGTCCTATTTCTCTTTGTTCTTTTTCATATGCCTCTAACTGTGTCAGAAACTTCCCAGAGTAAATCTAATTAACTCATTTGAGATGAGTATCTTAAAAGAAAGTTTTACTGTCCAACATTCTGAGTTCTTAATTTTGCCCTGCTACTTAAAAGCCTGGAGGTGACATTATTTAGGTACTATATTTAGAACAATTTGATGAGACTTTTGGGTCTTATGATTCCTTTTAGGAAATGAACTCTGATTTGTTACATATTTTAATATCCCTCACTCAGTCTATATCTATTCTAGCCTATTTCACCATCATATTCTGACTTTTCCAGGCATGCCAAATATAATTTTCCTGGCCATACAGGCTATGAATATTGGACACTTAATAATTCATGCTAGCGGGAAAAGTGCAGCAACTTGTGTTAATAAAATGTGAAATTCCTGATCAGTCATGTAACATAGCTAATAATATAACAGGTCATCAGCTCACTTTCATCAGCTTTATGATAATAGGAACCTGAGAATGAAGAACATTGTTTTTACTCTTATCTAAAAGAAATAAACCTTCTATAAGACAAGAATAAGCATTCAAGAGAGAAATATCTTTTTCTTTAATCATTTAAAAGCACTAAAAAAGTACTAAATGCATTCTAAAACACCTACTAAAGTCTATGTATGATTCCCTGTGCTGTGTACTGAGTACTGAGATGAATGAATGAAGATCGAAGCCAATGAGGATAAAGATTTATAAATCAAGCTTAAAAAGTATCATATTCTATAAAATATGACAGAATAGCAAAAGGTAGAGGAGTTCAGAACAACTAATTTTGCCTAGAGGATTTGGTGAAATTAATTCAAGTAAATATGTGGCTGACTAGAATCAAAGTTGAGCAGTATAAGGTTCATGGCAAGAAAGACATGAGGCAGGTATCCCAGACAGGCAGAACAGCAGGTGTGAAGCCAGAAAACAGTGAAAAAGTACAGCATATACAACATTTACTGTGAAACAACTCGGGATTGAAGCCAGGGTCAGGCCAGGCACAACACGTGGAGAGCTTTCTGCATCAGATCTAGAGGATTGCTCTTCTTGGAGACAATAAGGAGCCCTGAAGATTTTCTAGTGAGAGAGCAAAGTGATTCAGTTCAAATACAGAGAAAATAATGTAGCTGTGAACTGAAAAACACAACGGAGTGGGGACAGAGAAAGACCTAAAGAAGAGCTGGGGCTGAAAGCCACAGGCAAGACAAGAAGAGAGGGGAGCCTGAAGACAGACTCCAGGGACAGGTTCAGAAGCTGTCCTGGTGGTAGACTGCGAGTGTTAAGAGGAGGACTGAGTTGAGAAATCCCCAGCTTCTTGGTTTGAGCAGTGAAGAACAGGTTCAAGGAAGAAATAACAATTTTGGATTCATGTATTCAAGTTTCCGTCTTTGAAGTCAATGCAAACAGATTCATACATTCAGAAGCACATTGGTCAGAAAGTTCACGGTGTATCAGGGGCATTCAAAGGAAGCAATTTCTAGTTCTACCATCGTAATGTTCTGTAATTCTAATGAAATTGTTCAAAAAATCTGGTCAATAGTTTCCATCAACCAAATAAGTGTGATGCTGCTTAATATAATAGTTTATCAAAAGTTTGCAAAGTGCAGAATGTAACTTAAAAACATTATAAATTCCTTTAAGGTGCTCAAAAGTAGCTGTAATATTGCAGTGGAATTTTATCAGTTGACAGCTCTTAGTGCATGATTCATGGTTGAATTTATCATTCATTTATTTAAGCGACAATTCAAAATTGTTTTTAAAACTTCGGATGAAAGTTTTCTAATATTTAAAATACTTCTATGCCCTCTTTAATAATATGTATTGGGTATGATTTAACATTTTTAAATAAATACAAATGATTTTTCTGAATATCTGTTATGATGACTCAGAATCTACTAAAATTTTCCCCTACATTAAATGATCCCAAATGGAAATTCATGTTCATTTAACTCAGTTTTGTCTGGTTTCCCCAATGGTTTAGTATGAATTTTATCAGCTATATGGGCATTTGCCAGTTTTATGGATTTTTTTTTCAATCATCCTTTGGTTTGAAGCTATTTGTATTCATTTTTAAGATGTGCTTGTTGTTTTTAGCCCTTGGTTATACTCCTGTGGAACTGTGGTCTTCCTTCTTTTTACTTGTCAAATATTATGGTTAGTGCTGACTAAGCCTGTGATTATAGAACAGACTGAAAGCATGTTTTGGCAAAAGTTAAAGAAAAAAAAGAAAGGAAGGAAGGAGGGGGATTGAGGGAAGGGAGGTGGAGAGAGGGAAGTATGGTTATCTTCTTAGAACTGTACCTATGAAATTCATGAAATCTGTTCGCTTTATATTAATAAAATCTTAAAAAGGAAAAAAAACCTATGTGCTTAACGCTGATGACTTTTCAACAGTAATCGCATGCAATATGATTTATAACAAAGCAATTATGTGAAATGGTACAGGCACCTAGGACAACCCCTTTGGATGCCTATGCCTCCTCCAAATAAATCCATATTTTTATTCAAGTATTCTCTTTTGGTCAACAGAACATATCATAAGTTTACTAAAGGATATAGGCTTCAAATATGAAACATTGGGTGGTACAAATTAATAGAGTGGTACAATTTGATTTTAGATACAAATGTGTCATTGGAGTGCAAGAATATGTGAGCTTTTTAGAACAGCTTTAAAGGATTCTGGGAGGTAATTTGTTAATCAATGCTGGATAAGATCCAGGATTCTCCTGGCTAATCCAATCAAGTGAGAGCTCTATGGTCTTTTCCTCTAGGACAGCCTGAACACAAGGACAGTCTCCTTGGATCTGTCCTTGCCTTGTCCCCATGACACTCACAAATTTTCTTTTGTTTAGAAGAAATAGAACCTAGATTAGTTTTTCCCTAGTAACTGGAAAGTTAGTACTTTAATCATATGTACATTCCAATCCAGTTAAAGTTCATTAAAAGTAGCAAATCATTTCTGCATGAGAACCTCAGAGTTCTTTAATCAAGAACATGCATGCACTATGTCACATAAACCAGAGTTTAGTCATTTCTGCTGTGGAAGAAACTCCCTGTTCCCTATCCTCTAGCTATTCTCTTCTTCTAAAGCAACAAAATCATAATTTTGTTTAAGCCACACTGTACTAGCTAAAATACCATGTTTTTAAGCCTGCTTGGCCTTTGAGTAGGGCATGCTACTACATGCTAGCCAATGAGACGTAAGTATAAGTATTAGATGAGTTCCTCTGGAAGAGTCCTTATAAGAGGCTAGAGTGTACGTTTTTGCATTTCCACAGATACTTAGTTGTTCCTAGGATTTGGGTATGAAGAGTGCAGGACCAAGAGTCAGATTGAACATTGATGTGACCATGTACAAAAGATGCTGAAGCAGAAAACTAGATGGAGCCTGAGATGCTGAAAACATAGCCCTCCAACACCAACCTGAACTGCTGACCTTCAAACTCCCTTACATGAAGTAAACATGAAACTTGTATGGTTAAGTGATCAATATATTGTGTTTTCTTTTATATGCGGTTGATTCTAATTCTAAAATGAAGAAACATGAAGAAGTTCATGGAAAATGAATTTATAATGTACTATTCATTTCTTGTGAATGTTTTGAAGACTTTTCATATACTGGTTTCATCTCATTACTTCCAGAAAACATTCAGGTATGTCTCATTGCTTGGGAACTGAGGTTCACATAATTGAGTTTTTACTCTTCTTTCTAGTAAGTATAAATAAATGGACTTTCAGCTAGCATCTATGGGTAATGAACCAATTCCTGAATTGTGATCTAGCCTGGATCATGCAGTGAATTCAGCAATTGCTCCCCATTTGAAACTGATATTTGGAGCCATTGCTGTGACTTAGAAGGCTAAGCCTCTGCCTGCAGCACCAGCATTCCATACAGATGCTGGTTTGAGTCCCAGTTCTGATACAGCTCTTTACTTATGTCCAGGGAAGGCACTGGAAGATGGCCCAAGTGTTTTGGCCTAGCACCCATGTGGGAGACCTGGAAGAAGCTCCTGGCTCCTAGCCTCAGATCAGCTCAGCTCCCACTGTATCGGCCATTTGGGGAGTGAACTGGTGGATGGAAGACCTTTCTCTCTGTCTCTCCCTCTCTCTGTCTATAACTCTGCTTCTCAAATAAATAAATAAAATCTTAAAAAAAGAAACTGATATTTGCTGTGTTTTCAAACCCAGTTATTTTTCACTGACATACTGATTAATAGCATTGCTAATGATAATCTATGTCTTATTAATACAACAAATTGCTCAGTCACATATATACTTAACTTTGGAAAGACGTCAAACCATTAAATCTTGAGCCTCAATACCAGTCTGTTTTCCTATTAATAAAAGAAATGAATCAGGCAGGGTACATTCCACACCCAGGTGAGCAGTTAGGTAGTAAAATGAAGTTGAGTAGGATCAATCTGTTTCCATGGAATTCTAGGCATATGAGACATTTGACTCACAATCTTCCTCACAGTAAAGCTAAGTTTTTTCCCAAATCTGATTCATTCTTCTAGACATTCACTCTTTCTGTTTTATTCATCAAGGACAACAATTTGTCATATTTCTACTTGTTTTCTTGAGAGCTAAAGGCCATGTTGAGTAAACTCCCACACTATTCCCCATAAATAGTTGTAACTTTGGAGTCAGCCTACCTGTATACAAACCCCAGCTCTGCCACTTACCAGCCACCTGACCTAGAGCACGGTATTTATCTTCTTTGTGCCTCGGTTTCATAATCTGAAAATCATGACTGTTAACAATACTATGCTTCTAATCCAACTGGTAGGAAGACTTGGAGAGTTACTGGAAATAAAGTATTCAAAGGAGTACTTAGCTCATGGTAAGTGCTCCATGAGCAACGGCTCTTGTAACTACAAGAAAGATAGATAGGGAGCACCACAGGAGACCACAGAGAAATCAGGAAGAGGATAAAGGATTGGGCAGTGACAGTAAATTCAAAGGTTACATTAATGCTTTACAGCCAAGTTCCAAGAATTAGGGAAAGTAGGAATGAATTTTGGAGTGGAAGAGAGGTAAACTACACTGGTGATGTCATACACATTCTCACTTCTTCTGAAATGCATGGGGGTTGGGGATAGGCTTATGAGAGTCTAAAGAGTAAGTGTGAAAATTTGAGAAAGTAACACCATCATTTCGCACTGATGGTCCTCCTGGTGGGAGAGGGCTTGGGGCACATGAATGTTATCAGCACCAGTGGATGGATCCTTCTCCTCTCTCGTGGTATATATTCCTGAGCCACTTGGAAGCTGCCAACAACAAAGAAATTGATCACACTTTCTTGAACACTATAATGGGTCCTGGAGAGAAGTACTCAGAGAAACACTGGAAGTGGCTCATACAGGTTTGAATGAGGTGATTTTAAGCATTTATTCCCAACTCCAAGTACAACAATGTCACATTCATAGTTTGAAACTGGCCATTATGGCAGTATTTACAACATGGAAATCAGAAAATGCTACAAATCAAGGCTTTTTGTGGGCCAAGAAGTTCAAAAAGACAAATAACTGCCTCCAGAAGTTTCTATGTACTGGTTTCATTTTATTACCAGTTTTATGGTTAGCACTACACTCTCAGGCTCTCTAGTGCTTTTACTAAAGAGAGCATTTTGTTGTTGGTTTGGCTTAAACATCAGGAACCTGTATCATTCACCAAAGTGTAGTTTCAACATGAAAGGTAATGGAAAATTGTCCACCAATAGTTTTCCTATTGTTCAAAAAACAAAAAGTAAACTTGTGAGAATAGACAACTCTGCCTCAGAACTCACTGAGCACTTCCATTTGTTTCTGTGAAAATGTGTCCTCTCCTCTTTTTCTGACCATCTCAGGACACCTCCACAAGAGCATGTGCTTAGGGACAGCTTGTATTTCACAACACCACTCTACCAAGCACCGCGTCTTGACTCGTATCCCATGCTGACCAGTTCTCATTCTTTCTGGCTTTCTCTATCATCTTTCTGTGCATCTCTCCATTCATTTTCACTAAGAGGACGGACTGCTCCAACCAAAAGGTGAGGGCTTCCATTTTCATCAGCTCTCTTTTTACAATTAAGTTTGGTGAATGAAATTGGTGACTTAAATTTCTTCCTTCAGTTCAAAATGCAAACACACACACACACACACACACACACACACAGAGGGAGAGAGAGAGAGAGAGAGAGAGAGAGAGAGAGAGAGAGAAAACTTGTCCAACTCCACATCCTTTCTCAGAGCAGTGTTGGATAGTATCCTCTGAGATATGCTTATATGTGAAGCAGTGATATCTGAGAGAAAAAAAAAAAAGAACATCACCTAGTATATTTGGCTCAATTATGTTGCTCCCTGAAGAGAGATACATTTTTGTTACCAACATAAGCTCTTACTTTCTCTTTTTTGTTGTTGTTAAAGGTGTCACCCTGGCTCTAAAAGTCACTCTACCATGATAAATGCAGCTTTAATGATCATTGATTGGGAAATCCCATCCCTTCTTCACTTGGCTGTCAGCTCCATTTGGCAAGTTGAAAACATCAGTAGCAAAGCAGGAAGTGGTTGCAACAAAAGAGTGTGTCTCAAATGTATGTGGTGGTGGTGAAAGTGGTCATGTAGATTTTGAAGAAGAAATCCTGAAAACCGAAAGCATTCCAGAGAGAAGAGCTACCCAATGCAGACACAACAGCAGCTGAAGATAACCCTAGAAATGTGCCATTATGGTTAAATTTCTATGAGCAGTCCTTAGTCACATGGTGGGACAAGCTCCCAGGGGAATGTAGGGTTTGACATGGCAGTTTGTACAAATGGCCAGGCAGTAAAGAGCAACTGGTACATCACATGTTATGGGACAGACAACCTGAGATGAATTTTTAGCCATGCACCATGCATTGTGAGATCTCTGGAGTTTACTTTAACTCATTCAGCCTTGGTTTTGTCATTTCTAACATGGAGATGGTCTTAGTAGTTACCTCGTAGGATTTTCTAAGGAGGAAATAATTGTGCCTTGGTGGTTAAGTCACAACTTGGGATACCTGCATCCTGTGCAGAGTGCCAGTTTGAGACCCAGCTCCTCCACTTTCCAATACAGCTTCCTGCTATTGAACTTAGGAAGAAAGCAGATGATGGCCCAAGTACTTAGATAACTTCCACCCATGTGGCAGAGTTCTGTGGAGTTCTGGGCATCTGGCTTCAGGCTGTCCAATCCCTGGCTAATGCAGCCATTTGAGGAGTGAACCAGTTCTCCCTCTGTGTATTTCTCTCCATTTCAAATAAGTAAATAAATAAAAAAAATTCAAAAGGATGAAATATTCCATGTAAAGAATTTGGTTGTACATACCAAGTAGGAAACATTACAAAAATACTAGCTACTGCATAATTATTATAAACGGTACTATTAATCCCGGCCAATGGGTTCTTTGTGGTAAAACTGAGGCTCTGGCCACAGTATGCCTTACAGACTAATCTGTCATAGGATATCCAAGATTATGTAGGAAGATTAATTAATGCTATACTTAATCAATGACTTCATAAAATATAGACCACACATCAGTGTCTTATGAAATCCATATTTTTATTTAGTATATATAAAACAGAGATTGTAAATTCAAAAGGGTGATTTTGTGTTTATTCCTTTGATATTTTACGTTGTCATTTTCAGCATGAAATTCTGAGTTCTGGATCTGTCATGCCCTAATGTTTCTCTTCCTCCCAATGTAATGTCAATTGCAAATCTAATCAACAGGTCCAATAATCAGCTCATGCTTGAATCCTTTGCACATGTTTCCCGCCGGGGTATTCCATTCTCTGCTCTGACACTTCCAGGATTTGCACTATGTCCCCATTCCCCTGGTAGACCTGGTTTTCTTTTGTTATTTTTAATTATTTTTTCCAAAGATTTACTTATTTGGAAGGCAGAGCTACATGTGCTGGCTCACTCCTCAAGTGGCTGCAATGGCTGGAGCTGGGCCAAACTGAAGCCAGGAGCCAGGAGCTTCTTCTGGGTCTCCCACATGGGTGCAGGGGCCCAAGGGCTTGGGCCATCTTCTACTGCTTTCCCAGGCCACCGCAGAGAGCTGGATAGGAACTAGAGCAACCAGGGCTAGAACTGCCATAGCAGAGCGCTGGATAGGAACTAGAGCAACCAGGGCTAGAACTGGCATCCATACGGGATGCTAGCACTGCAAACAGCAGCTTTACCCATTACACCACAGCACCAGCCCCGTTTAATGATATTTTTTTATTTTGAAGGGATTTTAATTGTAGAATGGTTGAAAATCCAGTCTTTCTTAAGTATTTTAAATATTTATTTATTTATTTTAAAGAATGGCCCCCCAAAAGAAATACTACTTCTACTGGTTCAATACACAATGCCTGCAACAGATGGGCTTGTGCCTGGCTGAAGCCAGGAGCCAGGAACCCCATCTGATTCTCCCATGTTGGTAGCATGGGCCCAAGTGCTTGGGCCATCTTCTGCTGCCATCCCAGGTGCATTAGCAGGAAGCTGGACTAAAAGCAGAGCAGCTGAGACTAGAACCACCACTCCAATGCGGGATGTTGACATTGCAAATGGTGGCTTGATGCACTGTACCACAATGCCAGCCCCCTAGTCCTTATGTTGTTGTATTCTAAGTTATTGCCCAGTAAGTACATTGTTCTTCTGAAAATATGAACTTTTGTCAGAAAATATTTATCCTTTTTCCTCTCTCATAGACATAATATAGGTCCTTACTCCATTAGTGTTGGGCTAAGCCATATGAATTACTTTATCCTAAGGCACACTAAGTAGACACAACCAGAGATCTTTAGTACAAGCGAGTTTGGCTTTTACATGTCTGTGATCTGCCTCAAGAAGTATATGCTCCAGGCACTCAATGTATGGTCCAAGGAGGTGAGAGATATAGGAAACAGACCTGAACTACATCCTCACCCAGAGTACAGTGCACCTTGTATGATGCCTCATTCAAGACTGCCCAGCAGAGTTCATCTTAGACCAGGCAAACCAATCAACATAGACCTATGAGCAAAAAATAAGTGCTGGTTAATGGAGCTACTGTTTAACGGTGGTTTGTCACTCAATATCCCTATGGAAAATCTCACTAACACACTCTGTCTGCATTATAAGCCTGAATAGCACAAGCTGTTCCTGAAATGGCAAAATGCAACCCATAGAGCAGTCATCTGCCTCATAATCATATCCAATGTGAACTTAGTTTAATATAATGGCTCCCTAAGCCAGAGGTTACACGACAGACTCCTCCACTCTCTGGGGTTCGGCTTTACTCGTTCCACAATGAGGTCAAGGCATAATCGTGTTATTATTAAGTTCCCCGGGTGGTACAAGCATGTGGCCAAGATAGAGAACCTTTGACTAGAGGGGAGGAGATGTGGAGTGCAAGTTGTATGTCTGGAAGGACCAAGTTGGAAACCAAGGTAGGGACAAATCCACATCAGATTGTGACTGTGTGGAGGCCTGGGCAATGGAACAGTGAGAGTTTCTAGGTAGAGATTCCATTACATTTAAAACAACAACAACTCTAAAATCTCAGCCGTTCACTGTTCTCACTCAGTAGAGGCAAACAAAAGCTAAGGCCTCGGCCAGTGACAGCTGTACTTGTTGAGTGGTGGAGTGACTGCACTGATTTCCCTAAGGGAAGATCAGTCAGAGGAGTAATGGTTGTGTGGGTGGATGAAGGAGAAATCTTTTAGTCTAGAAAATCTTTTTAAAGAATGCACCTTGGGATGCCAGTTTAATTATGCTGCCTCTAACTTTATAACCTAAGGGATTTTGCTTCCTTTTTAAATAAACAATCCAGTTAACAAGTTTTCCTAACCCATTTCAAACTCCTCTGGGCACACTTGGACTTGTTAGCTCTGACTCCATGTAATCTATGCTCAAATAATGTCTGTTGGAAACATGAAATCTGACATTAAGTCTTGATATAAACAGAGTCATATACAAAAGATAAAATTACAAATTGATTAAAAGGAAATAACACAGTCATTACAAAGAATGACCCTGGATCAAATCCGGATTTGCTGCTTACTAGCTGGAGGGTTTTGGGCAAATTACTTTAGTTACTTCACCCCATTTCCTGACATGTGTGCAACAAAGTCCAGAATTTCTTCATCAGAATTGAAAATTGAGAAAAGGATTTTGTTTTGCCTTGTTTTTAAGATTTTTTTATTTATTATCTATTTACTTGGAAAACAGAGTGACACAGACAGGAATACACACACATGCACACACGAACACACACACACACAGAGGGAGAGAAAGAGAGAAAATTGTCTATCCACAGCTTCACTCCCCAAATGCTTGCAAAAATTGTGTGTGAGTCTAGCAGGAAGCCAGGTACTTGGGCCATCATCTGCTGCCTCCCAGGCACATTAGCAGGAAGCTGGATTGGAAGTGGAGGCAGAACCTGATCCCAGGCATTCTTATATGGAATGCAGGTGTGTCAAGTGGGAACTTAATCCTGTGTACCACAATGCAAGCTCCAAGAGTGGTATATTAATCCAGAGGTAAACTGTACTTCCCAAAGGGTGGCAGACAGATGAAGGCAGAAAGCAAATGGCACTAAGTAAAAGGAGAATAAAGAGGGAACATGGCATAGTCCTGAGGACTGTGGGAGAGCCGAGAGGCGGGTAGTCAGAGCAGCAGGTTTTACTGCCAATTGTGGGAAGCAAATTTGGAGAGTGGAATAGACATCTAGGGAGGGCTTGCATGAAGTTGGCTGCAGAGCATAAAATTCATTCTCCTCTTTGAGAATGTGTGAAGTAAAAATCCCCATCACCGTCAGAGTCTCCAGACTTGGATCAAACCAATTGTTAAACAGAGGTTGGCACTAACCTGACCTTGTATCAGGGCCAGTACGAGGACAAAATGTGGTAAAAAGTAGGAAAGCATTTAACCCAGAACAAAGAAAGCATCCCTACAAATGGCAGTATGAAGACAACTATTATCATGATTAATTTTTCCTATCTTTAAAGATAGCTAACAGACTTCAACTCATTCCTTCAGCATGAAGCATTGGCTAATGTGACTTCCAAAACAGGAAATAAAGTGAATGGCAGAATGAGGCATCTTCCAGAGACTTCATAATAAAATTATATTTTTGACTCAGTTGCTTGGCCATTTCAGGCCATAGCACAAATGAACTAACTGAAGTGTTCAGTTGTTAAGACAATGCAACTCATAGGAGAAGGCATATTTTTTCATGTGCAGATCGCCTAGCCAGCTGATGAGGGCAAGCCCATTTGCTGCTTGAATTTCAAAAAACTGTTCATGAATAGGAAAGAAATTCTGAAAGGAAGGAACTGAACTTAAATTAAGGATCTAGGGCTTTTCAAACCCAACACAACAAAAATGTTTCCTGAAATAGAATACATTTTGTTTTTTAATTTGCTCTATTTGCATTTGTTGAAGGAAAATTTTTTTCAGTTTCTCCATTTATTTGAGGACAAGTCACCCAGCTACACTCCTGATAATACACTCAGCCGCAGCACTGCTGAACACCAGTCTAGCCCAGTGAAGCTAAGTGCAAGGCCCAAGAAAAGGCAGTCCTAGGGATGTGAGCTTGGCAACAACATGGAAATGTAGTCTTCTTTTCCCTGAAGTGCTCAAGAGGGAACAAACTGTTGCCCAAATGTTGGTGTTCCAAATGCAATGCCTAAACAGAAAACATTCCTTAGGTCTGTAGAGGCTCCTTCAACTGGGCAATTTGGTTTCCAGCTGTGAATCTCCCTTCAGTCTTTCCATGCCTAGTTGGACCCTTCTTCAACAGAATGGTGAACTATTGGCATGATGGCTAGAATTGGCCTCATTTTAACTCAACTTTTTGCTTAAAAACATGAATGAACCATGTCAAATGTAGAATAAAGGAAATACAGCTGTATACCAAAGATTACATTTTCCTTTGGAAACACTGCCTTTTCATTTCCATGAATAGTATTATATGTGTGCTTCAGCTGGTAGATTTCAGATCGATCTTATCTACAACTAATTCCATCAGTGAAGGAAGGAAACTGGAAGCTCAGGGTGCATACTTATTTTTACATTTCTATTTCCTGCTCTCAAAGTATTATCATTGTCAGGTGGATACTTAGACATGAACAACTGGGGAGGGACCACGAGTTCTTCATCCAGGGGAGAGATCAGGAGCCCTGCTGTTTACTGGGACCTATCCAAGATTGCTGACTTGCAGTTTAACTTTTAGGTAAAGTATCCTGACAAAAACGGAACTCAACCAAACTAAAAACTCTAGTTTGTAGCCACATACACAGACAGACAAATGGTATGCAAATCCAAAATGTCAATCACAAATGCCACATCATTAGTCAATACTCCTTATACTTTAGGGATAAAAATCCCAAACCAGGAAGAAAGGACGCACATGTTCTCTCAGCTGGCCCATTCCACCCTTGGAATTGTCTGTGATAAAATATTGCTTTACTAGTCCTACTTTCATCTCTCTGAACTATAATTCATTACTCCTTCAGCCAAGAGGAACCCAGGCAATCTGGCCATCAGCAGTGACACTCCTGTTGGATACTTTGTTCATCAGAGCAATGAGTATTTAGAGTTAAATAGTTAGGTTTCTGGCATGAATTAAAAGCAAAAATGGTAGGTCTACTTATGCAGATATTTACTATATGTTCCTTTCATCTCTAAAGCATTACAATAAAGATGAAATGTTTGTTTTCTAAAAATAAGGTAGATTTAGCCATAACTCACTCTAATGAGTGATTCTTAGTGATCATTTTTATCATTTTTCCTTATTCTAATATTGGAATCCCTGGTCTATAATTGATTAATGTCTTATCTATTTATATTTAGAACTACCAACTCATTCATATGAATTCTTTTAAAAATTATTTAAGCTATACCAGTTTCATTTATTTGGAATACACAGATTTAGGAGTAGTGATAGTTCACACCTTACCTCTCTCCCGCTCATGCTCCAACCCTTCTTCCTTCTCCCTCTCCTATTCCCACTCTTAATTTTTACAAAGATCTATTTTCAGTTTACTTAATGACTGTAATGTTAACCCTACACTAAGTAAAGAGTTCAACAAATTGTATGAAGGAAAAAACACTGTTCATCAACAGAAGAGACAAGGGCTATGAACAGTCATTGAATCACAAAATTTGTCCTTTCACTCCAATACATCACATTTTAGACATATGAATTCCTTTAAATGCATAAAAATTAATTCACATTTCATGTGCTGAACCATCTTAATAATAGACTAACAGTCGGCGCCGTGGCTCAATAGGCTAATCCTCCGCCTGCGGCACCGTCACACCGGGTTCTAGTCCCAGTCGGGGCGCTGGATTCTGTCCCGGTTGCCCCTCTTCCAGGCCAGCTCTCTGCTATGGCCCAGGAGTGCAGTGGAGGATGGCGCAAGTGCTTGGGCCCCGCACCCGCATGAGAGATCAGGAGAAGCACCTGGCTCCTGGCTTCGGATCAGCACGATGCGCCGGCTGCAGTGCGCCGGCCGCGGCGGCCATTGGAGGGTAAACCAACGGCAAAAGGAAGATCTTTCTTTCTCTCTCTCTCTCTCTCTCTCACTGTCCACTCTGCCTGTCAAAAAAAAAAAATAATAATAAAGACTAACATTACACAGACTCAGGACAATCCCAGGACACTAACATATGGAATAAAATGCATGAAAAAAAAAATACCTGTTGAGAACAAATTACTTCTAAAAATCCTACAAAGCATTCATAAAGACTTATCTGAGAAATGTCCAGACAGAGCTATTAATCTTATCCACCAAGTCTATTTGACTTGGATGATGTGCACATAGTATCTGTTTCATCTTAGCCATTTGGAGCAAACTTACACAACCCTTAATCTTTATTAATATATATTCCTTATCAATTCTCAGAAATGTCCTCCTTAAAATTAACCAGTAGCCTTATTTACAGCAAATTCTTTCTCTTAAAGGTATTGTAAGCCATCGTGTCCTAAAAAAGGTAATCTCCACCTTGTGATTAATTTGCTCCTGGTTAACCAAAGCCTGCTCTTTTAACCCAACCCAGTGTACGGTTAGTATGTAATGACAAATGAAAGTTTACTATCAAGAAACACATAAATTCTGGCTAGAATTGTACCACTTTAGAACAATTCCCAGGACTCACTTGAAGTCATTGGGCCTAGGTCACTCATATTCTGCCCTGCATTAATTAACCTTACAATGACCTGTTTTACAGAGCCTATTTATTTCCATTGACATGGTCATAAAATGGTGAAGACTATTTCATTTATGATACATTTAAATGTACTTGTTTTAATATTTTCTAGCCATTGATAATGTTTGACAACCTCTAACTCATGGCACTTCCTGTGCAACACTTGACAATACCTGGAACCACTTTTGTCACACCTTGAGTGTTGGGGTTGGGGGATTTGGTGGTGGGTGGGTGGTACTACTGAAACTTAGTGGATAAGTCAGGAGTGCAGCTGAACATTCACCTATATGCAAGACAATCAGCCACAAAGAAGAACTCTCCAGGCCAAAATGTCAACAATGCCAAGGTTAAGAAACCCTGCTATAGTTGTAGCCAATAGAAATTCTAATACATACAGCAAGGAATCAAAAAGATAGAAAAAGAGGTGAGAAAAAAGGTGTGAAAAACAGTGCATCCATGTTAGATTCTGAGGAAATCTGGCTATGCCAAGAAGAGAGGAGAGGACAGTGTAAAGGAAAAAATGGAATGAAACATGTACCAGCTATAAATGATATACAGTTTTCCCTTGGAAAACATTAAAGCACAAAATTTAAATATGCAATGGTATTAAGTAGTAAAATGGGAGATATATGCCATTAATGGAACAGCATTTTATAGGTATTTCTATCAAATAGAAGACAAATGGAGTGGAAATTCCAGGTCCAGAAAATGATAACCCCAATTGTGATGGGATGAGCCCTGTGAAAACATTTGAAACAGGGCGGAACTAGTACTGCATGTGTGGAGTAGTGCTTCCTAAACTTTGCTACATATTCAAAACCTCTAAGCATATTTTAAAGTTTCTGCTCCCTAACCCATACCCCAAACTCATTAAACCACAGTCTCTAGGTATAGAATATAATATTAGAATTTTTGATCCTCCCTGATGATTCCAAAGTGAAGTTTGGTAATCACTAGTGTAGGAATAATCAAGTAACTGCTTCTAGTAGTATCACTCTGCTTAAATCATGGAGGCCAGTGCTCCAAATTAGGTGGAGGTATCTAAGAGAAAAGCAAAGACTTCAAGGCCATTCCTGTCCTATAATATAGACAATAAAACAATAAAGTAAAAGTTGCTGAATCTAGGAATTGAAGATATTTGGGATATAATTTTCATACATCCCAAAATGAAACAAAATGAAAATCTAGGTTTTAATGGAAATATTTTTGGCCATGGATTTAATTACCAATGATAATGAACACTTACAACTAATCATTAAACAGCCAATAAAAATTATATTATGGAAGAAGAATTGATGATCTGGAAAGAAATTCATTATGCAGTTTTACTTTCATAAATCTACTCTCTTTCTCTGCCTTCCAAATAAAATGAAAATAAATAAACTTTATTAAAAATCTAATAGGGTGGATGGAAGCAAAGAAAAAAGCAAACATATGCGTAAGCTAGAAGGTAACACATTTAGAATCATGTACACATGGGAATTAACATTATTTTTGGGGAAGAGCTGGTAGAATTGTAGGTGATCTTTATTTTCCTCTTATTCAAAACAAGATGATAGTATAAAAATTTGAAATGTAAGCACAGGTTTTTCATAATCGTCATTTTCCATGAGGTTTTGAAATGTCCTAGTAGTTCTCTCTTTCTCAAAGCAGATGATTAGGGTCTCAAATTTTAATCTGTCCAACTCACAGTTCCAGTGACCAATGAGGCTGCTCCCAGGTCCCTGATCCTCTGCTACTGGCCACTTTCCTGGTCATAAAAATGTTGATGATGTAGCCAGCCTCATGACACCTCTGGTGCCATAGATAAGTTCTAAATCTGGGGTCCAACACTGCCCCAAAAGTCCCCCATACCAACCTGCCATCATAGCTCTTTCTACTCTGGGTCAATGACAGCTGAGGCTGGGTGTGACAGTCATTTGTGGTTGGAACTGGGCCAGAAAATATTGTAAAAAATGGTAACACTAATAGCCTTCATTTTAATGCTCTGGTTTCGTGTCCCCAAATGGTATGTGTGTCATATAGCTTTCTCCTCAACTATTCTACATGAAAGCGTTATTGTTAATTTATGATTCCAACTATAGATCTTGACATTGCTGCTATAACTCCTTTGTTGGAGGGAATGGAGAAAGGGATTTATATGAACACTTGGTGACTTACCTTCACTTACAGGTTTCCCTGGTATCATTAATTGTGTTCCCTCTATGACTCTCATACAAACTTAAGGAAATTGGAGAAGACTGTGGTATAGTATTGCTTTTGTGCATTTGTACTTATCATTGTAGAGATTTTGCTTTAAAAAAATTAGTAATACCATTGGAAAGTATTTGGTGCAGTGGTTAAACCACCACTTGGGACATAGCATTCCATATCAGAGTGCTGAGTTCAAGCAGTGGTTATTCTGATTCCTGCTAATGGTACCCTAGGAGGCAGCAGGTAATGGCTCAAGTAGTTGGGTCCTGGTAACCACAGGGAAGACCTGGATGGAATTCCTAGTTCATGGTTTTAGTCTGGTCCAGCTCTGACTGTTTCAGGCATTTAGAGAGTAAACCAGCACATGGAAGATTATTATCTCTTTTTTCAGTGTTTCTGCTTTTCAAATAAAATGAAGATAAATAGAATTATTTTAAAACTGACAATGCCAAAGACTTTAAACAAACAATGTTTACAGACCTGGTCATAAGCCATTGTTATACCAAGTGTCCAATCACAAACCATTGACCAGATGATGTTAACACTGCTTTCATCTGGAAAGAAAAACTGCTTGGAATATTTCAAGCTCCCCATTAGCAGCATGGTATTTCAAGTCTCTGGCTGTCGGTTCATGGGAGGTTGTTTTTTTTTTAGACCATTAATCATTCTGTTCCATTACAGACAACCCTAGGTTTGAAGTTATTAGCTTTTTAACCCTTTTGTGTAATTAGATCAGCATAATTTTCTGTTAAAAGGCAACAAATCAATAAGTCAGCTGAAGGAAATATTTCCAACCTCAGGCAACATATAATTAGCTTTAAATGTCTTTGAATTAAATTGCTTGATGTTTGCTGTCAAATTGAAATTTATTGAATTTGTTAAGTATTTACTATAGGTTTGTTTACATCTAGTGCTATAGAGTAATTACAGTTCAGCTATTTGTCTAACCATAATTCTTTGCATTTACATTCCTTTCTTGTTAAAACTTACACAGTTGACACACTAAAAAAGAAAAACAAAATGCTACCATTATAAATACAAGTCAATCTAGCCACCTTCACCAAAGTACCCAGTTAAAATTACCATTTGTAAATGTATCATGGGTTACATCCATCTGTCTTCCTAATATTTCATCTAGAAGAAACTTTGAAAATGTAGATAATGAAAGGCAACTATGATTTTAGAAATCATCAAAGGAAGAGGTGTGAGGCCAGAAGAGTTTAATGACAAAAGAAGATTTGGAAACTAGTAAGGTATCATCTGTTTGCTAAAATATAAGTTCCTTGAAGCTAAAAACTTGGCTGCTATTCATTTCTGTATGTTTAACCTCTGAAACACTATCAGGTGCACAGTTGTTCCTTAACAAATATCTGCTGTGTAACTCACTATTTGAAGTAGTCCTGTGCAAGGGAATACAATGGATATTAAGAGCATTAACATTTGAGTTGTTCAAAAATTCTTTTCTATAGCAGAGGAAAATATTCTGCAAGCTCCACCACAACTTGTATAATTTGTTCTCCAGAGGTGGAATCTCTTCCAATTTTATGCTCACCGAGTAACTTTCTGATAACTAAGCTTCACTCCCTGAGGCGGAACATAGTAAATGGCACCTGAATGTTCTAGTTATTTCAATTATCATACCCATTTGTCAATTAATGCACGGTGTTCATTTTCACAAATCAGTTTCTTGGAGTTTGGCTATACTAACAGAGCCTGAAAAATTCTTTTGAGCTTATAGCATTGCCTTTCTAATTGTTCAAAAGCAAAAACTAAACCCTACAAAGTCCCTACAAGAGACAAATACTCCATGAGATGCATCCTATCATAAACATCTAGACATTATACTCATAAGATTAACCCTATACTGAGTAAAGAGTTCAACAAATAGTGTGAAAAATAGCACATCTAGACAAACACTTTCACATTTTGTAAGAACAGCTAATCACAGACATCTGGAAATGAGCTTAAGATAACATGAAGAAGCAAGTTATATAATGACCATAGCATGCTCCAACTGAAAAGAATCATACTTGATTTCTCAGAAACCTGGATTTTAGGCCTTTGTTGACCCTGTCCAACTGAACATATTGCTAAATCTCTTGCTTGCCAAGGTTTTTGTTTGTTGTCACTATTTTTAAATTTATTTTATTTTTAAATGAGATATAACAATTGTGCATTTTTAAGAGGTACCATACATGTTTCTGTACATGTAACACTACATTATGTCCAATCAGGGTAAATATATCCTCAAACATTTAACTTTTCTGTATGGTGAAAGCATTGAAAATCTTTTCCTCTCATTTTCTACAGAACATTATCAGTATCTATAGTCCCCCTACGGTGCAATAGAGCACCAGAACTCCCTACTCCTATCTAAATACTGTGAGAAAGAAGAATTTCCCTACTCTGAGAATCACATTTGTTCCCCAGATAAATAAGTACGTTGGTTATCTCTGTTTTGCAGGGATAGAGTTTGTGAATGAAAAACAGAAGTGTCACTGGTATGTACAGGAACAGCAAAATGTAAGAAAAATGAAGTATTTTCCTCTCAAGGTTTTTTGTTAAGAAACTCAGCACATCCCAAAATAGAGCCCTCTTCCCAATCTCTAAATTCTGACTTATCTTCCCAACTAATCTATTTCATTTAATGGTGAGTGTCATTATTCTTCAATCTGTTAGGTAAAAATCTTGAAGATATCTTCTATTCTTCTTTCCCCTTTATATACAATTCATCATGAAATCCTATTAATTATTCAAAATGTTCATTTATATCCCTCCCTATTTCTTTTGCTGGTATATCAGCTGAAAGACTCACCAAGATGTGCCTGAGTGCACAATAGTAACCTAATAGATCTCATAACTTATTGATTTTATTCATTAAGCAAAATGTAATTGGCCCAATTAATGATTTTATATTTTTATCTGTTTCTTCCACTAGAATACCTGCTCCTTTGCAATAATGACTTGGTATCTTAAAATTAGAAGACCTCTTGGGATTAGTTTAAATAAGATGTGATTATATTTAGGTAACTTTTTTGGGATTTTATCTGCCAAATACAATCTCTCTCTCTCTCTCTCTCTCTCTATGTCTAACATTTTATTAGTTACCTAATACATCAAAACACTGGGGCTGGTAGATCCATTTCCCCTCCATGACTGTATTGCCAAGAAGCCTAGTTCTTGCCACATAGGCCGGTACATGGGTTGCTTGAACTTCCTCACAACATGATGGATGGCTTCCCTTAGTGGAAGAAATGAAGAATAAACAAGGCAGAACCTGAATGTCTTTCATTAGTCGTCGTTGGAAGTCACATAGCATCATTTCTGCATTAGCCCATTGGTTTCAAAAGTCACTTCCATTTAAAATGGAGAAGGATTACACAACAGCATGAATACCAGGGAAAAGGATTATCCAGGGCCACGTTTGAGGATGTGCACACAATACCAACAACTAGCACTGTATTTGTTTGTTAGGGTCGTCAACTTCTGTGTTTTGTTATTTCATGCCATGTTTTCTGAGATTTCAAAGTCATCCTTAATTAGAAGGTAACTTCTGCATTCAAATTTAAGACATTAACCTAAAGCTTTATATAGGGAAGCAGTAATAAACATAATTCAAATCTAAATAGTCAATTCAAATAAATGGCTCCAGTGAAGTTTCTCCCTGATCCTGCATATTTATGTTTATTTATATACCATTTCATACTTTTCTTAGCTTACACAGGGCAGGGGACTAGAGTCTCATAATAGTGAGTTCTGATTTCAACCTTCCATTTGGTTTGAAACTGTAGGTAAGTTCCGATTTCCCCTTCACCTGTAATAACCATGTCTTTGCTACTAAAAATGTGGTCCATGGATCAGTAATATCAATAGCACCTGGGAATTTGTTAAAACTGCAACTGGACAGGCCTCACTTCAGATTCACTGTATCAGAATCTGTGCTTTTGACAAGATGCCAGGTGATTTGTTTAGGGAGTGCTTATCTAGGCTCTATTTCACAGACCATGAAAGCTGTTATGTCAGATTTTTCACCTCACTAAAGAAAAACACCTATTGGAATTCACTAAACCATAGATATCTCAAAACACTGTGGAGTGGCCTCATCATGACCTCCATGCTGGACAGCTTTTGCTTTTGCTTTTCCCAAGGGAAAAACATTTACGCATGGCCTCTGCAACATATAAATGTGTGCATCAACAGAGCAGAATGTGGGGACATGCTTTTCCACTTCTGTTTAGCTTTCTTCTAATGTACAAAGTATAGAGGCATTAGCTTCATAATTAATATTATGGTGAAAATTTTGCTACTTCTCGAAAGATAGAATTGCAATTCTCATTAGATAACATAGATTTCCCAAATCCCACATTGAACTTGGGAAATCATCACTCCTCTGCTCTGAGTCCCAGTTGTCTCATGAGTAATATGTGGGTCATAAGAGTAACTCTTAAAGTTTTTCTTCCATATATTTTGCACATTTACTTCCAGTTAAATGCTCAGATTTTGAATACACAGCATGGGGTGGGCCTTTCACAGTCACTAAGATGCTACTTGGGATTCTTTCATCCCATATTGGAGTACCTGAGTTCAAGACCCAGATCCGCTTCTGATTCCTGCTTCCTCAAAAGCACAAACCAGAAGGCAGAAGGTGATGGCTAAGTACTTTGATTCCCATATGAGAGATCTGGATTGAGTTCCAGGCTCTTGCCTTTGGCTTGGTACAACTCCGGCTGTTACAGGCATTTTGAAAGTGAACCAGTAGACAAGGCGCTCGCTCGCTCGCTCTCTCTCTCTCTCCCTCTTTATATAGGGATAATATGTATATCATCCTTTCTCTCTCTCTCTCTTACCCTTTCAAAAATATAAAAATAAATAATTTAAGTGCACAACCGGATGACTTTCAACAAACATATATGCCTTTGTAACTGGCACATTATTTAAAACATGCAACATCTCTACCTCACACACAAAGTTCCCTTGGTCCCCTTCCAGTCAAACCTACCCCTTGGAAAGGATGGGTGGAGAGATTTTTGGATACCATTCAGGACTCCAGAGCTGGAGAAAGCCTTAATTTGAGAGATTTATCCAGGGTCTCAAAGCTAATGAATGGCAGAACCGAACATTGACTAGGATTATGAGTCTCCCAGAGTTCTTCCTCCAGTGAGAAACAATGTGGACTTTCCTGAGGAAGTGTGGTAACCTTCATTGCCATGGATGAATTTTACATGGTTAAGTTTCATGGACATAGAATCACTCAGTTTCTGGCCACCTTTAGTAAACATAATGGTGTGAGATTCATGTCATTGCATGTTGAGGTAGTTCTCCCAGGGTTTTGTTGAAACATAAGTGTAATAAGTATAAAAGTGGTGTTTCACAAACAGTTTTCAAGTATGAATAAACTAAATGAAGCCCTAAAATTTCAATCTTTCATTTTCTCAAATACTACAGTTAGGAGGTAAAAGTTCTATCTCCTAGTGGATTACCTAATTCTAATTTTGTTGTCATTACTCAGATTTCAAATGTGTTATTGGGAGAGGGAGTGGGAGTTGGGATGTTTGCAGGTGGAAGGGAGGTTATGAGGTGAAAAGCCACTATAATTCAAAAGTTGTACTTTGGAAATCTATATTTATTAAATAAAAGTTGAAAAAAATTTGAATCTTTCTTCTTCATGAGTATTTTCAGGTGCAATCTATCCAGGGACAAAGATAACCATGGCAATCCTACTTTGATTTCTTCCAACTTAAAAAACCCCATGAGAACATGAGAACCTGTTTTATTGTAGTTAAGCTAGAGTATCAGAATGATCCAGGTGGCTCCATTAGGTCACACACCTACCCAGAAGGACAAGACTGTGTCTGCTGCTGTTTATGTCCAACTGAGATGCAACTTTGCAAATGCAGCTCAAAGAGAATGAAACTTAGAGTCATTGCGTTTTGTGCAATATTGTTATTAAGACACCATAATCCAACAAGCATTTATTATGTTCTCCTGGCACTACGGTTTTTGCTTTGTTTTGTTTTAAGCATGAAAGAAAGAAAGGAGAGAGAGAGAGAGAGAGAGAGAGAGAGAGAGAGAGAGGAGGGGGAGAGAGAGAGAGAGAGAGAAAAACAAAGAAAGACAGACATGATAACTTGTGATTCCTACCATATCAAAATTTATGTTCTAGGAAGGATGTAGAACTTACAATATAAGTTCTAAACAATACTAGGGAACCCAGACTAAAATAGATATGGAAATTTATTAAGGGAATTAATCGATTTTTATAAAATAAGTGAGCATTTTACTATATGGCTCAACAACTCCAACCCGAGCCATTTACTTATGAACTCACAGGTAAACAGAAAGGACCAGACTAGTACAATACTTATTACTTATGGAATTTTGGAGGAAATGTATAAATAATTTATGGCCCATCCATACCATGGAATATGAGTCTGTAATAAAACATTCTAATATGGATGATTATGAAAAGCACTGTTTTTGGAGAAAGAAATCAGGCACAAAACACAGCACACTATGTTATTTGATTTAAATGAAATACAGAAACTGTTCAATAATACACAATGAAAGAAAAGAGATCAGTGGCAACCTGAGGTTAAGGATAGGGAATTCACATCAAAGGCACATTAGGAAATCTTTTGGGGTAATGATAAGGCTCTGTATCCTGACCATTGTACATAGTACATAGTAACCATACTAATATAATTAAATTTAATGAGATAAACGGTGACCAATGATCTTAGGCAGAGAGAGAGAGGTATGTGGGTAGAGGAAGGTCTTGAATCTGTAAATTAGAAAAAGAATATTGAATGGAATATGATTCAGCCATGAAAAGTGACATTTGCAGAAATCTGGATAGAACTAGAGATTGTATGCTATTACTTACGGAATTTTGGAGGAAATGTATAAATAATTTATGGCCTATCCATACCATGGAATATGAGTCTGTAATAAAACATTCTAATATGGATGATTATGAAAAGCACTTATTCCATAAGTAATAAGTTATGTTAAGTGAAATAAGTAAAACACAGAAAGACAAATGCCATATGTTCTCTCTCATATGTGTACATTTTTTAAAGTCAAATTAACCTTAGAAAAGTAATTACTAGAGGCTGAAAATGACTTGGGAGGGAAGTGGTACCAAGAGAGGTTGGGTGCAAAGTATCAAAACTCAGTCATGTAGAAGTAATAAGTTCTTGTTTCACAGCACACTGGGTCCAGTATCATTCACAGTAATGTGTCATATACTATAGGAAGAACTAGAAGAGAGGAGATGCAGACTTCAAATGTAAAGAAAAAATAAGGACATGGAAATGCTAATTGACTGGTCTGATAAGTGCACAATGTATACATCGGTTGAAATATTGCATGGCACCTCACAAAATGTTCAAGTGTCACATACTAATCAAAATTTTCTAATTAAAAAAAAGTGTACTGAGTCTGTGCTTTGAGGAAGGGCTTAGGTATGTGATCTGCAACATGACCAATGGACATCATCATTCAATGTAAGTAAAATTTTTTCTATATACAAACCTTACAATTCTTTGCTACTGAAATTATGCTCCATGAACTAGTGAGCTTGCCTTAAATATAAACGCTCAGGTCTGCCCAAGATGTGTTATATAAGGATTTTCATTTTAACAATTCCTCTAAATGATTTATAGACACCAAAATATATAGACGCCAACGTGTAAGACCAAAAGACCCATTTCATTGCTGCCGGAAAGGAATCCCAGTACTGGGAAAATACAGAGTTCATTCTTGTGTTGTGGAGACTCATTCATAGGCTTGGGATTGCTGATTCAGCAGCTCTCCTAGGTTTTGGCTAGCATCAAAAAGAAGTGAGTCCAGAGGATATGTCCGGTAGTTACAACACCCATATGCCACATCAGACTGCCTGGGCTGAATTCTCAGCTCTGCCTCCTGACTCCAGCTTCCTACCAGTTCAGATCCTGGGAAGCAGCTGTGATGACTCAGCAACTCTGTTCCTGCCACCTGCATGGGAGTTCCTGGCTCCTGACTTCACCCTGGCCCAGTCAGTTATTGTGGGCATTTGATGAATGAACAAGCAGGTACATTTCTACCAGCCCCCATCTCTGTCGTTTTCTCATTCTCTCTCAAGTTAAGAGGAAACATAACAAACCCAAAAGGGCAAGAGAGTTAAAAGAAATAATGCATCATGGTGGCAAGGAAAATCAGAAAAACAATTATAGTAAGAATATTAAATATTGGGAAAGCTGTGGGAAAATTGGTATTTTCACTTTCATTCTTGGTGAAAGTCAAAGAGGTGCCATCACTTTGAATTCTGGCATTAGCTATTACATGAAGAACCTGCAGCGCTTAGGACTAAGCTGCAAGAGATAGAATGGAATTTGTCTCTCCAAAACTCATGCAGATGTTTAAACTCAGAGTTCTTCAAGTTAAGGGTTGGTGGATAAAGAGTGGAGACTTCATCTAATTATGGCATTTGAGAGCTGGGTCTGGTAGGAAGTATTTAGGTTATTGGGATGTTGCCTTCAGAGAGTGAATCTTGTGAGACAATTGTTATTTTGAGTTCAAATTCAGTCTAGGTATTCTCTCTCTGCTTCTTGGTTCACTATCTGGTTGCTCCTCAGCATCTGCCATTACCAGCCTAACATAGACACTAGATTGTGAGGTCATTCGGTCCTGACTGTAGCCTCCAAATTGTAGAGTAAAATAAACATTTTCTTCCTCAAGGAGCTCCTGTCAGGTATTTTAAATAAAGTAATGAAAAGCAGACTAACACACAAGCCATTGTTTGAGTCAACATCTACTAGAGCTGTTGTATCCAACATCTCTAAAAGTCCCAAAGAAGATTGCAGAGGCTTATTCATGAGATTACTACAAGATTGTTTGCAACAAGAAAATATGGGAACGATTGATGTGACATCCAAAAGGAGTATGTTTAACAAAATATGGTATTTCTATGCTCTGGAATTTAAGCATCTTAAAAATATTGGCATGGTTGTATACACATTCACATAGGGAGACTTCCAAGACTGAATTTGCTAGTGAAGTGAACAAAGTTGGAGAACAATATAGAAGATGTGATACCATGTTTTAAGAAAACACATAAATAAAAACCTTTAGGTCTGGTACAGGGAAAAGACCAGCATGACATGTACAAAACTCTTTAGCTGTTATCTCTGGAGAAGAAGCTAGACCAGTAGATGATGGTAAAGGGGAATTTAAGTTGTGGATGTATGTTGTTTGATTTTTGCTAGTAAAAATTATAAATAGAACATTCTGAGGGGGAAATAGTTATGCAAACCTATGCATTACTTGTATTTTTCACTAAAGCTACTATAAAAAATATTTTCCTCATGTAACTGACCTTCATACACCCAGTGAGTACAGTCTGTAGAATTATCATTTTATGGGATCTTGTCTGGGTTTTCTAAATGGAAAGACATTTTAACATCTTTACACATAAAAATGAAAAATTTTGAAACATGTTTCACTATAAAACTTTTGACATTTGCTGAGTGCTTTGCAATCAATTATTGGTTATTTCCTTCCAAAAAAGACTATTAAGACACCTTGAATTATGTGTAAGACTAACTTTTTCTCAGAAATCACAACATTTCTCAGAAAATATAACATTGGCATAAGTTACTGCAGTAAAATATCTTGTTGGGTACGTTTCTACTCATAACTCCTCTTATTACATACATCTCCCATCTCTACCAGGCCCACAAAATCTACCTTCTCCTCTGTTACTATGCTGCACACTCCATTATTCTAACAGAGGCCCCCCAAGCCTTCCATCCAATTCTCATTCTACTTGAAGCAATGGCTCCAGCAATCCATCCATTGCACTTCACGACCAGTACTCCCTTCTCTACTAATCATTATTCTACTCGCACAATGAGAAAATACATAGCAACTCTCTTTCCTCTTACCTATCAAGCACTCCCTCATATCTCTGTTTCCCTTTATAGCAAGAACCTCAAAAAGTTCTAATTTCTCTTCCCCTATTCTGACTTGAACCATCTCCATAAAGCATTTCCTCCCTGGAACCCCCACCAAACCAGCACGTCAAAGTTGCTAGAGTTATTCCACGTTGCAAAATCCAATGATCACATCTAAGCCCTCAGCATCTTGACTTGTCAATAGTATTTAGCATTGGTCACCACTCACTCTACCACTTTCTTAATGTAGATTCCAGGATTCTGCTAGCACCCAGAATTCCCCCAACTGCTACAGACATTCCTCCGTGTGCTTCTTCTGTGATTTCTCTACCCTAGATACATTCTCTGAGCTTCAGTATATAGCCAGTTGAGTGCATCTAGATGTCTAACAAAAATCTCAGATTCAAAATGCACAGAATTGAGATACCTATTTCCAACCCTCCCTCTTCTACTCTCAAAAAAATACATTCTCCTGTAATTTCTCCTGCCTTGGTTAATGCCAATTCCGTTCTTCCAGTTGCTGCTCAAGCTAATACACTTAGACAACTAGACTCTCCATCTTACTGCTAATCCAGTTCACCAGGCTTAGAAACCCTGTCCAATGAACCTTACACATATTTTCCTACTCTGAATATTTCCTATCACCCTCCTTGCAAACACATGGTTCAGACCAGCATTGTCTCTTCACTCGGATAAAGAAGTCTTCTGGCTTCTGCTCTTTGCCCTTTAGTTTCTTCTCAACAGAGCTGCCAGTGTGAGCCTCTTAGAACACAATCAGGTCGTGCCATTCCTCGGCTCCAAACTGTCATCATGGATAACTCAGAAAAAAGTCCAAGGTTTTAATTGGCTTTACCCTTGCTAACTGGCTCACATTATCTCCCCCTGCATCTGTTTTCTTGCCCTGTACCAGTCATGTGATCCTCTCTTATGTTTTTCCAGCATCCAAATTCTACTCCTGCCTGTGCTGGTGCTACCATTCCTCACTTAGCATTTTCTCCCCTCATCACTTCAATGTCTGGCTCTCACTCCTTTCCTCTGTTCCATTGTCACCTGTTCACATGCCACCTGCTCATCTGACTTGAAAAACATCCCCTGCTGACATTTCTTACTCCACTCCTATGACTTTATGTTTTCATCTAAGCACTCATTACAGTAAGTTCCTATGTTATCTTGTTTATTGTCTAACTCTTTCATTAGAGTATACACTACTATCATGGAGTCGGGGAATCTTATCCAGTGCTCTATCATCAACACTCAAAACAGAACATTGTATGTGATAAATAGCCAACAAATATTTCATGAATGAATTAAAATTCTAGTTATCAAAATATATGTTATTAATATTAGGCACATTGCCTGGTAGGAAAGGGCTGACAGGCAAATATTCAAACCCCATGGAAACACTAGAGAAAATCCAATCACTTCCCTCCTTAGAGCTCTTCAAATCCTCTTTCACCTACAGCTAAACCATTCAAGTCCTCATGATTGCATGCTTATTCCTTTGGATTCTTACCACATTTTCTAAAACTACTCTACTATGGTTTTTATACTTCACTGTGTGTTTAACCAGTTATTGAGATATAACATTGATTTGGAAATGCACCAGTATAACTGGATATTTTGATTTTTCAGAGTGAAAACCGCCAGGCAATTATTACCTGCTTAAGCAACACACACTCTAAACTCTCTTCCAATTAGTTACTATTCACTCTCCACTCTACCCTTTCAATGGAATACCACTACTCCCATATTTAACACCATAGATGAGCTTTGCCTGCTTTGTACTTTACATAAATGGAATAATGCCACGTGTATTCCTTCTTTTTTTAAAGATTTATTTATTTGAAAAGCAGAGCTACAGAAAGGCAGAGGTGGGGGGGGCGGCTTCAATCCTCTGGTTCACTCCCCAAATGGCTGCAACAGCTGGAGCTGCGCCAATCCAAAGCCAGGAACCAGGAGCTCCCTCCAGGTCTCCTACATGGGTGCAGGGGCCCAAGGACTTGGTCCATCTTCTACTGCTTTACCAGGCTTTCCAGGACCAAAGTAGAGAGCTAGATCAGAAGTAGAGCATATGGCTCTCGAACCGGTGCCCATATGGGATGCTGGCACTGTAGGCGGTGGCTTTACCTACTATGCCACAGTGCTGGCCCCACATGTATTTTCATGTCTTACTTCTTTTGCTCAATATTCTGTTTTATGAGATTAACCCATCTTCTTTGTGTAGATCTATCATTCTCATTTGCTCTTTGGCTTTCCATTGTATGAATATTCCAGTTTGTTTATCTATTTTACAATTAATAGATGTTCAAGAAGTTTTCTTTTTGTGGCTACTATGAATAATGTTGCTATGAACATTCTTATACACATATTACAGTGATTAGATAGAAGAATATCTGTTGATATATAGCTAAAATGTAATTATTGATTCATAGAATTTGTGTTCAACTTCAGTGGACAGTTTTCCATATTATTTTTACCAATTTACATTCCTAGCATGAGAATTTCACTTGTTCTGATGTAAGCAGGTAGGGAGGGAGGAACTGAGGACTTGCCAGCCTGCATGCACAGCCCAAACCCCCACTCCTTGCCATGCAGACCTAGCATCTGGAGTGAAAACAGCTCGACATAGCCAAGCTTGCTGCAGGCTCACCACCTCCAGCCACATCATGTACGGGAATCACACGCCATCATTGCTCCAGGAGCCATAACACATCTGAGATTTCACCACCTGCCCTGCAGCATCACACATACCTGACATCGCGACACTTTTTTTAAAAAAAGTTTATTTTAGTGAGAGTTACAGAGAAAGAAGGTGAGAGAGACAGAGAGAGATCAATCCTCTATCTGCTGTTTTACTCCCCAAATGACTGCAATTGTAAGGTCTGGGCCAGGCTGAAGCCAGGAGCTTCATCCTGAGTCTCCCACATGGGTGGCAGGGGCTCAAGGACTATTTTCAACTGATTTCCCAGGAGTATTAGCACGGAGCTAGATTGGAAGCGGAGCAGCTGTAACACAAACGACACAAACCAGCATCCACATGGCATGCCAGCATCACAGGCCACAGCATAACCCTAATCCTTCTGATAATTCAAAAAATAGGCAAGGTAATGGGTGTGCTCAAGGCTTGTTCAAACTCCACCCCATTTAAATATTCAAATTAGTTCTGCCAGAGTCACTACACCCATCCTATAAAATGATGATCCTGAACTCTAATAAATACATTACTGTTCCATGAGGTTACCAACACTCCCTCTGAGTGTGTACTTTCCCTTCCCCTTACTAAATCTTGCTTCTCTGCTCATGCTTATCTGTGCCTCCTCCTTGAATTTTTTCTCATGTAGAGACATAAACTGGACTAAGTCTACCTAGAGTTTGACCTTGTATCAGTTCTACATTCTCAGCAACATCTGGAAAATGTTTTTTTTTTTTTAATTTTCCAAGGAGGTGAAAGATCTCTACAATTAAAATTACAAAACATTAAAGAAATAGAAGGCATGAAAAAATGGAAAAATCTTCCATGTTTGTGGGTTGAAATAGTTAATATTATCACAATGTCCATACTACTGAAAGTAATTCACATATTCAGTGTGATTCCAATCAAAATACTAATGACATTCTTTGCAGATACAGAAAAAATGATGCTACAATTCATATGGAAACACAAGGGACCTCGTATTGCTAAAGCAATCTTAAATGACAAAATCCAAGCTGGAGGCATCACAATACCAGATTTCAAGGCATACTACCGGGCAGTTATAATCAAAGCAGCCTGGTACTGGCACAAAAATAGACTTGTAGACCAACGCAACAGAATAGAAACCCTGAAATCAGTCCACACATCTGCAACCAACTAATCTACAAAGAAATAGCATCAATCCCTGGAAAAAGTACAGTGTCCTCAATAAATAGTTTGGGGAAGATTTGATCTCCACATGCAATAGCATGAAATAAGACCCCTACCTTACACTTTACACAAAAATTAATTCAAAATTATCAAAGATCTAAATCTACAATCTGAAATGATCAAATTACTAGAGGAGGAAACTCTGCAAGACATTGGCATAGGCAAAGACTTCTTGGAAAAGAGCCCAGAAACACAGTTAATAAAAGCAAAATACATACAAGTGGGGTTACATTAAACTAAGAAGCTTCTGCACTGCAAGAGAAACAGCAAGATGAAGAGTCAACTGACTGAATGGGAGAAAGTACTTGGAAACTATGCAACTGATAAAGGAAAACATAAAGAGTTTAAGAAACTCCACAATAACAAAACAAACAATCCAGTTAAGAAATGGAAAAGGAATTGAACAGGCATTTTTCAAAAGATGAAATTGACATAGCCAGCAGACGCATGAGAAAATGCTAAAGATCACTAACAATCAGGGAAATGCAAATATAAAAAACACACTGAGGTTTGCTCTCACCCCAGTTAGAATGGCTCTCAAACAGATATCAAAAAATAATAGGGACCAGCACTGTGGCATAGTGGGCAAAGGTGCAGGTTTCAGTGCCAGCATCCCATATGAACACCAGTTAGAGTCCTGGCTGCTCCACTTCTGATCCAGTTCTCTGTTATGGCCTCGGAAAGCAGAAGGTAGCCCAAGTCCTTGGGCCCCTACACCATGTGGAAGACCCAGAAGAAGCTCCTTGCTCCTGACTTCAGATTGGCCCAGCTCCAGCTGTTGCAGCCATCTGGGGTGTAACCATCAGATGGAAGACCTCTCTCTCTCTCCATCTGCCTCTCTGTAACTCTACTTTTCAAATAAATAAATAAATCTTTTAAAAATGCTAAAAATATAATAAATGCTGGTGAGGATGTAGGGGAAAAAGAAAGTGTACCCTAATCCACTGTTGGTGGAAATGTGCATTAGTAGCCATTGTTCAAGACAGTATGGAGATTCCTCGGAGATCTGAATACATATCTGCCATGTGAACCAGTCATCCCACTCCTGGGAATTTACCCAAAGGAAATGAAATCAGCATTTGAAAGAGTGATCAGTATCCCTATGTTTATTGCAGCTCAACTCACAATAGCTAAGATATAGAATCAACCCAGATCTTCATTAACTGATGACTGGAAAAAGAAAATGTGGTGTGTGTCCGTGTGTGTGTGTGTGTGTGTTATATATTATATATATATATATATATATATATATATATATATATATAAATACTACTGAGCTGGAAATAGAATGAAATGTTCTTTTGCAACAAAATAGATCCAACTGGAAACCATTATACTTAGTGAAATAAGTCAGTTCCAAAAAGACAACTATCTTGTGTTTTCACTGATCTGTGGTAACACAATACAAAAAATGTAATGTATATGAGCAAAATTGAAATTTTGAGATTTGATTATTATTTACAGCCTTTTCTCTGCTATTGAGGAACAGTATTTTTCTTTTCTTCTTACAAAACATGGCCGCAAATGAAAGAATGGCAATACAAAGAGTTGACAAAGAATATGAAACAATAGGAAGTTTTACATATTTCTGATGGGACCATGAAATAGTATATTCACTTTAGAAGAGAGTTTGGTGGCTTCTGATTAAATTAAATGTATGCTTATCATATGACTCAGAATTTCTACACTTAGGTATTTTCCCTAGAGAAATAAAAATGCACAAAACATAAAAATACATTGAAACGATTATGGTGGCTGTATTGTGATTTCACATTGTGGGTTTGCAGGAGTTTGCAATTCTAATAGCTTGATTCTTGTCCTGTGACCACAAAGAATGAGGAGTACAGACAAGGAGGTATGTGTAAAGCACAAGTAGTTTTTTGAGAGAAAGAGAAAAAAAAAAGCTCCTGGCTGTGCTGAGAGGCATCCCTGGAGGAGGGAACTGTTGAGGGATGATTGTCTAGAGCTTATTATGGGCTGCAAAAGGGGACTATCTCATTACTGATCTGGGGAAGTCTTTGAGAAGTGACAATTTTGTTTGGTTAATTGGGTGAAAGTCAAGTCTCCATCTGATACTTAACAAAGACAAAAGAAAACACATGAAACTTTCCCTCCTGGCGCATAAAATTCTCATTACTTAGGTCAGTTACAACAGCACAGAAAAACCTTGATAAAAAGGAACAGCACATGAGATCAGCATCCTCCAGAGAAGTCAGTTGTTGACGTTTCTTGGGTCTTCCTATACTCAACTGCAGATGGTGGGGAGTGGCTCCCTGATCCTTTCTACCTAGTGGTAATCTATCTCTCTATTAGTTTCAAATTTCATTTATCCGAAGTCTGATGAAGCTGAGCGCCTTTGCTGTATATGTTCATTGGACATTTGAATATATTTGAATTGTCATTCAAGTTACTTGTCAGTTTTCTGTTTGCATCAGATTATTTTTATCTTGGAAAGAACTAGAACTCAGAGCATCTTAACAAATACTCTTTAGCTACATCATTTTGCCACTTAATCCTTGGCATTGACAGATTCACAAAGCATCACAGGAACCTCTTACCAAGTGCCAGTGATGGGCACTCAGGCCTCTTCTGTCATCTGATAGACTGTAGTGACCACAGCTGAAGGCAGGTTACATAAAGAGACAATGAGATCCTATGATAAAATGTTTCAAAAACTATCTGCTGCAATGAGAAACACCCGGGAACAGAGACTGAGTCAAGAAAATGTAGCCTCAATCCTGTGGAGTGTACCTGGTAATCTGAACTCAGCCCAGACCAAGTGGCAGGTGCATGCTTTGGTTGAGAGGGGCTGCATCTGGGAAATAAAGAAACTTGTTTACTGTCCTAATACTTGGGGAAGAAATAGCCTTACTGTGAGAATCTCCTTAATATTAAACTGAATATGCCAAAAGTTTGCATTCTTTTAGGTCTGGAAGTTAATATGTAGAGTATAAGTATTGTGTATATGTCATGTCATTTGGTGTACAGTTATAAATATTGCTTTGCTGTCATATTGTGTAAAAAACAATATATCCTTCTTTCCCCAAGTTACAATCATTGTCATGAATCCCTTATTTTTTTTTTCAAGGAAAAAGTACATATGTATATATATGTAATGTCTACATTTGAAGTAAATATGACAAAATGTTTAAAAGTGTTAATCTTAAAATGGAAAAACATAAACTTAAAATTTAAAAAACTTAATATCCAGAGGCCAGAGTTGTGGTGTAATGGGTTAAGCTGCCCTCTTTGATGCCAGCATCCCATATGGGTGCCAGTTCAAATCCTGACCACTGGACATTCAATCCACCTTTATGCTAATGCATCTGGGAAAGCAGTGGAAGATAGCCTAAGTGCTTGGGGCCCCTGCACCCACGTGGGATGCCCAGAAGAAGCTCCTGGCTTCTGGCTTCAGCCTGGCCCAACCCCAGCTGTTTGGAGAGTGAATCAGCAGATGGAAGATCTCTCTGTATATGTATCTCCCTCTCTATCTCTGTAATTCTGCCTTTCAAATAAATATTTTTTTAAAAAAAATGTCCGTTTGTCAGGCAAATCTACCAGTTTTACATAGATTTGAAACAGAGAAAAATACAGTCACCCTCCTGTATACACAGGGAATTGGTTCCAGTACCCCTGCAGGTATAAAAATCTTGAGATGTTTAAGTCCATCACAAGAATGGCACAGTATTTGCGTATGGGCTACACACATCTTCCATGTACTTTTAATCATTGCTAAATTACTTATCATACCTAATACAACACAAATGTTATGGAAATAGTTGTTAAACCATATAGTTTGGGAAATAATGACACAAAAAAAGTCTGTACTTCTTCAGTACAGACATAACATTTTTCAAATATTTTCAATCACAATTGATAGAACTGACCATACTGCAATTTTCCCCCATAATTTATTTTGAAAATTTTCAAAAATATAGAAAAGTTGGAGGAATTTTATATTAAACTTAAACTCCCATATACCATGTCATTCAGTCTTAATACTTAATTTATTTTCTTTATGAGTTATCTATCCATCCACTAATACATCTTACATTTTGACATGTTTTGGAGTAAGTTGCAGACATCAGTATAATTCTTTGGAAATACCTGAGCATTTCTTTAATTAACCAGTGATCAAGTATTGAAATTTTACTTTTGTCCAACAAGAAAGATTCCCATCTTCAGGGCATATGGAGGGGGTTAGTGACTACGATGATTGGAAAACAATTACAGCTCTGAGCTGTGAAATCACAGGGGTTGTGATTTCAGACTCCTGTTTCACCCGGTCAGCAACAAGGAGGGCTGATTTGTCAACAGATGAAAGTACTGTCCCTGGTGATTTCCAGAGACATAACAGACCTGTAACCAGACACATAGAACTTGCAACCATGCAGATTTAGAGACTTGTTAATGGAACATCTGTAATCAATGGCTTGCAAAGCCTGCTTTGTATGGGGTCATATGTTCTACCTCATCTCTCCTACTACAGTATAAATTAAGGGAAGACACTTGGAATAGTGAAAAAAAGTACAAGATTTAGGGCCAAAGGGATCTGGGGAAAGTTATACAACCCTGCTATATACCACTTCCTTCTGTTTAAAGGAAATCATGATGGGTACATCACAGAGTTGCAATGAAATTAAACAATGCTTTATGTGCAAAGCTGAAGAGACAGCAAAGTTTTAGTTATTTTTAATGCTATTTTATTGCTATTTTTATTGCTATTTTATTTAGTTATTTAGTTATTTTTTATTGCTATTTTTACCAATACACTCTTGAAGCCCAGTAAGTTTTTTTTTATTATAATTTGTATTTATTTACTCTCTCCATGCTTAGCCTCCTGTTAGGGTAAGAATAAGATCTAAAAAATATTGACCAAATGTATACAGGAATAAAGGGCTCCAAATTAATCTGTGTAGGTGTGTTAAAAACTGAAATGGGTAAATCACTCACTTTCATGACCTTTTGATTGGGGTGATAATCTGCATTAGTATGTATTCATGTTTCCTGAAAGCCATGAGAAAATGTTCTCCAAGAATAATGTCCATTCTTTTGACTGAGGCTTTTTGTTGAGTTCAAGAAGCAATGATACAGATGATAAAACAATTGCTGTGCCACGTGGCTCCCTGTTCTCATCCCTCCTCTGCACTGGAATGAGGAAATTCAGCTAAGTGGCTCTTGATTCACTTTCATTCATGCTAGTGTCAACCAATCTGCTGCCATGCTTTCCTTTTTTTTTTTTTTTTTTTTGTAGGTAGAGTCACAGACAGTAAGAGAGAGAGAGACAGAGAGAAAGGTCTTCCTTTCTGTTGGTTGGCCCCCCAAATGGCCACAACGGCTGGCGCACTGCGGCCGGCGCACTGCGCCAATCCAAAGCCAGGAGCCAGGTGCTTCCTCCTGGTCTCCCATGCGGATGCAGGACACAAGCACTTGGACCATCCTCCACTGCACACCTGGCCACAGCAGAGAGCTGGACAGGAAGAGGAGCAACCGGGACAGAATCCGGCGCCCCGACCAGGACTAGAACTTGGGGTGCTGGCACCGCAGGCGGAGGATTAGCCTAGTGAGCCGCAGCACAGGCCTCCATGCTTTCCTTAATCACTTCAATTTACATTTGTTTTTTATTAAAGGTCAGTGCCTCATATGGAATACACTGAAAGTTTATGGGAACCCTTGATCTTTTTTTTTTTTTTTTTGACAGGCAGAGTGGACAGTGAGAGAGAGAGACAGAGAGAAAGGTCCTCCTTTGCTGTTGGTTCACCCTCCAATGGCCGCCGCGGCCAGCGTGCTGCGGCCGGCACACCACACTGATCCGATGGCAGGAGCCAGGTATTTCTCCTGGTCTCCCATGGGGCGCAGGGCCCAAGCACTTGGGCCATCCTCCACTGCACTTCCCTGGCCACAGCAGAGAGCTGGCCTGGAAGAGGGGCAACCGGGACAGAATCTGGCGCCCCGACCCTTGATCTTTTTTATTGCATACCCTAGTTATTGGTCACAGACTCCTGTTGACAGTCCTATTGTGGACAAAGTACAAGAACCAGGCAATTTGAGTTACTAGGCAAAAAGTGTTCTTGTAGTCTAAGCGTGCATGCCACTGGAATTGTTTTTGCTTCTTTATACATGGAATCACTACAACATTAAGCCATTCTTGGAATGAAGACAAGTAACCAAACATGTCAATATCCTTCAAGAAACAAAGAAAGAGAAAAAAACACTTCAGAACATGTTACTGAAGAATAAAAATGTCTAAAGTAATGTCGTTGAAATGTCTCTTATAACAAGTATATATTATTGTCTTAGCACAAAAAAGTGACTAAAATGTGGTTTTTATTCTTCCTGTTTCTACCATTCTCTGGATTTCTAGCATTGCTGAAAGGGCTGGATATCTATAATGCATTTTTGTTGCCTTTGGCAGATTATTTTGGAATATCACTCTCTCAACACTCATCTCTGCACACTTTCTTATAAGCATCTCATTGGGATATGTAGTCTCAATATTGTTACATTAAATATAATCTAGCTACTTTGGAATCCTTTACAGTATTACACTTAGGAAAATTTGGAAGTCTGCATTACAGAGAAATTATGATCTCAGAATATTAAAATTTAGAGCCAAAATCTGACAACAACTAACACCAAAACAAAATTAAATCTAAGCCTCTCCAAGCCTCTCCTTACTGCTTTTGTTGTTAAGCACTGGTGGGGCGCTATGGTAATGAGCTGGGTGGAGCTGGGGGAGATGGGAGACTCTATGACAATATGGAAGCTTTTATACCCTAGAGAAAGTTTGCTTCTTGGAAATAACCTTGACATATTGCATCACTTATTGACATATTGTTCTTTAAGTATTAGGAAAACAGTAGATTTCCCTAACATCCTGTAGGTAAGAAAGTTATTGTCTCCCATGACAGTTTGAGAGAAGTACTAGTTAAATCCTCATAGTCATGGGTTACACTTTCCTGGATTTTAATGTTTGTTTCTGTGCATTCTGCTGGATGTTTTTTGTGGAAATGAAATGGTCTTTTTTCTTTAAAATTCTCAGATAATCACCTTTGATTAAATTTTAGATGTAGAAATCAGTCCTTCCAGAAACATGGGAAAGATGGCTTTGAGGAATTTACAGAATGCTTGCTCGCCCATTGAGAAAGGCAAATGCATCTAGTGATAGTTCCTTCAGTTTTTTTTTTTTTAATTTTTAAAAAAGCGCTCCAATTTTTTTTTCAAGGAGCCATTATTTAGCTTCTCAAATCTTGCTTCTCTGATGTGTTTTCAAGAGTATTCATGTGAAGTCACATAATCAAAAAAGCTTTTTTTAATACTTTCATCTTCATTGTTTTATTCTTTGTGTAAATGGAAAACATCACTTAAAGACATTACCAGAGTCTGAGACAATGTTTATCAGTATTCAGGGTGCTAGTGTTGTATTAGTCATCTCATTTTCAGTTTGAACATTTTGAACTAATTTATGAATAACTATTTTTGCACCCCTAAAGAGTTTTCTTAATTAATCTGAGGGAAGGCGCATTTCCAGTGATAAATTCAAAGTTTTAGTGAAAGCTGATGCCACCTAAATACTTACAGATGATAGGAGAGATAAGCCTGGGCAAAAGTAAGTTGCTGGGACTAAAAGAAGTTCTCTCATCTTTATCTAGCTTCAACTAGAAGGATATGCAGATATATGGTTTCTGACATAAGTTACCTTTAGATCAAGGCACTACTTTTCATTATTTTTGGCATTTAGGTAATTTTCTAAATCTGCTTTTTATGCAAAGATATAATGACACATATCATGGAGCTTCAAATATTTGACTATCAAATGTTCTGAAATAAAATTTGTTTTGAAAACCAGATACCAGTCATTTTGGGGAAAGCAAATCATACAACCCGATTTCAACTTCATGCAATGCTATAGCAAGTCCCAACTCTCTATAAAGATGATATAAAGCTAAAAACAGAGGCTATTAAGCTGGATCTAGATCTATTTTATGGCTAAATTTTCAATTGCAAAACAGGTGAGGTCCAAGAATAAATACATGTCTGCTATGTTCTGTTTGAGTTTTATTTGATGGAGAAAACTTTGACAAGTCTAAGAATGGAATTCTTTCTCAGGTAGAAATCAAAGCTAACTGGTATCAGACGATAAACTTTGGTCCAGGAATAATTAAGTAGATGGATGGCCTTTGGGAAAGTCATTCTCCATGCTGGGCCTCAGTTTCCGTATCCACAAAATTAATCTTCTGGATTCTATAATTGCTATTGTTCCTTCTAGCCCTGAATTTCTGTGACAACATTTAAAAATTCCAGTCAGCTTAAAAAATTCGCACTACAGTAAAAATGCTGGGATACCAATCAGCATCATTAGGTCTGAGGCTATAAAGACACATCATGATAATAAATATTTTAAGTTTAAATCACAATGCACAGTTACAACAAGCACACATACTTATCATCTCAGTGTTATTTCTTACTTTCCCTAGACTTTGCAATTTGTGAATCATTTGTCCAGAACAAGCATTTCGAATCTAGAAACAGGCTTTTGTCCATGATAATTTGCGATTTTTGAGGTTATCTTGAAGGAGTAGAGTGCAGAATTGGCTGTCATTGTCAAGCTTTGACATTAGCATGAGCTTTCTTTTTGACAACTTAATATCTCATTCTTTCTCATCTGACAGCATTTTGGGGACACAAGAGGAAAAATGTTGAAGTTAAATGACGGTTGTCTAGAATTATAATTGAATAAGCACTCCCGCTCCTCTCTCTTTCCTTCTTTGGACTGCCATGGACGACAAAGTGGTCCACTGGACATGGGATGGTCTCTGAGACACTTCAAATCAACCACTTAGTGGAACTCTGAGTAGTTACACAGGCTTTCTCTATGGACAAAAAAAAAAAAAAATAACCCAACCTCAAAGGACTGAAAAAGTTTTTATGAATGTATAATATATAATACTTACAGTATTTGTGTGTATCAGGTTCTTACTATATGTTGATTTCTTATCTTCTTCCTAAGAAGTAGCATGCAATTTCAATATTCAAAATGCCTGCAATTCTTGAGAAAAGACAGCATAAACCTGACTCTAGGGGGCCGGCACCTTGGCTCACTTGGTTAATCCTCCGCCTGCGGCACTGGCATCCCATATGGGCACCGGATTCTAGTCCTGGCTGCTTCTCTTCCAGGTCAGCTCTCTGCTGTGGCCTAGGAAGGCAGTGGAGGATGGCCCAAATGCTTGAGCCCCTGCACCTGCATGGGAGACCAGGAGAAGCACCTGGCTCCTGGCTTTGGATCGGCGCAGTGCTGGCTGTAGCAGCCATTTGGGGGGGTGAACCAACAGAAAGGAAGACCTTTCTCTCTGTCTCTCTCTCTCCCTGCCTATAACTCTACCTGTCAAATAAATTTTTAAAAAAAAGTTAATAAAAAACACCTGAGTCTAAACTAGGGGCTACCTTTACAGACTAATGATCTTGAGGAAGTCATTTAAACCCTCCAAGCCAGTTACCTCATGTAAATTGTGTGTGTGTGTGTGTGTGAAGCTTTTTCTTCTAAAAATTCATGAAAATACACATTATAAAAAAACTATGCGTAGATTCCCAATATAAAATTTGAATTGAAATAAACTTATTTTTAAATTGCATTTCCACGTGCTTTTGGAAGCACCCTTGTGTGTATGTGCATGTGTGTATTTGTGTGTGCCTACTACCTCCTACAAATCTAGTGTAAAAATTACAACCTGTTCTGCTGGAATGCTTATTTTTATGATGTGAAATTGTTTATGTGTGATTATTAAGTATGGGAACTATATTGGCAGAATTCATGAATCATGTTGGTTTGTAGACATTTCATACCACTAAGTAAGTGTATTCTAATGCTAAGCACACCAGCACAGTTAATACCTCAAATCTCAGAGGAACATCGTAATGTTTCCTCTGCATTCTACCTCATGGCTTTGTTTTGCCATGTGTTCTGATTCGAAAGCATTTATGGAACAGTTTTTCCCTGTCTCAGCACTTGTAACCCCTCTTTATATCCTATTCCATCAAGCCACCTTTACCATTCTAAAGAAATGAAGCTTATGTTATTTTTAACTATACTGGTATTTTGTTAATAGAATTGTTACTGCTCCCACTACAAAGTTGAGCAGATTTTGAGTGGTTTTCCCGAAGTGTACTGTTCCTATTGCGTTGTCAGCATTAGTGTACAATTTTATAGAACATGTGTTTTCCTTATCTACACAACCACATTCGAGTAGAGATCCCTACAAATCAGATAACACATGTAAATCACCTAGCACATTGCTCAGCATACAGATTTCTTCTTTTTTCTGTGAAGGAGAGCAAAGGAATGCAGCAGGAACTAGAGGGTTGTCTTATTTGTTTGGATTTTGATTTGTATTTCTTTGAGAGGGGACGAAACAGCGGGGGCGGGGGGAGAGAGGAAGCCTGGGTCATTCTCCAAAGACTCACAAAGTACTGTGGAAGAAAGCACAGTTGCTACTAATAAAATCGATTACAAGCACAAGCTATGAACACTGGTGCCGTAAGCCCTAGGAATTACCCATGGTTCAATATGAAGAAACCAGAAGTATCAGATTAAAATAAACAAAAAAGTTAGCCACAAGAGTTGCAGTATGGCTCATTGTTTTCTTCAGTCCACATTTTATGCTCAACCAAAAAGACTCCCCAAACACCTGTGATCTTTCATGTCAGATTATTGAAAGCTCTGCTGAAAACTGAGCTGTTTAATACATACCTCTGCTTCTGTAGAACTCCGATGGAAGCTTCTTCATTAACACTACTCCTATGATGCAGCAAGGATGGACAGTGGCCAATGGAGAAGAAACTGAAGAGCAAATTATGGAGATCATTAAACACCTACTGGGCCTGAATGGTAGGAACCTAAACTAAGTCACTGGACTTGGCCTCTGACAAGCTCTCACTTAATCACTCCTTTCCCATCAGAAACCACCCTCTAATTCACCAAACTGAGATATCAAAATGTCCAATCGGCCGGCGCCATGGCTCAATAGGCTAATCCTCCACCTTGCAGCGCCGGCACACCGGGTTCTAGTCCCGGTCGGAGCGCCGGATTCTGTCCCGGTTGCCCCTCTTCCAGGCCAGCTCTCTGCTGTGGCCAGGGAGTGCAGTGGAGGATGGCCCAAGTGCTTGGGCCCTGTACCCGCATGGGAGACCAGGAGAAGCACCTGGCTCCTGCCTTCAGATCAGCGAGGTGCGCCGGCTGCAGCGCGCTGGCTGCGGCGGCCATTGGAGGGTGAACCAACGGCAAAGGTAGACCTTTCTCTTTGTTTCTCTCTCACGCTGTCCGCTCTGCCTGTCAAAACAAAACAAAAAAAACAAACAAAATGTCCAATCAAGTTGAACTCCTGAAGCCTGGTGATTAAGTTGACACTGTGGCAGAGGATTAGTTGGGCAGTATAATTCATCCATGGCCCGAAAAAAATTTCAAACTCTTCTGGGTTACCTCTGGCTAGTCTATTTGCCCCACTGAGGATCAAATGATGCAAAAGGACCTTTGGACTTGTCAAAATACCTCTCTAAAGCAGAATCAGGGACCATTTTTAATCAAAAGAACATAACAATGTCTTTAAAATAGTATGTGTTCAGTAAATATGAGTGAACTTTTACTTCCCCTGCCATGATCAAAAAAGATATAAAAATACACCCTTGTTAGAATACTGATTGCCCTTAAAAGCAGAGATAAAGAGATAAAGTTTAAGTAATTGTCCATTTCATATCTTATAGAATAAAAAACTCTCACATCTCCTTTGGGTCTGTGCTGATTGTATTAAAGGCTGTTTTCTTTCAACAGATTTTCAAAGTGTCAGGGACTGGACATTCAGAATTTTCAGAGTGACTATTTTTATCTTTTTTTCTTCCCTCTCCCAATACTGCTATTCACTTTGCCAAGTGATTTTCTTAATAACTGCCCTTAAATTTCCATGCAACAAAGAATTGACAGTGAATTAGGAGTATCTTCCCACTGTATTCTTAGGCATAGAATAACAACAGAATTACCAGCGACAATGAGACCAGAGTAAAAATTAGATAGGTTCACTGACCTAAAATACAAAAGGGCTTACTGGCAAACATTCATCTATTCATCCAATACATATTATTGTGGTACTATTATGCACTTGACACTGGAGAAATAATGGCAAAAAAGACATATTCCCTGCTCTCATATTGATTATGGTTAAGTGGGTAAGACCAATATCCATCAAGTGATCATATTAGGGGACACATATACAAAGACAAAGGTAGTGAAAATGGACTACAGTTCCTTTGGAGTGTATAATAAAGGCCATGATCAAGACCAGAAGGGGATTAGGAAGTGCTTTTCTGAAGAAAAAAAAAGGAACTTTTTCTGAGATCCATAGTGTGATTAGGAGTTAATCAGACAATAAAACAAAGGAGTGAAGGATAGTGAAAACTGACTTACAATATAAAGGCTGTGTGAGAGAAAGTATGGAAAGTTTCGTAGATCATGGTAAAGATATGGGTACTAGAGGCCAGCATTGTGGCATAGCAGATTAATTCACTACCTGTGATGCCAGCATCCCTTATGTTCACTGGTTCTTGTCCCGGCTGCTCCACCTCAGATCCAGCTACCCTGTTAATGGCCTGGGAAAAGCAGCAGAAGATAGCTCAAGTGTTTGGGTCCCTGTACTTATGTAGGAGATGTACAAGAAGCACATGGCTGGTGAATTCAGCCTGGGTCAGAGTTGGCTGTTACAGCCATCTGGGGAGTGAACCAGTGGATAGATTCATTCTCTCTTTCTCTCTCTCTCTCTATCTCTCTCTCTCTCTCCTTCCCTCTTTTCCTCCCTCCCTCCCTTTAACGCTGATTTTCAAAATAAATAAATGAATCTTTTTTGGATCCATGTCCTCCTTCCGTTGGTTCACACCCCAAATGGCCGCTACGCTGTGCAGATCCGAAGCCAGGAGCCAGGTGCTTTCTCCTGGTCTCCCATGTGGGTGCAGGGCCCAAGGACTTGGGCCATCCTCCACTGCCCTCCTGGGCCACAGTAGAGAGCTGGACTGGAAGAGGATCTACCAGGACAGAATCCAGGCACCCCAACTGGGACAAGAACCTCAGGGTGCCAACGCCGCAGGCGGAGCATTAGCCTAGTGACCCGTGGCGCCAGCCTGTAGGTTGAAGGTTTTGAAATACACGGACTGAGTTGGTTAGAAAATGCTAGTTCCATAAAGACTGCAGCCAAGGCTGATGATCACGAAGTGTCAGGGACACCAGTCTGCCACCCTCTGTGAATCCCACCAGCAGCAGTTGCAATGGAGGATTGTTCCTGGGGTGCAGTTTTTCAGACTGATGCTACATGAAACAAAACACGGAATTTGAAAGTGATGGCAAGGAAATCGCTTAAATGGTGTCGAAGATGGGGAGTAGCTCCATTTGTTTCCTCTTGGCATATTATTGGATTTAAAAGTCAAAAAGCAATTTGAAAGTCCCAAGCATCCTCTGCTGGGTTTTGATGGGTTGAATAAATTAATGAATGAAATATTCTATATACCTCTGTTAGGATTTCAGTTTCCTGTTGAGAGCTTTAATCTTTCAGTTGCGTGCTCTTATCCTTGAGAGTTTCATGGATCATAGACCATAAAAGGTGACTTTTTACCTATCATTCGTACACCACTGTGACTCTAAGTACCCTCTCACTCATCTCTAGTATAAGCTTATTCAGTAATACCAGCTCCCATGGACGTAGTGTGCCAGTAACTTTACCTGCATTATCTCATTACCATTTCACAGACAGAGTTTCCAAAAGATGAAGCAACTTACTTGCCCAAGGATTACATTAGTAAATGTCAGAATAAGACTGTTACTCAAGCCAGTCTCCTAAGGAGTATTTTTTTAAAGATTTATTTTATTTATTTGAAAGGCAGAGTTACACAGAGAGAGGTAGAGACAGAGAGAGAGGTCTTCCATCCGCTGGTTCACTCCCCAGATGGCCGCAATGGCCGGAGATGCGCCAATCCGAAGCCAGGAGCCAGCAGCTTCCTCCAGGTATCCCATGTGGGTGCAGGGTCCCAAGGACTTGGGACGTCTTCTACTGCTTTCCCAGGCCCTAGCAGAGAGATGGATCGGAAGAGGAGCAGCCAGGACTAGAACCAGCACCCATATGGGATGCCAGTGCTTCAGGCCAGGGCTTTAACTTGCTGCACCACAGCGCCGGCCCCCTAAGGATTATTCTATTCTATCACCTGCAAACTAAATGTTTCTGGACGTACCAAATCATAAATAGACAACCTCATTTACGCTCTGATTTCCCTGCTACAATATTCAAGCATCCCATGCTAAGTAGAGCCTTCTTCTTGGGCACAGAAGATAATTGTTAAAATGATGTTCATTTAATATAGCAATCTCCCTGGTTTGCTAAAACTGCATTGACATCCTCTGGATTAAAGTTGGGGCTGGCAGTCTTTCAAGCCTCTCCTTCCCAGTGTCACCAGCACAGCCCATCAGGGTCTAGTCTCAATAGGTTGAACACCTGCAAGGGTTCATTTGTTGAGTTTTCTTCTACATTCTGAATCTAAACATTCTTTTGCACACTGAAGTTTGAAAGCCATTGACTTAATAGGACTCAATTAAGTCTTATTGAAATGACTTGAAAGAGCAGTACATTTGGGTACCTCTACTGGTAAAGATTTTTTTTTTTTTTTTTGACAGGCAGAGTGGACAGTGAGAGAGAGAGACAGAGAGAAAGGTCTTCCTTTGCCGTTGGTTCACCCTCCAACGGCTGCTGTGGCTGGCACACCGTGCTGATCCCATGGCAGGAGCCAGGTACTTCTCCTGGTCTCCCATGGGGTGCAGGGCCCAAGCACTTGGGCCATCCTCCACTGCACTCCCGGGCCACAGCAGAGAGCTGGCCTGGAAGAGGGGCACCGGGACAGAATCCGGTGCTCTGACCCGGACTAGAACCCGGTGTGCCGGCGCCACAAGGCGGAGGATTAGCCTAGTGAGCCACGGCGCCGGCCACTAGTAAAGATTAATTTACATTATTATGAAAACCATAGAGCTGATGAAACAGAACACAAATGGAATACATTGGCACCCCCAAGATTTTTGTTGGGTGGGTTGCTTAGTGTTTGTCTATGTAGGGTAGCAGGAAAAAATGATCTTTGCCACTTAATATTGTATTCTTCTGGCTCTGCCAGCCATTTCTTTGAAAATATGAAAATTTTAACCACCTGCATCTACCAGGAAACTGCTTCTGTCCCTTAAAGGAAAGCTCCCATAGAAGGCAGAGGATAGAAATGGCCTCTGAAGATGATCGCAGTTGCCAGAATTCCATCCTGCGGGCAGAGCCAAGAATCGTGACTGAGAGCAATATTCTAATCCACAGGGATTCCTCCTGCCAGCACTCATGTATATTTTCCAAAAGGCATCATTATGTTTCCAGTGTAGCCACCGAGGCTGAGCCCTGAGACAGATATTGCTGAAGTGAAAATATTCTCCCTGGCTGCTACTCAGGAAAAAGCTCTCTTTCTTCCCTGGCCTTTGCCGCAACCAACTGAAAAGGTTACTTAGAATTTGACCAGTTATTTCTTATATTTAAAGGATCTATGGCCTACTTTGAAAAGTGGTTTATTCATGGTAAGAGGGTATGAAAGGATATATCGTTTCTTAGTCCCTGGTACTAGGGTTTAGTGAAGCCAGATGGTGCAGGAGGAAATACAAACTAAAGCAACTCAGCAGGGTCACCCTTTATATCAAAGTAACCCATGGGCCAGTGTGTGCTTCGCTAGAACACGTTGACAAACCTTTGCCTCATCTACCACCAGTTTGGACAGTGAGTCAAGAGTTGACTCACCACTAAGGCATAATGTAAGCTTGAGGTTTGAGTATGCAGAGAATTTCCACTCTTCAGAGGGACATTCTTTTTCCTGTAGGAACTGGATGTTTCCCTCTTAATGATTGCCAGGATACAAAGAACTCAACAGAAGCATTGACCCATGTAGACCTTGTCATTCACAAGAATAACAGACATGTCTTCCTGGAGGCCTCTAGGAAGGGAGGTGGGGAGAGAAAAGCTTAAGCAGGCCACGGTCAGAAGGGCTGCACGTGCTTCTGTGTTTTCAGAGCACATGAACTGAGAAGACCCAAACTTCCAACTGCTTCATGGTGAAGGTGTCATTCTTCTGGTACATGGAAAAAGTCCTTTGTTATTTTAGTCTTTGCTCTTTTAAAAGAGTTCATTACTCTTGGCGGGCACCATGGCTCAATAGGCTAATCCTCCGCCTGCGGCGCCAGCACACCGGGTTCTAGTCTCGTTCGGGGTGCCGGATTCTGTGCTGGTTGCCCCTCTTCCAGGCCAGCTCTCTGCTGTGGCCAGGGAGTGCAGTGGAGGATGGCCCAAGTGCTTGGGCCCTGCACTGGCATGGGAGACCGGCCACTGGGGGGGTGAACCAATAGAAAAGGAAGACCTTTCTCTCTGTCTCTCTCACTGTCCACTCCGCCTGTCAAGAAAAAAAAAAAAGAGTTCATTACTCTTAAAACCCAGAGTTTAGGCCAAGTCACCCATGCCAGCGTATTAAGTCTAATTCAATTCAATAAAAAATGTGTTGATTACTTACTGTGGCCAGATACTGCAAATATTCTGATTTTTCAAATTACTGTGTGTTTCAGAATGATCTATAAGGCTTGTTAAAATATAGAATACTGGTCTCCATCCCCAGAGTTTATAATTCAGTAGATTTGACAGGGGACCCTGCAAAGACATTTTTAACCACTTTCCAGGGAACGCTGGTGCTGCTGTCCTAGAAACCATGTCACTACTGACTTGGAAGCTAAGACATATGCTTGTTTCACAAGGTTTAGGATAAGATACAGTTCATCCAAATACACGAAAGCTTGTTTACCAGTAGTAGGTGTTCGATTAATAGTTGTCAAATGGATGAATAAGTAAATGAATGAAAACTTGGGATGGATACAGTGTGTGAGAACACAGAATTTATTCTGGTAACAGAGTGCGCCAATTAAATAAGCATCAAGGGAGAAAATAATTGCTTTGTTCTTTGAAGATCTTTTATTTTATCTATGAAATACATTGAATTGTTCTCTTCGTATTAATATTACATTAACATGAAAAACAAAATATAAGGAAAAAATGACTAGAATTTTTTGTCCTTGCTCTTGTAATTTTAAAGGAGAGCTACCTCCAAAAGTTCTAAGCTGTTACCCCTCAAAAATGTCCAGATGAGTCATGGGATAAGAAAGTGAGACATAAAAACATCTGCATTGCACTTGAGTTGACAAACTTACTAATCTGTGAGACAAGGACACTACTCCAGCCCCAGTGAAACCCCAGCAACCGAAAGTCAAGTGAGTACTTAGGGCTGAAAACAATGAAAGAAGTCACAGAGAAGGCTCTTCCAGTTTCATTCAGGATCAACTCCAAACTGATTCAAACTGCAAATGTGATTCTGTGAATTCTATTTGGGCTTTCTCATAAAAGCACAAGCATTTAGCAGCAGGGAAATTTTGTAACCCTCTTTCAAGAGGATGATAGCAGAGGCTTTTAGCAGAGGGAGAATGAATGGTCACCAGCATGAATATTTCATCATTCACTCCCCAGGTGCCAGATGATCAGCATATACAAATTACACTGATGTAGTGCCAAGAGAAGGCTGCCCAGAGCTTTCAAGGTGGGAGGTTCCAGAAAAGCACTTGAAATTCCAGCTACGGCATGATATGATTTGAAGACAGCTGGAAACCTTGACAGACATTTGAGGGTCTTAAAAAAAATCACTCTGAAGTTCAGGTGTCTGTACTTTTTGCTAAAATCACTGAAAAGGCAGATAAGAAAAACATTTTACCTTTCCCTTCAGCCTATATTCTGATCTGAATAAATTATTTCAGTGAGGGCCTGAGAGCCTCTTTGTCTTGCTCATAGTCTCAGAAGTACTCACACTCACACAAAAATTTGAAATTCCTTAAGTAATGGGTTAGCAGGGATAATAGACCTAAAATAACAAGATAAAGAAATGATAACTGGACTGGAAGGAAAAGGTGTGTGGCAAAAGTCACAAAACATCTTCCTCATCCTAAGTAAAAAGCCTGATTCTTTCAACATAGACAACTTATGCCCCAGGGACCTCTCCACCTAATATATGTAGAGAGCTTTATATTTCTTAACAGACTTTCCATGCATTGTATCAATTAATCCTAATAATTATGCACCTAAAGTGTACAGGATACATATCTTCGTCCCTATTTGAAAGATAAGGAAATTGATTTTTCAAAAATTAAGTTACTTACCCAAATTCCAGAGGCTAAATAGTGATCTGGAATCAAACCCCCAATCTTTGACTCAAAGTCTAGTGCTTTTTCTACTATTCTGCCACTACCAAACTCCATGGCAAATGGGCCTTCACTTCAGAGTTTTCCTAGCAAAGTGTTCTCATTTGTGGCTGAAATCATATGCTCTATAGTTCACTCATGTTAAAATCTGTCCTCTGAGAATCAGCTCTTGGGTCAGACTGCCTAGCTTTGGATCCTAGATCCTTTATTTCTTAGGGGTATGACTTTGGTAAAATCCCCCACATTGAGACTACCTCAAACAGAACAGATGAACCAGTCAACATAATGAAACAGTAGCCTAAGGATTAAGAGAAACTATTTGTATGCCATATATTTGATGAGGAGTTGACATTTAAAATATGTGAGCAAGTTAGACACCTATAATAACAGATACAACCCAAAAAACAACAATGCTATTGGAAAATGAGCAATGGATCTAAGAAACTTTATCAGGAAGACATGAAAAATGGCATGAAGGTACATGAAGAGGTGCTGAACATCACTAACCATCTTGGAAATGCAAATAAACAATACAATGTGATATCACTTTACACCTGATAGGATAGCTCTTACCAAAAAGATAAGAAGTATAAGTATTGCCAATGGAGTAGGAAAAAAAAATCCCTTGTAGAAATCTGATGGGAATGTAATTTTATGTGGCCATGATGGGAAACATACATGCTTTTCAAAAATTAAAAAGCAGAACAACTTTGCTAGGTATATATTCAAAGGATATTAGGTCAGCATTTTGCAGGATAGCCACATTCTGCTGTTCATTGCAGCATGGTTCACAGTAGCTAAGTTATGGAAACAACCTGAATGCCCCCGATGGATGAGTGCATAAGATTGTTAATATTATGGAACTTCAAAAAGTTGATGGAAAGTGAAGTGCTAAGAAAAGTTTACCTTCACACAAAAAGTTTAAAATTCACGGATATCTCTTTTCATAATATGTATTTTCCACAAATTTTTGAAGATCACCTCATTTACATAATGGAGAACACTCCATTATGGAACATTATTCAGCCTTAATAAGAAAGGAAACACCGCTATTTGTGAAAATATGAATGAATGTGGACGACATTATTCTAGGTGAAATAAGCCAAACATAGAAGGAAATACACTGCATGATATCACATCTATATACTTTAAAAAAAGTTGAATAAAGAGAGAAAGTAGAATGGGACTTTCCAGGGAAAAGGAGAGAGAGGAATGAGGTGATGTAATTAAAAGGGTAATGCTTGCAATTATTTAGGAAAAATAATTCTAGAGCTCTAAGTTAGAGTATGAGGACTATAGTTAATGATATTATATATTTAACATCTGCTTATGGAGTAGATTTTAGGTGGTTCACAACAAAGAAAAAGTAAGCATGTGACATGATGCATGCAATAATTTGCTTACCTATAGTAATAATTTTATTACGGACAGGGGCCTTTCAAAATGTTCATGGAAAATATGTATTATGAAAAAACTACACATGGCTTTCAAAGAAGTCTTGCACCAAAATAAACATCTTTTAATTTCATTTCCCACAAACTTTCTGAAGTACTCTTGTATATGCATATCAAATTATTAGTACACTTTAAATAATCTCCCGACCCCTGAAAAAGATAATCTTGTCCTATTAAGATGGAATAATCAAGTAAAGATGCAAGTAAAATAAGCATAACCCAGAGCATGGAATTTAGTTGATGTCCACATGGTGACGATGGTAATGGTGACCACGACTGGTGTTGTAATAGCCAAACAGAGGCAGCAACCAGAGGTAGCCTACGAACTGGACAAACTTCCACTTTGGCCGTGTGCACCTCCCCTTTGGAATCCCTTTTACACAAACACATTTATTTTGAGCTTTTATGAAATTCAATTTACTCCAAGTTAGATTTTAAACAATTTTAAATCCAGAGACAAAATGTTAAGACCTAGAATATCATACGCATTATGAATACTATTTTTAAGTTTAAAAACAGTGTTTAGGGAAACTATGTATTTGCCAAATCCACCTCCTCTCATCCCCCCAACCCCACAAACATGTTTTAAATAATGGGAACCAATAACATATAATCAAAATAGTGACTGCCTCTGGGGGAAAGCAAAGAGATATTACAGAGAAGGAAATGACAGGTAGATTTATGCCATTAACGGATTCTTTGGATTCAGTGTCAGTTTTGTGGATGCTTCTTGTAATATTAGATACATACATAAAATAGGGCAATGTGTGTGTCGATGTTGTAATGGGTAACCAATTAATGTTTTTAATTCATTTAACATTTCAGGTTGTGAATATTAAAATTACAATTAAAAAACTCAAGATCAACTTAAATGTATTTTTAAATAATATATTTTATGAGATGGCACTTCAAAAACTTAAACAATTAATTAAAAATTTATTTTGGTGCAAAAATATTTTTGAAGAAGTTCTTCAAAAAGTTCATGCAAAGTTCATGTTATAAAAAATTATGCATGGGCTTCAAAAAATTTTTGCACCAAAATAAGCTCATCATTTAATCCCATTTTACACCATCACTTGATGTATCCTGCATAAGGTACATGTGCAAAGGTATATATTTAAGAGAGATTACTAGTATTTACCCTAATAAACTATTTTTGAAAACCTTAAACTTTATTCCCTGGGTACAATTTTGGCTCAGTGGTCACAACACTTAGGTGGGCTCTTTGTATTCATTCAGAGAAGTTATAGCAGGGAGTGTACTTCCAGTCAAGTGAACTTTAAACATTGCTAAAACTGCTACTTTGCTAGGCTTGGCATGCTTTTAGCTCAGGTTCTCTTAAATTTAGAAGTTTAATAATTTACATTCACTTAAAGCAGTTACAGACACAGAAATGTGAGAGTTAATCTTTGTAAAGTGCTTAGAAGTGTGTCTGGCAAACAGTAAATGTCATATAAATGTTTGCTAAATACATAAAGAAATATCTTTAGAAATTTTAACTGCCTTTCCAACAAACTGTCATTCCATCCTGCAAGATTCAGCAGGGTATTTGCCTTTAGAACAATTTGCCAAAGGGAAATGGACAAAACTATATCCTGCCTTTTGTTGAATAAGTTAGCAATGTTTTGCATGGCCTGCTGCTGGTGTCTTATCAGTGACAAGTCTTAAATTTGTAAGTTCTAGGAAATGCAGCAAATATGGACACTTACAGTCCTTAGATTCCAAACTGCCTTATCTGAAGAGCTAGTTCAGGAAACCATTCCAGTGAATGATCACTGGCTATGTCACAAATGGAAATGAATTACATGCGCCTAATTTGCTTCATAAAGGACAATGTGATTGCCTTCCAATATTCATTCCGTGCCCTCCCTCGTTATGTTGTAGCAATGTGATTTTGGGTATGACTGATGCAACCCAAGCCCCAGAATTATCCCAAATGTTCAAGCCCTAATAAGACAATCCAGTATCTCTTTATAAAGTGATTGAGATGGGAGGGATTCATCTGGTGAGAGAATACCTTCATTCAGATGGTTTTGGGAAGCTAGCTCTTCCCACCTCTGATACAAACACAGAAGCCCTATTTGAGTTCTTACCAATGGCCATCTCGTGAACCTAAGAAATCCAGGCCAATGATAAACCCAACGCAAAAGATAGCAAAGCCAGAGAACAACAGAAAAATAGATTTAGAACTTGAGATTTAGAATCTTTAGAACTATACCAAAGGCTATTCCATCTCTGATTTTTCTGTTAATGAACCACAAAGCTAATTTGTTAACTAGCTTGAACTGAAAGTATTTTTGCATTCATATTTTGATAACAAAAATATGGAATCAGCTGAATTAAGGTAAAAAGGACAGTGATGAAGGCTTTTCTGTCCATAACAGGGAAATTGGTAATTCATTGAGGTTTAAATTTTTAATATTCAATAAATCATAAAGAATCAAAGGGATAAGGCATGAAGAGGAATAGCAACTATTCATCTGCTGGCATCCTTCATCATGTCATCAAATGATTCTGACTCATCAAGGGGAAGAAGAAAAAGCGATAGCTGGACATTTCTCCTTTTACATCTGCAAAACTTCCAAGCACTTCTGCTTTGTTTCCAAAATCATAGATAAATTCTCAGAAGAGTAGCTCCCACTGATTTGGGTGTACTAGTTCAATACTTTCTTTTTTTTTTAATTTATTTATTTGACAGGTAGAGTTACAGACAGTGAGAGGAGAGGCAGAGAGAAAGGTCTTCCTTCTGTTGGTTCACCCCCCAAATGGCCACTATGGCCCAAGCTATGCCAATATGAAGCCAGGAGCCAGGTGCTTCTCCTGGTCTCCCCTGCGGGCGCAGGGCCCAAACACTTGGGCATCCTCCACTGCACTCCCAGACCACAGCAGAGAGCTGGACTGAAAGAGGAGCAACCGGGACTAGAGCTCAGCGCCCATATGGGATTTCAGCGCCGAAGGCAGAGGATTAGCCAAGCTGAAGCTGAGGGAGATAAGGAGCTCGGGTAATGCTACTTTGGCAGAACAAGGATAAGCATCCGATTCTCTGCCTTCCTTGCCTGGTGTTCTCTTCAGTGTGCCAGGAAAATTGTAAACATTGTATCAGTCGGCTATTGCTGTGTAACAAAACACACCAAATTCGATGTATTAAAATAATTATTGCTTAAATCTTTGGGTTGGCTAAAATGGCTCTGCTGCTCCATTTGTACTAATCTTACTAGGATCATTAGCTCACCAGACAAGGTTCTTCCCTGGAGATGGCAGAATCGAAAAGGCGCAGGCACATTCCAAGCCTCTCCTAGTACTGCAGGCACTAACTTCCCCCTGGCCAAGAGAAGGCATGTGGCCAAGTCCCAGGTTAAAGGGAAGGAATCTCAAAATTATTGGCAGCAGACACTGTGGTGCAGCAGGTTAAGACGCGGCTTATAATCCTGCCATCCTGTGTTGGAGCACTCGCTTGACTCACAGATAGTCTGCTTCTGATTCAGCTTCCTGCTAATGTGCTGAGAAGGCGGCAGGAAATTTCCCAAGTATTTGGGCCTCTGCTGCCCACTATAGAGTTCCTGGCTCCTGGCTTCAGCCAAACTTATCCCTGGGTGTTGTAGTATTTATGGAAGTAAATCAGTGGATGGAAGACATTTTCTCTCTCTCTCTCTAACTCTGCCCTTCAGATAAATAAATAAATCTTTTTTTTTTTTTTTTACTGTTAAACATTTAGCATTTATTGATTGGGAAAATACAACAGGACAAACAATAGTAACTTGAACTTTGAAATTGATTTGAATTTCATTAATCTCAATAGTATCTACATATTGCTGATATGTATGAATTTATGAATCTGTGACACTGTATATTCATCCTACCAGAGACAACATTTGGATACACACGTGAAATTTAAACAGTTTTTTTTCTTTTCTTTCCACACTATGCTACTTCTGCACAAAGTAAGGGAAATCTATTGAAATCTATTTTTTTGCAATTATTTTTTTTAACTTTTATTTAATGAATATAAATTTCCAAAGTACGATTTATGGATTACAATGGCTTCCCCCACATACCGTCCCTCCCACCCACTACCCTCCCCTTTCCCACTCCCTCTCCCCTTCCATTCACATCAAGATTCATTTTCGATTATCTTAATATACAGAAAATCAGCTTAGTATACATTAAGTAAGGATTTCAACAGTTTGCTCCCACACAGAAACATAAAGTGAAAAATGATAGATGATTTTTTTAAATGATGATGAAATCAGATCAGACCTATTGTCATGTTTAATCCCAGTGAGAGTCAAGTTGGGAGTTGATAATTTTTTTTTTAACAGAGGATCAGTTTAGTATACATTAAGTAAAGATTTCAACAGTTTGCACCCCCATAGAAACACAAAGTGTAATATATTGTTTGAGTACTCGTTATAGCATTAAATCTCAATACACAGCACATTAAGGACAGAGATCCTACATGAGAAGTAAGTGCACAGTGACTCCTGTTGTTGACTTTACCAATTGACACTCCTGTCTATGGCATCAGTAATCTCCCTATGCTCCAGTCATGAGTTTCCAAAGCTATGGAAGCCCTCTGAGTTCTCCGATTCTTATCTTGTTTAGACCAGGTCATAATCAAAGTGGAGGTTCTCTCCTCCCTTCAGAGAAAGGTACCTCCTTCTTTGAAGACCTGTTCTTTCCACTGGGATCTCACTCACAGAGATCTTTTGCCAGAGTGTCTTGGCTTTCCATGCCTGAAATACTCTCATGGGCTTTTCAGCCAGATCCGAATGCCTTTAGGCCTGATTCTGAGGCCAGAGTGCTATTTAGGACATCTGCCATTCTATGAGTCTGCTGAGTATCTCACTTCCCATGTTGGATCACTCTCCCCTTTATTTGTTCCATCGGTTAGTGTTAGCAGGTACTAGACTTGTTAATGTGCTCCCTTTGACTCTTAGTCCTTTCATTATGATCAATTGTGAACTGAAATTGATCACTTGGAATAGTGAGGTGGCATTGGTACATGCCACCTTGATGGGATTGAATTGGAATCCCCTGGTATGTTTTTAACTCTATCATTTGGGGCAAGTCAGCTTGAGCATGTCCCAAATTATACATCTCTTCCCTCTCTTATTCCCACTCTTATGTTTAACAGGGATCACATTTCAGTTAATTTTTAACACTTAAGAATAACTGTGTATTAATTACAGAATTAAACCAGTCATATTAAGTAGAACAGACAAAAAAACTACTAAGAGGGATAATATTTTTAGTTGTTCATTAACAGTCAGGGCTATGCTGATCAAGTCACCGTTTCCCATAGTGTCCATTTCACTTCAGGAGGTTTCCTTTTTGGTGTTCAGTCAGTTCTCACCGATCAGGGAGAACATATGGTATTTGTCCCTTTGGGACTGGCTTATTTCACTCAGCATGATGTGTTCCAGATTCCTCCATTTTGTTGCAAATGACTGGATTTCGTTGTTTCTTACTGCGGTATAGTATTCTAAAGAGTACATATCCCATAATTTCTTTATCCAGTCTACCGTTGATGGTCATTTAGGTCGGTTCCAGGTCTTAGCTATTATGAATTGAGCTGCAATAAACATTAGGCTGCAGACCGCTTTTTTGTTTGCCAATTTAAACTCCTTTGGGTAAATTCCAAGGAGTGGGATGGCTGGGTCGAACGGTAGGGTTATCTTCAGGTTTCTGAGGAATCTCCAGACTGACTTCCATAGTGGCTTGACCAGTTTGCATTCCCACCAACAGTGGGTTAGTGTCCCTTTTTCCCCACATCCTCGCCAGCATCTGTTGTTGATAGATTTCTGAATGTGAGCCATTCTAACCAGGGTGAGGTGAAACCTCATTGTGGTTTTGATTTGCATTTCCCTGATTGCTAATGACCTTGAACATTTTTTCATGTGCCTGTTGGCCATTTGGATTTCCTCTTTTGAAAAATGTCTATTGAGGTCCTTGGCCCATCTCTTAAGTGGGTTGTTGGTTTTGTTTTTGTGGAGTTTCTTGATCTCTTTGTAGATTCTGGTTATTAACCCTTTATCTGTTGCATAGTTTGCAAATATTTTTCCCATTCTGTCGGTTGTCTCTTCACTCTCCTGACTGTTTCTTTTGCAGTACAGAAACTTCTCAATTTGATGCAATCCCAATAGTTGATTTTGGCTTTGACTGCCTGTGCCTCCTGGGTCTTTTCCAGAAACTCTTTGCCTGTGCCAATATCTTGAAGGGTTTCTCCAATGTTCTCTAGTAACTTGATGGTGTCAGGTCGTAGATTTAGGTTTTTAATCCATGTTGAGTGGATTTTTGTGTAAGGCGTAAGGTAGGGGTCTTGCTTCATGCTTCTGCATGTGGAAATCCAATTTTCCCAGCACCATTTATTGAATAGACTGTCCTTGCTCCAGGAATTAGTTTTAGATCCTTGATCAAATATAAGTTGGCTGTAGATGTTTGGGTTGATTTCTGGTGTTTCAGTTCTGTTCCATTGGTCTATCCATCTGTTTCTGTACCAGTACCATGCTGTTTTGATTACAACTGCCCTGTAGTATGTCCTGAAATCTGGTATTGTGATGCCTCTGGCTTCGTTTTTGTTGTACAAGATTGCTTTAGCTATTCGAGGTCTCTTGTGCCTCCATATAAATTTCAGCACCAATTTTTCCAGATCTGAGAAGAAGGTCTTCAGTATCTTGATTGGTATTGCATTGAATCTGTAAATTGCTTTTGGGAGAATGGACATTTTGATGATATTGATTCTTCCAATCCATGAGCATGGAAGATTTTTCCATTTCTTGGTATCCTCTTCTATTTCTTTCTTTAAGGTTTTGTAATTTTCATCGTAGAGATCTTTAACGTCCTTGGTTAAGTTTATTCCAAGGTATTTGATTGTTTTTGTAGCTTTTGTGAATGGGATTGATCTTAGAAGTTCTTCCTCAGCCATGGCATTGTCTGTGTATACAAAGGCTGTTGATTTTTGTGCATTGATTTTATACCCTGCTACTTTGCCAAAATCTTCTATGAGTTCCAATAGTCTCTTAGTAGAGTTCTTTGGGTCCCCTAAATAAAGAATCATGTCATCTGCAAAGAGGGATAGTTTGAGTTCTTCCTTCCCAATTTGTATCCCTTTAATTTCTTTTTCTTGCCTAATAGCTCTGGCTAGAACTTCCAGAACTATATTGAATAGCAGTGGTGAGAGTGGACATCCCTGTCTGGTCCCAGATCTCAGTGGAAATGCTTCCAACTTTTCCCCATTCAATAGGATGTTGGCTGTGGGTTTTTCATAGATTGCTTTGATTGTATTGAGGAATGTTCCTTCCAAACCCAGTTTGCTTAGAGTTTTCATCATGAACGGGTGTTGTATTTTATCAAATGCTTTCTTGGCATCTTTTTTAAAAATTACTAAAAAAGGACAAAAATTTGGGATGACCCATCCAGTCTACTACAAATTTAAACAGAATAAAGGACAATAGGTCAAAAAATATAATCTCTAAAGTAAAATTAACAAAACACAAAGGAGGTTCGTTATAAAGAGAAAATCACCAGGCCAGGCTGTTGCATTTACACAATGCCCTGGGTAATGAGTGCAAACTGAACACCTCATCTGAATCACATTTATATATTTAGCTTGAGATGAGGATTAATGCTATAAATTTCTCATTAAATATTAAATCATCGCTCTCTCTCATCCAGGCAAATTAGCCTAGATATTACTGATGCCAGTGAAACTCCATCCAAGACCTAATTGGAAAGATGTGAACTTTAGCACAAACCAGTAATGCATAAATAGCAGACTTTACCAAGTACAAATAAGCAAAACATGCCCTTCTCTGTACTTCAGAGTCAGGTTGCATGTGAATTTTTAGGCTTTATCAGAACCATTGAATTTACTTTGGGACATAAATGAAATTCTACTTATTTTGCTCATATTTTCAAAATGTCATCTATTTCTGAAACTTTACTACCCCTCTTAGCAAAGGGTTTGGCAGAAGACTATTCAAAGAACAAATAATCACAACTCAAGCAACCCTGGTCGGGGAAACAGAGTGGGTTGGGTTAAAGAAGCCAGGGATGGGATTGGCATCATGGTGTAGCAGTTTAAGCTGCTGTGTGCAAAGCCAGCATCTCATATCAGGGCACAGGTTCGAATCCCAACCGTTCCACTTCCAAACAAGCTCCCTGCTAATGCAGCTGGGAAAGCAGCAGAAGATGGGCCAAGTACCTGGACTGCTGCCACCCACACAGGAGACATGGATGGATTTCCAGTCTTCTGGCTTCGGCATGGCCCAGCCTGGCCATGAGGCCATTTGGGGAGTGAACCAACAGGTGAAAGATCTCCTCCTACCTCCACCCCATAACTCTGCCTTTCAAATAAATTTTTTAAATGTTTTAAAATTTTTTAAAAGATGCCAGGCTTGACTGGATATATGTTAAGACCACAGGAAGGCCGGCGCCGCGGCTCACTAGGCTAATCCTCCGCCTTGCGGCGTCAGCACACCGGGTTCTAGTCCCGGTCAGGGTGCCAGATTCTGTCCCGGTTGCCCCTCTTCCAGGCCAGCTCTCTGCTGTGGCCCAGGAGTGCAGTGGAGGATGGCCCAAGTGCTTGGGCCCTGCACCCCATGGGAGACCAGGAGAAGTACCTGGCTCCTGCCATTGGATCAGCGTGGTGCGCCGGCTGCAGCGCGCCTGCCAGGGCGGCCAATGGAGGGTGAACCAACGGCAAAGGAAGGCCTTTCTCTCTGTCTCTCTCTCTCTCACTGTCCACTCTGCTTGTCAAAAAAAAGAAAGAAAGAAAGAAAGAAAGAAAGAAAGAAAGAAAGAAAGAAAGAAAGAAAGAAAGAAAGAAACCACAGGAAATATTAAAGCCACATCAGACAATGTGGAAGATACATAGGCAACAGATAGAACAGATGTGGTGGTGGCAGTAGCAAGTGGCTCTCCTAGGGCCAGTCACCACCACAGCAATATATTTTAAAGGTGGTACCTGTTATCACATGATCAACAGAAAATCATACCAGTAGTCTATGAAGCAAGAAACAATGATCATGTATCAGTCTTTCCATCATGGTCAAGTAGAATAGAGTGTGCATTATATAGTAAAACAGAACCTGGATTCAAGTCTGAATACTACTATAGGAACAAGTCTTTAATACCCACTACTTCACTAAGTGTTAGCATTTATGCAAATCACTTTTTAAAATTATTATTTTGTTTCTTATTTTTTATGTACACGAAGCATTACATACACATTTTTATGGAGTACACTACTGTATTCTGATACATATACCCACTGTAAATCAATCAAACCAGTCAATTAGCCTTTCCATTTCCATGTCTTATTTTTGTGTTTGGAGCCTACTAGCTCCTCACTTCTAGTTCGTTATACATTGTATTACACATTATTGTGAACTATAATTGTCCTATTGTGCTGTGGGCAACTATCTGCATTCCCCTGATAGCTAGTGTTATTAAGTATTTTTCTCATGTGTTTGTGAGCTGACTGTATTTCTTCTTTTGAGTAATGTCTATTCAGATATTTTCCTATCTCTTGACTGGATTGCTTGGAATTTTATTGTTTCTGTTTTAGTCACAGTTCCTTATATATTCCAGATATTAATCCTTTGTCAGATGCATAGTTTGAAAAATATTTTTTGCCATTCTGTTGATTATCTTATCACTTTATAACTCCTTTGCTATGCAGAAGTTTCTTAGTTTTATATAACCCATCTGAAAGGGTTTTCAATGTCTTAAGATGTTTTACTTGAATTTTATTTTAAGTTTCATAGTTTAGGACTGATGTTTAGGTCTTCGGCCCATTTTGATGCATTTTGAACTGATTTTTGCAAAGGGTGAGAGGTAGGAATCAAATTGAAACCTTCTACAAATGATATCCAATTTTCCCAGCACCATTTATTAAAGAAGATATCCTGTCTTCAGTTTTTACTTTTGACATCTTTGTCAAAGATCAGTTGTCTGCAGATGTGTGGGTTAATTTCTATTCCATTGGTTGCTGTGTCTGTTTTTATGCCAGTACCATGCTGTTCTCCTTATAATAGCACTGTAATATGCCTTGACACAGTATTGTGATGCCTACAGCTTTTTTATTCAAAGGTTATTTTGGCTATTTGGTCTTTGTGCTTCCATATGAATCTTAGGTTTGTTTTGTCTAGATCTGGACAGAAGGTCATTCGTATTTTGAATGGGGATTGTGTAGAATCTGTAAGTCACTTCGGGTGATATTTTAACAATGTTACTTTTCCCAATCCATCAACAGGGGAAGTCTGCTACTTTTATGTACCCTCTTGAAGTACAAGCACATTAACAGTTTGCAATTGTCACTGAAGGAGGAAGTGTCTCATATCCTTGTTTAAATTTATTCTAAGGAATTTTCTTTATATTTTGGTAGCTATTGTGAATAGTCATAGGATTGCTCTTATACTTTCCTTCTCAAGTGAGTTAAACATTTGTGTATAAATATGTTACTGATTTTTGCATGTTTATTTTGTATAATGAGACTTTATTGAATTTATTTTTCAGAACTAATCATTTCATTATTAGGTTATTTTAAATACATATATATATAAATTCACATAATCAGCAAATGGGAATAATTTCACTTCTATCTTTCTGATATGTATGCCTTTTATTGCTTTCTCTTGTATAACAGTTCTGGCTAAAAATTCCAGTGGGACATTGAATAAGAATAATGATGGTGGGCATTCTTGTCTGGTCCCAAATCTTGGAGAAAATGCACTTAGCTTTCCTTATCTAACGTGATGCTGTCTGATTTGTCATATATAACCTTTATTATATTGAAGTATGTTCCTTCTGTACCTACATTGTTCAAGGTATTTATCATGAATGAATCTTGAATTCTATGGAATGCTTTTTCTGTATCTTTTGGGATGATCACATGATTTTAGTGCTTTGTTTGACAGGATGTATTACATTTATTGATTTCCATATGTTGAATCATGCCTGCACCCCTGAGATAAATCTCACCTGATCATGATGAATGATTTTTTTTGATGTGTTATTGGATTCAATTTGTTAGTACTTTGATAGGAATAGGAATTCTTGCATCTTAGTTCTTCTGGGATATTAATTTAAAACTTTTCTTCTTTAATGAATCCTTGTCTGGTTGTGATATCAGGGTAAATCTAATTTCAAACAATGAACTTGAAAGGCTTCCCTTGCTTGTGATTTTTAGAATGGCTTGAGAAAAACTGGTGTTTGTTTTTCCTTAAAAGTCTGGCACAGTTCAGCAGAAAGCCATATCATCCGGGGCTTCTTTTTGAAGACTTTTGATTATTGATTTAAAATCATTACTTATTACTGGTCTGTTCAGGTTTTCTGTGCAACTTGTTTCCATCTTACTAAGCTAAACTTTTCCAAAGTTTATCAATATCTTTTGTTCTTCTGTTCCTTCAGTGGTAATATAACATTTTCATCTGATTCTATTGATTAGAATCTTCTTTCTTTTCTTGGTTAGTTTAACTACAAATTTAATGATTTTGTTTAACTTTTCTAAAAGATAATCCCATTTATTTGATTTATTGTGTGTTGTTTGTGTAGTTTTTAGTCCATTTATCTCTGAATTGATCTATATCATTTCTTTCCTTCTGCTAAATTTGGGTTTGCTTCTTATTTGCTAGATCCCTGAGATGCAGTCACAGAATGTCTATTTGATATTCCTTTTATATTGGCACTTACTGATACACGGTTCCTCATCATACTGCCCTTGATGTATCCTATAGCTTTAATATGTTATGTTGCCATATCCATTGGTTTCAAGGAATTGTGTTAACTTCCTTTTGATTTCTTCAAGGATTGATTTTTCATTTAGGAGCATGTTGTTTAGTCTCTTCATATTTTTATAATTTCTAGAATTTCTTTTGTTGTTGGTTTCTAGCTTTATCCCATTTTGGTCAGAAGAATACTTTATATGATGTTGATTATTTTCAATTTGGGACTTGTCTTGTGACCTAATATGTGGTACATGCTAGAGAAAATCCCTAGTACTGATGAAAATATTGTATATTCTGCCACTGTTGGATGAGTCGTTCTGTGAATGTCTGTTTATTCTCTTTGGCCTATACTGTGGTTTTAACTCCAACATTTCTTTGTTAATTTTTCATCAGATGATCTGTCCATTGATGTAAACTGGGTGTTTTGAATTCTCCTTGTATTATTGTACTGGAGTTTATCTCTTGGTTTAGATCTAATGATGTTTGTTTTATAAAATTAGATGCACCAATATTAGGCATATATAGATTTCTAGTGGTGTCATCTTATTGAATTGATGCCTAGATTATTATATAGTGACTTTGTCTCATTTTCTGGCTCATATCTTTTAATTTTTAAAAAGGTGTATGTATTTTAATTGAAAGAATTACAGAGAGAGAGAGAAATCATCTATCCACTAGCTCACTCCCCCAAATGGCTGCAACAGTTAGGACTGGGCCAGACCAAAGCCAGGAGCAGGAACTTCTTCCAGGTCTCCCACATGGGTGCAGGGGCTCATGGACCTTAGCCATCTTCTGCTGCTTTCCCAGGCCATAGGCAGGGAGCTGGAACAAAAGTGGAGCAGCTGAGATCCCAACTGGCAGGCACATGTGATGCCGACATTGTGGCAGGCACCAGCTTTACCCAATATGCCAAAGCACTGGCCCCTTACAATTAATATTTTAAAGACTCTTTTGTCTGATACAAGCACAGCTATGGTGCAGCAGGTTAACACCCTGGCCTGAAGCGCCAACCTCCCATATGGGCACCGGTTCTAGTCCCAGCTGCTCCTCTTCCGATCCAGCTCTCTGCTGTGGCCTGGGATAGCAGTAGAAGATGGCCCAAGTGCTTGGACCCTTGCACCTGGGTGGGAGACCCGAAAGAAGCTCCTGGCTCCTGGCTTTGGATCGGTGCAGCAATGGCTGCTGCGGCCAATTGGGGAGTGAACCATCGGATGGAAGACCTCTCTTTCTCTCTTTCTCTCTCTCTCTGCCTCTCCTCTGTCTGTGTAACTCTGATTTTCAAATAAAAATAAATAAATCTCTAAAAAAAAGACTATTTTGTCTGATACAAGCACAGCTATGCATGAACACTTTTGTTGCTGTTCACATTAAATACTTTTTCCATCCTTTCACTTTCAGTCTGCGTGTGTGTCCTTACTAGGGAAGTACATTCATCGTAGGCAGCATATCATTGAGATTTCTTTACTCTAATCCATTCACCCAGTCTGTATCTTTTAATTCAATAATTCATCTCATTTGTTTTTGATGTTATTATTGATAAGTAATGACATTTTTTTCATTTTTAAAATGTTCTTCTGCTTATTTTGAATATCCTATTTTCTATGTCTAATATTCTATACATTCACAAGTTTTCATGATGGTTTTTATCTTTCTTTTGCTTCTGTATATAGAACTCCCTTAAGCAACTTATGCAAGACTGATCTGTTGGTGATGAATTTCTTCAACTTTTGCCTGTTTTAGAAAGTCTTTATTTCTTCTCCACTTCTGAAGGATAACTTCGCTGAGTAAAGTATTCTTAGTTGGCAGTTATTTTCTCTCAGAAGATAGAATATATCATTCCATGACTACCTGGCCTATACATTTTCTGTTGTAAAATCCACTGTTAATCTGTTGGGGGTTCCCTTATTTGTCACTTCGTGCTTTCCTCTCACAAAGTTTAGGGTTCTCTCTTTGTGTTGCACTAATGAGAATCTGACTGTGTTGTGTCATGGAGAGGGTGTTTTCTGGTTCTGTGTATTTGGGTTCCTATGGACCTTCAGTTCTTGAATGTCCATCTTTCTCAACATTGGGTACGTTTTTAATTATTATGTAATTGAATGATCTTTCTCAGCCTCTACTTGGTTGCCTTCAGTATTCTAATATTTACTCCTTTAATGGTATCCCAAAGTCTCAGAGGTTATCTTCATTTTGTTCATCTTTTTGCATCTTATCTTCATGTTATTTCAAAAGACTGTTGAAGTTCAGATTTGTTCTGCATGATGTAGTCTGTTGTTGAGAATTTCAGCAGTATCTTTTAAATTTGATTTACTGAGTTCTTAATTTACAAGATTTTAATTTGATTCTTTTTCAAGATCTCTATCACTTTCTGAATCTCTCATTTATATCATGTGTTTGTTGCTTGATTTTTTATGTCTGTTTATATTGCTTGTATCTCTGGGAATTCTTATAATCATTCTTTAAGTTTTTGTCAGATATTTTGTCAGTCACTTTTCAATGTAATCTGTTACTAAAGCATTACTGTATTCCTTTGAGGGCATTATATTGTCTTTCTTTTCCATTCTTCCTGCATTTCTATGTTAGTATTCATCACATCTGACAGATTAGTTGCTTCTAACCACTTTCAGCAAGTGGCTTTCATGGTAAAAGGTTTCTTCCTGAAGATGTGTCTTTAGGTGTCAGTTTGATAGGTTATTTTGATTTTATTTCTGGTTGGATGCTATAGTCTAGTTTCCCTGGACCTTTTTCCACAATTATTGATTGCAGCAACAGTAGGGGCATGGGTTTAACCAGTGAGATCCAACAGGGCTGTGGAAGTCTTTGTAGCAGCCTGTGGAGCAAGGTCTGATACTGCAGTTTGGCTGGCATTGTGGGAGAGCCCCGAAGTCCTGGGGGAGCTGCTCAGACATCTGTATTGGCAGGTACATGGTCGAGGTTATGTTAGGCACCAGCCTCCACATTTTGGGTGAGGCAGACCTCACTTTCTATCCAACGTCTGGACACCTGCTTACCTTCTCTTCTCCCAGGCAGACAACTATTCTCTCATGTTATGTGGCCTGGATCTGGAGGAGGAATGGGAGTGCAGTCCCATGGCCATCTACATCCCAGTGTCAGATCACATCCAGATCCCAGAGTCCCACAGAACTGTGAAGCACAGGATAGGGCTCAGGAACCTTTACTCCAGGCTGCCTGCTACTGAGGTATACTTACAGTCCCACACAACCGCAACGAACCACAGGTGATGTCAGCTGGGATAGAAACACAATTGACTGGTGCCATGAGTGACCACTCAGAACCAGAGCGGGTACAGCTCCTCCATGTGCAGGCACTGAGTTGGGCAGAGCAGTTTTTACTATCTTCCCAGTAATGGTTTTACTAGATACCAGATTCAATCTGGCATTGTGGGACAGCAGGTTAAATCAGTGCTTCAACACTGACATGCCATATCAGAGTGTCAGTTCAATTCCCAGTTGCTCCACTTTAGCATTCTGTTAATGCACATGGGAAAGCAACAGAAGATGACCCAAGTACTTGGGCCCCAGCCGTTCATGTGGGAAGCCCAAATGGAATTCCCGACTTCTGGCACCAACCTGGCCCAGACCAAGATGTTGTGACCATTTGGGGAGTAAGCCAGCAAACACAAGGTCTCAGTTGGTCTCTCTCTCTCTCTTTAAAATAAACAAATAACTTTTTCTTAAAAAAAAAAAAAAGCAATGGCACATTTCAATACATTGAGTGGACTAGTCATCTATGGCAGAAATCTTGCTTCTTGCTGTCTACCCACAATTAGGACAGAGGTGAGGAAGCAGTGCCTTGGCCACCTAGGCTGACACTAAACTGGGCTGCACTTGAGTCTCCCAGCTAAAGGGCCCCATACAGTCTTGCAGATGCATACCACGCCTCACCCATTTCACTGGGATTAGGTCTCTGCCTGATGTCAAGGAAGAACCAGAGCCTGCATCTGTGAATGGTGTGGTCTGGCTTCCTGGATTCTTGCGAAGATGACATGATGCATGAACAGCTGTTCAACAGTGTCTGTGGGAAAATCACTGGGGCATCGTACCTAGTTGCTGCCTTGCTTTGTCTTCATCTAAATCACTTGATTAATCCTTATAACTCTCAGTATCACTTGAAGGCCCTAATAATACCTATCCCTTATTCTTTTCAAGACCACTAAAAAGAGATAATTTACTTAAAACATGTTGCTTATCAAGTGGCAAAGTTCCATAAATGGTAGCTGAAGTAACAGGGGCTTTTATACCCTTAGGTTTTTTCAGCACATTGGGTGCAGATAATTAATTTTTATTGAAACAATGGCAAATTATGAGGCAGGCATTTGGCACAGCAGTTAAAATGTCCATATTCCATGTCAGAGTGCCTGGGTTCAAGCCCTGACTCCATTCTCAATTCTACCTCCCTGTAATGCAGATCCTAGGATACAGAGGTGATACAGTGGTGATGGCTCAAGTAATTGGGTTCCTGCCACTTACATGGGAGTTCTGAATTAGAGTCCTGGCTCCAGGCCCCAAACTTCTGAGGGCACATGGAGAATAAATCAATAAATAGAAAATATTGTCTCTTCTCCTCCCCCCCCCTTACTCTCTCTCTCTTCCTTCCCCACAAATACAATTTTTAAAGCATTGGTAAATTACCTTTCCACATTCATTTTGCATAGTATCACAGGGAGCTGTACTAATATGCATCATCTCTTCAAATAGTACAATAAAATGGTGATTTTATTAGAATGTAACAAAAACATTTCAATAATAGCAAAGGAGTATATCTCCCATTTACTAGTGTTTTTGTATAGACCATTGAAAATAAAAATCCCCTATGTGTTCTAGGGTAGCTCCCCTCTGCCTCCAGGATTTGGTACAAGCAGCAGGTAATAAACAGCTCCATAAGACCTGACCCGAGAAAGTCCCCTTCTGCACCTTTAGCCTTGGCCAGGACCTAACCTCAGCATCATCCTTAAGGAAACTGTGGTAATAGAGAAAGTTGCTTCTGTGTCCTTCAGTTCTGGGACTGTGCCTGTTGGTGCAGGCACCCTCCACGTCTTGCAGCTCTTGGTTCTCATGGAAGATCCCCATGGGATCCGGAGTGGACCCTATCTACATTCCAATGCTCCAGGCCAATACCTCCCAGTACATAGCTACCTGAATCTAAAATATGAGATCTGGACGTGGTCTCCACTACATCCTGAAATTCTGGGATGCCTGGGAATTCGTGTGCTTGCCCTGTGAAACCTGGGGATGACTCTATCTCCATTTCATTGTCGAGAGCCCATGGTTTCTGGTGCACAATCCTCACCAATAAATTACAGTTTCCTATGACATTTTGGCAAAGAACACTTATTGCCTTTCATCACCAAGACTGTGACTACCAGTATTAGATTTGTCAACAACGTAGGAACTCACCTTGCCAGTGCACCTACCTAGAGCAACTTGTATTTGATCTATGGACTGGGGCAAAGTCCCCTTCATGTGGCCCAGTGCTGGAAATGAGGGTTTTGGTGCTTTATGCCTCAGCATCACCATGCCCACCCAGAAGAATATATGGAAGAATCCAGCTACATAAAACAGTTACAGGACCACAGTCACTGATGCTGAAGACCCAGCATCACATAGACTTGCCTAACAGGACAGGAGACTGCCCTCCCTGTCACTGTCCCCATGCATGTATACTGCCATCAAAAACCTTAGAGTGACTGACGCTCAACTATTTGGGACCTGAAGACATGCACCTTTGGAAGCCCATATCCACTTCAAAATCATAGTACAATCTCCAAGAATGGTGCAAACTAGGCAACTGTGGTTCTCGTAGATACTTCTGACACCAGTTGCAGTTGAAGAAATCACTTGAGAGTTTACATTTCTGTGTCTACCTAGAACCAAAGCCAAAGCAACTGCCCACCTGACACATTGCATTCCACATAAATGAAAAAAAGTCATCTCCAATGAGAGCTATTCCATAAAGAAAAAGGATTTGTTATACCAAATGAACAAACATCACAACAGGGCCATAGGAAACATGAAGCATCAAGATCATATGACATTTCCAAAAGGACACACTAGTTTAACAGAAACAGATACTGGTTTGAATAAAATTAGTAAACTCCTGAATCAGAATCTAAAGTTGGGGCTGGTTTTGTGGTTCAGTGATTAAGTTACCACTTGAGACACAAGCATCCCATAATGGAATGGAGCTTAAGTTCTTTTTTCTTTTTCTTTCCTTTTTTTTTTTTTTTTTTTGGAGCATTAGTTCTAATCCCAGATGTTTTACTTATGATCCATTTCCTAATAGTGTGCCTGGCAAATCCGCAGAGGACGGCTCAAGGACCTGAGTCCCTGTCACCCATGTGAGAGGTCTGGATGGCGTTCCAGGCTCCTGGCTTCAGCCTAGACCATCCCCAGCCATTGCAGCCATTTGGAGAGTGAATGAGCATATAGAATATTTCCCTTTCTCTCTTTCTCTAGTCTACCATTTATCTTTCTATCAGATAAATAAATCATTATCACTTTTTTAAAAAGAGTTAAAAATAATGATCTTAACAAAACACAATGAGATATAAGACAACACAGATAGTCAAGTCAAAGAAGAAGGAAAACCAATGCAAGATACAAATGAGCAATTCAACAAAGATATAGAAATCATTAAAGAACCAATAAAAAGGGTATTTTCTTTTTATATTTTTTCTTTTACTTTTTAATGATTTTTAACAGTCAGTGTGGTTTCTAGATACATTTCTAAGAATATAATGCTATTCCATTGTCCCACCTTCCCACTCTTCCTGTCTCTCCCTCCTACCCTGCTTCCTTCTCACTTTCATTCTTTTTTTTATTATTGAGAAAATATATTTAAAATTATGTTGCAGTAAAAAGGCTTAATACTTTACCAATCAGAAGTTTTGGAACTAAAAATTTAAATCAATTAAGCAACTAATACAATTAAGAGCTGAAACACAGAAGAGCCAAAGATCAAAGAATGTTTTATCTTGAAGGCAAGAATTTTGAAATAATTCAGTCAGACAAAAGTAAAGAGAAAATAATTTAAAAAGATGATGAAAGCCAATGAGAAATATGAGATTTCATTAAGTGAACAAATATTCAGATTAAATTACCTGAGAAGGGAAGGAAAAAAGCATTGAGCATCTATTAAGTAAAATAATTGTTAAAAACTTCAGAAGTTTTAAAAGACATATAGACATCCAGAGACATGAAGCTCAAAGGACCCTAACCAGACTCAACAAAAAGACCTTTTCCTATGCATTTTATAGCCAAATCGTCAAACGTTAAGGATGAGAGAAACCTACAGACAGTGAGAGAAAAATGTAGAGTTACATAAAAAAGGATAAGCAATTAGAAAGAAAGAAAGAGAGAGAGAGAGAGAGAGAGAGAGAGAGAGAGAAGAATCTTCCATCTGCTGGTCACTCCCCAAATGCCAGGCTGAGCCAGGAGCTCAGAGTTTCTTCTGGGTCTCTCACCTGAGTGCAGGAGCCCACGGACTTGGAACTTCTGCTGCTTTCTCAGGCACAGTAGTAGGGACGTGCACTGGAAATGAACAACCAGGAGGCAAAGCTGCACGTATATGGATGCTGAACTCAGGCTGTGGCTTAACCGACTACACGAAAATGCTGACTCCATATTCAAGGTCTTGAAAGAAAAAACTTCCAATCAACAATACTATATCCAGTAAAGTTATTATTTAGACGTAAAGGAGAAATAAAGTATGTCCAAGGCAAACAAAAGCAGAGAATTCTTCACTACCACATCATTCTTATAAGAAATCCTGAAGGGATTTCTACATTAAAAATAAAAGGATCATGATAACCGTCATGAAAACACATGGCAGTGCAAAAGTCACTAGCATAGCATATACCAAAAAAAGAAGAGAATCCAATCTTATCATTACAGAAAGCTACAGAAGCACTAAGAGAATAATGAGAGGCAGACAGAGAGAAAATATATAATACTCTCTGTAAGCACTGAACAGGATGACAGAAAATACTTTTCATCAATGAATGTAAATGGATTTTAAATTTTCCAATCAAAAGATATAGGTCAACTGAATGGCAAAGAAAAGGACCTAACTATATACTCCCTAGAAGTAATTTAATTCACAGCTAAATGTACACAAATATTGAAATTGAAATGTTGGAAAAAGATAGACCATGCAAATGGAAACTAGAAATAAGTTGGAATAGCTGCACTCATATCAGACAAAATTAAGTTTAAATCAAAAATTGTAAGAGAGCAACAGGAGAGAATTTTTTTTTTTCACAAGCATTAACAAAATAGACAAGACTTTGGTCTAACTAAGAAAGAAAAAAGTGTCAAATAAGGAAAATTAGAGATGTAAAACTAGACATTACAACTGGTACCACAGAAATATACAGGATCATAAGAAACTACTATTAACAACTATATGCTAATATTGTAAAAACTAGAATAAATGTACAATTTCCTGTATATTTACAGCCAACCAATATTAAGTCAAAAATATGCAGAAAAACTGCGCAGACTACAATCAGATGAAGAGACATCTGAACAAATGACACAAATATCTGCAAACTACTTATCTGACAAAAGATTAAGATCTAGAATATATCAGGAACTCAAAATCTCAACAAGAAACAACTAGTCTGGTTCAGCAATGGGTAAAGGACCTGAATAGACAGTTCTCAACAAACATATGAGAAAAATGCTGAATACCTCTAGTCATTGGGGAAATGCAAATCAAAATCATAATGAGATATCACCTCACCCCTGTTAGAATGGCTATTATCAAAATAAGAGAAAGTGTGGGATGCCAGTGCCGCAGGCAAAGGATTAGCTTACTGCACCATAGCGCCGACCCTGATCACATTTTTCTACATCCAGCTGTCATGTGATGGATATCTGGATTGATGCCATAGCTATACACATGGGGGGTGTCAGGTAACTATTGCATAAGCTTATTTTATTTTCTTTGGGTATATTCTCAGGACTGTATGGCTGGGTGATATGGTATATAAATTTTTAGATTTCTGTTGAGTCTTATTACTGTCTTCCATAATGCTTGTACCAGTCTACATTCCCACCAACAGTGTTTTAGTGAGTCTTTTTAATCCACATCTACACCAGCATTTGTTATATTTTTATTTTTGCATAATAGCACTTCTGAGGTGACATGAAAATTCATTGTGAAGCCACAGAATTCTTGAGCCTAGAACCACAGTATAAATTTCTCAGAAGTAAGCCAATAATATTTTTCTAAATAGCGCAGTCCAACCAGTAATGAAAATGACTTCCAACCAGTGGGGACAGGTATAATATATCCTCAGTCCCTATAAGAATGAACTTGGATAAATTCTTTCATAACCACCCATTCTACACATGCAGAAACGGTTTATGTGCTTGTGTCACTTGGTTCTAGAAAGAGGTTCTAAATATGGTCTCAGCTAATGAAGGAAGGAAGGTTTTGGTAAGTGCAATCAACAGTGAGGACAGAAGAGGAATCAGTTTCCTTGGAAATGAACAAGGCTCCTTTCCTATATGCTGTTGGGCAAAAACTGGAACAAATTTCAACAGAGTAATGGAAGTTAACATAAAAGCATTTCTGCACAAATTCTCATGACCTAATTTTAACCTCTGATAAAAGTAAATTTCATCTTATGCAATTTTGTTGAAAATAGTAATCATAACCAAAAAAAGTCTTCTAAATTTCTTACAGAACTGCCATACGTTCCAGCAAAACCTCTGGTAGTTATGTATCTAAAAGAAAGGAAATCAGTGTATCAAAGCAATACCTGCTCCACTTAATGTAGCACTATTACAATAGTCAAGATATGGAATCATCCAAGGTGTCCATCATTAGATGAATCAGTAAAGAAAATGTGGTATATACATACGATGGAATACTATTCAACCATAAAAAGAATGAAATAGTGTCAATTGCTACAAAATAAACCAGACATAGAAAAACAAATACTGAATTCATGCTGTTCCTCAGGCGTGTAGCTAAGAAAGAAACTCTATGTGCACACAGAACAGTGATTACCACAGACTGGGAAGGATGGACTGGATAAAAGGGAGTTGGATAATAGGTACAAAACTGGATTAGTGTTACACACCATAGTGAAGAGACTACAGTTCACATTGATCTAGTACAAATTGTATGAAGAAATCGAAGAAATAAAACCCAAATCTCCAACTATAAAGTAATGTCAAGAAATACTGATTTTCCTGTTTTGATCAGTACACATTGTGTATTTGCATTGAAATATCACAAAGTAACTCCTAAACACAAACAATTGTTACTAATATAATTGCTTTTAAAAAGACAATTTATCTAGGATTGACCACATACTAGGCCATAAAGCAAGTCTCAGCAAATTCAAAAGAATTAGAATCATACCATGCAGCTTCTCAGACCATAAAGGAATGAAGTTGGAAATTAGCAACTCAGGAATCCCTAGAGCATATGCAAACACATGGAGATTGAACAACATGCTCCTGAATGAACAATGGGTCATAGAAGAAATTAAAAGAGAAATCAAAAACTTTCTGGAAGTAAATGAGAATAACAGCACAACATACCAAAACTTATGGGATACAGCAAAAGCAGTGTTAAGAGGAAAGTTTATATCAATAGGTGCCTACATCAAGAAATTGGAAAGGCACCAAATAGATGAACTTTCAACACATCTCAAGGATCTAGAAAAACTACAGCAAACCAGACCCAAATCTAGTAGGAGAAGAGAAATAATTAAAATCAGAGAAGAAATCAACAGGATTGAATCAAGAAAAACATTCCAAAAAATCAGCCAAACGAGGAGCTGGTTTTTTGAAAAGATAAACAAAATTGACACCCCATTGGCGCAACTAACTTAAAAAAGAAGAGAAAAGACCCAAATCAATAAAATCAGAGATGAAAAAGGAAAGGTAACAAAAGACACCACAGAAATAAAAAGAATCATCAGAAATTACTACAAGGACTTGTATGCCAGCAAACAGGGAAACCTAGCAGAAATGGATAGATTCCTGGACACATGCAACCTACCTAAATTGAACCAGGAAGACATAGAAAACCTAAACATACCCATAACTGAGACAGAAATTGAAACAGTAATAAAGGCCCTCCCAACAAAGAAAAGCCCAGGACCAGATGGCTTCACTGCTGAATTCTACCAGACATTTAAAGAAGAACTAACTCCAATTCTTCTCAAACTATTCAGAACAATCGAAGAAGATGGAATCCTCCCAAATTCTTTCTATGAAGCCAGCATCACCTTAATCCCTAAGCCGGAAAAAGATGCAGCACTGAAAGAGAATTACAGACCAATATCCCTGATGAACATAGACGCAAAAATCCTCAATAAAATTCTGGCCAATAGAATGCAACAACACATCAGAAAGATCATCCACCCAGACCAAGTGGGATTTATCCCTGGTATGCAGGGATGGTTTAATGTGCGCAAGACAATCAATGTGATATACCACATTAACAGACTGCAGAAGAAAAACCATATGATTCTCTCAATAGATGCCGAGAAAGCATTTGATAAAATACAACACCCGTTCATGATGAAAACTCTAAGCAAACTGGGTATGGAAGGAACATTCCTCAATACAATCAAAGCAATCTATGAAAAAACCACAGCCAACATCCTATCGAATGGGGAAAAGTTGGAAGCATTTCCACTGAGATCTGGTACCAGACAGGGATGTCCACTCTCACCACTGCTATTCAATATAGTTCTGGAAGTTCTAGCCAGAGCTATTAGGCAAGAAAAAGAAATTAAAGGGATACAAATTGGGAAGGAAGAACTCAAACTATCCCTCTTTGCAGATGACATGATTCTTTATTTAGGGGACCCAAAGAACTCTACTAAGAGACTATTGGAACTCATAGAAGATTTTGGCAAAGTAGCAGGGTATAAAATCAATGCACAAAAATCAACAGCCTTTGTATACACAGACAATGCCATGGCTGACGAAGAACTTCTAAGATCAATCCCATTCACAATAGCTACAAAAACAATCAAATACCTTGGAATAAACTTAACCAAGGACGTTAAAGATCTCTACGATGAAAATTACAAAACCTTAAAGAAATAAATAGAAGAAGATACCAAGAAATGGAAAAATCTTCCATGCTCATGGATTGGAAGAATCAATATCATCAAAATGTCCATTCTCCCAAAAGCAATTTATAAATTCAATGCAATACCAATCAAGATACCGAAGACCTTCTTCTCAGATCTGGAAAAAATGGTGCTGAAATTTATATGGAGGCACAAGAGACCTCGAATAGCTAAAGCAATCTTGTACAACAAAAACAAAGCCGGAGGCATCACAATACCAGATTTCAGGACATACTACAGGGCAGTTGTAATCAAAACAGCATGGTACTGGTACAGAAACAGATGGATAGACCAATGGAACAGAATTGAAACACCAGAAATCAACCCAAACATCTACAGCCAACTTATATTTGACCAAGGATCTAAAACCAATTCCTGGAGCAAGGACAGTCTATTCAATAAATGGTGCTGGGAAAATTGGATTTCCACGTGCAGAATCATGAAGCAAGACCCCTACCTTACACCTTACACAAAAATCCACTCAACATGGATTAAAGACCTAAATCTACGACCTGACACCATCAAGTTACTAGAGAACATTGGAGAAACCCTTCAGATATTGGCACAGGCAAAGAATTTCTGGAAAAGACCCGGGAGGCACAGGCAGTCAAAGCCAAAATCAACTATTGGGATTGCATCAAATTGAGAAGTTTCTGTACTGCAAAAGAAATAGTCAGGAGAGTGAAGAGACAACCGACAGAATGGGAAAAAATATTTGCAAACTATGCAACAGATAAAGGGTTAATAACCAGAATCTACAAAGAGATCAAGAAACTCCACAAAAACAAAACCAACAACCCACTTAAGAGATGGGCCAAGGACCTCAATAGACATTTTTCAAAAGAGGAAATCCAAATGGCCAACAGGCACATGAAAAAATGTTCAAGGTCATTAGCAATCAGGGAAATGCAAATCAAAAGCACAATGAGGTTTCACCTCACCCCGGTTAGAATGGCTCACATTCAGAAATCTACCAACAACAGATGCTGGCGAGGATGTGGGGAAAAAGGGACACTAACCCACTGTTGGTGGGAATGCAAACTGGTCAAGCCACTATGGGAGTCAGTCTGGAGATTCCTCAGGAACCTGAAGATAACCCTACCGTTCGACCCAGCCATCCCACTCCTTGGAATTTACTCAAAGGAATTTAAATTGGCAAACAAAAAAGTGGTCTGCACCCTAATGTTTATTGCAGCTCAATTCACAATAGCTAAGACCTGGAACCAACCTAAATGCCCATCAACGGTAGACTGGATAAAGAAATTATGGGACATGTACTCTTTAGAATACTATACCGCAGTAAGAAACAACGAAATCCAGTCATTTGCAACAAAATGGAGGAATCTGGAACACATCATGCTGAGTGAAATAAGCCAGTCCCAAAGGGACAAATACCATATGTTCTCCCTGATCGGTGACAACTGACTGAACACCAAAAAGGAAACCTGTTGAAGTGAAATGGACACTATGGGAAATGGTGACTTGATCAGCATAACCCTGACTGTTAATGAACAACTTAATACATTATCCCTCTTAGTAGTTTTTTTGTCTGTTCTACTTATTATGACTGGTTTAATTCTGTAATTATCACACAGTTATTCTTAAGTGTTGAAAATTAACTGAAATGTGATCCCTGTTAAACATAAGAGTGGGAATAAGAGAGGGAAGAGATGTGTAATTTGGGACATGCTCAAGCTGACTTGCCCCAAATGGTAGAGTTAGAAACATACCAGGGGATTCCAATTCAATCCCATCAAGGTGGCATGTACCAATGCCATCTCACTATTCCAAGTGATCAATTTCAGTTCACAATTGATCATAATGAAAGGACTAAGAGTCAAAGGGAGCACATAAACAAGTCTAGTACCTGCTAACACTAACCGATGGAATAAATAAAGGGGAGAGTGATCCAACATGGGAAGTGAGATACTCAGCAGACTCATAGAATGGCAGATGTCCTAAATAGCACTCTGGCCTCAGAATCAGCCCTAAAGGCATTTGGATCTGGCTGAAAAGCCCATGAGAGTATTTCAGGCATGGAAAGCCAAGACACTCTGGCAAAAAGATCTCTGTGAGTGAGATCCCAGTGGAAAGAACAGGTCTTCAAAGAAGGAGGTACCTTTCTCTGAAGGGAGGAGAGAACCTCCACTTTGACTATGACCTTGTCTAAACAAGATAAGAATCGGAGAACTCAGAGGGCTTCCATAGCCTTGGAAACTCATGACTGGAGCATAGGGAGATTACTGATGCCATAGACAGGAGTGTCAATTGATAAAGTCAACAACAGGAGTCACTGTGCACTTACTCCTCATGTAGGATCTCTGTGCTGTGCATTGAGATTTAATGCTATAACGAGTACTCAAACAATATATTTCACTTTGTGTTTCTATGGGGGTGCAAACCGTTGAAATCTTTACTTAATGCATACTAAACTGATCCTCTGTAAAAAAAAAAAAAAAAAGAAATTATCAACTCCCAACTTGACTCTCACTGGGATTAAACATGACAATAGGTCTGATCTGATTTCATCATCATTTAAAAAAAATCATCTATTATTTTTCACTTTATGTTTCTGTGTGGGAGCAAACTGTTGAAATCCATACTTAATGTATACTAAGCTGATCTTCTGTATATTAAGATAATCTAAAATGAATCTTGAAGTGAATGGAAGGGGAGAGGGAGTGGGAAAGGGGAGGGTTGTGGTTGGGAGGGACGGTATGGGGGGGAAGCCATTGTAATCCATAAATCGTACTTTGGAAATTTATATTCATTAAATAAAAGTTTAAAAAAAAGAAAAAAAAAGACAATTTAAAGGGGAAAAAAAATCCCAAATATTTGACTCAGTCAATTTCAGGAGTCTACATTTAAAAAAATGTGTTAATTCTATGGCAGAAAGTATATATTTTCAGAAAAAAAATAAAAATAAGAACAGCAGATTTCCTGTATATAAAACAGTAGATATTTTTTACATACTTCACCAGATCTTCACTGAGCTCCATGAACTGACATTTCCAATGAGATTATGTAAAATGTTATAAATGAAAATGGATTAGTTCAGGACATACTATTTGTAAGAGAGGAAATTTTTCCTCTGACATCCAATTCTTTCAAGAATTGGAAATATATCATTTTTCTATGTGATGCTCCATAAAGCAGTGAAGTAAATGAGGATAATCTGGAGCCAACAAAATACCTATGAATAATTCTTCTTGGAAAATGATAGCAAATAAAACATTTCATTATGGATTGACAGCCCTAGAAAGCAACCTCATGGGAATAAGAGCTTTTTAGCTCTGGGAGTGACCCAGTGATGTCATCGAGTTCAAAATCTTCCCCTATGTTAGGTGGAATTAAAGTTGCTCAGAGATAGCAAGTGGTATCGCGGATCACCCATTTTAGTCATTACTAGACTGAGGTAAGAACTATAATCTTCAAAGATTTATTTCTGGTCCTTTTATGAAGGCGATGATTTTCAGCCTCAAGTGCCAGCCTTGTGAATGAAGAATAGCACAGTCTTTTAAGTTATTTTCAGTAATTCTAGAAATGTGATGGGAATTTTCTTGTAATACAGCTATGAAAAACAAATGTAAAAACTGACTTTGTTTTCACTTAGAACTACACAAACTCAGTATGGTAAACAAATGCTTTCATGCTGCCCAGAAGCTCACCAAATATTCTGGGAAAGATTCAAGGAATTACTGCACTGTAACAAGATGCTTCATTGCAGAATTCTTGGGGATTTGATCAGTGGAACCAACTCTGACATAACAGCCATTGTGTCAAAAAGGCAATGCTGTGCATGTAGAACCTGCTCGCTCACATCAAAACACAGAAAGGTAACTAAAACAGCCACCCACAGCTTGGGACGATCTCCAGTGTCCGCATACTTATTTACCATTATTTATGTTGTGTCATAACTGAAGTATTGGCTTGTGCATTTTCATAATAAACTTGGATCACTGATTTAAATCTAGGACCATATTTAGTGGAACACCAATAATAGCTTAACTGGAGCTCATTAATTAGTATTTGATAGTCATTTAAATAAAAATCTTGCAAAACAGAAGTCTTTGGTGATATTAAATAATCCTGAAACTACCAATTACCTCCTGCTACAACTTGGGTCCCTGAATTACCATTTCCATATTTCCAAAGCTAACAGATTTCCAAGAAAGAATATTTACAACTCTTGAGCTCTTTGTAAAGAATTTATCTCTATGTTAAGAATGAATAGAACAATTTTTGCTTTTATTAGAAACTCTAGATTTTAAAGTATGTTGTTTCACATCTTAAAAACCCAGCTTATTTGATTATATGAGACATTTAAATTCATCATTGAAGAATTATTACAGGAATTATATATATTTATGACCTCAGATAATTCGGTAAACTGCTTAGGTCATTAGATGTGCATTGAAGCTTATTATTCCTACTTATTTCTTGCCAGAATTTTATATTTCACTACAGTGGACAAAGCTTCATGAGTTTCCTGTGGGAAGCCACATAGCCTCTTTCTTGTCTTGAATTTTCATTGATTTCATGAAGAACTAGGAAAGAAATTCTGTACCATTGAAAAAAAACAGTGCAGCAATTTTGTCAAATATGAGCTACATGGTAATCCTGTTAGCTAATTAAAAAAACAGTATATATAGCATGGAAAAATGGAAATTTTTAACATGTTAAACCTTTGAAGGTAGTACTCAGTGTACTTGCTCAATTTTTTACTATAGTTTTCAGAAGAAAAAAAGTTATTTCCTTGGGAGCATCTAAGGCACCTTAGGCATTTTTATGAATTTTACCTCAGGTTCTAATTGCTGAAATCAGCCTTCCTTCTAAATCTTAAAACTTTTTTTGAAAGAGCCAAATTCCAAGATTCCTAACATGTCATCAACAAATGCCCCAAAGTGTTTCCCTTAAAATGAACAGTTCCTTGGACTCTCACTGTGGATCAGTTGACTGAGCCCCTATATGGGACTCTGGTGTCCCATTTCAGAGTGCCAGTTCAAGTCCCAGCTGCTCTGCTTCCAATCCAGCTCCCTACAGATGCACCGGAAGCAGTGGAAGATGGCCAAGTGCTTGGGAGACTTTGATGAATTCCCGGCTCCTGGCTTCCACCTGGCCTAGCCTTGGGTATTGTAGCTATTTGGAGCACGGACCAACAAATGGAAGATCTCTCTGTCTCTCTTTCTCTTTCTCTCTCCGTCTATCTCTGAAACTCTGCCTTTCATATAAATAAATACTTTCTTTTTAAAAAATTAAAAGAATATGGCCAGCTCTGCTGTGTAGGGGTAAAGCCATCACTGGCAGTGTTGACATCACATGTGGGGACCGATTCAAATCCCAACTGTTCCACTTCTAATCCAGCTCCCTGCCAATGTGCCTTGGAAAGCAGCAGAGTATGGCCCAAATTCTTGGGCCCCTTCATCCACATAGGAGACCCAGAATAAACTGCTGGCTCTGAGCTTTGGACTGGCTATTGAAGCCATTGGGGGAGTGAACCTGTAGATGGAAGATCTCTCTCTCTCTCTCTCTCTGTAACTCTGCCTTTCAAATAAAATAAACAAATCTTTAATTAAAAAAATCTCCTTAAGCATTTAAATAATGCAAAGGATGAGGGTTTATATTTAATAGACATCTACCATATTCCATGTACTGTGCTTGGTACTATAGTTAAAATATCTGAATATCTATCTGGGTATTCCTATAAACAGTTTCAATAAGAAAATAAAAGCTTGAAGATATTGAATAGCTCAAAGGTGAGAGCCTGTAGATGGTAGTGAAGAAAAAACTCCCAATAAGAGAAGTTTTTTGAGTTTAACTATATTATCCTCACTTAACTGGGATGCAGAATGGTACAGAGTATACATGTGTCTTAGAAATATTAGGTTACAAACAACAGAAGTTCAAGTTGAACTATTTTAATTGAAATATATTTTTAGTTATCACCATAAACAAGGTCTAAGAGGAAAGCATTGAGATTCGCTTTAACAATGACTAGAATCACATACTTCAACCAAGTCAAGTCTTCTCTTCCTTCTCTCAACCCTAATCTCTCCACATGATGACGAAATGGTCCCAGGAGCAACACTTTATGCTATTGAGTCTTGTGATACAAGAGTGCCATCAACCAGCTGCTAGTGAAGAATTTTTTAGGGCAGAGATTTTCAACATGACTATTATTGACATTTGAGATTAGATAATTTTTCATTGTGAGGTCATCCAGGACATTGCAGAATATTGAGTAGCATTGCTTATTTCCTACAAGATATCAGCATCAACCTCCCATAAATTTTAATAATCACAAATGTCTCCAGATACTACTAAATGTTCCCCACTATTAGTGGCAAAACCCCTTCCTGTTTATAACCATTGCTTTAGGGAAAACAATGATCGAAGCATCCATGCTTCCAGAATCCCAGTGGCCAGAAAAATTGAGTCTAAAAAAAAATAGCATCTGTTATTCAGACCACATGACTAGAGTGGGGCCACAGGGATAGGGGGTATTCATTCAAAGAAAGAAGGTATATCATAACCATGGTGCATAGAAGAGTCTCTAGGAGTGAGCTGTACTCCAATTTGTATCAAATCTATGCATATTATAGCAGGAAAATGAAACAAAGAAGCTTCTTTGTTGGACTAAAATGAAGTCTTATGAATGGTTTGAGACCAAATGTCCAATATTTCTTATCATTCAATATGATTTTCTATTTTGTAATGAGCCTAATAAATATATATTATATACTCAATTTTATTGACATATATGAAAGTATATTACTGTGGATATAATACAATTTGATACAGGTTTGCAATGTACAATGTAATTACAATTTCCAACTCCTTAAACATTTACAATTTTTTGTGTTGGAAATCTTCTAATTCCTCTCTTTAATTTATTTATAAAATATATGACACATTGTTGTGAGTTACAGTAATTCCATTCAAGCACATTTTAATACATGTAGCAAGTCTACTTGTTCAAGGTACAATATGATAATACTACCTAACACTCATTGTGTGCCTATTAAATGTCAGTATTAATCTAGGTATTTATTACTCATAAAGCCTCCCAATGACCCTATGAAACAGACAATATTATTATCCCTAATGTACAGAAGAAGGAAAAATACCATAGAGATTTAGAGATTTGCCCAAGATCCTCAAGCTAGAATTTCAAAACAGCTCTGTACTATATTAAAGTTAATATTCTCTTCAAACAAATGCTATAAAAGATTTTGCAAGGCTTAAAATTAAAAATCCATGAAAGAAATAAGAGAAGGAAATGTGGTTCTTCTTTTCTTTTCTTCAGCTGTCTCTCTCCCACCCTACTGTTCAGCCCTATATACATCCACACAAATCCGTCTTTTATGAATACAGGAAACATCACTCAGACACTTTCCAAATGTAAACTGATAATAAATAATCAATTAAATCACAAAACACATCACAAAGAGATTAACCTTCATTCAAGTAACTCAAAAATTAGACATTGCAACAGATTAATCTGCTTTCATTCCTATTCCATTATGTCCCATGTTAGTTGATGTTAATGTACCAGGAGGGCAAAGAATGGGCTTGATACTTAGAACCATATTTCCCAAAGGATCAGTATTATAACAGGGATCTTTTGCAGAAAAAATTAAATAATGTCAGACACTACATGTTTCACAGTGTTATAAAAATCCCCAAAAATTTGAATATCGGAGAGCTCACCAACATCAACAAGCCAAAGACCTTTTGAACCTCAGGATACTCACCAAAGAGGACTTCCTGCTTCAAATAGAAAGCTCTGAGAAGAAATAGGAGATCAAGAAATGGAAGAATGACGATCACTAGTCTACCCTTTCCCTCTTGTCTCATAAACATCAGCTAACATGGATTTAGCTTTGCTCCAATAATTTGACTTATTTTAATTAGTCAAATTTTAGGATCCATTTTTCTTGACTTTTAGATTAGTAGGTTAGGTTATGCTGCCCACTAGAGTACCCCTCCCTGGGATATTGCACAGTTTGGGGTTCAGAGTCCATGATGTTGGCGCTAAAGAACATCTCTTATTTCTACTTAACCTAACCCAATCAAATGCTCAGCACTTCTCTTGACACCTCCAAATCAGCCTTGTCAGAAGATTGGGAAGGGCTGTAGACCAGCTACACCTCACTCTGCAGCTCATCATTGCCTAATACAATGTCTTGCCCCATTCTTCTCAAAAGCTGCTGCATGACAAGTCTTCATTCCCCATACTTAATTAGTCATCTTCTTGTTTTACTGGAAGGATAGCAGTTTTATTCCCTTTCTCAAGTTTGAAATTTAAGTATCTCAGGACTATATGCTTAGAATACTTAGCAAAAGGGCATTTGTACAAAGCATAAGGAGACAGAGGGAAAAGAGTGGGAATACACAAAAATGAAGCTTCTGTAATGGAATTCATGGTGAAGGTTGTAAATAATAGTGGTGTATTTTTGCATCCAAGGATTAAAACTTAGGAAACACCTATAATCCCACTTTAGCTGGAATTAATGGACATGTCTGATTTTGGATTCACATTTTAAATGCCTACTTGCAATCAGCAAGAGTTCAGGTGTGCTGCATGCTGCTTGCCTCAAGGATTTGGCTTCACTGGCTCCATTTTTTCACTCCACCAAATGGTAAGAAACAGGCTCACTGTCCAATCATTTTTGCTGAAAATACTGCAGCCTGAGGGTAGACAAACATCTCCCGCAGCTGCTAGAAGTTTTCTTGTGTCATATGGATTCAGGATCACCCTATATCTATCAAACACTGGTAACCTTGGAAGAAGTTAGGAATCTCCTTAACTCCGTATTGTATTGTAGCCCAGGCCCTGCCTTTTGACCATGCTGCCAGGCTGTGGGAGGACACTGTTAAGATTAGCAGCTACAGGGAAATAGCCAAGACTATTAGGGGAACCCAGGGGCTGGGAGAGTACACTGTGTAGTTCTTGAAGAGCTGAGAGCCTGCTGGGTAGTATGTCATGGAGGGTTTCAGTGCTCCTGGATTCAAAAGCACAGAGGGTTGGTAAATGGCAGCTTCAGCAGGAGTCACTGCTGCAGGGACTGGAAATGTGTAGGAGGGAGGAGACAGGCTTGGTAACTTACACAGCATCAGGGATAAGCATTGCAAATAATAGTGCCTCCGATCAACATGAAGTTCATCTCCTCAGCTGAACACAGAGAGACTTCAACATAATTGCCCTTCGTTTTTTAAAAAATAGAGAACAGATTCTATAAACCTAAGGACATAATGATACTTCATACTTTCATCATTCCCTCCCTCTTCCTTCCTTTCCTTCTTTTTTCTTTTAATTTATACAATAATATGTTTTCAATTTATTTATAATCACAGGCTAAGGTTCCACTAAATAGTCTTCAACAAGTAATAAGTAGGAAGATTGGATTTTTTCTTGTACAGCACTCTGCACAGTCATAAATGCTCTTTCTGTAGACTTCCTCTGGATAAAGGCATCTCCTGATGGGCCGCCCTGGTGATTCAATACCACGTGGACCTCATGTGTATGAATATCCACAGAGAACAGGCACGAAGTCCAGGATGTCTTCTGTTGTGGCCACATAGGGAAGACCTCAAAGGCACACACAGTCTCCAACATCTGTAGGAAGCATGAATTGTTGAGGAGTACTTGAATAATGGGAGGGGTTAGAAGTAGAATGAGATGGGATAAACCTGTTGAACTGATGCTGTGCTCCTGAAGAGTTCAATATATCTTCTACCCAACAAGTCCTCATTCATCCTCAACACATCCTGTGCATCCTTCTCATGAGGAGGACAAAAGCATCCCCTGTTGGTCTACCATCAGGAAAGGTAATGAAGAGGATGCCTTCCTTTCCCCCAGTGGTGGGGCAATGCTGTCCAAAGTAGGCCATCACTTCTTCAGCTGTGGCCATGAAAGGGATAGCCCACATGTGGACAACGACTTCATTTTCCTTAAAGAGAAACCATGCTACCTCATTGGATGTACCACTTGCAGTTAAAAAAAAAAAAAAAAAAACTTCACCTGTTGCTTTGTAAATCTCAATGTGCAGGGTCCCTTTGTGATGTTTATGCTTCTGCAGTGATAAGTCTCTGTGCTCCTTATGCACAAACGTAAGCAGAGCTTCCCCATTCTTTGACCCTGAGCATTCAAAGTGCTGCACCTCCCTTGGCAGTACTGAGTCATTTGAAGAATCCTGCAATATCTTGATCCAAAGATTGCCATGGTAAACCTTCTGCCCTGACTACAGTGTTATCATCAATAAGCTTCATCTTGCTGCAAGTGCTACTTGCAAATTTTCAACTTACTCTTTCTAGATCTGAAAACTTGTGATTATAAGGCTCTGGAATCATGGCTAAGATTGCATTCCCCATATCTTCAACTTGAGGGACTCCATATCTGGAGACTGAACTATTCTTCTCAACTTTTAAACATTCTGTCATTGCTGCAATGTTCAGTTTGTCAACATCAAGTGCACCCAGTCAACAATTCTTGAATTCTTTTTGAAGATAAAAAGACAATAGAAGCACTCATGGAGTAATACATTATTCTTGCAAGCCTCAGAATGCAGGATTTGCCTGTCATGGAGCCGTCTATCAGTACAGAGACAGAAGGAAGTCCCAACCCCAATGTTAAGCTCATTGCTCACAGACTGGTTGAACTCTCAGAAGACACTGTCCAACTGCAGCATGGAGGATGGGCTTCCAGCATCTATTTTAGTTTCTTTTTTACAATCCTCCATCAGTTCCCACTGATCTGGTCTAACTAGTATTTCATCCAAACATCACACCTTCTTGTTGGCCAGATTTGCCACTTTCCATAGCAGCAGGGCCAGCTCCTTCTCATCTGAATGCAGCTTGGCCTCCTTGGCCCCAGCAGTGATCCCAAAAAGCACCACCAAGTAAGCCAGAGATGCCATCGTGATAGTAGATGGGGAAGAGAGTAGAGGGAATCAGGAGGCAGTAAGTGGGATGGAAGGAAGAACAGGAAAACCTGTGCTAAATTCTCTTCTACTAGAAAGAGAAAAAGAGTGCCTGCCTGCCCCTACCTGCCTCATAGCTGCTGGTGCAAAAAAACTAAATAAAAAAGCTGATTAGCTATCTTCTTATCCTTCAGTCTAGACAAGGGCTATAATTGCATGGTCATCATCTTCTCACTTTTGTTAGGTCCCTCATCTTATTGATCCCTACCCCTCCTCCATTGGCCCCATAAGCTTATAGATGACAAAGTGGAGAACTTCTCTGGAACAATCTTTTCCAATATTAATTATTTTGAGTTTGTTTTGAAATTCCTGAAGCTATCACAACACAATCATACAAATCCAGTGAAAAGTGCAGAGCTCTCAAGTGATGTATCTCAATATACCCCAGATCTGTACAAGGGATATTAAGAATGTTCATGGAAAATGTATGTTATGAAAACTACGTACCGATATCAACAGTTTTGCACTAAAATAAACTTACTTCTTAATTTCATTTTTCCACAAATTCTTTTTAATCCTCAAATACCTACCTGTAGCCCAACAACTTGGTAAGTCTCAAATGTCCCTTCCAGTGGTAATACCCTATGATACCATAATGCTGCAGCGCTGGCACTAAACAAATAACACACAGAGAAAGAGACTTGCTGAACAGCAGGTAATGCACTACTCCCTGGGAAGACTTTGAAACATAGATCTTCATTAAAAAAAAATTGGTTTCAGATTTCCCAACTATCAACAACTACAGATACTACTATAAGCAATCAAAAAATAGGCATAAAACTCCATACCTCAAAAATGTGTAACAAAACCCGCATCTCTCCTGTGCACGCTGGGGAATGTCTAGTTTCTCTATTCCCTAACACTGAGTGGGAGCCCCTGTGCACTTTCCTGGTGATGAGTTAATCACCATGACTAACATTTTCCTGAACTGTCACTTATTCTTCACATTATAGGTGTGGTGGGGGTGGTGAGATGCTTTTGAAGAGATACATCAGAGCAAATGCATCCAAATTGACGGACTTCCTCAAAGGGCATGCCCTTTACCTAACAACACCAACAGTCATGCAAACTCAACTCAAACTGTACTTTGGGAAGCACTTTCACTATCAGTTATTAATTACATAATAAAGAAAAAGTCTTATCACCTTATATTGAACTACATATTTTTTGAGGAGAGCACTGACTTGACTACCTAGCTTAATGAGCCATCTAAGTTAGCAAGCTTTATTTACCAGGAAACACTTGGGCCTTTTTCCAAAAGGCAAAATGACCCACAAAGTCTTACAACCACAGTAAACATTCTCACACTGTGCCAAGAGTTTAAGAGGAAATTCTAAAAGAGAAATTTTAAAGATCTTTTCATCGGTGACATCAGCTGCAACAAGTTTAACCTCTCAATATAAATATTTTGGTGGTGTTGATATTCACTAGGAAGATATCATCTAGCCGGCATGTTGTATGTTGCCTTATCATTTTTTGTTTAGCACCACTCATATTAGTTATTCATCTTTATAACACTTTATTCAGAAAGAATTTACTGTAGTTGTAAGGATATATTAAAATATAAGCAATAACAAAAATTAAAATTGAGACTAGGGAAGAATTAAACATAAAAATCCAAGAGGGGCATAAGCAAGAATCAGAATGCAGTGAACTTGTGACCTGTGATGTGGCTGGCTGCCACTGGGAAAAGGAAAACCAGATCAGCTACACAATTCATAATTTCCTAAGAAAGGAAGCAAATCAAGTGATCAGGAAGAACTGTGTGATTTACTGGGTTTACTGTTCCCCATGAGCTCACAGGCAGGGCCAGCTAAGCTTTTCCTCAAAAAATGGTTTTGAGAAAATTCCAAGTCATAGGAGACTAAATGAATGAGATCCCAATTTCTGCTCCATGTTGAGACATGGTTGCAATACTAATAGACTTACAAACAATGAAGTGTGTGAAACAAGGCACCTCCCTTTATTCACATGTGAGTTCAACAATGTCTAATTGGAATAACATTGATTCTTTTAAGAAAAACAATATGTGTAAATTTATTCTAAAGTTATTTGATAAGGCCACTATTGTATAAGATTAATGTGCAATAAACCATCAAAAATTGAGGAATTTCTTGCCACCTACATGGGAGACCCAGATGAAGCTCCTGGCTTCTGGATTCTACCTGGCACAGCCTTGGCCATTAGCCATTGAGTGAATCAGCAAATGGAAATCTTTCTCTCTCTCTCTCTCTCTCTCTCTCTCTCCCCCTCTCTTTCTCTCCCTCCCTCCCTTACTCCTTTGTAACTCTAACTTCCAAATAAATATTAAAATAATATTTAGGAATTTGAGGGTTGGTCATTTGCCTAGCAGTAAAGACTCCGTGGGGAAGCCTGCCTTCCATATCAAGAGAGCCCTGGGTTGAATCCTGGCTCTCTTGCCTGACTCCAGTTTCTTGCTAAAGTGCATTCTGGGAGTCAACAGGTGATGGCTCAAGTGGTAGGGTCTCTGCCACCCATGGAGGGAGCCAGGTTGAATTCCTGGCTCCTAGCTTCAGTCCAGTCTAGCCCCATCTGTTGCAGCCATTTAGAGATTGAACTAGTGGATGAGCAATTTCTCTCTTTCTCTTTCTCTCTCTCTGCCTTTGAAATAAAAAAATCAACTTTGTAATTTAAAGACTGTTACCCCAAAATATCTTTTTATCCTAGGATGGTTGAAATGGATCTCTCTTTTTGTTAAAATAGTTTTATCTATTTATTTGAAAGGTAGAATTACAGACAGAGGGAGAGATAGAGAAAGATCTTCCATCCACTGGTTCACTATCTGGATGGCTGCAATGGCCAGAGCTGTGCCGATCTGAAGCCAGGAGCCAGGAGCGTCTTCCAGGTCTCCCACACGGGTGCAGGAGCCCAAGAACTTGGGCCATCTTCCACTGCTTTCCCAGGCCATAGCAGAGAGCTGGATCAGAAGAGGAGCAGCTGGAACAAGCACCCATATGGGATACCGGCGCCACAGGCAGATGCTTAACCTACACCACCACAGTGCTGAGCTCAATATGTCTCTTTTTAAAGATATATTTAGCTAGTTGATTTTTTCAAAGGTAGAAGCATCATCACGATTCTTTGAAGATATCAATTATACTCACAGATACATTCAGAGGCTTGCACTTGCTTAATCGGTGCACTGGAACGATGTTAAATGTTCTTCAATAAGGTAGTGGTTAAACAAGGTGTGGCACATCCTAGGATACCATGTACGTACTAAAAAGAATAATGTAGTTTAAATTGACTCTTATGAGAAGATTCTCAAACAGTTGTGGGATTTCTTTTTCTGTTTGCTGTTTTAATTCTGATCCATGGTGTTTGTTCTTCTATTTGTTGATTCTACTGGTTTCTTTTACAATGTTAGTCATCCCACACAATTGAGTGATTCTTGGTAGCTTGTTCATCTTTGATTTTCAGTGTCTTAGCTCTCTGAGAATAGTACATTTGTCCCCTTTCATTATGAGGAAAATATAATGTGCTGCCTGGGAAGATATGCCTGTAGCTCTCCTGTAGCTTTGGAACTCTCCCTCCCACATGGTATTAGCCGCCTGGGGCACTGCCGTTTCTCTCAGGTCCAAGTGATCTTGCCATGGTCTCTGTGGGGTACAGATATCTTTGTTTGCCTACTGTTCAGCACACTTAGGGGGAGAGAGTACCACGGAGTGTCCCAGCTTCTCCTTCTGTGGCACCTCGCAGCGCCAGGCTGAGGGCTATCCCAGAGCCTGCTCCTACATCTCCATCATCCTCTCCAGACGCTGAACCTCTCCTGACACTTATGTACCTTGTTCATGTGTTAAGCTGTGGACTTCCAACTTCAGCCTGACTGAACAAAGTATCTCAGGATTTCTTATTAAATATGCCCACCTAGAGGGCACTTTATAATGTTTCAGCATTTCTATAGACAGATTTCTAAATTCCAGGCTTTGGGTCACTTCTGGGGTTTCAGGGTTGGAACAGGAGGCAGGTTTGCTCAGCCCACTCTCACAGCCAGTCCACGCAGGTTCATTGTGGAACCACTGTGTTCAGTTTCCCTCTTGTATCATACTACATAAAAATCCAATTGAGGCTTTCATGGGGACTTAATTGAATTAATGGATTGATTTAAGAAGCATTTACATCCTTGGGGTATTGATTTTTCTAATGCCTAAACTTGTATTTCTTTCTCTCCATATATTTTCTCTATAGAATATTATAATTCGGTTCACATACAAGTATTTCTCAGTTCATTTTCTTTTACTATTAAAAAAATTGCCTGAGGCTAGGTTCTTTATCAAGAACAGGGGCCTAGGCTGGTGCTGTGGCCCAGCACATTATATTCCGATGGCTGCTCCACTTCCAATCCAGCTCCCTGCTAGGAAAGCCTAGGAAAGCAGCAGAGGATGGCCCAAGTCCTAGGCTGTTGCCATTGATGTGGGAGACATGAGTGGAGTTCTAGGGCTCCTGATTTCAGCCTGGTTCAGCGAGCCCCAGCCCTTTGGGTCATTTGGGGAGCAAAACAATACAACATTTGGAAGAAAATTCTCTCTCTCTCTCTCTCCCCCCCTTCCCCTCCCCCCATCTTTCCCTCCCTGCAACTCTTTCAAAATAAATAAAAAATCTTAAAAGGAGGGAATCCATTAAACACAATTTTGGAGGGTTTCCCATTTATTCAGCTTCTGGTGAGGGCTTCCTGCTGGCTGTACCACAACATAGTGGGGGAATGGGATGGGAACCGCCCTGTACAGGAGGGCTCTATGTATGAGGAGGCCTTACTGTGCAACCATCCACAATCATGGGACTTCCTAACAGTGATAACACTCCCACAAAAAACACATGAATCCCTTTCAAAGAACCTGTTGCTTCCCACTGGCCCTGCCTGTGAAAGGCTCCATCACTTCTCAACACTGCCACATGAAGGATCACGCTTCTGAAACAGTGTGCATTATGTGTACCGTGATTTTCATTTCAATACTGTTTGTATTGGAGACAACTAGAAAATATTATGAACCTCCATTACCAGGAAAATAAGAAAAAATAAGTCATGAGGCATACAACAATAAAGCATCACACAACCTTTGAAATTAAGCATGGTGCCCCAAGTAAATGATACAGACGGGCTGAATGGATTAAAAAACAAGATCTATCTATCCGCTGCTTACAGGAAACACAACTCTCCAATAAAGACACACACAGAGTGAAAGTTAAAAGATGGAATTGATATTTCATGGTAACAGAAACCAAAAACAAGCAAATGTAGCCATCTTAATATCAGGCAAAATAGGCTTCAATACAAAAACTATTAAAAGAAAAAAAGAATGGCATTACATAATGATTAATGCATCAGTTCAACAGGAAGATGTGACTATTTTAAATGTGTATGTACTCAGTGCCAGGGTGCATGGCTATTTAAACCAAATGTTAATGGATCCTAGTGGAGACATTGACTCCAATACAATAATAATGGTGAATTTCAACACCCCACTCTTAATAATGGACAGATCAACTAAACAGAAAATCAAAAAAGAAACAACAAAGCTAATTGACACTAGGATCAAATTGATATCTACAGAACCTTTAATTCCATAGTTGCAGAATGTAAATTTTTTTCATCAGTGCATGGAACTTTCTCTAGGCTAGACCATATTCTAAGCCATAAAGCAAGTCTTAACAAATTGAAAAACAAATGAAATTCATATCATGCAACTTTTCTGACCACAATGGAATGAAGATGGAAATCAACAAGTTAAGAATCTCTAGAAAATATGCAAACATGGATACTGAACAACATGCTCCTAAATGAACAGTGTGCCATGGAAGAAATCAAAAGGGAAATAAAAAATTCTGGGAAATTAATGAAAATGACAACAAAACATATCAAACTTATGTCATACAGCAAAAGCAATGTTAAAAGAAAAGTTTATATCAACTAATGCCTACATGAATAAATTAAAAAGTATCAAATAAATGATCAGTACATTCATAGAAGTCCAACTGATGACTGAATAAGGAAAATGTAGTATATATGTACTATAGAATACTATTCAGCCATAAAATAGAATGAAGCCCTGTCTTTAGAAACAAAATGTATGTAAGTGGAAACTGTTATACTTATTAAAATAAGCCAGGCTTAAGAAGAAAAATATTATGTTTTCTCTGATTATGGAAGTTAATATAGGATAACAAAAAACATATAGGAATGAAATGGTCATTTGGGGATATGGTTGTCATTTTTTGCCTTGTTTTTACTCTTTTAGAACTGTTGTCCTCCTACATATTACTTGTCAAATATTATGATTAGTGGTGAATTAAGCCTGTGAATATAGTGTGGATTAAAATTATGGCTTTGCAAAAACTGATGAAGAGAGGAGAGGGATAGAGAGGGAATGGGGGAGCAGGAGAGTGATGGAACTGTGGTTGTCTTCTTGAAACTGTACCTATGGAATGCATAAAATCTGTTCTCTTTATATGAATAAAATAAATTTAAAAGAAATTAAGTATGTCTGGAAAGACAGTACCATGTGAAAGTAAAAAAGAAAGATAAAGGGTAATATAATTTCACCCAATTTTTCATTCTTCCACAAAACTCTCTCTCTATATATATTTGTGTATAGGATAATTAAGAAAAAGAAAGGTTTATAAAATGATGTGTTTTTAAATATTTGCCTCTGGGAAATATTTTTCCTAAAAAAACCTGCAATGACAATTATTGCTATTGTAACATGAAGGAAATAGTAATGGTTGTTTCAAGTTATGTTACTAGGTGGCTTGTTTTCAACCGCAACCAGAAGTTACTAATGTGTGACTTGGTGTCTATGTGAGTGGTTGTGCCAATCTGGGCTAAAGGGTGCCAGATACTATGGAGAAAGGAGTAAATATGGTAGCTAAATGGAGCTATTCAACTATAGTAGATAACATGAGACAGAGTGGTAAGGGAGGATTCTCAGGGACCATCGTAAGAGATTAGCTGGAGAGAATTCAGACTGAGGAATCAGTTTATGGAACTTTAGCATGAAGTCATATTCAATATGGAATAAATCAAACCAGGCATCTCAGACATTCAAACTGCTCAATCTAACTGTATCTAGTGTCTCTCATGAATATTATTCATGCAAAATCAACATAGCTTGGTACAAATCATAAAATTAAATTTTGATGAGAGAAGATATTCAATTGTTTACAATGTTCACATTTGCGAAATCTATTTTAAAAAAACGAGGCTGATGAAATACCCCAAGAGGTATTAATTAATCCATACCCTAGCAATTAATTTCCATCTATGCAAAAACTAAAGCACAAAAATATAGAAACTCATATCTAGAACTAGCTCTACTGGTTATTGAGAATTGTCAAAACCAAATGAAGGGGCCTGTGGCATAGCAGATAAAGCCACTGCCTGCAGTGCCGGCATCTTATACGAGTGCCAGTTTGAGTCTCGGCTGCTCCATTTCTGATCCAGCTCTCTGCTATGGCCTGAGAAATCAGTAGAAGATGGCCTAAGTCCTTGGGTCCCTGCATCTATGAGGGAGATATGGAAGAAGCTCCTGGCTCCCAGGTTCAGATCAATGCAGTTTCGACCTTTGTGGCCATCTGGGGAGTGAACCAGCAGATGGAAGATCTCTCTCTCTCTCTCTCTCTCTGCCTCTGCCTCTCTGTAGTTCTGCCTTTTAAACAAATAAATAAATCTTAAAGAAAAAGAATGAAGTTAGCTTTTGTGTAATATAACCTCACATGTGGTCAAATACCCTATATTCCTAAAGCTCTACCTATGAAATTTGTATTCATTAAATAAAAACTTTCAAAATAAATAAATAAATAAATTGCAGACTTCAAAAAAAAAGTCAAAACTGCCATAGCAGAAAAAAAAATGTAGCTTTCTGTCCATCAGAGGAATGTTGACAAGCCTGCTGTAGGGAAAGCAGAGATGAGGTGGTTGTCCCTTTCTAGGAGCTTCATGTACAACATCTCCTTGCATCTTTACAACAGACCTCTGAGTTGTTCCCTGTTATCTCCATTGGAACTAAGAAAAAAAATAAAATTGGCAACAAGGAAGAAGAGAGCTTATGGCTTTTACTGAAACAATGTTCTCAGTCCTGCTATTTGACTCTACTCTCGCTGTATCCAGGCAGCACATAAGATTCCTCTCTGCTTCTTAAATTGTGGGAAATAAAGGGCTCTCTGTATTTATCCTATCATGACCTATCTTTATCTTTTTAACAAAGGACAGTTCAGTTACTGCTTAAGATGTTTTACTATCTGATGGATATTTGAATTTTGTATCAGAATGCTTTTAGGTGCATAAAACCAAGAACTGGTTCATACTTCCTAAAATAGTATGAAAAAATATCATTTCACGTAACATGGAGTCCAGAGGAAAGGCTGGCTATTATTTGGTTGACATATGGACCAAACCTCATTAAAGCAAATGTTCTTCACCTCTCTCCCAATTGTTATCTCTGCTACTTTATTTTTATCTCAATTTTCTTCCATTGTGGTTCCAGAATGGTTAAAGCTAATCCAGGCATAACTTTTAGACTTGAGAATATAAATATCAATATCATTTTCCAATGAATAAGGGGATACTCTCAAAAGACTCAGAAGATGTTTTTTCCTTGAGCATAATTAGATCATACGCCCATCTCTCAACTAGCTATCAGCAAGAGCCATGGAATCTCCTTTATTGGTTTGGGCTGATTAAGATCCAATCTTCAGAGCCAAGGCATGCAGGCATGGGGAGAAGACACAAAGCTCAAGCTAAATTATGAGTGTTTTGTGGGGTAAAGAAGAAGATGAGAGGTAACACTGACAGGTAACCAACAGTGTTAATCGTATGACATAAAATATACAAGTCCAAGATCATTCCAGCCAGATGTGCCCACTCATCATCCCCAGCATTTTCCTCCCAGAGATTTTCTTCTGTGTATGTGGTTGCTATTATTTGCCTTGTGAAGAATAGGCACTCGCTACTTCTCTAGAAATGTGAATTTCACCCATCATTTTAGGTTCACTTCAATCTCACCTCCAACTTCCTAACCAACCAACACCTCTCCTATAAGGTTAACTTGACATCTGACTAAAGTCTGTAAGACTCTGAGGCCACCACCAGGAGGTGACCAGTAAGTTGCTCAGCAACGTTAACCGGTTCCCTGGGTTATTGCCAAGCCTTCACCCAAGCAGCTACATGCCTGAAATTTCTGGTTCTCTCCTCCTCTGGACTTACATGAAACACCACACTGTAGATGAGAAGATCTGACATCTGGAAACCAAAACACTGGGGGAGTTTACTGCCCTCAAAATACATTTGGGCTGATGGAAAACAAGAGATCAGAGGTGCTAGGGGAGCTGAATTTCCTCTCCTTTAATCCTCTCATGGACTTCTCTTAGAGACAATTTCTCTAAACCATGTTGCCTGAAGATGCTCTTTAGGTTCAGTAAATGCACTAGTTGAGCAATATAGACCGTCTCTTCACATGGATTGTAAAGGCTATAGCCAGTGCAGTAATGCAGAATTCCACACTGCTTCATATTTTTATTGACTTACTCTTTCCTTTGCTGTCATACTGTAAACTACACCCCCTACACAAAGCCCCAGCATGGTGTTTACCCTCGCCTGAGGCTCTGCTTTCTGGTAATCCAGGCTACGGCAGAACCCAGAGAGAGCTGTGGGGTGCATTCTTCTCTGAGCAACAATTTACTTAGCCTAAAATGGAAATGTGTGTTGGAATGAGAAGGCCATGCCAAAATGGCTGCTGGCAAGCAAGCATCAGTTACTCAGGAATGGCTTCGAAACCCACCTAGCGATGGAGACTGCCTGGCAACAGGCTGTGATTGGATGGCTTCGGATACTGCCTGGCAACAGGCTGTGATTGGTTAGGGCATAAACTGCCCCCTGACCGGATTGGCTGCCTTGGCTATTTAAGCTGCTGTACCAACGAAATAAACAAGTCTGCAGGCTGCTCACCTCTGGCCTGCTTTCACCTGACTCCCGGGGTCTGTGTGGTGACTCCGTGCCTCTTGCCCCCACTGTGCTCCTCCTCTCAGAATGAATCTACAGCAACAGAAATGTACAACATTCTGGCTTCCATCCCACAGGTGAAGACTGTATAAACTACACAATTAAAGTAAGTATATATTTTCAGGCCATTTGGAAAGGAAGATTCTATTTTGTTTTAGACAAATCAACAGCCTAATGCATTAACGTGTACATACATCTTTATTCATAAAAATGTAAAGACAGGGGCTGGTGTTATGGCACAGTGAGTTGAGTCACCACTAGCAATACCTGTATCTCATATTACAGGGTCAGTTTGAATCCCAGCTGCTCTGCTTTTGATCTAACTTCCTGCTTATGTGCCTAGGAATATAGCAGATGATGGTCAAAGTGCTTGGGTCCCCACTGCTCATGAAGGAGACCTTTATGGAGTTTCTGACTTCTGGATTCAGCTTGGCCCAGCCCTGGCTGTTGTAACCATTTGGGGAGTGAACCAATGGATGGAAAAATTACTCCTTTCTGTATCTCTCCTTGTCTCCCTGATGCTCTACTTTTCAAATGAGTAAATATTTTTTAAACTGTAAAACCATTCTATAACATCTAAAAATCTGTAAAGCATAAAACCTAACTTCACTGAAGGAACAATATACAAATCTTCCTGAACATACATCATTGGCTGACTGTTTGACATTTAGACAAATCACAGGATAGGTCCCATGATTCAATCAAATTTCAAAAGTGCCTTGAGTCCTGAGAGTTGCTTGTTGATATCATCCAAGAGAACTCATGACTAAATTTTTATAACATGCTATATAGAATTTTGTTAGCTACAGAAATCAGCTAAGAAAGTAAATTGGCCATGGACAATGACAAATAAAATAATCATAAAAATGAATATAGAGAGAATGTGATGAGGGTAGAAAATTGGAATCAGATTAGGCAAAAATAATTTTTAATTGCTTGGTTGTAAAAGAATGCATTGTGCTTCCTGTGTGACATTGGTCAGAGAACTTGTTCACTAGAAATATAGCCCTCTTTGCCCTCTGAGTCTCCAGTGCCTTTTTTTTTTTTTTTTTTTTTTTTTTTGACAGGAAGAGTCAGACAGTGACAGAGAGAGAGAGAGAGAAAGGTCTTCCTTTTTCCGTTGGTTCACCCCCCAAGTGGATGCTTCGGCTGGCACACTGCACTGATCCAAAGCCAGGAGCTTCCTCCTGGTCTCCCATGCAGGTGCAGGGCCCAAGGACATGGCCCATCCTCCACTGTACTCCTGGGCCACAACAGAGAGCTGGACTGGAAGAGGAGCAACCGGGACAGAATCCAGCACCCAGACCGGGACTAGAACCGGGGGTGCCGGTGCCACAGGTGGAGGATTAGCCTAGTGAGCAGAGGCGCCGGCCTCCAGTGCCTTTTAACTATACAATTTATCATGCATTGTTGCATGCTTCTATTCATGCTTCCCCATCTTTCTGAAGCACCCTTCTTTTTCTAGGTGTCTGACACCTTCTTCTAACTCAGTTCCTAAATCACTTGCTTCAAGAGTCTTTCTGTGCCAACAGATAGTGATTGGCAAACCCAATCTCATGAGCCACATCTTTCCCTCCCTGGAATTTTTGTATGGCCTGCCAGCAAAGGCTTCCTACATGTCAAGCACCTGAACTTAGTCTGATGATGGGAGCCCTAACTCTCAATCTCAACTACCAAGATGTTGTCTACTGTCCCAATGACAACACAACTTACAGAAGACTTCATAACTCAATTATTATAACTAAGTTAATTTGCCTCAACAAAAATTCATGGGTCTTTATTTCTATCTTGTTCTATAAATAGCAACACAAGATCCTTAACTTTGCTTCTAGGTCCACAAAGCCTGAAATATTAACTATCTTTCCCTTTACAGGGAAAATATACCAACCCCTTCACTAGAATCATGAAGCCCAATGCTGGAAGAACTCACGTAAGAAAACCAGCACCTATGTAAGGCCTGTCCACTCCCATTTTTCTGCAGGATCATGACTGGCCTCCCAAGCCTTAGAGAAGCATTATTCTCCTCCCCAACTCAAAGCTAAACAAATGTTTGTTAAATGATCAGAATGAAATAAGATTTCTCAAAGAGCATCAAGATCAGACCGCATGCCCAATCTCCATATATATACCTATCCTCTCTGCCTTTTGCTCCATGTTTAATTTAATGGAAATCTAATGCCTGGATGAAATCCAGGCCTCATTCTGTCCCCAGCAAGTACTTGAGGATGCTACATGGGAGGCAGCTGTGAAGAGGGAGGGAGATGTGAGCTGCACTGAAGGTCTGGAAAGAATTTCACAGCCTAATAATAGTTTATTAAAGAGCTCTGGCAAGACTGCACTGGCTTGACAGTGGGGTCCTCACCTTTCAGCTTCCTTTTGAAACAGCTCAGTAAAACCAATCTGCCTGTGCCTGGAGAACCGCCATTCAATACAGCACAACTTTTTACCAGGGCTGCAGTGTTTACACTGGAACTCCATTCATCCTATTTACAAAAAGGTCAGACACAACTGAACAGCCTGCCTGCAAGTTTTATTTAAATTTATTGTGTTTTAAAAGAGGCCCTTTAGAAAAAGTATTCAATCTGTGCTTGAAATTAAGGAGCCATTTGATGTGAAAGATTTGTATTTCAAAGGTCATCAGCTGTATGGAACTTGGTCAAAAGAGATTTGGATAGAAGTAGCTGAAGGCTGACAAATACTGGGCAGTTTTCTTTCTCTGTTCATGTCTCACTCTCAACTATATTGATTATACATACTTAGAGAATATCTGCTGCTCTAGCAGTAGCACTTGGAGAAATTAAGATTCCAACTCAAATGTTTTAAAGAACCAAGTCAAGTATAAAGAGATGGATGGATGGATGGATGGATGGACAGGTGATATATAAATAGATAGATACTGATTGATAGGGGCTTTGTTATAGCAGAAAAACATGATTCCCTGATCAAATATTTGATGATCTACATCATTTGTAATCAAAAATTCAGAGAAAGGACACATAGCCAAGCATATTCTGCTTATTTGAAGGGGAATTTTCAGAGATAATATTCATACTGTAGTAGTGATTGGCTAGGGGACTACTCTATCATATTCCTAACTGAATTCATGGCACACACAGCTTATTACAGATTGTTCCTGGAACAGGATGCCTGTAACGGCAAAGGCCAAGAGGCCATGCCTTCTGGGGCTATTGCTTGAACAGTTTCTTCATTTCCATCCATTTAGATGAATTCTTTTTTTTTTAACTTTTATTTAATGAATATAAATTTCCAAAGTACGATTTATGGATTACAATGGCTTCCCCCACATACTGTCCCTCCCACCCACTACCCTCCCCTTTCCCACTCCCTCTCCCCTTCCATTCACATCAAGATTCATTTTCGATTATCTTAATATACAGAAGATCAGCTTAGTATACATTAAGTAAGGATTTCAACAGTTTGCTCACACAAAAACAAAAAGTGAAAAATAATAGATGATTTTTTTTAAATGATGATGAAATCAGATCAGACCTATTGTCATGTTTAATCCCAGTGAGAGTCAAGTTGGGAATTGACAATTTTTTTTTTTTTTTTTTTACAGAGGATCAGTTTAGTATACATTAGGTAAAGATTTCAACAGTTTGCACCCCCATAAAAAAACAAAGTGAAATATATTGTTTGAGTACTCGTTATAGCATTAAATCTCAATACATAGCACATTAAGGACAGAGATCCTACATGAGGAGTAAGTGCACAGTGACTCCTGTTGTTGACTTTACCAATTGACACTCCTGTCTATGGCATCAGTAGTCTCCCTATGCTCCAGTCATGAGTTTCCAAGGCTATGGAAGCCCTCTGAGTTCTCCGATTCTTATCTTGTTTAGACAAGGTCATAGTCAAAGTGGAGGTTCTCTCCTCCCTTCAGAGAAAGGTACCTCCTTCTTTGAAGACCTGTTCTTTCCACTGGGATCTCACTCGCAGAGATCTTTTGCCAGAGTGTCTTGGCTTTCCATGCCTGAAATACCATTTAGATGAATTCTGCACCAACTAAGCTCTTGAGAGACCAAAGAAATAGTGTTGGTGTTGATTTTGTGTTTTTTTTTTTTTTTTTTCAAAACAGTCAATGATATAGGAAGGATTTGACGGGTTAAGAAATAAAAGCATGCTATTTTAACAGTGAACGAACTGTGTGCTTCAATTATGTATTCAGAGACAGGGCAATGAAGAACCTGTGGAACTGGCATGGGTCTGAGCCAGAGGAGTTAAGAAAGGGAAAACAAAAAGTGTCTCTTTCATTTGTCATTTTTCTGCTTTTTCTAGTCTACAACATTTCACACTTCTAGTCTTTAACAGCATAGTAGAAGGCGAAAGAGTGAAGAAAGAAAAGAATCAACTTTGCTATCAGATAATCTGGACTTGCATTCCAATTCTGTTACTAAGTTATTAGATAAGTTGTCTCAATTTCAGTTTCCTTCAGCATAAAACTATTACAAAAATAAGACCTCCTTCATCTGTTTAGTGTGAAGATAATGTGAGATAATGTATGTAAACAAATAATCCAGGTGCCTGATCTGATAGACTTGTGCACACTGTAACAACACAGAGATCAAGTGCAAGTTCACACTATTACACCAAAGAACCTGCCCTGACTTCCCTAGTGGGTCCTTAGCTTCACCTAGAAGCATGAAGCTGAATGTTGCCAGGGAGATTAGATGCCTTTCTTGGCCTCAAATTTGCCTGTACATATAACTCAACTAAGAAACTCCCCATTTTAAAATCCATATGCTTGAACCCTTTCCCACACCTAAAGAAATAGAATCTCTGGAATGGGTTCCTGACACTTGTAGTTTTAGACAGTAGCTCCCGGGTGATTCAGGAAAGCAACCTGGTATGGGGCCTTATGAGTTGATTCACCCACCATCAAATAAAGGGATTCCATCTCTCACGTATTTCAACCTCTTCAGGGCATTTCAGCCCTCTCAAACAGCCAGATCATCTGTCATGTCATTTGTGTTAGTGATTTTCTCTGAAGCGCAAAATCTAACCATTTCTATAGCTCCATACCAATTCTTGGTATGGAACAAAGCTGTCTTGCATAATAACTGAAGGAGGCTAGTCATGCTAGTCAGCAGGTATGCTATGCCTTATATTCTCCTTCAAATTCCTCCAAGTACTTCTTTTAGAACATTATTTCTAAGCCAATTCACTGTCATTTTCATCTTCATACAAGCTCAATTATAATATATTTCTTGCAAAGATCATATCAGAATGCAATAGAATTCTCTGTGTGATCTATTTAGCACAAATAACCATTTCCATGATCTCCTACTAAGTAGTCTCATGATTTCTTAGTTTTTGTCTTTTTGATAGCTATCTGCTGCTCTTTAGTTCATAGTTCATCACAACCATAGATGTTCTAAAGAAACTGTTGCCCAACCAAATCTTTGTTATTTTTACTCCCATCTTTAACTTTTTAGGACAAATTTGGGACCATATTTTCCCCTACTTTTTTGGGGAAAAAAACCCACGTGTATTATTTATATATTTATTTGCAAGGCAGAGCAACAGAGAGGGAGAGACAGAGACAAAGAAATCTTTTATCCTCTGTTGTTTTCCCCAAATATCTGTAATATCTGGGACTTGGCCATGCCTAATTCAGGAACTCGGAACTCCATCCAGGTCTCCCACCTGGGTGACAGGAGCTCAAGCACTTGAGCCATCCTCCATGCTTCCCCAGGTACATTAGCAGAAACACAGATCAGAAACACTTCAATATGAAATACAGGTGTCACAAATGGCAGTTCAACCAACTGTGCCCTTCTGGCCCTATTATACCCCACTTTAAATTTTTTTGCGGTGGGGAGAAGTTGGCTCATCCTTCCAATTAGCTGAGATAAAAATACACTTTTTATTGTAATCAGCATTTGCACTGTTCTTCCTTTGTTCTAGTTATCTCATTAAGCTATTGCTTTAGAAATGTGCCCTTGCAAGAATGTTTGAGGCCTGTGAAACTCCACTACAGACCTCCACCCAAAAGACACATCGATCTATACAACCACCTATGAGTCTGATGCTATCGAGTGCCTTGCTGTTCTCAAGAAAAATTCTCATTGAGTACCTCCTTGGGTCTACCAACCTCACAAAGATACCCATAAACAAACTGAAGTCAGCATCAAATGTGTTAATGAATGCAAAGAGTGGCTACGAATTCTCCCTTTTCTAAAAGTATATAGACAGTTTAATAATCCATTTCAGAATTGTGTCAAGCTTGCCAGTTTTTATGAACAAGAACCTAGCTTTGTGAAAATAAGGGAATTATTTGAAAGTTTTGATTTTTCTGAAACTAATTCACAAGTCCTCAGAGGTTACTAACAATGACACAAACACAGAATTCCCATTTACTAGGTTCTACTAGCATTTTAAAGTCATAGTTCCTTTTATTCTGGTATTAAGTTATTGTAAATCTGCAGGAACTTACTTCATTTACTCTCCTTCCTAACCTTATGTCACAACACCACTTGATTTTGTTTTTCATTTTCTTCCTTTCCACTGGAAAATACTTTTCTTTCTTTTCTCAAAGATTTATTTTATTTATTTGAAAGTCAGAGTTACACAGAGAGAGGAGAGGCAGAGAGAGAGAGAGAGAGAGAGAGAGAGAGAGAGGTCTTCTATGTGATGGTTCACTCCCCAGATGGCTGCAATGGCTGGAGCTGCACTGATCCGAAGCCAGAAGCCAGGAGCTTTCTCCAGATCTTCCCACGTGGGTGCAGGGGCCCAAGGACTTAGACCATCTTCTACTGCATTCTCAGCCAATAGCAGAGAGCTGGATAGGAAGTGGAACATCCTGGACTCCAGTCGGCACCCACATGAGATGTGGGCACCGCAGACAGCGGCTTTACCCGCTGTGCCACAGCACTGGCCCCAACCCAACTCATTTTTAAGGTTTTCACTAGTACCCAGCTTAGTTACTTTGCCTATGCAAGCATCTGAACCACACAAAGGATCTTCATGCTCCTCAGTGTGAGCACGGAACCCTGAGCCTCGAAGACAGACACAGGGACTGCTCAAAGACCTAGCCACACCCCACCTCATGTTCTATTGCACAGTCACAGAATTCCCAGTCACAAGTCTCCCACAGTCACTGGGAGTAGAGGATCCACTCACAGACCACAAGCTTCCCCTGAACACAGAAAGGGTCAAGTGTTCCCAGAGTGAGCTCCCTAACTGATAGGGGTTGGTTGGTGCTCTGCGTTGACAAGTTGAGTCCAAGCTCCATGATAGGGGCGAAGGGAAGGGAGCCCTCTATGGACCTAAGTGGGTGCACTGCCCCCCACAAACTCTCTGGGCCAGACTCAAAATTTTTCTAATCATGTGTAGACATGTTTAGTTTAAATGGCAACTGTCATGGGCATGTTCCTAATGGTACCTGCAAGCTGACTCATTCTTGTCATTGCTTATAACACCTCCAGACATGTGGTTGGTGTGTGGATACTTTCCTCAGAGCTATCCAGACTCCTATATTTATAGTTCCTAGAAGTGGTCTTTTGAATCTGACATCTTAACTTCTTTCCTTTGCAAATCGGACATTTTGAACACACCAAAAAACAGTTGAAGATCATCACAGAGCTTCTCAATTTGTAAAACTAATAGGAAAAGTGAAATCCTGAGACAATACTCAGAAGTCCTTAACGCTTCGAATTCCAACACCCACACTGATTCTTAGAATGGAAAAGACCATCAGTTTGCCTTGGGCTTTTCTCTTGCAAACATTTTCTAAGAAATACTGATTGTTTATACCAAAAGTAATAGGGTTTTCTCCCTTCTGGTTTATTTCTAGCTACTTTTCCAACAAAGATTTTTTTTTTCTCCCCAACTCACCCACTTTAACTTGCACATCACTAGATGTACTTTGTAGGGATGTGTCCTTGTAATAAAGTCAACAGAGCAAAACCCATAGGGGAGCATTCGTTTAAATGTCTTTTGGGAAGAAAGGAAACAATCCACAAAAAGAAAAGCAACAATGTTCTTTCAGAAATAGCCTGCTGTGGCAAAAAGAAAGGCATAGAAAAGGACAATTTTGTGATTCAAAGGGAATGCAGAAGTCAGAATTGCTGCCAACACAGAGGACAGAGGCGTAAAACCCTGGGAGGGTAAGGTCGCCACGCTGTCCATGCTCAAAACAGCCGCTTATCTCTCCCTGCCTAGGAAGACAAGTTTCACACTTTTCCCACAGAGAGTCAGAGGATACCTCTTAGTAGCACCATGCTCCAAACCTTACAAAAGTGTTCAACACAAATTCCTCCTCAGGTACTCCCTTCCAGATGTCCTCAAGAAGTCTCCCAGGCCCACCCCACACCCCAAATATGTTTTATACCTGCCATAGCCACTGGGACAATGGTTTTCAAATTTTAATGTGCATGAGAATCTTATGAAATCCTGTTTAAAATATAATATCCTGGGCTTTATCTACCACAGCTCTGTTATGTGTGGGCTGGAGTCCAGGAATTCACATTGTTAACAAGCAAAGCAGGTGATTCAATGCTTGGTTGAAAAACATCATCTCAGGTGTTCCAGGGTGAAACTAGGAAAAAAACTCTGAAATTGGTGCCTGTTCATGTGGTCAAGAAAGAGTTTCTATTGTGATATTCAGTACTTCTATGTCTAACAACAGACTCAGCAGGTAGATAATATAAAATAGTGTTACTGGAGTTTTGTGCAAACCACTCTAAAAAGAATGCAGAGACAAAGAGAGACTTGTTCACTAGAAAAATTGTTTAGCAAAAATAGGCTGTTATACTATGTAGCCTTAACATATATATAATCAAAGATTTATTTTCTCAAAAATAAATCTGGCCACAAGTTTATAGATTGAGTCTCTTAACAAACCATGAGGGGGCAGGCATTTGGTACAGCCAGTTAGTTGCTGCTTGGGAAGCCCACACCCCATATCGCAGAGCCTGGGTTTGAGTCCTGGCTCTGCTTGCCATCAGTGCGCACCCTGGGAATTAGCAGATGATGACTGGAGTATGTGGGTCCCTGCCAGCCGCAAGGAAGAACCAGATGGAGTTCCTGGACCCCTGCTTTAGCCTGGCCCAGTCCTAACTATTACAGGCATTAATTGAGTGAACCAACAAAGGAATGAGTCTCTCTCTCTCTCTCTCTCTCTCTCTCTCTCTCTCTCTCTTTTCCTGTCCCTCTCCTTATCCCTTTCCAAAAACAATATTTTAAAATGTATTTAAAAATAAAAGATGCAATTTGAATATTTGAATGGATAAATAAAAGCCTTGCTAACATTTTCCATCAGTGCCTATTCATGCATGACTGCTGGGAGACAGCCATGCCCTTACAGAGACTGTGGAAGCTGGTAGCTGAGCTGTTTGATCTCACCGATAGCCATGCTCACAGCAGACAATGGACCAAAGTCAGCAGGCATTTTCATTTCATCGTTCCGTGCTCGGTAGGCTAGATAAGGGTGGTTGTCCACCTCAAATTCGAGTAGGTGGCTGACTTTTAATTTTCTGTAAACTTGTTTCAAAATCAGAGAAACAACCAGGCAGGAGCAGATTTTCTCTTATTTGTGAGGTCTGTGGGACAGAAGGCATCCAAGGAAGGTCAAGAGAACATTATTTCTATTCTAAACCCTAACTGATTTTCTTTTAAAAAAAATTAGGTATTCCACAAAAATAAATAAGAGAGCACAAACAAGATTTTTTTTCCTTTTGTCAATGAACAATACACAGAGGGAGAATTGCAAAACTTCTGCCATTTGGTTGGCTGAATTTTAACAAAAACATACCTGTCCAATCTCTTCCAGAACAAGACACAAAACATCACATTCTCCCAGACATTCCTCCAGGAGTCTTCTGATCACTGCTTTTCCCAGGGCAGAGGTACCAGCACTATTGCCCATTTATGACCCTTATGCAAGCACTGTAATGGGATATGTACTCTTCTGTGTCTGGTTGTCTTTCTCTTTTTTAAAAATTTATTCATTTATTTGAAAAGCACAGTTACAGAGAGAGAGAGAGAGAGACAGAGACAGAGAGAAAGAGAGTGAGATCTTTCACCTGCTGGTTCACTCCCCGAATGGTCACAATGGCCAAGGCTGGGCCAGGCCAAACCTAGGAGACAGGAGCTTTTTCTGGGTCTCCCAGGTGGGTGCAGGAGCCCAAGCACTAGGACCATCCTCTGCTGCTTTCCCAGGCCATTAGCAGGAAGCTGGATCTGAAGCAGAGCAACCAGGACTTGAATTGGCACACATAAAGGATGCCAGCACTGCAGGTGGTGGCTTAACCTGCTGCACCATAGCACCAGCCCCATCTGGTGTTCTTCAAAACAAGTCAGTTTAATATATGTGTCCATTTGATACTCTGTGATCTCTTTAGATACTAGCATTCATCAAATATTTACAAAGACCCTTTAAAAGCATTCAGGAGAAGAAAGCAATTGATCTAATTCTTGAGAAATTTTAGCAGCAGCCTGTAGCATGAAATTGGCAGACCCTCACTACAGGAACCATCTCTTCTTCTCCTTTACGTAATAAGTTCACTACAAGTGCCTACTGTACACCTAATTCCACTGGGCTATCTGCTCTGCATTGGAGCTACAGAATAGAAAAGGCAAATCCCACCCCTGGAAAACATTCAGAATGTATTTGGGGAGGTCAGTACACAAAAGAATGAAATAAAGATCAAGATGTGTGTGTGTGTATATTTACAGTACTGCACCAAGTGGTCCAGACAGAGAAATGAACAAGAAGGTACTATCTGAATTAGAGGCTAGGATTGCTCAAGTTACAGGCTAGGATTCCTCAAGTTACAGACAGTAATTGCCAAATGAGTGTTGGAGAAAAAAGTCTAAGGCAACCTTGTTGACAGGGTAAACTTTCATAGGAAAGATAGTAATATGTCAATCACGGTCATTGCTGCAAAAAAAATATCAGTTTAGGGTCTGTTCAGTCATGCAGAGGGTTAAAACCTCAGCCTGCAGCATCAGTATCCCAGAGATGCCAACCTTTGAGAATCAGTGATCCCAGTTATAGTTCCAGCTATTCCAGTTTCAATCCAGCTCCCTGCTAATGTGCCTGGGAAAGCAGCAGAGAATGGCCCAAGTGCTTGGGTCCCTGCACCCACATGGGAGACCCAGAAGTAGTTCCTGGCTCCTGGCTTCCACCTCGCCCAACCCTGGTTGCTGTAGCCGTTGGGGGAGTGAACCAGCACGCAGAAGCTCGCTCTCTCTCTCTCTCTCTCTCTCTCCTCCCTCCCCCCCCCCCGCCTTTTTCTGTCTCTGTAACTCTGTCTTTCAAATAAAATACCTTTTAAACATGTTATTCATAGCACCAGTGGAAGACCAGGCAACTCTGCAGGAAGCAACATTTGGCAAGCCAACATGGGCATACAAGACAGATGATAGGTCTTAAAAGTAGGCCCTTGTCGGGGCTGGTGCTCACTTGGTTAATCCTCCACCTGTGGCGCTGGCATCCCATATGGGTGCCGGTTCTGTCCCAGTTGCTCCTCTTCCAGTTTGGCTCTCTGGTCTCCGCTGTGGCCCGGGAAGGCAGTGGAGGATGGCCCAAGTGCTTGGGTCCCTGTACCCACATGGGAGACCAGGAGAAGCACCTGGCTCCTGGCTTCGGATCGGCACAGTGCTGACTGTAGTGGCCATTTGGGGGGGGGGTGAATCAACAGAGGGAAGACCTTTCTCTCTGTCTCTCTCTCTCTCACACTGTCTAACTCTGCCTGTCAAATAAAAAAAGTAGGTCCTTATTGAGAGAGAAACAGAAAGAGATGCCAACCTTTGAGAATCAGTGATGGGTTGCCTCAAAGATTTTATTTCTTTGAGGAAACTCAGTACTTCTTGATACAGACAGAATGCTTGGCCAGGCAGAGGGTCCATATGAGCCTTCAGCCCTAGTTATAGCACTCTGTCAGAAAAGAGTCTATTTTACAATCTACCCAAGAGTTCCATCCTAGTTGGCAAAGGACGAAAAATAAAATAATAAAATGCCATTGATTGGGTGGCAGGAACTCTTCTAGGCATTTATATACTTTATCTATAATCCTCATCATATCCTAACAGGAAAATACGTGTGAAGAGTAGGACTCAGATTAAATAGCTTGTAAAGTAGTAGCTTCGATTTGAGGCTGGGTGCATCTGGATACAAAAAACACCTGGAAAGAAGGGGATAGTCCCTTTAGATGGTTGTACTGGCATTGATTACAAAGCTCTAGGAGAAGCAATAGCTACATGGTATTTTCTATCTTATAAATTCTTCACTTTGTTTTGCTCTTAACATTCCTAAAAAAAGTGATTTACCTCTTTTTGGCCCTCGCGATGGCCATATTGGGGAAACCAAGCAAGTCTTAGCTATATCACACTCACCTGCTCTATGAGAGGGCATAACTGACGATCACAGTGTTGTTTCCATGGAACGGAAAAGTGCAACTTCAGTACCCCTGTATGAACAAATAATAACAAGGTCCTTGCATTGTGGATGAAATAAAAACCCAGGTTATATTCCCTGTCGGAACATTTAACACAGGTGCTCAAAAATGCCCTTCCTAAAAGAGACCTGTGGGTAAGACTCAAATAGAACAATTATTTATTTCACTGAAATCCCAGCTTTGTTCAATAACATGGAAATTTCTACAGAAATGGCTTTGCCTGCATCTGTTTGAGAATAAGAGAAGCAGAGGAAGGTTAAACATGCAAATGATATTGCAAAATTCATTACTTGTGAATGCATCTGAATTCCCAGCCCACTGCTTTAGGGGGGCACCTGGCTACCCAGGATGAAAGAAAATAAGCATGGAAAGAAGCTGGCAAACTGTCCCAGCAAACATTACCACCTTTGGGCTCCCTGCCTGCGAGAATCAGGCAACCTAGCAGGACTATTTAAATGCTCTGTTGCTAACCTCAGCCTGGAGGAACCCGTATTGGCAGTCCCTACTCTGATTCTCAGTCAGTCAGGCATCGCATGCTACTGATGAGCCAAGAAAACAGCTTCGTCCAAGGACGGTTGTGAGCCAGGGAGCATCAACGACCTCAGAGTCCAGGAGCACATTTTCAAGAGCCATTAGGTGAGCTGTCATCATTGTCCCATAGGAATCCCTTAACCAGTAAATGACACCCCCTGTTCCTAGATCTGCAAACAACTCTGTGTCTAGAATTCCACAAAGATTTTCAAAAACAGTTCATTAAAACATGAGGTGGCAAATTCAGTTCATCAAGCCAGAGAAAAAAGAAAGAAAATTCCATCATCCACGTCATAACCATTTCCTTTGGTAACTTTAATCATAAAAGTTTCATCCCCATCCACCTTCTTCAGTTACACTAATTGAGAGTTCGGTGGCACATAAATATAGACAAAGAAATCTGAGAGAGTGCTAGAGTTGTGGTCTCTACCTTCACTGTCTAAGGTTTGGTATTCAAAATTCAAAAATTCAGTCACTCAAAATGACTGAAGGGCTGTGTGGAGAGAAACTGGACTTTAAGTTACAATGGCCATTAATACGTTTGAGTGAGCAAAGAGGATCTGCAAACATGTTTTCACTGGAAAGTAGGTTTGAGCAGCTGAATATGAAAAGGAAGTAGGATTGGGGCTAGTGCTGTGCCCTCGAGGGTTAACACCCTGGATTGAAGTGCCAGCATCCCATATGGGCACTGGTTCAGGAACTGGCTGCTCCACTTCTGATCCAGCTCTCTGCTATGGCCTGGGAAAGCAGTAGAAGATGGTCCAAGTCCTTGGATCCCTGCACCTGAATGGGAGACCCAGAAGAAGCTCCTGGCTCCTGGCTTCATATCATCACAGCTACGGTCATTTCGGCCAATTTGGGAGTGAAGCATCAGATGGAAGACCTCTCTCTCTGCCTCTCCTCTCTGTGTAACTGTGACTTTCAAATAAATAAATAAAATCTTTAAAAATAAGAAAGAAAAGAAATTAGGAGTGAGGTAGGAAATGAGCGTAAAAGGTCAGCAAAGGGCTGTCCTCTACAGCAGTGTATTCAAAAAGTGTTCCCAATCCACCAGCATCGGCATCAGAATCACTTGGGAGTATACCAGATCTCATATGATAGGGGCTTAGAATCTACATTTTAGCAAACTCTCCAGGCAGTTCTGGTGAACAGTAACATTTGAGCCACTAGTGTAAGGTATAAATCTCATAAAAACTTACCAATACCAAAGTGACTAGCTGTTACCATTCTATAAATTCTAGGTGCTTTGGGGATAAATTGTTGAGACTTTTCAAATCTGGTATTGATCTGTTTTGGTTTACAGGCTTTATCACTGTAGTTTGAAAGCCATAAAAAGAAAGATCAAGGTCCTCACCTCCAAATACATCATTCCCTAATACATGGATAAAGGATGTAGTGGTGGACCCAGTTGTAGCACTCTCTGATATGGTGGTTGGCTGGGGTTTGCTCTTCCTGCAACTACTTTGTCACACTGTCAGGAAAAGTCTTCCAAAGATAAAATGCCCACTGTTGGAAGGGGACTGTTCAACTAGTTCCAGCTGCTGTCTTTGTTAACCTGCCTCTCAGAAGTTGTCACGAGACAGGATCAGGGTAATGGAGGGGATAACAGGAGGGACGCATGACCATGGGCATGGGCCAGATTCCACTCCCTAGTGGAGAATCTTTGCCAGTTTTAGAGACAGAAGTGAGGCAGGAGCCATCAGCAAGAAATGCATTCATCTAGAACACCTGCATTCACTCGCACTGGGAGAAGTCTGCAAAAATCACAGTCAAGCCAGAGGTTACGACCCATTTTAAACAGAAGCTCTGATGTGCCCCTATCAATATAGCATGGGAAACACTACAGGAAACACTAAAGAGGACTGAATAAAAGTGAAATGTGGAATAAATAGAAGAGTCAAGGGTGAAATACTCTGGGACCCCAGGAGTATGTGCACAAGGTCTCTAGACTTCTCTACCTCTCCATAAAATGAGGCAGATGGATGACATCCAATGTTGATTTCTGCTCAGAAGCACTTTGTAAATCCTTTAGTATAGCCGAGGTCATTCTCCTGCTTAGCCACATGGAACTCCTGTAATGCTAATCACCATTCATAATTTCTAGGTAGATTTTTCCTGCTGACTTTCCCAGGATGAAATGTTTATGGATTAAAAAAGTCTTTCAGGGACTTCACCTTGGAACTGGATGCGCAAGTGGTGTCTACAAAGAAAGTAACCAGTGTAAGCATATTTGGCAGCAGTGAATTTCAGCAATGGAGGAAGAAAAGGGAATATGTTTAATAAATGTTATGACAATGGAATTCAATAAATATTGAGAAATGTATTCTATCCTTTATGCTAATATGTATTAGCATATTTTCATACCTGGTTCTCTTTTCTCCATTTATTAACCTTTTACCTCATACTTCATATCATTCTCTACTTGCATTAATGAATTCTCAAAAAAAAACATAAGAGGTAGCTATCATAACTGTTTTCACTACCTGAGGTTTAGGGACATTCATTAAAATTCCCAAAATGACACAGTAAATAAGTGGCAGAGTTGAGCTAAATCCAAGAATAACTACATCTAGAGTCAGATGCTTAAATCCCTCAGTTTATAGCATTGCTTGAATTTTCTTTTTGAGCTATTAGTTTGCAGTAAAACTGAGTTATAGGAAGCCTGTTAAAGGATTTACCTATTTCCTAAAGTAACCCTTTATTCTGTACTGCATTCCTTCAAGCAGAGGAATAGATCTTGACCTCGAATATTAATAGTTATTTGAAGAGCACCTCTGGTACTCTACCAGGGGCCAGGAAAGCCAAAACCAATCTAGACCCTGGCTTCTAGGTCTCAGTATTCATCATTGGAGCCTGAGTATTTCTCCAAGTTCTGTTCTGCATAAGTCAAGAGGTGTTTGAAAAGTCACTTGACCATTTTGAACCTTAGCCTATTCGTAAATTAAGAAAGTATTCGTTCCCTAAAGAAAAAGAAATCTCTGCCCTTTCTCACATCCCTTGAATCTTCAGGGATGTCTGTTGTTTGACAACTCCTACTCCTTATAGCTGCAGGACAAACTCTATAATAAAAGTAGACAATCAGGTCTTGGCTGTTTGTGTTCTCCTTGGTTAAGGCCCTTTTCAATCTTAAATTTCTAATTTACATGCCATATATTTGTCATTCAGTTTTAGTTTTTGTTCTTGTTTCTTTTTCTTTACCATCCACAAGATGCAATATTGTGAAATATGTTTGAAAGATTATTCCAGATATCAAAAACCTTTTATCTTACTGTGAAGCAGTTATCTCATCCCAAATTTCAGTATCAAACCTTGGCTTATATTGTTGCTTCAAGTTTCATTGCTTGAGAAGTTTTTGCTTTTTCTTGTTTAAAACTGCTAGAATGGCTCCAATATCTCCCAAGAAATCCTTTCACTCCCCCACCACTGGGTTCTCCTCACGTTTCCAAAATGAAGTGTTTGGAGCAAACAATTATTCATCCCTTCACTATTTTGTGTCAAAAACAACAAGAGTAAACAATAACAAAAACCCTGAATAAATAAGTGGCATGTAAATGTAGAAAATTAAGGTTAAAAAAAGTTTTAAAAGTAAAACAGGAGCAGAGTTCCAACATCAATTGCTAAGACTTGATTACTTGCCTAATTACATTGTAGACTTTGTTCTACAGAAATAAAGGGTTTGAGCTGTGAACCCACAGTTATCTCTGAAGATTTGAGTTATAAGAAAAAGTTCAGTGATTCTCTCTTCCTTAGGGAAGGAATATCACCCAACATATTACCAAATTAAGTCTTGGTGCTGAGCTAGCTCTCTGACAATTTGCATGTCTAACCTTGTTTAATTTTGGTTCTATTCTCTTTTCTTAGACTTGCAGATCAAAAGGTTGGCAAACAAATCAGAGTTATTCTTGGATATGACCCTCAGCCAGGAAATTAGAGTGTTGGTATGCCCACCAACAGGAAAGTTGCCTTCTCTATTATTCCCCAACAGGTTAAAAAAGTAAACCTCAAATACATAAAATTACATCTCTGCTCGGCATTTATTTACAATGAATCTACTTCTTCCCGAATTCCCAATACACATGGTCCAGTTCAATTTTATCATAAAGTCATATCAAGAAGAATAGCTCCTTAGAAGAGTAATCATTTTACCCACAAAAAAAAAGAAGCTCCTTCAGGGGAATTGTGACTTGCAGCTCGATCATGGTCTTAGATATGGATAACTGTCCCTGATTCAATCAACTGAAAGCCCCTAGGAGCAGAACTGCAGCTCCCTCAGAGTAAGAAGAGAGAATTCTCCTTGTGAACAGCAGATTCCTAAAGGCTCCTAAAAGTTCCAGTAAACCTGGTACCTATGAATCTTGGACTTTCCCAGCCAGCCCTAAATGAATTCCTTACAACGAATTTCTTTTTTTAAATTTTTTTTTAACTTTTATTTAATGAATATAAATTTCCAAAGTAGAGCTTATGGATTACAATGGCTTCCCGCCCATAACGTCCCTCCCACCCGCAACCCTCCCCTTTCCCACTCCCTCTCCCCTTCCATTCACATCAAGATTCATTTTCAATTCTCTTTATATACAGAAGATCAGTTTAGCATACATTAAGTAAAGATTTCAACAGTTTGCTCCCACACAGAAACATAAAGTGAAAAATAATAGATGATTTTTTAAATGATGATGAAATCAGATCAGACCTATTGTCATGTTTAATCCCAGCGAGAGTCAAGTTGGGAATTGATAATTTTTCCTTTTTTTTTTTTTAACAGAAGATCAGTTTAGTATACATTAAGTAAAGATTTCAAAAGTTTGCACCCCCATAGAAACACAAAGTGAAATATACTGTTTGAGTACTCATTATAGCATTAAGTCTCAATGTACAGCACATTAAGGACAGAGATCCTACATGAGGAGTAAGTGCACAGTGACTCCTGTTGCTGACTTTACAAATTGGCACTCCTTTTTATGGCATCAGTAATCTCCCTATGCACCAGTCATGAGTTTCCAAGGCAATGGAAGCCCCCTGAGTTCTCCGACTCTTATCTTGTTTAGACAAGGTCATAGTCAAAGTGGAGGTTCTCTCCTCCCTTCAGAGAAAGGTACCTCCTTCTTTGAAGACCTGTTCTTTCCACTGGGATCTCACTCACAGAGATCTTTCATTTAGGGTTTTTTTGTTTTTGTTTTTGTTTTTTTTTTTTTTGTTTGTTTGTTTTGCCAGAGTGTCTTGGCTTTCCATGCCTGAAATACTCTCATGGGCTTTTCAGCCAGATCGGAATGTCTTTAGGGCTGATTCTGAGGCCAGAGTGCTGTTAAGGACATCCGCCATTCTATGAGTCTGCTGAGTATCTCGCTTCCCATGTTGGATCACTCTCCCCTCTATTTATTCTATCGGTTAGTATTAGCAGATACTAGACTTGTTTATGTGCTCCCTTTGACTCTTAGTCCTTTCATTATGATCAATTGTGAACTGAAATTGATCACTTGGACTAGTGAGATGGCATTGGTACATGCCACCTTGATGGGATTAAATTGGAGTCCCCTGGTATGTTTCTAACTCTACCATTTGGGGCAAGTCAGCTTGAGCATGTCCCAAATTGTACATCTCTTCCCTCTCTTATCCCCACTCTTATGTTTAACAGGGATCACATTTCAGTTAAATTTCAACACTTAAGAATAACTGTGTATTACTTACAGAATTAAACCAGTCATATTAAGTAGAACAGACAAAAAAATACTAAGAGGGATAATGTATTAAGTTGTTCATTAACAGTCAGGGCTATGCTGATCAAGTCACTGTTTTTCATAGTGTCCATTTCACTTCAGGAGGTTTCCTTTTTGGTGTTCAGTCAGTTGTCACTGATCAGGGAGAACATATGGTATTTGTCCCTTTGGGACTGGCTTATTTCACTCAGCATGATGTGTTCCAGATTTCTCCATTTTGTTGCAAATGACTGGATTTCGTTGTTTCTTACTGCAGTATAGTATTCTAAAGAGTACATATCCCGTAATTTCTTTATCCAGTCTACCATTGATGGGCATTTAGGTTGGTTCCAGGTCTTGGCTATTGTGAATTGTGCTGCAATAAACATTAGGGTGCAGACGGCTTTTTTGTTTGCCAATTTCATTTCCTTTGGGTAAATTCCAAGGAGTGGGATGGCTGGCTCGAACGGTAGGGTTATCTTCAGGTTTCTGAGGAATCTCCAGACTGACTTCCATAGTGGCTTGACCAGTTTGCATTCCCACCAACAGTGGGTGAGTGTCCCTTTTTCCCCACATCCTTGCCAGCATCTGTTGTTTGGTGGATTTCTGTATGTGAGCCATTCTAACCGGGGTGAGGTGAAACCTCATTGTGGTTTTGATTTGCATTTCCCTGATTGCTAGTGTCCTTGAACATTTTTTCATGTGCCTGTTGGCCATTTGGATTTCCTCTTTTGAAAAATGTCTATTGAGGTCCTTGGCCCATCTCTTAAATGGGTTGTTGGTTTTGTTTTTGTGGAGTTTCTTGATCTCTTTGTAGATTCTGGTTATTAACCCTTTATCTGTTGCATAGTTTGCAAATATTTTTTCCCATTCTGTCGGTTGTCTCTTCACTCTCCTGACTTTTGTTTTGCAGAACAGAAACTTCTCAATTTGATGCAATCCCTTTATTTGATTTTGGCTTTGACTGCCTGTGCCTCCCGGGTCTTTTCCAGAAATTCTTTGCCTGTGCCAATATCTTGAAGGGTTTCTCCAATGTTCTCTAATAACTTGATGGTGTCAGGTCATAGATTTAGGTCTTTAATCCATGTTGAGTGGATTTTTGTGTAAGGTGTAAGGTAGGGGTCTTGCTTCATGCTTCTGCACGTGGAAATCCAGTTTTCCCAGCACCATTTATTGAATAGACTGTCCTTGCTCGAGGAATTGGTTTTAGATCCTTGATCAAATATGAGTTGGCTGTAGTAACTTTTATTTAATGAATATAAATTTCCAAAGTACAGCTTATGGATTACAATGACTCCCCCCCCATAACGTCCCTCCCACCTGCGACCCTCCCCTTTTCCACTCCCTCTCCCCTTCCATTCACATCAAGATTCATTTTCTATTCTCTTTATATACGAAGATCAGTTTAGCATACATTAAGTAAAGATTTCAACAGTTTGCTCCCACACAGAAACATAAAGTGAAAAATACTGTTTGAGTACTAGTTATAGCAGTAAATCACAATGTACAGCACACTAAGGACAGAGATCCTACATGAGGAGTAAGTGCACAGTGACTCCTGTTGTTGACTTAACAAATTGATACTCTTGTTTATGGCATCAGTAATCACCCTAGGCTCTTGTCATGAGCTGCCAAGGCTATGGAAGCCCCCTGAGTTCACCGACTCTGATCATATTTAGACAAGGCCATGGTCGAAGTGGAAGTTCCCTCCTCCCTTCAGAGAAAGGTACCTCCTTCTTAGATGACCCATTTTTTCCACTGGGATCTCACTCGCGGAGATCTTTCATTTAGTTTTTTTTTTTTTTTCAACGAATTTCTTAATGTGTACTTACCACTGTTTTTATTTCTTGGGTTGGACTCAGAGTGAAACAATTGACTATCAAAAAGAAACATTATATCATCTTATATTTGCACAAACATCACTCAACACCCCTACACACACACACACACACCCCAAACTAAAAATAAATTATTATCTGATCTCCAGCAAGATGGCAGAATAGGAAGGGAGCACACTGATAGTCCAGGAAGAGACAGTTTAATAAAAGTGGAGATACTGTAGGTTCAAGGAAGAGTTGGGGAAGAAACTGCAGAGGAAACTCTTCCAGAACTAGTGATTCACGGTGGACCTGTGTGGAGGGAGTGGGAGCCCACGGCTTGGGATACCAGCTGCGGAATCTATGCACCAGTGCTGGAATGTGAGGTGAGCTGAACCTCAGTATCCCGAGACACCGGCAGGAAAGCAGAAGGAGGAGCCTAGAGGGAACAAGGCTTGAAGCCTCATGGGGGAAAGTCCACCAGGCTAACTAGAGGAGAGAGAGAAAAAAAAAAAAGGACCAGTACGAACACGAGTTTCTCTCTCTCCCCTCACCTCTCAAAGGTGAGGAAGACAAAGAGCAGGCGCCATTTTGATCATACGTAAAAGCTGCGCGACATCAGGGCTGTACCCGCCCACAGCCAAGGAGAAAAACCTGACTCTGGCGGGGGGGTGGGGTGGGGTGAAATAACAGGAGATTAGGACCTAGTGAATATGTGGAGCTAATGAACTGAGACTGTGAAAAAAGAGACGGTGGGTGAGAGAACTCACAGAATTCATGTGAGTACTCTCCAGAGACGCTACCATTCGGTAACCTTGGCAACCCAGTGAGAGCCTGCAGGAGAATTTGAGCCCACACTGAGGCAGCACAGATTCCCTGTGTGGTCCTTGGAAAAGAGCAGGCGAATGTTATACCCTCAGGAGCTAGAGATCAGAAGCTGACTACCTTCAATTCCGCTCAGCTGTGCGGAATTACTTCCCTTCTGAATAAAAAAAAGAGAGAGAGAGAGAGAGAGAGAGAGAGATTTACCACACCTAACCTTGGAGTATCGCCTTTGGCACACCCTTAACCTTGAGGAACCAAGCAGAGCTCTCTGGCCACACCCATCTCAAGCCTCTAAGGCTCCATCAAAAACAGACAGTCCACTTAATATAGTCATAGTATAAAGAGAAAAACATAGCGAGGGAAGATTAATCCAAAGAATATCTCCACAATGCCAAGCAACAAATGCAGAAACCGAGGTAACAAGAACAAGGGAGACATTATGATGCCCCGAATGAAACAGATACCCAAAGCCAAGATTATGAAGATGATGAGATGGAAGAAATGCAAGATACAGATTTCCAAAAACTTATAAGAACATTTAGAAGTTTTCAAAAACAAACGCTTGAGCTACATAAGTCCTTATTGGACAGGATAGGAAATCTCTCTTGCAAAAATGAAGTATTAAGGAGGAATAAAAATGAAATGCAGAAACTAGTAGAACAGGAAAGTGTGATAGTAAAGAGAAATCAAAATGAAATGAAGAACTCAATAGATCAAATGCAAAACACATTAGAGAGCCTTAAAAACAGAATGGGTGAAGCAGAAGAGAGAATATCGGGCTTAGAAGACAGAGCACAGGAAAGTATACAGTCAAAGAAAAGAAGAGGAAATTAGAAATCTAAAAAATATTGTTGGGAATCTACAGGATACTATTAAAAAAAAAACAACATTCGGGTTCTAGGAGTTCCTGAAGGCATGGAGAGAGAGAGAAAAGATTACAAGGCCTTTTTAGTGAGATACTAGCAGAGAACTTCTTGGGTTTGGAGAAGAACAGAGTAATCCTAGTACAGGAAGCTCATAGAACCCCTAATGAACATGACCAAAGAGATCCTCACAACAACATGTTGTAATCAAACTCACCACAGTGAAACATAAAGAAAAGATCCTAAAATGTGCAAGAGAGAAACGTCAGATTACTCTCAGAGGATCTCCAAATAGACTCACAGCAGACTTCTCATCAGAAACCCTATAGGCTAGAAGGCAATGGTGAGACATAGCCCAGGTACTAAGAGAGAAAAACTGCCAGAATATTATATCCTGCAAAACTCTCATTTGTGAATGAAGGTGAAATAAAGACCTTTCATAGCAAACAGAAATTGAAAGACTTTGCCACCACTCATCCAGCCCTGCAAAAGATACTTAAAGATGTGTTAAACACAGAAACACAGAAACACGGTCATCAATATGAAAGAAGGTAAAGGAAGGAAACTTCACAGCAAAATATCACAGGAAGTTCAAAGCATATATTAGAAAATATCTTTGGCAAATGGCAGGGCAAAGTTACTACTTATCAATAGCCACATTGAACGTTAATGGCCTGAACTGTACAGTTAAAAGACACAGATCGGATGACTGGGTTAAGGAACAAAACCCATCTATTTGCTGCTTACAAGAAACACATCTTTCCAACAAAGATGCATGCAGACTGCAAGTAAAAGCATGGAAAAATATATACCATGCCAACAGAAATGAAAAAAGGGTAGGTGCATCCATCTTAATATCAGACAAAATAAACTTTAACACAAAAATTGTTAAGAGAGACAAAGAGGGGCACTATATAATGATTAAGGGATCAATTCAACAGGAAGATATAATGATTATCAATGTATATGCACCTAATTACAGGGCACCGGATTATTTAAAAGATCTGTTAAGGGACTTAAAGGGAGACTTAGACTCCAAGACAATAGTACTGGGGGACTTCAATACACCACTCTCAGAAATAGACAGATCAACAGGATAGAAGATCAATAAGGAGAGTGTAGATTTAAACGACACTATAGCCCAAATGGATCTAACAGATATCTACGGAAGTTTTCATTCTACACAGAAAGCATTCACATTCTTCTCAGCAGTACATGGAACCTTCTCTAGGACTGACCACATACTAGGACATAAAGCAAGTCTCAGCAACTTCAAAAGAATTAGAATCATACAAGGCAGCCTCTCAGACCATAGGGGAATGAAGTTGGAAATTAGCAACGCAGGAATCCCTAGAGTATATGCAAACATATGGAGATTGAACAACATGCTCCTGAATGAACACTGGGTCACAGAAGAAATCAAAAGAGAAATCAAAAACTTTCTGGAAGTAAATGAGGATAACAGCACAACATACCAAAACTTATGGGATACAGCAAAACCAGTGTTAAGAGTAAAGTTTATAGCAATAGGTGCCTACATCAAGAAATTGGAAAGGCACCAAATAAGTGAGCTTTCAGTTCATCTCAAGGATCTAGAATAACTGCAGCAAACCAGACCCAAATCTAGTAGGAGAAGAGAAATAATTAAAATCAGAGAAGAAATCAACAGGATTGAATCCAAAAAAACATTACAAAAAATCAGCCAAACGAGGAGCTGGTTTTTTGAAAAAATAAACAAAATTGACACCCCATTGGCCCAACTAACTAAAAAAAGAAGAGAAAAGACCCAAATCAATAAAATCAGAAATGAAAAAGAAAATAAACATAACAACAGATAAAACAACAATAAAAAGAATCATCAGAAATTACTACAAGGACTTGTATGCCAGCAACAGGGAAACCTATCAGAAATGGATAGATTCCTGGACACATGCAACCTACCTAAATTGAACCAGGAAGACAGAAACCCTAAACAGACCCATAACTGAGACAGAAATTGAAACAGTAATAAAGGCCCTCCCAACAAAGAAAAGCCCAGGACCAGATGGATTCACTGCTGAATTCTACCAGACATTTAAAGAAGAACTAACTCCAATTCTCCTCAAAGTATTCAGAACAATCGAAAAAGAGGGAATCCTGAGGCCAGAGTGCTATTTAGGACATCTGCCATTCTATGAGTCTGCTGAGTATCTCACTTCCCATGTTGGATCACTCTCCCCTTTATTTACTCCATCAGTTAGCGTTAGCAGGTACTAGACTTGTCTATGTGCTCCCTTTGACTCCCAGTCCCTTCACCATGACCAACTGTGAACTGAAACTGATCACCTGGAACAGTGAGATGGCATTGGTACATGCCACCTCGATGGGATTGAATTGGAATCCCCTGGTATGCTTCCAACTCCACCACTTGGGGCAAGTCAGCCTGAGCATGTCCCAAATTATACATCTCTTCCCTCTCCCATTCCCACCACCATGTTCAACAGGGATCACATTTCAGTTAATTTTCAACACTTAAGAATAACTGTGTATCAATTACAGATCTAAACCAGTCATATGTCCTAAATAGCACTCTGGCCTCAGAATCAGCCCTAAAGGCATTCGGAGCTGGCTGAAAAGCTCATGAGAGTATTTCAGGCATGGAAAGCCAAGACACTCTGGCAAAAGATCTCTGCGAGTGAGATCCCAGTGGAAAGAACAGGTCATCAAAGAAGGAGGTACCTTTCTCTGAAGGGAGGAGAGAACCTCCACTTTGACTATGACCTTGTCTAAACAAGATAAGAGTCGGAGAACTCAGAGGGCTTCCATAGCCTTGGAAACTCATGACTGGAGCATAGGGAGATTACTGATGCCATAGACAGGAGTGTCAATTGGTAAAGTCAACAACAGGAGTCACTGTGCACTTACTCCTCATGTAGGATCTCTATCCTTAATGTGCTGTACATTGAGATTTAATGCTATAACGAGTACTCAAACAATATATTTCACTTTGTGTTTCTATGGGGGTGCAAACTGTTGAAATCCTTACTTAATGCATACTAAACTGATCCTCTGTAAAAAAAAAAAAAAGAAGAAATTATCAATTCCCAACTTGACTCTCACTGGGATTAAACATGACAATAGGTCTGATCTGATTTCATCATCATTTAAAAAAAATCATCTATTATTTTTCACTTTATGTTTCTGTGTGGGAGCAAACTGTTGAAATCCATACTTAATGTATACTAAGCTGATCTTCTGTATATTAAGATAATCGAAAATGAATCTTGATGTGAATGGAAGGGGAGAGGGAGTGGGAAAGGGGAGGGTTGTGGGTGGGAGGGACGGTATTGGGGGGAAGCCATTGTAATCCATAAGTCGTACTTTGGAAATTTATATGCATTAAATAAAAGTTAAAAAAAAAAAAGAGGGAATCCTCCCAAATTCTTTCTATGAAGCCAGCATCACCTTAATCCCTAAGCCAGAGAAAGATTCAGCATTGAAAGAGAATTATAGACCAATATCCCTGATGAACATAGATGCACAAATCCTCAATAAAATTCTCGCCAATACAGTACAACAGCACATCAGAAAAATCATTCATCCAGACCAGGTGGGATTTATCCCTGGTATGCAAGGATGGTTCAACATTCGCAAATCAATCAATGTGGTACACCAAATTAACAGACTGCAGAAGAAAAACCATATGATTATCTCAATAGATGCAGAGAAAGCATTTGATAAAATTCAACACCCTTTCATGATGAAAACTCTAAGCAAACTCGGTATGGAAGGAACATTCCTCAATACAATCAAAGCAACTTATGAAAAACCCACAGCCAGCATCCTATTGAATGGGGAAAAGTTGGAAGCATTTCCACGGAGATCTGGTACCAGACAGGGATATCCACTCACCACTACTATTAATATAGTTCTGTAAGTCTTAGCCAGAGCCATCAGACAAGAAAAATAAATTAAAGGAATACAAATAGGGAAGGAAGAACTCAAACTATCCCTCTTTGCAGATGATATGATTCTTTATTTAGGGGATCCAAAGAACTCTACTAAGAAACTATTGGAACTCATAGAAAAGCTTGGCAAAGTAGCAGGGTATAAAATCAATGCACAAAAATCAACAGCCTTTGTATACGCAGGCAGTTCCTCAGCTGAGAAAGAACTGCTATGATCAATTCCATTCACAATAGCCACAAAAACAATCAAATACCTTGGAATAAACTTAACTAACGACGTTAAAGATCTCTACAATGAGAATTACAAAATCCTAAAGAAAGCAATAGAAGAGGATACCAAGAAATGGAAAAATCTTCCATGCTCATGGATTGGAAGAGTCAACATCATCAAAATGTCCATTCTCCCAAAAGCAATTTATCAATTCAATGCGATACCGATCAAGATACCAAAAACATTTTTCACAGACCTAGAAAAAATTATGCTGAAATTCATATGGAGACACAAGAGACATCAAATAGCTAAAGTAATCTTGTACAAGAAAAACAAAGCCGGAGGCATCACAATACCAGACTTCAGGACATACTACAGGGCAGTTGTAATCAAAACAGCATGGTACTGGTACAGAAACAGATGGATAGACCAATGGAACAGAATTGAAACACCAGAAATCAATCCAAACATCTACAGTCAACTTATATTTGATCAAGGATCCAAAACCAATCCCTGGAGTAAGGACAGTCTGTTCAATAAATGCTGCTGGGAAAATTGGATTTCCACGTGCAGAAGCATGAAGCAAGACCCCTACCTTACACCTTACACAAAAATCCACTCAACATGGATTAAAGACCGAAATCTACGACCCGACACCATTAAATTATTAGAGAATATTGGAGAAACCCTGCAAGATATTGGCACAGGCAAAGACTTCTTGGAAAAGACCCGGGAGGCACAGGCAGTCAAAGCCAAAATTAACATTTGGGATTGCCTCAAATTGAGAAGTTTCTGTACTGCAAAAGAAACAGACAAGAAAGTGAAGAGGCAACCAACAGAATGGGAAAAAATATTTGCAAACTATGCTACACATAAAGGGTTGATAACCAGAAACTACAAAAAGATCAAGAAACTCCACAACAACAAAACAAACAACCCACTTAAGAGATGGGCCAAGGACCTCAATAGACATTTTTCAAAAGAGGAAATCCAAATGGCCAACAGGCACATGAAAAAATGTTCAAGGACACTAGCAATTAGGGAAATGCAAATCAAAACCACAATGAGGTTTCACCTCACCCCGGTTAGAATGGCTCACATTCAGAAATCCACCGACAACAGATGCTGGAAAGGATGTGGGGGAAAAGGGACACTAACCCACTGTTGGTGGGAATGCAAACTGGTTAAGCCTCTTTGGAAGTCAGTCTGGAGATTCCTCAGAAAACCTGAATATAACCCTACCATACAATCCAGCCATCCCACTCCTTGGAATTTACCCAAAGAAATTTAAATTGGCAAACACAAAAGCTGTCTGAACCTTAATGTTTATTGCAGCTCAATTCACAATAGCTAAGACCAGGAATCAACCTAAATGCCCATTAACAGTAGACTGGATAAAGAAATTATAAGATATGTACTCTATAGAATACTATACAGTAGTAAAAAACAATGAAACCCGGTCATTTGCAACAAAATGGAGGAATCTGGAAAACATCATGCTGAGTGAATTAAGCCAGTCCCAGAGGGACAAATATCATATGTTCTCCCTGATCGGTGACAACTAACCAACCACAAAAAAGGAAACCTGCTGAAGTGAAAGGTACACTATGAGAAACAGTGACTTAATCAGCCCTTGTCCTGACTGTTGATGTACAATTTAATACTTTATCCCTTTTAGTATTTGTTTTGTTCTAGTTAATTCTATTGGTTGAACTCTGTAATCAACACACATTTATTTTTAGGTGTTGAAATTTAACTGAAAATTGATCCCTGTTAAATATAAGAGTGGGAATAAGAGAGGGAGGAGATGTACAATTTGGGACATGCTCAAGCTGACTTGCCCTAGATGGTGGAGTTAGAAATGTGCCAGGGCATTCCAATACAATCCATTCAAGATTGCATGTACCAATGCCATCTCACTAGTCCAGGTGATCAATTTCTGTTCACAATTGATCATAATGATAGGTTTAAGAGTTAAAGGGATCACACAAACAAGACTAGTGTCTGCGAATACTATCTGATAGAATCAAAAAGGGAGAGAACGATCCAACATGGGAAGTGGGATACACAGCAGACTCGTAGAATGGCAGATGTCCTAAACAGCACTCTGGCTTCAGAATCAGCCCTTAAGGCATTCAGATCTGGCTGAAGAGCCCATGAGAGTATTTTAGGCATGGAAAGCCAAGACACTCTGGCAAAAAAACAAACAAACAAACAAACAAACACCTAAATGAAAGGTTGCTGCAAATGAGATCCCAGTAGAAAGAACAGGCCATCAAAGAAGGAGGTACCTTTCTCTGAAGGGAGGAGAGAACTTCCACTTTGAGTATGACCTTGTCTAAATAAGATCGAAGTCAGCCAACTTAAGAGGCTTCCACAGCCTTGGCAACTCATGACTAGAGCCTAGGGAGATTACTGACACCATAAACAAGAGTGTCAAATTGTTAAATCAACAACAGGAGTCACTGTGTACTTACTCCTTATGTGGGATCTCTGTCCTTAATGTGTTGTGCAATGTGAATTAATGCTATAACTAGTACTCAAACAGTATTTTACACTTTATGTTCTGTGTGGGTGCAAACTGATGAAATCTTTACTTAATATATACTAAATCGATCTTCTGTATATAAAGATAATTGAAAATGAATCTTGATGTGAATGGAATGGGAGAGGAAGCGGGAGATAGGAGGGGTGCGAGTCGTGGGAATTTATCGGGGGGAAAGCCATTGTAATCCATAAGCTGTACTTTGGAAAATATTATTTACTAAATAAAAGTTTAAAATAAATAAATAAATAAATTATGATCTTGGGCATCAGAGAACTGGAAAGAAACTAGCTCATCTTCATATCAAGATTTATTAAGTTCAAAATGTGGAGAACTTTGTATTTTTAAATCAGTGAAAAATTCAGTCTCTTTCAGTGATGCCATGCTTATTTAAGTGGACTAACACAGGAAAATCATCCAGATTTTAAAGAGGGAAATAATAAAACAAATGGTTTGATTATCAGATTTTTTTTCTTTTCTTAAGATTTATGTATTACTAATTTGAAAGGCAGATTTTTCAAGAGAGAGAGAGAGAGAGAGAGGCCACAAGTGCAGGGGCTGGGCCAGGCTGAAGCCAGGAGTGGGAGCTCCTACAGGGTCTCCCATGTGGATGCAAGGGCCCAAGCATTTGGGCCGTCCTCTGTTGCTTCCCCAGTCATATTAGGAAAGAGCTGGATCGGAAGTGCAGCAGACGAACTCAAACTGGTGCCCATCTGGGATGCCAGCCCTGCAGGTGACAGCTTAACTCTCAAAGCCCCAAGATTTTTCATATAATTTAAACCCAAAAGTGAATTATGTACATTGACTATTTAAGAATCTTTTTAAAAAAAAAACTATTGACTTAATATCCTAAAAAGAAATTGCTGATATGAAGTGTGGGCATGTCCAAAGTAAATATCCTGTTGGCATGGATGGGCAGAAGCATTCAGAACGACTAATTCATGATACCAGGAATACAGTAAAGTAGCTCTGCACTTTAACAATGAAAATTTCAAAATCAATTTATGTATTGTATTACTCAGGAATCCTATTTGCAACCATCACACTCTGGCTGATTTACTCAGAAAATGAATGAATTGAAATTATATCAACTGCTTGCAGAATTCAGTGGTATAAAAAGTTGGAAATGAGCAGGAACAGGGGGATGAGACAACACCCTGATGAGGGCTACGATTATACCATGGGGCCTATCCAATAGGTCCTCAGTCCCTGAAGTTAAGGCTCCACAGTTGGCAACAGCCTCCACCAATGGTGCCAGATAATGCAGGCACCCACTTTCCCTGGTTTATATGAAATCTGTATTTTCTCCATTGCTACTGGCTATCAGAATTAATGGGAATAAATCATCAATGGTTCCTACTTCTTAGCATTTCTAGCTCCTTACTCATGTACATTGGTGGATCTGTTAATGTTCAGCTATAGCTCGAGGGCATACAAAGGGGTTTATCACGTCAACCATCAGGTCTGTTGTACTTATGTAACATGAAAGATGATCTTCCTCCCATCAAGACGCACTGGGGCGGGGGGATAACAGTTTAGGCCGTTAGACTCCAATAACCAAGAGACCCCAAATCTGAGCAGCTGACCATAAAGTGCTTTTATAACACTTCTAAGAGTTGTATTTTTTTTTCCTGAGTTGAACCTTGTATCTGTAACAAGTTAGCCAGTGGATCTATTCTGTGTCTTACTCTAGAACACAGACGGCGAGAACAGGTGGAATACTGGGGGTCAACATGGTAAAGGGGCAGAGAAGTGATGCGTGCACTTGCACTCAGCTCTTCTAGCTGCAAGGGACTCCTGTTACTCCTGTTTATGCTTTAGTCACAAAGAGCAAGCTACACGACCCACCCAAATTCAAGAGAAGAAGCTCAGGCACGGAGAGTGCATCCTACCAAGTACTCAGAAAAGAACAAGAAATCCTTGTGGTTAGCACTCAGAATAGCATATTGGAGAATTTCCAAATATCTGAATAGGATTTGAATAGTAGGTAGCCCAAACTTAAACAAATATAAATTACACATTAGTGATAGTTAACATTTGTTGCATGGTTACCATGTTCCAGCGACTGTTGCTATCAAATTGCTTTCTACACCTTCCTTCATTAAGTTGACACCATGACCTAGCTTTTACATTTGTATTATTTTCACTCTTTCATGAGGAGATTGAGGTTTAAGGAGATTACGTAACTTGACACACTGGGGAATGAAGGAGCTGAGATTTCAATTCACAATTACCAAGAATTATAAATTAAAGGATAAAAAACTCAGAATAGGAGTCAGTGCTATAGCATAGTAGATTAAACTACTGCCTGCAGTGCCGACATCCCATATGGGCACTGGTTCAAGTTCTAGCTGCTCCACTTCTGATTCAGCTCCCTGTTAATGTGCCTGGGAAAGTAGCAGAAGACACAATGATAGAGAGGTAGAGGTGGGAAGTAAGTTTACCTTCTCCTACTTCCCACCTCTATCTCTCTATCATTGCAGTTCTTCTCCCTTCTTCTTTTGCTTCTTGTGTACACTAAACCATGTGCCTAACTCAAGTCTCCTTCATGGAAGCTTTGACCGTGAATTGTGCAGGAAAAAAATGCCTGACCCAGAAGCAAGATCTAGGTTTTTGTATTTGGGGATTTCTCATAAGAAGTTTGTAAGCACTTCATCTCAGGTGTGGCAAGTGTAAAATTGTAATAGTAATAACAATTTAACATAATAACAATTATGGAATTATGGGATTATTTTTTCCGATTTCTTCTAAAATAACTCCAGGTAGACAAGTGACCAATTGCAAGGGAAATCAACAACCCCTAGTAAGTAAGACATTATTAAGCCATCTCTTCAGAATTCTCCTTTCTAAATAATTCTAATTCCTTAAATCTCTCTAATGCATTTTAGTGAACAGTGACTCCACAAATCATGATATACATCATTCATTGAGTGGATACTGAATAATAATCACACATGCCCTTCAGACAACAAATTGTAGTGTAGGACCCCAAAAGCAGTGTCCTCTTGTGACGACCCCAGAAACACAGACTCCAGACCAGACGATGCAATAGAGCAGGAGGTAATTTTATTTCATTTGCGCAAATGGGCCCCCTACTGCTGCAAGCAGCAAGTGAGTGAGAGGAGCCCCGAGCAGCTATCTCACACAGCTTTTAAGGGGCAAAACCACAAAATTAACATACTGTAGGGTGGCGTAAGTTTATTGGGCAACTACAAGGGGAGGAGGTCGTCGAGGAGGAGGAGAAACGGGGGCTACGTGCCCTACGTGTCTAAGCTTGGATATGGGGAGGGGGTCCTTGAAGAGCAGAAAGGGGTGGCTACGTGCCCTACGTGTCTCGCGGTTTCTTTGTTAAGCTTGAACAAGCACAGGGGAGGGGGCTTAGGTGCGTACCAGGATGTTCTGTCGCCCTTATCTCTGGGTAGTAGCCCTTATCTCTGGGTAGTAGCCCTTATCTCTGGCTAGTAGCTATCTGCTTTCTCTGTGAACTTAGTTTACTCCCCATTTCCCAGGACTGTTTTATTAAGGCCATTTTATGGCGGCTCTCGGCCGCTCCTTTCAGTAGAATCTTTAAAATGATCTTATAAATTTGTTGTGGAGTTAGGATTTCTAAAATTCTTTAACTTTAATGAGGCTAAGTGAATGAGAGAGCAAAATTCAGAATAAGAGTAGATGTGCAGCTGAATATGAGGAAAAGCGACTGCTGCTAATTGGGTGAAATGTCAGGGCCAGCGAAAAGTTTCCATTAAAGCATCTCCAGTTACAATGTGTCATGGGATTGATGTGGCCTGATGTGCCCTTCTCAATCCATTGAGACTGTTCCATCAATGTAAGATATTGTTTCATTGTGTTGATTAGAACAGACCAATTGCTTATAAGCATTCATACTCACAACATGTCTAAATTAATGACACAGTGCTGTTTTTCCAAAGCCTGCCTTGTAGGGCAAATCTGCGGTAGCAGATGGATATTTTCTAGATTGATGAGAGCTGTGAGTTTATTACAAATTAGGAATTCTGTTGCTTCTTTAAGAAAAAAAAAAGGCTTGGTCTCTTCCACATATCAACATTATTTTAGTTGGCATAAATAATAGAGAAATAAGACAAGGAGAGAAAGATGTAGTTTTCCATTAAAGTTGGGTAAATTACTCACTTTTGTTTGTTCGGCATAAATCTTTTCCAAGCAGCATTCATTTACTGGGATGCTGAATGCATTTCAGGATCACGTCACACCTTTAGCACATTAAAAAGGTAAAATGGCTCTCTCTTATATATCAAATGCAAATACCTATTTACTTCTAATATTAGGTTAGATCATACTTCTCAGCCTACCAGGCTTGGATTGCTTTCAAATGCCTGTTACAGATCCCTTTGTGGTTTGGACCAGAATCCCCGATCCTCAAGAAGAGAAATTTTAATTTTGTTTTGCAGAACTCTGGGACCTCATTTAGCGTTGGTTGTTTCTAACTCCTCCTGTGAACTTGTCAGCCATAAACTGGAGGCATTGTTTTCTTCTCATTGACAGATTCTGTTATGAAGTTGATGAAGAAAGGGCTTTGCTTTTGGAAGAAGTTCTTCCAGACAACACATGAATATCTGCAAAGAGGAAAGCAGGTGGTGTGTACAACCCTGGGCAGCCCCCTTCTCTGGCCTTTTTGGGCTGCCTCTATTTGGAGAAAAACACGATGGCGCCTGTGCTCTTGCACCGTCCTCTGGTGGCCTTTCCTGTTGGCGTCACTTTCTCTACTTGCATTGCAACCTCTTTCAGTCATGAATCAAGCCTTCAGGTGGAAACAACACATTTCTTGCTCTTAGACTTATGTTTCTGACCTTTAGCTTGGAAAGTGAAAACTGGTTTGTATTTATCTTTTTAAAAAGAAAAGAAAAAGGCATCGCTTTCACTTAATGTAATTTGAAGATATTTCTTTCCCTGGGGCCTTTAATACAAAAGAAAAACCGGAGAATCTCCTCCTTTTCTGAAAGGCTCCCTAGAAGGCAGTGCAGTCAACCAGTGACTGGAGGGAGGAAATGCTCATTGCAGGCTTGCTGGGAGAACCTGGGAAACCAGGGCCATCTAAAGGCCTGTGATTAAAAATTCATAGTCTGTGTGTTACTGAAACAACAAAGCTCTTTTCTTTTTTCAGATTTTGAATTTATGATCTTTCCCTGCATGTTTATAATTCAATGTCTTTGAAAAGCAAATATAAAACTTCTTTTAGGGGCCATCATTGTGGTATGCTTGGTTGAGACTTTGCATGCAATGCTGGCATCCCACAATGGAATGCTGGGTTTAGGTATGGGCTACTCCATTTCTGATCCAGCTTCCTGCTAATCAGCCTTACAAAATCAGTGAAAGATGGGGCCAGTGCTGTGACAAAGAGGGGAAAGCCACCCCCTTGCAGTGCCAGCATCCCACAGTGGGACCAGTTTGAGTCCCAGCTGCTCCACTTCCCATCCAGCTCTCTGCTATGGCCTGGGAAAGCAGTAGAAGATGGCTCAAGTCCTTGGGCCCCTGCATCCACTTGGGAGACCCAGAGGAAGCTCCTGGATCCTGGCTTCAGATCGGCCCAGCTCGGGCCCTTGCGGCCATCTGGGGTGTGAACCATTGGATGGAAGACTTTCTCTGTCTGTCTGTCTGTCTGTCTCTCTCTCCCTCCATCAGCTTTTCTGTAACTCTGCCTTTCAAATAACTAAATAAATCTATAAAAACAATTCAATGGAAGATCAAGTACTTGGGTTTCCGGCACTGACATGGGTGGCCTGGATGGACTTCCTGTGTTCAGTTTAGCCTGGACTCAGATGTTGTGGCCATTTGGGCAGTGAACCAAAAGAAGGGAGATATATCTCTGTCTTTCCCCAAACTGTCGTCTGCCTTTCAAATAAAATAAATAAATCTTTTTTTAAAAAAAAACTTTCAAACGTTTCAACTCTAAACCAAATACTAATATGATTTTCCTTTTTAATACTGTAAAAATGTGTAATTCAGGTTTTACAGGGCATATTTTATAGAGAAGACAATACAAGACATCTCATTAAAATGATATGTGTTCGACATTGCAAATGACCTTTAATTATTTAACAATAATTACCAGTGATTCATCACTTCCATGTGTTGTAAGACACAACAGTACAGGAAGCGAAGAAGGGTTATTTGTTTTGTTTTTTAAATTTATTTAATTTGAAAGGAAAACATCAGAGAAAGAGAGGGAGGGAGAAGAGAGAGAGGGAGGTCTTATATCTGTTGGTTCACTCCCCAAATGCCCATAACAGCCAGGGCTAGGCCAGACTGAAACCAGGAGGCAGGAACTCCATCCAGGTCTCCCCAGAGGTGGAAGGAGCCCAAGTTTGTGGGCCATCTTCTACCGCCTTCTCATATGCATTAATAGGAAGCCAGATGGAAAATGGAACAGCCAGGACTCAAACTGGCATTCCCACATGGGATGGAGATGTCACAAGCTATGGTTTTGCCTGCTACACTAAAATGCCAACCAAGAAGGTTTTTATTTTTTAAGATTTTATTTATTTTATTTGAGAGTTAGAGTTACAGACAGTGAGAGGGAGAGACAGAGAGAAAGGTCTTCCCTACATTGGTTCACTCCCCAAATGGCCACAACAGCTGGAGCTGCACGGATCCGAAACCAGGAGCTTCCTCCAGGTCTCCCACGTGGGTGCAGGGGCCCAAGCACTTGGGCCATCCTCCACTACTTTCCCAGGCCATAGCAGAGAGCCGGACTAGAAGAAGGGCAGCCAGGACACGAACCGCTGCCCACATGGGATGCCGACACAGTAGGTGGAGGACTAACCTCCTGCACCATGGTGCTGGCCCCAAGAAGGGTTTTATAAATCAACATTTCATTAATAGAAAATTGGACCATTCTTCCAGCACAGAAAAACCCCTGGAGTTTTGCCTACTTTCCTTTATTGGCAATAAGTTGTCTATTGAGTAAATGAGTTTATATGCGTAGGATTCCCATTGTTTACAGGCAATAGCATCTGGATACATAATACAGTGGTCTGAATTATAAGCAACAGAGTCCTAGTCTGGATTACTCACCCAAAAGAAATGCATTAGACAAATGTCTGAGGGGACATGGGATTGATCGGAGTTTGAGAGATCAGTTGGAAACCAGCAACACCTAGTTGCAGAGTTGGAAGTTGCATTGGAAGTCACAGAGTCACAGAAAGCACTCAGAGTACTACTAGTTTTAGTCTCAGTTAAATAGCTACTTCCTCTATTTTGGATCCTTCACTCAAGATTCAGTATTCAGTCGGCCAGGCTTAGCTCACATGTGTCAGCTGAGGTATGCAGGGTGTAGAGAGGAACATAAAAGAGGTGGTTCTCTTCCTTCTCAGGATGAGAAATGAACAGCTTCATTCTGAAAGGTTGTAATAGATGGAAAACTCCAAAGGAATTGGAATATTAAGAAAAGCTGATGGGGCCAGTGCTGTGGCAGGTAAAGCCGCCACCTGCAGTGCCAGTATCCCATATGGGTGTTGGTTCGAGACCCAGCTACTCTACTTCCAATCCAGCTCTCTGCTATGGCCTGGGAAAGCTGTAGAAGATGGTCCAAGCCCTTGGGCACCTGCAGCCATGTGGGAGACCTGGAAGAAGCTCCTGCTCCTGGCTCCTGGCTCCTGGCTTTGGATCCGCACAGCTCCAGCCAATGTGGCCAATTGGGGAGTGAACCAGCGGATGGAAGACCTCTCTCTCTCTCTCTCTCTCTCTCTGCCTCTCCTCTCTCTGTATAACTCTTTCAAATAAATAAAATCTTTTTTTAAAAAAAGAAAAGCTGGGATGGATGCAGGGTAGTTTACAAGGACAAATCAGCTAGTAAAAGGGTACATAGGTTTTAAAGTTCGACTAAATACACAACCTTGAACAAATTACCTCCTTGCTCCAAATTTCACTTTTTAAATTTGCAAAATGATAATGATCATGATGATGAAAACTGATTTCTGCTTTGTAAATCTTGCAAAGATCAAATGACATAAAATAAAACAGGAAAACCTCTAGCACAGGAACCACCATGATGTCACTGCAGATCAACAGCAGCAGAAGCAGCACCATCCTGAGTATTTTTGGAAGACATGGGAGATGCATGCTGAAATAACCTCTTCACCAATTATAAGACTGTTCTTTAAAAATCTACCTCCTCAATTGCAATGTCCTCGGGGATGCTCTGGGAAAAAAAAATCTTGTGCCCTCTTAAAGGCTTAATCTCAGTTTGGGTCTAAGAAAGAGATACCCCTGTGTGCTTTAGAGCAAGAATCAAACACTGTCTGAGGTCTGCCCACCTGACTGAGGGACTTGCACATATTGATCTCAGGGACCATTGAGATGATGGGGCTGAGTCCGGGTGACGTCTGGCAGGCTGAAGTCCACAGTTGAAAAGTGGCTCCAAATTCCTTCCCGATGATTCTCCTTGCAGAGTAGCTCCTTTCACAGTCCTACTCACTCCAGGGGTCTGGGCAGGACTCCTGGGCATTCAGTGGCAGTGCAGACCACCAGGATCTGGGGAGAGGGGACCACACAGAGCAAGTCAGAAACACCTGCACTGGGCAGTGATGTTGAAGCCTCTGTACCCTGCCCACACTAACCCAAACTAACACACAAGCACCATGTAAGCATTCATTGGATAAATGAAAATATTTTCTCCCGGTTTGTTCTTCCTGTACCCAGTTCTTATTTTTCATATGAGGTCTTATCATTGAAGGTGTTATAAAGGTATGCTCATAAAATTCTTATCGTATCTCCCCCTATTTCCTATTCTTTTGAACAGAATTTAAGGATTGTAGAACCAACTGAGTAGAAATTAAATAATTAAATTAACCATTTCCTTACTTGTGCAACCCTGCTTTGCTGACAATCTCTCACCCTTTCAAGCTAATCGAGTATAATGACTAACTTTGTGATGGACAATGCATCTGAATGTCCTATACTCCTACCATCTAATAATATTTTGGTGAACATACCTCTTTTACATGCCACTGTATTTTGTCACGTCTGTTTAAATTTTTAACATAATCTTCTCCCAAAAATGGAAATAAATAAATGGAAATAAATAAACCAACAGCAATTGACCAAAGTGGTGTTTTCTCTCCTCTCTTCTGAAAGTGCAGCAGCAACAGTAGCAGCAGAAGGAGCATCTCTGCCAGGGCTGTCTGACGTGATTGTGTTTAAGACCCGGGACCGTTTTTATTGTTTTCAGAAGATGGAGAGCAGCTGGCTCTTTGTCCAGGTTCCAACAGGAACCAAATCATCAGTCTTAAGGGATTGCTCCTGACATTGATTGCTTTATTAGCAGGGCTTATTTTTTATATCTCCTATAGAAAACATTAACTAAAATTGTGTCATGATTGATTTTTTTGAAAACAACTACCAACAACAACAAAACAAAAAAACCTGTTAGTTCCGTACTGGGATTCATTGTGGCACAAGAAACTTGCTACATTGCTTCAGGAAGTTGATCAACTAAGTAATATCCCTCTCATAACATTCTGCAAATGTGTTCCCTTTGCCTTGGACTCTTACATTTGAATATTTACTGAAAGAAAGGGAAAACAGCTGAAAAAAATGTAGAAATGTGAATTTCAGATCACTTTTATTCATGTGCCTATGGATTATTTTTCCAATTTATTTTTTGTAAAGACACACCTACAGTTTCTTAAGATTTCATAAAATTTGAAAATACAACTGGGAGAAGAAATCCAGAACCGGAATTAGGAATATGATTTTGAGAGGCCTGGGTTTACATTCCCAAGTTCCTAGCCACCTTTGGGTGGTTGAAAATTCTCTTTTGAAGGTTGAAAATTCTATTATGTCTTTATTCCTTAGGGAAAAAAAGAGAGAAGACACAAAGTCAGGCTGCAAAGGAAAGAAAAGCATGCATCCAAGTTTTTTGTTTGTTGGTTTTACATTGCCGTAGAGTTTTCAGTTCTGTTGGTTAGCTATAAATTTCTTTGCATTATTTTAACTATTACCAGTGATTTCTCAATGTATCAGGAAGTAGTTTGAGTATCATAAACATTAATTTGCTTGATGTCTCCTGTTTTTTCATCCTCCACCGTAAGCTTCCCCAGTGACAAGCAAAAAACTGGCTCTTCCTGCTGATTCAGAAGGTGGAAAGAGAGCATCTGTCATGTTACCACATCCATGGGACTAGCAACAACCCCTCACCACTTTCCATATGCTACTGTAAGATACAAAGACACTCCCATCAAGAAACTTAGTCTCTGACAAACAAGAATGGCTTTCAACCCTTGGGAAAACTTTTCTCGATATTTAGAACCCATCCTATCAGTCCAGCAACCATGCAAGAAGTGACTTGACCACCAAGCAAAAAACATGAATGTAGAGACTCTGCCACAGACAATTCACGCTTTGAGGTTCTGTGAGCTCATCAAGTTGACCGTGACATACCACAGCAAGAACTGTGAATCTGCCTGTTGTAATATGTGAGGAAAACATTCAGTGATGTTGAATCTGTTGCTTTTTCCATTTCACCTAATACACAGTATTTGCTAATTCAAATATTGCAACAAGCTAACTCCATAATTGTGGGAATCTAGAAGACTGATGTGAATGTTTTCTGATCAACTGAGTCACGAAGGTATCTTAGTGCCTTAATATTTTGTTTCCACCTAATGAAGCTGATTAAGCTTATAAACTCAGACTATTTTTATTGATTGAAAAAAAAAACAGAAAATTAAACAACAGGACTATCCAGGTAGATGATTTTATTTTTATCTTTTCTTTTTTTTCTTGCAAAATATTACTTTCGAGCTGAGAGGCTACCCATGTGATTGTGTCTCCAACATTTTTAATAATTTTATTTACCAACAACAACCTCAACAAAAACTAAATCAAAGCAGTTGGTAGATATTTTCTCTTTTTGCCACTCTCAACTTTTCCCTTTCTTGTTTAACCTGTCACCCGAAGGAAAAAAAATTGAGAAGTATGAGAGACAGTATCTAGTTTATTGGGAACTTGAAACAAGAAGAGAGCTAATTAAAAATCAGTCATCTGGGAAGGTCTTGGCGAGATGGTAACTTATGAGCTGATGTCTGCAAGATAAGAAGGCATCAGCCATGTGTCTGAAATATTTCAGAGGCCATGAGTTTGAAGTGTTCAAGGTACAGAAGGTTTTATGTGACAGGAGCATATTTAGCAAGAGGAGAGCCTTGGGAGCTGAAGAATGCTCTAGGGGCATGCAGGACATGATTGGGAGCTCAGCGTTTACTCTGAGTGCAACTGGCAACTCATTGGAGAAACTTTTAAGTGGAAGAGTGACAGGAGCTATCTTACATTTTAAAAGATAATTGCTGCATAGAGAACTGATTATACAGAAAGAAGATCAGTCCTAGGGAAACCAATATGGATGTTACTGAAGTAGATGAGTGCAAAACTAATGGCTGCTTGTACCAGTGGGGTAGTAATGGAAATGAAAAAATGGATGATTTCACATATGCTCCGGAGATAGAGTCAAAAGGAGATGCTTATAAACGGCTGTGAGGGGCTGGCACAGCTTGAAATGCTGGTATCACAAATGGATGTGGGTTTGACTCCAGGCTGCGCTTTCCAATCTAGCTCTCTGCTATGGCCTGGGAAAGCAGTATAAGATGGCCCAAGTCCTTGGGTCCCTGCACCCATGTGGGAGACCTGGAAGAAGCTCCTGGCTCCAGGCTTTGGATCAGTGCAGCTCTGGTTGATCTGGGAGTGAACCAGCAGATGGAAGACCTTTCCCTTTCTCTCTCTCTCTCTCTCTCTCTCTCTCTCTCTCTTTCTCTGATGCCATGTAACTCTTTCTCTCAAATAAATAAATATATGTTTTAAAAAAAGAAATAGCTGTGAAAGTAACAAAAGTGATAAATAAGAACTGGCTCCTAGGCTTTTGACGTTAGTGTTGATAAATGGTGGTATACTATATAGAGGACCAAAGGGGAGAAACTCAATCAATAGTTCTGACTTAGATGTGCTAAAGTTTAGAAGCCCTATAATGATATTTGATAGCTAATACATGAATCTTGAACTCGAGAATGAAGTTAGCCTAGATATAAAGGTTATATAACACACATTACAAGCTATTACACACTCACACACACATAAATCTATAGTCATGAAACAGATGAGGCCATCTAATATAAGAGACAAAAACTGGGAAACTACGACTGCTGTGAACAACTCGAAAGAAGAAATGAGATGAGAAGGTGTCTAAAAAGGAAACTTAACACAGAAGTTGTGGAGTAGGAAAATAGTATATTGTATCACATAAACTAACAGAAGAAGATGTCTGAGTAAGGCAGGCAGAGCCAACTGTGTCCAAATACACAGAAAGACTGAGAAAGACGAGGGCGATAAATAATCCTTAATTTGCTGATATAGAGTTCTTCCACGCCTTCACAGGAGCAGCTTCTCAGGACTGGTAGGAAAAGAAGATCTACTGTAGTGAGTAAAGAAGGGAAGGGACGGGAAGAAAAGGAGCGATGGTAATAGTAACTCCTTCAGTACATTGTTCTGCAAACAGGAGACCAAATGGGGAGTGATAGGTATAGGAGGACTCCTGATGTAAGTGTACTCTTGTTGCTACGATTTGGAGATAGGAGAGTATGTGTGAACTCATCAGAGCAGGAAACAATGGATACAAAGGAGTTGGATGCCAACTAAGGACTTGATGCCTTGAGAAGATAAAAGGAATGGAATGCATATCCCAGTGGAGAAATTGCCTTTGCAACAAGCAGGAAAGATAGAGAACTCTTGGTCACAGCTCCCAAGAGGATTAATATCAGCAAGAAGCCTGGCATGACTCACCAATAAACTATGAAGACCCTGGAATGTTCACGGGGATTCAGAGACTTTAGTCCTGGTGTTCAGACTCAGCTCTGTCTCCAGCAACACATGCTTTTCAAATCCGATTTTTGATCACTCACTGCCACACTTTTACCTCATCAAGTTTCCACTTTCTTTTTGATCTAATATCTCTTCTGTTTTTAAAGTGTTATTCAAATCACCACCCTCAATAAGCCATTTTTGTCTGCCTCAGCTTATAAGAACTTCTCTTGTCTGTATTCTAAAACAAGTTCATGTCACCTGCATTTGACATCTTATTATCTACTATCTGGTCTCTAAATGTTCCTTATGTTAGGTCGTATTTGCACCATAAGATCAAGTCTCCATAAGGACAGTGCATATATTTTTATACTTGGATCTCCTCTGGTGCTTCAATGTGGGTGAAGATGCTACTGGGTCTCAGGAACATTCTGATCACTCGTGGTGTGTTAGGAATGTAACCAGAAGGAGGCAGAGTAAAGATTGTGGAACAGAATTTCCAGTGAACATCCATCAGAAGCACATCATTGACTCCAAACTCTGGTTAATTTAGGATGAATTAAACTCTATGGGGGGCAGGGTAGGTGGGGTAAGTCAAAGGGTGCAACCGTGTCCACTCCTAGTTTTTTCAAATAACTGGCCAAGGTCAGTTGTGCCAGAGTCCCCTCTGAGATGGGACTCATTCTATCATCACTCCTGCTCACTCTCATGCTTATGATGTACTAGGACACTCATCATTGAAAAGTAAGATTAGTAGGGCCGGCGCCGCGGCTCACTAGGCTAATCCTCCGCCTAGCGGCGCCGGCACACCAGGTTCTAGTCCCGGTCGGGGCGCCGGATTCTGTCCCGGTTGCCCCTCTTCCAGGCCAGCCCTCTGCTGTGGCCAGGGAGTGCAGTGGAGGATGGCCCAGGTGCTTGGGCCCTGCACCCCATGGGAGACCAGGAAAAGCACCTGGCTCCTGGCTCCTGCCATCGGATCAGCGCGGTGCACTGGCCACAGCACGCCGGCCGCGGCGGCCATTGGAGGGTGAACCAACGGCAAAGGAAGACCTTTCTCTCTGTCTCTCTCTCTCACTGTCCACTCTGCCTGTCAAAAAATTAAAAAAAAAAAAAAAGAAAAGTAAGATTAGTAACTTCATGTTGGCAGACTGCAGAGTCCATTACCACCTTTTGCCTGTGTAACAGACAGCACAAACCTATTCACACCTCAGTTAACGTATTTCCAAGTGAGGCTTCTGTGATAAAACAAACAAACAAACAAACCTGATTACTTATTGTCATTTCTAAAGAGGAAATGAAACTTATTTCTCAGGATCTTCAACAAATTGCTGTTGAATTATGAGTGTTCTCTTAAATAATTTATAGGCTGATAAAGTTGTGGTGTACCAAAACTATATTCCTCCCTGTTTGTTGTGTCACCTCTATGACTTTCTTCATGACCAGACGTGGTCTAGTTGGATGTAAATCTTCTTGATTTGTTCTGGATCTATCATAGGGACGATGTGATTTTAGAAATCAGATGTGTGCCCATTTACTGGTGCCTGTAGGCCTCTTTGAATGATGCCATCTCAATAAGGACTGAGTGCCCAGGAATGATGAAAGGTGTCAACAATAATGACCAGATTTCAGTATGTTATGGCAAAAATTAATGAAAATGAATTAAAAAGCTGAGCTGAATCATTGGTAAAAAAAAAAAAAAAACTACAGTTTTTTAAATTACAAAATATAACCTATTCAGAGATCCAACCTCTAATCCCTTCTGTACTCAACCACTCTTTTCCCCTCACTCTTAAATATATTGGCTGGTTTCTTACAGCTGTTAGTGCTTAAAGACCAAACTCCCCAAGTCTGAGCTGCCAACCAATATACACAGACATTCTTGGCCCAGGCACAGGGTGGGTTGGGACAAGAAAATGGTAGGAAAGTCTATCAAGGGGGTGCTGACTGATATGGTAGTCCTTTAGAAGTCATTAACTCTCATGTAGAAAAGGCAAAGGTTATCACATGGAACCGGCTACACAACATAAAGGTGCAAGGGGAAATGCTATTGTTCCTTGTGGTAATTTGTGGTGTTTGACTAAATGATTTTTATCTTTGAGGAATATTACTTCATATGCAAAAAATAAACTGGTCTTCTTTTTAAGTTACTGCTGAAGGTTTAATGCTTTTGAAATTATCTTAGTTAAAAATGTCTCCTCAGGGTTTTCTAAATTAATTCTTACCTCTCTCTTACCATTCCTTGAATAAATTTCTACAAAATATATCTAGAATCACCTGGAAAAAAATATCAGAAATTTTTTCTTTTTGGAAATTTGCTCCATAGGAAAATGATAAAATTTTATACTATTTAAGTTTTACAACTATATGTTACATTTTCTGAGAAAAGATTGGAGTTGTCTAAAAAATCTATCCAGGAAAGAAAATTTACCGGTCTTTGAATTTCCATGAACGCAAGAGAGATTACTTTTCATGTAATTTGGAAGCAGTCCTTTTACCAAAGTTGCAGGAGCATATTTCTAAATTGGTTTAGGATCACTGCATCTTATATCTTCTCTAATACTCCGAGAGACACCATTTCCAACTAACAGTCACAAGCTTGACAGAGATGGAACTTTATTTCCTATGTGAGCAGTGCATTTCCAATGCTGTTGCTTGGTTTGACATGTTCCAACCTGGTCCATATTTATGTGTGGCCGATAGTTTTCTAGTCTAGTTTACCAGGAAAATCAACCTTCCTGGGAAATATTTATAGGGAAATCTCTTCAGATCTTCTCTTTGGTACCACTGAGCAAGTTGGTACACACTTACATCAGCTGTCCTTAGTACTGTCATTAGTTTGCCCATCAAAACTCCCCCACTACACTATAAACATCTTGAGAACAAGTATTATCCTTTACCTCTCTTCATATTGTCGTTGAACACCACAAGTGTTTAATAAAGGTCTCATGAATTAACAATTCTCCACTCCATGAATTACTAGCTATGTTATTATCCTGAGTGAGTTCTGTAAGTCCCTCTATGTCTCAGTTTCTTCATATATGGCTACCACTATAAATCGTACTAAGTTGAGCACAAGATTAAATGAAAAAATGCCTTGTAAAATGTTTACCGGCATGTCTGTCCCATAGACAGAGTTTGTAGCAGATAATTCTGTTTACCTACCCCTGAATCCTTCCACCAACCAGTAGATATTAGGTGTTCGCCTGGTATGGGTCAGCAATGATTTTGGAGAAGATCAACCTAACCTCATAGATGGGAAACCCTTCTGATAGTAAGTGGTTACAGGAAAACTTAAGACAGTCCCAAAGGATAAAACTTGAGGAAAGTCTGCTAAGAGTTTACTGGATTTTTCTCTTTAAAGAAGGAGAGACTCAAAAGTCCCCACAAACCCAGATACTGGTTTTATAACCTGTGGTCTCCATCTTGCTGCAATTATCACAGAATAAGCTAAGATTATTACAGAGAAGCCCATCCAAGGGGCTGGACCTCTTTGAGTTCTATCAATCAGCTCTGAAACCACCTCCATGTTGACATTTGAGTATATGAGAAAACTAAATGTTCTTATTGTTCAGTCACATTAATTGACTATTCTGTTACTTGAAAAGGAAAAAATCCTAAATAACAGAATGTTCAACAGCTGCTAGTTGTTTATGATTATTTATGGTTTCAACCAATACTACTGCTCCCTGGCTAATCTTTGTTATCATAAGGAAGTAGGCTCTTGTCTGAAATCATCTCATTCCCTGGAGTTAGATACAAAAGTGGAATTCTGTAAGCCAGGACTTTCTTGCCTTTTTTAGAAAATAAATGAGGAACCAAATACCCATAGTGCCCACCCACTTCCTTATTGTATCTCTAAAACCCTGGGAAACCATACAAACAATGGTACATTTGGCTTGTGAAGTCTTTCAGTATTTAATTGATTTTTAAGACCTGGTAGAAAACAAGCAGGTGCCCTGCATCAAACTCAGTGCTAAGAAGTTGGCTCTAACCAAGCGAACTCAATAAGCAAACTCTTCTTGAAGGTCTCCCCAGCTGAACTTTGCCCCTTCCACTGTCCACGCTGGAATGGGTTGATATCTGCCTTTTGTGAGAATGTCCTTAAATGTTGATTGACATCACTTGTTCTGTAACACTCCAGATAGATTATTCATTTTCAGACTTCTTCAGTTATCCCCATGCCTGTTATGATACATTAAGTCTACTCATCTCCCCTATAGCAGCCACTATTTTATATCAAAAACTCTTAGCAAAAAAAATACATACATTATTGTAGTACATATTAGATGTTTTTATCATGGTATATAAGAAAAAACTGAAGAAATGGTTGGAGGTAGATATTGTTTTTCTGAAAGCTTTTGTATGAAAGGCTGGTAATATGCCCTACCACTTACATACCCTGTGTATCACTCATATCCCTAAAAAAAAAAAAGGCACACTTAAATTAGATCAAAATGAGATAAAAGGATTTATCAGAACCCATGACAAATGTGTAAGTGTTGGGTAACACCAAGGGGCAATGCAGTAACTGGGAGCAGTAGCAGCCAAGTCACTACCACCCTTTAGGGCAGAAGGAAGAAGGACTTGAGAGAGAGTTGAATACTCTAGAGATCCTGCCCTTGGGGTGACCTTCTGTAAAGGGACACAGCTAGCCAAGGGCAATTTTCCATGGGAAGATTTAAAACTTTGTCCTCATTGTCCTTTTCTCTGATGTTAGACTGTTCTCCCCACCCACCCACTTCCCATTGTTCAACTCCAGTCAGAATCCAGAGGCCATGATAACCCTCATGATGAAGTCCATACACTTCAGCCTAGAAGGGGGGAGGGAAAGATAATGCATCTGGAGAGGCAAATCCCAGGGGCAAAACGAAGACATTGAAAAGAAAGGCACTGAAAGGGAGCTGGTTCACTTTCCGTAAAGTATGCTTCATTGTGCAAATCTCAGCACCTACATTTGCTTGACTATCAGGTCCCTTCAGACTTAAAGCCAGTGTTAGGCCTCTAGAACACTATCAGAGACTTGGGTTTGGGTAAAAATAGGAGAAAACAATGAGAGGAAGAGACATTGGCGAGAAATCAAAATGAGAAGGCAATTTCCCTATGTGTCAGTTGTGGCAACTTTTTATTTTCTTTTTTAAAAAATGTTTTCCCTTTGAAAAAGATGTTTCTAGATCTCGGCTATAGAAAAAGACAGCACTTCACCTATTCTTACCTTGATGCTTCAGTGGCAATAGCTGGAACGGGTATATATATATGACAAAGCAATGCACATAACTTTAAGGATAATCCAATTCTACATGCATGAAAGGGCATTAATCATTTCTACCGCAATATATTTTATCTACATATCTAACTTTTTAGAAACTCCCTGGCAAAGAAATTGACTAATTCAATATTGCCTAACATCTGCATTTGGTTAAAAACAACCTTTAGTACTTAAACTGCTCAAGTATATTCTGTGTGTTTTTAATTAATTTTTACTTGGTCAAGATCACATTGATTTTCTTTTTCAAAAATTGATACATGACATTTAAGGCTAACTCCCCAATGAATTTCATTCCTTCTACTCTCACTAAAATCCCAGTTTGCTACCATCTCTTTCTAGACCATTTATCCATGCTTTTGAAATATTGTATAGAGATACATATTGCATGGAAATTTTGTCATATTACATAAATTTCGCTGCACCATGTATCAAATTTGTTTTTCTCTCAAAAAAATACCACAATTTACTTACTAATCCATGAATTGATGGGCATTTTAGTTGATTTTAGTTTATGCTGGAGAATAAAGACAATGCTGTGATGAATACTTTTCTATGTGTCATTTCCTATGTTCATTTTCACAAGGTAATTAGAAAGATTGCCTTTGACTCCAATTTAAGTGCAGTAAAAAAAAAATCTCTGAAGTTGGTTTGCTTGGCCTAGAAGTGGTTTTGTTATTTCTGTTACAACAAATTCCTTACCCTTCTATAAAATGATACTCCTCAAATCAATGGTCTAATTCCCATTTCTCTGGAAATGTACCTGGCTTTAGTGATTTCCTTGATCAACAGGGTGCAGCACAAATGATGCTCTTCAAGGTCTAAGACTGGACCCAAAGAAGACACCTTGCAGCTTTCACTTGGGCTTTCACCCTTGAAACACCAGCTCCAAGAAGGCCATTCTCTAACAAGTATGGAACTCTATGACTCCCTGCTTTGAGGAAGCCCAAACCAGCCATGTGAATAAGTCATGCCAGCTCAGTGAGAGGTCTGCTAGTCTATATATGTATATATACCCGTTCCAGCTATTGTCACTGAAGCATCAAACATGCTCTGAGTGAAAAACCATCTTGTATGCTCCTCTAGGGCTAGTTTTTGTATAACTCCAATCCTAGTTGCCATTTGGCTGTAACTAAGAAACCCCAACAAGAACTACCTAGCTTAGCCCAATTAACACATAGGACCATGAGACATGGTAGAAGATTTTTTTTAAGTACTAAATTTTGAAAATTTTAATGTAGCCACAGATATATGAAATAGTAACATATGCTAATTTTCATTTTAAACATTTATTTACTTATTTGAACTCATAGTTACTGAAGAGAGGGAGAGAGAAAGATCTTCCATCCACTGGTTTGCTTCCCAGATGGCAACAAAGGCCAGGGAAGAACCAAGCAAAAGTTGGGAGCCAGGAGCTTCATCTAGGTCTCTGATATGGGTAGCAGGGCCCAAACATTTGGACCACCCTCCTCTGCCTTTTCCAGGCTATTAGCAGGGAATTGGATTGGAAGTGGAGCAACTAGGACTCAACCAGTGCCCATATGTGATGCCAGTGTCACAGACAGTGGCTTTACCCACTATGCCACAATGCCAGCCCCTAATTTTCATTTTTAATAAATACTACCCAGTAGCCTGATAAGATGGTCATGTTTTTTCTTCTCCTACCACCAGTATGGAGTTTCTATAGCCCAACATTTTTGAATGAGGAAGCTTATGAGGCTGTGCTCCCATCAGCTAGATCAGAAGTTGAGCAGCCTGAACCCAAATCAGTGCTCTGATATGGGATTTTGTCACTGCTTGTGGCAGCCCAGCTCCCCAAGTCACAATGCTGGCCCCACCCTTTATACTTTCTAAACTCAAAGAAAGCTTTGTAATCTCCATCTATAATAAGAAAGTTGTATTATTTCTCTTGTGCTTAACACATGGACAGGGAAGACATTTTCCTTCCTTTCTTAAGTAAATGGGTCAAGGAACTTCTTTCTATACTCAAAACTCTGTAAACATCTCATGGTAACTGTAATGCTGGATCAGCTGGGATCTCAACTTTGCAGACCAGGATGTTCCAAAGCAATGTCTGAAAAATAACACTGGGTCATTTTCTGTTGGTCAGTATGAGGCCAACCTCACATGCATGCATGCAGGGAGAGAACTCAACTCAAGACAGACATGATTCTAAATATATAACTCCACTGTGTTTATCTATCAAATCCAATTAAATACAGAAAACCCAGCCACTGAGAGAAAATGACTACAGAGAACTGGGTCAACACTGCTCTGTGAAAATTTCTTCTGGGCCAATCAGAAGGTCAGTCCAATTATTTTCAGTGATTTGGAGGGTGACAGAAAGTCTATCCTTCAATCCCATCACTTAAGTACTTGCAGCTAGACAGTTGCAGTGCTGAGCCTATAGAATATGGTATTGCTGGCATGGAGAGAGGCTGTCCAGGAAAACCGATCCATTTTGTGCCATTCTTTCTTTATGCATCCAGAAAAATCCATTATTCTGCTTGTCTATTTTTTCTATGAAATAACCTCCCAAATGTTATTATTTTATAATAAATAAGTCATTCTTATTTAAAGTAATGCAAAATGGAATTATGTGTTCCTCAAATCCATCCCTCATGGTCCCCACTTTCTTTTAATTATATCAATTTTGGCAGTGGCATGATTTTTCCCCCAGACATGGTTGTTTCCATATGTTTTTAGATGATTATATCCAATGCAGACCTGTAAACTTCATTAGTCAACTTTTCATCACAACAACTGTAATAACTGATAGGAGCTTCTTAAGAAGGAAGGTTTTTTCTGGTTAATAGTTTTAGAGACTCACAGTCCAAATTTGGTTAGCCCCATTAGTCTGACATTTGTTGAGAATGATGGGTGGTGGAACACATGTGGATGGAGGATCATATAGCTATCCAGAAAGCAAAAGAGAGAGAAGCTAGGGCCAGACCGCTTTTCTCACCAACTCTCTTGGGAACTACCTTTGTATGACATGCCTCTCAATGAACTAAATATCTCCCACTAAGTTCACCTCCCAGATACCATAACTGGATTGAGCTTCCATCTTAATCTATCAACCATTAACATTAACCCATTAACCATTAAAATGAGATCTTGGGGACCAAGTCCTTAATACATGGGCCTTTATAGGACTTGCAAAACACTATCTAAATCATAATAGCATTGTTATTCTATGTGTCATTGATGGACAAATATGGGATAATAATATTGCTTTAAAACTGTCATTTTTCACTTAGCCATAACTTATGGATGCTTGCCATAGAGTCTCTATCTCATTTGTCCTTCTTTAGAAACTTCACAGTGTTCCACTTTCTCACTGCTTTCTGAAGAGATTTGTAGAAACTTGTTGAAGACAAGTAGATTGTCACATTTTTATTCCAGTAATTTATACCAGCATGAAACCAGAAACCATAACATATATATGACATATATATAACTTAAAAGCAGAAGTAAGCAACCAATAGTTTGGAAATGGAAAAAAAAAAAAAGAAATACCAAAATAGTAGATTGTGTGTGAGTCTTCTAGTAGTTAACTCAGGCCAGGTAAAAACAAGGAGTGACACAGGCAATGCTGGCAATTTTCATCTTAGCATCAATATGCTAACAAGCAATATGGTAATATATTAGCTCAATATGCTCCAGAACACTGATATGACCACCACTTCTTTGAGGACACACAGTGTTGTTACTGCAATGATTTTGATGACATTCATTAAATGAGATTATACGTTCTCTTACCCTGAGGCACGCTGCACTGAATCATGTTCTATAAAATGGAGCTGAATACAGGAATCTTGTTGCTATCACATGGCCTTTCAGTAGGCAGGTGTTATGCTTCATTGACATTACCATTAATAAAGATACTAACCATGGTGAAATCCAACTCTCAACATCACAGTCATCAGAAAATTTTACTTACCCTCTGAAGAGCATTTATTTATTGAAACTAGTATTAACAACAACAACATAACAAAATAAACTCTGGTTTGTACTGAAGGTCTTGAGTAAAAACAGATTTCTTATGGTCACTATATTTTATATATCACAGGTGAGGCAACAAATTATAAACAAAAGATATCTAAGAAGCTTTCCAGGAGTGAATTTGAGACCTGCTCAGGATTAACTCTATGGCAACAGTCCACAATTAATGGTCAAGTGGAAAAAGATGGTTGACTACTTCAATAAACCAAAATAATTTAGTAACACTGAAAAACGATCTGGCTCTCCAATTCAGATTAACTGCTATCAAAGGGAAACAGAGGCTGCTGGGAAAGCAACGAGCCTGAGTATGTATTTCCTTCAAAAATGAACATGGTTAAGGTCAACTCAGTCCCCTGGGCACTCTGCTAGCAACTGTCCAAAAGGAAGAGGAGAACCATAAGTTAATGAAATAAAAACTCTGAGCATCCAAAACAGATGCTACAAAATCAAAACATTAAATATTGTGAAATGTATTCGTGAGGCACTGAAGCCTTCAGGCAGAATTGTGTAATTTAGAGACAATTTTTGAAAGCTTGCTTATCACTGATCCACCAGATGCACAAATATCAACATAGGGATACAAGAAGTATGAAAAAGCAAGGCAATATGGTGTCTCCAAAGGAGCACAATAATGCTTTAGTAATAGACTCCAAAGGAAAGGAGAGTGACAAAATCCCTGACAAAGAATTCAAAAGAATGATTATAAGGATATTATTCAAGGAGATACAAGAAAATACAGGCAGTTGAACAAAAGAAAACAATGCAGAATGTGAATGAGAGTCTCAGCAAAGTGATAGAGATCTTGAAAAGGAACAAAACAGAAATCTTTCTAAAGAATAACTGGGCTGGCACCGCAGCTCACTAGGCTAATCCTCCGCCTGCGGTGCTGGCACACCGGGTTCTAGTCCCCGTCGGGGTGCCGGATTCTGTCCCAGTTGCCCCTCTTCCAATCCAGCTCTCTGCTGTGGCCCAGGAGGGCAGTGGAGGATGGTCCAAGTGCTTGGGCCCTGCACCCACATGGGAGACCAGGAGAAGCACCTGGCTCCTGGCTTCGGATCGGTGCAGCACACCAGCTATGGCGGCCATTTTGGGGGGTGAACCAATGGAAAAAGGAAGACTTTTCTCTCTGCCTCTCTCTCATGGTCTAACTCTGCCTGTCAAAAAAAAAAAAAAAGAATAAATATGTCAAATTATATACTTAAAAATCTCAACAACAGATTTGAAGCAGAATTAAAAATCTGAATTTATAAATAAACCTTGTAAAATATCTCAGACAAAAAAAATAAGACGAAGATACCTTCAAGACCATTAAACAGAGAAATATTCAGATGGAAGGGGTCCTCCCTGAAGGAGAAGAAAAGAGTAAGGGTAAAGAAAACCTGCAAAAAAAAACCCTGAAAAGTCACCCAATATGGAAAAATATATAACATTCAAGTACAGGAAGCCCATGGGATTCCAATTAGACTGACCGCAATCATGTATTATAGTCAAACTCTCAAATGTACATCACGAAGATAGCATTCTGACACTGTAAGAGGAAAATGAAGAATCAAATTTAATAGAACCTTCATTAGACTAACTGCACATTTCTCGGCTGAAACTTTACAGGCTAGGAGGAAATGAACTGATATATTCCACATTCTGAAAGAGAAAATTGTCTCCCAAGAATAATACAGCAAGGAAAGCTATCCTTTATTAACAAAGAAGAAATAAAGACTTTCCAAGACAAACAAAAAATGGAGGAATTCATCACCGACAGTCCAGTATTGCAAAAGATGTTTAAGGTCCTACACACAGGACCAAAAGAGAAAACTGCCATCACGATCATAGTTGTGGCCTTGAACTCACTACTTTCATCAACAGGTAAATCATCCAGAACCCAAATCAGTAAGAACCAACCATTTAGTCACCAACTGCTGCCTCACAGTGTCTGCACTGACAGGAGACTGAAATAGGGAATAGAGTTGAGACTTGAACTCAGATACTCCAGTGTGGGATATGGGCGTCTTAACCAGTATTTAACCACTAGGCCAAACACCTGCCAAGAGTATTCTTAACTTTTCTTTCTGAAAAATATGAACAGCCTATAAACTGATACAAAGTAAACTATACTTTGAAAAAAATAAACATCAGAATTAAATGACTATAGATCAAATGAACCTAAAAGATATTTGTGGAACATTCCATCCAAGATCTGCAGAAGACACATCAGCACACGGAACATTTGCCAGGAGAGGCCAAATACTAGACCACAAAACAAGACTTAAGGACAACTCGAAAGAAACAGAGGAAACGTGAAGGAAGATGTACTAACTCTAATTTCCAGCAGCTTGGGACCATTTAGTGCGGGAGCAAACAGCTCTGTTTGTTCATATTTCTTTTCACTATACTGTGAAGGAAGGCAGAAAACTGGAACAATTTTTTAAAGACTTTCACTTAAACATTGAATATTTCATTTAAATATCAGCTATGTGTGTTTGAAGCTTGCATTTTCAGAAAACTTTAATAAATTTCAACTCTGTGGTGCTTCACAAAGTGCAAACTTTTCATATCCAAGTTTATTTGGAGACAGAATGAAGGAACTTTTCGTACGTGTATAAACAGAAGTAACCTGGCATTGTGTACTCCCTTCCAAAGCACTCTATTGGCCTGTTGTATCAAAGTCTACCTACCACAGCATCCTATCCTTTGTCAATTGAAATAAGGCCCTTTGCCACACATTCCCTTAGTATGTGTATGGAAGGCTGAGCAGATCCACTGAAGCCATCCAAACAACTCTGCCTCAAAAGGTAATTAGCATGACAGAGAGCTCAGGCTTAGTCAAGTTCGTATTGCATTTCCTAGGAGAGATCTTGGAAAGGTGTTGGCAGGGAGAGGGTAGATTCAGAAAGCCTCTAGTGTAGGAGTTTTAGATTGTATTGCAAAGAACCCTGGATTCGAACAAGGGATATCAGGGATTATTTTAGGAAATAAAAGAACACCAAGCAGACTGAGGAGGTTCTATCCCAACACGCCTGCACAAAGTAACCCTGATGCCAATCATCTGTCATGCCTGGTTGTCTATAAAATTTCACTTCAACAAAGGATTCTATAGTCAAAAACAAAAGTTTTAAAATCACTCATACTGAACTAGCTATGTATGCACTACTCAAATAGTGTCAAATGTCTAAAGCTGAATGAGTTTGATAAGTAACACTATGAACACATATACTCATCAACATTTTATAAGAATAAATGAATATTTAACGACATAGATGCACTCGGGTTTCTATTGGAGAAAATGAAATGGAAGCAAGGTTTCAGAGGGAAAGAGACAGTCACACTAAATAAAAACACAAGAAAGCTCTTGTCTGAGTGATGACGACCACAAGCTGACAGCTGAGGAGCATATTCTCTGAGCCTGTCATACTAATAAAAAAATAAAGACAAAGGGGCCAGTGTTGTGGCACGGTGGGTTAGGCTTGTGACTTCAGCATCCCATATGCACACGTGTTCAAGTCCTAGCTGCTCCTCTTCCAATCCAGCTCCCCAGTAATGTGCCTGGTAAGTAGCAGAGAATGGCCCAAGTGCTTGGACCCCTACCACCCACATGGGAGATGAAAATAGAGTTCCTGGCTCTTGACTTTGACCTGGCCTAGCCCTACCTGTTACAGCCCTTTGGGGAGTGGACCAGCAGATGGAAGACCTCTCCCTCTCTCAGTAACCCACCTTTCAAATAAATCAATCTTTAAAAAAATAAAGGCAAAACAAAGTGCTAATCTGGTTTCTTAACATTGACACTGTAAAACATCCTGTAGCCAAGTAGAGCTTCTAGTGGCAGTGTAGCATCTCTTTGAAGGCAGGGACCCACTAGGCCAGAACTGGAACCTGAGACAGTCTCACCCATAGGAAGTGCTTTCCCATTCCAATGCCTTTCACTTCTGACCATAGGGAAGAGTTTTGGGTTCTGAATATTTCTGAAAGCATTGTTACCATGTAAATATTATCTTAGTGTTAAAACAAAAATGATGAATGGATCCAATAACCAGCTAGTTCTCAAAAAAATGTTATGCCTGATTATAAAAAAGAGATCAACCACACAAACAGACTCACTTTGTGTTCATGGATGGTGACTCGCCATTCAGGTCAAGAGGTGTATGAATCACAATCGAAGATGGGGTTCCCCTCATCGTGGAAACACGTAAACCAAGAAGACAAAGTAAGATTGATGCTTAAGAAGTACAAAAGCAGTAAATTAAATGTCAGAAATACTATAGGATATTCTAGATTTTGTGATGTAAGAAAAAATGGACTTGGAGATGCAGCAAAATTTATCAGCCAAAAAGTTTTCTTTTGCTTAACATATTATACCCATCTATTTTTGCAAATACATATATATATATATTTATAGTATTCAGTAGTTATTATATCTGTGCTATTTGAAACTATTCTTTAAAGCACCACATTTTCTAACTTCCCAGTGAATTAAATCAAGAAGGAATTACAATAAAAATGTGTCTTCCTCAGTTTAAATTATCACTCAAAATTTCAATTATAGTATATTAAAACCAAAATACATAATTGTTATTGAGTCTGATATTTCTCTTAGATTGTCTTGAGAAGATAAAATGTGAGGAATAAATGAGATAAAAATCTCATTGTGCCCAAGAAATTTTTTCATTAAGTATGTGGGAACTTGTAAATAAATCATCATTATGCTTCTTTTCTTTCTTCATTTATTAACAGCATAGATTCCTCCTCTCCCTACCTAATTTCTCGGACTTGAGTTTTTCATTAAATGAGCCAAAAGAAACATTTATATCCCTAGCTGGATTTTTGCCTAATCCTTTTACTTGTCTTCTTTTCCTTCCTATGAATTATTAGTTACAAATGAAAGTATAAAATCTCCCTAATCATCCAATATTTTGTGCTCATGTTGTGGAGGTGTTGATACCTGGGGAAATACTGACCCAAGGCCCTCAAGACTTACATCTTTATTAAGGTATTTCCTTACGGTTTAAATTGCAAGTCATCACAAAAATACATATTTCACAGTGGAAAGAATGTAATAGTATCCATTGAAATGTGGTGATTTTCAGTGTTCTCAATTAAAGAATTTGTCATAGAGGAGATACCTTTTCAAATTGAATTTATTCTAATGTTTTGAGGATTAGACATAAAAGTGATCACATTAGTATTGCTATTACTATTTAGTGTGTGACTCCTTCATAGCTATAATTTAGTTCCATTTACTTTAATGTGTTTTTGCATAATCTGTGTATTTACTTTCATTTAGTAAATCTTATTTAATGCTATAAACTTTGAATATAAGAAGGCATTTATGTGTTTTTCTTTAAAATGCAGTTACCCTTGCCATGGATAGCCACAGAATTGGCACTGAGAAGCTATCTGTGAAATTAGGTTCCATCAGCCCTGCAATTGTTTGAATATTTCCATATCTCATATTGCATGGGCCCAGTCGAACAGAATTAAATTTCATAAATAGCAAACTGCACTGTGCTTACTCAGGTTCTCACCCCTTTATGAAAGAAGTTTATCAAGAAGTAGTTTTCATAAAGAGGTAGTGATAATAGCACATATTTGTGTTCATATCAAATATGACTATTTGGGTTATGTTCAAATGGGTAGGTCTGGAAAGCTGACACCAACTCTTAGACTGTGTTGGCAATGCCAACAGAAACTATAACTTAGTTATCACTGGATCCCTATAGGCAACTACAGTGACTGGCACATAGTAGGTGATGGAACAAGGACATAAGCCTCAGCCACTCTTGCTCATTGCCCAAAAGAGATGAACATTGGAATGTATCCCTTGCCCTTGAACCTCAGTTGGGTCTCATATCCTATTGCCTTCATACCCCTGTCCCCAAGGCCACCTGAAAGACCAGTTGCTCAGAACACTTGGAAGACTAGTTCTAGGAATGCCCCTCTGCCTGCCACCCCCTACCCCCACCACCATCCCTAGTCCTCTTTAAATAGTAAAAGGCCTGGCCCCCTGGCGGTTGGAGCCTTCTGCCCCACGTTCCCTCAATGTGCAGGTGGGCAATTAGCCACCCACCTCTGTGAATTTATTTGCTCTGAATAAATTCAGTCTGGCTGTAAATTCATACACTGCCTCCTCGCTATTCTTCAACTCTTTTTCTAATAGTAGGTACTCAATAAATGTTGAATACGCTTATGATCTCTAAAAAGAGAACGCATGGCATCCTGTTCAGAGGATTAACAGGGTAAAATTGTTTCAGTCCTAACCATAGGGACTTAGTATACTGCAACCTTCCAGGATATTAATAGGTGATGTTTGATTAGCTGGGAAATTAGTGGTAGAAGGGATGTATCAGGGTTTAAGAAATGGCACCACTGGGATATGTGTGATTTTGAAGTGTACTTTTTGATGTCATTTTGGCTCTTTGAATGGTAAGGGGAAATGCCAAAATATGGAAGCAGGCTTGATAAAATAATTCCAGGAATACAGGAGCCTGGAGCAATGTAGAAGAGTCACATGAGAGTATAGTAGAAACTCTACTGGGAAAGGCGTGTGTGTGCACATGCACTTGTATGGAGGAGGTAGGTCTTGACCAGCAGGCTAGAGAGAGCAAGCTTAGCCATTAGTCCTGAGTGAATTGGAGAGGGAGGTTTTAAGTGAGGTAATGTCAAATGCAAACACAGCACAAGCAAAATTAACACAGTAGAATGAAAAATAGATTGGAGAAGGGAGACGCAGAAGTATAGGGCTTGGAACATAACAAGAACCTCTTGGAAGCTTCACTGGCGCATGAAGCCAAGGAGGCTCCCTCTGAGCAATGCTGCAGGATTTTTCATTCAGCACTTTCACTTCTAGGAATGTGTCTGGAAAAATGAAGATGTGAACAAGGATTTGTCTACCGCTCAGGGAATTGTATTCTTTAGACAATCATTAATTAAATTGTGGAAAATTACCCACCATTAGAAGTCATTCAAATGTACCTACGGAAAAGGAAAAAAATGCTCATGACATTTGAAGTGCAAAAGTATATTTGGAAACAGCATACTGAATATGATCCCAAAACATCAGTAATGCCCATTCTGTGCTACATAACATTACTACCTATATTTAGTTGATGGGATTAGATGTATTTTTTATGGTTTTCTCATATTAATAAATTATAATCAAGTCTATTTTCAATAATGATAAATACATAAAATTCTAATGTTGCAGACTAAGAAGAATAGAAACAGAGTGAACAGCAGGTATCATAATTTATTATATATTCATTGATTTTTCATAACAATGGACAGCAAGGAGAGGAAATGGTGCAGGTCCTTGCCAACAAGCTAAATTCAGAATACAAGACACTTTTGCATAGTTATAATAGATGGGGCTATAAAAACTATTCCTCTTTAAGGGAGAGTTTTCCAATGTGAAATTACAGATAGGGGAGTGGTGTTCCAAAGCCTGAAATGTTGGAAAATACCCAAAGTTAGGCAAGGGAGAAGGAAGCTGAGTGTGGGAGGAAATGTATCACCATCTCTGATTGCCAAAGCCTGGCTCAGTGAGTTCCCCGTAAACGTGATCTTTCGAAAGAATGAATTGCCGGGGGAACGGATGAGATGAGGAGAAGATGATGGGATAGGTGTTGAGAGATATGAGGACACTGCAAAAATTTGGTGGAAAATAGAATTATAAGATAATGCACATTTTCCATGACAATTTTGAAGCCCCTTCAGACAAGAATTTTAAGCAACAGAAGGTAGATAGTAGAGACTTGGCTACAGAGATACCCAAGTGAGGAAAAGTCACAAGGTTTGAAAAGTAACCAGTCTTTTTTATGAGATTTGAAGATGTTAAAGAGTGTGATTTTTGTGAATCTGGAGGGAAAGGATTATAATTACAGGAATCTCAACAAATGCCATTGGGAAGAAACAAATAAGTAAATAAGAGTAGATTTTTCACTCTAGAAGGTTGCCACTCACACAGCTGTACATTCATCTACAAACATACAAGGAAGAGCCATTAAAAGTACTGGGACAGTGGGGACAAATGTGGCAAGTAGTTCTAGGAAGTATCCAGTGATGGTATCAGTTTGGTAGGCTGTGATCTCACTAAAAAACAGCACCTCTTCCTCCAACAAATATGAAAAGGAAGAGATGAGTCACAGCAAGGCTTTGCAGTAAAGGAAAGAAAGGGTAATCTTTTTTTTTCTTTTTTTTTTCCTTCAGTATTCTTCAGTTGAAAAGTAAAATAGGATGAAACCATCTGTCAAGTTTTGCAAGGTAAAGGCATTCTTGCTTAAGAAGGGTAAAGACCATCAGAGATGCTTATAGTAAAGATAAAGTCAGAGAGAGGGCGCTCTCAGCAAAAGCCACAAAGGATACATTATTAGGCAGTAGTGGGAGTCCATTTTTATCAGCCACTACTTTATTTCTACAGCTTGTAGGCCGTAAGAAAAAAGGAAATCCTCAAGATGACCCGCAAAGACTAGCAGAAAATTGATGAGCAAGCACTTAGGATACTACTTGGAGCAAAGACATTTGGGTTATCAAGGAAGAGCTTTGATGGACCCTTCTGTCCAGGCATAGCCAAGAAGAAGGTAAATCCAGAAGAAAGCCACATGACTAGATGGACTGGGAGAAGTTCAGTCTGGCAGAGACTGTTCACAAAACCGGTTTCTTTTTTCAAATGACCACATATCCTGATGCATTTCCCAATATGACTTACAACTAGATATGGTCAATGACTGGGTTCCAGAAAATGGAACGAGAATGGGTGTTACCTGCCAAGTGGGGGCTGAAATGGTTAAAATGTGAGGATATCTTTCATATCATCTCTATTTATCATGTTCAAACTAAATTTTCAAGAGCCTAGAGACAAGTGAGACCACAAAACAGAAGTAAACTGGATCATATGGATTACATGAAGTATCCAATCATAAATACCCATGTGAATGGACTATGACATGTCCAGATACATGAAAAATAAATTTGTGTGACAACAAGCCATTGAGATTTGGAATTTTTATCTATTACTTCAGATGTTATCCCTTTAAACATTTTTTAAGCTATTGGCAATCCATAGTTACTAACTGGAAGAATCTGTAGATTTAGAAACACAGGTAGAAAAGAAGAAACCCAGGTTAGTGCTGCTGTTGGTCAAAGGGTGCCAAGAGGTATCCACGACTAGTAAAGCAGGGAGATGCCCTGCAGAAACTGTCTAAACTTCATCATCAGAAAAGATAAGTACAGCACACAGGACCAGAAGAATTGGACTAGTTAGGTGTCTACTGATGAAACTGAAGCTCAGTTTTTGAAAACCTTGCTCAGTGAAACATCCTGGGTCAGATGAACAGGACTTCTAGCTGTAAGAATCCAAAATTTTCATTGTGATTTGCAAGAAATCAGAATAGTTGCTTTCACCCTGGGGTGGCGGGTGGGGAGTTATAATTTTGCTGCTCAGGGGACACTTGGCAATCTCTAGAAAATATGTCACAACTGAGGGGTAGGGTCCTATCAGCGTCCAGTTGGTAGAGGTCAGAGATGCTGCAAAACATCCCGTGAGGCCCAGGACAGCTCCCTACAACAACAAACAGATGCAAAACCTGGTTTAACATGTCAAGTCACCATCCATAATAAATACTTGGTTTCTAATTTTAACAAAACCAAATTTCTAATTGTAAACCTAATCAAAAGCTAGTCTGAAGTTGACAACAGCCTATCATTTTAGCATATTTATTTTTATAAAATCCCATTCTGTCTAGAGGGAAGCCATATGGAGAAAGACAATCTTTCCAATAAAGTATGTGTTAATTGAAGAAAGGCCCTGGGAGTTTGGCTTATCTCTACAAAATTGCACACCACTGAAAAGAGATTTACCAAGGACAAAAGTCACTGCACAAATCAATAATCCCCTGGGGGAAAAATGCTTAGCTCTATATGGATATTCTGTATTCACTGTAAGATTCATAAGCATCTGCCATATTGGTGGCCCCTTGTAGAAAAGGAATAGGACAAATCCCTACTGTGTCAAAAAGATTCAGAGAGTTTTCTGGCTGACATGAACAACAACCGAAAGTAAAATTGTTGGAGGAATCTGTTTTGCAGGTGGAACCGGAGGACAGAGGAGGACAAAGGATATGTCATTGGCAGTCGAGAACTAGGCTGGTTAGACTTCATGCTGCCTTCTTGAAAATGCCCTCCTATCCTTCTTTATTGTGAATGCTGACTTGCTAGGGAGAATTTAGCTTCTCCTGTCTTTATTTTGTTCTCATTTTTAGTAGCAAGAAAATGATTGTGTATCCTATTAATTCCGACAGGAGTACACATTTAAATACTACATAGCAGTTTATGTAGATTTATATTCATGCTCCATACACATCGCAGTAAATATGCTAGAAATGTTTTCAGCAACATGCCACAGTTTTCTGTTAATAACTTCAGGAAAATTCATAGAATCTATTAAATACTCTGACTTGGCCCTGTAGACACTTAGAGAACTTAATTATGGTTTAACTGTGACTTGCACATTGTTTGCTAAACATATATACTTTATTCTTGTAGGTTCCTTAGTTTTTTAGATCTTTTCTTTATATTACATTAGATAATCAGGCACCCTGAAGATGTTTCTGCTGAGAGGACAATTAATGGCATAACTTATGTTACTATAAGATCACTAGAACAGCTGATTGAGCAATACTTAAGTATGCCTTACAAATTTATAAGTAAAATAACTATCCATTTTGTCATATAACATACTTTATATTAGTATCTATATGATAAATCCATCTTTATAGTTTCAAGACTTATGTAAGATTAATATTATGTAACAATTTCCCAAGCCATGAAATGTTAGAAACACAAAGAGAAAGATTTGCAGGGAGACAGAGAGACCTTCCATATGCTGTTTTATTTCACAAATGCTCACAACAGCCAGCTGTGTTTAGACTAATCCAAAACTCAGAGCAGGGAGCTCAGTCCAGATCTCCCCCATGGATGGCAGTAACCCAATTACTTGGGTCATCATCACAGCCTCCCCAGAACTGCTTTTCCAGTAAGCTAGAGCTGGGAACAGGGGCCAGGATTCAACCCCAGGTACTCTGATATGGGACACAGGTGTCTTAACCAGCTTCTAGTCTAAATATCCAGGGGTTTCCTTTCAATGTCAATAAGCAAACATTTAACAAATGTTAAATATATGTCTAAATAGGTCAATATATATGTCTAAATATATGTCAAATATATGTCTAAATAGGTTTATGAAAGCAAAAGAAGGGACAGGAGAGAGGGGTGAGGGGCCTTATTTCCTAAATAAGGAGAAAATGTTTGAAAAACTCAAAAATGGGAGTTTAGAGATAGCTGAAAAGAAAAGTGGCAAAAAAAAAATTAGTTGAGGAATATAGATGTCCAAAAGGCAAATTGATGAGGATTAAAAGAAACTATATTCAGCCCACTCGCTGTAAAGAGGTTTAATTGATTTAAGGGAAAAATGAAATTCAGTGGAAACCTCTAATCCTGACCAAAAAAAGTGGCAAGAGAGCTCATTAGCAGTGTTGCAAGGAGCTTGAGTCTATTTTGCAAAAATACATTAATATAAACAGTTTTAGGATTTTTCTATTTTTTTATTCTCTCATCTTTTTAAAGCTATTATTTATTAATCATCACATACAAATATGCATTTTGGAGATAAAATACCTGATTAGGTTTTGTGAATAAATGGGAAAAATCTTATCATTGCTTTGAATTATTTCCAAAAGTTGATTTCACCTGAATTATTCAAGCATTCACATGTCAGTCACAGCTCTGAATTCTGTCACCCTGCTCACTTGGCAGCATTCTTGGTTGAATTTTAATAAAAATTGGACAAGGTTAACTTTCTAAAAATGTAAATTATTAGTGCGTGTGGAGTTTTTTACTCAAAGCTCTAAATTAAGGATTAGAAATGTTCAACGATAGGTCCATATAATACAAGATTGTGAGGTGTTAGAAGGGTTAATAGGCACTTAGGAAAGTCCCCTGTGGGAATAAGGAAACAGGTGTTCCTTATTGATGGTGAAACCTGCTATCCTCTGATGAGACGAAAGACATTGCCCCAAGAAAGTGAAAAGATTTGACAGTCAGAAAGCACAATATATCCTACATCCACAGGTAACCATATGAGAAACTAGGCTCTGGCATCATACCAGAACATCCCACAAAGCAGCAGGTCTCAAGCACTTCGTAATCAGTCAGGTAGGGGTAACCTGCCTTAACTGATCAGTTCAATAATATTTCTCAACTGTCATATCTCCCAAATGGTCAACATGGTGACATTTGTTAACGGGTCAGGAACCATGGCCACTATGCAAGAGACATATAAAAAACAAAGCAGACCCCTGGTGTATGGAAACTATGCAGAATCGATCAATTGAGATACAGATCCTATATAAAAGTCCAGTACCCAGACATGGACAGCCGCTTCTCTTGGGGAGCCCTCCGGGCATACTGGAGTATCCATTTGTTAGTAAAAACTACTTTCACTTGCTTTGCTCAGCCCCCTTTGTTGTCTGTGTCACAATTCTTCATTGCAGTGAGACAAAGACCCGATACTGATGCCAAATTCCTAACAAGATGATCTTTTTATTTCTTTAGCCATTTTTAATTTACAGTCTAACTCAGTGCCTGAGATAACCATCCTACGTTAGGTGACTATTCATTTCTGTGTCCCTCTATTCCCAAGTTTGCTGGATTGACTTTTAATTGGTACACTTAAGTGTATAAACTATCTCCCATACAAAATAAATATACTTGAATGTTTCAAAGAAGTAGTTGTACTCAGATTAACCTTCCTAAGTGATGAGGAATTCAGAATAATCAGTATTTCCATTAATATTAATATAAAATTAGTCATGCAGATTAATAAGTCCCACAGGCTCAGGATCTAAAGGAAATTGGTTACACCTAAAATAAATTACTCTCTGAGAGCATAGGAATATCAGCAATAATTGGAATTATGACTCAAAGCAATAATACTGTAATTCTCTGCATGCCTGGTATTCACTACCACAGGATACATCTAAGTTAAAACAGAGTAAGCTAAAATGGGAAAGTGGGAAAAAATTTGATAAACTAGTTAAGTTATTTGGCAGGTCAATGAAATGCACCTTTTATAAAATGTATAAAATCTGTACGTGGTTCCATGCAGTAGAATCTCATAAACCCAGTGACAAGAGTGAGGAAGACCTACCCCAATTAGCAAAAACATGTAAGTTGTAAAGATCTTTAAATGAATGCACCCAGGTATATGGAGTAACCACAACCAGAATCACAACAAGCTATCTTCTGAAAGCCCCAAAGGAAACCTATTTTAATGACTAGGAGAGAAAGATTTGCAATTAGCATATTCATTATTTATATGTAAATCAATGACTCTAACAGCTGCTTAAGGGTGTTAAAAAACAATTTGTTCTATTAAGCAGTTTAAACATTCTCCTTAAAATCTTGTTTACCTGTTTAATTTGCTGAACAATGTCTTTTCTCAACCAGGGGAGGAAAGGGAAGATGCAGATTGCCCTTCTCTGCTGTTACTTCTCCTCTGAAGGCATCCCTATGTAACAAAGTAGAGAAGGAGGGGAAGGCTCAAGGTTAATATTTTGTTGACTTTCTATACTCTTTAATTAAGTGGTGCAGCAAATTCTGTTTCTGGCAAGGCTATATTTTGTAGCAGCAAAGATCATCTTTCTGCCCAGTGGTATATCTTTTCTAGAGAGGAATCCTCCAGAGCTCAAGGTAAACACAGGTGGAGACGTTAAGGCAATGTAAATGTATTCTGAAGAATAATTGGGAATCAATTGACTGTGACCTTCATCCTGGCACCTGATCAGAATCATGTCCTACAATGGATCATTGTGGCTATCCTGAAGGATTTGATGTCTGTCTCTTACTTCACAGTTTTCTTTTTTTTTAAAAAAAAAAAAGATTTATTTATTTATTTGAAAGTCAGAGTTACACAGAGGAGAAGGCAGAGAGAGAGAGAGAGATCTTCCATCTGCTGGTTCATTCTCCAACTGGTTGCAAAGGACAGAGCTGCGCCCATCCAAAGCCAGGAGCCAGGAGCTTCTTCTGGGTCTCCCAAACGGGTGCAGGGGCCCAAGGGCTTGGGCCATCTTCTACTGCTTTCCCAGGCCACAGCAGAGAGCTGGATCAGAAGAGCAGCCAGGACTAGAACTGGTGCCCATTTGGATCCCGGCACTTCAGGTCAGGGCGTTAACCCGCTGAGCCACAGCGTCCATCCCCACAGTTTTCTTATTAAATGAGACACTTGAACAGAAAGTCACTGTTGCCCCCAAGCATTGCTCTAAGATCCTTCATCATCTCTCCTATTCTCTCTGGGGGGAAACTGAAACCAAGCACCTACACAATGTCCTGAATACAGATGCTAGATAACATCAGGTCCTAGCCACAGATGGTCTCCCAGTCTCCCCCTCTTAAAATTTCTCTGGCCCGGTTTTCACTGAAATTAACTCACTGAACTGAGAGAGTAGTGCAAGTGGTCCCTAATCACATGACTCATGAGGCCATTTATTTGCCCAATAGATAGATAATTAATCTTAATTCTAGGTCTTTTCTTGATGGATTTCGTTTCCAGGAATCCTAGGCCACTAGTGACAAGTAACTGCCACATGCAAATAATCCCTAGCCTGACTGGAGTCCACTTTGCTATCTTCAAAATTCCCTAAGGGACATGATGTCACTGGTCTGTCGCTCCCCCTCTTCGTGGAGGAACGACACTAAGCCCTGCCTAGGCTTCATATCCGAGTCACGGCACCATTATGTCGCTCCCCTTCTTCGCGGAGGAACGACACAGGACCCTGCGCTGTTCTTTCGTCTGCTCGGCCCTTCCCGGGTTTGCTGCTGGTTCTTCCCGGGTTGGCTACTGACCCTTCCACCTCCGTGGAAGGGCAGTTCCCCCTGCCACTTTCCCCACTTCCGAGGGGGAGTGGCACACCGCCGGCCGGCTCTCTCGGGGGCTGCACAGGTGTTCCTCTTAGATGTTCCTGGTGCATGTTGTCTCTCTCCTCCTTTATAGTCCTTTTCCACCAATCCCAACTCTGCTACCCACACGCCGAGTACGCTGCTCTCCTCCAATCAGGAGCAGGTCCTGCTGCTTATTGGTTGAACTGGAGGCAGCTGCGTAGAAGCTGTTTCCTCCCCTCCCAGTGCCATATTGTGGGAGAGCAGATGCATAGAATAAGTCTTAATTCCAGTAACTTAGTCTAGTCCCAGTTGCTCCCAGTTGCTCCCCACACTGGTCGATTAAAGAAAGTCCACAAGCACCGTAAGGAACTTGAACACAAGCTGAACGCACACTTCTCAGCTAAAACCTAATCTCAAATCGCTGGCTTTAACACTGAGTACAGAGATGATGATGATGATGATGACGACAATGACAATTTATGGAAACCACGTTTCAAGTGACACAAAATGGTGCCCAAAGAGACTGAATCATTTTCCCAAGATCATAAAATTAATGAAAGCTAACTAAGGCTGTCGAACCAAAGTGGGCTAATCCAAAGACCATGCTCCGCTGGAGTCTCAGAAATGGAATATGCTAAAAGAAGAGTAGAAAATAGGCCAAGGTCACCTCTGAGTCCACTTTTAAAAGATGCCAAGTCCAAATCTTGTTTAAAACAGTAAATCAGGGGCTGGCACTGTGGCATAGCAGGTAAAGCCACCGCCTGCAGTGGCAGCATCCATATGGGCACCTGCTTCACTTCTGATCCAGCTCTCTGCTGTGGCCTGAGAAAGCAGTAGAAGATGCCCTAAATCCTTTGGCCCCTGGGAAACCTTAAAGACCTGGCTCCTAGCTTTGGATCAGCTCAGCTCCGGCCATTGTGGCCATTTGGGGAGTGAACCAGTGGATGGAAGGCCTCTCTCTCCACCTCTCTGCCTCTCCTCTGCCTCTCTGTAATTCTTTCTTTCAAATAAATAAATTAAAAAAAAAAAAAACGCAGTAGGCTGGCACCACGCCTCACTAGGCTAATCCTCTGCCTATGGTGCCGGCACTTCGGGTTCTAGTTCCAGTTGGGGTGCTGGATTCTGTCCCGGTTGCCCCTCTTCCAGTCCAGCTCTTTGCTGTAGCCCAGAAGGGCAGTGGAGGATGGCCCAAGTGCTTGGGCCCTGCACCAGCATTGGAGACCAGGAGGAATCACCTGGCTCCTGGCTTTGGATCAGCACAGTGTGCTGGCTGTGGTGGCCATTTGGGGGGTGAACCAACGGAAGGAAGACATTTCTCTCTGTCTCTCTCACTGTCAAACTCTGCCTGTCAAAAAAAAAAATCCACAGTAAATCAGAGACTAAAAGCTAATCCAAAATCACAGATGACGAGGACTGCAGAGGGAGTGAGGTGGATAGCAAGACAAAGGTTCAGACAGGTTTTCTTGGGCAACATCCCCTGACAGGGTCCTTTAAGATGCTTGGTGGTGGCCAGCGCTGCAGCTCACTAGGCTAATCCTCTGCCTGTGGTGCCGGCACCCCGGGTTCTAGTCCCGGTCGAGGTGCCAGATTCTGTCCTGGTTGCTCCTCTTCCAGTCCAGCTCTCTGCTGTGGCCTGGGAAGGCAGTGGAGGATGGCCCAAGTGCTTGGGCCCTGCATCAGTGTGGGAGACCAGGAGGAAGCGCCTGGCTCCTGGCTTCAGATCGGCGCATCACGCCAGCCATAGCGACCATTTGGGGGGTAAACCATCGGAAAAGGAAGACCTTTCTCTCTGTCTCTCTCACTGTCAAACTCTGCCTGTCAAAAAAAAAAAAAAAAAAAAAAAACTTGGTGATAATCTTGAACACAAACTCCAAGAGTTCCCACCAGAAATTAATCCATAATTTCTTTACCACCAATGCTTTGCCTAATGATATTACAACTGAGCTTAGTCACAAAGTACTAAAAAGCACTGAGATAGTCACTGCTTTTCCCACAAGTGTCATTTACCAAATACGGTGGGTTATAAAGGCACTTCTTGGTTGGGTGAAAGAGGAAGGCACTCCTGCCAACATAGCCTAGTGGTTAAGTCACATCCTACATTGAAATGTCAGGATTCAATCCCCAACTCTGGCTCCTGACTCCAGCTTCTGCTAATGTGTACCCTGGAAGGCAGTGGTTATGGCTCAAGTACTTGAGTCCCTCCAATCCCACAAGGGAGACCTGAATTGAGTTCCAGGATCCTAGCTCCAGCCTTGGCCCAGCCCTGACTTTTGCAATTATTTGGTAGGGGGTGGGGGTGAACCAATAGATAGAATGCTCAAGGACATACATGTGTACTCTCTCTGCCTCTGAAATAAATTTTGAAAAATCATGAGTCTATAAGAATGATTTCCTTGGTGAAACTCTTCACCCTTACAATGCCATAATATTTGCAAACAAGGAATTTTCAAGTGCTTTGGATAATGTACTTCTCCATGAACCTAGAAGAGAAATATAACCCTGAGTTACTTATAACTGTCACACTTTCTCTACCATCTTAATGTGCAGACACCTTTTAATGCCTTTTTTGGCAAATGTTAAAAATAACTGGGATCTCAGATAAATCTTAAATTATATTTGGAAATAGTGACCACAGTGAACTTTACTGAAGAATTCACAAAAATTTATACAGTATCAACTTCAGTTGCCTGTATTAGAAGAACATCTTTCAGAAAAATATACACTGTTTTGTGTGTTCCACAAAACTCTCTTTAACTTATCTTGGCCATACTAAATACTGCATATTCATGGGACACACAAAATCAGCAGACAGTGAGATTTCTAGTTAGAAGTTAGAAATTTAACTACCCCAAAGTCTTCTGACTCCCAACCATTCACTCTTTATACTATTTTTTTTTTTTGACAGGCAGAATTAGACAGTGAGAGAGAGAGACAGAGAGAAAGATCTTCCTTTTTCCATTTTGGTTCACCCCCCAAGTGGCCTCTATGGCCAGCGCATTGCGGCCAGCACACTGCGCTGATCTGAAGCCAGGAGCCATGTGCTTCTCCTGGTCTCCCATGGGGTGCAGGGCCCAAGCACTTGGGCTATTCTCCACTGCCCTCCCGGGCCATAGCAGAGAGCTGGACTGGAAGAGGAGCAACCAGGACAGAATCCAGTACCACAACTGGAACTAGAAACCGGGATGCCAGCGCTGCAGGCAGAGGATTAGCCTAGTGAGCTGCGGCGCCAGTCCAACCATTCACTCTTAACCTTTATTTTTTAATTTTATTTATTTGAAAGGCAAAGAAAGTAAGAAGGTGGGGTAGGGGAAAAGAGAGATTTTTATTTTCTAGCTCATTTCCCCAAAAGCATCCAACAGCCATACCAAATCTAGGAGTCCAAACCCAATCCAGATCTCCCCCTTGGGTGTCAGGGACCCAAGTACTTGAGCCATCTTTTGCTGCCTCCCAGGGTGTGCATGAGCAGGAAGCTGAAATTGGGGATGGAGCTGCTATCTGAACCCAGGCACACCAATATAGGATGCAGGTATACCAATGAGCATCTTAACCACAGGCCAAATGTTTGCCCCTCACTCTTGATTCACACTGGACTAAACAAACTGATTTACTAAGGTAAGCACTTTTGACTCTTTCTACCCATATGAGTGAGTGAACAGAGTTCAAGGTAAAGGGTAAAACTAGCTGGTTTTAGGAATTGCGCAAAATGAAAACTAGGAGACTAGAAGGGAATAGAGACAAGATTCAGAGCTCCTTGAATGATGTAACCTTTATAGGTACTCTTTAGTCCAAATTTTTCCATTAGCTCATCCTCAACCCAAGTCCTTCTCCAATTAGCCTCCTGAAACTCTCTTTTAATCAGTTTCAATCTGTTTCTAATAATGTTGTCAAAGTTCTCTCACTCACTGAGAATAGATCTTTCTTTGTTTCTCCATTTTTCTTGTGTTGGGAGTAAAAGCAAACATAGAGTCACAAGATATTCCAGTGACTCCTGTCACATAACAACCTACTACAACTCTCTAATGTCTCATGATTCTCTGGGTCAGAGAGGAGGGCAGTCTCAGTCAAGATACCCTGTCCCTTGAGGTGGTGGTGGTGGTTCAGTAGTATTCGGTAGGTGGGAATACTGCTTAACCCATACAACTTGGGTTTTGGCAGGAGAGGCCGGGAGGCTCCGTTCAGATACAACTGCTCACAGGAGCTACTAATATTTCCTTTCAAACATGGAGGTTTCATGGTGGTTGGACTTCTACCCTGGCAAAGCTTTTCACCAGAACTCACATCCCAAGAGAACTGGAAGAAAACTACATGGCCTTTGGGGCCCTTTCTTATCTAGTCTCAGAAGCCAGAAAGTACCACTACTGCCATATTCTAGATTCCAGGTGAGTCACAGGTGATCCCAAATTCAGAGGGAGAGGACTTAAACATGACTTCTTTATGGGGGAGTAGCAAAGTCACATTTTTTAAGAGAGCTTGTAGGATGGGAGATAACATTGTGGCCATCTCCGGAAAATATTCTCTGCCACAAGAGCACAGTGGAAGTCACATAGCCCTGCCTTAAATTCTGCCTCTCTTCCTTCTTAACTGTACAACTCTTGGGAAGTTACATAATGTCAGAGAGCTTATTTTTTGTCTTATTAAATAGGATGTTAAAAGCTAGCTCTTGTGGTCAAATGACAATGCTAAACGAGAAGGTACACATACGCAGACTGAAAAGTAAACTCACTATGTAGAAGCATTCCTTTTTTCCCTTTCTGGAAGCAGTAATGCTATAAGCAATGATCCTAGATGATCCTTCAAGAACAGCAGTCTCTGCTGTTTTCTGAGTCTGTTCTCTGCTAACGGTTGGCTACTATCTGGTCCCTTCTTTTTGTAACTGCATCTAGTTTTCTCCACATCTCTTTCTGTACCCTATCAGAGAAGGTGATGTGCGGATCACCCACTAAACAACAGCCAACACAGGCATCCATTTGCTCAGAATACTGTCTAATGATGGGCTTACAGCAAAGTTAATATTTGGAAGCGTGTATCCAGAATGGAAAACCTGTTTGCTCTCTGACAGAGAACTAAACCTCTAACTCATTATAAATTCTCAATATGTAGGTATATGTTATGAAAGTATGCATAATGACATTTGTTTTCTAGAGTGCAGTAAAAGAACAAATTCCACTTTTAATGCTAAATGCCAACTGTAGTATAGGTTTGGGTGTTCAGATTTGACTTCTAGGGCTTAAAAAACATTGATAATAAAGTTGTTAGTGTAGGCTTAAAACTTTTTTATAATAGCATACTGTGTTCATTTATTTCTATTGTTTATTATCATGGTTTCCTTTTTATTCTTTCTTTCTTCTTTCTTTCCTACATTTCTTACTTTTTTTCTTTCTCTCTCTTGCTGTCTTGTTTGTGACAATATGCCTCATTGTTGGTGATGCATTTATATCCACTCATTCTCTGGAACACATAAAATTGTGATGAAATACAAAATCTGACCCAGCCCAACATGGAGTAATCTGGACTAGGTTTTCACTTATTTCGTTAAACAAAGCAAGACAACGTCCAGGAGTCCGTGTCCTGTCACTTGGCTCTCTAAATGCTCTGTGGCGTGGCAGGAAAGCTGGGTGCTATGACACAAATCAGTATAGCTCTCAGAGGAGTGAGATGGTCTCTGGCTGTCATCCATGAAACAAGCTTAGATTCACTGATGATTCTTTTGGCTGGAGGCAGGAAGCCAGACTCAGTTACTTTGAAGGAAACCAGAGAGAACTAATAAGGACTATCGCCCTAGATATCTTCAAGCCCTTTCTCCACAAAGCAGTGTGGGTCCCAAACAACAATCAGATCAGCAGAGAACTTCACTGCTGGTGCTCCAGAGCCTAGACTGCATTCGTGCAGGCACGAGTATCAGCTGGCAGTGCCCTCTGGGACACACGCCATGAACAGCCATGTAAACATGTGCTGTCTCTGCCACCGTTTGTGTGTGTGTGTGTGTGTGTGTGTGTGTGTGAAGTAAGGAAGGCAGATAACCAGACTCTTCAATGGCTTATCTGCACTTTGTCCCATCAACGGGTGCTGGCAATCTGGTTTGAGCAAACGGACTGCAGTCTCAGACATCGAGAATCCTTGGAAACTAACCGTGGGGATCATAATGGTATTTGAAAGATGAATGTTTTAGGGAGGTAACAGGAGGACTATTCAGAGCAAATAGGCCAGCACATAGCAATGACAACTGGTCTAGCCGCTAGCCCACTTTAACTCAGTTGTCTGTATGCCAGTAAAGCTGCTATAACAAAATGGAAAATACTGGGTGTTATATAAATAACACAAATTTGTGCCTCACAGTTCTGGAAGCTGAGAATTCCAGGATCAAGGCACTGACAGATTTTGTGTCTGGTGAGGACCCACCTTCTCCCTCTATCCTTACATGATAGAAGAGATGAATCCCAAAGAGACATTTCTCATAACATATGCAAATGACCAAGAAGTATACGAAAAAATGCTCAATATCAGTAACAAGGAAATGCAATTCAAAACCACAAAGAGGGGGTTGTGGTATAGCAGGTAAATCCACCACCTGCAATGTAAGCATCCCATATGGGCTCCAGTTCCTGTCTTGGCTGCTCCACTCCCTGCTAATGTTACCTACCAAAACAGCAGGGGATGGCCCAAGTACTTGGGTTCCTACATCCACATGACAGACACTGAAGAAGATTCTGGAAACTGGCTTCGGACAGGCCCAGCTCCCTCCATTCCTCTCCCTCCCACTCTCTCTAGCTTTGCTTTTTAAATAAATAAATACTTTAAAAAATATAACAACAAACAGATGTCACCTCCTACCCGTTAGCATGGTTAAAAAAAACAAGAGATACAAAGTATCATCACCAGTGTGGATAAAGGGTTCCCTTGTACACTGTTAGTGGGAATGTAAATTTGTACAACCTGCATGGAGAACATCAGAGTAGTTCCTAAAAAGTTAAAAATTATATGATCCAGCAACCCCACTTCTCAGTATAATTAATTAATTTATGTATTTGAAAGGCAGAGTAACAGAGAAGGAGATGGAAATTGCAAACATCTTCCTTTCTCTTATTCACTCCACAATAGCCAGATTAATGTCAGGAGCCAGGAACTCCAACCTGCTCTTCCATATGGGTATCAGGGGTCCAAGTACTTGAGCCACCTTCTGCTGCCTTCCCAGACACACTACCAGAAAGCTGAATTGGAAGCAGAGCAGCCAGGACTCAAACCATTGATCTAAAACAAGATGCCAGCATTGTTAGCAGGAGCTTAACCCACCATTCCCACAACACAGGAGCTCTGAGTATATATTGAGAGGAACTAAAGTCAGGATCCTGAAGAGATATCTGCCCTCCCATATTCACTGTACTATTATTCACAACAGCCAAGATGTAGAAAGAATCTAGAGTCAATCAACAGAAGAATGGGTAAATAAAATGTGGCATAGATATAAAATGGGATATTAGCGTTAAATAAGAAGACAATCTTGTTTTTGTAACATGCATCTGTTTATCAGGGTTATTGGCCTATAGCTTTTGCTTCCTGTGATGTCTTTGGCTTTAGTATCAAGATAGCTGGTAAGAGAAGCAGAGGTATATAGAAGCCGGAAGCCCTCTGCTGCTAGTGAGTCCCTGCTCCTACTCAGCACCCAAGAAACCAAGAATCTCTCTTCACAGTTTCCACCCCAGACCTCCTGGAGAAAGGGAGGGGACCATTCTGGGCCAGCTTCGTGGCTTAGTGGGTAAAGCCACCACCTGTGAAGCTGGCATTCCATATGGGCACTAATTCAAGTCCTGGCTGTTTACTCCTGGCTAATGTCCCTGGGAAGGCAGCAGGAGATGCCCCAAACTCTTGGGCCCCTGTACCCACATGGGAGACTGGAAGAAGCTCCCAACTCCTGGCTTCAGTCTGGCTCCACTCCAGCTGTTGTAGTCATTTGGAAGTGAGCAAATGGCTGGACGATTTCTCTCTCTGTCTCATCTACTCATTCTCTGTAATTCTGCCTTTCAAACAAATAAAACATCTTAAAAAAGAATTTGTAGTTTAGTTTCTATTTATTGGTGAATTTTTGCATTTCTTATTTTGACTCATTTCTGTTTCCTTCCATGTGGTCAGAGAAGATAACTGGTATGATTTCAATCTCCTTAAATTTGTTAAGACTTGTTTTGTTAAATTGTTAAGACATGCATTCTACACTGGATAATGTTCCTGTGTGCTTGAGAAGAATGTACATTCTTCTGCTGCTGGACGTAAAGTTCTGGTTTTTTTTAGGTATGTTTGATCTATAGTGTTGCTCAACTCACATTTTTTTTGAAATTTTCTGCCTAGGTGCTTTATCCATTATTTAAAGGAGTATTGAATTCTCCCATTACTATTGTACCTCTATCTATCTCTACCTTCAGGGCTGTGAATATTAACCTTCTACATGTAAATTATGTGCTGTTGACTGAATATATACTAGTAACCGTGTCTTCCTGTTGAATTGATCTGTTTATCATTAAATAATGACCTTATTTGTGATAGTTTCAGACTTAAAGTCTATTTTTTTCTAATATAAGTCTATCCAGCATATAGTGGAGGGAACTCACTCAATATGGCAGTATTACCAAGTGATTAACAGCTTGAGCTCTGCACTGGTCTTCCTAGGTTCTCTCATTTCCTACTATATGGAAATAAACTTAATTTTGCCTCAGATTTTTCTTTTTAATCTGTTTTTTTTTTTTTTTTTTGACAGAGTTAGACAGTGAGAGAGGGAGACAGAGAGAAAAGTCTTCCTTCCGCTGGTTCACCCCCCAAATGGCTGCCACAGCCGGCACTGCACCAATCCGAAGCCAGGAGCCAGGTGCTTCTCCTGGTCTCCCATGTGGGTGCAGGGCCCAAGCACTTGGGCCATCCTCCACTGCCTTCCCAGGCCACAGCAGAGAGCTGTACTGGAAGAGGAGCAATCGGAACTAGAACCTGGTGCCCATTTTGGATGCTGGTGCCGCAGGCAGAGGATTAACCAAGTGAGACATGACACCGGCCTCTCTTTTTAGTCTGTTAAATAGGGTTATTTAATGAGCTTTAGGGACTCATTGAAAGCACTGAATGAGAATACTTGTAAAATCTCATAGTCAATGGAGTATGATGTATACTCCATATTATTTTATTATGAAAAGAGTAAAGAAAATTTTGTGGCATGCAATACATGCACAGAAACTGTACATAAAATGTGAAAAATGAAAATGAGTTTCCTCTGTTACTTAATACAAAGAAAATTTGTTTGGGATGGAAAGGGCAAGGTAGGGAGAAGGGTGAATGCAAGAGTGAAACTTCACTTCAAATGAGCTCACTTACGTGTACCATGGGCCTTTTTGCCACCCATCACCATCAACTAGTGCCCTAAATGTCCCCTGGAGAAGATATGTGACACATAAAAGGGAAACATGACAGAACTACCCCCGGAAAAGCAGAAAAGTCTTTAACGTGTCAAAACCAAATCCAGCAGGATTTAGTCCACCGCAAGGGAAATTGTCCAGTCACAGAGTGCCAATGAGGGATGTTCATGCAATACCCAGTTCATCCTCCTAGTCAGGCCACATGAGCTTCATTCAACAGCAATGAAGGTGTGAGATTCCACAACTCGCTTGCTCCCAATCATGAAGTCATTCTTCCATATTTGCAATTGAGGGCAGGAGCAGAGTGGAAGGCAGTTTCTACGGAAGTTTCCCAAGGAGACAGACAAAGGACAATTTTTGCCTTAACATTAAAAATAAAACAAACTTGGCCAGCGCCGCAGCTCACTAGGCTAATCCTCTGCCTAGCGGCGCCGGCCCACCAGGTTCTAGTCCCGGTCGGGGCGCCGGATTCTGTCCTGGTTGCCCCTCTTCCAGGCCAGCTCTCTGCTATGGCCTGGGAGTGCAGTGGAGGATGGCCCAAGTACTTGGGTCCTGCACTCCATGGGAGCCCAGGAGAAGCACCTGGCTCCTGCCATCGGATCAGTGCAGTGCACTGGCCGCAGCGCGCCAGCCATGGCGGCCATTGGAGGGTGAACCAATGGCAAAGGAAGACCTTTCTCTCTGTCTCTCTCTCACTGTCCACTCTGCATGTCAAAAAATAAATAAATAAATAAAAATAAAAATAAAACAAACTTATTAAAGACTATAATGGCAAATTGTAATGAAATTATACAATATTATGAGTCACATGTAACTGTCTTTGCTGTTTCAACTGAATCATTATATATATGTAACTAAGTTATATTCTTTAACTTAGCTATCTTATCTAGACAATAGGCACAAGGACACTCATAGAAGTTGTCTTAGCTTTTTTTTCATGTACAAACAAGTGATTCATTTACATAATTTTTCTTTTCTCAGAGACAAAGACATCATCAAGCTATTTCTACTAGAATATAAATGTTCAAATATTTCTAATATTAATGCTACTTAATAGACACAACGGGAAAGAACAAAAGACATTCTTTGCTCTGTTTACATTTATATTTCTAAAGCTAATATTTAGAATGACCAAATATCTTTATTATAGGTCTTTTGAATCTGAAATTGTATTATCTAGTGTTATACCAGAGCCCTGAAAACTCAAGATGATCAATTATTTATAAGTAGTAATAATAGCATGGATAATAAGAGGCTTTAATTTGACAAATAATTAGCTTTACATCCAAAAATTGATAATATAGCATCACACTAAAAGGGAAATTGCTCTTCTTTCCTGTTGTGGACAGTAATGATATCTCCTTAGTTAGATAATAGCACAAAAATCATTCACTTATTATTGGTTTAAGAGAGAAGTCTCAGTTCTTGAAAAACTCTTGATGTAAGCATTTATCTACTAAACTGGTAATTTGAAACTATTTTCCTACATTATAAGGTAGAGTTTTTCTAAAGATCCACTCCCTTTGTATCTTAGTACACTTTCTGGTCTGGCCTCGACTGCCTTCTAGTCTCACATGGTATATTTCTTCATCTTGTACCCACAATGCTTTGCCATTGTGGGTACCTCAAAAAAGTCATGCTCCCTTCTACGGTGGGGCCTGTGCACCTGCTCCTCCTTCTGCTTGCGTCCACAGCAAACTCCTCATTAGTATTGATGAAGACTTTCCTCATCCTAAGACCACTTGTCTTGTTTTTATGCCCTTATTCAACTTTATATGTCTACAGTGTTGGGATATTTTTGTAATTATATTATTACTTATCTGTCTTGTAATTCTGAAATCTCCGTGAGAAAACAGATCTTGCCTTTTTGGATTTTCTCTTTTAATTTTAATTTAAGTTTATTTTTTTTAGCAGTCATCATGCTAGCCAAGTTTAACAAAGAGAATACACCTGACAAGCCAGGTAAACATCTCAGTAAAGAACTCAGAGCCCAGTCTGCATTCAGACTGGCACTTTCATGGATATGGATACAGGCCTTGCATGTCTCCTTTAATTGCCTGTCTGGGATATGGTGGGTGGAGGGTTTCTTGTGCATGGGATTCCTGAATTTCCTGCCAGAACTTCATAGTGGATCTAATAGCCCCTTGGTGCAGGGTGGAGTAGATTCCCCTAAGTGCCCCCAAGAAAAAGCTCCCATCCACCTATCAAGGCTCTTGAACAAAGGCAAGACTTCTGATACGCAAATGTTAGTCAGCTCCCATGGCTTCCTTCTACATTTTTTTTTCCATCATTCAACCACACAAAAATTCCCATTTTCTTCAAAAAAAGGCCCACTTTCTATTAAAGTTCCCGTTTTCCTCAGCCTATCTTACATACATAGGTTAATATCTACCTAGCTACCTTAACATTTCTCCCTCAAGAGAATTAACGCACAATCTTATAGGGATAGCATGGGTGAAAGTCCATTTTCTACATTTTCTTTGAGCTGGTACATGGGCATAGAGCTGGTTAGGGTATTCTCTTCCTCTCTGTCCTATGGTGTAGAATCAGCATCCAGCTTGACATAACTAATAGACATTCAATACATGTTGACAGACTATTTGGCTTCATTTCTAGACAAGTGATCAACAATCTGCCAGTTCCCAGATTGGAAGTTAGTCAATACTATATTAGATATTTTAGTTAGCAGAAGGTCAACAGATTATGTATTAATAACAATTGTGTCCTGTGATGTAATATATCATATGGCTCCAACTTTATCTCCCTTGCTAAATGTGTCTTTTTTCTAATGATGAAAATTTGCAAGGGGGACATTGGGTCAGGTTTCTCAGTATCCTTTTTCAAGTAGCACACTAATATAATTAGCTGTTCTAAAGATAATTAACTTCTATAATAATGTCTATAAGGTTGAATGTATAGTTGAAATGAGGAAAGAAGAATTAGTTTACATACTTACTGATTCTCTGGACACGGTATTGACTCTGGGAAGCTCTTAGTATAAAATACAATAGAGAATCCCTGGAAAAAGCAAGTTCATTCTTCCCTAAAAACATCCAATCCTGTGGTTCCTGAAGCCTCTTTTACAAGTAGTAAAATTGTCAACACATGACCTAACATTGTTGGCCTATCTGTTGACTTACACAAAGGCAGAATCCATGAAAAATCTTCGTAAAGCTCACCCTCCCTATCCCGCACATATTTTCCTGCCGTCTTAAGATAGCTGTCACACTCCTCTGTAGCTCTTTTATTCTACCACAAAATGAGATTAACATCTACTAACCTTAAAAGAATAGTTCTAATGTACAATGAATCAAAAGAGCTGAGAAAGAGCATATGCATGTTATTATAGAAATGTCTAAAATGATTAAGAAGAAATTCATTCCAGCATCACACATCTTTGCAGCTTTCCAACATCAAGGAAAACTTAACAAAAATAAGGTACTTCATGACATTTCTCAGGAAATAAAAAATTTAAATTTCAAAGAAGTAGAAGTCACCAAGAAAAATATAGAAACAAAAATTTTAAATAAAATTCCTGAAACCTAAAAACAAACCCTTTGTATTCCTCAGAAACAGTAATGATGATATTCAAAATGACTAATAATACTGTCAGTACTCAAAGAACATGACTACCGAGCAAGGCATTAATGGATAATGCTGCCTATTAAAGGAGTCTCAACTTAATCTGGGATTGAATGCTTCTCTTTAAGGTTATAAACCTTGGGAACTGCATTGTAGCATAGGAGGCTAAGCTGACCCCTGTGACACAAGTCCTGGCTACTTGATTTCTGACGCAGCTCCCTGCCAATGTGCCCATGAAAGCACAGGGAGATAGCCCAGGTACCTGGGTCCCTGTCACTCACATGGAAGACTGAGGATGAATGAATGAATGAATGAATTTGAGGGGTGAGCCAGCAAATGGGAGATCTCTTCCTCTCTCAGACTCAGACTCTCTCTCCTATAACTCTGCCTTTCATATAATAAATAAGGAAACCTCTAAAAAAATGAATAAAAGGGGTGAAACCTTATAGGAAAACCAATTTCATGTCTCATTAAGACATCTATGGGTTAGCTACTGCCTGTAGCATGTCCCAGTTGGTCCTCTTCCAATCCAGCTCTCTGCTTATGGCCTGGGAAAGCAGTGGAGGATGGCACAAGTGCTTGGGCCCTTGTACCCATGTGGGAGGCTCAGAGGAAGCTCCTGGCTCCAAGCTTCAGATTAGCCCAGCTACAGCTGTTGCACCCATTTGGGTAGTGAACCCATAGATGGAAGACCTCTCTTTCTGTCTCTACCTCTCTCTGTCTCTCTGTCTGTAACTCTATGAAAGAATTAAATACATCTTTTTTAAAAAGACACCTATCCCCTAATCTATTTATTCTTCCTTTGTTGTAAACATTGCAGAATGTCACAGCAGTACTGTTAAGCTTTGTTTTTCATTTTCTTTGTTGAATTTGTTGTCTTTTCCTACTTCATATTCAATTCAGTTCAAACTTTCACAGGGACAGTTTCAAGGTATGCTTTTTCAAATATGCAGTTTAAAGCCTTGGGTGTCTGAATCAAATACTGTGGCAACATTCTTTGGAAATGTAGTTGTAAGTGTGAGATTCTGAGCTGAAGTATACAAATCAGGCTGGGATACCATGGGCTATCTGTTCATATTTAACTAATGTGGCAGAATATTCATCAGAGAATTCTTTGTTTCCTTGGAGCAAGTTATGCAAGCAAGAAAAACCACATTTTTCATGTGATAAGGTTCATATTGAATTAAACCTTCCTAACCCTTGGGCATATGTTGCTCATTAACTCCCCGCTTTGTGCTTAATAGGTTTCCTCCCATCTCTTTATAACCAAGCTCTCCCTAAATACAGGGAGAGGTCTTGCTTTCCTGGTTAAGAGCTAACCTGTCTTCCAGGCTTGGTCTCTTTGCGTGGTGAGAGGTTCTTGATGGAATTACTCATCTGTTTGGAGCTCCTGGTAAGAGAGGAAAAGGACCTCTACAAGATAAAAAGAAAGTTCTTCATTCTGAAAGGCACAAGAGAGTAATTCAAATCCGCAAGAAGAATTGAAGAGTACTGGAAGCAGTAAATATGTAGGTTAATATAAAACACTCCAAAATCATGTGTTTTCACATTTCTCCTTAAACCCCTTTAAAAGGCATAAGGTGGTGGCGGTAGCTAGCTTTTGAGGACTCATGTGACGACCTCCGGGGACCCTCTGAGAGGAAAGGGGTGGATACAGCTGTAATCACCTTCCTCTTCGATATCACTACCTAGCCCTCAGAACCAGGTGATATTACTAAATCTTCCTTCCCCCCAGTGTCTTACCTCACTTCCAAGGAGACTAGTGTATTCTTCGCTGGTTTGCCAGTTGGTCAAGTCCCCAGCCTGAATGTTTCCTGAAGGACCTTGTAGCTAAGGCAGTACCAGGAAAACTACAGCCAGTGCTCCATGGTCTGGAGCAGTTTGGTGTTTCTGGGGCAAACCAACCACCTTGTGTTATATCTTAATGTTAGCCGTCGCAAAGCACACCGGACACCGGAGTAAGGGAAAGGGTTTATTGGAGAACAACCTACAGACTGGAGTGAAGGGGCGGCGAAGGAAAAAAGGAGAGAGAGTATAAGAGAGATACAGAGAGGAGAGGAGCTAGCAAGGAGAGAAGATAGAGCAGAGAAGAGGAGAGAGGAGAGCAGAGCCAAGAGACCAGAGGAGGAGGCTAGAGAGAGGAACCGAGAGAGAAGGGCCAAGAGCCAAGAGCCCAGAGGAGGAGGCTCGAGAGAGAGCAGGAGGGAAGGGGCAAGAGAGCAGGTGTTCAGGAACAGGCCCTTTTAAAACTTTGCCTGAGGGCGGGCAGGGAAGCAGGAGCAGCCAATCCCATTAGGATGGGGGTGAAGTCTGGCTCAGGTAGCTGGGCCATGTGGCTAACTGCGCCAGTTTCCTAACACCTTGTACCTTTGAGAACCAGCTGCATCTTTGGGATCAATGGTTTTGAGGCTGGGCTGATCAGAAACACAATGAATTTGTCAGGTAGCTGGAGATCACTCAGCCAAACTTCACGACAAAGTTTTACCAAGCAGTTGGCTGCTATTGCTGGTAAGAACTGATGGGCATCACATCAAAGGAGATAACCACAACTGATGGAGCCAAGGCTATGAATCTACAGTGAATAATTCAAGTATTTCACTTACAGGCCTGTGGTTGGTAACCCAACAAGCTGACTGGACCTTGTTCAGCACAGACCTGGTTGTTTTAACATGAACGTGGCAGCTGGACACCAAGTGTAACTGTATCCATCTAAGCAAATCCAGATCATTTTTGTCTGGTGATTTGTATCTTTCCAAGAGGTATCAAACCCTCAAGAATTTGAAGGCTTCTTTTGCAACTATAACCAAAAGGAATCTGTGTTACAACTCACAGCCTACTGCTAGCCCATAGGAAATACAAAGTGAATCCTGACTTCGCCAAAAACAAAGAGGAAATACAAGGTCACTCAAGAATTTTTATGATCTAGCTGGATTCAGATGGCTCATTTTACCACCCTTACCTGATTCTAGAATAACTGTGTGACATCCTAACCACCAGCTGTCTAAATGACGACCTAATAAAATTGTGGGCAAATTGAGAGAGGGAGACAATTACTCCCTCCTTTCACACTGTGTGTATTTGAATTCAAATAGTAATGACTTTTTTTTTAAAAAAAGAGTTATTTTATTTATTTGAAAGACAGAGTTACAGAGAGAGGTACAGACAGAGAGAGAGGCCGCAATGGCTGGAGCTGTGCTAATCTGAAGCCAGGAGCCAGGAGCTTCTTCCAAGTCTCCCATGTGGGTGCAGGGGCCCAAGGACTTGGGTCATCTTCTTATGCTTTCCCAGGCCATAGCAGAGAGCTGGATTGGAAGAGGAGCAGCTGGGACTAGAACCAGTGCCCATATGGGATGCTGGCGCTTCAGGCCAGGGCTTTAACCCGCAGCACCACAGTGCCGGCCCCCAAATAGCAATAACTTTTTTATGAAGCATAGATGATATCCTTGGAGTTGGAAGCAGGTGTTCCTATTCTGTAAGTCTGCTGTACAACAATGTGAGTCTGAGACTCTTTATAGCAAACAGATTTTTTTTGTACCAAAATAAAAACTGAAACTTCCTAGCCATAAGACTCCAGAAAAAGCACAAGGTAGTACAAAGCAATAATTATAACGTTATAATATTAGATTGATAATACATAGAGATGTGATATATAGAAAAGTAATAACACAAAGGAATGGAAGAGTTATATTTTAGCAAATTTTCTGTATTTTGCTAAAATTATTGGTGTTATTCTATAAGAAATTATAATAAATTATATGCATTTTATAATTCAGAAAAAGCACTTGAGAGAATATCTCAAAATAAAGTTTAAGAAATAAAAATGGTACACTAAATATGCTATCTGAACAATAAACAAGGCAGCAAAAGAACAGGAACAAAGAAATAGGCAACTCAATAGTGATAATTGGAGACCTTAATACTCAAGAGTCAGTAATTCATGGAACCACTGAACTAAAAACCAGTAAATATTTAGAAGATTTGAACAATACTATAAACCAAGTCAAATTTATTTATGCAGGACATTCCATCCAACAAGTGCACAGTACATAGTCTTCTTTTTAAATATTTATTTATTTATTTGAAAGTCAGAGTTACAGAAAAGTAGAGGCAGAGAGAGAGAGAGAGAGAGAAAAATATTCCATCTACTGGTTCATTCCCGAAATGGCCGCAGCAGCCAGAGTTGAGCTGATCTGAAGCCAAAAGTTTCTTCCAGGTCTCCCACATGGGTGCAGGGGCACCAGCACTTGGGCCATTTTTCATTGCTTCCCCAGGTGCAGTAGCAGGGAGCTGGTCAGCAGTGGAGCAGCTGGGACTTAAACTGGTGCCCATATGGGATGCTGGCCCTGCAGGCAGCAGCTCTATCTGCTACACCATGGTGCTGGCCCCCAGTACATGGTCTTTTTAGCTACACATGGAACATTTTCCAGGAACAGACCATAGGATAAAATAAAAACATCTCAATGGGGGCCAGCATTGTAATGCAGCAGGTTAAGACATTGTTTGTAAAATTGGCATCCAATTTAAGTGCCAGTTTAAGACCTAGCAACTCTGTTTTTCATCCATCTTCCTACTAATGTTACTGGGAAGGGTGTACAAGATAGCCTGAGTACTTAGGTGTCTGCCACTGATGTGGGAAACCAAGATGGAGTTCTGGTTTCCTGGCTTCAGCTTGGCCCAGACTTGGTTGTTGTAGCCATTTGGAGAGTGAACCAGAAGATGTAAGATCTCTCCCTCTCTCTCTGTTTCTCTGCTTTTCAAATAAATTATTTTTTTAAAATGTCAATACATGTAAAATGTCTGAAATCATACAAAGAGCAGTTGAGTGGAGAGAGTACACCTGGACAGACCAGGCAGGCAGCTCAGCAGAGAGGCAGAGGGCTGAGCGCGCCGTCCGGTTGAGGCCGGGGGTTTTTAAGGAGATGGGTCTCTGTCTTCACACATCTCCTCCTGAAACACAGGATTTTATGGCTGTAAATATTAAGAAGCTCCTATCTGAGTCTTCCCTTGAAGGGTTCAGAGGAAGGGTGAGCAGGGCCCCCTAGAGAATGGGGATCCGGAGCAGGGTATTTGAAATGCAGATACTGGGCTGCATCTGGGAGATTGTGGAAGATTTGTCAGGCAGAAGGGGTGGGGACCTCCACCTGGCGGGTTATCATGTAGAAGGGGGCAGGGCAGAATGCGAATACCAGGCTGCCCCTGAAACATTGTCAGGATGACTTTGAGATGCAGATGCATATGCTGGACATAGATGTCTTCTCTTTAGGCCTTTATGTCACACACACATAAGCTCATAACTGACTTCCTATCTAACATTTTGAGTTTCAATAGTCTTTTGATTCCCCTGTATGTAGAATCATGTCACCTGCAAATAGGGATAATTTGACTTCTTTCTTTCCAATTTGTATTTTTTTCTTACATAACGGCTATGGCTAAATCTTTCAGAAGTATGTATTTTTAAGATATTTTAATTTTTAATTAGCTTTTAACAGAATCACTGTGACTTGTAGATACAATACTCCCTCTCCCACTTTCCTTCTTATCCCCCTTCCTTCTTTTTCTCTTTTTTTGTTATTGAAATAACAAATTTTAAATTTACATTATAGTAAAAAGTTTAATACTTTACTGATTAAGGAATTTAACTAGTAAAAAGCAAAAATACCCTAGTTTAATGGAAATATGGACAAGGGCTATAAACAGTAATTGAATGGAAAAATGAACATTTCACCAGATACAGTAAATTTTAAAGTAATCACAGATCATTAAATCTGTAGTGGTATACCGTTCTTAACCATTGGATTCACAAAGGTATAAAACAAACTTTTACAAAACTATATTGGCAACAATACTGATATACAGATATTTCTATCTTTTTTCTATCTTTTTTAATTTTAGCTCCCACATATAAGGGAGAAGATGCCGTATTTGTCTTTCGGGGTCTATCCTATTTCACTCAACACGATGTTCTCTAGTTGTGCCCATTTTGCTGTAAATGTTAGAATTTCATTTTTATAGTTGTATAATATTCCACTGTGTATATATAGCTCATTTTCTTTATCTATTCATCTGATGACAGACACCTTTGTTGATTCTGGATATTGCAAACAGTACTGCTATGAACATGGTTGTGAAGGCATCTCTTTGATACATTGCTTTCAAATCTTTTGGGTATATACCCAGTAGTGGCATTGCTAGATCAAATGGCAAGTCTATTTTTAGTTTTAGTTTTTTTTTTTTTTTTTAAGAAATCTCTACACTGTTTTCCACAGTAGCTGCACTAATTCACTTTCCCACTAACAGTGTATAAGTGTTCCCCTTTGCGCACATCCTCATCCACATTTGTTACTCTCTGTGTTTGGATTTTAGCCATTCTGACAGGGGTGAGTTGATATCTGACTGTGGTTTTGATTTGCATTTCCCTGATGGCTAGTGATGTTGAGCAGTTTTTCATATATTTGTTGGTCATTTGTGTTTCTTCTTTCAAGAACTATCTATCGAAGTCCTTTGCCCATTTCTCATTTGGATTGGTTGGTTTTTTTTTTGTTGTTGTTGTTGTTGAACTTTTGAGTTGCTGATATATTAGGTATATTAATCCTTTGTCATATAGGTGGTTTGCAATTTTTTCCTATTCTGTTTTATGTCTTTTCACGCTACTGATCACTTCCATTGCTGTGCAAAAGTTTGTGAGTATGATATACTCCCATTTGTTTAGTTTTGCTTTTGCTGTCTGTTATTTTGTTGGTCACGTCCAAGAAGTCATCTACTACACTAATATTTTGAAATATTTCCCCTACATCTCCTTCCAAGAACTTCATAGTCTCAGGTCTTAAATTTAGGTCTTTCATTCATTTTGAGCTGATTTTTGTATATAAAAGGTATGGATCTAATTTCATTCTTCATATATAGATCCAGTTGACAGCACCATTTGTTAAAGAAATGATCCTTACTCTACTGCATTCCAGCTAAACCATAAACTCTTTTACAATAAAGCCTACTCCATAAATAGGAAGGGATAAATACACCAGATGGCTGACTTCAACTTCAACATAGGAACACAGGAGACATGAAGAAACAACGTAGCATGACATCACCACAAAACAGACAAATGCAATATTCCTCCAGAATTAGATCCTGATTAGAATGAAACCTATGAAATTACAGGTATAGAATTCAAAATAATAAATGTAAGGAAACTCAATGAGATGAAGAAAATACAGATAGACAAATTAAAGAAATGAGGAGATCAAAAAGTAACATGAATGAAAATATTACTAAGAAGATAGAACTCATTAAGAATAACCAAATATAAGGCCTGTGCCGTGGCTCAATAGGCTAATCCTCCACCTGCTGTGCCGGCACACTGGGTTCTAGTCCCGGTCACTCCTCTTCCAGGCCAGCTCTCTGCTATGGCCCGGGAGTGCAGTGGAGGATGGCCCAAGTCCTTGGGCCCTGCACCCGCATGGGAGACCAGGAGAAGCACCTGGCTCCTGGCTTCAGATCAGCGCGATGCGCCGGCTGCAGCGCGCCAGCCGTGGTGGCCATTGGAGGGTGAACCAACAGCAAAAAGGAAGACCTTTCTCTCTCTCTCTCTCTCTCTCTCTCTCTCTCTCTCACTATCCACTCTGCCTGTCAAAAAAATAACCAAATATAAATTATGCAGATGCAATATTTAATTAGTGCAATAAAAATATGATTGAGAGCTTTAATAGAAGAACAGACCAGATGGAGGACAAAATTTCTGAACTCAAAGATAAGAATCTTGAAGTAATCTAATCAGACAAAAATAAAAAGAAAAGAATGAAGAAAGGCTGGGCAAAATATGGGATACCATTAAACAACCAAATATTTGTATTATGGGTGTTCCTGAAGGATAATAAAAGGAAAAAGGCATTTAAAACCTCTGATAAGTAAACTAATAGTTGAAAATTTCTCAAGTCTGGAAAGAGACATGGATAGCTAGACATAAGAGGCACAAAGAACTCTAAGCAGATTGAACAACAAAAAGTCTTATCCAAGGTATATTGCCATTAAATGGTCATAAGTTAAAATAAAGAAGAGAATCCTAACTACAGTAAAAGAAAAGCATCAAGTCACATACAAAGGAAAACAGATCAGATTACCATCATAATTCTCAGTGGAAACCCTACAGGTAAAAGGAGATGTTAAAAGACAAAACTTTGAATCAAGGCTATTATATCCAGTGAAACTATCCTTTAAATGTTAAGGAAAAATATTTTCCAGATAAACAAAAACTTAGAGAATAAACCAGCACCAGTCCAGCCTTATAAGAAATTCTGAAGGACATCCTGAATTGGAACTAAACATCATAAAAACACATGACACCACCAAATTCAGTAACAAACAAAAGAACACCCCATGTTGGTGGGAAACTTGGAAATTAAACAACATGCTACTGAATGATCAATAAGTCATTGAACAAAAAGGAAATAAACCTTGAAACAAATAAAAATGAAAACGCAACATATCAAAATCTTTAGGATATAGCAAAAGCAGTATTAAGAGGGAAATTTACAGCATTCAGTGCTTACTTAAAAAGAGAAATGGGGGAGGGAGGCAGCATTGTGGCTTATCAGGTAAAGGGACTGCCTAGAATGCTGGCATCCTATATACACTTCAGTTTGTGTTCTGGCTGCTCCACTTCTGATCTAGCTCCCTGCTAATGGCCTAGGAAAGCAGTGGAAGATGGCCCATGTATTTGGGCCCCTGACAGCCCAGTAGATATCCCGGATGAAACTCTTGGCTTCAGCATGACCCAGCTCTGGCCATTGTGGCCATCTGGGGAGTGAATCAGCAGATGGAGGTTCTCTCTCTTGCTTTCTATCTCTGCTTCTCCTTGTTAGTCTTACTTTTAAATAAATAAATAAATATCTTAAAAAAGAGAGGCTAGCTCCATGGTGTGGTGCAGTGGGTTAAAGCCCAAGCCTGCAGCACTGGCATCCTGTATGGATGCTGGTTTGAGTCTCAGCTGCTACACATCCAATCCAGCTCCCTGCTAAATGCACCCGGAAAAGCAATGGAGGATGGCCCAAGGTCTTGGGCCCCTGCACCCATGTGGGAGACACAGAAGAGGCTACTGGCTCCTGGCTTCAGATTGGCTCAGCTCCATCCTTTGTGGCTATTTGGAGAGTGAACCAGCTAATGGAAGAGCTCTCTTTCTCTCTAACTTTGTAACTCTGTCTTTCAAATAAACAAAATAAATCTTTAAGAGAGAGAGAAAGGGGGAGATAAACGTCTCAAATTAAAGATCTAATGATGCATCTTGAAGAGTTGGAAAAACAAGAACAAATCAAATCTAGCTTACCAGGAGGTGAGAAATAATAAGGATCAGAGCACAAATAAGTGAAATTGAAACTAAAAAAATTACAAAAGCCAGCCAGCGCCATGGCTCAATAGGCTAATCCTCCGCCTGTGGCGCCGGCACACCGGGTTCTAGTCCCGGTCGGGGCGCCGGATTCTGTCCCAGTTGCCCCTCTTCCAGTCCAGTCCTCTACTGTGGTCCAGGAGTGCAGAGGAGGATGGCCCAAGTCCTTGGGCCCTGCACCCGCATGGAAGACCAGGAGAAGCACCTGGCTCCTGGCTTCTGATCAGCGCGGTGCGCTGGCTGCAGTGGCCATTGAAGGGTGAACCAACGGTAAAGGAAGACCTTTCTCCCTGTCTCTCTCACTGTCCACTCTGCCTGTCAAAAAAAAAAAAATACAAAAGCCAACAAAACAAAAAGCTGTTTTTTGAGAAGATAAATGAAATAGATAAACCTCTAACCAGATTAACAAAGAAAAGAGAAAAAATCAAATAAATAAAATTAGAGATGAAAAAGGAGACATTACAACTGAAACCACTGAAATACATAGGATCATAAGAAACTACTATGAAGAACTATACTATAATAAAATGGAAAACCTCAAAGAAATGGATAATTTCTTGGATTCATATAACCTACCAAGAATAAATCAAGAAGATACAGACAACATAAACAAGCAATGAGATTAAAACAGTAATCAAAAGTCTTCCACTGAGGAAAAGTCCAGGACCTTATGCTTTACTACGAATTCTACAAAAAATTCAAAGAGGAAGTAATTCTAATACTCTTTAAACTATTCCAAAATATTGAACAGGATAGAACTCTACCAAACTTTTCTTATTTTATTATTTTTTAAGATTTTATTTATTATTTATTTGAGAGGTAGAGTTACAGACAGTGAGAGGGAGAGACAGAGAAAGGTCTTCCATCTTCTGGTTTACTACCCAAATGACCGCATATCTTGAGCTAGGCCAATCTGAAGCCAGGTTTCAGGAGCTTCTTCTGGGTCTCCCAGATGGGTGTAGGGGCCTAAGCACTTGGGCCATTATCTGCTGCTTTCCCAGGCTGTAGCAGAGAGCTAGATCAAACATGAAACAGCCAGGACTAGAATTGGTGACCATATGGGATGCCGGCAGTGCAGGCAGAAGATTAAAGTACTGCACCACAGTGCCAGCCCCCAAAACTCTTTTTATGAAGCCAGCATTACTTGTATATGAAAACCAAAGACTACACACACACACACACACACACATGCACACAAAACTACAGATCTATATTCTTTTTTTTTTTTTTTTTTTTGACAGGCCGAGTGGACAGTGAGAGAGAGAGAGGAAAAGGTCTTCCTTTGACATTGGTTCACCTTCCAATGGCCGCTGTGGCTGGCGCACTGTGGCTGGCGCACCACGCTGATCCAAAGCCAGGAGCCAGGTGCTTCTCCTGGTCTCCCATGCGGGTACAGGGTCCAAGCACTTGGGCCATCCTCCATTGCACTGCTGGGCCACAGCAGAGAGCTGGACTGGAAGAGGGGCAACCGGGAAAGAATCTGGTGCCCCAACCGGGACTAGAACCCAGGATGCTGGTGCCACAGGCGGAGGATTAACCTATTGAGCTGCGGCGCTGGCCCAGATCTATATTCTTAACGAATATAGATGCAAATATTCTCAACAAAATACTAGCAAATCAAATTTAAAACCCCATCAAAAAGATAATATATCACAATCAAGTAGGATATATTCCAGAAATGGAAGATTGACTCAAGATTCACAAATCAATAATCATATGTCACATCAATAAAATGAAGAACCAAAACCATATGGTCATCTCAATAGATGCAGAAAAAAAACATTTGATAAAACTCAACACTTCTTCATGGTAAGAACCCTGAATAAATTGGGTACAGAATGAACATTCCTCAAAATTATTATAAAGGCAAATTATCACAAACCAACAGCCAATATCATACTCAATGGAGAAAAACTCAAAGCATTTTCCCTCAGATCTAGAACAAGAAAAAGATGTCCACTTTCACCATTCTTATTCAATATAGTACTGGAAGTTTTAGGAAGAGCAATTCAGAAAGGCCTCTAAATTGGAAAAGAAGTCAAATTGTCCATGTTTGCAGACGACTGATGTTGTACATGGAAAAAAACCTAAACTCTCCACCAAAAAGCTGTTAGAATTAATAAACAAATTCAGTAAAGTTGCAGGTTACAAAATAAACATACAAAGCATAGCTTTTTTTGTATGCTAATGATGAACTCACAGAAAGAAAATCAAGAAAGAACTCCCAATCACAATAGCTACAAAAAAATCAAATTTTTCTGGTAAATTTAAACAAAGAAGCGAAAGATCTCTACAATGAAAATTGTCAAACATTAATGAATGAAATTATCAAGGACACAAAAAAATAGATATTCTTTGCTCATGGATCAGATGTGTCAATATCATTAAAATGTCAAAATTACTTAAAGTAATATACAGATTCAATGAAATCCCTATAAAAATACCAATGCCATTCTTTACAGAATTAGAAAAAAAGCAAACCTAAATTTCATATGGCATCACAAAAGACTCAGAATAGTTAACACAATCCTGAACAACAAAATCAAACTGGAGGCATCATAATATCTACCTTCAAAGAAGACTACAAAGCTATAGTAATTAAAATAACATGGTACTGACACAGAAACTGATACATAGATCAATGGAATAGAAATCAATCCACATATAAATTAATGCACATATAAACAGGCTACTGATTTTTAATAAAAGTGCTCAGACTTCCAGAACTATATTGAATAGCAAGGGTGAAAGCAGACATCCTTGTCTGATTCCTGATCTTAGTGGAAATTCTCCCAACTTTTCCCCATTCAATATGATTCTGGTTGTGGATTAGTCATAAACTGTCTTTACTGTGTTGAGGAATGTTTCTTCTATATCCAATTTACTTAAGGTTTTTATCATGAATGGATTTTGTTTTTACAGTGAAAATTAGCAACCGTTAAAGAAATAGAAGAAGACACCAAAAATGGAACAATATTATATTTTCATGATTGGGAGAATTAGTATGATCAAAATGTCCATACTACCAAAAGCCACTTACAGATTCAATAAGATCCCAATCAACATACCAAAGACATTTTCCTCAGATATAGAAAAAATAATGTGAAAATTCATATGAAAACAAAGGAGACTCAAACAGCTAAAGCAATCTTAAACAACAAAAACAAAGCTGGAGGCACCACAATATCTGATTTCAATACATATTACAGGGAAGTTATAACTAAGACAGCCAAGTACTGGGACAAAAATAGACCTATTGAAAAATGGAACAGAATAAAAATCTCAGGAATTAATCCATTCATTTACAACCAACTAACCTTTGACAAACGAACTGAAATAAATCCATGGAGAAAGGACAGTCTCTTCAACAAACGATTTTGGGAGAATTGTATTTACACATGCAGAAGAGTGAAACAAGACCCCTATCTCACACCTTATACAAAATTCAATTCAAAATGGATCAACGTTACTAGAAGAAACTATCAGGGAAACTCTGCAAGACATTTTCATAGGCAAAGACTTCTTGGAAAACATCCCAGAAGCACAGGCAATCAAAGCTAAAAAAAATAAATCGAATTACAAAAAGCTAAGAATCTATGCACAGCAGAGGAAATACTCCACAAAGTGAACAGGCAGCTGACTGAATGGGAGAAAATATTTGAAAGTTGTGCAACTGATAAAGGATTAATATCCAAGATCTATAAAGAGCTCAAGAAACTCAACAGCAATAAACCAAAAAATTCAGTTAAGAAATGGGCAAATGACATGAACAGGCATTTTTTACAGTGAAATACAAATGGTCAATAGACACACAAATAAATGCTCAGGATCCCTAGCCATCAGAGAAATGCAAATCGAAACCACAATGATGTTCACCTCACCCCAGTAAGAATGGTTATCATACGAAATTCAAAATAACAATAAATGCTAATGATCATGTGGGAGGAAAAGGCATTATAATACACTGTTGGTGAGAGTGTAAACTGGTACAACCATTACGGAAGACAGGACAGAGTTTCCTCAGAAATCTGAAAATCTATCTACCAAATGATCCAGCCATCCCACTTCTGAGAATGTACCCAAAGGAAATGAAATCAGCATATGAAAGACTTATCTGCACCCCCATGTTTCAGCTGCTATCTGTTAAAGCAAAGGTAGTATACAAATCTTAAGGAATGCTTCTCAGCCATAAAAAAAAAAAAACACAATGAAATATTGTCTTTCGCAATGAAATAGATTCAACTGGGAACCATTATGATTAGTGAAATAAACCAGTCATGTAAAGACAAATATCATATATTTTCTCCAATGTGTGACCATTAATATAGCATACAAAAACATTTAGGAATGAAATGGACATCTTGTGATATTATTGTTGTTTTTAGCCATTATTTATACTCCTGTGGAACTGTGGTGTTGCTCCTTTTAACTTGTTGAATATTATGATTGGTGGTGAATTAACCCTGTAAATATAGAATGTATTAAAATTATGCTTTTGAAAAAACTGATAAGGAAGAAATGGAAGGGAGGGTGGAAATTGGGTAGAGGGGTGGAGTGAGGGAAGTGTGGCTATCTTCTTGGAACTGTATATATATATACATATATATATGTATATATGTATATATATAATGCATGGAGTCTGTTCTCCTTATATCATTAAAAAAGTAAGTTTTGATAAACAAGAAAAAAATTAAAAATAGCTATCATTCTTTTGATGTTTGCATATTTTAGGGAAATATAGAATATTTCACATTTATCTTAAAATGTTGAGGTTGATAAATAAATTCAGGTAAAAATCATGAAATAAAGTTAACACATAAAATTAACTGTGTTTCTGTAAACTAACAATGAGTACTCTAAAAATGAAATTATGAAAAAAATTACATTCACATCCAAAAATATTAAGGAATAAAAAATAAAATATCAAAGAGGTGAAAGCTGAATGATGAAAACTCCAACACATTGATGAAAGAAACTTAAATGACACTTAGTGGAAACATATATTATGTTCATGAGTGGGGATAATTAATATTATTAAGGTGTGATACTGCCCAAAATGATCTACAGATTTCAGCATTGCTTTCAAAACCTGAAAAATCTTTTGTAGAACTAGAAAAACTCACTGTAAAATTGGTTGGAATCTCAAGCAATACCAAGTAGCCAAAATAATCTTGTAAAAGAAGAGGAATGTTAATGGGGAAGGTTCTTCAGGTGTGACTGCAAGAGTTATGGGAAATCTCTATATAGTCCTCTCAATTTCACTGTCTCTAAAAAAACAAAGCTGCCATGGCTATGGAAGCCTTTTGAATCTACAATCTCTGTCAGGGTTTAGACAAGGTCAAAAATGAAGTGGAAGTACTCTTCTCCCTTCAGAGAAAAGTACATCCTTCACTGTTGGCAACTTCTTTCCACTGGGGTCTCATTCACAGAGATCCTTTATATAGGTTTGTTTTTTTTTTTTTTTTTTTTTTTTGCCACAGTGTCTTGGCTTTCCATGCCTGAAATGCTCTCGTGGGCTTTTCAGCCAGAACAGAATGCCTTAAAGGCTGATTCTGAGGTCAGCATGCTATTTAAAATGGTTGTCATTCTGAGTCTGCTGTGTGGACTGCTTCCTATGTTGGAACATACTTTCCTTTTTAATTCTATCTATTATTATTACCAGATACTTAATCCTATTTATATGATCACTTTAACAATTAATTATATCTTTATGATCACTTTAAAACTTGTTTGATCACTTTAACACTTAAAATGGCATTTTTCAAACCACCCAGTTTAATGGAATTTGGGATCCCATGGCAAGTTTTTAAAATGCACCTTTAGAAGTAAATATGAAGAACTATGCAGCTTTACAGTTATGAACTTCTTCCTCCCTCTCTTATTTTTTACTGAGATCTATTGGGAAAGAATTTTTTTTAAACAAGTACTGTTGAGAAAATTGGATGTCCACATTCCTAAAAGGGAAGTTGAATTCTTACACAAAAATTAACACAGATTTATCAAAGACCCAAATTAAGAAATAAAAACTATAAAATAGTTAGAAGAAAATATGAGGCAAAAACTTCAAGACATTGGATTTGACACTTGTTTCTCAGTTTGGCACCAGAGACACAAGCAAGAAAAGGAAAAAAATAGACAAATTTGTCATTATGAAATTAAAAACTATTTTTGTATCAAAAGACAAACCAACAGAGTAACAAATCCATATAATTGATGAAAATATTTGCAAGACACAACTGATAAAGGATTAAGATCCAGAATTTATAGAAAGCTAAAATTCAGCAACAAGAAAATAAATAACCCAATTTAAAAATGAGCAAAGGATTTGAATAGACTCTCTCCAAACAAGATGCAAAAATAGTCAACAAGCACATGAAAAGATGCACTATTCAAAATAAAGAAAGAAAGAAAAGAAAAAAGACAAGACAATGATATAGAGCATTCATTCAGTCTAGCCATTAAGACACCCACAGTCCACATTGTGGCAGCTGGATTTGATTCCCTGCTCTAGTTGCTGACCCAAGTTTCTTGCTAAGGAAGACAATGGGAGGCAGAAATGATAGCTCAAGGAACTAGTTTCCTCCCACCCATGTGAGAGACCTAGACTGTGTGCCTGGCTCCTAGTTCCAGTCCCAGTCTGGCTGCCTCCATAGCAACTATTTAGGGAATGAATCAGTGAAGGGAGTTCTCTCTCTCTCTCTCTCTCTCTCTCTCTCTCCCTGTCTTTCTCTGTCACCCTGCCTTTCAAATAAATTATATTTTTAAAATACAAAATAAATAAAATCTGACATATGCTGCAAAATAGATGATCCTTGAACAAATTATGTTAAATGAGCTAAGTCAGTCACAAAATGACATATATTGTATGATTACACTTTTATGATAACGAGCTTAGAGTAGTCAGAATCATAGAGATGGGAAGTAGAATGCTATGTACAGATCATCAGGGGAGAAAGCAATGGGGAATTATTGTTTCATGGGTGTAAAATTTTAGTTTTAATATAAGGCATTAAGACATACACTTACAAAAAGAAATCAAAGGAATACAAATCAAGAAGGAAGAAGTCAAACTATCCCTCTTTGCAGACGATATGATTCTGTACTTAGAGGATCCAAAGAACTCTACTAAGAGACTATTGGAACTCATAGAGGAGTTTGGCAAAGTAGTAGGATATAAAATAAATGCACAAAAATCAACAGCCTTTGTATACACAAGCAATGCCATGACTGAGAAAGAACTGCTAAGATCAATCCCATTCACAATAGCTACAAAAACAATCAAATACCTTGGAATAAACTTAACCAAGGACGTTAAAGATCTCTACGATGAGAATTACAAAATCTTAAAGAAAGAAATAGAAGAGGATACCAAGAAATGGAAAAATCTTCCATGCTCATGGATTGGAAGAATCAATATCATCAAAATGTCCATTCTCCCAAAAGCAATTTATAGATTCAATGCAATCCCAATCAAGATACCAAAGACATTCTTCGCAGATCTAGAAAAAATGATGCTGAAATTCATATGGAGGCACAAGAGACCTCGATTAGCTAAAAAATCTTGTACAACAAAAACAAAGCCGGAGGCATCACAATACCAGATTTCAGGACATACTACAGGGCAGTTGTAATCAAAACAGCATGGTACTGGTACAGAAACAGGTGGATAGACCAATGGAACAGAATTGAAACACCAGAAATCAATCCAAACATCTACAGCCAACTTATATTTGATCAAGGATCTAAAACTAATTCCTGGAGCAAGGACAGTCTATTCAATAAATGGTGCTGGGAAAACTGGATTTCCACGTGCAGAAGCATGAAGCAAGACCCCTACCTTTCACCTTACACAAAAATCCACTCAACATGGATTAAATACCTAAATCTACGACCTGACACCATTAAGTTATTAGAGAACATTGGAGAAACCCTTCAAGATATTGGCACAGGCAAAGAATTTCTGGAAAAGACCCGGGAGGCACAGACAGTCAAAGCCAAAATCAACTATTGGGATTGCATCAAATTGAGAAGTTTCTGTACTGCAAAAGAAACAGTCAGGAGAGTGAAGAGACAACCGACAGAATGGGAAAAAATATTTGCAAACTATGCAACAGATAAAGGGTTAATAACCAGAATCTACAAAGAGATCAAGAAACTCCACAAAAACAAAATCAACAACCCACTTAAGAGATGGGCCAAGGACCTCAATAGACATTTTTCAAAAGAGGAAATCCAAATGGCCAACAGGCACATGAAAAAATGTTCAAGGTCACTAGCAATCAGGGAAATGCAAATCAAAAGCACAATGAGGTTTCACCTCACCCCGGTTAGAATGGCTCACATACAGAAATCTACCAACAACAGATGCTGGCGAGGATGTGGGGAAAAAGGGACACTAACCCACTGTTGGTGGGAATGCAAACTGGTCAAGCCACTATGGAAATCAGTCTGGAGATTCCTCAGAAACCTGAATATAACCCTACCATTTGACCCAGCCATCCCACTCCTTGGAATTTACCCAAAGGAGTTTAAATTGACAAACAAAAAAGCGGTCTGCACCCTAATGTTTATTGCAGCACAATTCACAATAGCCAAGACCTGGAACCAACCTAAATGCCCATCAACGGTAGACTGGATAAAGAAATTATGGGATATGTATTCTTTAGAATACTATACTGCAGTAAGAAACAACGAAATCTGGTCATTTGCAACAAAATGGAGGAATCTGGAACACATCATGCTGAGTGAAGTAAGCCAGTCCCAAAGGGACAAATACCATATGTTCTCCCTGATCGGTGACAACTGACTGAACACCAAAAAGGAAACCTCCTGAAGTGAAATGGACACTATGAGAAATGGTGACTTGATCAGCATAGCCCTGACTGCTAATGGACAACTTAATACATTATCCCTCTTAGTAGTTTTTTTTGTCTGTTCTTCTTAATATGACTGGTTTAATTCTGTAATTATCACACAGTTATTCTTAAGTGTTGAAAATTAACTGAAATGTGATCCCTGTTAAACATAAGAGTGGGAATAAGAGAGGGAAGAGATGTATAATTCGGGGCATGCTCGGGCTGACTTGCCCCAATTGGTAGAGTTGGAAACATACCAGGGGATTCCAATTCAATCCCATCAAGGTGGCATGTGCCAATGCCATCTCACTATTCCAAGTGATCAATTTCAGTTCACAATTGATCATAATGAAAGGACTAAGAGTCAAAGGGAGCACATAAACAAGTCTAGTACCTGCTAACACTAACCGATAGAATAAATAAAGGGGAGAGTGATCCAACATGGGAAGTGAGATACTCAGCAGACTCATAGAATGGCGGATGTCCTAAATAGCACTCTGGCCTCAGAATCAGCCCTAAAGGCACTCGGATCTGGCTGAAAAGCCCATGAGAGTATTTCAGGCATGGAAAGCCAAGACACTCTGGCAAAAAGATCTCTGTGAGTGAGATCCCAGTGGAAAGAACAGGTCTTCAAAGAGGGAGGTGCCTTTCTCTGAAGGGAGGAGAGAACCTCCTCTTTGACTATGACCGTGTCTAAACAAGATAAGAGTCGGAGAACTCAAGGGGCTTACATAGCCTTGGAAACTCATGACTGGTGCATAGGGAGATTACTGATGCCATAAACAGGAGTGTCAATTGGTAAAGTCAACAACAGGAGTCACTGTGCGCTTACTCCTCATGTAGGATCTCTGTCCTTAATGTGCTGTACATTGAGGCTTAATGTTATAACAAGTACTCAAACAGTATATTTCACTTTGTGTTTCTATGGGGGTGCAAACTTTTGAAATCTTTACTTAATGTACACTAAACTGATCTTCTGTAAAAAAAAAAAAAAAAAAAAAAAGAAATTATCAATTCCCACCTTGACTCTCACTGGGATTAAACATGACAATAGGTCTGATCTGATTTCATCATCATTTAAAAAAAATCATCTATTATTTTTCACTTTATGTTTCTGTGTGGGAGCAAACTGTTGAAATCCTTACTTAAGGTATACTAAGCTGATCTTCTGTATATGAAGATAATCGAAAATGAATCTTGATGTGAATGGAAGGGGAGAGGGAGTGGGAAAGGGGAGGGTTGTGGGTGGGAGGGACGGTATGTGGGGGGAAGGCATTGTAACCCATGAGTCGTACTTTGGAAATTTATATTCATTAAATAAAAGATAAAAAAAAATTTAAAAAAAAGAAAAAGAAAAAAAAAAGACATACACTTACATACGCACACATATGCATAGGTTTACAAGTTATTGCTAGTCATTACAGCAATAATGTTAGGTTTGGCTTTAGAATACTTTTGAGAGAAATTTCCATTTAATTTTTAGAAAAGCTATTTAAATTTTATGATTTATATATTAAAATCTATTATTAAAAATCAAAAACTGCATTTTAAAGTAAGTGTTTTCTATTTAAAACTGGAAGTCTATTGTCCTGTAATCCATGATTTTTATGATTTTTTTTGTTTATTTGACAGATAGAGTTAGACAGTGAGGGAGAGACACAGAGAGAAAGGTCTTCCTTCCGTTGGTTCACCCCCCAAATGGCCACCACAGCCGGAGCTATGCTAAGCCAGGAGCCAGATGCTTCTTTCTGGTCTCCCATGGGGGTGCAGGCGTCCAAGAATTTGGGCCATCCTCCACTGCCTTCCTGGGCTACAACAGAGAGCTGGACTGCTGTAATCCATGATTTAAAAAGAAATCAGTCAAGGGGCCAGCACTGTGGTGTAATACGCTAACCCTCCACCTGCAATGCCAGCATCCCACTTGGGAGCTGGTTGCTGTCCCAGTGGCTCCTCTTCCAATCCAGCTCTCTGCTTGTGGCCTGGGAAACCAGCAGAAGATGGCCCAAGTGTTTGGGCCCCTGCATCCACATGGCAGACCTGGAAGAAGCTCCTGGCTCCTGGCTTCAGATCGGCCCATCTCCTGCCATTGAGGCCATTTGGAGAGTGAACCAGCAGATGGAAGATCTCTCTTTCTGCTTATCCTCCTCTCTCTGGAACTCTGCCTTTCAACTAAATTAAATAAAATCTTAACAAAAAATAAGTCATTAGGAAATTTGAGCATACAAGAAGTTTAGGAGGTTATTATATTAAAGACTAAAAATATCAGGTCTTCTGAGAGCGAGAATCATTAATTGTTTCTCTAATAGAGTGAACGGTAATGCAGCATACTTGGAGCAGGGACTTCCTTTTCTTAAATTTTTTAAAATTTATATAAAATAAACAAATTTCATGTATTTCATGTGGACAGTTTTAAGAGTGTAATGATATTCCAACCATACTCTCCCATACTTCCTCCTGCTTCCTTTCTTGTTTTTCATTTTCTTTTTTAAAGATTTATTTATTTGAAAGTGGGAGTTACATAGAGAGAGAAGTGGCAGAGAGAGAGAGGTCTTCCATCTGATGGTTCATTCCCCAATTGGCTGCAATGGCCGGAGCTGCACCAATCCGAAGCCAGGAGCTAGGAGCGTCTTCTCAGTCTCCCATGTGGGTGCAGGGGCCCAAGCACTTGAGCCATCTTCCACTGCTTTCCCAGGCCATAGCAGAGAGCTGGAATGGAAGTGGAGCAGCCAGAACTAGAACCAGTGCCCATATAGGATGCCGGCACTTCAGGCCAGGCCGTTAACCCACTGCGCCACAGTGCCGGCCCCCTTTCTTGTTTTTCTTTTAATATTTACAATGACATATTTTCAATTTACTTTATAATCACAAGATTAACCCTCCACAAAATAAAGAATTCAACCAGCAGTAAGTAGAAAATCCACTGCTCCCCAAAGATGTAGACAAGGGCTATAAAAAATAATCAAATCTCACAATATCAATTTTGATCGTATACATTACATTTTCTCTTCTGGGCGGTCTCCTACAAATACAGATTTCCTTCAAATCTCATTACATATAATTATTTACGTCTGTTAAACCCTTTTTGGTCACCCTTTGTTGCCCAAGATTCTGACTGTAGTGTCAATGATCAACTCTGTTTCCGTGAAACTTGTAAATTTCCAGAGAACTTAACAAAACATCCCAAGTCAAATGTCAACAGGTTGAAGAATCTCAGAGAAAATAAATTTATGCATCAAACAATTCAGTTGACTTAAATTATAGCCTATTTTTAAGTTGGAGCTCTATGTTCAATGATTTCTCCATAGGCGCACATAAAATCTTTTTACTATAAAGTGAACAAATGTTTAAATTACTGCTTTATGCTATAATAAAGATATTAGTACTTAAAAAAAACCTCCCACAGACTGGGAAGAAGAACAACTGAGTAACCATCACTCTAATATTTTTTATCATAGGAACAACCCATAATCTCTTCAGGATCCACTACTAACTACTAACTCAATTTCATGTAGAATTTTTTGGTTTCCATTTTGTTAACATCAGTAAAGGAAATATTTGTCAGCCAATAATAATATAAGAACAGCAATAATAATAATAAACAAGAAGAATGAGTCTACTTAGCATTAAGATGGGAAGACAAAGAGTCATTGTCCCAATTGTCCAGGGTCTCAGGGTCCAATAAGAGTGACAAGCATATACACACGTAATCACAATAAAGTACTAGTTAGTAACAAAAGTGCGTAGAAGGTAGAAAGCACTGTAAATAAGGGAATGATTAACTCTGAAAGTGATGTAAACAGGTTTCCAAAGATGAGTAGAAATGTATTGGGTATTCGGTGCAGACAATCAGTCCTAGAATGAAGTGGGTATCTGTGAACCAGTGTGGCATGCCAAGAGAAACTCCAAGTCATGAGATATTGATGGAAAATCAATATGGTTAGTGGGCCTTAACAGTGGCAGGGGTGGGAGTGGGAGGCTAATTGCTACCATCACACTTTCTGATCACTTATCTTGAAGCTGTGTTATAAAGACAGATAAATTTTATAGGGCATGGGAAAATTTAGATGTTGTATTTATAGGTACCTTTTGACTATAAATTTAATACACAATAATACACATATTGTTGGCAGTGGTGATAGTATAACAACCACCTAGATGTTGATTATTTGGGGTCTAATTAAATAAATCATGACACATCCCTAAAATGAAATAGTATGTAATTATTTTTTAAAAAATAAGGTCATGCTACATGACTTAAAGGGTCCTTGTCCCAGAATATAATATTCAGTGAAAAACAGAGCAAAACAATAAAAAGAAACTGATTATATGTATAGCACCAATTATATGGAATTTTTAAATGACATATATACATAACTAAATTAGGACCTATTAAGTACATAATTATACCAATTTAGGTATTTAAAAATTTTTTCTAATGTATTTGAGAGCCAGGCAGAGAGAGAGAGAGAGTGAGAGAGAAAGAGTTCCCATTCTCTGGTTCACTTTCCAAATGCCCCTAACAGCTAAGCTGACTCAGGGATGAAGGGATGAAGCTGGGAACTAGGAACTCAAACAAGGTCTCCTGCGAAGGAGGCAGGAACCCAACCACTTAAACTACCACAGCTGCCTCCCACAGTCTACCTTGGTGGAAAGCTGGAGTCAGGAACAAGAACCGGTTATGAAACCCAGGTACTATGACAAGGGACCCGGGCATCTTAACTGCTAGATTAAATGCCCCCTCCGATGCCAGTTTTCAAAGAATAGGCAGCTCAGGAACTAATTTGTTTTTCTCATCCCCTTTCTTTCATTTTTGAAAATTAACAAGATTATACCAATTAGGACAGTCAGAGGCAGTGAGAGAGCAAGAATGAGATTGCATAGTTAATGCAGATTTTCACAAAGGATGAAACAGTCAACCAAAACACCACATATCATACTTCTGTAAGAGTTTTTCACCAGCGTTCTGCTCTTTTGATCCACAAATAAATCTTATTTTTATCTATTATCTGACTGTATGATGCTAATGCAAGTGACAAGAGGCATGGGGTCTATCAAGCTAGAAAACTGTGTCTCTGGAACATAACTGTAACTTCTAAGAGTTTGACATCAAGTCAGCAATTAGTTCTATTTAATAATAGCCTGGGCAGGATTTGTGTTACAAAAGGGTTAAGCCATGGCTTGAAGCGCCTACATTTGGCATCTAAGTGTCAGTTCAAGTCCTAGCTATGCTGATTCCAATCCAGTTTCCTGTTAATGCATCTGGGAAGGCAGAAAATGATGGCCCAAGTACTTGAGCCCCTCTCTCCATGCGAGAGAACTGGATGGAGTTCCTGGCTCCTGACCATTGCAGCCAATCCTGGCCCCCAATCCTGATCCATCACTGTCCACCTTTCAAGTAACAAATAAATAATTTTTAAAAACAATAACCTGATGACAAAGGAGGACAAAGGAATGGTATAAATATTTTTATTGATGCTGTGAGTTGTCACAGTACCACAGACTGATCATATTACAATTGTCTGTCTTGATTAGTGTCATTTTGAAGTTTGTGCTACTAAAACATCCTAATGCTTAGTATCTGTAAAAACCATTGTCTGAGCCACCAAAGCTATCATTTTTAGATGTTTAGTCTATGCTACATTAATCATGAATGTATCTGTATATAATAAACACATTTTAGTGGTTATGGGTGTTATGGGTACAAGATCACGTTAACGCACATGAGTAATTTGTAGTGTAATGCACCAAGTTAAATGTACAGAGCTCTTTTAATCTCCCCCAAAATTACAGTGTACAGCCCACTATACTTCATACCATAAAATTCTGTTATAAATACTATAGAGACATATGGGACAAATAACCTGGTAGATTCCACCTGTGCCTTTGAGCTCAGAAAGTCTGGTATTGAAGACAGAGAGGCGAGGCAGTGACTGAGTGGACTGCTTCTGTTGTGACTGACAGTGCTCCTCCAAGGACTGCCAAGTTACCAGCTGTGCCTCTCCCATATTCATCAGCAATTAAGTCCATCAAGCTACAGAAATCCCAGGTGCCAACATCATTGTGTTTTTATTAGGATCTATCACCCATTCTCAGGTTTCAAGGAACATGTGAAAAGTCTCCTGTTTTGATTCCTTTAAACGTCAGTTCTTGCTGTTGTAGGTTCTAGGAGCCAGAGCTAGCCCATGTACTCCCCTCATGACTATTTGCTTCTCTATTATTATCATGCATTCTTCATTATAGCCCTCAGTTCTCTCCCCAGACCAATTTCTGTCCAGCACCTCAGCTTGCAGAATCACCCAGCTATGTCTCTGAGCTCCATTTCTTGTTTATCTATGATCGAACTCAGGAAAGATTAAGACCACCCACACCTGAGTTAGTGTAGACAAATATTTCATACATGGATAGCACTGTAGCCCCTTAAAGGGGCATCAAGGACCTTATTCCTTGAGTTTGAACTTTGTTCTTCAATCTTTAAAATGTTCTCTTCCTTCCTCATACTCATCCCAGACTGCTCTAAAAGGCAAACTGCAAACACAATAGTGGGTTCTAGGTAGTTGCCTCTGGTTGGGTTCCCTGGAAATCAGACATGGAGACAAAGACTTGCATGTAGAATGTGTATTACGGAATGCTCTGGGGATAAGGTTCTGTGGAAGGAAAAAAGAAGGAAGAATGATTGGACAAAGAGAGAAGCCAGAAAGTGATGCAGTCACAGTGAAGGGATCAGTGCACCAGGACAAGTGAATCCAGTCCTAACACAGGTGCATTGGTCAGTTGTTGTGAGAGGGACACCTCTGGGGCAACACCATCAGCAGTTGGGGAATGAGCCCCTTATTACTGAAAGATGACATAGGGCAAATTTCAGGCTCCTTTCATATTCCCCACTCCTTTCTATTTTGTTTATTGACTCCATCATCTCTCCTCTGGTCAGAGACTCCTAAGTGCCTGTAACTCATTCATGTTGGGCAACTCCCCTACCCCACACACATGCACCCAGCCTTTGGCTTCTTAGATCTCGAAGTCCAGGCATAGTTTCACCTATACTCACCAATTGAGCTTTTCCATCCCCTGGTCATTGTGCTTTCTTGGGACCACAGTGCATCCTCAGAACAAAGGTAAATTAGGTGGTGGATTCTGTGGGTCAACTAAATCAAAATCATGCAGATGAAATACCTCCTCCACTAGGAAAATAATTCCTCAGTCCTTCAATATGGATCATTTCTTTTACCACATTTAGAGGTTAAGTAGATAAAGGAGGGCAAGTCAAGTCCACTTATGGATTTTTAAAGTTGTTGATACATAGTTTATACAAAGAGACCCACCATTTTGAGACTCTGAATATCAAATATTACAATGTTAAGCAGAAGTAAAAGAGAATAGCTCCAAATAGAAGAAATTAAAGGCAGATCATTAACCAAGGAGCTACAATTCACTGAAAATGTGGACAAAGAATGTCTCCAGAAATGTGTCCTTGGGGCTGGTACTGAGATGCATCAAGCTAAAACATCATGGATGAGTCAAATCCCAGCTGCTCTACTTCCAAACCATCTTCCTGCTAATGTGCTGGGGAAGGCAATAGAAGATAGCCCAAGTATTGGGGGCTCTGACATGCACAGAGGAGTACTGAATGGAGTTCCAGGATCCTGGCCTCGCCTGACCTAGCCCTGCACATTGTGGCCATTTGGCCATTTAGGGAGTGAATCAGTAGATGAAAAATCTCTCTCTGTCTCTGTTTCTGTCTCTCTCTGCCCCATCATACTGCCTTTTAAGTAAATAAATTTATATATTTATTTTGAAAACAAATCTATTATTTATCTTGAGAGAGCATCTGCTACTCTCTGTTAGCATTTACATCCACATTTATCAGGACGGGTTTCAGTGTTTCAGTGAAAGCCTAGAAAAATGTCACCACAGCTATCACAAAACCCACATACTACCAGGAAAGGGATAGCTTGTGGCCTCTGGGGCTCAGTAGAGCATCAGTCTGTAAGCTGAGAGTCACTGCCATCAACAAAGGCATAACTGTAAATCCAGGAGACAGTGATACCCGTGCGAAAATACAGTAGACTGGGGTCATTGTGTACAACACCAAGCCCTTCAAAAGCAACAAGTGCGCACACTGATGATCATTTCACCTCTTCTAAAGCATTCAGTTTTCAGTTATATTTTTAAATAGGCAAAGAACATAAAATATTCTAGAAAGGTCCCTATTTGGGGGGTCAAGAGAAAATAATATTTGAACTAAGCTAAGGTTTTTAAAGGAAAACTGGAAAATCAAATTATGGAATGATGTAAGGTAAAATTTTACTGGAAGTAAACTGAAATTCGTGCAAGTTGTCAGCACACAAAGACCTAGGGCTCTCAAAGGGAAATGCACTCTGACACCAGAAATGGGGTGGAGCCCAGTCCTGCTGCAGGTAAGGTAAAAAGGAGCTCATACGTGTGGAGCATGAAGTAAGTATCTCACGAGTTTGAAATTTGGTGGGAGAGGGTATGGTCAGGGAGGAGAAGGATCCTTTCACCTACAATCCCATTACTTGTGCCCAAATTCACTCTGCTTTTAGACTTGTTTTATAGACTTCTTGGTTTGTTCTATCAACGTGAAACCCCCATTCCCACCTCAAGCAAAGAGCATAGCTCAGAGAAGTTAGGATTCTATAAATGTACTATCTGAAGTTGCTTTAATCAGTGCCATTTTTTCAATGCTAAAGAACTCCTCTTTGAAGGGCATCTCTATATTGCTTAATGTGAGCAAAAATGGTGGGGAAAGCCCTGCTCTGCCCCTCCCAGTTCTGCTGTCTACATGCCTTTACATCTATTCCCTGACCTCAGTCCCCACTGCCACACCCACAATTCAGACTGCCATCAGCTTTTACTGGAGTTAATGCTTAGCCTCCATCATCTGGCAAAAAATCCTTCTGGTTTCCATAATACTTCCACATAAAACTGACACTCATTAGCAGGGCATGTCCCAGGCTGTCTCTCAAATTTAGGCAGTCACAGTTCCTTTACATCTTGGTTTTCATCATCTTGGTTTTCCTGGAATTGTTCAGGGAAAATGGCTATGACTTTTTCCTTTCATCTCAGTACCCTAGCTTCTGGTATACTGAAAAACCACGATCCTGAATGAATGTCTATGGAATGGCAATTAATCTGAGTTCCTTTGAACAGGTGGACAAGGAATGGGTTTTAGATTATGTGCTACATTGTAGCACCCAGACAGATCTAAGCAACTTTCTTAATCTTGTATAGTCTGTTTTCTCACCTGTAAAATGTCAAGGGATTTACCCTACTTCACAGCGCTTTCATGAGACAAAATGAGATGGGTTTAAAGGAACTAAGTATTACCTAGGGACATGATATTTATTAAGTCAATATTGAGTCTATCTGTTTTCTTCTGTCTTTACTTTATAATCTGTAAAATTAAATAAATAAGCCAAATTGTTTTTAAAGCCCTAGCCCAACTTATGAGAGTTTTTAGCACATAATTATTCATAATAAGGGAAAAATCACAGAAATCAGTAGGGATAGAGAAGAGAAATATGATTAATAAATCTGACATGAGAAACGTAGGCTGGTACACATAGCCCTTGTCAGATGCATGCTTTTCAACTGCATTTGGAAAATTTACCAAAAGTGACCTTATGTAGGGCCACAAAGTGTGATTATCAGCAGTAATATGACTATGTGTGGGAACATAGATGTATCCCTCAGATAGAAGGCAGATAGAAAAGGAGAAATATTTATACAAAATTCAAAAACAGACAAAATAGGATTATGGCCTAATGGGTCAGGATACTGATTACTTTGGTAAAAGGGGACAGGAACCTCACATTCTCAGAGTATTTGCAGGGCATCTTCATCTTGGTGGGCTATTATAACCCATATTTGTACCTCAGCCCTATAAAATTTATTTTTAAAATATTTATTTATATGGATACTTAGCAATTTAAAATGATTTATTGATTTGTTTAAGAGACAGACAGACAGATCTCCCACATATCGGTTTATTTTTCAAATACCTACAATGACCAAGGCTGAGACCAAGGCCAAAACTGGAAGCCAGGAACTCAATCCAGGTCTCCCATATGAGTAGCAGAGACTCAAATACTGGAACCAGCACCACTGCCTCCTAGGTTCTCCCCTGACAGAATAGCAGTCAGGAACTGGCCTGCAAATCAAAGCCAGACACTCCAATGCTGAGTCCTAATCATTAAGCCAAACATCCACCTCCACCCTGGACAATTCTGAAAGCTCTGAGCTTCTCAGTTTCTTTGTCACTGGCTTGGATGATATTGGCCTCAGAGACATTGAGAGAGCCAGCTTTTCCAACCATTGGTTCACTCCCCAAATACCCATAATAGCCAGAGCTTGATCGGGTTAAAGCCAGGAGCCCAGAATTTTTATCTGGGTCTCCCAGATGGGTGGCAGGAACCCACATAATTGAGCCATCAGTTACTGCCTCCCGGAGTGCACAAAGGCAGACAGCTGTGTTGGGAGCAGAGTAGCAAGAACTTATACTTGAGGCCAGCACCGCGGCTCAATAGGCTAATCCTCCACCTGCGGCACCGGCACACCGGGTTCTAGTCCCAGTCGGGGCGCCGGATTCTGTCCCGGTTGCCCCTCTTCCAAGCCAGCTCTCTGCTGTGGCCCGGGAGTGTAGTGGAGGATGGCCCAAGTCCTTGGGCCCTGCACCCCATGGGAGACCAGGATAAGTACCTGGCTCCTGCCTTCAGATCAGCGTGGTGCGCCAGCTGCAGCGGCCATTGGGGGGTGAACCAATGGCAAAGAAGACCTTTTTCTCTGTCTCTGTCTCTCACTGTCCACTCTGCCTGTCAAAAAAAAAAAAAAAAAGAAAGAAAAAAGAAAAAGAAAAAGAAAAAAAGAACTTGGCACTTCGATATAAAATGAGACCCTCCCAAGCAGCATTTTAATCACTGTGCAAAAGCCTGTCCCATCACTAATCTTTTTTTTTTTTTTTGACAGGCAGAGTGAGACAGTGAGAGAGAGAGAGAGAGAGAGGAGTGAGACAGTGAGAGAGAGAGAGAGAGAGAGAGAGAGAGAGAGAGAGAGAAAGGTCTTCCTTCCATTGGTTCACCCCCCAGATGGCCGGTACGGCCCATGCAGTGCACTAATCTAAAGCTAGGAGTCAGATGCTTCCTCCTGGTCTCCCATGAGGGTGCATGGCCCAAACACTTGGGCCATCCTCCACTGCCTTCCTGGGCCACAGCAGAGAGCTGGACTGGAAGAGGAGCGACCGGTTCAGAATCTGGCGCCCCAACCGGTACTGGAACCTGGGGTGCCAGCACTGCAGGTGGAGGATTAGCCAAGTGAGCCATGGCGTCGGCCACTAATCTTTTTTTTTAAACTTCCTCAGGTGATTGTAATGTGAGTTGGGGTTGAGAAACATTGAAAATGATTGCTGATTTGTATTGACTCTTGTCCCTTCTTTTTCATCCTGCCAACATAGACAACTTCTTGCTACTTACTTTCATATTCATGTATTTATTTATCCAAAAATATTCTTCAGCACCTACTATGTGCCAGGTATCTCCTAGAGAGTGAAAACTTTATCTTAGTGCATTGTTATTATGCATACATCCCATTTTGGCACTCATGCTGCAAATCAAACCCTTTTCAAAAATGTAAAAAAAAAAAAAAAGAAGGAGAAGGAGGAGGAGAGAGGGAGGAAGAGGAAAAAGAGGAGGGATGAGGATGAGGATGAGGAGAAGAAGAAGTAAAATGAGGAGAAGTAGAGGGAGGGGCCAACGCTGTGGTATAATAGCTTAAGCATCAGCCTTCGATACTGGCATCCCATATGGGAGCCAGTTCAAGTCCCAGGTGCTCTACTTCCAATACAGCCCCCTGCTGATGGCTTAGGAAAGCAGAAGAAGATGCCCCAGGTGCTTGGGCCCCTGCACCACATGGGAGACCCATAAGAAGCTCCTGGCTCCTGGCTTTCGATTGCCTCAGCTCTGGCCATTGCAGCCATTTGGGGAGTGAACCAGTGGATGAGAGACCTCCCTTTGTGTCTCTCCCTCTCTCTGTCTGTAACTATGTCTCTCAAGTTAATAAACCTTTTTTAAAAAAGAAATAAAAAAGAAAGGTCTACCTCAATGGGAAAAGAAAATGGTATCAGTTTGGGAATCCTGGTCCTGTGCCTCCCTCAGTTCAGGATTTTGTATGTTTATGACTTCCCTCAGGGAAAGTTAGCTTGGTTGCTATCTGCTTTTTAAACTTCCAACAGATTTTTTTGTTTCACTATTTCTTCCGGCTAGTTGTTCTCAATCAAAAGTATCTGCCACAGGAAGTAGGGATAAATTTACTTCATCATTCTTATCCAGAATTATGCCATTATTTGTTTTACAAATTATTCAACAACTATTAATGGAACACCCTCTAAATTATAGCCATGTTTCAGCAGAAATGCCATGATAAATTTGCCCAAAAACATTGCATTTTCCTCAATAAAATGAAAATAATAACTGCCTCTCCTACTTATAGATTAGAGAATGGATATAGCATGAACAACTGATGATGATAACTGAGAAACCTAGTCATTCCTCCGGCAACTTCCACTCGTGATTAAGAACACAGCACTCTGAAGGAATGGCCTTGTTTGTATTAGTTCAAGGCTTCATTCCTTCCTTGACCCAACCTCCACAGCCTGTAGCCAGCCTGACCCCAGGGCAACTTTCTTTTGTGTTAAAAGCATACTTTTCAAATCTGGCGTCTGTGCTAGGATTATCACGCCTAGAGCATGAAAAGGCTTCTCTCACCTGCCTGTGTGGCCTTCTGTTTCACAGTGTGAAAGCAGTGTTGGGATTTCCCTTCTCTCAGCAGCCCTGTGGATCCCCTCGAGAAAACATATCAGAGCAGAGGTTCTGCAGATCAAAAATACATGATCAGGTTTTCAAAATAGTGGTCACACAGCATTACAGAGCAACATGTTTTGTCCATCTGATTCACTTAGGAAAAAAAAAACGTGTACTCCTCTAATTTTGCTCTTGTCCCTTGTTCATCCACAAAAAAATCTAGTTTTCTAGATCAGATTTCTGAAATCTGAAATAAGCCACTAGCATAATGATGCTAATGAGACACCTTGGGAAGTGACCCAAGTGGTTTTCCAGAATTATGTACTGCAAATACTCCAGATGAAACACTTCCCCTACTGTTGCAAATAGTCTCATTTTACTTATTTATTTGTATGCATTTCATAAATACAACATTAGGAACATAGTAATTCTTCCCACTGTAACTGGCCTCCCACGCACTCTCCCAGCTCACTTCCTCTTCTCTCTCCTTTTCCTTGTCCTGTTTTTCACTAAGATCTATTTTCACTTAATTTTATATAGAGAGGGTTAACTCTATTCTAGAAAAGTGTTCAAAGCTTAGTATGAGAAAGAAAAAGAAAGAACAAAAAGAAATAAAACAACAAAAACTTCCTCAACAAGCAAGACCAGGGCTGTTCAAAGTTATTGCATCTCAAAGGTAATTTCACTTTTTTCCCCTTCCTCTTTTCCCTTCCTTCCTCCCCCTTCTTCCCTTTTAGAAAATTAATTATATTTAAAGAACCCAAGAATGGTACATCTTTTGCAAGCTCTTAGACATAACTATAACTTAATGAGACAAAAGAGTATTCTCCACTAAATACACTAAAAGTAAGTGATTCTTGAGAAAAGTTTTACTGTTAAGTCTCATGATACAACTCTGAGGACAGAGGTCCTGCATGGGAAGTTAGTGCACAGTGACTCTTGTTACTTATTTAACAATTAACACTCTTATAGATGATGTCTGTGATCACCCAAGGCTCTTGACATGAGTTGCCACAGCTATGGAAACCTTTTGGATCTACTAACATAACAAGGCCATAAGCAAAGTGGAAGCTCTCTCCTCCCGTCAGAGAAAAGTATATCCTTCTTTGGTAGCTGCTTCTTTCCAATGGGGTCTCACCCACAGAGGTCCCTTATGTAGAACATCTTTTGCCAGTTTCTTGGCTTTCCCTGCCTGAAATGCTCACTGGGGCTTTTCAGCCAGACGAGAATACCCTAAGGGCTGATTCTGGGGTCAGAGTGTTAGATAAAATGATTGTCATTCTATGAGTCTGCTGTATGGACTGCTGTCCCTGTTGGAACATTCACTCCTTTTTAATTCTGTCTATTATTATTATCAAACACTTAGCCTTATTTATATGATCACTTTAACACTATCAGTATGGTCACTTTATCAGTTAACCCTATCCATATGATCTCTATAACAATCAAACTGCTATTTTAACCAGCCAGCTTAAGGGAATTTGGTATCCCATGGCAAATTAAAACTAAGTCCGTAAGAATGTATGCAAAACTATACTGCTTTACAGTTACAAACTTCATACATTTCACAATTACAACTTTAGGATCTTGGTGATTTCTTCCCACTGTGCGTGCCTTCCTATCCTCACTCCCATCCCCTTCCACTTCCCTTTCTTATTCTCACTCTTATTTTTTTTTTACTAATAGCTATTTTCAATTAACTCTATACACATATGCTTAACACTATGTTAAGTGAGGAGTTCAACGATTAGTATTAAAGAAGAAAAGATAAGTAAAGTATGATAAAGTAAAAGAAAAGAAAAAAATTTAAAAAGCTGTTCCTCAACACTCAAGAGAAGGGCTATTCAAAGACTTTGTTTCTCAAAGTGCCAATTCCATTTCTACAGGTTGCCTTTTAGGTGCTCTATTGGTCATCACAAGTCAAGGAGAACGTATAGAATATGTCCCTTTGGGACTGTTTTATTTCAATAAATACAATATTTTCCAGTTTCATCCATTTCTTTGCAAATGACCGGATTTCAGATTTTTTTATTGCTGTGTAGTATTCCATGGTGTATATATCCCATAATTTCATTTCCAGTCTTGAGTTGATGGGCATTTGAATTGATTTCATGACTTTGCTATTGTGCATTGAGCTGCAATACATATGGGGGTACAGATAGATCTTTCAAATACTTATTTCATTTCCCTTGGGTAGATTCCCAGGAGCAGAATGTCTGGGTCATTTGGTAGGTCTATATTCAAATTTCTGAGGTATCTCTAAACTGTCTTCCATAGTGGCATTACCAATTTACAGCCCCACGAACAGCGGAGTAGAGTATCTTTTGCCCCACATCCTTGCTAGCATTTGTTGTTTACTGATTTCTATATGCAAGCCATTCTGACAGGGGTGAGAAAAAACTTCATTCTGGTTTTGATTTGCATTTCTTTGATAGCTAGCAAGTTTGAGCATTTTTTATGTGTCTGTTGGCCATTTGGATTCCCTGTTTCGAAAAATGTCTGTTTAAATCTTTTGCCCATTTCTTAACAGGGTTGTTTGCTTTTTTTGTTGTGGAGTTTCTTGATCTCTTTATATATTCTGGCTATTAATCCTTTATTGATTGTATAGTTTGAAAATTTTTTCCCATTCTGTCGGTTGCCTCTTCACTTAGCTGATTGTTTCTTTTGCAGTGCAGAAGCTTCTCAGTTTGATGTAATCCCATTAGTCAATTTTGGCTTCGATTGCCTATGCCTCTGGGTTTTTTTCCCAAGAACTCTTTGTCTATACTGATGTCATGTAGGGTTTCCCCAATGTTCTCTAATAATTTGATGGTATCAACTCATAGATTCAGGTCTTTAGTCCATTTTGAGTGGATTTTAGTGAGAGGTATAAAGAAGGTGTGTAGCTTCACACTTCTGTATGTGGAGATCCACTTTTCCCAGCACTATTAGTTGAAGAGACTGTCCTTGCTCCAGGAATTGACTTTAGCTCCTTTGTCAAAGATAAGTTGGTTGTAGATGCTTGGATTGATTTCTGCTGTTTCCATTATGGTCCATTGGTCTTTCCATTTGTTTCTGTACCAGGACCAGTCTGTTTTGATTATAACAGCCCTGTAGTATGTCTTTTTTTTTTTTTTGACAGGCAGAATGGACAGTGAGAGAGAGAGAGACAGAGAGAAAGGTCTTCCTTTTGCCGTTGGTTCACCCTCCAATGGCCGCCGTGGCCGGCGTGCTGTGGCCAGTGCACCGCGCTGATCCGATGGCAGGAGCCAGGTACTTATCCTGGTCTTCCATGAGGTGCAGGGCCCCAGTACTTGGGCCATCCTCCACTGCACTCCCTGGCCACAGCAGAGAGCTGGCCTGGAAGAGGGGCAACCGGGACAGAATCCGGTGCCCCGAGTGGGACTAGAACCCGGTGTGCCACCACTGCAAGGCGGAGGATTAGCCTAGTGAGCTGCGGCGCCAGCCAGTATGTCTTGAAATCTGGTATTGTGATGCCTCTTGATTTGTTTTTGTTGTATAAGATTGCTTTAGGTATTTGGGATCTCCTATGTTACCATATGAATTTGAACATCATTTTTTCTTTATCTAAGAAGATTCTTTGGTGTTGTGATTGGTATTGCATTGAATCTGTAAGTTGCTTTTAGTAGTGTTGATATTTTGATGATATTGATTCTTCCAATCCATGAACTTGGAAGTTCTTTCCATTTTTTGTATCTTCGCCTATTTATTTATTTAATGTTTTGTAATTCTAATCATAGAGATATTTGACAACCTTGATTAAATTTATTCCAAATGTGATGTTTTTTGGTAGATATTGTGAATGGGATTGATCTCAGTTCTTTTTCAGCCATGGAATTGCCTGTGTGTACAAAGGCTGTTGAATTTTTTGTGTTGATTTTTTACCCTGATACATTTCCAAACTCTTCTTTGAGTTCCAATAGTCTCTTAGTGGAGCCTTTTGGATGCCCTATATATAGGATCATGTCATCTGCAAATAAAAATAGTTTGACTTTCTTCTTCCCAGCTTGCATACCTTTGATCTCTTTTTCTTACTTAATGGCTCTGGCTAAAACTTCCAAGACTATAACAAAATGCAATGGTGAGGGTGGGTATCATTGTTTGGTTCTGGATCTCAGTGGGAATGCTTCCAACTTTTCCCCATTCAATAGGATTCTGGCTGTGAGGTTGTCATAAATTGCCTTCATTGTGTTGAAGAATGTTCCTTCTTTTCCCAATTTGCTTAAAGTTTTCATCATGAAGGGGCAGTGTATTTTGTCAAATGCTTTCTCTGCATCTATTGAGATAATCATATGGCTTTTGTTCTTCAGTTTGTTAATGTCATGTATCGCATTGATTGATTTACGAATCTTAAACCTACATACTGGGGATAAATCGAACTTGGTCTGAGTGAATGATCTTTCTGATGTGTTGTTGTATTAAATTGGTTAGTATTTTTTTGAGAGTTTTTGTGTCTATGTTCATCAGAGAAATTAGTTTGTAGTCCTCTTTCTCTGCTGCATCTTTTTCATGTTTAGGAATTAAGATGATGCTTGCTTCATAGAAATAATTTGGGAGGATTCCTTCCCTTTCAGTTGTTTTGAATAGCTTGATAAGAATTGGAGTTAGTTCTTTAAATGTCTGGTAGAGTTCAGCAGTGAAGCCATCCAGTCTTGGTCTTTTCTTTATTGGGAAGGTCTTTGTTACTGATTAGAGTTCTGACTTGGTTATTGGTATGTTTAGGCTTTCTATATCTTCATGGTTTATTTTAGGTAGGTCGTATGTGTCCAGGAACCTATCCATTTCTTCTAGGTTTCCTGTTTTGTTGGCATACATCTCTTTGTAGTAATTTCTGAGAATTCTTTTTATTTAAGTGGTGTCTGTTGTTACATTTTCTTTTTCATCTCTAATTTTATTAATTTGGGTCTTCTCCATCCTTTTTGGTTAGTTGCCAATAGTATATCAATTTTATTTATTTTTTCAAAAAATCAGCTCTTCATTTTGGCAACCCTTTGTATTGTTTTATTTTTTTCAATTTTTTTTGATTTCTTTTCTAATGTTAACTCTTTCTTTTCTCCTAGTAGTTTTGGGTTTGGTTTGCTGTTTTTTTTTTCTTGGTCCTTGAGATCCATTGAGAGCTCATTTATTTGTTGCCTTTCTGATTTCTTAATGTAGGCTCCAATTGCTATAAACTTTCCTCCTAACACTGCTTTTCCTGTGCAAGTAGTCTAATTTTGCCCATAATCCTTTATTCACCACAACATGGAGCCAGAAAGATACAATTATAGTTTGTTAGTCCTTCTAAGAAATATTTCCATGAAGGAAAAAAATTAAAATGAAAGATTGGAAAGGTTCCAGCTCCTTTATCCATAAAGATTCTCCATGGTCATTACAAGTGACACATTGCTGTGCTAATAGTAGCTATCTAGGATGATCAATGTTGCTTGCATTGATTCAATTAAGTACTAACAAAGGACCATATTCAGGATGTCCAACATCCTAAGACTAGACAGAAACCTATAGTAATTCTGAAGTTCATGGTGGTGAACTAAGGCAAGCAATAGTAGGATAAGAGCATTGGGGTCAAATACAGCTCTAGATTGCTAACAGCAAGAACTGTGCCCTGACCATTGCTGTATCCCAAGACATTAATACAATTTTTTTAGCACAAAGGCCCCCTACCTAATATGCAACCAGAAAATAAAAATTTAATTAATAGTGGAAAATATTAGTACTTGCTATACAGGTCAATTATAATATCTAAAGTACAATTTCCTAACAATGCACTATTGACTGACAACTTTTGGCTGATAATTCTCTATATCAGGTGTCTATCCAATAGATTGTAGAATGTTTCACTGCATCTCTGGCCTGTACCCCCACTCCTTTTCACATTTATTATAGCCAAAAGCGCTACCATAACTGCACCAAATGTCACTTAGGAGGTAAAATCATCTTAAGTTGAAAACCACTCATATAACAGAATAAAGCAAAATATTTGGGGAAATCCTCTGAATGAAAGAGATCTGGCAGCATGATGCAGGGTGGCTGAGGTTTAGGGATAAACTCAAGAGAAGACTTGAGAAGCATAACTAGCAGGAATCTATTACTTATTAAGAGGCCTAATAGCAGGTATCCTGACCAATAGAAGATAATCTATTAGAATAGTACCTAAAATGTCTAGAAATATGCAATCTTCAGGCATGGCAAGATCTAGGAACTGAAACAGTGTAATCAGGACCCAGTTTGGTTCATTGCTGAACTCTATGTTACTTCATGATTGTTCCTCACCACTGCATGCCCATCTCCTACCACAAGGGATACAAGCTCAGACAGGAAGAGTTTCTCTTTCTCAACAGTTCTTGGAAAAAATTCTCAGAGTTGAGTTCATTTGAATCACCTTCATTTATGTGTCTACCTCTGACTCATCAATGTTAAGAAATTGACAAACTTGGGAAAACGGTGATCAAGTCTGAGTTGCATGCCTTCCCCTGAATCTTGGAGCAAGAAGAAGGCCAGGCTCACTAAAATGTTTGAATTAATATTGGTTGGACATAAAAGATTTTCTAAGATCTCAAATTGGAGAGTGGGTGTTCAGCCTATTGGTTAAGATGCCCATGTTCTGTATTAAAGTGCTTTGGTTCAATTCTCAATGCTGGCTCCTGACTCCTGCTTCCCGCTAGTGCACACCCTGAGAGGTAGCATTGGCAGCTCAATTGATTGAGTCCCTACCACCTGCAATGGAGACTGGATTCAGTTCTAAGCTACAGCTTCATCCTCACCCACCCTTGGCTGTTTTGAGCATTTGAGTAGTGAACCAGCAGAAAGGAATTCTCCCACTATTGTGAGCACAATCTTGCATTCTTTCTCTCTCTCTCCCTCTTTCTGAAATAAGTCAATTAAAAAAAAAAAACAATTTCAAGATGATAATACTGACTTGAGTGTGGACAGACAGTAGGTAGATAAAACAGTGGTAAGTTAGCTGTCCAGACCTGGGAAAATGAGGACACTGGACAAGAAACCAAAGCAAGGACTCCTCTGCTGGTATTTATAGAGACCCAATGCTGGCCTTAGAGTGCAAGCTACTCAGATAGGATGCTATTTATAACTATTTTCTCTGAAACTTACTTCCCCAGATCTGTGAGTACTTATTAAACATGAAGAGGTTTATGCATTCAAATAGCAACATTTAATCTTTCCTCCTGCCTGGTTCTATTTGCATATCTTGGCTTTCATTGCATACCTTGGCTTTCATTCTGCCCTTTCTGAAGATCCCCTTGGGTACATTCAGGCTTCAAAGAGCTCCCCCGCCTGCTTGATTACAGAGACTTTCTACTTTCCACTGCTTACAGAAACTGACCTATGTGTCACAGAGTGCAATCTACCTACTGCCAAGGCCAGTAGAGAACAGGAATGGGACATTTGTAACTAACTTCACCTGGTGGTAGAAAAAAGATTTCTCCTTGTTTAGCTAGTGAGTTTATGTCCAGAAACAGTATGATCACATCTAACAGTCTTCATAAACTATGGTCTCCCTGACTATGGATACGATTTTGATTTGTTTGAATGCTAAACCCCTTTTATACAACTTACTGTTTCTCTACAAACCCTGTCTTGTCACGTCACTCTCGAACGACATGTTACATAGGAGATGAGGAGACATGTCTGCTATAAACTTAGAACTTTTTAAACTTTATAATGTGGGAAAAGGCAGGGGCTCGTATGGAAATGAGATGAGTTTGATCAGTTTTTTTTTAGGTTTGAGGTAGTTTTTCATAGTGCAGAATTTCCTTGAGGTCAGTAACTTATGTTTGCTTGAGGAAGCCACACTTGGTAGAGCCATAAAGCCTCATAATGATAACAGCCTGAATCAGTGATCGCTGACAACATGGCTGTGACTGCCATGTTGATATCAAAGCAAGCCTTGTCTTGCTGTGTTCTGTAAGAGAGCACAGAGTGGTGGTGTACTGCAAAGATTTGAGGTATGTAGAATCCCACAAGCTTAGATTTGAGTCTTTGTTCTGCCTGGGTTGTAACTTGTAGCCCATTTCACAGCAATTTTCTCATCTCTAGAATGAAAACATAACTTGCAGACAGCCCTGGGCTCAGATTTACCATTAAGGCACATATAATATTTGACACAGAATACAAGCTTGCCAATGGTGGCTGTTGTATTATTTCAGGTTCTTTGTTTACTACTCAAAAAATGGGCTAATGTCCATTCTCCCAAAAGCAATTTATAGATTCAATGCAATACCAATCAAAATACCAAAGACATTCTTCTCAGATCTGGAAAAAATGATATTAAAATTCATATAGAGACGTAGCAGACCTTGAATAGCTAAAGCAACCTTGTACAAAAAAAAAAAAAGAAAAAAAAAGAAAAAAAAACAAAGCCAGAGGCATCGCAGTACCTGATTTCAGGACATACTACAGGGCAGTTATAATCAAAACAGCATGGCACTGGTACAGAAACAGACAGATAGACCAATGGAACAGAATTGAAGCACCAGAAATCAATCCAAACATCTACAGCCAACTTATATTTGATCAAGGATCTAAGCAAGGACAGTCTAGTCAACAAATGGTGCTGGGAAAACTGGAGTTCCACGTGCAGAAGCGTGAAACAAGACCCCTACCTTACACCTTACACAAAAATCCATTCCACAAGGATCAAAGATCTAAATCTACGACCCGACACCATCAAATTATTAGACAACATTGCAGAAAACCTGCAAGATATAGGCACTGGCAAAGACTTCTTGGAAAAGACCCCGGTGGCCCAGGCAGTCAAAGCCAAAATTAACAATTGGGATTACATCAAATTGAGAAGTTTCTGTACTGCAAAAGAAACAGTCAGGAAAGGGAAGAGGCAACCATGAGAATGGGAAAAAATATTTGCAAACTATGCAACAGATAAAGGATTAATAACCAGAATCTACAAAGAGATCAAGAAACTCCACAACAACAAAACAAAAAACCCACTTAAGAGATGGGCCAAGGACCTCAATAGACATTTTTCAAAGAGGAAATCCAAATGGCCAACAGGCACATGAAAAAATGTTCAAGGTCACTAGCAATCAGGGAAATGCAAATCAAAACCACAATGAGGTTTCACTTCACCCTGGTTAGTATGGCTCACATACAAAAATCTACCAACAACAGATGCTGACAAGGATGTGGGGAAAAAGGGACACTAACCCACTGTTGGTGGGAATGCAAACTGGTTAAGCCACTATGGAAGTCAGTCTGGAGATTCCTCAGAAACCTGAAGATAACCCTACCGTTCGAGCCAGCCATCCCACTCCTTGGAATTTACCCAAAGGAAATTAAATTGGCAAATCAAAGAGCTGTCTGCACCTCAATGTTTACTGCAGCTCAATTCACAACAGCTAAGACCTGGAATCAGCCTAAATGTCCATCAACAGTAGACTAGATAAAGAAATTATAGGATATGTACTCTATAGAATAATATACAGCAATAAAAAATGAAATCCGGTCATTTGCAACAAAATGGAGGAATCTGGAAAACATCATATTGAGTGAAATAAGCCAGTCCCAGAGGGACTAATATCATATGTTCTCCTTGATCAGTGACAACTAACTGAGCGCCAAAAAGGAAATGAGTTGAAGTGAAATGGACACTATGAGATGATCAGCCCTTGTCCTGACTGTTGAGGAACAACTTAGTACTTTATTCCTTTTAGTACTTTTTTGTTCTACTTAATACTATTTGTTGAACACTTTAATTAACACACAATTATTCTTAGGTGTTTAAATTTAACTGAAAAGTGATCCCTGTTATATATAAAAGTGGGAATAAGAAAGGGAGGAGATATACAGTTTGACACATACTCAATCAGACTTACCCATAATGGCAGAGTTAGAAACATGCCAAGGGATTCCAATTCAATCCCATCAAGCTGGTATGTAGCAATGCCATCTCACTAGTCAAAGTGATCAATTTTAGTTCATAATTGATCATAATGATAGGATTAAGAGTCAAAGGGATCACATAAACAAGACTAGTGTCTGCTAACACTAACTCATAGAGTTAAAAAGGAGAGAACAATCCAACATGGGAAGCGGGATACACAGTAGACTCATAGAATGGATGGCGGATGTCCTAAACAGCACTCTGGCCTCAGAATCAGCCCTTAAGGCATTCAGATCTGGCTGAAAAGCCCATGAGAATATTTCAGGCATGGAAAGCCAAAACAGTGTGGCCAAAAAAAAAAAAAAAAAAAAAAACCAGACCTAAATGAAAGATCTCTGTGAGTGAGATCCCAGCAGAAAGTATGGGTCATCAAAGAAGGAGGTACCTTTCTCTGAAGGGAGGAGAGAACTTCCACTTTGACCATGACCTTGTCTAAATAATATCGGAGTTGGTGAACTCAAGAGGCTTCCATAGCCTTGGTAGCTCATGACAACAGCCTAGGGTGATTCCTGATGCCATAAACAAGAGTGTCAATTGTTAAATCAACAACAGGTGTCACTGTGCACTTACTCCTCATGTAGGATCTCTGTCCTTCATGTGTTTTACTATGTGAATTATCGGTATAACTAGTACTCAAACAGTGCTTTATATTTTGTGTTTCTGTGTGTGTTCAAACTGTTGAAATCTTTACTTAGTATATTCTAAATTGATCTGTATATATAGATAATTGAAAATGAATCTTGATGTGAATGGGATGGGAGAGGGACTGGGAGATAGGATGGTTGGGAGGGAGGTTAAGGGGGGAAAAACCAATATAATCCAAAAGTTGTACTTTAGAAATATTTATTTATTATATAAAAGTTAAAAAAATGATCTTTGATTTATGTATCTACCACCATAGAGCATTCTCTTTTACTGTGATCTTTATACATGATTTGCATTTCCAACACTTGCAACAAATAGTCACTTGCTTTCTTTGTTAATCCAGGGATTGGGGTCTGCTAACTGATCCTGCATCTACTTCCAGCAAAGCACTCTCTCATGCCCATGTTGGATGTCTATTTTGGGCAACACAGCTTTGCTCCTGGATAACACCACTAAGTATCTGTGAAAAGAGCAGACCAGAGATGTGTTTTAGTCATAACATGCTCAATATGTTATCTGCATAACTGTTTAATAATATAATAACAGTGAATTACATATGTGTGTGTGTGTGTGTGTGTGTGTGTGTAGTACTATGGAATGTGAAACAGTGTAGTACATAGTGCATAGTACACTATATAAGCTTCAGATATTTTTGTGTATGGTGATATATATGCATCTCTGTCATACACAGTATATATTCTCTTTATTCTCCTTTTTCTGCTTCCCTCCCTCTCTCTCTCTCTAACACACACACATAAGTATATAATTGATGGAGGAATTTGGGAAAGAAATTTTTTTTTCAGAAATTACATGTTTAGGAATGTTCAGGTGAGGTAGGGATAAGTGTGTGTGTATACATATATATATATGATATATATGATATATCATATATATGTATGTATAATGTATATGTACATATATATGTACATATGTATCATATATATAAAATTATCAAGGGTAGAGGAGATACTTTTCTAGTTAAAGGCAATATCCTCTAGGAATTGAGCTCCAGTGGTTACACAATATCCCTCACTTCTGAACAAAACATATTCAATGAGACTTCTTCACCCCGTTTCTTTTTTCTTATTTCATTAATCTCCAGCTCACTTGTTAAGAAAATGCCAAAGTCAATAGAGTTACTTCACAAACACAAACACATCACCAATAAAAGAGACCAGCCAGAGCTATAGTTCCTTTGGACCTATTTTCGTATTTCCTCTATGCATACTCCAGATTCTTAGCATCTGATTATGTGCCTATTTTCATGAGTGGCCCATCTCATCTTTCCTGTGTGTATTCAACGCTGAGCTCATCCCTCTGGATCTTATCACCTGTCATATATCTCATCGTAGGGGATTTCTAAGCAATTCATTTATTTAAGAAGCATATATTGAGCACTTCCTATGGGTAAGACTTCAAGCTAAAAGTTGAGAAGGCATAAATAATTATAAATGAAGCACTGCTGAAACACAACACAGAATACAATGCTGATATGGTGAATGAATAAGCTGTAAACCATGCAGTGTAATAATACAGCACATCTAGAGAGAAACAGAACCTTGTGGGCGCCTTCATCTTTGTTCCAATGTTAATGCAGCCACTGTTACATAGATGCCTGGGACATGATCTCAGATGTGTTGTTCCAAATAGACATGACCTTAAAGCCACAGCATTCCACTCCTAGCCAGAAACCTGGCTAAGAAATGGGGGCATGTTCTCAGGGATTCAGCTGCTAAACGAACCAGAAAGGACCATCACACATAGAACCAGGGGTTGAATACACACTTCTTCACTCATCTAGTTTCAAGGTTGTCACAAATGAATTTGCATATGTAAAAAGGATTTATGACTTTTGCTTTCATGATGACTATCACTTTTCATGATGACTATTGGAGAATTCTCTGACCTGCATGAGAGACAGAGTCAGGAAAACAACTTAACTGTGACACTTATCGGCCATTCCTTTTCTACCCTTTAACATTGCATTGCAACCATTTTTATATGATAAGGCTATTTTGTACTTTTTAAGGAATAAGCATTTTTTTTCTGCTTTCTGGCTTTGAAATAACAACTCTTTACAGTATATGAAATAAGAGCTAGATTAAATTAATGGATGAATTAGGACACGGAGAATTTTTTAAAATTATATATTTAGAAATCCTAAGCTTTAGGGCAAGTGCTGTGGTACACCAGGTAAAGCTGTGGTGCTGGCAGCCCACATGGGCACTGGTTCAAGTCCCAACTGCTCCACTTCCAATCCAGCTCCCTGTTAATGCACCTGAGAAGGCTGTGGAAGATGGCCCAAGTACTTGGGCCCCTGCACCCATGTGGGAGACCCAGAAGAAGCTCCAGGATCCTGGCTTCAGATCAGATAGGTCCAACTTCAGCCATTGTGGCCATTTGGGGAGTGAACCAGCAGATGGAAGTAAAACTCTCTCTCTCTCTCCCTAACTCTGGCTTTCAAATAAATAACTACATTTGTTTTAAAAAAGAAATCCTCAAGTTGCCAAGAGTATAAGAAACCTGTACCATTTAGGCAATCCAATTCTGCGGTATGAGTTTCCATTTCCCTGAGTTTCTACACGTGATTAAGCTCCAGATGCCCACTGAGGTAACTACTTCTATAACACATGCCTTTCCCATGCCACTTCTCTACTCCCCTCCTGGTATACTCTGGATCTCCTACCTAATCCAGATAGTGTTAGTGGGTGCTTGTCTTGGGTTTTGTGTTTAGATAACCCCACACAAAAACCATGAGTCAGTAAAGATTTTGGATGATGGACTGACACACTCAAAAATCATCCTTTTGACATTTCTTCTATGCTTTTGGGCATTTAAACTTCACCTTTCTTTATTTGGCAGTGTGACAATGTTTTGGGTTGGTAGATGGCATAGTAAGTGTTTTGGACTTAAATAAAGGCAAAATGATGCCATGTTTATTTCCATCCTGCCCGAGTACAAGAATCCCCCAGAGATGTGTTAAATCCTAATCCCCAGTACCTCAGAACAAAATGTGAAAATTCAGAGGAAGAATGGCATGTGAAGATGGAGGTGAAGATTGGAATTATGCAACTACAGGCCAAGGAACAAAAAAGTTGACAGCTACTTCCATAACTAGAGGGAGACAACAAAGGAATTTATCCAGGTCTTAGAGTTCTACACGGCCCTTCTGACACTTTAAATTTTGGACTCCAAAACATTGAGCCAATACATGTATTAGTTTCTGAGATACAGGGAGACATGTACAGATACCAAGAGTTTGCTGTGTCAAGGTCCCAACTTTGTTGTGATTTTCTAGCTTTTCTATGGAAGTCCTAGGAAACTAACACACCAAGTGAGTGTCATTGATGAAGACCGCTCCCTGGAGAAAAGAGTTAAGTCCATAGTACTTCTTCTTGTCTTTTCTTTATTTTGGTATAGAAAGAGACATAATAAGGTGGAGGGAGTGGAAGGGCTCCCATCCACTGGTTCATTTCCCAAATGCCTGCAAAGATAACTGCTGGGCTGAGGCAGAAGCCAGGAGCTGGGAATTCAATAGAGATCTCCCACATGCTGGCAGAAACCTAACAGAGTGAGCCATAAGCACTGCCTCCCAGAGTCTGCATCAGCAGGAAGCTAGAGTAATAATCTTGAACACAGACATTCTGATACGGAACAAGGGCACCCTAACTGGCAACTCAATGCTAGGTCAAACACATGCCACACACACACACACATACACATACACACACACATACAGAGAGAGAGAGAGACAGAGAGACGGGGCGGGGAGAGCTTTTGATTGTCTTGCACAGGCAGAGTATTTTTTCAATGTTCCACAGTGGTCCTTGGGATGGAGATGCAGAGACTGCCAGCTGAGCTGACTGCAGTGTTGTGGGGGAGGTGCTGCCCATCTATTCCACTTTCTAATTTTAAGATAAGGACCTACTCTCTATGGAATTCTATACACTCCACAGGCATATTTCTAGCTACATTCCCAAGTATATTACCCACCACCCCCTACTCTATTCCTCTAACCCAAAAAACAACCATTTCCTTCAATTCCCTATGCACAGATTGGTTTATTTCTTATATCATTGCTTTGGTGCTGTTCATTTTTCTCTTCTAAAGTTACCTTCATCCTTCATTGCACGTATCCAATTTCAATTCACCCTGAGACCCAAATCAAATGCACTTCCTCTATGAAAGGCTTAACAGACAGTACTCACTCCTCCTTTTGAATATTTAAATCATCTATCTACTGACTACATCCCTGACTAGATAATTCTACCAGCCCATATCACCCATAGTATTGGTTATGTGTGCTGTCTTTCCAGCTAGGTCATAAGCTAGTCCCGAGAACAGAAATATGCTCCTCTTTGACTCGCCCTCAAAGTTATGATTTCCTCAGATGAGGCACTTAGTAGAAAGCTGTTCACCAGTAACTAATTCTTATGAAAGCACTCTGTGAGCAATCTAGTTGGAACACATGACCTGGGAAAGCCCATCTGCTGTTCCTCTTTGTGAGATCAGACCATTTCACATTGTAAGTAGTGATTCCTTCACTCAACACTTATGTAAACTTTGGCAGACACGCCTTAGTCGCGGGAAATGTAGCAGTGAACAGGACAGAAAAGGCCTTGCTCTCATGGTTCCTGTATCTAAGAGCCATCTGTCTCAAAGGAATAGAAGAAAACTGCTGAGAAAGTCATAAAAATCCCTGCTGCTCACTTTTTTGGGTATACAACTTTCCAAAAACACATAGCCACCGTTTGATTAATCACAACCAGCCCGGAGTGCTTAATTTACAAATACGGCTTTTAGAATACCTCTTCCCCTTACACAGGGACCATCCTCTATCCTCTGCCCTGGAATATGGACTGGGCCTATGACCTGGCAACCTGGTCCTCACTCCAGGATTATGTTATATGTTAAATGGCCCAAGTGGCCCTAAGATAGGGAGATTCGCTTCTGGAAATATATCCAAGAGAATTGAAATCTGTTTGCCAAAGAGATGTCTGCACTGCCATGTTCAATGCAACACTATTCACAGCATCCAAGATATGGAATCAACCTAAGTGACCACAAACAGAAAAATGAGTAAAAAACAGGTGGCTTATACAAGGAAATACTATGCAGCCCTTAAAAAGAAAGGGATCCAGTCATTTGAACAACATGGATAAACTCAGAGGACATGAGGCTAGTAAGACAGCCATAGAAAGACGAGCCTCATGATACCATTTGTATGTGGAATCTAAATACTTTAAATTTGGAAATAATAATAACAAAATCCAAATGAGCCTGAACTAATTCCAGGAACCCTAAGAAGAATCACTTTCTCTGGCTGGCAGCAGAAAAAGGCAGAGAGATTTGAAGCATGAGAAGGATTTGATATGGTTTGATGATGGAAGGAGCAACATGAGAAAGAGTAGGAGTGGCCTCGAAAGGCATTGAGTGACCCTCGGCTGACAACAAACAAGGCAACAGGGACCTGTATTCTGCCAACAACCAGATGAGCCTGGAAACTTCCCCCCAAGCCTCCAGATAAGCACCAGACAAGTAAAATTCTTGACTTTGCCCTTTATAGACCAGCTCTGACCAATAGATTGGGGGAAATGTTCCTGTGATAGTTATAGGTATAAAACAAATTCAGGGTTAGGGTTAGGGATAGGGTTAGGGTTAGGGTTAGAACCAGAAAGATTGCTGGAACTTATGACCTGCATATAATAAATAGGTGTTTATTATTGAGTGTTTTAAGCAGCTATGTCTATACACATGTATAACCTATAAGAGAAAAATAATAGACCAGCTCTGACCATTAGATTGGGGGAAGTGCTCCTGTGATAGTTATAGGTATAAAACAAATTCAGATGCCATACTGTAAAACAAGCAAAAACTGTAAAATAGGCTTTTGTCTACTTCAAAAAGTATTTGGTCCCCTCACGAAGCAAGGTCCAAGAGAATGAGAAGTGCTCCAGGGTGGCCAAGCCACCCTCAGATTTCCAGCTGAATGCAGTCACATGAGAGTTGGTCTACACCATATGGAGTAGAAGAACTGTCCAGTTGAATTTAGTCAATTCATAGAACCTGAGAAATAGGTCATTATTTTAAGCCACTGGGTTTTGGTATGGTCTGTAGTACACCTTGAGTAACACAAGCTAGGTCATTTATGTACTCTGTATTTGAAATATTTTTTCCACATTAGAAACACTGTATATACTTACACCCATCTTGAAAATGGGTCATGGACAATTATCCCCATGTTAGGGAAAAGGAAACTGAGCTTTATAGATACTGAGAGTGACCTGTGTCTATTTACCACCAATGGTCATGCTATTTCTGCTCCTGCCTTTTAATGATGGAACAATAGTCAGACCTCTGCCTTTCACACAAAGCCTTTCCTAGTATCTGCCATGTAAAAAAATTGCAGTGCAGTCACCAGTAGAGGCTCAATTTATGACCCTAGAAGGAAAGAAAGTATCTCTGTTGTAGGACTTAGACAGGCACATGCCCAAAAACATGCCAACCTTGCCAGGAAAGCAGTGGGGGAAGATACCATATAGGGAAGCAAGGGTCCACCCACCACTCACCATATGTCAAAGAGTGACAGGTCAGCTTTTGTCCAAGAAGTAAGCATTTTCAGAGTTGTCATCACAGAGCATATGGCCATTGGAACAGAATAAAACACTTCACTGACATGTCAAGTGTTAAATACCAATTGCTAAAAATACATATTGTTTATGACAGCTTTTACTTTCTAAAGGAAGGTAGAAAGGCATCTTCCCTCTAGGCAGCATTATGGAAGTACTCAGTTACACTCAATAAGCAACAACAGTTATACAAGTACTAAAGCCAAGTGTCTCACCTTACAGTAGTAGCATTGTTCATGCTCTTAAAAGTGTGACACCAAATTATAACCTAGGTGATTAAATATTACCATCCAGATAACCAAATAGGAAGAAATGGAAAAAAAAGATTAAAAGAGATACTCCACAAAACGAGATATTCTACTGAGAAATAAATGTATTAAGGAGGGCTCAACTTTTTTAGCTATTATGGAAATGTAAATTAGAGCCTCCATGAGACACCATTGACACTCATCAAAAAAACTTGAGTGAGAGAGATCAATGATACAAATTGTTCACAAGGATAAGAAACACTGAATATTTCAAACACTGTTGCTATAAAAAGTATATAAATTGGTATTTTTGGAAATTCCATGGCATTATTTACTGAGGTTGAAATACATAATATATGACCTAACAATTTTGCTATCAGGTATATCCAATAAAAATAAATGTGAGCATAAGTTTGTCAAAAGACATATAAAATTTATTTGTTAACTGTAAGATAGTGCTTGAAAATCAGCACTCTGCAGTTGATCCTCGTTCAGTAGTTTCCAGGTGCTTGTCATGTTCTAACACTCATTCTTAGTGTGGTGAACTGAGAACCCCAGAAAGGAGTCAGGAATCATTAATCAGGGGGCTCGAATCCTGGCTTTACCATTTTACTAGCTATGTTGCCTTGGACTATTCACCTAAGCATCAGTTTATCTATCTTTAAATGGACACCATATTAAGACTTTTTCCATGGACTCTCATTAGGACTCAGTAATTTTTGTCAAAGAACAAAAGTTCTGGGGTAGCGACTAATATGCTGCTTGGAAAGCTCACAACCAATGTTTGAGTGCTTGGGTTTGAGTCCTGGTTCTACTTCCAATTCCAGCTTCATAATGATATACACTCTGAGAGGCAGCAAGTGATGGCTCAAGAATTTGAGTCCCACTTGGGACACCCAGGTTGAATTCCATGTCCTTGAGTTTGTCCTGGTCCTATCCTGGCTGTTGTAGGTATTTGAAGAGTGAGCCAGTGGAATGGAATATCTTTCTATGTTTCTCTGCCTTCCAAGTAAACATGAAAACAAATAAATAAAGTAATTTTTGTAAGATCCGATTGGCTTTTATTAGCAACTCTGACCTGGGCAGCATCTGCTTTCTATGAAATATGAAATGTTCTGCTAATCTGGGCATATAGAATGGGATTTATAGGCTGAAAAGATTGAAGAAAGTGGAAACAAAGAACAAAAACTGGATTGATGATGTATTTTTCTTTTTTCACAAGGTAGATGTTTATTTTTATTTGTTTGTTTATTTTAGGAACATAGTGATTCTTCCCACCCAATCCTCTCTCCTAACTACACTCCAAACCCTTTTTCCTCTTACTTATCCTATTCCCCTTCTTATTTTTTACTAAGATCTGTTTGCAATTAACTTTATACACATAATAGTAACCCTACACTAAGTAAAGAGTTCAACAAATAGTATGGAAAAAAAAAATTGTTCCTCAACAGTCGAGACAAGGGCTGTTCAAAGTCATTGAATGTCAAAGTGTAAATTTCACTTCTATGGATTATCTTTTAGGTTGGATTGGTTATTTCAAAGTCTTTCTTTGTATGGGTTAAAGCAGAAGGGACATCTTTATCACTCTGGCTCAGGTTCACTGGATCTCTTTAGATTGCTTGCTGTGTTCCATGGGTTGAATGTCCTCTCTAAAACTGATGACAAAGTTTCACTGCCACTGTGATGATATGAAGAGGAGGGACCTTTAAATAGTGGTTAGGCTTTGAGGACTCTGCCCTCATGAATGCTGTTATGGCAGGAGTCAGTTAGTTATTATGTGAAGGGGCCCCTGACCAAACGATAAGTTCAAGTTCTACTCTGTCTCTGTCTCATGCATGCTTGCCTGCCCTTTCACTATGGTATGACACAGAACAAAGGACCTCACCTGATGTCAGCACATTATTCTTGAACTTCCTAGCCTCTACGACTGTGAGGCAAATAAACTTCTATTGTTTATATATTACCCAGTCTGGGTACTGTAGTCTCCACTTATCCATAAAGGCTGTGTGCCAAGTTCCCCAAAAGAGGCCTGAAACAATGGGAAATACCAAACCTAAAATATGCTATGTTCTTTCTACTCATACATTCCTATGATGAAGTTTAATTTATAAATAATTTACAGTAAGATATTTGAAACTATAACTAATGACAAAATAGAATAATGATGCAAATATAGTCATAAAAGCTATATGAATGTGATGTCTCTCTCAAACATCTTATTTTTATGTACTCTTCCTTCTTGCAATGGTAGGAGATGATACAAAGCCTACATGATGAGATAAAGTGAGATGAGTGGTGTAAGCATTGTGCTGCGGTGTTAGGCTGTTACTGTCTTCCGATGACAGGTCAGATGGAGTATCATCAACCTGTGGTAATGCTGGTTGACTTCACTGAACATATGGAAAGTGAAGCCACAGAGAAAGGAAAAATACTGAATTATTTCAAAGCAGCAGAAACAAACCAAAACCCAAATTTCCTGTTTTTTGGAAAACTGTCCTCTTTGAGGATTTGAACATCATCTGTCTGCTGATTTCTGGGAAGATAGGGTCCTATAAGTAAACAGCAAAGGTTTTGGTTTGGTGATGTGATTGTTTAGCCTGAGTGGTTTTATTGGGATTGATTTTCTGAGATCTAGTGCAGGATTTCAGTCCAAATCAGTGCCCCCAACCCATGAATTTTATCTGACAAGTTAATGCAAGTAGAGTACTCAGAATAGTGCCTAACACATAGTAAATGCTACATAAATGTAAATGTGCATTAAGCATTCTCTCTTTCTCTTCATATTTGTACATCTGTTATACTCAGGTGTGTTTCAGGTATTCTCAGATAGGTTCAGTAAGGGATGAATTTCATATGAGATTTTGAAGTCAATGGACAGCCAAACTGTGATATAGCAAGAACCAAAATTATCAATGTGTAAGTGTTGACATTAATAGGTGACATAGGAAATAACTTTATAAGTTTATTTATGATAATTTTTATTTCTAATGTTTTTAATTCAGTTTGGAATATTGGTCATATGCATCATTGAACACTTGCTATTTTGAACTTAATATAATACATAAAAATTCAGATTAATTATATGTATGCCTATGTGAACATTTATTTAATCATGATTTGCATTCACTTTCACTTTGGAAATTTAATCAAAATTTGAAAATCTTGAAGGAGTAAATAGTTTTAAACTACTGAAGGTGAGAAAAAGTAGTATGTTTTCCTCATATATCACAAGGTTCATAGGTGACACCTGTATAAAAAAGCATAGATTAAAAAGAGCAAAGCATAGTAGGTTTATTTAACCAAAATTTCACATGACACAGGAGACTTCAGAAACAAAGATCAAAAGACTGAGAGAAAACTGTAGTTTTGCATTGTCTGACGACGGAAGCACATAATTGTTGAGAAACATGATTGGACACAAAGGGGTACGATCTAATGGGAACAAGCTGGGGGAGGGGACAGCTCCCGTAAGTTCTGCTTGTTCAAAATCCCTTGTGTGCCTCTCTGTGACACTACTCTCCCTGGGCGTGGGGCAGGACATCTGTCACGTGAGGATCTTCAGAGGAGAAGGGAAGAGTCACAGAGCAAACTTCCTGGTTTTATGATTTGCTATGCAGGGAGGAATTTTAGTTTCAGCACCTGCTTTGAGAGAGAAAAGAGGTGGACAGAAAGTGAGAAAAAAGTCCTTGACTTCTGCAGCCATCCAAGAAATACTCCTTTGGTCCAGAAATACTCAGAAAGCCAAAGGAATCTCACTTTGCTATACTGTGTTATGAGCCCCAACGCTCTATAAGATAACCTTGAGGTCTTAAAGGAGAAACCAAATAGATTAAGACATGATATGAAAAAACCTACATCACAGCACTTAGGAAACAGAAGAAAAATTGAAAAGGAAAAATACTAGTCAATATACTCAATAGAAATACTAAATATAGATGCTCAGAAAGCTACATCAGCATATGAAAAGCATAATAGGGTTTGTTTTTGCTTTGTTGTGCTTTGCTACGTTTGTTTCAGCTGTTTTCAGCACTGCTGATAAGTTTCCTTTCCTTGGTAAGAGACACCTTTAGGGGGCTGGCTCCATGGCTCAGTAGGTTAATCCTCCGCCTGTGGCGCAAGCATCCAATATGGGCACTGGTTCTAGTTCTGGCTGCCCCTGTTCCAATCCAGCTCTCTGCTATGGCCTGGGAAAGCAGTAGAAGATGACCCAAGGGCTTGGGCCCCTGCACCTGCATGAGAGATCAGGAAGAAGCACCTGGCTCCTGGCTTCTGATTGGCGCAGCTCTGGCCATTGCAGCCATCCGGGGAGTGAACCAACAGAAGGAAGACCTTTCTTTCTGTCTCTCACTCCCACTGTCTGTAACTCCACCTCTCAAATAAATAAATATAAAATCTTTAATAAAATAAAATAAAATAAAATAAAAAGACACATCTTTAATACTCATTTTCTAGGTTTTCAACCTTCCCAATGTCCATCAACAATGACAGGGACAGATTGTTGAGAGAATCCATAGGTACTGCCAAAGGTAATTTTAATATGTACCTCTCAGGAATTCCAGTTTTGGTGAAACGATGTTTCAAGCCACAGCTATGACCAGTCCTAACTAGAGCCTAGCTAGAGCCCATAGGAGGCAGGGTTCAGCAAGGATTTTCCTAAGAAAAAAATGCAGCTGCTATTCTTTTGGGCTAGTGAAGAAGAGCCTTATAGCTCAGGCTGAGACCAGCAGCGGAAGAGGCAGAATTCAAATAAACATCAGCAAAGACAGAAAAATTACCAGTGGATGGAAGATCTCTCTCTCTCCCTCTCTCTCTCTCTAACTCTATCTTTCAAATAAACAAATAAATCTTAAAAAAAAATAACTGAGAATAAAAGAAAGAAAATGCAATCATATCACACCAACTGGATCATTTAAAAGTAATATTTACATAGATAACCCCATGAAAATATAATAGGGATATATATATATATATATATATATATATATATCTAGAAGTCAGAGTTACAGAGAGGCAGAGGCAGAGAGAGAAAGGTCTTCCATCTGCTGGTTCACTCCCCAAATGGCCAAAACAGCCAGTGCTGGGCCAATTTGAAGCCAGGAGCCAGCAACTTCTTCCAGGTCTCCCATGCGGGTGCAGGGGACCAAGCACTTTGGCCATCTTCCACTACTTTCCCAGGCCATAGCAGAGAGCTGGATTGGAACAGGGGCAGCCGGGTCTAGAACCGGTGCCCATATGGGATGCCAAAACTGCAGGTGGTAGCTTTACCTGCTATGCCACAGCACTGGCTCCACAATAGTCATTTAACACAACATGATGATACAGGAAAGTTAAAGAGGGAGAGAGTACATATGTGCAACAGATAGAGAAAAGGTATGAAATGCTCATTTAATAGAAAACCAGAAAGTTGCAAGATAATTACAAAAATATGGAAATAAATATCCAAAGAAAATCCTAAAAAGTAGCCAATGTCTAGATTCAGAAATGAGGCTAGAAGGATTTTAGGGTATATTTTTAATTATTAAATTTGTAATATTATTTCATTCTAAAACTATGGATTTTCATAAAGTTAAAGGACATGTATTATGAAAGAACTATGCATAGATTTCAAACAACCTTATCTTTAATTTTGTTTTTCCACAAACTTTTTGAAGTCTCTTCATAATATATGCATATATTATTCTAGCAAAAATACTCAGTTAAGAAGAGATTAAACTTTGGATTCATTGAGTTATGATTCTAAATAGAAAAAAGACAGCCAGCATTATTTATAATAAGCATATTATTGCATAAATTAAATGTGTTATTATTTTATAGGTAACCATTTGGCTGTACTGGATGGTTTACATCATACCCATAAAGCGTGGTCACCAGAACTGCTCCCTAATTAGTCAAAGACTACTGGATTTAAGATACAAGAAGAAGGATGCAACGTTACTATAATGCTAAATTGTATTTAAGGAGAAATACTGTATTCAAATTCTAGGAATAGAATGATTCTTCATAACATAATGTGACCAGATTGTTGTATCATGTTTGTTTTTCTTGAGTATTCCCTGAATTTCTGGCCATTCTTAACAACTTAGGCTTTACTTGACTTTAATTAAATATACTATAGAAGATATAAATCTCTGGTCCTCCACACATACTAGAGGTTATACTCTCTCTATTTGCAGCCCTTTGGCACAGTCAATAAAGCTTCCCTGACCAGGCCAGGCAGCTCCAGAGACGTGAGTATGTGCAGGCTGCTAAGATAGCCTCACCACACCTCCTCCTGCTCTCTGTTGTATCGAGAGATCAAGAAAAAGAACATGAGAGCTTACTTTTGCTCATCTAATTCCTTATATGCTCACTTGATTAGACGATAGGGAGCCTGTTCTCAGTTTAAACAGGCACAAAGCTGATAACCAAACTAACGCGGTAGGGTTCAGAATCAGCAGGTCACATCTGATGGAATGAAGGAACTGTAGCTTAAAATGCTAGTCATTGTTCTAAGACCCTAGCAGCAAGAAATCCCATGCATAAAAATTAGAAAGAAGTTAAGATGTTTATTACACCTCCCCTTCCCCACCCCCCCCAAAAAAAACCATAGGAAAAAATAGCAGTGTATGGCAAAAAACATATAACAATGAAAGCAAAATAATCATAAGCTTAGAAAGTGCCTGATTGTTTGCTCCCAAATATCTGTTCTACTCCCCTAACCCCAGCCCTAGTGTAGGATTTGACTGGACAATCCAATCGTGGGAATGTGAATTCCTTTGTCAAATGTAATTTTTCAGATTAACCAAGCAGGTGTTTGATCGTCTTAGAACAAAGATTGGCTTGGTGATAGTGCAGCTATTTTGCTCCGTAGTTGTGAAAAAAACATATCCATTTGAAGATATCTTGTGTTTAATGAGGGCTTAGAAAGCTAACCTAGGAATCAAGTGTAGAGTTTCACAAAGAAACAAAGAACTCAGAATAAACCAGGCGTGGAGCATATCCAATTTGGGAACTTGTTGGTAATGGGAGCCGATAAATCCCCTTCATTGTTGAAGCCAACTTGACTCTCATTTTCTGTTACTTATACCAAGAAGTTTCTAACTGACACAGCACCTGAATGGATTGAATGCATGATGCCAAAAGGTGAAGGAGTTCGGACATAGGAAGGATTGAATTCACCTGAAAATAATCCCATGCAGGCAGAGTCCAGAAGACAAAGAAAAAATCCAGTGCTGGAAACAAGAAGATAATTGTGTAATTACAGCTTAGACACATCACTTGTAACAGAGGGAAAAAGGGACATTTCCCCCCAGTGGGATGCACAGAAAAGCATTCTTCATTTTTTCAAATTGGTAAAAGCCGAATCCCTTGTCAACAGTATTTTTCTCAGGGATAACTCCGTGATATTCTCCTAACTTGATTATTTAAAAAAACAAACAAACAAACAAAAAAAGCAAAAAAAAAAAAAAAACATGTTTTCCCTAAACACCTTAGAGGTGAATAAGGACAACAAACAGATGAAGTTGTCAGTTTAATGACAGGAATGTAAAGTGTGTATTTTCATAAGCTTTCAGGGTATGACAGAATCTTAAATTTGAAACAGTAATTTTAAATGCTAAAACCTAAATTCTGGACAAAATAGCACAACACAATTTACTGCCTATGTTGCTAAGCATGAAACCCTATTCCAGTCACCTTCCTTCCACCCAAGGAGAAGTTGGGTCAAGCCATGGATTGGGTCTTGGCACTCAAATCCCCCATCCGCCATCGGTCCTGCTCACTTACCACGCTCGAGGCCTCATTTGCTTGTTCAGATCAATTAGTCTATGATAAGAGATCTCCTGGTTTGTGCATTAAAACTGAGCCAACAAAGGTTCCTTTTCATTTGTAACTCAACCTTAGATTATCCATTTCCTCTTAATTGGCTTCCTGAGTCAATGGCTACATAAAGAATCTTCAAGTCACACAGATACCTTTGTCCTAAACTAACTAAATAATGCTGAGTGTTCGTAAAAATAAAGGATGGAGTTGCAAGAGAACAGACCTGACATGGAACTGTGGCACATGAAAGGTGAAAGTATGACTATCTCACCAGCGCCACGGCTCACTAGGCTAATCCTCCGCCTTGCGGCGCCAGCACACGGGGTTCTAGTCCCGGTCGGGGCGCCAGATTCTGTCCCGGTTGCCCCTCTTCCAGGCCAGCTCTCTGCTGTGGCCCGGGAAGGCAGTAGAGGATGGCCCAAGTTCTTGGGCCCTGCACCCCATGGGAGACCAGGAGAAGCACCTGGCTCCTGCTTTCGGATCAGCGCAGTGCGCCGGCCGCAGTGCGCCAGCCGCGGCGGCCATTGGAGGGTGAACCAATGGCAAAGGAAGACCTTTCTCTCTGTCTCTCTCTTTCTCACTATCCACTCAGCCTGTCCAAAGAAAAAAAAAAGAAAAAAAGAAAGTATGACTATCTCATGAAGTCTAAGATGCACATTTCGGCGTGCTATGGTGCAGCGGGTTAAAGCCCTGCCCTGAAACACCGGCATCCCGTATGGGTACCAGTTCTCGTCCCAGCTGCTCCACTTCCAATACAGTTCTCTGCTATGGCCTGGGAAAGCAAAAGATGGCCCAAGTCCTTGGGTCCGTGAACCCATGTGGCAGACTCAGAAGAAGCTCCTGGCTCCTGGCTTTGGATTGCTGCAGCTCCAGCTGTTGCGGCCATCTGGGGAGTGAACCAGTGGATGGAAGACTTCTCCCTCTGTCTCTACCTCTCTCTATAAGTCTTTCAAATAAATAAAATAAATCTTAAAAACAAGGTGCCCATTTGTTCTCACTTTAGATCTCAGAGATCCAATTACTTCATACACTGGCCAGGCTATAGTCCTGATTGCTTGCATGGGTATGAATTGCCTCATAATACAGATATTATTGGTCCATCGGAGAGTTTTGTGAATAGTTGATCTTTCACTCATTGAGCTTAAATGCTGTTTAAACGATTTTTCTGTTTGCGTTCATTTTCTAGGGCTGTCATTACAAAATCCCACAGACTGGATGACTTCTGCAATAGTTCATTTTTTCATGTGCTGAAGGATCCTCATCCTTCAAGATCACAGGGAGAGTGAGGCTAGCTTCTCCTGAGGTCCCTCTGTTTGGCTTGCAGAGGCCAGCTTCTCATACTGACCACATATGATATTTTCTCTTTCTCTTTTCCCCTCTCTGTATCCAAATTTACTCTTCTAATAAGGACTCCAATCAGATTGAAAGAGAGCCCAACCTAATGACCTCACTATAACTGAGTCATCTATTTGTCTCCAAATATAACCATGTACTGGGCTCCAACATGTAGATGTGGTTAGGGGTGGTGCACAATTCAGCCCCTAACCCTGAATGTTGCCTGAAAACATTCTCCGGTAAGAATATGAGAACCTGTGCATCAAAACTTGCAGAACTGATTTCTGTAATGTGGGAGGAAACCCAAAGAATGAAAGCAAGACACCGTTGAAGACACAGCCTCACGACACTCTGATGGCACAGAAGGTGACCATTCCTGGGGAGACTCTAAGTTGTTTCAGCACTCCTTTGCAGTCTATTGGTCTTTCTTTTCTAGTGGCAGATCAAACCAGGTACCATATGCTCTGTTCAGTTTAGTTTGCTCTTCTCAGCCCAAGTTTTTCCTGATATAGTCTGTGATGTGGAAGCCACTGATGGCCCATTTCTCTGCTTCTGGCTTTTCCAGTGGGACACCCAACCCAGTGCCTGGGAGGTGGGAAGACAGAAAGCAGGACTGATCTGCTTCTGGATCTTGTCAGCATTACTCAGATGATGGCACAGCTGTAACCACAACCTCCAGATTCATTTGATGTGTTCCAGAACCAGCACAGAGCATTCCCTCAAAACGTGGCCATCCCTGCCCACATCAGCCCCATTCCAGCCTCTCAGAGGTTCCAGAACCAGACACACTGGGCCAAGCTCCTCATTAAGTGAATCTGTCTCTTTTTCTTCCCTAAAATAAAAGTTACTTATGGTAGTCGCCATATCAGTCTAATCTGGGCATCCATTTTATTTTTCTTTTACATGTTCAGCTTTCAAAATGCCCATATAGCAAATTTTCCTATTAAGCTGCCTTTGTTTGAAATACCAGGCATGGTCCACCTTTTCCTATCTGGACCCTGATTATTGCAGTGACTTAGACAGAAGGCATATATAGTACCTCGATAACATTTCAGTACACCTCAATGATCTATTCATCTTTAATCTCAGAATATCTATAAACCACCTTACATAGATGTTTTGCCTCAATCGTCCATTTCTTCAGGATGGAACTTTGAGTTCTGTTTTTAATACATTCATTTTAGCCTTTGCAGTTTCATAGTAACTGTTACTTGGTTTTATATTGTTTTTGTAGTTTATGACAACCTCATTCACTGAAAGGTTTATCTTTAATTACTTAGTCATAAACAAAGGAATAAATACACAAGTTTGCCAAAGTAAAATCTGCCAGTATTTTGTAACTTTCTATAGAAGAAAGTCATGACAGTAAAGGAAGAAATAATTTTGAAAACGTTTATGACAAAATATTTTCATGCATGTGAATTATCCTGAGTGAATAAAAATATTACTGAGAATGAGAAAACTTCCTAAATCTCACTTCTCCTTGAGAAAGCTGTTAGGTGAGTTCTAGCCTTTCTTCACGAGGCCTCTCTAGATCTGATGTCTAATACTGGCATCGCCACTGTAGATCTCTGTGACCTGAGGAAAGTTGCCTTTTTATTGGTTTTGCTTTTAAAAATGTATTTTATTTATTTGAAAGGCAGAGTGACAGTGGGAGAGACACAGAGAGAAAGAGATCTTCCATCCACTGGTTTACTGCCCAAATGGCCCCAACAGCTGGAGGTGGGTGAGGACAAAGCCAGGAACCTGGAACTTCATGCAGGTTTCCCAATTAGATGTCAGGGATCCAAGCTCCCCAGACAATCTTTACTGCCTTCCCAGGAGCATTAGCAGAGAGAGGGATTGGAAGTGGTGCAGTAGGTAGTTGGAAAAGGGCTCAGACATAGAATGCCAGCCTCATAAGTGGTAGCTTATCCTGTTGTGACATATGCTGGCCCCAGTTACCTGACCACTTTGGAACTGTTGTCCCCTCTGAGAAAAAACACGGAGTTGGACAGCATGAGTGATTTTACTCCGCTAAATATTTTTTTTGACAGGCAGAGTTAGACAGTGAGAGAGACAGAGAGAAAGGTCTTCCTTCCGTTGGTTCACTCCCCAAATAGTCAATACGGCCGGCACGCTGCGCTGATCTGAAGCCAGGAGCCAGGTGCTTCCTCCTGGTCTCCCATGTGGGTGCAGGGCCCAAGCACTTGGGCATCCTCCACTGCCTTCCGAGGCCACAGCAGAGAGCTGGACTGGAAGAGGAGCAACTGGGTCAGAACCAGCACCCCAACCAGGACTAGAACCCGGAGTACCGGTGCCGCAGGTGGAGGATTAGCCTAGTGAGCTGTGGTGCCGGCCACTTCTTTAAATATTAAAGACACATATACTCACTTCCCTCAGAAAAAAACTTGCCTCTTTAAATTTTTTGCCTGTTAAGACTGCATTTCAGATTTTATTTCTCAATATTTAATTGAGCACAGACATATATAACTTGCATATTTTGATTTTTAAATTTATTTTTAAGTTTACTTCTACTCTTTCAAAATGTTGAACATAATTCAGTTGCCCCTTAATATTGTGTTCATGAGCCCCTGCATCTGTTCCAGGTTTGGAAATGCTGGTTTCAGGAAAATCCATTAGCCTTTATCATCTAAACTGTACTCTTCAGTGAAGTCCAGAGTTTAGGTCAGAGAAACAGCTCCTTAACAGAACCGACACCCAAATATACATAACATGAACCAAAACAGAATGGGACCAAATACACACATCTTTGTTTGCCTCAGATCTACTATGCTGACATTGACTGGGTAGGTTTGCTTTGGCTCAGGTGCACGAGATGGAAATCATCACATCCTGGGTTTATCTGCACAAACTGAGGGAAGGAGCAGGAATTCAGGGTGGTCTAAATCATCCAGATTGACACTTATTTTCATTAAATTAGAATAACTGTTCGTTCTCTACTTGATCTCTCTTTCTCTCCCACATGCCATGTTCATTACAAAGAACATTTATGTCTCCTGGTTTTTCCTCTTTTGTAACTTATATTTTTAGAAAGGATTTGTATCACCCATTAATTCAAATAATTATCAGTTTCTAGCAGACTTGTTGATTTTCTTAATTAAACTTAGCTAACAAATCATTTAAAAATAAAGAAAGATGCAACAGTTTTTCCTAGTCCAATTAATTAACAATTCCTTATTTTATGCTACACCCCCCCTGAGTAGAAAGTAAATTGTGTATAAAATAACATTTCCAATTTGACTACTGCCATCTTTGGCTCACGGCTCTAATTTGCCAAGAAAAACAATTACCTTTGAATGCTATTATTTCTTGAGAATAGCATAACAGGATTGTTTCTTAAGGTAAATGATAACAGGAAACCACAAAAGACAAGCGACATTAGAAATTTCACACCCAGGAAATGCAGACTTTCAGAGACATCTCAAATTATTTTGTGGAGGTGAATTTTGTTCTATGAATACGGGATTTTTTTTATCTGATCATGTTACCTCCCTTATTTTCTCCCTCTAAATTGAATACAGTTGCTGTTAAAACAACTTGTCTCCTGTTTCAAATATTTTTAGATGACCAGAAGCTATTTCATATCTCATTTCCTAAAAGAAATAATTCTTTCCATTGCAATATTTCTTAGAGAAACCTATTTGGTTCAATTGCACAAATACCAACGTAGTCTAATCCCTTCATCCCTGATCCAAGAATGATCAGAATAAGCTCCACACTGGGCCCCCAGCCTGCGCTCTCCTGACTCTAGGAGACAGTGTTGTAGGCAGAGGTTAAGTGGTCTGGAGCCAGACCTCCTGAATTCAAGTCTCAGTTCCACAGGACAGAAGGTAGGCACATGACTTCACCCTCCTGTTCCTCAGCTGGCTCATCTTGAAGGCGGGTGTGGTAGAGCATACGTAATTGGCCCTGGGACTGTCCAGACCCTTTTCTTCTTTGTACCTCAGTGCTGTTTCTCCGGGTCACATGGCAACTGAGTTCAGTGGGGAATAAGGAGGCAATAATGGGAGAGTGGAGAGTAAGAGCAAGGCAAATGCCCCGGTCCTTCTCACTCCCAGCAGGTGCTCCGGCAGGGGCTGTGAGTGACAACAGATTCCCAGTGCTGCTTATCTCAGGTGATTCCATATTCCTCGTTACTTCCCCTGCAACTCCATTACTTATGTAAATAACTTATTAAATTATAGCACCCCCTGTTTTAGATATTGGAGGTAAGATCTTCTTGGTCAGAACTTTGGATCTTTAAGTCAGATCTGATTAGATCCTCAGCAATCCAGAACCACACAGTGTTACGGCAGACTTACACAATAAAGCAGAGAGAACAGAACTTGAGAGTTGACAAATATTTGTGATCATTAAATATTTTTATATATTTTTGTTCCACTAAATAATTAGAAATTCCCTGAGCTTCACTCTTCTGGGGATACGATTAAATTCACATCGACTTTAATACTCAAATTCCACAAGCTGAGTTACTTCACCTGTGAGAACTCAGAACACTAAAAATCGTCCTACTTCTTGATATTTCTGAAGTTTTCAAAGATGAATCACATACAAGCATATTTTGGAGGTCCATGGGAAAATGGAATTCATGGATAAGCTTATTTTCATACAAATTAATTTTGAAATACATGCATAGTTTATCCATAATATATATTTTCCAAAAAGCTTTTTGAAGGCCATCAAGTGTATGGATTTCAAAATTATTTGCACCAAAATAAACACATCTTTGATTTCAGTTTTCCATTAATTAAACAGGTTTACTCCTCCACTGTAAAATTCATAATGTAGCATTAACACTTAACATCCACGCTTATCAGCTCCCTATGGCTGCCATACCACACTGACACTGAGTCGTTACCACAATGGAAATTTATTCCTTCACGGTTCTGAAAGACAGGCATCTAAAACAATGGTGTCACACTCCTTCTGAACACTCTAGGGAGGACTGTATTCTTACACTCCTTAGCTTCTGGCATTGCCAGCAGTTCCTAACACTCCTCACCTTGTAGCTCCATCCCTGCAATGTCTGCACTCAGCATCACATGGCCCTCTTCCCTCTGTGTGCAAATCTCCCTCCACTTGTAGCAATGAGGGCCAGACTATAGTCTTAACTTGATTACATCTGCAATAACTGTCTTTCCAAATGAGATACATGGCATTAGGATTTCAATGTATCTGTCTGAGAAACCATTCAACTCACAACACACATCTTACCTGTATGATGTTAATTACATGATGCCTAAAGCAAGTAATACTACATTCATTTCAGAAATGAGAAGGCTGAATTAGAGAAGGTAACAGAATTACCCAGCGGTAGGCATCTGCCACAGCACTAAAGAGCTGCTTCGAATGCCTGCATCCCATACTGAAGTGCCTGGGTTTGAGTACCGGCTCCACCCTCCTTTCCAACATCATGATAATGTGCACCCTGGGAGGCAGCAAGTAAAGGCTCAGGTACCCGGGTCTCTACCACCCATGTGGGAAACCTGGATTGGGTTCCTGGCTCCTGGCTTTGGCCTGGCCATGGCTGTTGCAGGCATTTGGGAAATAGATAAAGATAGGATCTCTCTCTCTCTCTCTCTCTCTCTCTCTCTCTCCTTCCTTCCTTCCTTCCTTCCTTCCTTCCTTCCTTCCTTCCTTCCTTCCTTCTTTTCAAATAAATTAATTTTTATAAAGGGTTCTTTAAGGAGGTAGAGAACTATCCTAAATAATATGATTATTGTCAATTCAGAATTTTTGAATTCAGGTTTTCTGGATCCAAGCCTACTTCCTTTCAAATTATACCAGCATCCCATATGAGTCAAGTCCTGGCTGCTCCACTTTCAATCCCACTGCCTGCTAAATTCTTCTGGGAAAGCTGGGGGAGATAGCCCAAATGCTTGGGCCCCTTCACCCATGTTGAAGACCTGGATGGAATTCCTGAATCCTGGCCATTTGGGGAGTGAACTCTCTCTCTCTCTCTCTCTCTCTCTCTCTCTCTCTCTCTGTGTGTGTGTGTGTGTGTGTGTGTGTGTCAAAATGTGCCTTTCCCTCAGAATGAGCCCTTAAGGCATTCAGATCTGGCTAAAAAGCCCATGAGAGTATTTCAGGCATGGAAACAAAGACACTGTGGCAAAAAAAAAAAAAAATGACCTAAATGAAATGACCTAAGTGAAAAATGACCTAAGTGAAATCCCAGCAGAAAGAATGGGCCAAAAGAGGAGGTATGTTTCTCTGAAGGGAGGAGAGAACTTCCATTTTGACTATGGCTTTGTCTAAATAAGATCAGAGTTGGCGAACTCAAGAGGCTTCCATAGCCTTGGCAGCTCATGACAAGAGCCTCGGGCGATTACTGACTTCATAAATAAGAGTGTCAATTGTTAAATCAACAACAGGAGTCACTGTGCACTTACTCCCCATGTAAGATCTCTGTCCTTCGTGTGTTGTACAACGTGAATTAATGCTACAACTAGAACTCAAACAGTACTTTATACTTTGTGTTTCTGTGTGTGTTGAAATCTTTACTTAGTATATTCTAAATTGATCTTCTATATATATAGTTGAAAATGAATCTTGATGAAGAATGGGATGGGAGAGGGATTGGGAGATCAGATGGTTGCAGGTAGGAGGGTGGTTATGGGGAGGGGGGGAAGCCACTATAATCCAAATGTTGTACTTTGGAAATTTATATTTATTAAATAAAAGTTAAAAAATAAAAAAGAACAAAATGTGCCTTTCAAATAAATAAAATAAATCTTAAAAATAAATAAATAAAACCTTTTAATTCAATGAGAACAGCAAGCTTAGGGCTTGGTTTTTAAGTTCCTGAGAGATCATCAAGCCCTACTATGTGCTGATAGATTAAAACAGCCAAACAAAGGCTCAGAAGGTAGACTTATCCTATATGAACTGGCTGTTACTGAGAAGCAACTGCAAAACCTCAGTGACATAAAACAGTAGGCATTTATTGCTTATGTATCTGGAGTCACCAGAGTTAATTATGCAAATCTAGTCCATGGCTGGGATCACTCACATCTCCGGATTAGCTGACTGTTTTCTGAGCTAGGCTGAACTCACATGATTTCAGCTCACCGTTGGTCCATATGGCCTTCTTCCTTTCCCTGAGACCAGCAAGGTAGCCTGGGCTTGTTTTCACAGAAGTGGTAGAGGTTCAAGGAGAAGATGAGTCTAATAGGAAACCCCACTTTCGTCTGTTTGCTTGCATTCACTGCCATGCAACATCCCTGGCTCATCCCATTGACAGGGGCAACGCACATAATACGGTGATTTTCTCTTCTGACTTCGAAACTCTTTCTCTGCTTTGTTTCACTTTTTATAATTTGCATAAAAACAGTAAAAAATTAAAACAGTGCAATCTAACCCTTTAATTCACCTCATTGATTGATAATATATAAAATTCTAATATTATAAAATTATTAAGCTAATATAGATAAAAGATTATGATTGCTACTACTGTTGTAGTCAATTCATGCATTTAGAAAGAAGTATCTAGGGAAAATAATGTCAATGGAACTGTTAGAAAGATTCATAATCCCTTTTCTGCAATTCTAAGATCCAAAAAGCCATGAAACTGAAAGTTCCTTGTAAAGTACTTGATGACAAAACCTGACTTGACCTGAGGATCCTATTACCAATTACTGTGAATGTGCTCCATTTCACTGCAGAAAGATTGGAATGTGGTTTACAGGTACTCTGTCAGTCCCTGGTATGTTATGTGATGTGTGGTATACATACAATATATTTCCAAAATCCAAAAATTCACATAAATTTCTGATATCAGTGGTTAAGGCCTTGCTACAAAGGATTATGGGCTTATAGCGCTCCCTCAGATTCAATGATAAGGTAACAGTAACAATTCTGCTAATAATAATATGGCCAGGGTCTCCAAAGCTACTGTTTTCACATGTCTATTGTGCACCTGCTAGCTTCGTGTGACTCCTCCGTGCACTCTTGCTTCACTTCATCCTCAGACAACTCCATGAAGAAGTTTTAATTTTGATCTCCTGCATTTTACTTTGGATTAACATAAAATATTTGTCTGTTTTATGGGATGTATTATAATATGTCAACACATACACGCAGCATAAACTAATCATACCAGGCAATTAGCCCTTCCATTTCCTTCATGGCAAATTATAGCTCCCCTACTCCTCTGTGGGAGACCACAAACCATTACCTTCATCAGACTGGGTTTTTGTATCCATTATCTATTCTCTGCTCATCTTTTCTCCCTCAATCCATCCCACTCTCTAGTAATGAGTGTTTCAGATTTATATTAACTCCTTTTGTAAATATCTCTCTCTCTCTCTCTGTATATATATATATATACATATACACATGTTTTATATATAAACATAATATATATTGTACGTATGTTAACTTTCATACATGAGAGAAAAACATGGTGTTTGTCTTTCTGTGTCGCTTATTTCACTTATCTTTTTTTATTTTTTAAAGATTTTATTTATTTATTTGAGATGTAGAGTTACAGACAGGGAGAGAGAGAGACAGAGAGAAAGGTCTTCCTTCTGTTGGCTCACTCCCCAGATGGCCGCAACAGTTGGAGATGCACCGATCTGAAGCCAGGAGCCAGGAGTGTCTTCTGGGCCTCCCACGTGGGTGCAGGGTCCCAAGGACTTGGGCCATCTTCTACTGCTTTCCCAGGCCACAGCAGAGAGCTGGAATAGAAGAGGAGCAGCTGGGATTAGCAGCATATGGGATGCCAGTGCTGCAGGCAGAGGATTAACCTACTGCGTCACAGCACCAGCCCCTATTTCATTTAACAAAATGATCTTCAGATACATCTATTTTGCTGCAAATGACAGGATTTCATTTTTCTTATGGCTGAATAATATTCCATTGTGTACAGAAGCATCATTTTCTTTCTTCTTCTTTTTTTTTTTTTTTTTTTGACAGGCACAGTGAGAGAGAGAGACAGAGACAAAGGTCTTCCTTTTGCCGTTGGTTCACCCCCGCAAGTGGCCGCTAAGGCTGGCGCCTTGCGGCCTGTGCACTGCACCGATCCGAAGCCAAGAGTCAGGTGCTTCCTCCTAGTCTCCCATGGGGTGCAGGGCCCAAGGACCTGGGCCATCCTCCACTGCACTCCCAGGCCACAGCAGAGAGCTGGCCTGGAAGAGGGGCAACCGGGACAGAATCCGGCACCCTGTCCGGGACTAGAACCCGCTGTGCCGGCGCCACAGGTGGAGGATTAGCCTAGTGAGCCACAGCGCCAGCCGAAGCATCATTTTCTTTTTTCATTCATCCCTCCACAGGCACCTAGGTTAATTTTGGAACTGGCCTATTGTGAATAGTGCTGCAATAAACATTAGAGTGCAGGTATTTCCTTCATATTCTGATTTCATTTCTTTCAGATACATACCCAGAAGTGGGATAGCTGAATCGTATGGTAGATCAATCTTTAGTTTTTTGAGGCAACGCCACTGTTCTCCATAATGCCTATATATTAATTTGCATTCCCAACCAGAATGTATCAGAGTTTCCTTTTTCCCCACATTTTGGCCAAAATTTGTTTGGTTTGTTTATATTTTTGATAAGAGCCACTCTAATTGAATGGTCAACTGAACTTGTGTTTTTTATTCGCATTTCCCAAGTGGCTGGTAATATTTATCATTTTCTTATGTTTGTGTTGCCTGTTCTATTTTTTTCTTTTAAAAATATCTATTGAAATCCTTTGCATATTTCATAACTGGGTTGTTTTTATTGTTGATTTTTTTAGTATCCTTATATATTCTGGATATTAATGCTTTGCCAGAAGAATAGCTTGCAAATATTTTCTTACATTCTGTCAATTGTCTCTTCTCTCTGCTCTTTCTTTTCTGTGCAGAATCCCCCAAGTTTGCTACAACCCCACTTGTCTATTTTTGTTTTGAATTGTACTTTAAGGCTCATATTCAATAAATTGGCACCAGTGCCAGTGTACTATAGTGTTTCCCCTATGGTTTCAAAGTAGTTTCATAGTTTCCAATCTTATGTTTAAAACTTTGACATATATCAAGTTTACTTTTCTATAGGGTGTTATTTAGGAGTCTTGATTCAGAATTCTGCATGTGGAAGTCCATTTTACACAGCACCATTTACTGAAGAGACTGTCCTTTCTCCAAGGAATGTTTTTGGCACTGTTGTCAAAGATAAATTGGCTATGTGTGTGGATTCATTTCTAAAATCTCTAATCTGTTCCATTGGTTTATGTATTTGTTTTTATGCCAGTACCATGCCATTCAGTTACCAGAGCTCTGTAGTAAGTCCTGAAGTCTAGCATTGCAGTGTCTATTTCTTCAAAAAAGGCATGGAGGGACGGTACTCCCTATGCCTAGAGGCAGGTGCACCTATTTTGGTGATTTTAGGGGCTGGATCTCCATGCGGCTCTGCACCCTCTTGTCACTGTAATGTATGGCACTGAATGGTCTAGGGTGCTTGGGTCATTCTTGCTCTGCTGGGTTCACTTGTACTCAGGAGGTTGCAGTAGTCCTTGATAGAGCGGATGTCTTTGCAGGCAAAGGCCTGAAGATTTGCCACAGCTCTGTCTCCTAAGGGACTATAAAGCCCCCCCAGTGACTGCGTCCTCAAGATGATGCCACACTGCTACAGCCCATGCTCAGTCGATTGTGTGAGGCCCTTCTCTGAATCAATGAGGCCATGAATCATGCAGGTAGATGTTCTTTTAGATCTGCCAGTCTATGGTGGCAACGATTGCCCAAGTAGGGTGCTCCTGCTGACAGCTCTACTGAGGCTTTCCTTCTCATCCTTTCCCTGTAACAAGGATTCCCGCCAGCCATGCTGCAGACACAGTTCCCAGAGAATTCTGTTCTCTCTCTGTTGCTGTCATTGGTCTGGATATCCTACCGGGTTCCTGTTACTCCCTTGCAGAGTACCATGCTCTTGCTCAAGCGCTCATCTCAAAGCGCAGCTTTACTCGTGTTGTTTTGGTTCTTTTACGTGGAGGGGGAGGAGGAGGAAAACACTGGGCACCTGTGTTCAGCTGCCTTGGATCTTTCCTATGAAGAATCCTTTCTATCTCAGCTTTGTAGATGAAGGAACTGGTGTTCTGAGAGAAGAAATATGACCACAGCCACTCCATGGCCAACAGTGGAGTCAGCTTCCATGAGACTTCATGGGCTATGTGAGCAACAAGCATTTGCTGGCTTTTCAATTAATCTTGATTCTGTGATTATGATGACGAGGGACAAACATGCCCATGATTCCTGACACAGGCAGAACCCACGCCTGTATGTCTTACCTGGCCCTTAGCTCTGAGAAGCCATGCGAGTCACTTCGTGAGTTGGTGACATAACACTCTTAATGTTGGATGTTCTAATCCTCTTTGCCTTTTAGAAAAGAGAAGGATCTCATTTCAGGCACGCCGCTTTCCATAGAGCATCTTCTTTAACCTTCCCACATAGATCTTGGTAAGTTTTGCTGTTTTAGTTTTCAGGGTGAAGCTGACCACAGAAGTGTTCTCAGAGTTGTTTAGAAAGAAATCACTGTTGGGGCCGGCGCCGTGGCTCACTTGGTTAATTCTCCACCTGCGGTGCCAGCATCCCATATGGGCACCGGGTTCTAGTCCCAGCCGCCCCTCTTCCAGTACAGCTCTCTGTTGTGGCTCAGAAGGGCAGTGGAGGATGACCCAAGTGCTTGGGCCCCTGCACTCACGTAGAGACCAGGAAGAAGCACCTGACTCCTGGCTTCGGATCAGTGCAGCACCGGCCATAGTGGCCAGTTGGGGAGTGAACCAACAGAAGGAAGACCTTTCTCTCTGTCTTTCTCTCTCACTGTCTATAACCCTACCTGTCAAATAAATAAAAAAAAATAAATTTTAAAAAAAGAAAGAAATCACTGTTTATTAGATAACAACATAATATGGAGCACTATTTAATAAAGTGCAAGCAACTAATGAATGGCATCAGATTTATGGAGTTTTCTCTCTCTGTCTCTCTCTCTCCTTCTTTCTCTCTCTCTCTTCCCCAGAGAATTCCAGTTCTAGACAGTTTGAGATACTCTGGCTGGGTGAAACAGATATAGACGATGAAACCAAACAACCAAACATTAAAATCTAGACCCCCATCATGTACTCTCTGTGTGACCCTAGCTAAGTTACTTCTCACTGAGACTGTTTTCTTTCTATGTATAAGGTGGGGACCCTTGCCTTCCCAGCCACACAAGTAGTTGTGGAGAGTAAAGGACCTAGCACATGGGTGCTTTCAGCATGTGATAAGATAGATATTTAGTAGAGATGAATTAAAAAAATAAAATTAATAGATGTTAAGCAGATGAAGAAAATAAAACCTATTTGACTTGTGTCTGTTTCCTATAGTGGTTGTGCTACTGAGCCTGGGTGTTGCTTTTTCTACATTTTCCCCAATTCTTATTTGTTGACTTAACTTGGAGGGGTCATACTTGGAGACAAAATATCTCTCTTGTACATAAATGCTCCTTTATTTAAACTTGGATATTAGTTCACACAAAAACATCACCAAATGAGATAAAAGAGGATGTCTTCAGTCACTGATGGTACAAATTGGCATTTCCAAGTAAGATAAACTTGTGGAAAATTCCAAAGCTAAACCAAACCAAGTCTTACCTCTTCAAAATGCTATTTTACGTCTAGAAAAGACCTTTGAGAACAATTAACTTTTTCATACAACTGGATGCATGCCTCTTGCCTAAGATAGTCTCTGTGTTTTATCATACGCAAGACAGTAAAAACACCAAATTCTCAATCCCAACAAGTCTATTTCTGTGGTTGGCTTTGACTACTTCGAAAGATTTCTATGCCCATTTTAGAAGTATATAATGTATTCCAAAATAACTTACATTTAATTCATGTAGTAGAGAAGTATTGCATTCTATTCATTCATTTTTGTTGTGTAAGTTAAGTTGAGCTGATAATATCATTGCATTTATTGAGTGGGGGAATTGAGTTCTTAAGGCCAAAGCTTCTGGAAGTCTGTAGGCCTCATATCTCAGGTGCCGGATCATCTGCCCATATGTGTAGAGTAGTCCCTCCTTATCCATGGGTTACACACTACAGGACCTCCGTGGATCCCTGGAACTCTGAATATTACATATATTCCAGGGATAAATAAAACTTTTATATATATATATATATATATATATATATATATATATATCTTGGGATATATAAATTTTTTCCCTATACATACAGGGCTATGGTAATATTTAACTTATAAACTACGGACAGTATGAGATTAACAACCACAATTAATAATGACATAGAACAATTATAATAACATAGTATGAGTTTATTCAAAACAAATGGATTATTTATTTCTAAAATTTTCCATTTAATATTTTCAGACTACAGTTGACTCACTGGTAACAGATCACAGAATGCAAAGCCATGGATAAATGGAACAACTGTGTAAGTTAACTTCAAGTCTCCAAATATGTGTTGTTTTGTTTCTTCATTTGTTTGTTTCAGTTTATTTTTGACAACTTCATATTCATCTAGAGATTTTTCTTGCTTATATTTTAGAGAACATATTTCATCAAGGGAACATTTCATTCCTTTCATTACTGAAATGGCAAGTGCCTTCATTTGTTTTATTTCAGAGAATTGGGCTAGAAATCCCCAAGGATAGAATTAATTCCATGCACAGTCTGGGACTAACAATTCCTGGCTATTAGGGTGAAACTGTTACAAGAAGCTAGCATTTCAGAATCTCTGTCCAGACTTCACTGTGGACCGCAACTCAGACCTCACTTCTCAAAGTCTTCCTTCTTACTACAGCAATGCTTGCTACCTAACAAAGATTTTGGAATATTGTATGGAGAGAGCATTTGAAGAAGTGGAAAAGAGAAACATTCCAATCTTCACTCAGAGGTCTGTGTGACATGTTTAAAAAGAAAGAAAGAAACAAACCAAGAACAGCAGTTGTGAATCCCACATGCCTGGGTTAGAACCCTAGCCCCTCTATTCCCATACCAACCAACTGTGCCATGTTAGGCTGCTCTGCTCAACTTCCCCATGAAAGAGGTAGAGAAGCCTTCTGCAAAGGCATGCCATGAAGAATAACAATTCAGTGTGTAGTTGGCATGTATCAGCATATAGTGTGCATCAAATATGTTATTTCCTCTCTGGGCCCCTTTCTCTCCTGCCGTCCCAGGGCTATAAATGCTCGTAGAATGTGCTGGCTGAGATCCTGTGATCTTTCCTGAAATGACCTAAGCATCATCTCTGCCACTTACTTGCTATGTCATCTTGAAAGTTAACTTGGGGCCAGCGCTGTGGCACAGCAGGTTAAAGCCCTGGCCTGAAGCGCCGGCATCCAATATGGACACTGGTTCTAGTCCCGGCTGCTTCTGTTCTGATCCAGCTCTCTGTTATGGTCTGGGATAGCAGTGGAAGATGGCCCAAGTCCTTGGGCCCCTGCACCCACATATGAGACCCGGAAGAACCTCCTGGCTCCTGGCTTCAGATTGGCGCAACTCCAGCCATTGAGGCCATCTGGGGAGTGAACCAGCAGATGGAAGGGCTCTCTCTCTGTCTCTACTTCTCTCTGTTACTCTGGTTTTCAAATAAACAAAATAAATCTTAAAAAAAAGAGTTAACTCACCTCTTGGCTTCCTTACCTATAAAATATGGATAATAATAGTAACTACTTCACAAGGTTGTTGGAGAAGCCCCGGGCTAGGCACTGGGCATAGCACAGAGTAAGTGTGTAAGAAGTGTTGGCTATCATCATCATCATCATCACCCTCTACACAAAGCCTTCTACCCTTTTGGGAACTGTGTTTTAGGCCAGAAGCACCAGCACAATATTTAACACAGCATTGCCTCAATGTACATTGCATCAAAAGCTTTTCCAAAATCAGGTTCTAAATTATAGCTGCAGATTACCTACTAAAAGGATCTACTTCATTAGTTGCAAGCTCCAAAAGAAGTCAGAGCATTTTTTTTACAAATCTGTCCCCTGTATTCAGATGCCCGACACCCGGAGTTCATACTGTATTTAAAACAATATAAAACAAAACACAAATTATTTCAGCAATGCTTAGCAGTATTGTAGAAAAAAATATCAAACTTTTTGCTTGGTCAGGCCTTCAGGATCAAAGGCAATCTACAGCATCCTGAAGTTTCCTACCATAACCTCAGGACTAATAAAGTCACTTTTCTCCATGGGGATTGTGTTTTGAGCAAGGATTTGAAAGAAGCCTGGTTTTGCAAGGCTTTGCTCTTTATTAACACAGATTTCAGTCTTGATAAGCAAGAAAAGGGACACAAAGCTTATGCTTTTTGAAAAGGCTAATCCAGCACCTGGTCCTGAAGTGGTCTCTCCCATGTGATGCAATCTGTGAGTTCACTGATTCTATAGCTTGATAAGTAGGGTCTCCTGCAATGGAGAGAAGGGGCAATGAGCCCAACAGACTTGTAGAGGTGTCCCGTTGATGGCAGGAACTCTGCAGAAAGTCCAGCCCTGCCCTACCTTACCTCTTCCCTAACCTAGGATATCAGATGGGTCTCAAATTCTGCAAATGCCAATATCTTTGCAACCTTTTTTACTTTTTTCTTGACTAATGGCCATTTCTGGCACTAGCAACAAATATAAGCTTAACAAGTACGTTCACTGAGCACTAATTAGTCTCATGCTGTACCAAATGGTTATATTTTTTAATCTCCACAATTTAGTGATACTATTATCAGATTTTTTAACAGATGAGAAAACTGAGGTTACATTATTTTGCAAATGTCACACAGCTAGTTAGCAAATAAGCTGTGACTAGACCCCAAGAAATGCCCCTCGAATGCATATGTGATGGATTCTCATACTGGCAAAAAATCCATTTTTGCACTTAGGCCTAGAAAGACATGTGAAATTAATGCAACTGAAAGCCAGTTGCCTCTCCTCACTAAATGACACTGCAACAATGTCATTTCATTGATTAAAAACAAGAAGGACATGCCAAGTGCTTCCTAACTAAGTGAAAACATCAGTGTCCATGGACATAATTTCAGTCAGAACTGAAGTGCACCCAGTGTTGCAAAAGCAGAATTATTGAGAATGTATCTGAAGGGACCAGAAGCTCAAACCTCAAACTAGGACAGAGAGAATGGAAGGTCCTCTGAGCTCCAGGCCCCTTCTGTCCACCTTTCCCTTGCAGACAACACCTCCAGTGTCCTTCCACCTTTGTCAAAAAGCTTCCATATTGCCTTTCTTCCCATTGTCTGTATTTCTGAGCCTGTCCTTCCTTAACAAATCTTGAGTGCCAGATAACCATGGAGGGAGAAAGGTATAGAGATGGGTGGTGACTTATGATGGAATCTCCCCAAGGCCACGCTTTAAGGTTGGGACAGCATGAAAATTCTTATTGGTGCTGGTGACTACCATCAGTTGAGTGCCAGGCTCTAGGTCAAGTGCTCATGCTAGGTAGGAAGTCAGAAATTGAGTCTATGTGTGCATAAGAAAGGCCTAAAGACCAGCACCTACTGCGGAAGCTCCAGAAGCCCAGCATCTTGGCTTCAAAGTCCTGCCCATACCCTGATGACCTCCCAGGTGGTCCCAGCCCTTCCCCCAAGGAAAGCTCCCAGGAGAATTCTCTCTCCTCAGCACCAAAGGGGTTACCTGACCTGATGACATAGGGTAATAAAACCTTCTCAGATGCCCAAAGGGAAGCCCCCCTACTATGCCTGGCAGCCAGCAAACCCTTCCACCAGGACTCTCCATCCTTTGTCCTGGAGGAGAGGGGAAAGTGGGTAAACAGACTCCCTTTTAAGGGAGTTTTTTAAACCTAGGGAATCCAAACGACTGTGCACTCAGCCGTCTGCTCTCTGGTGGCCTTCCCAGGTGTATTCTCTCCATTCAACCATATAACCTTGTTCTCCCTCAGTCCGAGCAACTGGGCTCTCTCTCTGTCCCTTCCATTCTGACATATGCCCTGTCCCCAATAAAACCTTATCACTCCACTCTGTCTCACGCCTGAATTCTTTCCTGTGTGGCCTTCCTTCTGGTAACATTTCCACTTACAATCTCCATTTGATCCACTCCCTACCCTGTCAAGTAGGTGTTATTTATCTAATTTTGTTACCGGAGAAATTTCAGGGTTCTTGTCTTTACGCAAGAAAGAATTCAGGCGTGAGACAGAGAGTAGTGGGAGGTAAAATAGCAAGGTTTATTAGGGAAGGGACATCCGTAAGGATGGATGGGCACCCCTCCAGGCAGAGCCTGAGAGACTGGGGGTGGGGGGAAGGAGCGAGGTTACATGTTGAGAGGAGAGATTACACCTGGCCAGACCAGGCGGGCGGCTCGGCAGAGAAGCAGAGGGCTGAGTGCGCAGTCTGGTTGAGGCCCGGGTTTTTAAGGAGATGGGTCTTTGTCTTCACATATCTCCTCCTGAAACAAAGAATTTTATGGCTGTAAATACTAAGAAGCTCCTATCTGAGTTTTTCCTTGAAGGTATCAGACAGGAGGAAGCCTAGCTGACGCCATCTTGGGTTCAGAGGAAGGGTGAGCAGGGCCCCCTAGAGAATGGGGATCCAGAGCAGGGTGTTTGAGATGCAGATTCTGGGCTGCATCTGGGAGACTGTGGAGGATTTGTCAGGCAGAAGGGATGGGGATCTCCGCCTGGCAGGTTATCAGGTAGAAGGGGGCAGGGCAGGATGCGAACACTGGGCTGCCCCTGAAGCATTATCGGGATAACTTTGAGATGTAGATGCATATGCTGGACATAGAAGTCCTCTCCGGAGGCCTTTGTCACACACACATAAGCTCATACCTAACTTCCTGCCTAACAATTTTAGAAGTGCAGCAACTAAAACTCAGAGAGATTTAAATAACTGGCCCAGAGGTGGCCAAGCCAGAGTCAAAGAAACCAGCTCTTGCTAGCCTGGCAGAGATGGGAGTCTGTGCTCTGGATATTGGTAGCTCCCTGTATTCTCAGAGAAGCAGGACACAACACAGCAGCCAGGGGAATTCCCAGCATCAGGAGCTACTCAGGCCTTTGTTCTGAGAAATGGATACTACCGCTTTCGTCTGGTGTTGCTAAGATTCCGATTCTCAGGGAGGGAGTCAGACTCCTATCTTGGCTAGGGAAAGGCAGTACACTTAGATTTATATTCCTACCAAGACAGACCCCAAAAGGGACAAGATAATCCCCCAGGGAAAGTCACAGACTGTTAGAAGAATGTAAAATACCACCTGCCTCCTTGGTATTCCTAAGTGGCAGGAACAGGATTCAAATCCAGCTTCTTCTGATAACAAAGCCAGAGCACTTTTCATCATGTTTTGGAGGACTTGGGAGCAAGGAGTAGGCTAGCTCTTATGAATTCCCAAGAACTCAGCATCTTTAACTAGAGCGACAAGGACCAGAGCCATGCTGGACACAGGATAAGAACTTGATAAACGCCTGATGTATGACTAAATATAAAAAAGAATGTAAGAAAGTCAGGGACGCTGAGAGTCTGACTCCTCTTCTCTCTACCTCCCTTCCTCAGGGGAACAGAGCCTCTTTGTCAACCTCAAAGCTTATCTGTCTGAACCATGCATTGCCTGAGGGTCTGAATGCCCTCCTTTTCTTTATGAAACAAAGACATGGCCAGGATGGCCTCCGTGGGACTGGACAGTGGTGGCCTATCTGATCAACATGATCAGTGTGGCTCTTGGCAGACATATGCAGAGGAATTTCTCCTTGTGAGTGGACCGTGCCCCTCTACTGCCTCCTTGATTTCTAAGGCAACCTGGATGATTCTGAGAATAAAGTGCAACAAATCTGGCATCCTGTACTCGCCTCCTAATTCAGAATCTCAGAATCCCCTGAAAGAAGCAGACTGAAAGAGGCCTGCTGTTTTGGTAAAAGAGACAAGAAAGGAAGATCCTATAATTGGGGGTTAGTTGGAGAACGCCATTATCAAGATCGGAGTTCTCTCTGTTGGAATCTCCCTGGCTCTGGAGATGAAGGAGGAGACTTTTCATCTTTAAAGCATTACATGGGTTTGATGTAAAAAATAAATACTGGAGGAGCCATAGCTTTTCTGTCAACCCCATTGATCCTGTGACCAATGGCATTCACAGGGTCATATATCATTGGAGTTGGAGCAATTTGATGTTCGTTTAGGCTCAAAATGAGACTTTGGCCATAAGATTAAGAGGCTAGGCAAACTGTTAAGTTCATTCTTATCATTTGCAAGGTCAAGCTCCTAGAGGGATAATACAAACTAACTCATTGCTGAAAGAATAAGAAAGCCGCTATGATGAACAAAGATGTAGAAGCCTAGAAATTATCAACACTTCTCAAAAAAGCTGAAAATTTTGCAGGGTAAGAATGCGATTTTAAAAAGAACCAACTGTATTCCTATAGGAAACTCCAAGCAAAACTCATATGAAATATTTTATTTTATGACTATCATGTCAAAGGTTAATACGTCGTTTTTTTGTGTGTCTCTACCATAGACCCTTATAATAACAATCCAGATGTCTTCTTTCTTGTGAATTAAAAAGTGTATGTTGACTCCTCATAGAAAAGAAGCAATAGTGCTCAGTAACCTTGAACATGAATTTTCCTTAAACTTCAAAGACATTTCAAGTTCTGCCGTTTTTGTTTTGTTTTGCTTGTTTTAACAATTACAACTGTAGGTAGGGAGTATATATAATATGTGACTCAGATTACCTAAAAGCCATTACTTTTTTGTCATGCACTTTTATCCAATCTCACAACACGAGGTATATGCCTGATGCACCAACCATTACAGCCATAGTGACTAAGCTCCATTATGAACTTCCAACTAAGGAAAAACTGGAGAATTTCTCATATCCTGTAATTCATAAAATGCTAAAATTCTTACTCTTTCTTTCTATGTGGGACAAACAGACAATGTTGCAACTCAAAATAATTCAAAGCATAAAGTCTAACAGAAATAATCTCTCTTGAGTTGATATTAACTCTGATTACTTGAAGTTTGGAAGGCCAGAAATGTCAACGAGTAGTTTTTATTTAAAGGGAAATTTGGGCTGAGTTCTTGGATGTCTGCTTTTTGTATTAAAAGTTCTGTCTGGGTGCTTTGACATACAATGTTTTTTGTTTGTTTGTTTGTTTGTTTGTTTTTTTACAGGCAGAGTGGACAGTGAAGAGAGAGACAGAGAGAAAGGTCTTCCTTTGCCGCTGGTTCACCCTCCAATGGCCGCCACGGCCGCCGCGGCTGCCGCGGCCGCCGTGGCCGGCGCGCTGCGGCTGGCGCACCGCGCTGATCCGATGGCAGGAGCCAGGTGCTTCTCCTGGTCTCCATGGGGTGCAGGGCCCAAGCACTTGGGCCATCCTCCACTGCACTCCCGGGCCACAGCAGAGAGCTGGCCTGGAAGAGGGGCAACCGGGACAGAATCCGGCGCCCCGACCGGGACTAGAACCCGGTGTGCCGGCGCCGCAAGGTGGAGGATTAGCCTAGTGAGCAGCAGCGCCGGCCTGACATACAATGTCTTACTAACTTCTCACTGACATAGGCAAAATGAAGTTTTCAACAACAGCAGCAACAAAAACTGAGTCACTATTTAAGGGCTATCTTAACTAATGTCACAGTGGCCCATTTAATATTTATCTTGGCTAAAGTTTTAAAAAATGACGTAGCTACACAGGATTCATTCTTTCAACAGACACATAGTAACTTTGTGCCGTGAGCCGGCTTCTTCTATCAGACACAGAGAATACAGGAATATACAAGAATTCTCTGCTATCCAGGGTTTACATGCACGAGGCAAAGCAGCAGAATGGACCTCTTACCAACTAACTAGTACAACCATTCCTGTTCTGCAAAGAGCACTGAAGAAAACAAAATTCATTAGTGACAAAATATGTAATATTTGATACATACATGCTTTGATGAACTAAGCCTTCATTTTGGTTTTCATGTTTTAAAACTTGTTTTATAAACTATCATTTCCCTTTCTTGTCCTTTTAGACATTTATTGTACTTTTATGAGTTTAATAAGCACAAACTATGACTATTTCTTCTGGGACAGACTGTCTGAGTCAGGGTAACCTCAAAGCACATTAATAATTTTTCCTCTGGGTTTGTGTCCAAATAAGCTAAGATAAGAGTTTCAGACTCAACGATTAAATCATACAAATTTAATCGCAAGATTTGCTTTTGCAAATAATGCAGCATAACTAAAAACACAAATTTCCACTATGCTAGATAGTATACATCTTTTTAAAAGATTTATCTATTTATTTTGAAAGTCGGAGTTACAAAGAGAGAGAGACAGAGTGAGAGAGTTGATCTTTCATCTGCTGCTTCATTCCCCAGATGGTTGCAACAGCCAACACTGAACCAGTACAAAGCCAGGAAGTACAAGCTTTATCCAGGTCTCCCACGTGACTGTCAGGGTCCCATATATTTTGGACATCTTTTGCTGGTTTTCCCAGGCACACTAGTAGGGAGTGGTATTAGAAGTAAAGCAACAGGGACATGAACCAGCACCCATATGGGATGCCAGTATCGAAAGCAGTAGCTTTACTCACTACACCAGAATGCCAGACCTGACAATAAACCTTTTTAATGATTAATAAATTTTGAATACAGTGTTAAAAGCCCTTGGTACCAATATATTGAAATGGGGGCTGGTGCTATGGTGCAGTGGGTTAAAGCCCTGGCCTGAAGCATCGGCATCCCATAAGGGCACCGGTTCTAGTCCTGGCTGCTCCTCTTCCAATCCAGCTCTCTGCTATGGCCTGGGAAAGCAGTAGAAGATGGCCCATGTCCTTGGGCACTTGCATCCATGTGGGAGACCCGGAAGAAGCTCCTCGCTTCTGGTTTTGGGTCGGCGCAGCTCCGGCCGTTGGGGCCATCTGAGGAGTAAACCAGCGGATGGAAGACCTCTCTTTCTGTCTCTACCTCTCTCTATAACTCTGTCTTAAAAAAAAGGATTTGCTGAGTCCTTTCCATCTGCTAATCCTGTTAGCTACATTAGGTAATTTATCCTTACAACAACCTTGTGAAATAGGTATTAGTATCACCATTCACGGCAATGAAACCAAGGATCAGCTGATAAGTCAGTTGCTCGTGTGGCAGAAATGAGGTGTGAACACAAAAAACTGGACTGACTCCAGAAGTATTAACCTCTAAAAAAATAAAGATAATATATTAAAATGAAAATATGAAATAGCGGCAAAACAATCCAAGCTTAAGAATTGGAAATCTGTTCTGGGCCTATGTATAATAATCTTTAATCCAGGTTCTTGCCTCCACAGAAATAAGAATTCAGAGAATAGGCATCAACACAGGACACAGTGAGGGCAGGATTTACGTTAAAGAGAGAGAACGTGAACATGCATCCATGTGTGAATGTGGATCATCCACATGCAGAGATGCCATCACGCGTGTGCCAGAGAGAGAGAGGGAGGAGAGGGAACACTGGACATGCCCAACAGAAAAAAAAAGGAAAGAAAGAAAGAAAGAAAGAAAGAAAGAAAGAAAGAAAGAAAGAAAAAGAAAGAAAGAAAAGGGCCCATGCACATGATCAGTCTCCTTTATGAGATAGGGTGCTATGCCCTATTTAAATATTCAAATAGTGTGGTGTCTGGGTGGAGTTTAGTGTCCATGAGGCTTTCTGGTATTTCCATGTTGCCTTCACATGGAGATTAACTTCCACATGGCCATAATGGGTCCCCTCCTTCCTGGGCCCCCATGAGACATAGGTACATCATGGGAAAGTGGGCATATGAGATCGATAGGTAAATGCATACAGTTAAGTACAGGACTGGCAGAAATTCTAACACCCTGTCTTCTTCCCCCATATCAGGTTTAGGTTTGAACACGTCAAAGGGAAAAATCTCTCTTCATCACAGCAGAGTCCATGTCTTTCCCATTAGTGATGTTATCATCCCTTGGTAGACAGTTTTTATAATCATTATTTCTTATACTGACACAGAGTCTTCAAATTCTTTCATTGCTGTATTTATTAAAAGTAACCTTTGATCATTTTCACTAATAGAACACAAAAATTCTAGTAAAGGAAAATTCAGTCATAATCCATAAACCTAAATTTAGCCCGAGACTCAGTCACTATCAACTTCCTGGGCAAAGCTACTTAAAAAAAATAAAGAAATGCAAACTCAGATTCCTTTCCTTTGATTTTCACTGTCATGGAAAACCTTTAGTCTGTGAAGTGGCCTAAAGGCAGACAGAAAAAACAAGAGAAGCAAAATCTACTTAATCCACTGGCTGCATAATCAATTCCCAGGTTACAGCTGATAATGTTGTCACAGCCTCCAGGACTATTACTCAACAACAAAAAAAACCCTACAGTTCTCAGAAAGGTGAGCAAGTTCACTGTGCCAGAAAGAAAATGCAACTCAGTCTTCCCCAAATGCCTGCCTCTGCATGAAAGCATTTAGTCTCCTTCCCACAGCATTAGAGTGAGCGACGGGGGGCAAGCCTAGGAGAATCAGGTCTCAAAATACAAGAAAGACGGCCTCTCTCTGCGAGAACTGCTCTGGAGGCAGGCATTCAGCACAGTGGGTAAAGCCCTAGTGGGGCACCCCTGTTCCGTATCGCAGTGCATGGGCTTGAGATCAGGCATCATTCTGATTCCAGCTTCCTGAGAATGCACTCCCTGGAAGGCAGCAGCTGATGGCTCGAGTATCTGGGTCCCTGCTACCTCTGCCCTGGCTCAGCCCCTGCTACTGTGAGCATTTGGAGAGTGACCTCGATGGAGTTCTGGAGGCTGTAGAGCAGCCCGGCCCTGGTGGCCATCTTGGGGAGTGAATGAACAGAGAAGAGAAGATCTCTCTTTCCCTCTCTCTGTCTCTCTCTGTCTCCCTCTCTCTCCCCCCTTTCTGTCTCTGCCTCTCATTCTCTCTCTGTTGCTCTACCTTTCAAATAAATAAATAAATCTTAAGAAAAGAAAGAAAATGGCAGGTTTGTGGGTTGTATTCCTTGCTCTAGTCCTTCAACTTTTATTTGCCTTTTTTTTTAATTATCTATTTAATTGAAAGAGACAAAAGGCAAAGATCTTCCTTCTGCTCATTCCAAAGATAGCCACAACAGCCAGAACAGGGTCAGGCCAATGCCAGCAGCCAGGAGCCTCATGTGGGTCTCCCACGTGGCTGGCAGGGGCTCAAGTACTTGGGCCATCTTCCGCTGCCTTGTCAGGCACATTACCAGGGAACTGGGTCAGAAGTGGAGTGTCCTGGACTTGAACCGTTTCCCATATGGTATGCTGGTGTTGCAGGCAATGGCTTTACATATTTTGCCACAACTCTAGCCTCCCAATTTTTCTTTACATTTGAAAATATTCAAACTAAAAATATTGAGAAGGGGCCAGTGCCATGGCGCACTAGGTTAATCCTCTGCCTACGGCACTGGCATTCCATATGGGCACCGGTTCTAGTCCCAGTTGCTCCTCTTCCAGTCTGGCTCTCTGCTGTGGCCTGGGAAAGCAGTGGAGGATGGCCCAAGTCCTTGGGCCCCTGATTGGCGCAGCTCCAGCCTTTGCGACCACTTGGGGAGTGAACCAACAGAAGGAAAACCTTTTTCTCTGTCTCTCTCTCACTGTCTGTAACTCTATCTGTCAAATAAATAAATAAAATCTTAAAAAAAAGAAAAAAATTGAAAAAACACAAATATATTATGGTTTGCAATAGAGAAATACAGATATAACACCAATTATAAATCAAGATTAATGGAGTAATTGCCAAAATACCATGTTAGCTGTTTGCTGATTTATTGCAGTGTTAGGGAGACTGAGTCAGTGACTCATTCTGACTTGGGGAAAACAAAGACGTCACAGAGGAAGTGCTGGACACGTTCTTGAAGAGAAGATTTTAACATGCGAGCCAAGCCCTCCTATAGACGGGCAGCATCAGGAAAGACATACCAGCACTGGAGATTCTGACGTGCGGGAGGACAGGTCTGAATGGGACCTGGGGTGCAGGAGATTTGTCAGCAGAGGGATGGTGGGGAAAGAGGAGCAGAGGTGGGCCAGTCAGGCTGAGGGTGGCCCTGACGTAATCACACCGTCAAACTTTATTCTGGGCAAAAGAAGAAGGGTTTGCTGCTTTCTATTTCACTTATTTGTTGTTAGCAGAACAGTAAGACAGTCTGAGGTTTTCCCCCAACATTTTATCACATTTCTGGTTTTGAGATACCAACCAGGTGACGGAGATGCTCTGTGGATAAGAGTTGTCATCTTTATAGGCATAGTTGGTTCCAGGTACTATTCTACATGTGATTGACTTGCTAACTCACTCCGTTGTCCTCTCTTCCCAGTGCTGTAGGGGTTGTTCTCACGGTTCTCGTTTTGCACAAGAGGAAGCAAATATGGAGGCCAAACAATCTGCAACAGCCATAGAGACAAAAAGCATGCGAGTGAGGGCTGAAATATAGGCACACTGGCTCCAGAACTCAGCAGTGTACCGCCCCTCTGAGAAGGAAAGAAAACACATGCAGAAGAGTCAGGTAGTGAGAAGCCACCTTGAGAGACTCTTATCCAAGACATGGATTGACAGGAAATATTTAGATGTTACATTATCATTGGTTCTATTTCATTGAAAGAAATTATGAATGACTAATTGACAAAAAAACTATATTTGAGTGAAATGGTCATTTAATATATTCAATTATTATTTGTTGCAATTGTCTATATTCCCACTAAACTTTGTCTTTTTGTTTTGACTTTTTAAACTTATTAGGTGAAGTATTAAGCCTTCTTACTGTGATATAAATTGACAGTATTTTATCAGAAATACCAGAAAAAAACACAGGAAGGTAGAAGGAAGGAGGGTGGAAAGGAAGGAAGAAGGGGCTATCATCATGTTCTTAGAGTTGTATCTACAAATCATATTGAATCTGTCAAAATTAAGTGCAGTGGAGGATGGCTCAAGTCCTTGGGCCCTCCACCCCATGGGAGACCAGGATAAGTACCTGGCTCCTACCATCAGATCATCGCGGTGCGCCAGCCGCAGCGCGCCGGCTGCGGCAGCCATTGGAGGGTGAACCAACGGCAAAAGGAAGACCTTTCTCTCTGTCTCTCTCTCTCACTGTCCACTCTGCCTGTCAAAAAAAAAAAAAAAAAAAAAAAAAAAAAAAAAAAAAAAACTTAAATACAAAATTAAAAGGTTAAAAAGTAAAAGAAATGTATTGAGGGCTAAGTGTATATATTGACAAAATTTTATATAATTTTATTTTGGGGCTGGCACTGTGGCACAGTGGGTTAAAACCCTGGCCTAAAGTGCCGGCATCCCATATGGGCACTAGTTCTAGTCCCAGCTGCTCTTCTTCCAATCCAGCTCTCTGCTATGGCCTGAGATAGCAGTAGAAGATGGCCCAGTCCATAGACCCTTGCACCCACATGCGAGGCCCAGAGGAAGCTCCAGGCTCCTGGCTTTGGATCAGCGCAACTCCGGCCATTGCAGCCATCTGGGAGTGAGCCAGTGGATGGAAGACTTCTCTCTGTATACTTCTCTGTGACTCTTTCAAGTAAATAAAATAAATCAATGAAAATTTATTTTATAATAGATTGAACTTAAGGTCATTATGGTAAGATGAATAAGCCAGACACAGAAAGACAAATATGATGTGTTCTCTCTCATATGTGGATGTTAAAAAAATACTCAATCTAAGTTCAAATAGAGATTCTTAAAGGTTGAGAAGGGTGGAGGTATATTGGATAAAGAGAATCAACACAGAGTCAGATAGAAGGAGCAAGTTCTAGTATTTCAAACTATGGTGGGTGACTATAGTTTATAATATTGCATTGTACATTGTACAGAGAACTGGAAGAGAGAAGCTGCAAGCGTCAAATGCAACAAAAAGATAAGGAAATGCAAAGGGTATTTGCCTGGATTGATTGGCTTACACTGTGTATATGTATTGAAATATTGTACTGTATAACTCATAAAAATGCATGTTTTGATGCTAAATTAAAAGTTTTCTTGATAATAATTCTTAAAATTTTAAATTATAAAACTTTCAATTTTCATTATAAGAACACAATAAATAATTCCTATTAATAATTGTATATTACACGGAAAGGTTCTAAAGGTAATGTTGCACATATTATTTCCACAAAAGGGAAATGCCTAAATCATGCCTAAATCAGAGATCAAAAGGGAATTGAGCTCAATGATGTAGAATTTGAATCTGATCAGCAATGAACCTTAAACCAAAGAAGATAAAACTCTCCCCTAACTCAGTGTTAGCAATTCCAGTCAGTCCAGGCAACACAAAGCCTCAACCTGCCCTTATACCACCTCCTTCCTCTGACACAGGCCAGCACAAAACTCTGTAGAGATGAGTCTACATTCGCACTCATGCCCTTTAACCTCTGGAAGATGAGGCAAACATGGATTAGAGACAAATTTTTTTAACTTTTATTTAATGAATATAAATTTCCAAAGTACAGAATATGGATTACAATGGCTTCCCCCACCATAACATCCCTCCAACCCGCAACCCTCCCCTTATCCCCTTCCTTTCACATCAAGATTCATTTTCGATTCTCTTTATATACAGAAGATCAGTTTAGCATACATTAAGTAAAGATTTCAACAGTTTGCTCCCACACAGAAACATAAAGTGAAAAATACTGTTTAAGTACTAGTTATAGCATTAAATCACAATGTACAGCACACTACGGACAGAGATCCTACATGAGGAGTAAGTGCACAGTGACTCCTGTTGTTGACTTAACAAATTGACACTCTTGTTTATGGCCTCAGTAATCACCCTAGGCTCTTGTCATGAGCTGCCAAGGCTATGGAAGCCCCCTGAGTTCACTGACTCTGATCATATTTAGACAAGGCCATGGTCAAAGTGGAAGTTCTCTCTTCCCTTCAGAGAAAGGTACCTCCTTCTTTGATGACCCATTCTTTCCACTGGGATCTCACTCACGGAGATCTTTCATTTAGGTTTTTTTTTTTTTTTTCCCCAGAGTGTCTTGGCTTTCCATGCCTGAAATACCCTCATGGGCATTTCAGCCGGATCCACGTGCCTTAAGGGCTGATTCTGAGGCCAGAGTGCTGTTAGGACATTTGCCATTCTATGGGTCTGCTGTGTATCTCACTTCCCATGTTGGATCATTCTCTCCCTTTTTGATTCTATCAGCAAGTATTTGCAGACACTAGTCTTGTTTATGTGATCCCTTTGGTTCTTAGTCCTATCATTACGATCAATTGTGAACAGAAATTGATCACTGGGACTAGTGAGATGGCATTGGTACATGCCACCTCAATGGGATTGAATTCGAATCCCCTGGTATGTTTCTAACTCTACTGTTTGAGGTAAGTCAGCTTGAGCATGTCCCGAATTGCACATCTCTTCCTAGAGACAAAATTTTGTTTATTTCTTTTTAGCTGACCCATTAAAAAATAAGAAAAACAAAAAAATGCCAATATACCTCAGTTTTCCTGAAAATACAGAATATTTTCAAACTTTGTTTTAAATCTTTTTCAAACTAACTATAGGAAAGTTATGCAACTATAGTTTTAATGATCTGTGACTATTTTAAAATTTACTGTACATGAGTGAAATCGGCATCTTTTCATTTTATTATTGCTTATAGTCCTTGCCCATATTTCTGCTGAACTATGGTCTTTTTAATTCTCATGTGTTGAACTCTTTATTTATTGGAGCTTTAAGCTCTTGAATATAGTGTAAATTAAAAATATGCTATCTCAAAAATAACAAAAATGAAAGTAAAATAAAATTATGCGTATTGCCAAGTGATAATTTGATACCTATGTATATTATGTACATTATGTAATGTTCAAATTAGGTAAACTTATCATCTCCTCAAACATTTATTATTTCTTTGCAGTGAAAACTTTCAAAATCCTCTCTTCTAGCTTTATTGGAATATATACTACATTACTGTTTTCTGTAACCACCCTACTAGGCAATACAGAACACCAGAACTTTATCCTACCTATCATGTAGCATTCTTGATAATCCTTCTCCCAATCCTTTCCTCCACTCTATCCAGTTCAACCTTCTGTAACCACCATTCTACTCTCGACTTTTATGAAATTAACAATCCCAGTTTCCACATATATGTGAAATCATGTGGTACTTCCTTTCCTGTTCCTAGCTTATTTCACTTAACATAATCATCACCAGTTGCATCTATGATTAGAAATAAAATTTTCTTGTTATTATAAATGACAAAAACTGTGTCATTGTCCTTGGTTAATAGTAGACATGGCTCCTTTGACACAGCAATTTTCACATTCCAATGGAACAGTTGACGTCTTCAAAAATACTTAATATTTATTTTCCTTCCCATCATCTCCTTTCCTTTCCCTTTCCAAAGTCAAGCAGGCAGAATAATACAGCAGGTAGGATGGCAGAAGATTGCACAACACATTTCCTACCTTGACTTTGGTGTTCAATAATCTAAGCCAACTGACAAGATCATGCTAAGGGCAAAAGATAAGAGAAGGCAGATTACAAAGAAGTGAAATGAACACAGCAGATGGTCCCCTGAGCCCTCAGTGAGGACTGGTGCTGTGATCACTAAAAGGTCCTCAGGAAGATGACAAAGCCTCTGAAGTAAGCTCTGTCATGTTGCCTGGGCTCTGAGGTGCACAGTATTGTCAACAATTTCATGCCCCCCCCAGATGGAATTATAGCACAGCCCCCAGATCTTAGGGGACCATGAGCACAGGGACAAAGCATGAGGGAAGATGATGTCTCTCCCATCAAAGGCTTGGTGCCACCTGTGACCTTGGACCTTGATATTACCCTAAGGACAAGAGGAGTCTCAAGAAGTACTGAGGTTCAGTCTTCTCATCTGAGAATATGGGTACTGACAGTGCAAATTAACTTGACTAAAAGGAAGGAAATAAATGTGAAAATTTTTGTCTACTTGAATTTGGTTATTGAGAGTCATGTTGTTACATCTGTCATCCTTTTTAATCCAAATATCTCCAAATCCTTGTAGGAGTTGATGAGAAAAGTAGTACCAGAGAGGTGAGAGTGTCTTCTCTTTTCCTTCCCAGTATTCTTGGGATTGGAGGGAGAAACAAGCCATACAATTAGAGCTGATTTAGTTACAGGATCCCACAGATTGTGATTTGAAGAAGACACTGCACACTGTATTCCTATTAATGCCTGTAACATTGTCTCATAAACAACTATGCTACGTTCAAGCATCATCCCTCTCAGTAAATCTTTTTTTTCAAATGTGAATACTGCTAAAGACAATCAAGAATAATTACATGCTATTTTCTTTGTGACAAGAGGGTTGGATCTTGATGAAACGAAAGAGTCTGGGAGTTTATGGTCTCTGAAATATATAGACACAGGCTGGTGCCGCGGCTCAATAGGCTAATCCTCTGCCTGCGGCACCAGCACACCAGGTTCTAGTCCCAGTCAGGGCACCGGATTCTGCCCTGGTTGCTCCTCTTCCAGTCCAGCTCTCTGCTGTTGCCCGGGAGTGCAGTGGAGGATGGCCCAAGTCCTTGGGCCCTGCACCTGCATGGGAGACCAAGAGAAGCACCTAGCTCCTGGCTTTGGATCACCATGGCAGCAGGAAGACCTTTCTATCTGTCTCATTCTCTCACTGTCCACTCTGCCTGTCCAAACAAAAAAAAAAAAAAGAAAGAAATATATAGACACAGAACAAGGAATGGGTCTGGACAAAACAGAGCCAGACAGAACAGACACAGAACTAAACAATTAAACAGAGCTGGAAACCTTGAAGACTAAAGAAAAGCCATTGATATTTTGTGATTTTGTTTAATGATGTGATTTTGTTCAATGGCCTCACCAACACCAAAAGTCTTTTTGGTGCTTGATTCCAGTAGCTCCCAATGCAGATCCAACATACAAAAGGGATAAAAGAAACAGTTGGATTTTTTTCCAAATGTAAGAGACATAAGATGAATATATTTGAAATCATGCACACTGACATGTTAATTCTCATACTTTCTTTTCTTTCTTTCTTTCTTTCTTTCTTCCTTTCTTTATTTCTTTATTTCTTTCTTTTTTTTTTTTTTTTTGGACAGAGTGGACAGTGAGAGAGAGAGACAGAGAGAAAGGTCTTCCTTTTGCTGTTGGTTCACTCTCCAGTGGCCACCGCGGCCGGCGCGCTGCGGCCGCCGCATCGCGCTGATCTGAAGGCAGGAGCCAGGTGCTTCTCCTGGTCTCCCATGGAGTGCAGGGCCCAAGCACTTGGGCCATCCTCCACTGCACTCCCGGGCCACAGCAGAGAGCTGGCCTGGAAGAGGGGCAACCGGGACAGAATCCGGTGCCCCGACCGGGACTAGAACCTGGTGTGCCGGCGCCACAGGCGGAGGATTAGCCTATTGAGCTGCAGCGCCGGCTTCTCATACTTTCTTAGGGAACACTGCAACTTCCATCATTCATCCCTACTTTTTTAGTCTTCCATCTAAAGCCTCAGACATTGTAAAGTGAAAGCAAATCATCCCTGTTGTTCTCTGAATTACTGACAGAAGCTGTGAGCATAATATATGGTTCTTCTATACCACTAAGTTTGGAAATAATTTTTATAGAGTAATACATCATCAAAACAGTCATAAAACATGTGAGTGGCCAGATTGTTATCCTCCATATAATTCCAACATCTTTTTACAAATAAGCATTAATGTGAAAATCAACAGCAGATTTCAAGGGTGAAAGCTACATCAAATGAGTGTCTATGCAGCATGCATACATTTCTAAGAGTTGGTTGCATTCATCATTCTGAAGCTTCTGCTTTGCACAACACCAGATGTATGGTCTGAGGAGCGACTTCTTTCTTTTCCTTTCTCAAGGATGCAAAGAGCCACTCTAAGACATTTCCCAGTATCTGGCTGAGATCCTCCGCAGATACATGTGCACACTAGAAACTCCCAGGATCACCCAGAACTTCTCTTTACACCCTTCTTCTCCATCAAGGACTGTCACAAGCATCCCAAATGTGCAGGACAAATGTCCATGGCATCAAAGTCCCACTGAAGACCTTGCAGCCATCCCTCCTCCATACTTCCCTTCTCCTTATATGACCACTCCACATTCTTTGCAGGGAATGGCTTTGAGGTGCATTAAATGATTGTCCACAATTATTTACCCATCCCTGAATCCATGTGCTTTGTCATGTGACTTTACTGTTCCTACTGCTAAATCAAGACTCCCAGCCGCACATGTATTAGATTTGGCCAAGTGACATGTTCTGGCCAAGTAAATTCAAGTGGAAGAGGCAGTGTGCTGGCCAGTCTGACCTTAGGTTTTCAAAAGTAGTACCTCTTTCCATTCACTGTGCATGTCGAGCACCAACCGGTGTCAACTAGCCACAAAAGAGTGCTGGAGATGATGTGCCCTGTCAGTGATATCCAAATAAAGCAGGATTTCACCTCCACCTGCTCCTTTCTGATAGGCAGAATACTGCCTTCCTGTTCATTCTATCAAGCACTTTATATCCTTTCAATGACCTCCATTTTTGCTCAAGTTAATCAGCATCAGTCTCTATTGCTAGCAACCAAAATTCCTTTACTTATACAATGAAAATAACATGACTAAGTGATTTTGGAACAAATCTTTCTTTTGAAAGAATCTATAGCTAATCCTCTTTAAGCAGAAGAGCCTAGTTCAGAACTAGCTTGGGAAAGAAAAGGAGCAAAGTAAGGAGACGTTAAAATTCAACCTCTGTAGAGCACCATGGGAGATAGAGGTAGCGTTTTAGAATGTAAAAGAACAAAATTTGATCTTTACCAAAAAATCCATTGTGCTTGATGTTTATGCAAAAGCTTCTATATTCAGAAAATGGGATTTGTACCTTGACTGGCCAATTAAGAGAGAGAAATTCTCTATATATCAGTTACAGCCTTTAGCTTTCTGTTTGAGGAGCAAAGTAATTGAATCCCTAATAAACTACTCACAGTGCTTGCACACCACACACACACACGCACACACATACACACACAGGGAGAGAGGGAGAGGGAGAGGGAGAGAGAGAGAGAGAGAGAAACTTTCTAACAAATTAATCAGAAATACCTTAGTTATTTCACACAACATGACCTGGGCTCAACACTGTGATTGCTTCTGGGGTTGCTATGTGTTTTGTTATTTTTATACTAGTTTCAACAAGCCTTGCTATGTTTCCCAAGTGTAATCAATCACATTTCATTATTTTCAGGTTTCTCTCAGCTGTTACCCTTGGAATTGGGGTAACCGTGTGGAATCTCACAGCCAAGCAAACACGCTAGCTGTGTGGCATTTCCATTTCTCAGTCTTGGCAGGCGAGGGAAACAGGGTTCGGTGGCTGTGTTCATCCTGCAGGAGCAACATTTTTCATCTGCTATTTTTTTCCCTTTGCCACAGAAATCTTCCCTTTTATTTTCCTGTACTTTATAAGACATGAGATTTTACTGAATTTTTATGTTAATACAAAGCACTCAGGTTTGACCTTATGTTTCTCATTTTTCATTGCATGAAAAACAGAGCAAAAGAAGCAGAAAATGGATTCTTACTGGATTCACCTCAAAATACCTCTAGTCTTAGGTTTCAGGATTTTGATTTAAATATCCAAAGCTAACAGGAAAAAAAAATCCCAAACATAAGTCTACAAATCTGTTTCTCTATATAGGAATCCAGAATTCAGGTGAACTAGACAAAATTCACAGACCTGGGGGAAATGGACAGGAAGTGTTTCCTAAGAAACAGAATTTCTACTTCAGGGGCATTCCTGGGGCTAAGATTGCTTCAAAATCAAGTACAAAATATTTGGTGAATCAGGAGGAAAGGGAAAAGGAGTGTATATGAATTTTACTGTTAATATGTTCAGCCTGCCCCTTTTTTGACTTCAACTCTTCGAATTACGTAGTTTACTATTATGTATATTTCATTTAAAATCATACCTACTAAAACATACCTACTTTGTGCAGCACCCTCTATCAATTTCTAGTTCACAAGAGAACTGAACAAGATCCAGCTTCAGTTTTCAAGGAGATTGCATGATACAGGAAAATCAGCATGGGAACCACTTGCAAGCAAAACGAAGGAGTGCAACACAGCAAGACGTGCAAAGGGCTCATCCCTTCGAAGGAAGAAGGGAGAATCAGGGAAAGCTTCGCATAAGCTGGGTTCTGAGCGACCTACGGAAACCTGCTAGCTTAAGGGGGCACATGCATGAAACCTGCTAGCTTAAGGGGGCACATGCATGGGCCTTGTTCAGCTTACTTGTTACTTTCAAAATATTTCCTTTAAATTTTGTTAGCAATGCCAGAATTTTTTTTTCATTTAATTATTGAGAGAGAGAGAAAGAGAGAGAGAGAGAGAGAAAGGAAAGAGAGAGTTCATGTTCTCATCCATTGGTTCATTTCCCAGATGTTCCAGTTCCAATCCAGCTCCCTGCTAATGTGCCTCGGAAAGCAATGGAACATGGCCCAAGTGCTTGGCCCCTGCATCCATGTGAGAGACCCCAAAAAAGCTCCTGGCTTCTGCCTGGCCCATCCCTGCCATCTGAGGAGTGAACTAGCCAATGGAAAATTCTTTGTGTGTGTGTGTGTGTGTGTGTGTGCATGTCCCTATCTTTCTCTCTGCTACTCTGCCTTTCAAGTAATTTTTTTTAATCTTAAGAAAAAGGAAGAGATAAATTTTAAAACAGAAAAGCAGGATGAGACATTACAGTGCAGAGATTAAGCCACTGCTTGGGACATGCACATCAGAGTGCCCTTTCAAGTCTGGGTTCCAGTTTCCTTTTCTTCCAATCCACCTTTCTGTTTTTGCATCCTGGGATGCAGCAGATGAATGGGCTCCCTGCGACTCCCATTGGAGACCTGGATAGAGTTCTGGGATCCTGGCTTAGGCTTGGCCTACTCCTGGGCATTTTCAGGAGTGAATGAACAGATGGATGATCTATCTCTATCTCTATCTCATCTCTATCTATCTCTATCTATCTCTATCTCATCTCTATCTCTATCTCTGTCAGTAACTCTTTCAAATACATGAAAAAATAAATTTATAAACTTAACAGAAGAGTAGTAGTGGGGCAAGTGCGGAGGCCAGGATAAAAATGTTGACTTAAATTGGTCAAAATGAGAAATCAGTTAAGAATCTTAGATCAGGGAATCACCTCCATCTTAGGAAGCTTTCAAAAGGAGTAATCATGAAAGGGTAGAACACAGCTCAGATTCTACTGCAGATGTTGACAATTAAATAGTAGGGAAATTGGAACAAATGGTATAGATGTGGTGAGCATTGAGGAGAGGGTATAAACAGTGCTTAGAAACTGCCAACATATGAAAAAGAAGGAGTGAATTGGGCAGGAAGGAAAAAAATCCAATACACCCCTATGGCTGGAGTCACAATTTCAAATCTCTTCAAAGACTGCTATGAAGGATAAATGTGCTAAACTACAACTATACAGAGTGAGGGATTGGTGGAAAATTTGATGAACTTGAGGATACATATTCAATTGCAATTTATGAAATGAAACTAAAAACTTTGTGCCTATCAAACAAAACACACAGACGCAGAATTAGCCAACTGATGCCACAAGCCTTAAACCTAATGAACATAATCATAGGTCATCCTGGTAGATGTGTCCACCAGACCTGAGTAAACACTCATCAGAAGCTCAGGAGGAACAAAGGCGTGAGTTTTGATTTTAGAGTCAGTGGGTAAGTGCTAAAATCTCAAGTTTGATAATCCTGTACCTCAAGAATTCATCCAAGTGCAGATAAATTATGTCTATGGAGGAAGTTGAGAGAACCAAGAGAAAGAGTATGAAGAGAATGATTGCAATCAATGGCAGGTTTGGAAGGAACACCTTAGTACAAGAAAGAAGGGACTGAGAAGTTAATGGGGAAGTAAGAAATGAACAGATAAAATTTAAAATATATGCATCAATTATTTTCAGAAAAGAGGAAATAACCCTCAAATTAAAATGCTGGGTAGAAAATACTCTTCCCCCTTCTCAAAGAATCATTTAGTTAAAATATTCTTCTCCCAAAAGTAATAAATTCTGCAAAAGCTTTCATAGCCCCAAGTAAGTAAAGTTCCATTTGTTCACAGATCTTCACTGTTTTCCCTTTTCCCCAGGAAAAGTTCCAATACCACAACATGGTTAACAGGCAAAATGATATCTTCCACAACTGACTTGGTGCTGGTGTGAGCATCAGCTGTCTTCTTTGGTTGCATTTTGGACTGCCCCGAGGAGTTAGGTCTTCATGGGTATCACAGTCCTCTCCTTGGGCAGCTGGAAAGTATGCAGTGAGTGTGCAAAGATACCACAATAAACAGGAAACCCCTTGTGAGTGAAAAGATAGGGAGAAATCAGGAAATACAAGTTGTCTTCCAAAGATTCATAGAAAATGTGTATTGTGAAAAAACTGTGCATGAATTTCAAAAGCTTTTTTGTGACAAAAAAAAACATACTAATTGTTGTAACATATCTGAATAGGATCTAATTTGGGGAACTCAGGAAAGTATCAGTTTGGATTACACCCCTATCAAAGCATCATTAATTCTTCTACACTTGAAGCAAAGTAAACATCAAGTCTATGGTGAATATCAGGCAGAAAAATTATTAAATTATTGATGTTTTATGGGAACAGAGTCCCAAAGAAATCAGCAGCTTATGAATCAATAACTCACTTTAAGTAAGGATGAGACAAAGTTGAAGATGAAGTTGTCACAGAATATCCACATCAGTCTGCCAGTAAAAATTAATTTCATCCATGCCCTCATCAAAGTTGATCAATTATTAACACCAGAAACAATAATCAAAACCACACACTTTTCAGCTGGTTCATCTTACAAAATTCTGACCAAAGAATTAAAGTGGATTAAACTTTCTGTTCAATGAGTGCTCAAAACTGTTGCACTCAGACTAACTGCAGACAAAAGCAAAATTTCCAATGGAAATTTTAACTCAGGGGAATCAAGATCCTGAACATCTTGGAAAAGTATAACAAGAGACGAAACGTGGCTTTACCAGAACAATCCCAAAGACAGCACCATGAAACCAATGGCTACCAGGAGATAGAAGTGGTCCAGTCAACGCAAAAGTGCACTGCTTGAGAGACAAGGCCATGACAAGTTTTTTGGGTTGCTCCATTTTCCTGACTTTCTGGAGAGTCAAACAATAACATCTGTTTATCAATGAGTGGTTTGAGCAAGTTAGTCCAAATGTTAGTAGGAAAACACCTGGAAAAGCTTCAACAGAGAGTCCTTCTCCACCGCCCACTCATTGCTCTCATCTAGCAAGGGTAATTTTGTAGGAGTTTTGATGAGAAACTAGTGTGCATCCAACTTACAATCCTGATTTGGCTCCTTCTAATATTTTTGATTCCTAATATTAAGATCTCCTTAAAGTGTTTCTTTTTGCAGTTTTCCAGTTAATAATCTTAACAACATTACACTGATATGGTTAAATTCCCAAGGCTCTCACTTATTTAGAGATTAACTAAATGGCTAGTATGGTTGCTTATGAGAGCGCCGTGAACTTGCTGGAACTTATGAGAAATAAAGTTTCTATTTTCTATGTTTATTTTTAATTCATATTCCACAAATATTGTGAAGTCTGTTTGTATGACAAAGAACCCTAAACCTCCCTCTCAAAGCAGTAAATTGGAGATCTAATCCACTGTATGGTTCTAACACAATCACTGAAGCCAAAACTTTCTCCTAAATCACCCTATGTGCTTCCCAGATGACATGCAAGGTTGGTGATTTTGCTCTAAAAATAAATTAATAATTGTCTTGCCTATTTCATGGAAAACATGAAATAGTGAACAGGCATGGCATACTTTTTTTTTTTAATTTGAAAAGCTCTGTCACTCACAACCTCTTTAAAGAAATTGCAGCATCTAGCTATGGATTGCTTTACTTCACCACAACAGAGGGTGTTTTACAACTGAACTTGTTCCAGCTGGCTTGAGAGCCCTTTGGAAGCCCTGATTGGAAGAATGGTAGGAGAACTTGTGATGTTTTCATTTCAGAGCTCCCTACAACTTTGATTTTGATTTTCTCTACTGTCCCATTAGCTTATAGTTTCAATGTTTATGTTCCCCCAGATTTCATATGCTGAAATCCTGACCCCAAGGAGTAGTATCAGGAGTGGGGCACTTGGGAGGTGATTGGATTGTAAGGCAGGGTCCTCATGAATGGATTGGGCCCCAGAGAGCTGTCTTGCCACATCTATGCACCATCCAGGAACCATAAGGCTGACCTCCAACAGACACCAAATCTGTTGGCACCTTCAGTTTGGACTTCCAAGACTCCAGAACTGTAAAAACTAAAATTGTGTTATTTATAGGCCATCCAGGTTATGTTATTTTGTTATAGTATGTTGACTGTTCTAAAACACTGACATTTGGTGACCTTAATGGCTGAGCTGGCTCACCACATCATTTCTCCAGAGACAGGGATTAAAGAAGGATCTTCCATTTTCCACCAACTGCAGCAAAAACACAAGGTAAGCAGCCTATGGAGGCTGATGTCATATACTTCAAAGAAAGTTCTCAATTTAAGGGAGGCTCCTGTGGCATAGGGTGAGTACTTGTCTCAAGAACAAATAAGGGCAGGTAGGGTGGGAAGCATCACTATGTTCCTAAAGTTATATTGATGAAATGCATGAAGTTTTTATACCTTAAAGAAAAGGTTTTGGGGAGGGGGATAAAATAAATCAACCCATTCAACTGTGAAATTTAAAAAAAAGGACTGATAACATTTCAAACTAGAAATGCCCCTATTTAATGATAAAAGTTGAACAGGAAATCGGATACGAGGTCCACTTCAAATTGTGGATTTCCAAAGTGGGCCAAGAATTCGTTGCTTCTGCTCAAATGATACAGCCCAGGACAGGGCAACTGACCCTCCTGGTTCCTCATGGAAACATCAGGCATCCCCACCATGCACATTGAATCAAAGGATCCATCATCCCTTTGCTCTGTGTCAGCAGACTCTTATCTTTCCTTCATGGCATAGTGCAATTCCAATTTGCTTTACATGGTTTTCTTACCTTCCTGGTCAATTTGTATCACCTTTCCCTACTGAAGCACTTCATTATTTTAGATAACAATTTTCATCTTAGTTCTTAGTCATACATGTACTGTCTTAGATGCTGCAAGTTTAAGTGTGACCTATCTAAGAAGATTGAAAACCTCTTTAGGATATGAACTCTCCTTGGATGTCTCCACGTCTCCCATAACACTAGCATGATCCCATGCATTTGGGTCCATCTAAAGACCACCACTGAACAAATGTTATCCAAGATGTATGGCAGAATGCAGACAACAGAAGCAAACTTTTAATTTTTCTGTTAAAATAAAGAATATTCTTTCATGATTTAAAAGAAGTACATAATTGCCTCCATAATTCTTTGCCAAATAAATTCACACTGCTAATTCTTGTGTAGCAAGAAAATCTATTCCAGGAAAGATATTTCCTCATCTTCTACAAAATCTAAGAAAAGGACATTTAGCATACAAATACTTCCAAAATGATCAACATTTCAACAAGATGCTGTGTTCCAGATTGGATCATCTGTTGTTCTAAGTAGACTAGAGGTTGGCACTCACTCATCCTTTCTTTCTTTCCTGCAACAGGGCAAAGTGCTGTTCTAGGTTCTGAAAATATTGTGATGAATAGGACAGAAACTTTGACCTCAAGAGCTGACATCCCAATGGAGGAAATAAACAGCCCATGTGTAAATAAGTAATAACAATCATATAGTAATCAGTACTATGTTGGAAAACGTATTGACAAAATAAGCTAGAGGGGCTGGTACAATGGCATAGTGGACTAAGCCTCTGTCTGCAATGCTGGCACCCCATATAGGCCCTGGTTTGTGATCTTCTTCCAATCCAGCTCTCTGGTATAGCCAGGGAAATCAGTAGAAAATGGCCCAAGTCCCTGGGCCCCTGAACCCACATGGAAGACCCAGAAGAAGCTCCTGACTCCTGGCTCCTGGTTTCAGATCAGCCCAGCTCCAGCTGTTACAGCCATTTGGGGAGTGAACCAGCAAATGGAAGACCTTTCTCTCTCTCTCTCTCTCTCTGCCTCTGTTTCTCTGCAACTCTGCCTTTGGAATTAATGAATGAATAAATAAATAAATATTTTTTTAAATAAAGAAAAGAAAATCAGCTAGAGAGTAATGGGGGAATAAAGAAGCAAAGCGATCATGGGAGGACTGAAGAGGTGATATTTGAAAGGAAATTAAAAAATAAGAATGAGGAAGCAAGCAATACTCTGGTAAGGATCACCTAGTACACAGGCAGCTCATACCAAAGGCTCTGGGGAAACCCAGTTTGAGGTGTTCAGCAGTGAGGAGGTTGGTGAATCTGGAGCAGAATGAAAAGGTGGTTAGTAGTGCAAGATCAAATTGATGAGGCTGGCAGAGATCAGATTTACATGAAAGCAGCTGGGCTAAAAGAAAAAGTGCCTCCTTAAAGTAGCAATAAAGATCAAACATGAGTCAATTGCTAATAGTCTCAATTGAATTCACCTCTAAGCCCATAAGTGTGTTTTTATTGCTTGCAAATGTATTAAATTTCCTCTAACAGAAAAAAAAAACCTGAAAGCATTGAGTCTCCAATGTTTATAATGAAGTTTATAATGGAAATTGTTCCCTATAAGTCAATATAAAAGAACTGATAGTCTGCAATGTAGAAGCCAAACAAGGTAATTCCAGGCAAAAGGAAAGTTTAAACACTTATTGGTTGTTTACATCTTCTGAAGAAATGATTTTCAGTGTTCTACTACTGATCCTTATGGAGAAATAAGAGTCATTTGATCGCATGGCAAAATATCCTTTACATCTAAGTGCAGAAGGGGATAGATTTAGTATAGATCATCAGCTCTTACTATTTCACACATAAAGGAATCCAGGACCAGCGTGAAGGGATTTCTTCACGGTTTCTGCCAATGTCCGAACCCTGAATTCATTACTTGGCAATAAGTCATGTTACCATTTTATTTATACAGCAAACATTTTGAACATTCAACTATACCAGGTACCATTCTCAGCAAAAGACAATATGGCAGAATCTCAGTCTTCAAGCACCACCCTGCCTAGTACAAGAATCTCCTATGTGCCATTGTTAGTCAATATAATCCTGGAAGTTCTACCAGAAGCATTAGACAAGAAAAAGAAATCAAAGGGATTCAAATCAGGAGTGAGGAAGTCAAAATATCCCTATTTTCAGATGACATGATTCTATATATAGGTGATCCAAAAGACTCCACTAAGAGTATATTGGAACTCATATAAGAGTTTGGTAAAGTAGCAGGATATAAAATCAATAAATAAAACTCAACAGCCTTTGTATACACAGACAATGCCATGGCTGAGAAAAAAACTTCTAAGATCAATCCCATTCACAATGGCTACAAAAAATAAGAAATTTAACCAAGGATATCTAAAATCTCTACAATGAGAAATACAAAACATTAAAAAATAGAAGACACAAAAAATGGAAAAAACTTCCATGTTCATGGATTGGGAGAATCAATATCATCACAATATCTGTTCTTCCAAAAGCAATTTAGAGATTCAATGCAGTAACAATCAAAATACCAAAGACATTCTAAGTACCAAAGAAAAAAACCTGTTTACTCAGGGCATTATATAAAACAAAGCTCTCATTTGTAAATTAAAGCAAAACAGGCCAGTGCCAAGGCCCACTTGGCTAATCCTCCACCTGCGGTGTTGGTTGGGGTACCGGATGCTGTCCTGGTTGCTCCTCTTCCAGTCCAGCTCTCTGCTGTGGTCCAGAAAAGCAGTGAAGGATGGCCCAAGTGCTTGGACCCTGCACCCGCATGGGAGACCAGGAGGAAGCACCTGGCTCCTGGCTTCGGATCGGTGTAGTGTGCTGGCCACAGTGCGCCAGCCATGGCAGCCATTTTGGGGGTGAACCATTGGAAAAAGAAAGACCTTTCTCTCTGTCTCTCTCTCACTGTCTAACTGTGCCTGTCAAAAAAAAAGCAAAATAAAGACTTTCCAAAATGAACACAAATTAAAATTTTGTCACCAGTCACTCAATCTTACAAATGATATTAAGGATGTGCTACACACAGAAACAGAAAAACATAGTCCTCACTGTGAAAGAATGTGAAGGCAGAAAAATCTCATAGTAAAAGTACAAAGGATATCCAAACCAAACAACAGGAATATTTAGGGGAAAATTACAGCACCAAGTTAGTACTTGTCAAAAATAGCATTGAATGTAAGTGGCCTAAATATTCCAATTAGAAGACACAGACTGGCTAAATGGATTAAAAACAGACCAATCTATTTACAGCCTGCAATAAACACACCTCTCCAACAAAGATATACACAGACTGAAAATGAAATGATGGATAAAGATATCCCATGCTAACAGAAAGCTAATTTGAGCAGGTGTAGCAATCTTAACATCAAACAAAATGGATTTTAACACAAAAACTGTTGAAAGAGATGAAGAAGAGCATTATGTAAAGATTAAGAGATCAATTTAACAGGAAGATGTGACTATAGTAAATGTATATGCACCCAATGCTAGCGCATCTGGCTATTTAAAACAAATGTTAACAGAACTAAAAGGAGACAAGTACTCCAATACAATAATAATGGGGGACTTCATCAACCCACTTTCATCAGTGGACATATCAAGTATAAAAAATCCAAAAATGAAACAACGGAGCTAATCTACACTATGGACCAAATGGACCTAATTGATAACTTAAGAAAATTTCATCCCATAAATGCAGAATACACATTCTTTTCATCAGTGCAGGGAACTCTGATAGCACATATGCTAAGCCATAAAGAGAGCTTCAGCAAATTTAAAGAAAATTAAATCATCTTCTCTGACAAAATGAAATGAAGCCAGAAATTCACAACTTAAGAAACTCTGGAAAATATGCAAATACATGGAGACTGAAGAATATGCTCATGAATGAACAATGGCTCATAAAACTACTAAATGGAAAATAAAAAATTCCCGGAAATGAATGAGGTTAACAATACAACATACAAAAATGTATGAGATATAGCAAAGCAATGTTAAGAGGGAAGTTTATTGCAATTAGTGCCTACACAAGAAATTGGAAAGTTATCAAAGAAATGATCAAACAATGCATTTCAAGGACCTAGAAAAAATAAGAACAAACCAAAGCAAAATCAGTACCAAGAAAGAAATAATTAATACTAGATAAAAAATAAACAAAACTGAAACAATAAATACAAAAGAATGATGATATGAGAACCAGTATTTTTTTAAAAAGATACACCAATGTCTCAAAAAAACAAAATAAAAAAGACCCAAATTAATAAAATTAGAGATAAAAAATAGATGTTACAATGGATACCACAGAAATAAAAAGAATCATCATCAATTAACAAGAACAGTTGTATGTCAACATATTGAAAACCTAGAAAAAATGAATAGATTCCTGGACACATAATATCAACCCAAAGGGGTCATGAAAACATAAAAAAAAAGCAATAACAAAGATAGAGATTGAACAAGTAATACAGACACCCCTAACAAAGAAAAGATTGAGATGAATGGATTCATTATTGAATTCCTTTTTTGCTTCTATTTTATTTTTACCCAGAATCCTTCTAATTGAGGTGTACAAATTTCTTGAATTTCATAAATACAATTTAGGAATGTAGTGATTATTCCCACTCACACTCTCACCCATCTTCCCCCTCCATCTCCTATTATCATTTTTATTTTATACTAAGATCTATTTTCAATTACCTTTATACACATAAGATTAACTCTATACTAAGGGAAGAGTTCAACAAATAGTATGAAAAATATTTCTCATCATCAAGACAAGGGCTTTTCAAAGCCATTGCATCTCAAAGTGCAAAATTCATTTTTATAGATTACCTTTTAGGTGCTCTATTAGTTAACACAGATCAATGAATATATGACATTTGTCCTTTTGAGATTGTCTTATTTCAGTAAGTATAATGGTTTCCAGTTACATCCATTTTGTTGCAAATAACAGGATTTCATTTTTTTTTACCAATGTGTAGTACTCCATGGTTTACATAGGACATAATTTATCTAGTCATCGGTGGATAGACATTTAGGGTGATTCTATATATTAGTTATTGTGAATTGAGCTGCAATAAATAAGGGGGTACAGACAACTCTTTCATAAGCTGATTTAATTTCCCAAGAATAAATTCCCAGGACTGGGATGGCTGGTTCATATGGTAGTCCTATATTCAGATTTCTGGGGTATCTCCATACTGTCTTCATAGTGGCTGTACCAGTTTACATTCCAACCAACAGTGGGATTAGGGTACCATTTTCCCCACATCCTTACCAGCATTTGTTGTTTGTTGATTTCTGTATGAAAGCCGTTCTAACTGCGGGGAGATGAAACCTCTTTGTGATTTTGATTTGCATTGCTCTGATTGTTATTGATCCTGAGCACTTGTTCATGTGTCTGTTGGCCATTTGAATTTCCTCTTCTGAAAAATGCCTGTTCTAGTCCTTTGATGATTCTTAACTAGTTTGTTTTCTTGTTGTTGAGTTTCTTTGGCACTTTTTATATTCTGGTTATTAATTCTTTATCAGTTGCATAGTTTGTAAGTATTTACTTCATTCTATTGGTTGCCTCTTCACTTTGTTGAGTGTTTTGTTTGTAGTGAGGAAGCTTCTCAATTTGATGTAATCCCATGGTCAATTTTGGCTTAGCTTGTCTGTGCCTTTGGGCTCTTTTCCAAGAACCTTTGCCTATGTCAACATCTTACGGAGTTTCCCCAATATTCTCTAATAATTTGATGGTATTGGAGCAAAGATTTATGCCTTTGATCCAATGGAGTGGATTTTGTATAAGGTGTAAGTTAGGAGTCTTGCTTCATATTTCTGCATGTGGAAATCCAGTTTTCCCAGCACCATTTGTTGAAGAGACAGCCCTTGCTCCAGGGATTGATTTAAGTTCTTTTGTCAAAGATAAGTTGGTTGTAGATGTGTGGGGTGATTTCTGGAGTTTTATTCTTTTCCATTGGTCTACACATCTGTTTTTGTATCAGTACTAGAATGTTTTGATTATAACTGCCCTGTAGTATGTCTTGAAATCTGGTATTCTAATGTCTCTGGCTTTCTTTTTGTTGTATAAGATTGTTTTAGCTATTTGGGGTTTCCTGTGTTTCCATATGAATTTTAGCAATATTTTTTCTGTATCTTAGAAGAACATCATTGGTATTTTGATTGATATCACATTGAATGTGTAAATTGTTTTTGGTATTATGGACATTTGATAATATGGATTCTTTCAGTCCATGGGCATGGAAGATGTTTCCATTCTTTGGTGTCTTCTTCTATTTCATTCTTCAATGCTTTGTGAATCTCATAGTAGAGATCTTTGATATTCATGGTTAAATTTATTCCAAGGTATTTAATTTTTTTGCAGCTATTATAAATGGGATTGATCTTAGAAGTTCTTTCTAAGCCATGAAATTCTAGGTGTATACAATGAATATTGATATTTATGTGTTGATTTTTACACTGTAACTTTACCAAACTTTTATGAGTTCTAGTAACCTCTAAGTGGAGTCTTTTGTATCCCCTATATATAGAATCACGTTATCCACTAACAGGGAAGGCTTTAATTCCTCTTTTACAATTTGTATCACTTTGATTTTCTTGTCTAATGCTCTGGCTAAAACTTACAGGACTATATTGAATAGCAGTGGCAAGAATGGGCACTGTTTCTGGGTCCAGATCTTAGTGAGAAAGCTTCCGACTATTACCCAATCAACAGAACACTGGCCATTTGTCATACATTGCCTTGATTGTATTGAGGAATATTCCTGCTATACCCAATGTGCTTAGAGTTTTCATCATAAAAGGATGTTGTATATTATCAAATGTGTTCTCTAAATCTGCTGAGGTAATCATAAGTTTTTTGTTGTTCAGTTTGTTAATGTGATGTATCATGTTGATTGATTTACAAATGTTGAACCATCCCTGTACACCAAGGATAATTCACACTTGGTCCAGGTGAATGATCTTTCTGATGTGTTGTTGGATTTGATTGGCTAGTATTTTGTTGAGGTTCTTTGGTGTCTATGTTCATCTGACATATATGTCTCTAGTTCTCTTTCTGTGTTGTATCTTTTTCAGGTTAAGAAACTAAAGTGATACTGTCTTCATAGAAGGAGTTTGGGAGGATTCCCTCCCTTTCTATTGTTTTGAATAGCTTGAGATGTACCTGTGCTTGTCTATGTGCTTCCTGGTCTTGGATATCTCTTTCTTTCTCTAAGTTGGGGACATTTTCTGTAATTATTTCACTAAAAAGGCCTTATAATCCATTCTCTCTTTCCATGCCTTCAGGAACTTCTAAGTCCCATGTTGGGGTCATTTGATAGTATCCCATAAATCTCTAAAACTCTTTTTTAATTTTCTAATTTCTTATTCTTTATTTTCCTGACTGTAAAATTTCCAGAGATTTGTCTTCAAACTCAGATATTCTTTCTTCTGCCTCACCAAGTATGTTGTTAAGGCTTTCCATCATGTTTTTTATTTAATCTATTTAATTTTTCATGCCTAATATTTCATTTTTATTTCTCTTTAAAATCTCAATTTCTCTTTTTTTGACAGGCAGAGTGGACAGTGAGAGAGAGACAGAGAGAAAGGTCTTCATTTACCATTGGTTCACCCTCCAATGGCCACTGTAGCCACCGGCCAGTGCACTGTGCTTATCTGAAGCCAGGAGCCAGGTGCTTCTCCTGGTCTCCCATGCGGGTGCAGGACCCAAGGACTTGGGCCATCCTCCACTGCACTCCCGGACCACAGCAGAGAGCTGGCCTGGAAGAGGGGCAACTGGGACAGAATCCGGTGCTCCAACTGGGACTAGAACCCGGTGTGCCAGCGCTGCAGGTTGGGGATTAGCCTATTGAACTGCGGCGCCAGGCTAAAATGTTAATTTCATAGAAAAATTTTCATTCATGTCATGTATGAATTTCTTTAGTTCATGGACTTGCTTCTGATTACTTCTAACTAATACTACAAGGATTTTTTGAATTCCATTTTTGTCATTTCTTCAATCTCTTCATGTTTACATTCTAGTACTGAAGTGTTATGTTCCTTTGGGAGCATTCTGTTGCTTATTCCTGTTTCTTGAATTTCTGCATTTAATTTTACACATTTTTGGAGATACTTGTTGGTTTGGTTTTTCTCTGTGTTGGCTTTAATCTTTTCACTATGCCTTTGATTAACACAGATAGACACAAATGTTCAATGTAATATTATATAATTGAATATAACAGCACATCAGAAAGATCATGTACCTGGACAAAGTGGGATTTATTCCTGGTATGCAGGAATAGTTGAACTTACATAAATCAGTAAATGTGGTATATTGTATATTACATTAAAAAATTGAAGAGTAAAAACCACCTGACCATCTAAATAGAAGCAAAGAAAGAAACTGATATAAATGCATCTTTTAATGATAAAATCTTTAGCAAATTGTGTATAGAAGGAACATTCCTCAATATGACCAAGAAAATATATGGCAACCTTACATCCAGCATTATATTGAATGAGGAAAAATTGGTAACATTTCCACTAAGTTTCAGAATCTGACAAGGATGGCCACAATCAAAATTATTTTTCAATATATTTCTGTAAGTTTCGGTAAGATCCATTAGTCAAAAAAAAACAAAGGTATACAAATTGTAAAGGAAGAAGTACAATTATCACTGTGTGCAGATGACATGATCCTGTATATAGGGGAACCTAGAGTTCACAAAGAGACTATTGGAACTCATAAGAGAGTTTGGTAAAGTTTCAAGATATAAAATCAACACACAAAAATGAATTGCCTTTGAATACACACACAATTCCATGGCTGTAACTAAATTTTTAATATCAGTATATTTCGTAATAGTTACAAAAATTTAAATACCTTGGAATAAACTTAACCAAGGATCTGGAAGGTCTCTGCAATGAAAATTACAAACATGAAAGAAGGAAATAGAAGAAGAGAGAAAAAATGGAAGAATCTTCCATGTTAATGGATTGGAAAAATTAATATCAACAAAAAGACCATACTATCCAAAGCAATTTACAGATTCAATGTGATCCCAATCAAAATGCCAAGGACATTCTCTCAGATCCAGAAAAAATGATACTAAAGTTCTTATGTAGACGCAAGAGACCCTGAACAGCCAAAGCAATCTTAAACAGCAAAAGCAATGCTGGAAGCACCACATTACCAGATTTCAGACATACTGCAGGGTAGACATAATCAAAACTGTCTGGTACTGATACAAAATCAGATATGTAGACCAATGCAGCAGAATAGAAATCCCAGAAATTAATCCATCCATCTATAACCAACTGATCTTTGACAAATGAGCAAAAATCAATCACTCCAGAATGGACATTCTCTTCAACAAATGGTACTGGGAATATTGGACCTCTGAGAGAAGAAGTGCAAAACAAGAATCTTACACAAAAATCTTATACAATCCTATACAAAAAATCAACCGAAAATGGGTCAAGGAGCTAAATCTATCACATAATACCCTAAATTACTAAAGGAATACATAGAGGATACTCTGGAAGATATTGGCATAAGCAATGGCTTCTTGGTAATGACCCCAGAAGTACAGGCAATAAAAACAAAAACCAACAAATCAAGCTAAGAAGCTTCTGAATTGCAAAGGAAATAATCAACAAAGCAAAAATGCAAAAAAAACAGAATGGGAAAAAATATTTGCAAGCTATGCATCAGATAAAGGATTAATGTCCATGATCTACAAAGAATAAAATAAACAATTCAGTTAAGAAATGAGCAAAAGACATGAACATTTTTCAAAGGATGAAATACCAGTGCCCAAGAGACACATGAAAAAATGTTCATAATTACTAGCCATCAGGTATATGCAAGTAACACCCACAGTGAGGTTCCACCTCATGACAATTAGAATGGCCATCATCCATAAAGCAGAACAATTATAAGTGCTGGCAAAGATGTGGGGGGAAAGGTACCCTACTCCACTATTGGTGGGAGTATAAACTAGTACAACCATTGTGGACGACACCATGGAGATTTCTCATAAATCTGAAAACAGATGTACCACATGACCCAGCCATTCTACTCCTGAGAATTTACCAAATGAACTGAAATCAGTATATGAAAGAATGATCTGTACCCCTATGTTTATTGCAGCTCCATTCACAATAGCTAAGATATGGAATCAACCCAAATGTCCACCAACTGATGACTGGATAAACAAAATGTAGTTTAAATACACTATGAAATATACTCAGCCGTAAAAAAGGAATAAAATCCAATCTTTTGCAACAAAAGATTGGATGCAACTGGAAACCATTACACTTTGTAAAATAAGCCAGTCTCTAAAAGAAAAATATCATACATTTTCTCTAATATGTGGCAGTTAATATAAAATAAAAAAATTAAAGGAATGAGACGGGCATCTTGTGATATGGTTGTCATTTTTGTCCCTTGTTTATACTTCTATGGAACTGTAGTCTTCCTACTTTTATTTGCTGAATATTATGGCTAGTGGTGAATTAAGCCTATGATTATAGAGTGTCTTAAAATTATGGCTTTGTAAGCTTTAAAGAAAAAAGAAAGGAAAGAAAGAGGGAGATTGAGGGAAGGGCAGGAAAGTATGGCTATTGTCAGAACTGTATCTGTGAAATACGTGAACTCTGTTCTCTTTAGATTACTAAAAATAAAAAATAAAGTATGTGCCTATTTTGGTTTTAAAAAAGGAATATTGGTTGGAGGAGCAACTATAGAATCTCCAAAACTGGATTTCCTCCCCTGAGGCACAGTAACTGACATCTGGGTGGTAGAAGAAAGGAAAGGTTTATTGCAAAGCACAGAGCAAGGATCCTGACAGCTATCGCTTAATTTGCAGGCTCTTTGAGGGACTAAGGTGAAGGTTCTCATAGAATGAAGGTGGGACTCAATGGTACATGTGCTTGTTGTTCAGCACATGTCCAGGTCCCTGGTTGGTCAGCAGTACTCGTGACCTTCCACGGTAAGCAATATCGTGTTTTTAAGGAATCTCCATGATGGCAAAATGGGCTTCAGTTAGTCTGGAAGCTACATGAATGTGATAGTTATTTTTAGCAACAGGCCTGGAATTCTTGGAAAGGAATCCCCTTAAGATAAGAGGCAGACCTTTCTCTCTGTCTCTCTCTCTCTCACCGTCTAACTCTGCCTGTCCAAAAAAAAAAAAAAAAAAAGATAAAAGGCAACATAAGATGTTATCCTTTGGGGAAATAAATAACCTCATGATTCAGTGATTAGAACCATGCAGAGCCAGTGATTTGGAACCTTGTAGAGCCAGTGATTAGGAACCTGGTAGGGCTAGCTTCCCCACTCCTTTAATTCAGTGAGTAAAGCTTAGTAAGAGGTTGATTTGTGATTATAAAAGCAGGACAAGCAAACGTTACGCTAAAGCAGGAGGCTGGGATACTGTGGGAAACTAGGATCTGATGGTATCTAGCATTTGCATTCAAGGCTCTTTGCAGGGGTTTGGTTTCAAAAGGGGTCAAGTGAATGATATTTATAACCAAAACAGATCATGATAGGTGGGGTATGAGCCCATCTTTTCACTTTGTACACAGAGAAAGTCAATACTACATAAGTTTTTTCATCATATTCTCATAATATTTTCTCCACTTAAAACCAAGTGGACATCTCAGACAGAGAGACCTGGGGGCTGGTGCTGTGGTGTAGTGGGTAAAGCCACCACCTGCTGTGCCAGCATCCCATATGGCACCAGTTCGAATACTCATTTCTCCACTTCCAATCCAGCTCTCTGCTGTGGCTTGGGAAAGCAGTAGAAGATGGCCCAAATCCTTGGGCCCCTGCACCCATGTGGGAGACCCAGAGGAAGCTCCTGGCTCCTGGCTTTGTATCCGCACAGCTCTGGCCACTGCGGCCAATTGGGGAGTGAACCAGCGGATGGAAGACCTCTCTCTCTCTCTCTCTCTCTCTCTCTCTCTGCCTCTCTGCCTCTCCTTCCCTCTCTGTGTAACTCTAACTTTCAAATAAATGTTTAAGAAAGAGAGAGAGAGACAGAGAGAGAGAGAGACTTAGCCACTAAGAGAAATCCTTATTCTCAAAGATACAGAATGAGATGAGGTTCTCAAGTGAGCTATTAAATGAAGGCTTCCAGAGCTCAAGTTTACATTGCATAGTTTTACAGATTTTGTTGGTGAAAATATGTTTGTTGTTCAGAGTATCGCTGTGATATGTGTTCCACAGTAAGAAAGTCACACTGCTTGCAAAACTGAGAAACTTATTAGAATCCTGTGGTGTTTGCCTGCTTCGATTTTCACACAGTGGAGCCAACATGAAATGAAGGATACTGCTGCAAAGAGAAACGTGAGACACTTGCAAAAATTCACAGCTGGAGATGGCACCGCCTAGGCTGTAAGAAAAGCATCTTCCTTCTTAGATAAAGGTAATATCAAGTGTGGGTTTGTCTGAAAATGTGTACCTAAAGTTAAGGTCTTAATTGTGAATTGGCACTGCATGATAAGGTTAGGAAAATGCTGTGGAAAATGCCAAGTGATTTTTATCTTCATTTTAATGATTACATGTTACTTCAAAGGGACTTTGAAACTTCAGGTGACTTCAGAATGCAGGTAGGACTGCTGAGCAATTGAAAGGAATTGAGAAAAAGTCCAACCAAGTCAATAAATGTGTTTGTATCATTCAATCTTTGTGAGGCATCTTTGCCAATATTCTTAATAGGCACACTAGGAAAACCTGGAACAAAAATCACTTAAAGAAATAAGCTTTGCAAAATGTAAATAATAACCAACGAAAAAAATTCCCATATGTACTAAAGTACAGATCTAAGCCAAAGGGAGAAATGAACCTATGGATTACTGATCAATTAAACTGATACTTAAAGGACAAGTATTCCGAAAATAACATACTTACTTTCTCATCAAAAAAAAATTGGCTTCAGTAGGAAAGTTAGAATCACATGAACATTTTGAATTTCCTAATGACACTCATTGCATCCATAAGGTTACCAAGTCTCCATGAAAAGGAATATATGCTCAATGAATCACAAATTCATATTAATTGGCAGAGTCAGGGGAAAATTGCCTTTTCTTTTGTTTCCTTTGATCATTTATTTTAACCTAAGCATGTAAAACTGCCATAGCTTTCAGAATCTCAACCTTACTGTTTTTTTAAAGTTTTATTTATTTATTTATTTGAAAGGCAGAGTTACAGAGAGGCAGAGAGATAGAGAGAGAGAGAGAGAAAGAGAGAGAGAGAGAGAGATAGCAAGAGCGAGAGGTATCTTCCATCTGCTGGTTCACTCCCCAGAGAGCCACAAAAACCAGAGATGTGCTGATCTGAATCCAGGATCCAGGAGCTTCCTCCAGGGTCTCCCACATGTGTGCAGGGGCCCAAGGACTTGGGCCATCTTCTACTGCTTTCCCAGGCCATGGCAGAGAGCTGGATTGAAGCGCTGTCCCCAATAAATCTTTTTTTTAAAGGTCATAATAGACTGCTGTTATTTTATCTGTCCAGAACTTCTACCATCCTCAGGGAGTAGCATCCACCTTCTTTGAAAGTACTCTTTCTCCAATCCTAACACTGAAGAGTGGACAGTCAGTTACAGAAGCTAGCACACTGACTGGTCACACTTAGAGGTAAGGAAATATACGTACAAATTTGTTATGTGATCCAAGCCAGGCCAATTAAGAGGATTTTTCACACTAAGAATGGAGGGAAGCAGGTGGTTCTCTAAATGCAAAGTTGTGTGAAGTGAGTTTTGGGTGCTTTACAGAGCCAAGTTCCCCAACATGTAGGGGAATGTGATCTGAAATAAGAAAGGAGCACAGTACAAAAGTGGAAGCAGAACAAAGACATGTTGGAGTGTGATTCTCTGGTACAGGAAACCCAGTCTTAATCCTGCCTTTGGTGAAGACATTACTCATAGGATATCATTAGCTCTAGGAGAGCTGGGATTTCTGCATGTTTATGTTTTCTAATTTATCTCCAGCATCTAGAACAATGTCTGATATGCAGCAGATATTCACTGCATATTTAAAAAATTTTGGAAATCCAAATGGCCAACAGGCACATGAAAAAATGTTCAGGATCACTAGCAATCAGGGAAATGCAAATCAAAACCACAATGAGGTTTCACCTCACCCCGGTTAGAATGGCTTACAAACAGAAAATCACCAACAACAGATGCTGGCGAGGATGTGGGGAAAAAGGGACACTAACCCACTGTTGGTGGGAATGCAAACTGGTAAAGCCACTATAGAAGTCAGTCTGGAGATTCCTCAGAAACCTGAATATAACCCTACCATACAACCCAGCCATCCCATTCCTTGGAATTTACCCAAAGGAAATTAAATTGGCAAAGAAAAGAGCTGTATACACCTAATTGTTTATTGCAGCTCAATTCACAATAGCTAAGCCCTGGAATCAACTTAAATGCCCATCAACAGTAGACTGGATGAAGAAATTATGGGATATGTACTCTATAGAATACAATACAGCAGTAAAAAACAATGAAATCTGGTCATTACCACTCTGGAAAAAAAAGGACCCAAATGAAATATCTCTGCGAGTGATATCCCAGTGGAAAAAATGGGCCATCAAAGAAGGAGGTATCTTTCTCTGAAGGGAGGAGAGAACTTCCACTTTGACTATGGCCTTGTCGAAATAAGATCAAAGACGGGGAGCTCAGGGAGCTTCCTTGGCCTTGGCAACTCATGACTAGAGCCTGAGAAGATTGCTGATGCCTTAAATAAGAGTGGCAATTTGTTAAGTCAACAACAGGAGTCACTGTGCACTTATTCCCCATGTAGGATCTCTGTCCTTAATGTGTAGTTCAATGCAAATTAATGATATGACTAGTGCTCAAACAGTATTTGGCACTTTGTGTTCTGTGTGGGGGCAAACTGTTGAAATCTTTACTTAATGTATGCTAAACTGATCTTCTGTATATAAAGAGAATCGAAAATGAATCTTGATGTGAATGGAATGGGAGAGGGAGTGGGAGATGGGAGGGTGTGGGTGGGAGGGAAGTTATGGAGGGGAAGCCATTGTAATCCACAAACTGTACTTTGGAAATTTACATCTACTAAATAAAAGTTAAAAAAAAAAAAGAAATCCTGTCATTACAACAAAATGGAGGAATCTGGAACACATCATGCTGAGTGAAATAAGCCAGTCCCAAAGGGACAAATACCATATGTTCTTCCTGATTGGTGACAACTAACCAAGCACCAAAAAGGAAACCTGTTGAAGTGAAATGGACAGTATGAGAAACAGTGACTTGATCAGCCCTTGCCCTGACTGTTGATGAACAACTTAATACTTTATCCCTTTTAGTATTTTTTGTTCTACTTAATACTATTGGTTGAAATCGTTAATTGACACACAATTATTCTTAGGTGTTTAAATTGAACTGAAAAGTGATCTCTGTTAAATGTAAGAGTGGGAATAAGAAAGGGAGGAGATGTACAGTTTGACACATACTCAATCAGACTTAGCCCTAATGGTAGAGTTAGAAACTTGCCAGGGGATTCCAAATCAATCCCATCAAAGTGGCATGTACCAATGCCATCTCTCTAGCCTAGTGATCAATTTCATTTCACAATTGATCATAATGATAGGATTAAGAGTCAAAGAGATTACATAAACAAGACTAGTGTCTGCTAATACTAACTGATAGAATAAAAAAGGGAGAGAATGATCCAACATGGGAAGTGGGATACACAGTGGATTCATAGCATGGCAAATGTCCTAAACAGCACTCTGGCCTCAGAATCAGCCCTTAAGCCATTCAGATCTGGCTGAAGAGCCCATGAGAGTATTTTAGGCATGAAAAGCCAAGACACTCTGGCAAAAAAAAAAAAAAAAAAAAAAAAAAAAAAAAAAAAAAAAAAAAAACACCTAAATGAAAGATCTCTGCGAGCGAGATCCCAGTGGAAAGAATGGGCCATCAAAGAAGGAGGTACCTTTCTGTGAAGGGAGGAGAGAACTTCCTCTTTGACTATGACCCTATCTAAATAAGATCGGAGTCGGCAAACTCAAAAGGCTTCCATAGCCTTGGCAACTCAGGACAAGAGCCTAGGGTGATTACTGACGCCATAAACAAGAGTGTCAATTTGTAAAGTCAACAACAGGAGTCACTGTGCACTTACTCCTCATGTAGGATCTCTGTCCTTAATGTGTTGTACAATGTGAATTAATGCTATAACTAGTATTCAAACAGTATTTTACACTTTGTTTTTCTTTGTGGGTGCAAACTTTTGAAATCTTTACTTAATTTATATTAAATCAATCTTCTATATATAAAGATTTTTGAAAATGGGAGAGGGAGTGGGATAGGGGAGGGTTGCGGGTGTGAGGGAAGTTATGGGGGAATCCATAAACTGTACTTTGGAAATTTATATTTATTAAATAAAGTTAAAAAAGAATGAAGTCTTTTGTGAATTTTTTTCTAAGCAACCTCAAATGTTATTCTTTCTTTGCAACCAAATCTAGGTTTATTCTTGGTAAAGTAGATATTTTAAAATTATTTATACAGAGAAGAAGAAGAAGGAGGAGGAGGAGAGAGAAAGAGAGAGAGAGACAGAGACAGAGACAGAGATCTTCCATCCACTGTTTTACTCCACAGATGGCCACAACCAGCCAGGCCTGGGTCAGGCAGAAGCCAGGAGCCAGGATTCTCTTCTGGGACTCCCGCATGGGTGCAGGGGCCATTCTGTACTGCCCTCACAGACCCGGTAGCAGGGAGCTGGATCAGAAGTGGAGCAGCTGGGACTGGAACCAGCACCCATATGGGATGCTGGCACTGCAGGCAGATGTTTAGCTTTCTATGCCACAGTGCCAGCCCTATAATGTGGATTTTTTAAAATATTATTTATTTTTTGACAGAGTTTCAGAGAGAGAGAGAGAAAGGTCTTCCATCTGCTTGTCCACTCCCCAAATGGCCACAATAGCCAGAGATGGGCCATTACAAAGCCAGGAGCCAGGAGCTTTTTCTGTGTCTCCCATGCGGGTATAAGGATCCAAGCACTTGGGCCATCTCCCACTGCTTTCTGAGACCATAGCACAGAGATGGTTGAAAGAGGAGCAGTTGAGACACAAATTCCTGTACATATAGGATACTAGCACCGCCGGTGGATGCTTAATCTACTGTACCACTGTACTGGCCCTAAAGTGGATTTTTAATAACCCAACCTCAGAAGTTAAGACAGGCATGGAGGCACTCCTGAGCCATTAGCAAAGACACAATCTCAGATGAGATCCTATATGAGTAGTGCCCATCTTATATGCTTCAAGCCCAGAGATATTTTGGGTTTTGGCTATAAGACCTCTTTGGAGGATTTTGTGTAGTTTATTAAAACATAACTTGTGTACTAGATTTCCAAGACTGCAGACTAGAAACTAGAAATGAAAAGGCAGTTTGTTCTACATGTGATTTCATCCTTCTTACTTGTATTTACTTTGTATTTTCTTCCAGGCACCACATGCAAAATATAAATTCTCAGGCAGTTAAGGACTGGCAGAAATCTAAATGACTGGTATTGAGCTCAATGTCAATAGGAAATTCTCATTAATGAGCTCAGATTGGCAGTGATCAGATGTAAGATACAGAAATGAATAGCTAGCAAACACCCCAGCAGATGCAGAACGCACAGCTGACTGAAAATCATAACATTATTGAAAAACTGCACAATACAATTCAATGTTCATTAGAGGGCATGGCATCAGTAAATTAAAAGAAAAGATTGTCTCTCTGGCTGTTAACACCGTGACAGTTTACCCAACTATCCTAAGAAGTTTCCTTCAGTTGCCTTCTGTATGATGTTTTATTCTGTAAATTTACTACCTATCTAATATATGCTGGGAAATTTAGCAGGAGTTGCTGTTCAGGAAACAAAAACTCAGGCATAGGTCTCAGGCTACTCCTAGACTTACATGCTATCCATAGCCAAGACATGTTCACTAAGTATTAAGTGCCATGGGTCCAGGACAAACGTGAGCCCACATAGAGTACAATCATGATAAGGAATGTCAGAGACAAAGTAAATGCCATAGAAAAGGTCTCATCAGCAGTTCAGGAAAAGCTATTTTTCAGCTTCCTCTCAGCTACCTTGACCATCACCTCTTGTCCCTGGCCTATGTATGGCTTTTGATTCCTTTTTGCTTAATTCCAAGCACCTCTTCATGACTCCCACAAATGTCCACTGGCCCAAAAGTGTAGTTATTTGGGTCTAAGTATAAGCTTCCCTGTGTAGGCTGCTCACCAGTTCTCTGAGACCATTCATAACCATAATGCAAGGTGGAGTGGTTAGGTAGTTCTAATGATCTTCCTTGAATTAAATACAGCTTTTATTGCTATTTACAAAGAGTTCTAAAATAATAGCTTATTATCAATGTGGTTATTATGCATGCCCCTACATGTGCACTTATAAACACACATATAAACATGCACAGTTTATGCTGTTAAACTCCCTCGGTGTTAATGAGCACTATGGAGGGAAAACTACTTTATTGTACTAATTATAGGTCTACTCTGCATTTTCTGTCTCATCTGTATATCCTCAGTCCCCCCAAATTTTTTTCATTTAATTCCTACTGAATTACCAAGTCGAAAGGGCAGAAGAAACAGTACAATTACACAGCATTGCTCTGTCTCCGTTCAGGGCTCTTTTCCAAAAAACTATTTTGACTCTTTTTACCACAAAGAAAGACACCTATGCAATGTAGGCTCCAGAAGGTGTGCCAATATTAGTAAATCAATGTTTTTGAAACATTATTTTAATCTCTGATTCTTTGACCAAACATAGAACTTAAAGGAAAGTAAAGGTGAGAGTGGGAGAAAAATTAACACATATGGATACTGAAATCTTTTGAGGAATGACACACAAGGGAACTACTAGAACGTGCATTGGAAAATCAGGCCTGGCATTGAATTATTTTATTTTTCAAGTGTGGTTATTATGGCTATCTGCTGAATAATTCAATATTAAAGCCATCTTATTTAGACAGCCATTGCACATAACTGGTGGCTTCAACTACTGGAGATATCTTTAGCACAAATGATCAACAAAATCATTCCACCCATGAGAAAATTTAATTGAATCTGTGCTACATGATATCAGAGTTAGGTCATAGAGCACTGAAGTGGCTTGAATCTTAGAGATGTTCTTCAAGACCAGTGATTCTCAAAATTGAGCTCCTTGTGCCATCAGCACCACCATCAATTATAACTGTACTAGAAAAATAAATTTCTGATTCAAAAGCTTTGAAGAAGGAATCTAGCAATCTATGTTTTAAAAATCCATCCAAGTATGATTGATGCACAATCATATCTGAGAGCTCTTTGTCTACATGGTTTTACTCTTTATAAGTGAGAGAATGGAATCCCAGAGAGGTAAAACAAGTAAGCAAACTGGTGACAAAAACTAACCAAAATCTCATATGGCACAAAGTAAAGTTGTTGGAATACTAGAGCCACACCTCAAACCTCAGAACGTGTATTAGTCAGAATGTCGACAGGAGTTGCTTGGCACACTCACATTAGGATGATTTTTATGTATGTGGGAAGTGTAAGGAAACTGCAAAAGATAATGAAGTTACCCAGAGCTAATGAGCTGAAGAGTCTCCAACCCATATAGGACTAAAGGGGCCAAAGAATGAGAGATGGGAGCCATATAGAGTGTCTACAGGCAAAGATTAGGGGTAAGAAGAAAGGGAAGAGTAGATTTTAGAGGGGAAGTGGAAAATATTTCACAGTGTACATGATAAAGGTTAGTTATCAATTTCTGAGATTTAGAACAAATACTAGGAATGCATCCCCCTCTTTCAAATCCTATTTTTCTCAAGAAGATCAAACCACCCTGGCCCCCCAAATGGGCTATATTTAATTGCTATATTTCTCCCAAAATAACTGCCGTTCCCCTGTTTTTCATAACAGAATTTAAAGATTTTAGCTGGGGACATGGCCACCCTACCTAAAAGACATCTTTGATCTGCCTTACTTGCAATTAGGTATTCAGTGTGTCTACATTCTGCAAATAACAAATGATGCTCATGATCTCGGAGAAATGCTTTTAAAGATTCTCCTTCCAGATGACTATGGAATAAGAAATTAAAATCATCAACAACCTTGAGAGGTGATACCACATACTATGGAAGAACAAGTATGAAGGAGGTTTGGTCTCTGACAGTGCAGAGCTTTAAATGAAACCTAGGGTTACTATATCTGTACTTCTTAGATGAGAAGAAGAATCAAACTTTTACATTCTTTGCCTAAAGTTAACTGGAGTTCCTATCATCAGCTGAATCTAATATTCATTAATATAACCTAAATGTACACTCATGGTAAAATCAGCAAGGCACGCTATTGAGTGTAAAATATATCAGCAAAATGCAGAACTGATATTATTTATAGGTAAAATATTTATGTATGAAAATATATTTTAAAATTTCTGGAAGTTTACACACAGGATGATCATTGCTAAAACTGGAGCTCTGATAGAAGTCTATAATTGGGAATGAAAGTCAAAGAGGAACTTTGCCTTATATTTTATAGGAAAATATATTCAAAATTATGAGTTAAATGAATATTTTTTAAAAATCTCTCTCTTCTTTGGCAGTGAGTATCGGTTGATAGTTCTGGCAGTTTTCTGGCTCTATTGAGCTCTTAAACCGAAACCTGACACCTCCACTCATGGTGGGTATCCTTCATTGTGAAGATAATCCAGGAGCTAGGTAACATGTTTGGCTTATGCTATGTTTTCTATTATTAAACCATGGTAACCCAGGCTACTCGTGATTGTTGGGTAAAGTTGTGCTTTTTCTACATCGTCTGCAAAGTTGTGGAAGAGCGATAGGGATTAATATTTATGGCTGTGGAGTCATGCTCACATGGATTGCACGTTGGGTTATCTTGGATCAAAGCAGGAATCATAGAAAAGTAACCTCATGAGATAAAATACAGTCTGGTTATTGGATCAGGAAAAAGAATATAATGAAATGTGGCCATATTAGTAAGGGAAAGAGTCTTCCATTGGAACTTGGAGTTGTGATTTTGAGTAACAACTCTTGTGTTTCTCTAGGAGGGACACAATGAAAGCTGCATATGAAATTATCTTAGTCTAGACATTTCTTTCTTCTAGGTAATATCCCCTCACATTCTTGTTCCACAGAATGAAATGATCCTCAACAGAAGAAATATTCCAGGAGGCAGCATATGGAGAACTAACCTGAATCTTGGTGCCTCTTGCAAAATAATGTGGAGTTCTAATTTGCAAATCCAATGGATCACAAAGGACTACAGTGATGTGACTATTGGATTGCACAGTTACATGGTTTAGTGTACTGAATTTTAATACAAACTTATGTGGCTATAATTGAGATTGTAATGTGGTATAGCAGCAAAGGTAATACAAAGGAAAAATGAAACAAGAATAGGAAATGAGGAAAAATTATAGATACAGTCTTTTAATGAGATAAAATTTAAGAAAATACTTTGTAAAAGTTGAGTAGATATTGTGGGAACAAAATATTTATCATAAAGAGAACATAGGACAAAATAAATCTAATCAAACATAGGAATTAAATTGTTAAATTTAAGAGCAATTGTTTAAGTGAAATATACTTTGTAGTGAGAGACAAACCAAAGGAAGAAAAAGGGCATTATTTTAACCGCAGAGAATATAGAGTTAAAGGGCAGAATGTATATTCCACTTGGATGTGGTATAATGAAACAAGACCTCTTTTTAAGATCAGGACCCTACAATCAGCTTCCCTTTGGAGGAAGGTCTGGGAGGGGTTAATGCTATAAGACAAATAATGATATCAAAATAGGAACGATCCTGACCTAGGTTTCGAAAGGAACTCCAGCATCTGAAGTTCACAGGAGATTCAAGGTTCTATACACTTCTTCATCTGACAATTGGCTTCTTCTGGTTGGTGTCTGAGTCAACAATACACCATATACTGATATACTTAAATTGTAGCAGTAGTTGTAGCCCAGCTTCAATGCTTAGGAAGAAATCCTTCAAAACAAGGACAAAGTCTACAACAGGCAAATGCTTATCCTGTTTGTTCTGTGAATTTCTGTCTCCCTCGAGGACTAGGGTTGCCCACAGTATGAAGTGGAAGAGGTAGTCAAAAATTTGTATACACATTTCTTCAGAGACTGATTCTATCCAAGACCGCTCCTAAGAATGAGACATCAAGTCTATCTCTTGGCATACACTTCCCATCACAACTCAACAACTACCTGCTCTTAACCAAGAAAAATAAAGCCATCTACACCAAGAAAGTACATCTGTTTACATCCTGACCCCAAAGAGGGCCATGCCCAAACATTGGTGGTGACTAAAATATTGTCCTAGAATCTTACAAATATCCATTACGAGTTCCAGAAAGGATGTCGACTGAAGAACCAGAGAGGAAACCTACCTTCTGTCTTGAGACATCCTAGAGTCTTTTGAAGTCCTTTAAACAAATAGGGAGGGCCGGCGCCGCGGCTCACTAGGCTAATCCTCCGCCTAGCGGCGCCGGCACACCGGGTTCTAGTCCCGGTTGGGGCGCCGGATTCTGTCCCGGTTGCCCCTCTTCCAGGCCAGCCCTCTGCTGTGGCCAGGGAGTGCAGTGGAGGATGGCCCAGGTGCTTGGGCCCTGCACCCCATGGGAGACCAGGAAAAGCACCTGGCTCCTGCCTCCTGCCATCGGATCAGCGCGGTGCGCCGGCCGCAACGCGCCGGCCGCGGCGGCCATTGGAGGGTGAACCAACGGCAAAGGAAGACCTTTCTCTCTGTCTCTCTCTCTCACTGTCCACTCTGCCTGTCAAAAAAAAAAAAAAAAGTAAACAAATAGGGAAATGTTACCTCTATTTCCCAAGAAGAACTCAGGGAAAAGGGATTGAGGTATATCCTGTAAATAGATATAGTCCCTTGTACTACACTACTGTATACAGAGATGAAATACTGTACTGTTTCTTGCTCAAAATGAGCTGCTTTTGCTCTCTGCAACCAGTCCAGGCTTTCTTTATTTGGTATGTAATAAGTTTGTACATTCTCTTCCAATTTTGGTTGCCCAGCGATTATAGACATGCCACTGTGCACTTCCAAGGCTGAAATGCCATTCATGTAGCTTTGAGACCTTTAACTCTATTTTCCACAAGCTTTTTGAAGTACTCTTACATACATTCTCTCGCCTTTTAGTCTAATGTTTGTTTTAAATTTGTTTATAGAATTTTTTGTCATACAGATTTTTAAAAATTTAAGGTAACCAAATTTATCAATGCTTTCCTGTCCAATTTCTGCCTTTCTAAGTTCTGAGAAAAATACCATTGACAGGGCCGTCGCCATGGCTCACTTGGTTAATCCTCCGCCTGCGGTGCCAGCACCCCATATGGGCACTGGGTTCTAGTCCTGGTTGCTCCTCTTCCAATCCAGCCCTCTGCTGTGGCCTGGGAAGGCAGTGGAGGATAGCCCAAGTGCTTGGGCCCCTGCACCCGCATAGGAGACCAGGAGGAAGCACCTGGCTCCTGGCTTTGGATTGGCTTAGTTCCATCCGTAGTGGCCATTTGAGGGGTGAACCAACAGAAGGAAGACCTTTCTTTCTGTCTCTCTCTCTCACTGTCTGTAACTCTACCTGTCAAATAAATTTTAAAAAATACCATTCCCAACACTGTTCATAATAATCTTCTTTTGAAAAGTTTCATTTTTCATATTGAGGAATCTACTTCCCCTTGTGACTTTATGCTATACTCCATTTTCTTGTCTGTAACATGCAATGGCTTCTGTGTCACAATTTCCCATGTATGCACGGATGTTTCTTGATTTCTCTCTTCCATTCCATTGATCTATTCTACTAATTCTTCACCAATACCACGTTGTCTTAATTACAATATATTTTTAAAGGCCGGCTCTGCGGCTCACTAGGCTAATCCTCCGCCTAGCGGCGCCGGCACACCAGGTTCTAGTCCCAGTCAGGGCGCCGGATTCTGTCCCGGCTGCCCCTCTTCCAGGCCAGCTCTCTGCTGTGGCCAGGGAGTGCAGTGGAGGATGGCCCAAGTGCTTGGGCCCTGCACCCCATGGGAGACCAGGAGAAGCACCTGACTCCTGCCATCGGATCTGCGCGGTGCGCCGGCCGCAGCGTGCCGGCCGCAGCAGCCATTGGAGGGTGAACCAACGGCAAAGGAAGACCTTTCTCTCTGTCTCTCTCTCGCGCACTGTCCACTCTGCCTGTCCAAAAAAAAAAAAAAATATATATATATATTTTTTTTTTGACAGGCAGAGTGGACAGTGAGAGAGAGAGACAGAGAGAAAGGTCTTCCTTTTGCCGTTGGTTCACCCTCCAATGGCCGCCGCGGCCGGCGCGCTGCGGCCAGCGCACCGCGCTGATCCGATGGCAGGAGCCAGGAGCCAGGTGCTTTTCCTGGTCTCCCATGGGGTGCAGGGCCCAAGCACCTGGGCCATCCTCCACTGCACTCCCTGGCCACAGCAGAGGGCTGGCCTGGAAGAGGGGCAACCGGGACAGTATCCGGTGCCCCGACCGGGACTAGAACCCGGTGTGCCGGCGCCGCTAGGTGGAGGATTAGCCTAGTGAGCCGCGGCGCCGGCCTAAAAAAAAACAATATATTTTTAAATCCTTGATCTGTAGTGTATCAAGATTCATCTTCCTATTTTTTTCTTTAAAATGATGTTGATTATTTCTGACTTTTTACTCTTCCACATGAACAAAAAGAACTAATTTTCAAGTTCCATATGTAAGTACACACACCCATCTACACACACAAACGATTTTAATTTCTTTGGAATCACATTAAATTTACAAATAAACATTGACTCTTCAAATATATGAAAATATCTTTCCATATTTAAAATTTGCTCATTACTTTAATGAATGCTCTAGTTTTCTCCACAAAGATTTTGCACAATGTTGCAAAAAATATTTCTAATTTCCTTGCTGCTATGAATAGAATCATTTTATAATTCAGTGTATTTTTAATTAGTTGTTCCTAAAATACTGCTTTATAAGTGCTGATCTGATTCTAGAAATCTTGCTGAACTTTCTTAATAGTTTTAGTACACTATTAGTAGGTCCTATCATATTGATTTTCTTGCTGAACTTTCTTAATCGTTTTAGTACACTATCAGTAGGTCATATCATATTGATTTTCTAAATGAATAGTTTGACCAATTGCCCATTTGACCATTTTATCTTTTCCTTTGCATATCTTATAGTTACAATTTCTTTATCTTACAATGTTGCATTTGATAGTACCACTTGAACACTAATAAAGAGTCATATTTATGTCATCCCTGACTTCAATGGAATTGTATCTAAATTTTCATCATTAATTCAGGCATTATAATGTTTAACATTTTGATGCTCTTTTTTTCTCTTTCCTAAAGATTTATTTTATTTATTTGAAAGTATTACAGAGATAGAGGGAGAGACACAAAGAGACAGAGAGCTTTCCATTTGCTGGTTCACTCCCCAAAAGCCCACAACATCTGGGGTAGAGCCAGGCCAAAGCCAGGAGTCAAGTTCCCCACATGTGTGGCAGGGTCCAACTACTTAGGCCATCTTTGGCTGCTTTCCCAGCAGCAAAAACAGGTAACAGGATCAGAAGCTGAGCCTGGGGCTCAAACCCCAGCTCTGATATGGGATAACAATGTTTCAATCAATAGCTTGTATTACAATGTCAGCCCCGTAAACAAGCTTTTTTTCAAGTTCTTTCTACATGCTAAGTAGTCTTTTTTTATTTTTTATTTATTTATTTTTTCCCTTTTATTTAATGAATATAGATTTCCAAAGTACAGCTTATGGATCACAATGGCTTCCCCCCATAACGTCCCTCCCACCTGCAACCCTCACCCTTCCCGCTCCCTCTCCCCTTCCATTCACATCAAGATTCATTTTCAATTCTCTTTATATACAGAAGATCAGTTTAGTATATATTAAGTAACAATTTCAACAGTTTGCACCCACATAGAAACACAAAGTGAAAAATACTGTTTGAGTACTAGTTATAGCAATAAATCTCAATGTACAGCACACTAAGGACAGAGATTAATTAAGAATTGTTGTGGATTTTTTTCCCTCAATATGATGTTGAGAGATGTTACATTAATAAATTTTCTAGAGTTTTGCTGCTTTTCATAGTTGAGATGAGTTGTATGAATATTTGGTAAACTATGTCTTATATATTACTAGATTTGGTTTGCTAATATCTTAGAATTTGTTATGTCTGTAAATCAGTTTTTCTTTTTTTGTCTATTCAAGTCTATGTGATTTTGTTAACGGTTTATATATCTATATAATTAATTTAATATTTATATAATATTTACATATTTATATAACAATTCATATAGCATATCATGTATGTTATTTATATAATAAAAATTAATGTATATAAATAGAATATATGTAATTTATAGTAAAAGGAACTGATTTTTGCAGATTTAGTGAAATCAAGTCTTTACTTGATACTTGTAGATAAGATAGAAGATAGTAGGAATGTAGACTCCAATTCAGTATCTTTAATGTCTGTTTCATTAATCTGTCTCTATCTATTTTGAAGTCAATCTTGGCAAGCCATTTTTCTTTTTCTTTTTTTTTTCCCATTGTCACTTCTTGTTTTTCTTTTTTTTATTTATAAAAACTTTTATTTAATGAATATAAATTTCCAAAGTACAGCTTATGGATTACAATGGCTTCCCCACCATAACGTCCCTCCAACCCGCAACCCTCCCCTTTCCCACTCCCTCTCCCCTTCCATTCACATCAAGATTCATTTTCAATTCTCTTTATATACCGAAGATCAGTTTAGCATACATTAAGTAAAGATTTCAACAGTTTGCTCCCACACAGAAACATAAAGTGAAAAATACTGTTTGAGTACTAGTTATAGCATTAAATCTCAATGTACAGCACACTAAGGACAGAGATCCTACATGAGGAGTAAGTGCACAGTGACTCCTGTTGTTGACTTAACAAATTGACACTCTTGTTCATGGCATCAGTAATCACCCGAGGCTCTTGTCATGAGCTGCCAAGGCTATGGAAGCCCCCTGGGTTCACTGACTCTGATCATATTTATACAAGGCCATGGTGAAAGTGGAAGTTCTCTCCTCCCTTCAGAGAAAGGTACCTCCTTCTTTGATGACCCATTCTTTCCACTGGGATCTCACTTGCAGAGATCTTTCATTCAGGTGTTTTTTTTTTTTCCCCCAGAGTGTCTTGGCTTTCCATGCCTGAGATACTCTCATGGGCTTTTCAGCCGGATCTGCATGCCTTAAGGGCTGATTCTGAGGCCAGAGTGCGGTTTAGGACATCTGCCATTCTATGGGTCTGCTATGTATCTCGCATCCCATGTTGTATCGTTCTCTCCCTTTTTGATTCTATCAGCTAGTATTTGCAGACACTAGTCTTGTTTATGTGATCCCTTTGGTTCTTAGTGCTATCATTATGATCAATTGTGAACAGAAATTGATCACTGGGACTAGTGAGATGGCATTGGTACATGCCACCTTGATGGGATTGAATTCGAATCCTCTGGTATGTTTCTAAATCTACCATTTGAGGTAAGTCAGCTTGAGCATGTCCTGAATTGCACATCTCTTCCCTCTCTTATTCGCACTCTTACATTTAACAGCGATCACTTTTCAGTTAAGTTTCAGCACTTGAGAATAACTGCGTATTGATTACAGTATTCAACCAAAAGTATTAAGTAGAACAAACAAAAAAAATACTAAGAGGGATAACATATCAAGTTGCTCATCAACAGTCAGGGTGAGGGCTGATCAAGTCACCGTTTCTCATAGTGTTCATTTCACTTTAACAGGTTTCCTTTTTGGTGCTCAGTTAGTTGTCACCTATCAAGGAGAACAAGTGGTATTTGACCCTTTGGGACTGGCTTATTTCACTCAGCATAATGTTTTCCAAATTCCTAACAGGGATCACTTTTCAGTTAAAATTTAAACACCTAAGAATAATTGTGTGTTAATTACAGAGTTCAACCAATGGTACTAGAACAAAAAAAAATACTAAACTGTTTTTTAATAGTATCCTGAAGATTCCCAACAATATGTTTTAGATTTCTAATTTCCTCTTCTTTTCTTTGGTCTGACTGTATCCTTTCCTGTTCTCTGTCTTCTAAGTCCAATATTCTCTCTTCTGCTTCACCCATTCTATTTGTAAGGCTCTCTAATGTGTTTTTCATTTGATCTATTGAATTCTTCACTTCATTATGATTTCTCGTCACTATCACAGTTTCCTGTTGTACTAGTTGTTTCATTTCATTTTTTTAACTTTTATTTAATGAATATAAATTTCCACAGTACAGCTTATGGATTACAATGGCTTCCCCCCATAACGTCCCTCCCACCCACAACCCTCCCCTCTCCCAATCCCTCTCCCCTTCCATTCACATCAAGATTCATTTTTGATTCTCTTTATATACAGAAGATCAGTTTAGCATACATTAAGTAAAGATTTCAACATTTTGCTCCCACACAGAAACATAAAGTGAAAAATAATAGATGATTTTTTAAATGATGATGAAATCAGATCAGACCTATTGTCATGTTTAATCCCAGTGAGAGTCAAGTTGGGAATTGATAATTTCTTCTTCTTTTTTTTTTTTTTTTACAGAAGATCAGTTTAGTATACATTAAGTAAAGATTTCAACAGTTTGCACCCCCATAGAAACACAAAGTGAAATAAACTGTTTGAGTACTCGTTATAGCATTATATATATATATATACAGCACATTAAGGACAGAGATCCTACATGAGGAGTAAGTGCACAGTGACTCCTGTTGTTGACTTTACAAATTGACACTCCTGTCTATGGCATCAGTAATCTCCACATGCTCCAGTCATGAGTTTCCAAGGCTATGGAAGCCCTCTGAGTTCTCCGACTCTTATCTTGTTTAGACAAGGTCATAGTCAAAGTGGAGGTTCTCTCCTCCCTTCAGAGAAAGGTACCTCCTTCTTTGAAGACCTGTTCTTTCCACTGGGATCTCACTCACAGAGATCTTTCATTTAGGGTTTTTTTTTTGTTTCTTTTTTTGCCTGAGTGTCTTGGCTTCCCATGCCTGAAATACTCTCATGGGCTTTTCAGCCAGATCGGAATGCCTCTAAGGCTGACTCTGAGGCCAGAGTGCTGTTTAGGACATCCGCCATTCTATGAGTCTGCTGAGTATCTCGCTTCCCATGTTGGATCACTCTCCCCTTTATTTATTCTATTGGTTAGTGTTAGCAGGTACTAGACTTGTTTATGTGCTCCCTTTGACTCTTAGTCCTTTCATTATGATCAGTTGTGAACTGAAATTGATCACTTGGACTAGTGAGATGGCATTGGTACATGCCACCTTGATGGGATTGAATTGGACTCCAATTCATTTCATTTTGATTCCTCCTTAATATTTCATTTTCACGAGAGAGATTTTCTATCTTGTCCATTAGGGATTTCTGTATTTCAAGAATTTGTTTTTGAGAACTTCTTAATGTTCTTATCAATTTTTTGAGATCTGCTTCTTGCATTTCTTCTATCTCATCATCTTCATAATCTTGAATTGGGGTGTCTTTTTCATTTGGGGGCGTCATAGTGTCTTCCTTGTTTTTATTACCTCAGTTTTTGCATTTGTTATTTGGCATATTGGAGATATTTGGTTCCTTCACTGTGGTGCTTTTTCTTGTTATACTATGACTCTAGATTAAGTGGACTGTCTGTTTTTGATGGAGCCTTAGAGACTTGAGATGGGTGTGGCCTGAGAGCTCTGTTTGGTGTGCCAAAGGAGACACTCCCAGGTTAGGCGTGGTAGGTCTCTCTCTCTCTCTTTCTTTCTTTTTTTTGATTCAAAAGGGAAGTAATTTCGCACAGCTGAACGAAGTTGGAGGTAGTAAGCAGGCAAATGGTATACCCACAGGAACCAGAGTTTGGAAGCTCTTTCCCAAGGACCAGGAGTTCCTGAAGGCATGGAGAGGGAAAAAGGATTAGAAGGCCTTTTTAGTGAGATATTAGCAAAAATTTCCCAGGTTTGGAGAAGGACAGAGAAATCCTAGTACAGGAAGCACATAGAACCCCTAATAAACACGACCAAAAGAGATCCTCAACATGACACGTTGTAATTAAATTCTCCACAGTGAAACATAAAGAAAAGATCCTAAAATGTGCAAGAGAGAAACGTCAGATTACTCTCAGAGGATCTCCAATCAGACTCACAGCTGACTTCTCATCAGAAACCCTACAAGCAAGAAGGGAATGGTGAGACATAGCCCCGGTACTAAGAGAGAAAAACTGCCGGCCCAGAATATTATATCCTGCCAAGCTATCATTTCTGAATGAAGGTGAAATAAAGACTTTTCATAGCAAACAGAAATTGAAAGAATTTGTCGCCACTCGTCCAGCCCTGCAAAAGATGCTTAAAGATGTGTTGCACACAGAAACACAGAAACACGGTCATCAATATGAAAGAAGGTAAAGGAAGGAAACCTCACAGCAAAAGATCACAGGGAATTCAAAGCATATATTAGAACTTATCTTTGGCAAATGGCAGGGCAAAGTTACCACTTATCATTAGTCACATTGAACGTGAATGGCCTGAACTGTCCAGTTAAAAGACACAGATTGGCTGATTGGATTAAGGAACAAAACCCATCTTTTTGCTGCTTACAAGAAACACATCTTTCCAACAAAGATCCATACAGACTGAAAGTGAAAGGCTGGAAAAAGATATACCATGCCAACAGAAATGAAAAAAGAGCGGGCGTAGCCATCTTAATATCGGACAACATAAACTTTACCACAAAAACTGTTGAGAGACAAAGAGGGGCACTATATAATGATTAAGGGATCAATACAACAAGAAGATATAACAATTATCAATGTATATGCACCTAACTACAGGGCACCAGTTTATCTAAAAGATTTGTTAATGGACTTAAAGGGAGACTTAGACCCCAATACAATAGTACTGGGGGACTTCTTTACTCCACTCTCACAAATAGACAGATCAACAGGACAGAAGATCAACAAGGAGACAGTAGATTTAAACGACACTATAGCCCAAATGGATCTAACAGATATCTACAGAACTTTCAATCCTACAGCTAAAGATTTTACATTCTTCTCAGCAGTACATGGAACCTTCTCTAGGACTGGCCACATACTAGGCCATAAAGCAAGTCTCAGCAAATTCAAAAGAATTAGAATCATACCATGCAGCTTCTCAGACCATAAAGGAATGAAGTTGGAAATTAGCAACTCAGGAATCCCTAGAGCATATGCAAACACATGGAGATTGAACAACATGCTCCTGAATGAACAATGGGTCATAGAAGAAATCAAAAGAGAAATCAAAAACTTTCTGTAAGTAAATGAGGATAACAGCACAACATACCAAAACTTATGGGACTCAGCAAAGGCAGTGTTAAGAGGAAAGTTTATATCAATAGGTGCCTACATCAAGAAATTGGAAAGGCACAAAATAGATGAGCTTTCAATTCATCTCAAGGATTTAGAAAACCTACAGCAAACCAGACCCAAATCTAGTAGGAGAAGAGAAATAATTAAAATCAGAGAAGAAATCAACAGGATTGAATAAAAAAAAATTACAAAAAATCAGCCAAACGAGGAGCTGGTTTTTTGAAAAAATAAACAAAATTGACACCCCATTGGCCCAACTAACTAAAAAAAAAGAGAAAAGACCTAAATCAGGACAAGAGCTGATCAAGTCACTATTTCTCATACTGTCCATTTCATTTCAACAACTTTCCCCTTTGGTGCTCAGTTAGTTGTCACCGATCAGGGAGAAAATATGATATTTGTCCCTTTGGGACTGGCTTAATTCACTCAGCATGATGTTTTCTAATTTCCTCCTTCTTGTTGCAAATAACCGGGTTTCGTTGTTTTTGACTGCTGTATAGTATTCTATAGAGTACATGTCCCATAATTTCTTTATCCAGTCTACTGTTGATGGGCATTTGGGTTGGTTCCAGGTCTTAGATATTTGTGAATTGAGCTGCAATAAACATGAATGTGCAGACAAATTGTTTGTTTGCCAATTTCATTTCCTTTGGGTAAATTCCAAGGAGTGGGATGGCTGGGTCGAACGGTAGGGTTATATTCAGGTTTCTGAGGATTCTCCAGACTGACTTCCATAGTGGCTTAACCAATTTGCATTCCCACCAACAGTGGGTTAGTGTCCCTTTTTCCCCACATCCTCTCCAGCATCTGTTGTTGGTAGATTTCTGCATGTGAGCCATTCTAACCGGGGTGAGGTGAAACCTCATTGTGGTTTTGATTTGCATTTCCCTGATTGCTAGTGATCTTGAACATTTTTTCATGTGTCTGTTGGCCATTTGGATTTCCTCTTTTGAAAAATGTCTATTGAGGTCCTTGGCCCATCTCTTAATTGGGTTGTTGGTTTTGATCTTGTGGAGTTTCTTGATTTCTTTGTAGATTCTGGTTATCAACCCTTTATCAGCTGCATAGTTTGCAAATATATTTTCCCATTCTGTCAGTTGCTTCCTTACTGTCCTGACTGTTTCTTTTGCAGTACAGAAACTTCTCAATTTGATGCAATCCCAAATGTTAATTTTGGCTTTGACTGCCTGTGCTTCTGGGGTGTTTTCCAAGAAGTCATTGCCAGTACCTATATCGTGCAGGGTTTTTCCAATGCTCTCTAATAATTTGATGGTGTCAGGTCATAGATTTAAGTCTTTAATCCATGTTGAGTGAATTTTTGTGTAAGGTGAAAGGTACGGGTCTTGCTTCATGATTCTGCACGTGGAAATCCAGTTTTCCCAGCACCATTTATTGAATAGACTGTCCTTGCTCCAGGAATTGGTTTTAGATCCTTGGTCAAATATAAGTTGGCTGTAGATGTTTGGGTTGATTTCTGGTGTTTCAATTCTGTTCCATTGGTCTATCCATCTGTTTCTGTACCAGTACCATGCTGTTTTGATTACAACTGCCCTGTAGTATGTCCTGAAATCTGGTATTGTGATGCCTCCGACTTTGTTTTTGTTGTACAAGACTGCTTTAGCTATTCAAGGTCTCCTGTGTCTCCATATGAATTTCAGCATCATTTTTTCCAGATCTGAGAAGAAGGTCTTCGGTATTTTGATTGGTATTGCATTGAATCTATAAATTGCTTTTGGGAGAATGGACATTTTGATGATGTTGATCCTTCCAATCTATGAGCATGGAAGATTTTTCCATTTCTTGGTATCCTCTTCTATTTCTTTAAGGTTTTGTAATTCTCATTGTAGAGATCTTTAACGTCCTTGGTTAAGTTTATTCCAAGGTATTTGATGATTGTTTTTGTAGCTATTGTGAATGGGATTGATCTTAGAAGTTCTTCCTCAGCCATGGCATTGCCTGTGTATACAAAGGCTGTTGAATTTTGTGCATTGATTTTATGCCCTGCTGCTTTGCCAAATTCTTCTGTGAGTTCCAATAATCTCTTCGCAGAGTTCTTTGGGTCCCCTAAATAAAGAATCATATCATCTGCAAAGAGGGATAGTTTGAGTTCTTCCTTCCCAATTTGTATCCCTTTAATTTCTTTTTCTTGCCTAATAGCTCTGGCTAGAACCTCCAGAACTATATTGAATAGCAGTGGTGAGAGTGGGCATCCCTGTCTGGTACCAGATCTCAGTGGAAATGCTTCCAACTTTTCCCCATTCAATAGGATGTTGGCTGTGGGTTTTTCATAGATTGCTTTGATTGTATTGAGGAATGTTCCTTCCAAACCCAGTTTGCTTAGAGTTTTCATCATGAATGGGTGTTGTATTTTATCAAATGCTTTCTTGGCATCTATTGAGATAATCATATGGTTTTTCTTCTGCAGTCTGTTAATGTGGTGTATCACATTGATTGTTTAGCGCACATTAAGCCATCTCTGCATACCAGGGATAAATCCCACTTGGTCTGGGTGGATGATCTTTCTGATGTGTTGTTGCATTCTATTGGTGAGAATTTTATTGCCTTAAAGTTACCATATAATTTAAGCATACATATTTTTATTTATAAAAATGCTCACTTTGTAATTAGATCTTTTTATTTCTAAGTTTATTTGTTTGTACTTCATTTGAAGTCTGTTTTATGTTGAAGAATTATTTACAAGTCCAATTTAATGTCCAAAGACAGCTTTTTGTTGTCTTGGTATTATTCACTTTGAAACATATTACTCAAAGTTCAGAGAACATGATCTAAGTGGTATATATAATTTCTCTCATTCAGTATTTTAATTATTTTACATATTCACTATGATTTGTAGATACAAGTCTAAGAACATAATCATATTCCCTTCCTCCCTCCCTCCTTGCTCTCCTTCTCCTTCCTTCTATCTTTAGTTTTGTATTTTTTTAGTTTTTGAGATAACATTTTAAATTTATAATGCAGTGAAAAGACTTAATACTTCACCAAATAAGAAGTTTAATACATAAAAAGCAAAAAGACCCTGGTTTAGTGGGAATATAGATCATGGCCATAAGCAGTGGAATGGAAAAATAATCATTTCACCCATATACAGTTTTTTTTTCAATCAGTCATTTATAATTTACAATTTTCCCTAAAATAGAACCAATGAAAATGTAACATCTAAACATTTCCTATGTGGTTGGAAGAAAATAGCTAAGTTCATTTAGACTTTACATCATTTCCTCAACAGTTTATGTACAAGCATACTTTTAGGAAGATTTCATTGCAAATAATTATACATTAGTTTATGCACTGTAGTTTTATTGCACTACTAGTTTAGTACACATATCAGGGAAAAACATATGGTATTTGTCTTTTGGAAACTGGTTTATTTCACTAAGTATAATGGTTTCCAGTTGAATTCATTTTGTTTTGAAAGACAAAATCATTCTTTATTATGGACAAATAATATTCCATCGATTGGTGCATATCTAGGTTGATTCCATATCTAACCTATTGTGAACTGAGCTTCAATAAACATGGGGGGGACAGATAAGTCTGTCATATGTTGCTTTCATTTCACTTGGCTAAATTTCTAGGAATGGGATGGTTGGGTAATATGGTGCATCTAGTTTCAGATTTCTGAGGAATCCCATACTACCCTCCACAATGGCTGTACTAGTTTGCATTCCACACCAACAGTGTATTAGGATACCATTTTTCCCACAACCTTGCCATCATTTATTGTTTATTGACATCTGTATGCCAACTATTCTAACTGAGGTAAGGTTTTTATTTGTATTTTACTGATGGCTAGTGATCCCGAGCATTTTTTCATGTGTCTGTTAGCCATTTGAATTTCATCCTTTGAAAAATGCCTATCCAAATCTCTAGTTCATTATTTAACTGGGTGGTCTTTTGTTGTTGTTGTTGAGTTTCTTAAGCTCTTTATAGATTCTGGATATTAATCTCTTATTAGTTGCATAGTTTGCTAATATTTTCTGCCATTTTGTTGTTTGCCTTTTCACTATGTTGAGTGTATCCTTTGCACTTCAGAAGCTTCCTACCTCTGTGTATTCCCATTTGTCTATTTATTCTTGACTGCCTTGATTCTAGGGTCTTTTTCAAAAGATCTTTGCCTATGCAAATGTCTTACAGAATTTACACAAAGTTCTCATCTCATAATTTGTTGGTATCAGGTTGTATATTTAGATCCTTGATCAATTTTTAGTTGATTTTGTATGAGGTATAATGTAGGGATCTGGTTTCATACTTCTCCATGTGGAGATCAATTTCCCCATCACCATTTGGTTAAGAGTCTTTCCTTTCTCCAGTATTTGATGTTAGTGCCTTTTTCAAAGGATAGTTGGTTATAGATATGTAGATTAATCTCTGGGGTATCTATTATGCTCCATTGGTCTACATGCTTATTTTTGTACCAGTACCAGTATGTTTTGATTATGACTGCCCTATAGTATGTCTTGAAATCTGGTATTTTGATGACTTTGGCTGTGTTATTATTGTTTAAAATTGTTTTAGCTATTTGGGGTCTTTTGCGTGTCCATACGAATTTTGGCATCATTTTCTGAGATAACATTGAATCTATAAAATGCTTTGGGTAGAACTGACATTTGGATTATATTAATTCTTCCCAGTCATGAACATGAAAGATTTTTCTATTTTTTTGGTGTTTTCTAGTTCATTTTTTAATGTTTTGTATCTCTAATAATAGAGATTTTTTACATCATTTGTTTAATTTATTCCAAGGTATTTAATTTTTTTGGTAACTGTTGTGAATTAGACTGATTTTTTTTTGACAGGCAGAGTGGACAGTGAGAGAGAGAGACAGAGACAAAGGTCTTCCTTTGCAGTTGGTTCACACTCCAATGGCCGCCCTGGCAAGCACGCTGCCGCAGGTGCACCGTGCCTATCTGAAGGCAGGAGCCAGGTGCTTCTCCTGGTCTCCCATGGGGTGCAGGGCCCAAGGACTTGGGCCATCCTCCACTGCACTCCCGGGGCCACAGCAGAGAGCTGGCCTAGAAGAGGGGCAACCGGGACAGAATCCGGCGTCCCACCAGGACTAGAACCTGGTGTGCCAGCGCCGCAAGGCAGAGGATTAGCCTATTGAGCCGTGGCGCCGGACGTGAATTAGACTGATTTTAAAAGTTCTTTCTCAGCCATGGCATTGTGTGCATATTCAAAGGCTATTGATTTTCTGTGTTGATTTTTATATCTTGCCATTTTACCCAATTCTCTTATGAGTTCAATAGTCTCTTAGCAGAGTCGTTTCATTCCCCTGTATATAGAATTATGTCATCTGCAAATATGGATAATTTGACTTCCTCCTTTCCAATTTGTATCTCTTTGATTCTCTCTTTCTTGTCCAATGGCTCTGATTTCAACAGTTTGCTCCCACACAGAAACATAAAGTGAAAAAAAGTAAAAGATGATTTTTTAAATGATGATGAAATCAGATCAGACGTATTGTCATGTTTAATCCCAGTGAGAGTCAAGTTGGGAATTGATAATTTCTTCTTCTTTTTTTTTTTTTACAGAAGATCAGTTTAGTATACATTAAGTAAAGATTTCAACAGTTTGCACCCCCATAGAAACACAAAGTGAAATATACTGTTTGAGTACTCGTTATAGCATTAAGTCTCAATGTACAGCACATTAAGGACAGAGATCCTACATGAGGAGTAAGTGCACAGTGACTCCTGTTGTTGACTTTACAAATTGACACTCCTGTTTATGGCATCAGTAATCTCCCTATGCTCCAGTCATGAGTTTCCAAGGTTATGGAAGCCCCTTGAGTTCTCCAACTCTTATCTTGTTTAAACAAGATCATAGTCAAAGTGGAGGTTCTCTCCTCCCTTCAGAGAAAGGTACCTCCTTCTTTGAAGACCTGTTCTTTCCACTGGGATCTCACTCACAGAGATCTTTCATTTAGGTTTTTGGGTTTTTTTTTTTTTTTTTTTGCCTGAGTGTCTTGGCTTCCCATGCCTGAAGTACTCTCATGGGCTTTACAGCCAGATCGGAATGCCTCTAGGGCTGACTCTGAGGCCAGAGTGCTGTTTAGGACATCCGCCATTCTATGAGTCTGCTGAGTATCTCGCTTCCCATGTTGGATCACTCTCCCCTTTATTTATTCTATTGGTTAGTGTTAGCAGGTACTAGACTTGTTTATGTGCTCCCTTTGACTTTTAGTCCTTTCATTATGATCAATTGTGAACTGAAATTGATCACTTGGACTAGTGAGATGGCATTGGTACATGCCACCTTGATGGGATTAAATTGGAGTCCCCTGGTATGTTTCTAACTCTACCATTTGGGGCAAGTCAGCTTGAGCATGTCCCAAATTGTACATCTCTTCCCTCTCTTATTCCTACTCTTATGTTTAACAGGGATCACATTTCAGTTAAATTTCAACACTTAAGAATCACTGTGTATTAATTACAGAATTAAACCAGTCATATTAAGAAGAACAGACAAAAAAAACTACTAAGAGGGATAATGTATTAAGTTGTTCATTAACAGTCAGGGCTATGCTGATCAAGTCACCATTTCCCATAGTGTCCATTTCACTTCAACAGGTTTCCTTTTTGGTGTTCAGTCAGTTGTCACCGATCAGGGAGAACATATGGTATTTGTCCCTTTGGGACTGGCTTATTTCACTCAGCATGATGTGTTCCAGATTCCTCCATTTTGTTGCAAATGACTGGATTTCATTTTTTCTTACTGCAGTATAGTATTCTAAAGAGTACATATCCCATAATTTCTTTATCCAGTCTACCGTTGATGGGCATTTAGGTTGGTTCCAGGTCTTGGCTATTGTGAATTGTGCTGCAATAAACATTAGGGTGCAGACTACTTTTTCCATCTTTGCATACTAAGAAAAATCCCAATTGATCTGGGTGCATGATCGTTCTGATGTGTTTTTGGATTTAGTTAGCTAGAATTATGTTGAGCATTTTTGCATCTATGTCCTTCAGGGTTATTAGTCTATAATTAATTCACTTTCTTTGTTGTGTCTTTTTCTGGTTTTGGAATTAAGGTGATGATGACCTCATAAAAAGAGTTTGAGAGGCTTCCCTCCCTTTCAATTGTTTCGAATGATTTAAAAAGAATTGGAATTAGTTCTTTCTTAAAAGTTTGGTAGAATTAAGCAGTGGAGCCATTTTGTCTTTTGCTTTTCTTTTTATTGGGAGGGTCTTTACTACTGATTCAATCTTCATCTTTATTCTGGGTCTGTTTAGGTTTTCCTATGTCTTCATGACTTAATTTTGGTAGATTCTATGTTTCTACGATTTCATTTCTTCTAGATTTCAGAATTTGTTAGCACATAGCTGTTTGTGATAATCCCTGATTTTTTTTTTATTTTTATGGTATCCACTGTTGCATCTCTTTTTTCAACTCTGATTTCATTAATTTTATTAATTTAGGTCATCTCTATTTTTTGGTTAGTTGGTCCAATGGTGTATCAATTTTGTTTATTTTTTCAAAAAACAACTCTTCAATTCACTCATATTTTTATTATTTTTTGTTTATATTTTACTTATTTCTTCTCTAGCTCAATTATTTATTTTCTCCTACTAATTTTGGGTTCTTTTGTTGTTTTTCATGGTCCGTGAGATGCACTGATAGCTCATTTATTTGATGCCTTTTAATTTCTTTTTTTTTTATTTTTTTTAACTTTTATTTAATGAATATAAATTTCCAAAGTACGATTTATGGATTACAATGGCTTCCCCCACATACCGTCCCTCCCACCCACTACCCTCCCCTTTCCCACTCCCTCTCCCCTTCCATTCACATCAAGATTCATTTTCGATTATCTTAATATACAGAAGATCAGCTTAGTATACATTAAGTAAGGATTTTTAATTTCTTGATATGGGCATCAATTGCTATAAACTTCTTAACACTGCTTTGCTATATCCCATAAGTTTTTTTTTTTTTAATATGTTGTGTTGTCATCTTCATTCACTTCATGAATGTTTTTATTTCCCTTTTGAGTTCTTCTCTGCCCCACTGTTCATTCATGAGCATGTTGTCCAATCTCTATATGTATGCATCTTTTCTAGAGATTCTTATGTTGCTAATTTCCAGCTTCATTTGATTGTGTGCAGAAAAGATACATGATAAGATTTCAATTTGTGTAAATTTGCTGATACTTGCTTTACTACTAGTGTATGGTCCACCCTAGATAAAGTTTTATGCACTGATGAAAAAAAATTTGTATTCCACATCTGTGAGATGAAATATTCATAGATATTAGGTCCAGTTGGATCATAGTGTAGATTAGCCCTGTGGTTTCTTCATGGGTTTTCTTTCTAGTTGATCTGTCCATTGATGAAAGTGGAGTTTTGAAGTCTCTCATTACTATTGTATTAGATTTTATGTCTCCCTTTAGAGTCTTTAACGTTTGTTTTAAACAGCCAGGCACTCTGGCATTGGGTGCATATGCATTTATTATAATCACATCTTCCTGTTGAATTGATCCCTAAGTCATTTTATATTACACATTTTTGTGTATTTCAACAGTTTTTGGGTCTATTTTGTCTGATATTGGGACGTCAATACCTGCTCATTTTTTATTTTCATTAGCATGAATTAGCATTTTCCATCCTTTCACTTTCAATCTGCATGTATCTTTGTTGATGAGATGTGTTTTTTGCAGGCAGCAATGGATGAATCTTGGTTTTTGTTTTTATTTATTTATTTTCTTGAGAGGAAGAGTTATACACACAGAGAGTTGGAGAGACAGAGAGAAAAGTCTTACACCTGTTGGTTCACTCCCCAGATGGCTCCAATAGCTGGAGCTGAGCCAATCCAGCCAAGAGTTCTCCCATGTGGCTGCATGGACCCAAGCACTTGGGCTATCTTCTATGGATTTCCCAGTTCATACCATAGAGCTGGATCAAAGAGGAGAGCCGGAACTGGAACTGGTGCCCATACGGGATTCTGGCATCACAGGCGGAGGCTTAGCCCACTAAACCACAGTGCTGACCCTGAATTTTGTTTTTTAATCCATTCAACCAGTCTGTATATTCCTTTTTTTTAACTTTTATTTAATGAATATAAATTTCCAAAGTACAGCTTATGGATTACAATGGCTTCCCCCCCATATCATCACTCCCACCCGCATCCCTCCCCTTTCCCACTCCCTCTCCCCTTCCATTCACATCAAGATTCATTTTCGATTATCTTAATATACAGAAGATCAGTTTAGCATATATTAAGTAAAGATTTCAACAGTTTGCTCCCACACAAACATAGTGAAAAATAATAGATGATTTTTTTGATTTTTTTAACTTTTATTTAATGCATATAAATTTCCAAAGTACGACTTATGGATTACAATGGCTTCCCCCCCATACCGTCCCTCAAACCCACAACCCTCCCCTTTCCCACTCCCTCTCCCCTTCCATTCACATCAAGATTCATTTTTGATTATCTTAATATACAGAAGATCAGCTTAGTATACATCAAGTATGGATTTCAACAGTTTGCTCCCACACAGAAACATAAAGTGAAAAATAATAGATGATTTTTTTTTAAATGATGATGAAATCAGAGCAGACCTATTGTCATGTTTAATCCCAGTGAGAGTCAAGTTGGGAATTGATAATTTCTTCTTCTTTTTTTTTTTTTTTTTTTTTACAGAGGATCAGTTTACTATGCATTAAGTAAGGATTTCAACAGTTTGCACCCCCATAGAAACACAAAGTGAAATATATTGTTTGAGTACTCGTTATAGCATTAAATCTCAATGTACAGCACATTAAGGACAGAGATCCTACATGAGGAGTAAGCGCACAGTGACTCCTGTTGTTGACTTTACCAATTGACACTCCTGTCTATGGCATCAGTAATCTCCCTATGCTCCAGTCATGAGTTTCCAAGGCTATGGAAGCCCTCTGAGTTCTCCAATTCTTATCTTGTTTAGACAAGGTCATAGTCAAAGTGGAGGTTCTCTCCTCCCTTCAGAGAAAGGTACCTCCTTCTTTGATGACCTGTTCTTTCCACTGGGATCTCACTCGCAGAGATCTTTTGCCAGAGTGTCTTGGCTTTCCATGCCTGAAATACTCTCATGAGCTTTTCAGCCAGCTCCGAATGCCTTTAGGGCTGATTCTGAGGCCAGAGTGCTATTTAGGACATCTGCCATTCTATGAGTCTGCTGAGTATCTCACTTCCCATGTTGGATCACTCTCCCCTTTATTTACTCCATCGGTTAGCGTTAGCAGGTACTAGACTTGTCTATGTGCTCCCTTTGACTCCCAGTCCCTCCACCATGACCAACTGTGAACTGAAACTGATCACCTGGAACAGTGAGATGGCATTGGTACATGCCACCTCGATGGGATTGAATTGGAATCCCCTGGTATGCTTCCAACTCCACCACTTGGGGCAAGTCAGCCTGAGCATGTCCCAAATTATACATCTCTTCCCTCTCCCATTCCCACCACCATGTTCAACAGGGATCACATTTCACTTAATTTTCAACACTTAAGAATAACTGTGCATCAATTACAGATCTAAACCAGTCATATTAAGTAGAACAGATAAAAATACTACTAAGAGGGATAATGTATTAAGTTGTTCATTAACAGTCAGGGCTATGCTGATCAAGCCACCGTTTCCCATAGTGTCCACCTCACTCCAACAGGTTTCCCTCTTGGTGTTCAGTCAGTCGTCACCGATCAGGGAGAACATATGGTATTTGTCCCTTTGGGACTGGCTTATTTCACTCAGCATGATGTGTTCCAGATTACTCCATTTTGTTGCAAATGACTGGATTTCGTTGTTTCTTACTGCGGTATAGTATTCTAAAGAGTACATATCCCATAATTTCTTTATCCAGTCTATCGTTGATGGGCATTTAGGTTGGTTCCAGGTCTTAGCTATTGTGAATTGAGCTGCAATAAACATTAGGGTGCAGACCTCTTTTTTGTTTGCCAATTTAAATTCCTTTGGGTAAATTCCAAGGAGTGGGATGGCTGGGTCGAACGGTAGGGTTATCTTCAGGTTTCTGAGGAATCTCCAGACTGACTTCCATAGTGGCTTGACCAGTTTGCATTCCCACCAACAGTGGGTTAGTGTCCCTTTTTCCCCACATCCTCGCCAGCATCTATTGTTGGTAGATTTCTGCATGTGAGCCATTCTAACCGGGGTGAGGTGAAACCTCATTGTGCTTTTGATTTGCATTTCCCTGATTGCTAATGACCTTGAACATTTTTTCATGTGCCTGTTGGCCATTTGGATTTCCTCTTTTGAAAAATGTCTATTGAGGTCCTTGGCCCATCTCTTAAGTGGGTTGTTGGTTTTGTTTTTGTGGAGTTTCTTGATCTCTTTGTAGATTCTGGTTATTAACCCTTTATCTGTTGCATACAACACCCGTTCATGATGAAAACTCTAAGCAAACTGGGTTTGGAAGGAACATTCCTCAATACAATCAAAGCAATCTATGAAAAACCCACAGCCAACATCCTATTGAATGGGGAAAAGTTGGAAGCATTTCCACTGAGATCTGGAACCAGACAGGGATGCCCACTCTCACCACTGCTATTCAATATAGTTCTGGAGGTTCTAGCCAGAGCTATTAGGCAAGAAAAAGAAATTAAAGGGATACAAATTGGGAAGGAAGAACTCAAACTATCCCTCTTTGCAGATGACATGATTCTGTATTTAGGGGACCCAAAGAACTCTACTAAGAGACTATTGGAACTCATAGAAGAGTTTGGCAAAGTAGCAGGGTATAAAATCAATGCACAAAAATCAACAGCCTTTGTATACACAGACAATGCCATGGCTGAGGAAGAACTTCTAAGATCAATCCCATTCACAATAGCTACAAAAACAATCAAATACCTTGGAATAAACTTAACCAAGGACGTTAAAGATCTCTACGATGAAAATTACAAAACCTTAAAGAAAGAAATAGAAGAGGATACCAAGAAATGGAAAAATCTTCCATGCTCATGGATTGGAAGAATCAATATCATCAAAATGTCCATTCTCCCAAAAGCAATTTACAGATTCAATGCAATACCAATCAAGATACCGAAGACCTTCTTCTCAGATCTGGAAAAAATGGTGCTGAAATTTATATGGAGGCACAAGAGACCTCGAATAGCTAAAGCAATCTTGTACAACAAAAGCAAAGCCGGAGGCATCACAATACCAGATTTCAGGACATACTACAGGGCAGTTGTAATTAAAACAGCATGGTACTGGTACAGAAACAGATGGATAGACCAATGGAACAGAATTGAAACACCAGAAATCAACCCAAACATCTACAGCCAACTTATATTTGATCAAGGATCTAAAACTAATTCCTGGAGCAAGGACAGTCTATTCAATAAATGGTGCTGGGAAAATTGGATTTCCACGTGCAGAATCATGAAGCAAGACCCCTACCTTACACCTTACACAAAAATCCACTCAACATGGATTAAAGACCTAAATCTACGACCTGACCCATCAAGTTACTAGAGAACATTGGAGAAACCCTTCAAGATATTGGCACAGGCAAAGAATTTCTGGAAAAGACCCAGGAGGCACAGGCAGTCAAAGCCAAAATCAACTATTGGGATTGCATCAAATTGAGAAGTTTCTGTACTGCAAAAGAAACAGTCAGGAGAGTGAAAAGACAACCGACAGAATGGGAAAAAATATTTGCAAACTATGCAACAGATAATAGATGATTTTTTAAATGATGATGAAATCAGATCAGACGTATTGTCATGTTTAATCCCAGTGAGAGTCAAGTTGGGAATTGATAATTTCTTCTTCTTTTTTTTTTTTTTTACAGAAGATCAGTTTAGTATACATTAAGTAAAGATTTCAACAGTTTGCACCCCCATAGAAACACAAAGTGAAATATACTGTTTGAGTACTCGTTATAGCATTAAGTCTCAATGTACAGCACATTAAGGACAGAGATCCTACATGAGGAGTAAGTGCACAGTGACTCCTGTTGTTGACTTTACAAATTGACACTCCTGTTTATGGCATCAGTAATCTCCCTATGCTCCAGTCATGAGTTTCCAAGGCTATGGAAGTCTTTTGAGTTCACCGATTCTTATCTTATTTAGACAAGGTCTTATTCAAAGTGGAGGTTCTCTCCTCCCTTCAGAGAAAGGCACCTCCCTCTTTGAAGACCTGTTCTTTCCACTGGGATCTCACTCACAGAGATCTTTCATTTAGGTTTTGTTTTTGTTTTTTTTTTTTTTTTTTTTTTTTTTTTTTGCCTGAGTGTCTTGACTTCCCATGCCTGAAGTACTCTCATGGGCTTTACAGCCAGATCGGAATGCTTCTAGGGCTGACTCTGAGGCCAGAGTGCTGTTTAGGACATCTGCCATTCTATGAGTCTGCTGAGTATCTCGCTTCCCATGTTGGATCACTCTCCCCTTTATTTATTCTATTGGTTAGTGTTAGCAGGTACTAGACTTGTTTATGTGCTCCCTTTGACTCTTAGTCCTTTCATTATGATCAGTTGTGAACTGAAATTGATCACTTGGACTAGTGAGATGACATTGGTACATGCCCCTTGATGGGATTAAATTGGAGTCCCCTGGTATGTTTCTAACTCTACCATTTGGGGCAAGTCAGCTTGAGCATGTCCCAAATTGTACATCTCTTCCCTCTCTTATTCCTACTCTTATGTTTAACAGGGATCACATTTCAGTTAAATTTCAACACTTAAGAATCACTGTGTATTAATTACAGAATTAAACCAGTCATATTAAGAAGAACAGACAAAAAAAACTACTAAGAGGGATAATGTATTAAGTTGTTCATTAACAGTCAGGGCTATGCTGATCAAGTCACCATTTCCCATAGTGTCCATTTCACTTCAACAGGTTTCCTTTTTGGTGTTCAGTCAGTTGTCACCGATCAGGGAGAACATATGGAATTTGTCCCTTTGGGACTGGCTTATTTCACTCAGCATGTGTTCCAGATTCCTCCATTTTGTTGCAAATGACGGGATTTCATTTTTTCTTACTGCAGTATAGTATTCTAAAGAGTACATATCCCATAGTTTCTTTATCCAGTCTACTGTTGATGGGCATTTAGGTTGGTTCCAGGTCTTGGCTATTGTGAATTGAGCTGCAATAAACATTAGGGTGCAGACCGCTTTTTTGTTTGCCAATTTAAACTCCTTTGGGTAAATTCCAAGGAGTGGGATGGCTGGGTCGAACGGTAGGGTTATCTTCAGGTTTCTGAGGAATCTCCAGACTGACTTCCATAGTGGCTTGACCAGTTTGCATTCCCACCAACAGTGGGTTAGTGTCCCTTTTTCCCCACATCCTCGCCAGCATCTGTTGTTGGTAGATTTCTGTATGTGAGCCATTCTAACCAGGGTGAGGTGAAACCTCATTGTGGTTTTGATTTGCATTTCCCTGATTGCTAGTGATCTTGAACACTTTTTCATGTGCCTGTTGGCCATTTGGATTTCCTCTTTTGAAAAATGTCTATTGAGGTCCTTGGCCTATCTCTTAAGTGGGTTGTTTGTTTTGTTGTTGTGGAGTTTCTTGATCTCTTTGTAGATTCTGGTTATCAACCCTTTATGTGTAGCATAGTTTGCAAATATTTTTTCCCATTCTGTCGGTTGTCTCTTCACTCTCCTGACTGTTTCTTTTGCAGTACAGAAACTTCTCAATTTGATGCAATCCCAATAGTTGATTTTGGCTTTGACTGCCTGTGCCTCCCGGGTCTTTTCCAGAAATTCTTTGCCTGTGCCAATATCTTGAAGGGTTTCTCCAATGTTCTCTAGTAACTTGATGGGTCAGGTCGTAGATTTAGGTCTTTAATCCATTGGAAAATTAAGGCCATTTACATTTTAGGTTACTATTGATAAGTGATGTGCCATTTTTTCCATAAATATTCATATTTTGTGCTTTGGATCTGTGTTTTTACTAATAGATTTTCTGCTTTCACATACTTGCTTAGCGATGATGTCTGTGTTTCTTTGTTTAGCACCATTTGTAAGTCTAGATGAGTGGTTATAAATTATTTCAATTTCTGTTTGTAATGGAAGGCCTTTATCTCACCTTCATTATAAATGAGAGATTTGAAGGGTACAGTATTTGTCTTGACTAGTTTTATTTTTTTTTAAGACATGGACTTAGCCTAGACTGTAGGGTTTCTGATGAAAAAATCAGCTATCAGTCTCATTGGCTGTCCTCTGAAGATAATCTGGTATTTATCTTGTACATGTGTTAGAATCTTTTCTTTATGCTTTATTGTTCTCTATTTTGTTCCATTGCTATTTGTGTCTGTTTCTATGCCAGTATACTGCTTTTTGGTTATTATTCTTTTGTAGTATGTTTTGAAGTTGAGTGTTGTGATACTTCCTGTTTTGTTCTTTTTGATAAGGATTAATCTGCTTTTGTGGTTCCACGAAATATTTAGGAATGATTTTTCTACTTCTGTGAGGAATGCCATTGGCATTTTGGTAAGAATTGCATTGAATCTATAGATCACTTTGCACAGTATGGGCATTTTACCAATTTTAATTCCTCGAGTGTATTAATAGGATATCTTTTCTTTTGTGTGCGTGTGTGTGTATTTGGCTTCTCTTTGTTTTCACCAACGTTTTACAATTTTTATTGCATGGATAATTAACTTCCTTGGTTAAATTTTTGCCTAGTGATTTTTTGTAGATATTGTGAAAGTGATTGCTTTCTTGATTTCTTTCTCAGAAATTTTGTTATAAAGCTACTGATTTTGCATGTTGATTTCATATCCTACAGTGTTACTGAATTTATTTCAGATCTCATAGCTCTTGGTGGTGTCTCTACATTTTGCTATATATAAAATCATGTCATCAGCAAACCGGTATGATTTGACTTCTTACTTTCCTATTTGAATGCCCCTTATTACTTTCTCATAACTAATTGCTCTGATTAGGAGTTCCAATACTGTATTGAGTAAAAGTAATCAAAGTCAACATGTTTGCCCTGCTACTGATCTTATAGAAAACAATTTCAGCTTTTCTCTATTTAAAATGCTATAGCCTGTGAGCTTGATATACATAGCTTTTACTATGCTTCGATACACTTTTTCATCCAAATTATTTGAGATTTTACGTCATGAATGGATATTGAATTTTATCTAATACTTTCTACATCTATTTATACAATCATAAGTTTTTATCATTTATTGTATTGACACAATTTACTACATTTATCAATTTCTGTATGCTGATACATTATAGAGGATACTGCCTAATGTTCTCAGAGGTGCCCACTCCCCTGGAATAGGACATGGCTGCAGTCCTGTCCCTGCCTATGCATGCTGGGTGAGGGCACACACTCACAACAGAATGTAGCAGAAGGCAGCAAGGTGGGTAATCTATAACTAATGGTGAATACTGGTTTGTGAGCTCAAGATTGTAAATAAGATTCCAGATCCTTGTACTTCATGATAGGGATCAACTTGCTGTCTCTCATTCTGGAACATAGGGTTTGGCTTTTCTTGTTCATATGCTGGGCTCTGCTTAATATATTGCTTGTAGAATTGCTTGTACCCTCTAATAAAAGTGCTGGCCAAGAGTTATCTGGTGGTGTGCTCTTCTGATGGAGTCTCCTGTGTTCAGACTCTTCATTTGAAAAACCCCAGAACACATCCTTATATTCTTGGGATAAATCCCACTTGATTATTGTGTATAATCCATTGATTTGCCTTTGGGTTTGGTTTTCTAGCGTCTTACTGAGAATTTTTATTTGTTGTGTGTATATATATAAATATATACGTATGTATAACATATATACATATATATTCATTCAGATATCTGTCTATAGTTTTTCTTTTTGTGTTATGTGCATGTCTGATTCAGGTGCCAAAGCAATGCCAGCCTCATAAAATGAGTTTGACAGTGTCCCTTCCCTTTGAAACTTTAGAGTAGCTTGAGAAAAGAATAGAATCAATTGTTTCATAATAGTTTGGTAGAATTCAGTAGTGAAAAACACCTGGTCCTGGGCTTTTCTTTGTTGGAAGGCTTTTCATTACTGATTCAGTCTTGTTACTTGTTAGTGTTCTATGCAGGTATTGTTCTGTCAAGTTATGTATGTCCAAAAATGAACCAGTTTACTTTAGATTTTCTAATTAATTGGCCTGCAGTTAGGTCTTCATATCTCTTCTCAGGCTTTTTGTTTCTGTGATATCAATGCTAATGCTTGATTTCATTTCTGCTTTTATGTATTTGAATTTTCTCTCATTTTTTGCTTCAGTTTATCCATTTTATTTATCTTTTCAACAAACCAACTCTTCATTTCTCTAGGATGTTACAGTATTATTAGCCTCTATTTCAGTTGTGTCTGCTCTAATCTTCATTTCTCCTCTCCTTATATTAATTTGAGATTTGTTTTTTCTTGTTTTTCCAGTACTTTGAGTTGCATTGTTAAATTGTTATTTAAATCTATTTTTATAGATTATCTATTTTTATATAGGCACGTGTTACTTTAAACTTTCCCTTTAATTTTGCTGTATCATAGATTTTAGTATGCTGTGTTTTCATTTTCGTTTACTTCAGGAAATTTTTTAATTTCACTTTGGTATCTTTATTGACCATCGATTGCTAAAGAGAATATTGCTTAATTTACATGTATTTCTACATTTTCTGAAGTTCCTCCCTTTTTATTTCTAATCTTATTTCATTGTAGTCATCAAAGATACATGATACAATTTCATTTTTTGAATTTAATGAGAGTTATTTTATAGCCTAGCATATGGTCTATTCAGGAAAATGCTCCAAGTGTTGAAGAGAAGAATATATATTCTGCAGCTGTTGGTAAAAATATTCTGTAAATACCCGTTAGGTAAATTGGTCTGTAATATAGAATATCCCTGCTGCTTCCTTACTTATTTTATGCCTTATTCATCTGTCCACTGATGAAAGCATTATGTTGAATCCCCAAATATTATTGTACTCAAGTCTATATCTTATTTTAGATCTCATAATATATACTTTGTATAATTGAGTGCCCCAGCACTGAGGCACATAATTACATTTGTTGAATTATATAGTGACCTTTGTTGTCTGTTTTTACAGTTTTGGAGTTAAAGTCTGTACAAGTATAGCTATGTTTTCCTACTTCTGGTTGCTATTTGCATGGTATATCTTTTTCCATCTATACATTTTCCGTTTTTCTGCCTTGTTAGAGATGAAGTGAGTTTCTTCTAAGCAGTGTATCACTGAATTGTGCTATTTAGCTATTCATCCAGTCTACATTCTTGAACTGAGGGGCTTAATCCACTAATATTCAAGGTTATTATGATAAGTAAAGGTATAATGCTGTCCGTGTTCATTCTTTTCTTGTTATTTCATGTATCCTGTTCTCCTTTCTCCCTCTCTGGTCATCACTGGATTTCTGTGGCATCATGTATTATCAGGTATGGATTATCTCCCTTTTGTCTTTTGTGTATCTGCTCTACTGTTGATATGTATGCATTCGTGATGCTGCTTACCATCCTTTCACTTCAAATGCAGGATTCAATTAAGGGTTTCTTACAGGAATAGTCTAATGACCTGTTTTAGCCAGAGCCACTAGGCAAGGAAAAGAAATCAAAGGGACACTAATTGGAAAGAAGGGAATCAAAGTACCTCTGTTTGCAGATGACATGCTTATGTACATAGTAGATCCAAAAGACTCCACTCAGAGATTACTGGAACTCTTAAAATTTGAGTTTGGTAAAGTGTCAGGATATAAAATCAACACGGAAAAATCAATAGCTTTTGTATACACAATGTCATTGCTGGGAAAGAACTTTTAAGATCAGTTCCATTCATAATAGCTCCCAAAAGAATTAAATACCTAGGAATAAACTTAACCAAAGACATCAAAGATCTCTACATTGAGAATTACAAAACACTAAAGAGAGAAATAGAAGAACACATTGAAAAATGGAAAAAATCTTCTATGTTCAAGGATTGGAAGAATCAACATCATCAAAATGTCCATACTACCAAAAGTAATTTACAGGTTCAATGCAATCCCAATGAAAATACCACTGACATTCTTCACATCTAGAATAAAATGATGTTAAAATTTATGTGGAAATACTAGACAACCTGAATAGCTACAGCAGTCTTATACAACAATAACAAAGCCAGAGTTATCACAATACCTGATTAAAAGACATATTGCTGGGCAGTTACAATCAAAACAGCCTGGTTCTAGCACAAAAAACAAATCTGTAGAGTAATGGAACAGAATAGAATCTCCAGAAATCAATCCACACTTCTACAAATAACTTATCTTTGACAAAAGAGAAAATCAACCTTGGAGAAAGGACAGGGTTCAAACAAATGCACTGTGAAAACTGGATCTCTGCATGCAGAAGTATGAAGCAAGACTCCTTCATTACACCTTACACAAAACTCCACTCAAAATGGATTAAAGACCTAAATCTATGACCAGATACCATCAAATTACTAGAGAACATTGGGGAAATTCTGCAAGACATTGGCATAAACAAAAATGTCTTGGAAAACACCCCAGAAGCACAAGCAATCAAAGATAAAATTCACAAATGGGATTACAGCAAATTGAGAAACTTATGCACTGCAAAAGAAACACTCAGCAAAGTGAAGTGGCAGTCGATGGAATGGGAGAAAATATTTGCAAACTACACAACTGATAAAGGGTTAACATCCAGAATTTATAAAGAGCTCAAGAAATTCAACAGCAACAAAACAATCCATTTAAGAATGGGAAAAGGACTTCAACAGATATTTTCCCAGAGAGGAAATTCCAATGGCCAACAGACACTAGAGAAAATGCACAGAATCACTAGCCATCAGGAAAATGAAAATCAAAATCATAATGTGGTTTCACCTCATTCAAGTTAAAATGACTCTCATACAGAAAACAATGACAAAGAAATTCTCGTGAGGATGTGGAGAAAAACCCTAATCCACTGTTGAGGGGAACGTAAACTAGTGCAGCCACTGCAGAAGACAGTATGGAGATACCTCAGAAATGTGAATACAGACCTACTATATGATCTAGCCATCCTACTCCTGGAAATTTACCCAAACCAAAAGAGAGCAGTATCTGAATGAGTTATCCGTACAGCCATGTTCACTGCAGCACAATTCACAATAGCTAAGATATGAAATCACCAGCGCTGTGGCACGGCGGGTTAATGCCCTGGCCTGAAGCACCAGCATCCAATATGGGCACCAGTTCAAGACCCAGCTGCTCCACTTCCCATCCAGCCCTCTTCTATGGCCTGGGAAAACAGTAGAAGATGGCCCAAGGACTTGGGGCACCTGCACCCACACGGGAGACCCGGAAGAAGCTCCTGGCTCCTGGCTTCGGATTGGCACAGCTCTGGCCGTTGCAGCCAATTGGGGAGTGAACCATTGGATGGAAGACCTTTCTCTCTCTCTCTCTCTCTCTCTCTCTCTCTCTCTCTTTCTGCCTCTCCTCTCTCTCTGTAACTCTTTCAATTAAATAAATAAATCTTAAAAAAAAGATATGAAATCAACCCAGATGTCCATCAACTGTTGACTGCAGGAAGAAATCATGGTATTTATGCACTATGAAGTACTACTCAGCTGTAAAAATAAATTAAATCCTGTTTTTTTATAACAAGATGTATGCATCTGGACATCTGGAAACCATTATACTTAGTGATATAAAACAATCCCAAAAAGACAGATTTCATATATTTTCCCTGATCAAGGTAACTAATAGAGTACATGACATGTGATACATTAGAGTGAAATGAACATTTTGAGATTCACTGATTGTTTATAGGCATTCTTTCTTCCATTCAAGAGAAGTGGGTTTTTTTTTTCTTCATACTATTTGTTGAGCTATTTTACTTGGTGTAGGGTTAACTTTACGATCATTAAGTATACTGAAAATATATCTCTGTAAAATGAAGTGTGTGAATGTGAAAGGGAGGGAGAAAAAGGGTTGGAGCATGAGCAGGAAAGAGGGTAAGGGGGGAAGTATCACTATATTCATAAATCTATATATGAAATACATGAAACTTGTATGACTAAAATAAAATTAAATAAATAAAATAAAATATCCTTCTTACAAAAAAAATTAGGCTTTCTACAACCTGTGGATTTTCTTTGCCTTCTGGAATACCTATAATGTAAACATTTGCTGATTTAATGGTGTCCCACAAGTGTTAAAAGGTTTCTTCTTGATAATAATGGGTTCCAAGATGGCCACCCTAACTTCAGCGGCTCTAGGATATAAAAAGAACAAATGAAAGACCACATTTCCACGGGCCTAACTGAAGCAAATTTTTAGTGAAGAAATGAAAAATCAATGAAGACTTCTTTGGAGAAGAGGAGAGACAACAGAGACACCACTGCAGCCAGCCATGTGGTGCAGCCAGCTGTCATCTGTGAGCCACCACTATACCATGACAAAGTAGGAAGAACTCATCATATGCTGCTGCTCACAGTTTTAACTTAGAAGGAAATTCAATGACTTACTCCATCCTGGAGAGCTGACTGGGGCTTAAGAATCCGTCGGGTTTGGAGTATTGAAGCCACACTGCTTCCTTCCCCTCCCCCAATCATGAAGAAGCATGAGAAGCAAAAATTCAGGAAGTGTTCCTCTCTTCTGCTCCTTCCAGTATCAGAATCAGCATTAGGAAGTGATGTTGTTTTCTTAAAGAGAAATGAGAGGAGACTGCAGTAGCCTCTATCACTGTGATATTCCCTGCGGGGGAACTTTGCAAAGTACACAGAATTTGAGTCCAGGCTGAAACACTAGTGGAGGGCAGTGAACCCACCTAAACACATGAAGCAGGAGCACTCTGCCTGTACCCCATCCCCTTGCAAGGGATCACTGTAAATACCAGGGTGAAAGTGTCATCTTAAAAGTACAGGCTGCTGCAGCTCACATGCATGTGACTAGGAGACTATCTGAGGACATATCCACAATCCCCACTGACTTGGAGTCTAGCCTGCAGGGTTGGCAGGGGACTGGGAGCCCACTTTAGACCATGAGGCTCTCCCCTCCCCCTCTATATCACTGGCACCTGTCCTCAAACTGACAAGGTAGAACACTGAAAGACAGCTGGCTCTGAAAACCTCAGCTCTCTCCAAAGATGGAGTAGCCTCACAGGGCAAAGAGTGGATCCCTTGCTCCCTGTGACTATGGGAACCCTGTGCTCTAATAATGTGGGCATTCTGTGACTGTACAATAGGGTGTGGAGTGTAGCTGGATCTCTGGGCAACCAATATGTCAGGACCACATAGATCCTGTGTGGATCCTGTGAATGCATGGGTGGGTGTGTAGCCACTTCGGGTTCACCCTGGGCATTGATCACCTTGACAGAGGGGAAGTGAGGCAGTAATCACACCAGCCAAAATGATCATCCTCACCCCCTTGCTGACAATATAGGAGATCTACCACTCCCAATGTGGATGTCAACTTGGACTCTTACACCATACCCAATCACTGACTGAGGTTCCCTGGCCCCAGCCAGCACATGCATCAGAATATCTACTGAAGAAGCAGACACTCCACTAAGCCACAGAGGAAAACAAAGATAAAAGCCATCAGAGAAGAAAAGAATTACTTCCATAAATGCGTAAAAATGGACATAGAAACAGGAGAAACAAACAAGGAAGACAATATGATACCCCCAAAGGGACACACCAACACTCAAATTAGAATATAAAGATGAAAAGATTGATGAAATGCCTGAAAAGGAATTTAAAAGAATGATCAAAAGATTACTGAAAAGCAATGAGAAGCAAATTCATATCTTAAAGACAACCATAAATGACATGGATGAAAAATTTTTCAGTGAGATAGACATATAGAAGAGAAATCAAACTGAAATATTAGAAATTAAGAATTAAATATGTCAAATAAAAATACAGTAGAAAGCCTGAACAACAGAATTGGCAAGAAAAAAAAGAATAGATGAGCTAGAAGACAAATCATTGGAAATATCTCAGACCAAAGAAGGGATTAGATAAATTAAAAAAAAAAAAAAACAGTGCTTGAGATTTATGATATACAATCAAACAACACAATATATGGATCTTAGGAGTTCATGAAGATGTAAAAAAAGAGTAGATTACAACTCCTACTAAGTGAAAAAATTGCAGCAAACATCCCTAATTTTGAGAAAGAAGAGGATATACAATCACATGAATCACATAGAGCTCATAATACATATGACCAGAAAAGATCTTCAAAATGACACATTACACTTACTTCCACTGTAAACCATAAAGAAAAGATTATAAAATGTGCAAAAAAGAAACACCAGATTACCTTCAGAGGATCCCTAATAGACTGACAGCTGACTTCTCATCAGAAATCCTACAGGTTAGGAGGGGATAAAGACACATAGACCAAAAATGTCAACTCAAAATACTGTACCCTCTAAAGGTCTCGTATGAATGAAGTTGAAATGAAGACCTTCCATAACAAATAGAAATTGAAAGAGTTTGTCACCATTAATCCAGCCTTACAAATAATACTGAAGGATGTGCTACTCACAAAAACACAAAAAGATAGCTGTCATTATAAAAGAATGTGAAGGAAGAAAATATTCTAGTACAAAAGAAATCCAAAGCAATTAATAGGGATATTTATGGAAATGTGGCAGGGCCAAGTCATTACTTATTAATAATAACCTTGAATACAAATTATCTAAATTCCCCAAATAATTTAAAAAAACAGACTGGCTTAATGGACTAAAAAGCAAGATTCATATAGTTGATGTCTGCAAGAAAAACATCTCACCAAAAAAAAAATACACACAAAATGAAAGCATAACAGTGAAAGGATAGAAAAAGATAGCCCATGTTAATGGAAGGCACAAAAAGATCAGGAGTAGCCATCCTGATATCAGAGAAAATAGACTTTAACACAAAACTGTTAAAAGAGACAAAGATACTAAGAAATGATTAAGGGATCAATTTAACAGGAAGATGTGAATATAATAAGCATATGTGCACCTAATTACAGGGTACCTGGCTATTTAAAATAAATGTTAATTGATATAAAGGGAGATATAAACTGCAATATAAGAATAATGGGGGACTTCAACATCCCACTTTCATCAATGGACAGATTAATTTGATAGGAAATCAGCAAGGAGACAACAGAGATAATTGACACCATGAACCAAAAGGACCTAATGTATCTACAGAACATTTCATCACAGATGAAGAATACACATTCTTTTGATCAGTGCATGGAACTTTCTCTAGGATGGACCATATGCTAGGACACAGAGCAAGTCTAGGCAAATTTTTGAAAAATGAAATCATACCATGTATCTTTTCTGACCACAATGAAATGAACCTTGAAATTAACAATTGAGGAAACTGAAGAAAATAAATAAACACATGGATTTTGAACAACATGTAGCTGAATGAAGAATGGGACATAGAAGAAATCCAAAAAGAAATAAAACTGAAGAATAAAAATCATATGATTAGTTTTTCCAAGATGGCAGAATAGGGAGGGAGCTTACTGCTCTAGTCTAGGAGAAAATAGTGGAGAGAGTACAATCTCAGGGAAGAGTTAGGGAGAAGACAGCAGAGGAATCTCCACACAAATTGGACATTCTGGACCTATGTGGAGGGTGTGGTCATGCACAAGTCAGGACCTCATAAATTGAAAGCCTCAGCATCAGCTTTGAAGAGTGAGGTGAGACTAGGATGTAGAAGCCCAAGCCACTGGAGATAAACCTGTGGGAAGAGCCTGGCAAAAATCTGGCTTAGATCCCTGTGGTAAAGAGAGTCCTGTCAACATAGAGGGAGAAAAAAGAAAAAGGGGGCATGTTTCTCTCTCCCTAATCACCCAGCAGTGGCATCCTGTAACTAGCCAAGAGAGGAAAGGTACCATTTTTGACATATGTAACAGTTGCACCATTCTGTCTGCATGCCCAGCAACCAACTGAGAAGACACTCCTGAGTCTGGCTGAGAGAACTGATAGGGATCTGCGTGCTCGTGAATGTAGGAGCCTTGTGTGCTGGACTGTGAAAACACTGTGGCTGTGTGGGAGGGCAGGGGTGTGGCTGGGTCTTTGGGTAGTCACTGTGGGTGGCTCCACATGCTTGGGGCTCCCTGATTCCCTGGTGAGGATCATAGCTGCAGGACCACACCAAGGATTGCATGGATTCTTTGTGTGGTTCTTGTGGCAGTGTGAATGAATTATTATACCTACTGGAGCTAGCACCCAAGCGTTGATCTCCTTGGAGATGAGGTGAGTGTGAGACAACAAAGCTAAACAAACATACCCTCTGATAAATAAAAAATAGAGGAGATCTTCATGCCCAACTTGGATGTCACCTTGGACACTCCCCTCATGCTGTAGCACTGAATAGAGCTCCCTTACCACACCTAGCACATGCCTTTGGGTATTCACTGAGAGAGCACATGATCCACTAAGCCACAAAGTCATAGTCCAAAGATAAAAGCCACCACAGGGAAAAAAAAAAAAAACAATAAGTATCTCCACAAAGCCTAAAAATAAATGCAGCAATTCAAGAAACAGGATAAGGAGGACAGCATAACATCACAAAAAGAACACAATAACACTTCAATACTAGACAGTGAAGATAAAGAGATTGAAGAAATGACAGAAACAGAATTCAAAAACTTGATTGTAGGATTACTTAGAAGTGATCAGAAGCAAATCCACAAACTAAAGAAATCCATACACATCATGAATGAAACTTTTCCCATGAAATTGAGATTTTAAAGAGAAATCAAAACAAAATATTGGAAATGAGGAATTAATAGATCAAATAAAAATCAGGGGTAAAGACTTAACAACAGACTCAGTGAGATAGAAGAAAGAACATCCAAGTAAGAAGACAAATATCTGGAAATTTTATAGTCAGACAAAAAAGGAGAAGAGGAAGAAATTAGAAAACTAAAAAACAGTGTTAGAGATTTATGGGATACTATCAAAAGACTGACATATAGGCATTAGGCACTCCTGAAGCCATGGTAATAGAGAATGGATTAGAAGGCCTTCATAGCAAAACAATTACAGAAATCTTCCTCAAACTAGAAAAAGAAAGAGATGTCCAAGGGCAGGAAGCAAATAGAACTCCTAATAGACATGATGAGAAAAGACCTTCACCACAGCACATTTCAGTCAATTCTCCACAGTAAACATAAAGAAAAGATTCTAACATGTTTACAAGAGAAATGTCAGCAAAAGAAACAGGAAAGTGAAGAGACAACTGACAGAATTGGAAAATATATTTGCAAACTATGCTACACATAAAGGGTTGATAACCAGAATCTACAAAGAGATCAAGAAACTCAACAAAAACAAAACAAACAACCCACTTAAGAGATGGGCCAAGGACCTCAATAGACATTTTTCAAAAGAGGAAATCCACATGGCCAACAGGCACATGAAAAAATGTTCAAGATCACTAGCAATCAGGGAAATGCAAATCAAAACCAAAATGAGGTTTACCTCACCCCAGTTAGAATGGCTCACATTCAGAAATCTACCAACAATAGATGCTGGAGAGGATGTGGGGAAAAAGGGACACTAACCCACTGTTGGTGGGAATGCAAACTGGTCAAGCCACTATGGGAGTCAGTCTGGAGATTCCTCAGAAACCTGAATATAACCCTACTGTTCGACCCAGCCATCCCACTCCTTGGAATTTACCCAAAGGAAATGAAATTGGCAAACAAAAAAGCGGTCTGCACATTAATGTTTATTGCAGCTCAATTCACAATAGCCAAGACCTGGAACCAACCCAAATGCCCATCAACAGTAGACTGGATAAAGAAATTATGGGACACGTACTCGATAGAATACTATACAGCAGTCAAAAACAACGAAACCCAGTCATTTGCAACAAGATGGAGGAATTTGGAAAACATCATGCTGAGTGAATTAAGCCAGTCCCAAAGGGACAAATATCATATGTTCTCCCTGATCGGCGACAACTAACTGAGCACCAAAGGGGAAACTTGTTGAAGTAAATGGACACTATGAGAAACAGTGACTTGATCAGCTCTTGTCCTGATGGTTGATGTACAATGTAATACTTTATCCATTTTAGTGGGTTTTTTTGTTGTTCTAGTACCATTGGTTGAACTCTGTAATTAACACACAATTATTCTTAGGTGTTTAAATTTTAACTGAAAAGTGATCCCTGTTAGGAATTTGGAAAACATTATGCTGAGTGAAATAAGCCAATCCCAAAGGGACAAATAGCACTTGTTCTCCTTGATAGGTGACCACTAACTGAGCACCAAAAAGGAAACCTGTTAAAGTGAAATGAACACTATGAGAAATGGTGACTTGATCAGCCCTCACCCTGACTGTTGATGAACAACTTAATATGTTATCCCTCTTAGTATTTTTTTTTGTTTGTTCTACTTAATACTTTTGGTTGAATACTGTAATCAATACACAATTCTTCTTAAGTGCTGAAACTTAACTGAAAAGTGATCGCTGTTAAATGTAAGAGTGGGAATAAGAGAGGGAAGAGATGTGCAATTCGGGACATGCTCAAGCTGACTTACCTCAAACGGTAGAGTTAGAAACATACCAGGGGATTCCAATTCAACCCATCAAGGTGACATGTACCAATGCCATCTCACTAGTCCCAGTAATCAATTTCTGTTCACAATTGATCATAATGATAGCACTAAGAACCAAAGGGATCACATAAACAAGACTAGTGTCTGCAAATACTAGCTGATAGAATCAAAAAGGGAGAGAACGATACAACATGGGAAGCGAGATACATAGCAGACCCATAGAATGGCAGATGTCCTAAACAGCACTCTGGCCTCAGAATCAACCCTTAAGGCATGCGGATCCCGCTGAAAAGCCCATGAGAGTATTTCGGGCATGGAAAGCCATGGCACTCTGGGAAAAAAAAAAAAAAAAAACACCTAAATGAAAAATCTCCGCAAGTGAGATCCCAGTGGAAAGAATGGGTCATCAAAGAAGGAGGTACCTTTCTCTGAAGGGAGGAGAGAACTTCCACTTTGACCATGGCCTTGTCTAAATATGATCAGAGTCAGTGAACTCAGGGGGCTTCCATAGCCTTGGCAGCTCATGACAAGAGCCTAGGGTGATTACTGAGACCATAAACAAGAGAGTCAATTTGTTAAGTCAAAAACAGGAGTCACTGTGCACTTACTCCTCATGTAGGATCTTTGTCCTTAGTGTGCTGTACATTGAGATTTAATGCTATAACCAGTACTCAAACAGTATTTTTCACTTTATGTTTCTGTGTGGGAGCAAACTGTTGAAATCTTTACTTAATGTATGCTAAACTGATCTTCTGTATATAAAGAGAATTGAAAATGAATCTTGATGTGAATGGAAGGGGAGAGGGAGTGGGAAAGGGGAGGGTTGCAGGTGGGAGGGACGTTATGGGGGGGAAGCCATTGTAACCCATAAGCTGTACTTTGGAAATTTATATTCATTAAAAAAAGTTAAAAAAAAATCAGTTTATTTTCAAAGGAACTCCAACTAGACACAGCTGACATTATGGCAAGATATATTTGATGTCTTAAGAGAAAAAAAAATTGTCAACCCAGAATACTGTACCCTGCAAAGTTCTCAGTGATGAATGAATGTAAAATAAAGATCTTCCATAAAAAACAGAAATTGAAAATTTCACTTTTCCAGGTTTTAAAAATATGCTTAAGGATATGATCGCACACAGAAACACAGAAACATGGTCATGACAGCAACAGGAGGAGAAGGCAGAAAACCTCCTAGTAAAATTACAAAGGAATTCCAAAGTAAATAATAGGAAAATTATGGGAAAATGGCAGGGCCAAGTTGTTACTTATCAATAGTCACCCTAATGTAAATGTCCTCACTCTCAACTTAAAAGAAACATACTAGTTGAATGGATTAAGAAACAAAACCCATCTATTCGCTGCCTACAAGAACCATATCTCACCAAAAACATAAAGACTGAAGGGGAAAAGATGGAAAAAGATATTCCATGCTAACAGAAACTAAAAAAGAGGTGTTATACCATCCTAATATATCACAAAATAAAATCTAACACAAAAACTGTTAAAAAGACAAAGAAGGGCACTAAGTAATGATTAAGGGATCAATTCAACAGGAAGATTTGAGTATAATAAATGTATATGAACCTAATTATGGGGCACCTGGCTGTTGAAAAGAAATGTTAATGGATCTAAAAGGAGACATAGACCCCAATACAATAGTAATGGGGGACTTAAATTCCCCACATTCAGCAATGGATAGATCAATCAGACAAAAAATCAGCAAAGAAACAACAGAGTCAACATTATAGACCAAATGGACCCAATGGATATCTACAGAGCTTTTCATTCTACAATTGCAGAATACATATTCTTGTCACCAGTACATGGAACTTTCTCTAGGATTGACCATATACTAGGCTATAAAACAAGGCTCAACAAAATAAAAAAGAAATCAAAATCATACCCTGTATTTCTCTCACCACAATGGAATGAAGCTGGAAATCAAAAACTCAAGAATATCTAGAAAATTTGCAAACACAAAAAGACTAACAACATGCTCCTGAGTGAACAGTGGGTCATAGAAGAAATCAAAATAGAAATCAAAAAATTTCTGGAAATAAATGACAATAAAACATTTCAAAACTTATGGGATACAGCAAAGGAGTTTTTATAGCAATTGGTGCCTACAATAAGAAATTGGAAAGACACCAAAAAATGAGCTATCAATGCATCTCAAGGACCTAGAAAAACAACAGCAAACCAAATTCTAAATTTGTAGGAGAAAAGAAATAATTAAAATTAGAGAAGAAATAAAATAAATTGAAACCTGAAAAATAATAAAAAAAAAAGATGAGTGAAATGAAGGGCTGGTTTTCTGAAAAAATAAAATTGACACATCATTGGCCAAACTAGCCAAATAGGAGGGAGAACCCCAAATCAATCAAATTAGAGATGAAAAAGGAAATGTAACAACAGACACCAAAGAAATAAAAAGAAATTACTAAAAAGAGCTGTAAGCCAATAAATCGGGAAAACTGGAAATGTATAGGTTCCCAGACACATACAATCTACCTAATTTAGCCATGAAGACATAGAAAACCTAAAGAGATCAGTAAACCAGAAGGAAATTGAATCAACAATAAAGACCTGCCCAGCAATTAAAAGTCCAGGACCAGGTGGCTTTGTTGCTGAATTATACCAGACATTTAAGAAGAACTAATCCAATTCAGTCTCAAATGGGATTATATTAAGATATGAAGCTTCTGACCTGCAAAGAAAATATTCAACAAAGAGGCAGCTGACAGAATGGGAGAAAATATTTACAAATTCTACATCTGATAAAAGATCCAGATGCAGAATATATAAGAGTGCAAGAAACTCAACAACAATAAAACAAGCAATCCAGTTAAGAAATGGGTTGAGGATATGAACAGGAATATTTTGAAGGATGAAATACAAATGGCCAAAAGACACATGGAAAGATACTCAGGATTACTAGCCATCACATGCAAATAAAAACACAATGAGATTTCTCCTTACCCCATTTAGAATGGCTATCATCAAAATATCAAAAAATAACAATTGCTGATGAGGATGTGGAGGAAAACATACCCTAATACACTGCTGGTGGGAATGTAAAATTGTACACCTACTAGGAATCCAATATGGATATTCCTCAGAAATCTTAAAAATAGTTCTACCATTCTACCCCTGGAAATTTTCCCAAATGAAATGCAGTCAGCATGTGAAAGTGTTATCTGTACCCCCATGTTTTTGAAGCTCAAATCACAATAGCTAAGATATGGAATCATCTCAGATATCTATCAATTTATGACATATCTATCAATTTATGGCATATATATACAATAGAATACCACTCAGCCATATAAAGAACTAAATCCTGTCTTTCACAATAAAATGGATGCAATTTGAGACCATTATGCTTAGTGAAATTAGCTAGTCATAACAAGACAAATAGCATATGTTTTCCCTGATTTGTGGTAAATAATATAAAGAATATAAAAAATAATGCATTTGAGTACAATTGACATTTTGAGATGTGATTACTGTTTAAGGCTTTCTCTATACTCTTAAGCAACAGTGGTTTTCCTTCTTACTACTTGTTAAATTCTTTATTTAGGGGATAGTTATGCTTGTGATTTAGAGAAAACTGAAAGTGGGTCATTGTAAAAATTAAAAGAAAACTAAGAAAAAAAGGAAGGAGTGTGGAAAGTTAGGATGGGAAGTATAATTATGCTCTTAAAACTATATGCATGAAATACACAAAATTTGTTCCCTTTATATAAATCAAAAACATTTGTTAAGTCTAATCTCTCCAGCCAACATTAAAGGATCAACTTGAGACACATTTTTCTCTTTATATACAGCCAGTATCTTCGTCAAACAGGAACAGCTTTGAGATTTCAGGTGACATTTCTTATTTGCAAGAAATAGCAGATAACCAGTAGGTTCACTGATGAATGTTTAGATGCCATGGAAACATCCACAGCCCAGGAATGTATGAAGGCCAAAACGTAAAGCAGAGTACATCTTCTGGAGCCAGTGTGGTTCAACAGATTAAGCTGCTGCCTGCCGGTAACACTGCATCCCATATCAGAGTGGTAGCTCTGGTCCCAGCTGTTCTACTTCCTTCCAGCCCCCTTGTAATGCACTTGAGGAAGCAGCAGAAGATGATCCAAGCAGCTGGGCCCGTCATCCACAGGGGAGCTGGGGTGGAATTCCAGAATGCAATCTTTGGCCTGACCCAACCCTAGCCATTGTAGTGATTTGGGAAGTGAGCCAACAGATGGAAGATCCCCTTCTCTTTCTCTCTGCCTCTTTCTCTCTAATTCTGCTTTTCAAATAAAATAAATCTTAAAAGCAAAAGAAGTCCTCTTCTGTTGAAAAGCAATCATGAATAATCTAATACTCATGAGTTAACATATTATGGGACTAATCTGGAATCACCTTTCTTTCTTCAATCCCTCCCTTCCTCTAATTCAGCAACCAAATATATTAGTCAGCAGTGCCAAGATTTCTATGGTGAAGTGTCCCCTATTCTAACCATTCTGCATCATTTCCAGGATATTAACAGGACATTTAAAGCTGATTTCAAATATAATAAGATACATTCTTTTAGAAGAAAAACAGATGAGGGCTTCCAGCAAGTCCATTGCTAAAGAGATTCACTTAAACTTATTATCTTAAAAGCATTTCCTTCCCACAATGTAGTCATCTTCAAAATGCTTTTCCGACACATACTCCCATTTGGGGGCCTACAAAAAGCACCTAGCATGGAGGCCAACTCTCATTTCGAATGCATGGAGGAAGTCCAGGGATTCTCAGTACACAGAGAATAAAGTGATTCAGTATCTGCTGACCAAATCATAAATTCAGCGGGGATGAAGATATAATTTAAAATGAACAACTTGGATGGTCTTTAAATGTTTTGACAATTACTCCTGCTGTCAGCTGGATTTTCAGCTCCAGATGTTGTTACTCTACAGTACCATCTGCCCCAAGGATAAATTCTTGATTGTTTTTTGTGGTCAGGCGAATTTTCCAGATGTTGCCTCCTCCTCAAAATATAGCAGAGGAAAAATGAATACAATCAGAACAAAAAAGGCTGCTGGCCCAGCAGCCGCTACAAAGCAGTCAGAGGCTCTGCAACTCTGATGCTTTACTTTCTCTCAGAACAGCAAGGGAAGGACTAAGTTGTCCATCATTCTGAGTCCGAAGGAAATGAGAAGAGTCCCTGTCTTTCTGGAACTACCTTCAGAGGAAGATACAACGGGACTTTAAACCTTTATGGGGAATGATATTAAAAGATAAGTTCATTTTGGAGAGACAAAAGATTTTGCCATCTGTGCCTACAGTGTTTTTCAAAACGTTCATGGAAATGCAGATTATGAAAAAAAAAAAAAAACTCTGCATGGATTTCAAAAGTTTTGTCCTCCAAAATAAACTTACCTTACAATTCCATTTTCCATGAATGTTTTGAAGTACCCTGATAGACAATAAGCTGGCAAACAAATAAATCTTTCCAGAGTAGTAAGTATTGTGAGGTGCAGAAAGTAGGGTAATAGGATACAGTAACTGAGGGACAGAGGTGGATGGCTGATTTATATACAGAGTGATCAAGAAAATCCTTTTATGGTAGGTGACATCTGAGATGAACACTGAAAGATGAATAGCAGCCAAAATACCTTTTAACAGTTTAGAATGACTTTTATATCTTTTTTAGATGGGCTTATATATTTATAATGTGATGCTTCTTCAATCTATTCTGACTGTATTATTTTTAAACACTATTCCATAGCCTATTACTTTATTTGAAGAGAAATAAACACACCAAGAAATTATGTATCACTCATAGTTTCATGACTTAAAAACAATCATTTAATTAAATTAAATTTCTCCACTCTTCTGTCTTTCTAATCACTGTGCCACCATTCCTAATAGCCACTGCTGTAGCAGGGGAAATCGGTAGTAACAATTTGGTGGATGTTGGAATTACTGACAAGCACTCTCTATTCATATTCATATTTTTAATTCAAGTGTGATAGATCATTTGCAAAGCCTTAGGAATTCTTTCATTGCAGTTTTGCCTGGGCATTATTTTACCTTGCCTATGCAAAAACAAGTGCAAATCTCCACGGCTTCACACTGCCCTCAGTTCTCCTTTTCCACAGCAACTCCTTGACATATGGTGACATATATCAGACCATGAACAATGTACCCAATAGTCAGCAAACAATTTTGTATCCTTTTTGTTTAAAACTTGCAAAACCCTACTCTATGTCATCAATCCAAATGTCCCCATTTGAGAAGTGAAGCTCATAGAGATTTAATAAGTGTCCCAACATCAGAAATGTTTATGTCCAGGTCAGACTGATTCTATCAGTACTACCCTAGATCAGGAGTAGGCAAACTATGGCCCAAGCCAGCTCATCCTTGAATTTGTCCAGCCTGAGACATCAGAGTGGCTGTTATATTTGTAAGTGGTAGAAGCGAAAGAATACTTTCTCATAGCATATAAACATTATATGAAATTCAAGTCTCAGGATTGATAAAGTTTCACTAGACAACAACCATACTCATTGCATAAGTATTGTGAATGGCTGCTTTCACATTACAATAGACTATTGGTGGCTGAACAGTTGCAATAGAGATCAAACATTCCAAAATGACTAAAGTATTAACTAACATTATTTAAGAAAAAGTTCCCCAGCCCCTCCTCTCTATAACCAGGCACCACCTAGACATTCAAAGAGGAATAGGCTGTAGTGTTTTGATTAGAAAAACAAAGCTCTTGCAATATGATGTTTTTAGAGATTTGGATTGAGTAATTGGGCTCACAGAAATGCAGAAGAGGTTGAAAGAGTGAAGATCTGGAAATTGTAGCAAAAGGACCAGGGAAACAGCCTCTATTGATTTCCACTTGAAGCCCCAGAGTGGGTGGAGAAAACAGGGTTGTGCACAGTTCCTATATGCCATGCCTGTCTGCACAACCTCAAAAACTGGAGCAATCAGAAGAAATAATGATTGTGTAGACTTAACATTAATATGGCATATGATACAACTAGTGTTGGCAATGCCACAGGCAGTATTCTTCAGGGATAAACTTCAAAGAGCCTACCATCTTCCTATGGTGATAGGTATGCATATCAGTGCTCTGGGGGCCTAAGAAGGTTAGGAAGCAGCCTTCTTGAGTCATGCTTGCTAAATGTGACAGGCCAAATCTTCCTGGCCTCCCCCCATATATTTTATTCATAGTACCTGCTTTGCTTCATTTTTTTTGGATTGGGGTCCAGACTTGAACCCTAAACCAGTCAGCTGGAGATTCAATATATTATCATCTTCTTGACCGTCATTTTCTCTGTCTTCATTGAAAGGCACTTCCACTGAAGTAGCACTTACTTCCTGCTTTGAGCTATGGTGAATGCTTTATGAACTCTATCTCATCTAGTCCATTCAAGAATTATTTTCAGGTAGGAGTGTTTAACCTTTTTTTAGTTTATTTATTCATTAATTTATTACTTATTTGAGAGACAGAAAGAGAGAGAGAGAGATCTTCCATCTTTTGATTTACTCCCCAAATGCTCATAGCAGCTGGGACTGGGCCAGACCAAAGGCAGGAGCTAGTTACTCAATCCAGGTATCACATGTGGGTGGCAGGGACCCAATTTCTAAGCCATCATCTGCAGCCTCCCTGGATGCAAATTTCCAGATTCAACTAGACTTCACCAAATATTGTGAATTATACTATTAACTACTGACTTCATCCTGGATGAGATGGGGACCAGATACATTGCTCTTATTCCTTTTTGGCAGCCCTGTACAGCTTAGCATCAGTCAACCCATTTGCCCTCTAGGAGTCTCAACACACAACAACATCCAAGGTGTTCCTATGACAACAAAGATCTATCTAAACAAGTAATCTGCTCACCAAACACACTTTGGGAAAGAGCTAAAAGGTGGACTCTGGCATAAAAATTCCATTTTAATTCAGGCTCTATCACTTAAAGCCTATGTGTAACCTAACACAGTGCCTGTTTCTCATCTATAAAATAAAGACAGTAATCATACTTGCCTCATTGGTTTGCTGGGAGGATTAAGTAAATGAAAGTAATATAAATAAGTTACCACAGCAGTGCACTTAATAAAAGCCCACACTGTTAGTCATGTTTATTGCGATTGCCTTCATTCAAAGACATCAGAAAATATTTGCTTATCAAATTGATGCACAGTGCACTTCCCTACCCAAGCCAGCCAATTTGAACAATTGTTTCTGGTAGGATGAAATGTTTTCTCAGTATAGTAATGATAAAAATAATTAATAGTGGTTAGCCGCTATAGTGCCTTGTGATTTTGAAGCAGCATTCTCATTAATCATGAACACACACAATCATTTTTTGTTCATGGCCTAAATCTCCAGTTAATGGATTCTGAACCAGGGCTGTGTCAGAGCAGGCAGAAGGTGTGTGGATTTGTGAAGAAGCAGAGAAGGGCTTGGAATGGGGGTGTTCGCCTGCTAATGCAAGCAGCATTCTCCGCAGCTGATCTGCATGCTAATTGCCTTGCCAGAAACCAGAGTGCACAGGACAGTCTCCAGCAATGTCATTCTTTCTCTTTTTACTTCTTCCTTTTCCCTCTTACCTCCTCCCGCCAGCTCTATCTCTGTCACCAAAAAGGGGAAACACTTTACCCTATCCCCAAAATGAGGCAAAATATCTGGAAATGGTGACTCTTTTATGGACTCTCCACAGCAAGAATAAAATCATCTAAATGCCCATTGGATTCAGGCACACTAAATCGCATTAAGTATAAGGGTATCACAGCCAGATTCGTGTTTTAGAAAGAGCCTCCATGAAAAACGGAAAAGAGAATTGAAGAAATATTAGTCTGAAATCAACCAGTATCTGTCACAGCAATCCAGGGTTAGATATTGGAAAACTGAGAGAAACAAAGAGATTTAGGAGACATTTTGGAAATAGCACTAACGACTGATTGGATGAGGCTTTGAGGGAAAAGAAGACAAGGATGATCCTCAACTTCCTTTCACAGGCAATTGGATGCTCTGAGCATGAAGATAATCAGTAATTAAAATTATCATTTGATTAAATGACCCGAAACACCCAGTTCATTAACAAGATAGATCAATATAATTCATACAAATCTGAGACTATTTACCCATCAAACATTCCAACAGGAGAGAATCATTAAGAGGGGCATTTAAGAAAAAAAAACACTATTTATATGCACAAAAATAGACTGTGTGTACATAGACATGCACACGCATATATATTGAACTGTGCTAGGCACCAGGAGAGATTTATAGATGTACAAAACATGTAACAAAATATTTTCAAAGCAAAATTGATAACTCTTATACAAAGGTAAAAATATGATTCTATATCAAAATGTAGAGAACCAGAGAATTAATTCTAACCTGCCAGAATGGTGATTTCAGAAAAAAATGTAGCATTTAAACTGGTCATTGAAGAATGAACCAAATTACAGCAGGGATATTTCAACAGCAAGGTTTTCCTCATTGATGAAAAGGTTTGAGCCAAAATTCACTAGTGTATAAATGTGCTTGCCATAGATCAGGAATTCTGAGTACTACATTTCTTCTAAGCTTTGATATAAGATCCAATATTGCATAATAGGATCTGGGAAATACTTCAGAGACAAACACTAAATACAGATCACTTTTCAAATGCTTCTCCTTTGAGTACATAAAATATTTAAAAAGTGTGTCTTGGGATCATAGTAAGCCAAGTACGACTTAGGAAGTTAAGGCAGGAGATCTGTCCAGACTTGATCTGGGAGGCAGTAGTGGAACATTCAGAAGTTTATACAGCAAACATATGATGCTAGTAGATCTGTGCTTTCATATGAAGCCCCAGTATAAAAAGCCAGAAAGAAAGAAAGCTACAAAGATTAGAAAGAAGGCAAATTGTCTCAATTTGCAGATGACATGAATTTTTAAGAGTCTACAAAAATGACTATACATTTATTCATAAATACAAGAATTCATCAAAGTTCTCTCATTCAAGGTTGATATTATATATACACACTCAATCAAAAACTAAAAAATGAAATTGTTTAAACATTTATTAGAAAGTCAGAAAGAGGGGGCAGTGGGACAGAGAGAGAGAGAGATCTTCCATATACTGGTTCACTTCTCAAATGGCCAAAACGGTTGGGGCTGGACCAAGCCAAAGCCAGGAACCAAGAATGTCATCCTGGTCTCTTATATGTGTTTCAGAGGCCCAAAATACTTGGACCACCATCTAGGGTGTTCCCAGTACACTAGCAAGAAGCTGGATTAGAAGTGGGGTAGCTTTACTGTTAATTCTCATAGTACAATCCATTAAGGACAGAGGTCCTACGTGGGGAGCACGTGCACAGTGACTCCTGTTGTTGATTTAACAATTGACACTCTTATTTATGATGTCAGTGATCACATGAGGCTCTTGTCATGAGCTGCCAAGGCTATGGAAGTATATAAAGATCATTAAAAATGAAGAATGGGATGGGAGAGGGAGTAGGAGGTAGGATGGTTTGGGGGTAGGAGGGCAGATAATCCAAAAGTTGTACTTAGGAAATTTATATTTATTAAATAAAATCTTTTATAAAAAAAAGAAGTGGAGTAGCAGGAACTCATTCCATACTTCAACATGGGATTTCAGCACTGTAAGTAGCAACCTAATCCACTATACCACAATAGCAGCCCTGGAAACATAATTTTTTTAAAGATATCTTTTACAAAACAAAAATAATAAAATAATATACTGATGAATAAATTTAATAAGACATAAAAGAAATCTACACAAAGGCAAAGTATTTCTGAAAGAAATTAAAAATTATCTCAATGGGGGCCAACGTTGTCATGCAGCAGATTAAGCAACCAGCTGCGCTGCTTCATCCTATAAGAAGACTGGTTCAAGTCCCAGCTGTACCATCGGCAATCCATAACCCTGCAGCCAAAGATGGCCCACATGCTTGGGCCCTTTCCACTCACTTGGGAGACCTGGATGGAGTTGTGGGCTCCTAGCTTTGGCCTGGCCCAGCCCTAGCCATTGTGGCCATTTAGAGAGTGAATCAATGAATGAGAGGACCATCTCTCTCTCTCTCTCTCTCTCTCTCTCTCTCTCTCTCTCTCTCTCTTTCACTCTCTCTCTCTAGCTATATTTTCTAAATAAAATAAATAAATATTTTTAAGGCGCTAAATGCTCATAAAGGGACTGGCATGCAATTTTCATGAATCCGAAGTATCAGTATTTTCAGGTGCCAAATATGCTCTTCTGAATTAATCAAATCATAATGGCAGTAGATCTTTTTGTAGAAACTGACAAACTGATTTTAAAATTTATATAGAATTGCAAATGGCCCAGAGTACCTGAAGCAATCTCTAAAAGCAAAAACACTACACAACTTAACTTCCAGATTTGTTACAAAGCAACAATAATTAATTCTGTGGAACTGACATAAGGATAGACAAATAGATCAACAAAACAGAATTGAGAGTTCAGACAATGCCTTACGAGAACGTAGTCAGATTTTTGACAATATAATCTAATCAATCTGATGAAGATAAAATATTCTGACAACTTGGTGCTTGTACCACTGGATATCTACATGATAAAAAATGAACCCTGATTTTACATCCCACTATACTCAAAATATTCTTCAAAATAGGTCATAAACTGAGATGCAAAAGCTAAACCTTTAAAAATTCTAGAGAACACAGGAGAATATTTGCCTATGGGTGGGTAATGCTTTCTAATTCAGGACGTAGAAAGTAATAATTATAAAAGAAACATGATAAATAATGCTTAATTTTTTTTTTTGACAGGCAGAGTTAGACAGTGAGAGAGAGAGACAGAGAGAAAGGTCTTCCTTCCATTGGTTCACCCCCCAAATGGCTGTACGGCCGGCACGCTTCACCGATCCAAAGCCAGGAGCCAGGTGCTTCCTCCTGGTCTCGCATGCGGCTGCAGGGCCCGAGCACTTGGGCCATCCTCCACTGCCTTCCTGGGCCACAACACAGGGCTGGATTGGAAGAGGAGCAACTGGGACAGAACCAGCACCCCAACCGGGGCAAGAACCCAGAGTGCTGGCGCTGCAGGCGGAGGATTAGCCTAGTGAGCCACAACGCTGGCCAAATAATGCTTAATTAAAATGAAAAAATCTCCCTTTGAATTATACCATACACAAAATAAAATAAAGTAGATGGGTAATTTAGCACAATAGTTAGGATGCCTAACGGTTCAACTCCCAACTCCAGTGCCTGGCTCCATCTTCTGACTCCAGCTTCCTGCTAATGTGCACTCTGGGAGACAACAGCAATGGCTCAAACAATTGGTTTCTGTCATCCCCAGGAAAGACCTGTATTGAGTTCTTACTCTGGGGTCTGGTGCCAGCCCAGCCATTGACATTGAGGACATTTAGAGAATGAGCCAGCAGACAGGAGTGCCCTCTCTCCCTTCCTCTTTCTATGCCTCTCTATGCCTCCTCTATGCCTCTCGACTAAATCAAGAAAAAGATATATTTTTTAAAATACCCAGAAAAAATAGACAAGCCATAGATTTGGAGAAAATATTTGAAAAATATGTCACGAAAGGTATATATTTCAATATGTAAAATACTTTAATAGCTCAAAAATAAAAATATCAGAATAAGCAGAACAACTTTAAAATAGGCAAGAGATTTGTACATGTCTCAACCTAAAGAAATAGGCTGCCCAATAAGCACATAAAAGAAATGCCCTATACTATACTCAAGTGTAAAAGTATATTTATAAAAATCAGTGACAAAAATATTAACACAACAAAGACAAAATGGTGGGGAGGAAATTCTACAGAAATCTGAATATTGGGTACTTAATTTTTACTATATATTTTTGTTGTTCTCCCTAGCATGACCATATTGGAGCAAAGCAGGGGGTAGAAAACAGACACTCAGGTAGATCAACTCCCTCCAAGGAGCAGCAGCTTCATTCCTTGTCATACAAAGCAGAACCCAACTAGAATAAGGCAAATAACACCACACAAGACACCTTTATAAAATGTATTTAAGGTGCCTACAATACAGGAAAACTTGAAGAAAATCTGTTTCTAGAAGCTGCTGTTATCTCCTTTTTACAGTTTACATATGTATACACACACTACATATACAGTTTATATATGTATACACTGTACAACCAGACCTCATAATTTTGCTTTAAAAGAGCAAGATGAATAAAAGCATCAGCTTCCATTACTGCCTTATGTGCAAAAAGTTTTAAGCAAGGATAGACAAAGGGCTATAGCTGGAAGAAGACTTACTATCCTTGTAATATTTTCCCCATTAGTTTTCAATGAAGTACAAGAAGGGCATTGGGGAGCCATGTCCACCTGCTTCTCCCTGCCACCAAGATGAGGTAGGGTGAGATGAGGTGGTCAGGACCATGGAAAGCTGAGTGCAATTCAGCTCAACTCGTGAAGTAATCCTTTGGATTTTTTTCTTAATTTTTTAATTTATATTAGGTGAACAAATTTCATGTATTTTATGTATAATATTTAAGAGCATAATGCTACTTCCCTCCCTACCCTCTCTCATGCCTATGCTTCCAACTTCCCTCCTGCTTCCTTTCTTTTTTTTTTAATTTTCACAATGTCATACTTCCAGTTTATTTTATAATCACAAGCTTAACCCTCCACTAATAAAGAATTCAATGAGCAATAAATGAAAAACCACCATTCCTCAAGAGTGTAAAGGGCTATAAATAATAATCGAATTTCAAAATATCTATTTTGGTCATACATATTGCATTTTTGTACTCTGTATATTAGTTTCCACAAACCAGGAAAAACATATTATATTTGTCTTTTTCACACTGCCTTATTTCACTAAGCTTAATCGTTTCTACTTGCATTCATTTTGCTGCAAAATACAGGATAAGAGGAGACTCCCTTGGCAAATGCTAGGATAAAAAAAATCTTCATTCCCAATTTAGCTGATTTTAGGGCTCCTTGAAGTTGAGTCAAAAAAATCTAGAGTTTGACGAAGTGACAGTTAAAAATTTAGAGAAAATTTTAAAACGTACAAAGTGTAAAAATAAAAAAAAAAAACACAATGTTCAGAATGACTACAATTGAACAGATTAACAGCCTCAAACGTTGATGAGGAAGTAAAATACCAAGTTAGAGTATAAAACGAGACAAACACTTTGGAAAAATGTCAGTTTCCTTTAGTTTTGTAATACTGGCAATTCCATTCCTAAATATTTTCTCAGGAAAATGAAAACATGAGAGAGAGAGACAGAGAGAGAGAAACTTGTACACAAACGTTCATAGAGGTCAATTCCTAATTGCCATAAACTGGAAATAATCCAACTATTCCTAGTCTGAGAATGGGCACACAGACTATAGACTAGTAATGAACAACTGAAAAGGAAAGAACTACTGACATATTCAACAACATAATTGAATCTCAAAGATTTCTAGACAGGCACTGTGGAGCAATGGGTTAAGCGGTCACTTGGGATGCCTACATCCATATCAAAGATCTAGAGTTGAGTTCCAACTCTGCTTCGAGTCTATGCTCCTGCTAATAAACCTGAGAGGCAGCAGAGGATATCTGAAGTACCTGGATTCCTGCTTCCCATATTGGAGACCCAGATGGGATTCCCAGCTTCAGCCTTGCTCAGTACGAGCTATTGTGGGTGTTTGAGGAATGAATCAGTAGATGAAAGAAAGATATATTCACTCATTCATCCATTCATTCTCTCTCTCTCTCTCCCCCCTCCTCTCCTCTGCTCCTTCCCTCCTTACCTCCCTCCCTCTTTATCAATGTGTCAGCTTAAAGAAAGGGTAAACAGAATGGTTAGAAGCATAAAAGCTTTGGCCAGCACCTTGGCTCACTAGGGTAATCCTCCACCTGTAGTGCTGGCACCCTGGGTTCTAGTCCTGGTTGGAGCACCAGATTCTGTTCTGGTTGCTCCTCTTCCTGTCCAGCTCTCTGCTGTGGCCCGGGAAGGCAGTGGAGGATGGCCCAAATGCTTGGGCCCTGCACCCACATGCGAGACCAGGAGGAAGCACCTGGCTCCTGGCTTCGGATTGGTGCAGCGCACCAGCTGTAGCGACCATTTGCGGCGTGAATCAATGGAAAAGGAAGACCTTTCCCTCTGTCTCTCTCTCTCACTGTCTAACTCTGCCTGTCCAAAAGAAGCATAAAAGCTTTTAGAATATCCAAATCAAAAAGAACATCATAAATACAATCAGAAAAATGGGAAGCCTAAAAATAATGACTGAATGAAGAGGTATGACTGTCAGAGTATAGCTCTTCATCAGGGAGTCATCTACACAGCATTTCTCAAATAGGAAAAAAAATATTGGAATATCTTCTGTTAACAATGACATAAAAATCCAACTCAAGCCAATATAAACTTGAAGAAGAAATACATTTCCTACCTTATATTTCCTTCCAGTGGCAGATTTAGCATCAGATGTGGCCATACCAGATATCAAGTCGGATCACTAAAACTCGGCCATGATGATAACCTAAGTGATGATATGGGACATAGAGATAAATGCTGACTGCAACAGACCAAATCTCACAACATCTCAGAAGTAAAGCCAGTGGGAAAACAGAAGCCCCACTTCCCCCGTGAGTCAAGCAAAACACTTATGATTCAGCCAAGTATATTCTAAATGATCTAGCATGGTTTGTTAACCTAGCCATGAATATTCTCAGGGTTATGGATTACAAAGGTAGGCTCAGTTGCTTCCCTTAGAACTAAAAATGAAGTCACTTTTAATGGACCAAAGATAGCCTAGGTATGGAGAGAGGAGAGCAAAGGCTGTGAAACACACAAAAAAAATCAGGTCTGCTCTCTGTAGTAAAGGAAATGATTAAATCGGTGCTGATGTGTGCACACAAATAAATAAGTAAAACAACCAGAACATGTTCTACAAGAGACAACACAGTAAATGAAAAAAGAAGTTAGAGAGTTGCAAGGAAGGAAGGGAGGGAGGGAGGGAATAAGACAGACTGTTTTTCATTCCAAATACTAGCTGTACAAATTAGGAGCCCTGAAATTTTCAGAAAGTCACTTAAATTCTCTAAATTTTGGTCTTATTATTTTTATAAAAAAGTTTTTTTATTTATTTTAAAGAGTTGGGGGAGGGAGGAGGGGGAAGAGAGAGAGAGAGAGGGAGAGAAAGAGAGAGATTGATTCAATCTGCTGATTCACTCCACCAAATGGCTGCAATGGCCAGAGCTGGGCCAGACTGAAGCCAGGAACCAGGAGCTTCTTCCGGGTCTTCCAATGAGTTCAAGGGCCCAAGTAATTGGGCCATCTTCTACTGCTTTCCAAGAAACATTAGCAAGAACTTGGATCAAACATGGAGCAGCCAGGATTCAAACCAGGGCTTATTTGGGATGCTGGCACCACAGGCAGAAGCTTTTTACCACAGGGCAGTGCCAGTTTTCTTATTTATAAAAAAAAATGAGAGTGGGCATCCCTGTCTGATACCAGATCTCAGTGGAGATGCTTCTAACTTTTCCCCATTCAGTAGGATGTGGGCCATGGGTTTTTCATAAACTGCTTTGATTGTATTGAGGAATGTTCCTTCCATACCCAGTTTGCTTAGAGTTTTCATCATGAATGGGTGTTGTATTTTATCAAATGCTTTCTCGGCGTCTATTGAGATAATCATATGGTTTTGCTTCTGCAGTCTGTTAATGTGGTGTATCACATTGATTGTTTTGCGCACATTAAACCATCCCTGCATACCAGGGATAAATCCCACTTGGTCTGGGTGGATGATCTTTCTGATGTGTTGTTGCATTCTATTGGCGAGAATTGTATTGAGGATTTTTGCATCTATGTTCATCAGGGATATTGATCTTTAATTCTCTTTCAATGCTGCATCTTTTTTCCGGCTTAGGAATTAAGGTGATGCTGGCTTCATAAAAAGAATTTGGGAGGATTCCCTCTTCTTCAGTTGTTCTAAATAGTTTGAGAAGAATTGGAGTTAGTTCTTCTTTAAATGTCTGGTAGAATTCAGCAGTGAAGCCATCTGGTCCTGGGCTTTTCTTTGTTGGGAGGGCCTTTATTACTGTTTCAATTTCTGTCTCAGTTATGGGTCTGTTTAGGTTTTCGATGTCTTCCTGGTTCAATTTAGGTAGGTTGCATGTGTCCAGGAATCTATCCATTTCTGATAGGTTTCCCTGTTTGCTGGCATACAAGTCCTTGTAGTAATTTCTGATGATTCTTTTTATTTCTGTGGTGTCTGTTGTTACGTTTGCTTTTTCATCTCTGATTTTATTGATTTGGGTCTTTTCTTTTTTAGTTAGATGGGCCAATGGGGCGTCAATTTTGTTTATTTTTTCAAAAAACCAGCTCCTCGTTTGGCTGATTTTTTATAATGTTTTTGGGGATTCAATCCTGTTGATTTCTTCTCTGATTTTAATTATTTCTCTTCTCCTACTAGATTTGGGTCTGGTTTGCTGCAGATTTTCTAGATCCTTCAGGTGAATTGAAAGCTCATCTATTTGGTGCCTTTCCAATTTCTTGATGTAGGCACCTATTGATATAAACATTCCTCTTAACACTGCTTTTGCTGTATCCCATAAGTTTTGGTATGTTGTGCTGTTATCCTCATTTACTTCCAGAAAGTTTTTGATTTCTCTTTTGATTTCTTCTATGACCCATTGTTCATTCAGGAGCATGTTGTTCAATCTCCATGTGTTTGCGTATGCTCTAGGGATTCCTGAGTTGCTAATTTCCAGCTTCATTCCTTTATGGTCTGAGAAGCTGCATGGTATGATTCTAATTCTTTTGAATTTGCTGAGACTTGAATTATAGTCTAGTATGTGGTCAATCCTAGAGAAGGTTCCATGTACTGCTGAGAAGAATGTAAGTGCTTTCTGTGTAGGATGAAAATTTCTGTAGATATCTGTTAGATCCATTTGGGCTATAGTGTCGTTTAAATCTACTGTCTCCTTGTTGATCTTCTGTCCTGTTGATCTGTCTATTTCTGAGAGTGGAGTATTGAAGTCCCCCAGTACTATTGTATTGGAGTCTAAGTCTCCCTTTAAGTCCCTTAACAAATCTTTTAAATGAACCAGTGCCCTGTAATTAGGTACATATACATTGATAATCATTATATCTTCCTGTTGAATTGATCCCTTAATCATTTTTTTGACAGGCAGAGTGGACAGTGAGAGAGAGAGACAGAGAGAAAGGTCTTCCTTTGCCATTGGTTCACCCTCCAATGGCCACCACGGCCAGCACACTGCGGCCAGCGCACCGCGCTGATCCAAAGGCAGGAGCCAGGTGCTACTCCTGCTCTCCAATGGGGTTCAGGGCCCAAGCACTTGGGCCATCCTCCACTGCACACCCGGGCCACAGCAGAGAGCTGGCCTGGAAGAGGGGCAACCGGGACAGAATCTGGCGCCCCTACCGGGACTAGAACCCGGTGTGCCAGCGCCGCTAGGTGGAGGATTAGCCTATTGAGCCACGGCGCCGGCCCCCTTAATCATTATATAGTGCCCCTCTCTGTCTCTCTTAACAGTTTTTGTGGTAAAGTTTATGCTGTCCGATATTAAGATGGCTACGCCCACTCTTTTTTCATTTCTGTTGGCATGGTATATCTTTTTCCAGCCTTTCACTTTCAATCTGTATGGATCTTTGTTGGAAAGATCTGTTTCTTGTAAGCAACAAATAGATGGGTCTTGTTCCTTAACCCAATCAGCCAATCTGTGTCTTTTAACTGGACAGTTCAGGCCATTAACGTTCAATGTGACTAATGAAAAGTGGTAAATTTGCCCTGCCATTTCCCAAAGATAGTTTCTAATATATGCTTTGAATTCCCTGTGATCTTTTGCTGTGAGGTTTCCTTCCTTTACCTTCTTTCATATTGATGACTGTGTTTCTTTGTTTCTGTGTGTATCACATCTTTAAGCATCTTTTGCAGGGCTGGTTGAGTGGTGACAAACTTTCAATTTCTGTTTTCTGTGAAAGGTCTTTATTTCACCTTCATTCACAAATGAGAGCTTTGCAGGATATAATATTCTGGGCTGGCAGTTTTTCTCTCTTAGTACCGGGGCTATGTCTCGCCATTCCCTTCTTGCTTGTAGGGTTTCTGATGAGAAGTCTGCTGTGAGTCTATTTGGAGATCCTCTGAGAGTAATCTGACGTTTCTCTCTTGCACATTTTAGAATCTTTTCTTTATGTTTCACTGTGGTGAGTTTGATTACAACGTGTCATGGTGAGGATCTCTTTTGGTCATGTTTATTGGGGGTTCTATGTGCTTCCTGTACTAGTATTTCTCTGTCCTTCTCCAAACCTGGGAAATTTTCTGCTAATATCTCACTAAAAAGGCCTTCTAATCCTTTCTCCCTCTCCATGCCTTCAGGAACTCCTAGAACCCGAATGTTGGGTTTTTTAATAGTATCCTGTAGATTCCCAACAAAATTTTTTAATGATTTCTAATCATTAAATGATTAGAAATTTCTAATTTCTCTTTTCTTTGGTTTGACTGTAAACTTTCCTGTGCTCTGTTTTCTAAGTCTGATATTCTCTCTTCTGTTTCACTGACAGTTTTTAAGGCTCTCTAATGTGTTTGTCATTTGATCTATTGAGTTCATTTCGATTTCTCTTCACAATCATACTTTCCTTTTCTACTAGTTTCTGCGTTTCATTTTGATTCCTCCTTAAGATTTCATTTTCTCGAAGGAGATTCTCTATCCTGTTCAGTAAGGAATTCCATACCTCAAGCATTTGTTTTGAAGACTTCTAATTGTTTTTATAAATTTTTTTAAATCCACATCTTGCATTTCTTCCATCTCATCATTTTCATAATCTTGACTTGGGGTGTCTTGTTCATTTGGGATTGTCATAATATCTTACTTGTTCTTGTTTCCTCGGTTCTTGCATTTGTTGCTTGGCATTGTGGAGGTATCTTTTGATTCTTCTTCCCTTGCTGTGGTGTTTTTTCTTGTTATACTATGACTTTATTAAGTTTTGATGGAGCCTTAGAGGCTTGAGATGGGTGTGGCCTGAGAGCTCTATTTGGTTCCTCAGGGTTAAGGGTGTGCCAAATGTGACACTCCCAGGTTAGGCGTGGTGAATCTCTCTTTCTCTTTCTTTCTTTCATTTTTTGATTCAAAAGGGAAGTAATTCCACACAGCTGAACGGAATTGGAGGTAGTTAGCAGGCAAATGATATACCCACAGAAGCCAGAGATCGGAAGCTCTTTCCAAGGACCACACAGGGAATCTGTTCTGCCCTCAGTGTGGGCTCAAATTCTCCTGCAGTCTCCTACTGGGTTGCCAAGGTTACCAAATTGTAGCATCTCTGGAGAGTACTCATGTGACTTTCGTGAGTTCTCCTCCCCACCCTCTCTTTTTTCACAGTCTCAGTTCATTAGCACCACACATTCATTTGGTCCTAATCTCCTGTTATTTCACACCCCCCAGAGTCAGGTTTTTCTGCTAGGCTGAGGGCCGGTGCAGACCTGAGGTCACCCTGCTTGTGTCGTATGTCCAAAATGGCACCTGCTCTTTGTTTTGCTCACCTTTGATTGGTGAGTGGAGAGAGAGAAACTCATGTCTGTATCAGTCAATTTTTTTTTCCTCTCTCTTCTAGTTAGCCTGGTGAAATTTTACCCACAGGGTCGTTCCCTCTAGTCTCCTCTTTCTGCTTGCCTTCCGGTGTCTCAGGCTATTGAGGTTCAGCTCACCTCGCATTCCAGCGCTGGTTTGTTGAGTCTGCCTGCCACTGGTGTCCGGAACTGTGGGCTCCCACGCTCTCCACACAGGTCCACTATGAATCACTAGTTCCAGAAGAGTTTCTTCAGCTGTTCTTCCCCTACACTTCCTTGAGACTGCAGTATCTCCACTTTTATTAAACTGTCTCTTCCCAGACTATCAGTGTGCTCCCTTCCTATTCGGCCATCTTGCCACGGCCAACATCCTATTGAATGGTGAAAAGTTGGAAGCATTTCCACGGAGATCTGGTACCAGACAGGGATGCCCACTCTCACCACTGCTATTCAATATAGTTCTGGAAGTTTTAGCCAGAGCTATTAGGCAAGAAAAAGAAATTAAAGGGATACAAATTGGGAAGGAAGAAGTCAAACTATCCCTCTTTGCAGACGATATGATTCTTTACTTAGGGGATCTGAAAAGCTCTACTAAGAGACTATTGGAACTCATAGAAGATTTTGGCAAAGTAGCAGGGTATAAAATCAATGCACAAAAATCAAGAGCTTTTGTATACACAGGCAATGCCATGGCTGAGGAAGAACTTCTAAGATCAATCCCATTCACAATAGCTACAAAACAATCAAATACCTTGGAATAAACTTAACCAAGGACATTAAAGATCTCTACGATGAAAATTACAAAACCTTAAAGAAAGAAATGGAAGAGGATACCAAAAAATGGAAAAATCTTCCATGCTCATGGATTGGAAGAATCAATATCATCAAAATGTCCATTCTCCCAAAAGCAATTTACAGATTCAATGCAATACCAATCAAGATACCAAAGACCTTCTTCTCAGATCTGGAAAAAATAATGCTGAAATTCATATGGAGACAGAGGAGACCTCGAATAGCTAAAGGAATCTTGCACAACAAAAACAAAGCCGGAGGCATCACAATACCAGATTTCAGAATATACCACAGGGCAGTTGTTATCAAAACAGCATGGTACTGGTAGGGAAACAGATGGATAGACTAATGGAACAGAATAGAAACACCAGAAACCAATCCCAACAACTACAGCACTTATATTTGATCAGGGATCTAAAACCAATCCCTGGAGTAAGGACAGTCTATTCAATAAATGGTGCTGGGAAAATTGGATTTCCACGTGCAGAAGCATGAAGCAAGACCCCTACCTTTCACCTTACACAAAAATCCACTCAACGTGGATTAAAGACTTAAATCTACGACCTGACACCATCAAATTATTAGAGAGCATTGGAGAAACCCTGCAAGATATAGGTACCGGCAAAGACTTCCTAGAAAAGACCCTGGAGGCGCAGGCTGTCAAAGCCAAAATTAACATTTGGGATTGCATCAAATTGAGAAGTTTCTGTACTGCAAAAGAAACAGTCAGGAGAGTGAAGAGGCAACCAACAGAATGGGAAGAAATATTTGCAAACCATGCAACAGATAAAGGGTTGATAACCAGAATCTACAAAGAAATCAAGAAATTCCACAACAACAAAACAAACAACCCACTTAAGAGATGGGCCAAGGACCTCAATAGACATTTTTCAGAAGAGGAAATCCAAATGGCCAACAGGCACATGCAAAATGTTCAAGATCACTAGCAAAAAGGGAAATGCAAATCAAAACCACAATGAGGTTTCACCTCACCCCGGTTAGAATGGCTCACATGCAGAAATCTACCAACAATAGATGCTGGAGAGGATGTGGGGAAAAAGGGACACTAACCCACTGTTAGTGGGAATGCAAACTGGTCAAGCCAATATGGAAGTCAGTCTGGAGATTCCTCAGAAACCTGAATATAACCCTACCATTCAACCCAGCCATCCCACTCCTTGGAATTTACCCAAAGGAAATTAAATTGGCAAACAAGCAAGCTGTCTGCACATTCATGTTTATTGCAGCTCAATTCACAATAGCTAAGACCTGGAACCAACCCAAATGCCCATCAACAGTAGACTGGATAAAGAAATTATGGGACATGTACTCTATAGAATACTATACAGCAGTCAAAAACAACGAAACCCGGTCATTTGCAACAAGATGGGGAATTTGGAAAACATCATGCTGAGTGAATTAAGCCAGTCCTAAAGGGACAAATATCATATGTTCTCCCTGATCAGCGACAACTAACTGAGCACCAGAGGGGAAACCTGTTGAAGTGAAATGGACAGTATGAGAAACAGTGACTTGATCAGCTCTTGTCCTGCCTGTTGATGTACAATGGAATACTTTATCCATTTTAGTATTTTTTTTTGTTTTGTTCTAGTACTATTGGTTGAACTATGTAATTCACACAATTATTCTTAGGTGTTTAAATTTTAACTGAAAAGTGATCCCTGTTAAATATAAGAGTGGGAATAAGAGAGGGAGGAGATGTACAATTTGGGATATACTCAATCAGACTTGCCCCAAATGGTGGAGTTAGAAACGTGTCAGGGGATTCCAATACAATCCCATCAAGGTGGCATGTACCAATGCCATCTCACTAGTCCAAAGTGATCAATTTCAGTTCACAATTGATCACACTGATAGGTCTAAGATTCAAAGGGATAACATAAACAAGAGTAGTGTCTGCCAATACTAGCTGATAGAATCAAAAAGGGAGAGAACGATCCATCATGGGAACAGGATACACAGCAGACTCATAGAATGGCAGATGTCCTAAATAGCCCTCTGTCCTCAGAATCAGCCCTAAAGGCATTTGTTTCTGGCTGAAGAGCCCATGAGAGTCTTTTAGGCATGGAAAGCCAAGACACACTCTGAAAAAAAAAAAAAGAAGAAGAAGACCTAAATGAAAGATCTCTGCGAGTCAGATCCCAGTGGAAAGAACACGTCATCAAAGAAGGAGGTACCTTTCTCTGAAGGGAGGAGAGAACTTCCACTTTGAGTATGACCCTGTCGGAATAAGATCAAAGTCGATGAACTCAAAAGGCTTCCATAACCTTGGCAACTCATGACTAGAGCCTAGGGAGGTTACTGACGCCATAAACAAGAGTGTCAAATTGTTAAGTTAACAACAGGAGTCACTGTGTACTTACTCCTCATGTGGGATCCGTCCTTAGTGTGTTGTCCAATGTGAAGTAATGCTACGACTAGTCCTGAAACATTATTTTACACTTTGTATTTCTGTGTGGGTGCAAACTGATGAAATCTTTACTTAATATATATTAAATTGACCTTCTGTATATAAAGATAATTGAAAATGTATCTTGATGTGAATGGAATGGGAGATGGAGTGGGAGATGGGAGGGGTGTGAGTTGGAGGGAAGTTATGGGGGGGGAGCTATTGTAATCCATATACTGTACTTTGCAAATTTATATGTACTAAATAAAAAAAAATAAGAATTTCTAAGGTAAAAAAAAAGAAATGAGAAGAACAATATACATCAGAGAACTATTGAAGAACTAAACTAAATAGTGTACATGAAAATATTTAGTGGCCGGCGCTGCGGCTCTCTAGGCTAATCCTCCGCATGTGGCGCCGGCACCTTGTGTTCTAGTCCTGGTTGGGGCGATGGATTCTGTCCTGGTTGCTCCTCTTCCAGTCCAGCTCTCTGCTGTGGCCCACGAGTGCAGTGGAGGATGGTCCAAGTGCTTGGGCCCTGTACCTGCACGGGAGACCAGGAGGAAGCACCTGGCTCCTGGCTTCAGATCGGCGCAGCACTGCGGCCGTAGCGTCCATTTGGGGGGTGAAGCAATGGAAGGAAGATCTTTGTCTCTCTCTCTCTCTCACTGTCTAACTCTGCCTGCCAAACAAAATAAATTAAATTAAATTAAAAAAAGAAAACATTTAGCATGCACACTTACTGGAATCACAAAAATTCGAAATATTAACAATACCAAATGCAGGATAAATGAAAATCACCAGGAACTCTCATTGTTGATGACAATACTAAACATTACAGCCACCTTGGAAGGCAGTTTTGCAGTTTCTTACAAACCTAAACATATTCTTACGATATAGTTTAGCAATCATCTTCCTTGATATTTACTCAAAGAAAATAAAATTTATATAGCTGGAATCATACAGTTTATAGCCATTATAGATTGATTTTTTTTAACTAAATAATATGTATTTTAGATTCTCCACTCCTTCTTATAGTTTGCTAGCTCAACAAATGAGAGTTTTGTTTCTCAGGATCATTAACCCTCCCTCCCCCAAAAAAGTTTAGATCAGCCTTCAGTTTTTCCTTTCATAAACTTTTCATTATAAATGCAAAATATATTCCAGGGCAGAAGGGTGTTTAGATGGGTTACTACATTAAATATTATCATACTAACTTGACAATTACGCCAGTCAATATAATTTGGGAATCTTGGGACAAACTAAGGATAGACAGAGTTTGGAGCAGATGCTGAGGATATGGCCAGCTAGACCTGACCTAGAGTGAGAAGAGTGCTCAGTCTGGTTGTACGCCACGCTTCCTTTATCCATTCATCAGTGCGTGAACACTTAGGTCCTTTCCATTTCTTGGATATTGTTAATAGAGCTGCAATAAATGTGGGGATACGAATATCTTTTCAACAGATGAATTTCATTGTCCTTGAACATATCATTAATGGAATTGCTGGATCATTTAGTTCTATCTTCAGTTTATTGAGGAACTTCCACACTGTTTTTCTGCAATGGCTTTAGTAACTTACATTCCCACAACCATTTTGCAAGGGTTCTCTTTTCTCTGCATCCTCACCAACACTTCTTAACACTTATTACCTTTTTTTTTTTAATAACCAATCTAACTGGAGTGAAGGTGCTATCCTATTATGGTTTTGATTTGTGCTTCCCTGATGATTAGTGATATGAGCATTTCCTCATACAACTTTGGCCTTTCATATGCCTTCCTTAGAGAAAATGGTATACATCTACTGCCCATTTTTTAAGGCTTGTTTGTGGTTTTTCGCAATCTGAGTTGTTTGAGCTTGTCATATATTCAAGTTATGCACCCCTTGTCAGATAGATACTTTTCAAATATTTTCTGTCATGCTACAGGTCATCTCTTCAATCCGCTGGTTGTGTCATTGCTGTACAAATGTCCTTTGGTTGGATACACTCCCGCTTGCCTGTTTTTGCTTTTGCCCTGTCCATTCCAACGTCCTCAAGCATCCCCTCTCTTTTATTCCACTACTTTAATAGTTCCAGGCCCATCTTCCACGCAACACAACTTCATCGTGGGAGGAAAGTTAAAATGTAAAGATCTGTGTGAAGTCACTTTTTAGAAACATTTTCCGGAAGAATAAATAAAAACGATAAATTAATTAACCTTGAGATTGGTGTTCAAGTAATTTTGTATTCTTGTGTGGAGAAAGTGAACAAGAAAGTATGATTATGAATTAATTTGGACTTGACTCTTTTAAAAAAATGATTTCCTTTTTTTGAAAGGCAGAGAGACAGAGAAATCTTATATTCACTGGTTCACTCCCCAAGTGGCCACAATGGCCAGGGCTGGGCCATGACAAAACCCAGGTGCCAAGAACCCCTTCTGGGACTGCTGTTGTGGCACAATGAGTTGATCCTAGGCTGGCAGCACACATGGGCTCTGGTTCAAATCCCTGCTGCTCCACTTCTGATCCATCTCCCTGCTAATATGCCTGGGAAAGCAGTAGAAGATGGCCAAGTACTTGGGCCCCTGTACACATGTGGGAGACCCAGATGAGGCTCCTGGCTCCTGGCTTTGCCCCTGCCATTGTGGATATTTGGGGAGGGAACCAGCTGATGGAAGATCTGTGTGTGTGTGTGTGTGTGTGTGTGTGTCTTTACTTGTTTCTCTCTGTGTGTAACTCTTTTAAATAATAAAAATAAATCTTTGAAAAAAAGAATATCATCTGAGTCTCCCACGTGGGTGTCACAGGCTGCTTAACACACTGCACCATGGTGGTGACCCTCACACTTGATCTTAGATGAAATTTTATTACACATGACATTCAGAAATTCCACTGAGCGTAATTATACTTGGCCTTTTAAATCCCCCAAGCACAGCCCAATCTTTTGCATGTTTGACAACTTCCCCGAGGGAGTCTGATATTGACCAAAATTACCCAGTCACTGTTCAGTGCTTTACTTTTATAATTAACCCCAAGAAATATGCTTGTTTCAGTTACATTTTTTAAAAAAGAAGAAACAGAAGTGAAAAAACAATGTGTTTTCTGTGGGGTAAATAAAAAGCTTCTTTTAAGGAGTAAAGGGTCTTATAATTGCAACATACAACTTACAGGAGATGAAACTTAGAAGAATGAATGTCTGCAGGGTGCAGGGTAGCCGACCTGCCAGACACAAGACAAAGAGACACTGAAGACACGGAAGAGAGGAGGGAAAAGTGGAGGAGGGGTGGAGGGAGGAGAATATTAATGTGCAGTTTTCAAGTTACCCTGATGAGAATGAACCCCAGTTGTTAATCCGCAATTCATTACCACTCCCAAATCTTCAGTCAGATAGGAACTAGGCACAAAAAATACCATATGGAAAGAAACTTCTCTGGAAACTACGAATAGCACAAGGGTCTATATCGATGTCCACCTGGTAGAAAACTGAGGCAGCACTTGTGGGACTGTACAGGGGCTCATAAGAGGGTCAGAAATGTTCAGAACAAAGATTTCTACAACACAAAAGCCCTTCTTGGCATTTAAGACTCTGGGGACTGTCATAGGATATGATACCTAAGATTTGCAGCACTCTTTCCTGGGTCTAGGGAAGAGGAAGACTACATATGACACCTGTACGGATAAGCATCCTATTCCATGATTCTGAGGAACCTGCTGAGAGATGCCTCAGCTTGCAAGCACACGCTTGGAAACCAGAGGTTACTGGTATGAATTACTGATTTTTGGAAATCAGAAGGATAAACTACAAAAATAGCCATCAGAAACACATGGGCTACCCCAGTGTACAAAAATCTGTCTGATTTTCCAGTGATGGCATGATGCAGGATAAAGGCAGCAGCAAGGCACTGATTTATAGAATCAAATTCTAAAAATAATTACAGTTGTGAAGATTGGCAGAATCACAGAGGAAAGAGGGAGGGAGAAGAGCTTCCTGCTCCTTTGAGTTGGGCATTTCAGTTCCCCAGAGTGTTTGATTTTTCTGTTCCCTTTTATATATGTCATTTGGACAGCCCTCAGGTAGAGCTATTTTAAACGGACATATTTTATGATAGGCTGAGAGAACCACTCCTAATGCAAAGCATATCCCTGATGCAGCTTCGCACCGTAGCCCATGACCTCAAAGAATTCAGCAACTTTGGTTTCCACAAAGGAAAATACACAACACAGCATTTTCGTCAAGGTTACAGATATTAGAGCCCTTTGAATAATGGCTCAAAAACCAAGCATGCTGATCAATTCACTTTAATCGGTCTGTTTCAAGCTCCCCCAATATTTAATTATGAGAAAACTTTGCTTTAGATCCATATTTCTTTTGATACAAGAGTTGGAAAGGAGCCAGAGAAAATCAGTATTAAAAATGAACTTTAAAAAAGTCATAAGTACTTGAAAAGATTGACGCAAAAACTCTGACCACCCACTAACAGTCTTATGTGAAATCATTGTGTCCTTAAAATGTCCTGTAATCCCAGGATAACACTTGCCATAAATTTCCCTTCCAGAAAATCTCTTGAAACAACAAAAGAACAAAGAACCTTATCAGTGGTCTTTAGAAAAGATAAAATTGCAGCATTGTTTTACACTATACAATCAGAGGTATTTGGGCAAGGTCAGGGGTTTCCTTCTACTTTTGAGAAGTTTGCTGTAATTCAAGTTGGCACCTTGAAAGCAGGTGTCTCCCTGCCCCTCAGAGCACCAGTGTTTTTCAGCCATGAGAAAAAGAAGAGGCTTGAGTCTGCTTTGTTGTGTGACAGACCACTGATTTTAAAAGGCCTGCAGTTAGTTGCAAAGAATGACATGTGCAGAAAAGGAAAGAGTACTCTCTCAAAATATTAATGGCATCCTGCTTTGGCTGGCTAAAGTGGTTTCTATGCAAGCTGCACTCAAGTGACATAGCTGGCTCTCTGACAAGATGAGAAATACTGGGAACAATTTGGTAACAAGTGACAACTGAAGAACATAGGCATTGTGCCCAAATTGACTCCCTCATCAGACTGTACTGCTGTGATTAAAACATCACGACAAGAAATCTGAAAGACATTAAATCAGGCTATTGTACCTTTTTTCAAACATGTGCTACATACCAATTGATAAGCTAAAGTTTTTTGAGCAGAGGATCTTTTTAAATATTATATCATCTAGTCATCTTCCTACTCTACTGTGAGATCCTAGTGACTGATTCAGCTGCTTGGAGTACAACTGAGACCATATCTTGCTTCTTCATTAACCACTCTACCCACTACCTGCATTATTATCAGAAGTATAGGATCTCTTCTTAGGGCTCCCATCACAATCCTGATATAGTCACGTACCCAAAGGATATTGGTTCCTCTTACAATGTCATGGGAAAAAATTAAATCACAATCAATCCACCACCTCTGGCACAAGCACTGCTTCCCGTCCTCACCAGTGCTAGATATGCCCATCGTTTTGATGGCAGCCCCCCCCCCACCCAGTGTGTGTTACCTGGCATCTCACAAAGGTTTTCCTTTCCTCTTCCTTAGTGGTGAGTGACGCCGAGCATCTCATGTGCTTCATGGTCATTTGCGTCCTCTTTAGATAGATGTCTACCTAAGTCCTTTGCTCAATTATAATGGGTTGCTCTTTTCTTTTATTATTGAGTTGGAAGACTTCTTTATATATTCTGGATACTAGTTCCTTATAGATATATAATTTACAAATATTTTCTCCCATTTAATGGGTCATCTTTCACTTTATTGATAGTGTCCTTTGAAGCCCAAAGGGATGTTTAACTTTATTTATTTGAAAAAGAGAGAGGCCTGCACTGTGGCATAGCGGGTATAGCTGCCGCCTGCAGTGCTGGCATCCCATATGAGCGCCAGTTCTAGTCCAGGCTGCTCCATTTCTGATCCAGCTCTCTGTTATGGCCTGGGAAAGCAGTAGAAGATGGCCAAAGTCCTTGAGCCCCTGGACCCGCATGGGAGACCCAGAGGAAGCTCCTGGCTCCTGCATAGCTCCAACCATTGCAGCCAACTGGGGAGAGAACCAGCAGATAGAAGATCTCTCTCTCTCTCTCTCTCTCTCTCTCTCTCTCTGCCTCTTTCTCTCTGTATATAACTCTGACTTTCAAAATAAATAAATGAATCTTTAAAAATAATCTTTAAAAATAAAGAAGAAGAAAGAGAGAGAGAGAGCTCTTTCAATCTCTAATTCAGTTTCAGGTCCCCAAATGCCTGGGCTAGGCCAGAACAAAGCCAAGAGCTCAGAATTTCATCCAGATCTCCCACATGGATGGCAGGGATCCAAATGCTTGAGCCATAATCAGTTTTCTTCCAGTATGAGCATTAGCAGGAAGCTAAAATAGGAAGTAGAGCCAGGACTCAAATCCAGGAACTCTGATATGGGACTCAGGCATCCTAGGCAGCATCTTGACTGTTGCATCAAATGTCCATCTCCTGGGGCTGGTGCTGTGGCATGGGAAGTTAAGCCTCTGCCTGCAGAGATGGCATCCAAATGGAGTACTGGATGCTCCACTTCAGGTTCCAGCTCCCTGCTAACATGCCTGGGAAAGCAGCTGAGGATGGCCCAAGTCCTTAGGCCCCTGCACTCGTGGGAGACCCAGAAGAAGCTTCTGGCTCCTGTCTTCAGCTTGGCCCAGCCCCAGTCATCTGGGGGAGTGAATAGTAGATGGAAGAAACCTCTCTCTGTGTGTCTCTACCTCACTCTCTGTAACTCTGCCTTTCAAATAAGTAGATCTTAAAAAGGGGGAAGGGGGGGGTGTCAGTGCTGTGGTGTAGTGGGTGAAACTGCCACCTGCAGTGCCGGAACCCCATATGGGTGCCAGATCAAGTCCCAGCTACTCCACATCTGATCCAACTCTCCACTATGGCCTGGGAGAGCAGTGGAGGCTGGCACAAGTCCTTGGGCCATTGCACCTGCATGGGAAGACCTGGAGGAAGTTCCTGGCTTCTGGCTTTGGATTGGCAGCAGCTCCAGCTGTTGTGGTCAACTGGGGAGTGAACCAGAAGATTGAAAACCTCTTTCTCTGCCTCTTCTTTTCTCTCTATGTAACTCTGACTTTCAAATAAATAGATCTTTAAAAATTACATTAAATTAAATCAAATGTCCATCTCTGTAAGTATAAGAGTTTTTAATTATTGCTATCAAACGAATGAGTACTCCCAAATTTGTCTGTTGAAATTCTAACATCTAATATGATGGCGTTAAAAGGTAGGGCTTTGGGAATGTGTTTTGGTCACAAGAGTAGGGCCCTCATAAGCGGGAATAGTGACCTTATAAAAGCAACTGTAGAGAGCTCCCTTTCTTCTGCCACCATGTGAGAACAGTCAGAAAACAGCTGTCTATAAACTAAAAGCATTGCTCCCACTAGACAACAGATCTGGCTCCTTGAACTTGGACTTCCCAACCTCCAGCCCCCTATGAAATAAACATATTGTTTATAAGCTATACAGGCTAAGGTATTCTATTATAGTCCCCCAATATATTATGCTTTAGCTGTATAAACTTTTGCTGTCATATCTAAGAAACCATTGCCTAATCCAGGGATGCAAAATTTTATGCTATATTTTCTCTTACAATTTTATATATTTGCCATTTCCATTTAGCCCATTCATTCTGAATTAATTTTTATATATGATGTTATGTAAGTATCAAACTTCATTACTCTTCATTTAGATATTTGTTTGCCACAGCACCATTTATTTAAAAGACCATTCCTTCCAACAGTGAATTATTTTGGCACCATTGTTGAAAATCAATTGATCATAAATATAAGAATTTAGTTATTCAGTTCTATCAGTTGATCTTTATGTCTATCCTTACTCCAGTAATGCAGAGCTTTGGTTATTGTAACTAATATGCTTTGAAATTTGGAAATGTGAGTCCTCCAAGTTTTTTTTTTAATTGTTCTTGGCTGTTCTGACACTCATACATTTCCAAATGAACTTCAGTGTAAGCCTGCTACTTTCTGCCCCACTCCCCTCTAAAAAATGAGCTGAGATTTTCAAAGAATTTTCACTGAATCCATAGATCATGTTGGGCAATCCATCTTAATTCTATTAAGTCTTCCAACCTATGAATATGGAGTATTTTCTAATTATTAAAGTCTTCTTTAATTTATTTAAAGATGCTCTGTAGTTTTTATAAAGCAACTTGATAATTTATTTCATTAAAGTTATGCCTAAATATTTGATTCTTTTTATGCTTTTGTACATGTAACTGTTTTATTAATTAAATTTATGTGTTATTTATTTTAATTTATATAAACACCCAAGTTTTGAATATTGATCCTGTACTCTGAAACATTGATATATGGTTTATCAGCTCTAATGGTATATATACATACATGCTGGGATGTGGATGTTCTTTTCTGGTCTCTATATACAAGATCACGTCATTTGTGAATACAGATGTGTTTAGTTGTTGCTTTCCTGTCAGGAAAACTTTTACAGCTATTTCTTGCCCAATAGCACTAGGCAAAACCTCAAATACTCAAATACTATGCTGTAGAGAAGTGACGAAGGCAGACATACTTGCATTGTTCCAAATTTTAAGTTCTATAAGGAACTTAACAATAGTCAACAACAAAGCAAATAATCCAGTTAAGAAACAGGCAAATGACATGAACAGGCATTTTTCAAATTATGAAGTACCAGTGTCCAACAGACAGATGAAAAATGCTCAGGATCATTTTCCATCACGTATATGCACATAAAAACCACAGTGAGGTTTCACCTCATCCCAATTAGAATGGCTATCATCCAAAAATCAAAAAACAACAACTTCTGGTGAAAGTGAAGAAAAATGTACCCAAATACACTGTTGGTAGAAATGTGATAGTACAACCATTTTGGAAGACAGTTTGGAGAGCTCTAAGAAATCTGAAAATAGATCTACCATATGATCCACCCATCCCACTACTGGGAATATATCCAAAGGAAATTAAATCAGAATATGAAAATACCTTCAATTTTTGAAGATAATTTCATTTTATGGAGGGCCTAAAAATAAATATTTGTTCTGAAAATAAAGCTATCTTTAATTCAGAATATCTAAACACAATATCAGCTTGAAATGAGAAACTATTGTGACCTTTCTTCCTACTAAATATTGAAGTTCTCTTGATTGAAAATTAATCTGAACTTTTTTGAATAATGATTAGAGAATTATTTCTGCTTCTGCACACAAGCTAGCATAAAGAGTATAATCATATTATATTATATTGGTTTTCCAGTTGGATGTTCGATCCATAATTTCAAGTCTACACAAGGTGTTACAAAGGCAAGACAAATTCAAAGTTTGTCTCATTGTTGAAATCTACATGATGTGACCAAGAAGCAATGGTGTCAGTGGAACTGAGAGACTATAGAAGGTGAAAAAAATGTCCTGGGGATGAAACTATCACAGACAGAGATGCTCAGACCAACACCAAACCCCTCCCAGGGTATTAGGCATATTTTCTACCTGAGTTTTTTTGTTTTCTCTCAAGCCCATTTTGCTATTAAGTTAAGCAGAAAAAAAAAATTTACAACTGGACATCCCATGATTCAACTTTAGTAGATGTGACTTTCTATGAATTTGTTAATTTTATCCATGTTATCCAATTTGTTGACAATTATTCATAGTATTCAATCTCAAGCCTTTTTATTTCTGTTAAGTCAATAATATTGTGTCTTTTACCCTTGACTTCACTAATTTGACATTACTAACATCTGTTGTCAGTCCAGCTAAAGGTCACACAATCATGTTGATCTTTTCAAAGAACTAACTTATGGTATTACCTTTATTGTTTTTCTATTATATATTTCCTCTATTTTTGCTCTAATATTTATTGTTTATTTTTTTCAGTAGGCTTTAGGTTTTGCTTGCTCTTCTTCTACTTCCTTAATGTAACAAATTCAATTTTTGAATTGATATTTTTCTTCTATTTTTAATACAAACATTCATAGTGATACATTCCTGTATAAGCACTTCCTTTTATCTCCATCCCAAAAGTTGAGGGTATGCTGTGTTTCTATTTTTATTATTTTCTGGGCATTTGGCACAGAGGTTATGATACACTTAGGATGCCCACATCCCATTTCAGAATGCCTGGATTGGAGTCCCATCTCTGCTTCCTACCCAGCTTCCTATAATGGGAAGGCAACAATCATGACTCAAGTGTTTCGGTTCCTGGAATCCAGAGGGGAGACTCAGATTGAGTTCCAGAATCCTGGCTTCCCAGCTGTTACATGCATTTGGGGAGTAAACAAGCAAATGGACAATCTTTCTATCATTATGTGTGTTTGGATGTGTCTCTCTCTATGTATACATATTTCTGTGTCTCTGTCTCTGATCTCTATCTCTCTCCCCTCCCCGCATGTGTGTTTCAAATAAAAAATGTATAAAGGTATTTCCTAATTTCTTCTATTAAGTGATTTATTATTTCATTCATTGTTTGTTTAAGGGTATGTATTCAACTTCCACATATTTGTGAATTTCCATAATTTCCTTCCGTTATTGATTTCTAACTTCATTTCATTGTGGTCAAAGAACACACTTTGAAAGATACTGATCTTTTTTTAAACTTATGAAGTTTTGATTTCTGGTTTTACATGGGGTCATAATGGAGAATGGTGCATTTACACTTGTGAAGAATGTGTGAGCTATTGAGTGATGTGTTCTATTCATGTCTATTAGGATTAATTGGTTTATTATGCTGCTAAAGTTCTTCTATTTCATGTTTATATTATGTCTGCTTATTCTACCCATTCTTTTTTTTTATCTTTTATTTAATGAATATAAATTTCCAAAGTACGAAAAATGGGTTACAATGGCTTCCCCCCCAATACCGTCCCTCCCACCCACAACCCTCCCCTTTCCCACTTCCTCTCCCCTTCCATTCACATCAAGATTCATTTTCGATTATCTTAATATATAGAAGATCAGCTTAGTATACCTTAAGTAAGGATTTCAACAGTTTGCTCCCACACAGAAACATAAAGTGAAAAATAATAAATGATTTTTTTAATGATGATGAAATCAGATCAGACCTATTATCATGTTTAATCCCAGTGAGAGTCAAGTTGGGAATTGATAATTTATTTTTTTTTTTACAGAAGATCAGTTTAGTGTACATTAAGTAAAGATTTCAATCGTTTGCACCCCCATAGAAACACAAAGAGAAATATACTGTTTGAGTACTCGTTATAGCATTAAGCCTCAGTGTACAGCACATTAAGGATAGAGATCCTACATGAGGAGTAAGTGCACAGTGACTCCTGTTGTTGACTTTACAAATTGACACTCCTGTTTATGGCTCAGTAATCTCCCTATGCACCAGTCATGAGTTTCCAAGGCTATGGAAGCCCCTTGAGTTCTCCGACTCTTATCTTGTTTAGACAAGGTCATAGTCAAAGTGGAGGTTCTCTCCTCCCTTCAGAGAAAGGCACCTCCCTCTTTGAAGACCTGTTCTTTCCACTGGGATCTCACTCACAGAGATCTTTTTGCCAGAGTGTCTTGGCTTTCCATGCCTGAAATACTCTCATGGGCTTTTCAGCCAGATCCGAGTGCCTTTAGGGCTGATTCTGAGGCCAGAGTGCTATTTTTTTGTGTGTGTGTGTGTGTGTGTGTTTTTTTTTTATCTTTTATTTAATGAATATAAATTTCCAAAGTACGTCTCATGGGTTACAATGGCTTTCCCCCCCATACCGTCCCTCCCACCCACCACCCTCCCCTTTCCCACTCCCTCTCCCCTTCCATTCACATCAAGATTCATTTTCGATTATCTTAGTATACAGAAGATCAGCTTATTATACCTTAAGTAAGGATTTCAACAGTTTGTTCCCACACAGAAACATAAAGTGAAAAATAATAGATGATTTTTTTTAAATGATGATGAAATCAGATCAGACCTATTGTCATGTTTAATCCCAGTGAGAGTCAAGTTGGGAATTGATAGTTTCTTTTTTTTTTTTTTTTAACAGAAGATCAGTTTAGTGTACATTAAGTAAAGATTTCAATCGTTTGCACCCCCATAGAAACACAAAGTGAAATATACTGTTTGAGTACTCGTTATAGCATTAAGCCTCAGTGTACAGCACATTAAGGACAGAGATCCTACATGAGGAGTAAGTGCACAGTGACTCCTGTTGTTGACTTTACAAATTGACACTCCTGTTTATGGCATCAGTAATCTCCCTATGCACCAGTCATGAGTTTCCAAGGCTATGGAAGCCCCTTGAGTTCTCCGACTCTTATCTTGTTTAGACAAGGTCATAGTCAAAGTGGAGGTTCTCTCCTCCCTTCAGAGAAAGGCACCTCCCTCTTTGAAGACCTGTTCTTTCCACTGGGATCTCACTCACAGAGATCTTTTTGCCAGAGTGTCTTGGCTTTCCATGCCTGAAATACTCTCATGGGCTTTTCAGCCAGATCCGAGTGCCTTTAGGGCTGATTCTGAGGCCAGAGTGCTATTTAGGACATCCGCCATTCTATGAGTCTGCTGAGTATCTCACTTCCCATGTTGGATCACTCTCCCCTTTATTTATTCTATCGGTTAGTGTTAGCAGATACTAGACTTGTTTATGTGCTCCCTTTGACTCTTAGTCCTTTCATTATGATCAATTGTGAACTGAAATTGATCACTTGGAATAGTGAGATGGCATTGGTACATGCCACCTTGATGGGATTGAACTGGAATCCCCTGGTATGTTTCCAACTCTACCAATTGGGGCAAGTCAGCCCGAGCATGCCCCAAATTATACATCTCTTTCCTCTCTTATTCCCACTCTTATGTTTAGCAGGGATCACATTTCAGTTAATTTTCAACACTTAAGAATAACTGTGTGATAATTACAGAATTAAACCAGTCATATTAAGTAGAATAGACAAAAAAAAATACTAAGAGGGATAATGTATTAAGTTGTCCATTAGCAGTGAGGGCTATGCTGATCAAGTCACCATTTCTCATAGTGTCCATTTCACTTCAGGAGGTTTCCTTTTTGGTGTTCAGTCAGTTGTCACCGATCAGGGAGAACATATGGTATTTGTCCCTTTGGGACTGGCTTATTTCACTCAGCATGATGTGTTCCAGATTCCTCCATTTTGTTGCAAATGACTGGATTTCGTTGTTTCTTACTGCGGTATAGTATTCTAAAGAATACATATCCCATAATTTCTTTATCCAGTCTACCATTGATGGGCATTTAGGTTGGTTCCAGGTCTTGGCTATTGTGAATTGTGCTGCAATAAACATTAGGGTGCAGACTGCTTTTTTGTTTATCAATTTAAACTCCTTTGGGTAAATTCCAAGGAGTGGGATGGCTGGGTCGAACAGTAGGGTTATATTCAGGTTTCTGAGGAATCTCCAGACTGATTTCCATAGTGGCTTGACCAGTTTGCATTCCCAACAACAGTGGGTTAGTGTCCCTTTTCCCCACATCCTCTCCAGCATCTGTTGTTGGTAGATTTCTGTATGTGAGCCATTCTAACGGGGGTGAGGTGAAACCTCATTGTGGTTTTGATTTGCATTTCCCTGATTGCTAGTGACCTTGAACATTTTTTCATGTGCCTGTTGGCCATTTGGATTTCCTCTTTTGAAAAATGTCTATTGAGGTCCTTGGCCCATCTCTTAAGTGGGTTGTTGGTTTTGTTTTTGTGGAGTTTCTTGATCTCTTTGTAGATTCTGGTTATTAACCCTTTATCTGTTGCATAGTTTGCAAATATTTTTTCCCATTCTGTTGGTTGTCTCTTCACTCTCCTGACTGTTTCTTTTGCAGTACAGAAACTTCTCAATTTGATGCAATCCCAATAGTTAATTTTGGCTTTGACTGTCTGTGCCTCCTGGGTCTTTTCCAGAAATTCTTTGCCTGTGCCAATATCTTGAAGGGTTTCTCCAATGTTCTCTAATACTTAATGGTGTCAGGACGTAGATTTAGGTCTTTAATCCATGTTGAGTGGATTTTTGTGTAAGGTGTAAGGTAGGGGTCTTGCTTCATGCTTCTGCACGTGGAAATCCAGTTTTCCCAGCACCATTTATTGAATAGACTGTCCTTGCTCCAGGAATTAGTTTTAGATCCTTGATCAAATATAAGTTGGCTGTAGATGTTTGGATTGATTTCTGGTGTTTCAATTCTGTTCCATTGGTCTATCCATCTGTTTCTGTACCAGTACCATGCTGTTTTGATTACAACTGCCCTGTAGTATGTCCTGAAATCTGGTATTGTGATGCCTCCAGCTTTGTTTTTGTTGTACAAGATTGCTTTAGCTATTCGAGGTCTCTTGTGCCTCCATATGAATTTCAGCATCATTTTTTCTAGATCTGTGAAGAATGTCTTTGGTATCTTGATTGGGATTGCATTGAATCTATAAATTGCTTTTGGAAGAATGGACATTTTGATGATGTTGATTCTTCCAATCCATGAGCATGGAAGATTTTTCCATTTCTTGGTATCCTCTTCTATTTCTTTCTTTAAGGTTTTGTAATTTTCATCGTAGAGATCTTTAACGTCCTTGGTTAAGTTATTTCCAAGGTATTTGATTGTTTTTGTAGCTATTGTGAATGGGATTGATCTTAGCAGTTCTTTCTCAGTCATGGCATTGCTTGTGTATACAAAGGCTGTTGATTTTTGTGCATTGATTTTATATCCTGCCACTTTGCCAAACTCCTCTATGAGTTCCAATAGTCTCTTAGTAGAGTTCTTTGGATCCTCTAAGTAAAGAATCATATCGTCTGCAAAGAGGGATAGTTTGACTTCTTCCTTCTCGATTTGTATTCCTTTGATTTCTTTTTCTTGTCTGATGGCTCTGGCTAAAACTTCCAGAACTATGTTAAATAGCAGTGGTGAGAGTGGGCCTCCCTGCCTGGTGCCAGATCTCAGTGGAAATGCTTCCAAATTTTCCCCATTCAATAGGATGCTGGCTGTGGGTTTTTTATAAATTGCTTTGATTATATTGAGGAATGTTCCTTCTATACCCAATTTGCTTAGAGTTTTCATCATGAAAGGGTGTTGAATTTTATCAAATGCTTTCTCTGCATCTATTGAGATAATCATATGGTTTTTCTTCTGCAGTCTGTTATGTGGTGAATCACATTGATTGATTTGCGAATGTTGAACCATCCCTGCATACCAGGGATGAATCCCACTTGGTCTGGGTGGATGATTTTCCTGATGTGTTGTTGTATTCTATTGGCGAGAATATTATTGAGGATTTTTACATCTATGTTCATCAGGGATATTGGTCTGTAATTTTCTTTCAGTGCTGCATCTTTCTCTGGCTTAGGGATTAAGGTGATGCTGGCTTCATAGAAAGAATTTGGGAGGATTCCCTCTTTTTCGATTGTTCTGAATAGTTTGAGAAGAAATGGGATTAGTTCTTCTTTAAATGTCTGGTAGAATTCAGCAGTGAATCCATCTGGTCCTGGGCTTTTCTTTGTTGGGAGGGCCTTTATTACTGTTTCAATTTCTGTTTCAGTTATGGGTCTATTTAGGTTTTCGATGTCTTCATGGTTCAATTTTGGTAGATTGCATGTGTCCAGGAATCTATCCATTTCTGATAAGTTTTCCTGTTTGCTGGCATACAGGTCCTTGTAGTAATTTCTGATGATTCTTTTTATTTCTGTGGTGTCTGTTGTTACGTTTCCTTTTTCATCTCTGAATTTATTGATTTGGGTCTTTTCTCTTCTTTTTTTAGTTAGTTGGGCCAATGGGTTGTCTATTTTGTTTATTTTTTCAAAAAACCAGCTTCTCGCTTGGCTGATTTTTTGTAATGTTTTTTTGGATTCAATCCTGTTAATTTCTTCTCTGGTTTTAATTATTTCTCTTCTCCTACTAGATTTGGGTTTGGTTTGCTGCAGTTTTTCTAGGTCCTTGAGGTGCGCTGAAAGCTCATTTATTTGGTACCTTTCCAATTTCTTGGTATAGGCACCTATTGCTATAAATTTGCCTCTCAATACTGCTTTTGCTGTATCCCATAAGTTTTGATATGTTGTGTTGTTGTCTTCATTTACTTCCAGAAAGTTTTTGATTTCTCTTTTGATTTCTTGAATGACCCAGTGTTCATTCAGGAGCATGTTGTTCAGTCTCCATGTGTTTGCATACTTTCTGGGGTTTCCTGAGTTGCTAATTTCCCGCTTCATCCCGCTGTGGTCTTAGAAACTGCATGGTATGATTCTAATTCTTTTAAATTTGCTGAGACTTGCTTTATGGCCTAGTATGTGATCAATCCTAGAGAAGGTTCCATGCACTGCTGAGAAGAATGTGAAGACTGTAGATGTAGGGTTGAAAGTTCTGTAGATATCTGTTAGATCCATTTGGGCAATAGTGTCGATTAAATCTGCTGTTTCCTTGTTGATCTTCTGTCCGGATGATCTGTCTATTTCTGAGAGTGGAGTATTGAAGTCCCCCAGTACTATTGTATTGGAATCTAAATCTCCCTTTAAGTCCCTTAACATATCTTTTAAATAGACCGGTGCCCTGTAATTAGGTGCATATACATTTATAATAGTTACATCTTCCTGTTGAATTGAACCCTTAATCATTATATAGTGTCCCTCTTTGTCTCTCTTAACAGTTTTTGTATTAAAGTTTATTTTGTCTGATATTAATATGGCTACACCTGCTTTTTTTTGGTTTCTGTTGGCATGGAATATCTTTTTCCAACCTTTCACTTTCAGTCTGCATGCCTCTTTGTTAGAGAGATGTGTTTCTTGTAGGCAACAAATAGTTGGGTTGTGTTCTGTGAGCCAGTCAGCCAAACGGTGTCTTTTAACTGAAGAATTCAGACCATTAATGTTCAATGTGACTATTGATACGTAGTGACTTTGCCCTGCCATTTTCCCGGAAATATTTTCTAGTATATGCTTTGAGCTTCCCATGCTCTTTTACTGGTAGGTGTTCTTCCTTTCCCTTCTTTCATATTGATGGCCGTGTTTCTGTGTTTCTGAGTGTAGCACATCTTTAAGTATCTTTTGCAGGGCCGGATGAGTAGCCACAAAGTCTTTCAATTTCTGTTTGCTATGAAAGGTTTTTATTTCACCTTCATTCGCAAATGAGAGCTTGGCAGGATATAATATTCTGGGCTGGCAATTTTTCTCTCTTAGCACCTGTGCTATGTCTTGCCATTCCCTCCTAGCTTGTAGGGTTTCTGATGAGAAGTCTGCTGTGAGTCTAATTGGAGATCCTCTGAGAGTAATCTGACATTTCTCTCTTGCACATTTTAGGATCTTTTCTTTATGTTTCACTGTGGTAAGTTTAATTACCACGTGTCGTGGTGAGGATCTCTTTTGGTCATGTTTATTGGGGGTTCTATGTGCTTCCTGTACTAGGATATCTCTGTCCTTCTCCAAACCTGGAAAGTTCTCTGCTAGTATCTCACTAAAAAGGCCTTCCAATCCTTTCTCTCTCTCCATGCCTTCAGGAACTCCTAGAACTCGAATGTTGGTTTTTTTAATAGTATCCTGTAGATTCCCAACAATATTTTTTAGATTTCTAATTTCCTCTTCTTTTCTTTGGTTTGACTGTATGTTTTCCTGTGCTCTATCTTCTAAGTCCGATATTCTCTCTTCTGCTTCACCCATTCTGTTTTTAAGGCTTTCTAATGTGTTTGTCATTTGATCTAGTGAGCTCTTCATTTCATTTTGATTTCTCTTCACTAAAACACTTTCCTGTTCTACTAGTTTCTGAGTTTCATTTTGACTCTTCCTTAAAATTTCATTTTCACGAGAGAGATTTTCAATCTTGTCCATTAAGGATTTCTGTAGTTCAAGGATTTGCTTTTGAAAACTTCTAAATGTTCTTATCATAAATTTTTTGAAATCCGTATCTTGCATTTCTTCTATCTCATCATCTTCATACTCTTGGCTTGGGGTGTTTTGCTTATTTGGAGGCATCATAGTGTCATCGTTGATCTTGCTCCCTCTATTTCTGTGTTTGTTACTCAGCATAGTTAATTCTTCTTGAGTCACTGTGCGTTTTTTTTTTTTATACTGTGTCCGTGTTAAGTGGACTGCCTGCTGTTGGAGAAGCCTTGGAGGCTTGAGATGGGTGCGGCCTGAGAGCTCTGCCTGGTTCTTCCTGGTTAATGGTGTGCAAAGGTGACACCCTCAGGTTATGTGTGGTAAATCTCTCTCTTTTTATTTATTTATTTATTTTATTTATTCAGGGGGTAAGTAACACCGCAGGGCACAGCTGTGCAGAATTGATGGTATTTAGCTTACAGTCTTTGGCTCCTCTGGACTCCCACTGGGTTGCCTAGGCTACTGAATTGTAGTGACTCAGTTCCTTAGCTCTCCCCCATTGATATGTAAATCAATTGTGCGATCCGCTGTCCACAAATTGTACACTTCTATAGTCGCGACTCCATGAATCCAGGTTCCTCACTGCTTCTCTAATTCTCAGGTCCCACGTTCCGGCACCACTTGTGCTGGCCTGCAGCACAAAGAACCGCGTTTCCTGAAACAGAGTGGGAATGCAGGGACAAGGACACAAAGAATGGAGCCAAGACAAGTCCTGAACAAGGCTCCTATTCTACCCATTCTTGAAAGTGGACTTGATCAGCCCTCACCCTGACTGTTGATGAGCAACTTGATATGTTATCCCTCTTAGTATATTTTTGTTTGTTCTACTTAATACTTTTGGTTGAATACTGTAATCAATACACAATTCTTCTTAAGTGCTGAAACTTAACTGAAAAGTGATCGCTGTTAAATGTAAGAGTGGGAATAAGAGAGGGAAGAGATGTGCAATTCGGGACATGCTCAAGCTGACTTACCTCAAATGGTAGAGTTAGAAACATACCAGGGGATTCCAATTCAATCCCATCAAGGTGGCATGTACCAATGCCATCTCACTAGTCCCAGTGATCAATTTCTGTTCACAATTGATCATAATGATAGGACTAAGAACCAAAGGGATCACATAAACAAGACTAGTGTCTGCAAATACTAGCTGATAGAATAAAAAAGGGAGAGAATGATCCAACATGGGAAGTGAGATACACAGCATACCCATAGAATGGCAGATGCCCTAAACAGCACTCTGGCCTCAGAATCAACCCTTAAGGCATGCGGATCCAGCTGAAAAACTCATGAGAGTATTTCAGGCATGGAAAGCCAAGACACTCTGGCAAAAAAAAAAAAAAAAAAAAAAAAAAAAAAAAAAAAAAAAAAACAACACCACCTAAATGAAAGATCTCTGGGAGTGAGATCCCAGTGGAAAGAATGGGTCATCAAAGAAGGAGGTACCTTTCTGTGAAGGGAGGAGAGAACCTCCACTTTGACTATGACCTTGTCTAAACAAGATAAGAGTCGGAGAACTCAAAAGGCTTCCATAGCCTTGGAAACTCATGACTGGAGCATAGGGAGATTACTGATGCCATAAACAGGACTGTCAATTTGTAAAGTCAACAACTGGAGTCACTGTGCACTTACTCCTCATGTAGGATCTTTGTCCTTAGTGTGCTGTACATTGAGATTTAATGCTATAACTAGTACTCAAACAGTATTTTTCACTTTATGTTTCTGTGTGGGAGCAAACTGTTGAAATCTTTACTTAATATATGCTAAATTGATCTTCTGTACATAAAGAGAATCGAGAATGAATCTTGATGTGAATGGAAGGGGAGAGGGAGTGGGAAAGGGGAGGGTTGCGGGTGGGAGGGAAGTCATTGGGGGCAGGGGGAAGCCATTGTAATCCATAAGCTGTACTTTGGAAATTTACATTCATTAAATAAAAGTTTGAAAGCAAAAAAAAAAAAGTGGAATATTGAAGGTACAAACAATTCTTATCGAAAGGTCTATTTCTCCCTATAATCATGTCAGTTTTGCTATTTCATGTGTTTTGGGACTTTGATAAGTGCATTTATGTTTTTAATTACTATAACTCCTTGATCAATTGAATGTTGATCCTTTACCCTTTATATTTATTTATTTATTATAAAAGCATGGTTAAGAGAGAGAAAAGAGACAGAAAGATCTTCCACCTGCTGGTTCACGCCCCCAATGTCTTCAACAATGGGGGAGTTGCACCCCACATTGGTGACAGAACCACAAGCACTTGGGCCATCTTCTGCTGCCTTCACAAGTGCTATGCGAGGGAGCTGGATATGAAGTACAGCAGCCAGAACTTGAACTATTCCTCATACATGATGCAGGCATTTCATAACTGGACAAAGATTTCTTCAAATGCCTGGAATCAATAAGTCTCATAGCCATTGTAAGGGTCCCTGAATCCCAATTTTAATGCTCAGGCAGGCAGTTTACCACTGTTTGTCAGCCCTTCCCTCCCTTCTTGCACAGACTCTAGTCCTTTCCCAGGTCTTTCCTGGACATGTGCATAGCACTGAGAGTGTGAAAATCCCTTCATATGTAGGAATATGTGGAAGCCTTTGTACTAAGTATATCTAATTCTCCAGATTTTCCTTTTAAGTTTTTTTGGGGGAGCAGGGAGAAGCTTCTTGTTTGTGACAAGCTCTGTGACAATTGCTGTACCACCAACTCAGGTTACTATAATATTTAAGATTAGTTATTTATTGCTTTAGACAATGGGGAAAAAGCATATTTGAACTGAGCTAGGTTTGATTCAGGTCAAACAAACACAAGCCTTGTGGATGAATGTTCCTAGGAACTGCCAGATAGGTCAAGTAGTGGCAACTGTATGGTTAGAGGGCTTAGCAGAGCTCCAGTACTATTCACCTCCTTCGGAGACTCTTAGAATGCTGGTTTTCACTGGAGTGTGATGTTCTTTATTTCTTGGGATATGAGTGAGCTGGAAAAAAATGGGTGGGACTAGGGAAAGTTAAAATTCTTCCACGCTTTCTGTTTTTTTCAAAGACTCAGACTTTTTCTTGATTAAGCATCCCTGGATTGTGGCAATCATTTGGTTAACTCCTAGCACTTTGAAAAAGTTAATGTTTATTTTTGACATGATCTTTTATGGAAAAGAGGATTGTTGAAAGCTTTACTATGCTATTCCTCATGATAATACTTCTTTCCATAAATTTTAGGTAGATTTTTTCAGTGAGATTAACGTTTGCCTTAACAAGTACCTATTTAGAGACCCCTTCTTGTCCTACTACAACATCAAGTCCATCAGGATCCAGCTGAACATCTAAAATGTTCCATACAGACAGATCAATGAAAGAAACCAACTGATCAGCATCTCCACTCTGTATGGACCATAATAGTTACCATGCTTGATCGTCAGAGTCACAGGGAAAATGATTCACAGAAAGTTACTTCTAGAAGGCCAAGACACCTGAATTATCCATTACTTTCTCCTCAGAGCTGCTTCATTTTTTAACACCTTAATCACTTTCAATAATTCATGGTTTCTGTTCTTCAAGAGATTATCTCTGCATTTTCAATAACATGTTTGTACTACAGATTTTTCATTTATCAAAGCTAGAGATCATTTCTTTTTTTTTTTTTTTTTTTTTTTTTTTTTTTTTTTTTTTGACAGGCAGAGTTAGACAGTGAGAGAGAGAGACAGAGAGAAAGGTCTTCCTCTTTCCATTGGTTCACTCCCCAAGTGGCCGCTATGGCCGGCACAGTGGCTGGCATTCTGCACCGATCCGAAGCCAGGAGCCAGGTGTTTCCTCCTGATCTCCCATATGGGTGCAGGACCCAAAGACCTGGGCCATCCTCTACTGCACTCCTGGGCCACAGCAGAGAGCTGGACTGGAAGAGGAGCAACCGGGACAGAATCCGGCACCCCAACCGGGACTAGAACCTGGGGTGCCAGCGCCTCAGGCAGAGGATTAGCCTAGTGAGCCATGGCACCAGCAAGATCATTTATTTCTGTACTACTATGAGAAATTAAGATTTATTTTATTATTCAACAGCAAACCTGAAACATGTGGATGCTTATGTCATTATTCTTAGTTTTTCTATTGGCTATCCTGCATAAGTTTAGATCACAGTACATAAGTACATCACAGTACATGTGAGTTTAGATTACAGTACATTCTTTTTCTATCACATAGAGAATCTACTACCCATACTTGTTAGATAAACTCTTAGCAAGTCTACCATTCCTCCTTTTTTCCTCCCTCTTTCTCTTTCTGTAGTTCAATCAGGATTACTTTTATTTCTTCATTGTCAAGTTGGTAATATTTACATTTTGTTCTGTAATATTTATGTATTTTTCATCTAGTTTATAGGTTAACCATAGATATTGAACATTAACATACACTACTTCCATTATTATTACTCTATTATTCACAGAATAGTTAGTAGTAAATTATGGTAATATTTCCCTTCCCCAATGTTACAATATAATTATTCACCAAGTAGTCTCCCTAATAACAAAGTCAAACAAGTTTTGTGTCCTTCTGTCCTTCTCCTCCCACCTCTGCCCCACTAATTGCTTGAGCCCTGATGCATCACAGTTTGTTAATGACATGACTTTAACATCCTTGTACTGCTTTAAAACATCAATTTTGCCTTTTATCAAAACTCTGATAGCCTTGCTTAAACCATCAGTCTCATAGTAAGTTCTTAGTAAATATTTATTGAAATTAAATTACTTTGAATTATCTGTCTGTGCCCACCAATAAGTGAAATAGTAAAATATTGTCATTTCGCAGGGATTTTGTAAGTCATTACTGACAAAAGAACCAAAAAAAAAAGCATTCAATATATTCCTTCAGGATACATTCCATCTCAATCTTTGCCATAACAAGTTTTCTCCAAATGTTTGTGAGCAATTTTTAGCATGACTTCCAGAAATCACAATGGTTTTATTAAATTCAATATTAGCTCTCCAAAATGGAAATGAATATTTTATTTTTCCATAATTGTAGTAAATCCGTTTTGTCTGTCACATTCTAAATAAAAAGCATCTGGTTCCATTTAAATATTTCACCTAAGGTGTTTGTTCCCAAAGAGTGTACATATAATGAATTACAATAATCAAATCCAGAGGAGAGAAGGACCTATGAGCAAAATACTGACAGTGATGAAAAGAAATGCCATTGAGAGAAATAAGCAGCCTTGTTTGTCGAAAGAGTGAATTATTTCCAGCTTCCTAAATTAAATTTTATAAAGCCAGCCATAACCTTTCCCACTTCAATGTGTACTCTTGCCAGGACACAGAAAGCACAAACTCTAACTTGGGTCCTTGGATCTCCACAATGACCTACTGCAAGCTGATGAAGGCCTGATAGCTATATAAGTAGTTTCAGGTCTATGATGTTTCTGAATGGAGGGCTCCCACAGAATAAATAGGCAATTTTGCCATTGTGCATTGACAAGTCAACCCACGGGCACATGCAAGGCAAGAATGCATCTTCAAAAGGACTACTAATTCTTTTTTTTTTTTTTTTTTTTTTTGACAGGCAGAGTTACACAGTGAGAAAAAGAGACAGAGAGAAAGGTCTTCCTTCTGTTGGTTCACCCCTCAAATTGCCGCCAAGGCCGGAGAGCTGTGCCAATCTGAAGCCAGGAGCCAGGTGCTTCTCCTGTTCTCCCATGCAGGTGCAGGGCCCAAGGACTTGGGCCATCCTCCACTGCCTTCCCGGGCCACAGCAGAGAGCTGGACTGGAAGAGGAGCAACCGAGACAGAATCCAGCGCCCCAACCAGGACTAGAATCCGGAGTGCCGGCGCCGCAGGTGAAGGATTAGCCTAATGAGCCATGGCGCCAGCAGGATCACTAATTCTTTCACAGCCTCACATAACTTCCCTTACTGATTCCTTAATACTAAATCTGTCAGAGGAGGCATGTCTTTTCCTTTTTGGACTTCATACCTGCTACAATGTATGTGTGACCTAACAAAAATTTAAAATGATGTCTACACCCACTAAAGGGTATTTTTATAACCCACAGAGCAATGTGTAATCTCAAAGCATTTGCCAAAAATTTAACTGAAAACATAGTTATCTTTTAAGTGTAGTAACCTTTTGATCTACTCTATTGAAACCTGAAGAACAAAAAGTGACCAATCCTCTTACACACTACTAGTAGAACAATTTATCTGTACCTTGTGCGGTTGTGTGAGTGCAGCCTGTTGAAATCCTTGCTTAGTGTATACTAAGTTGATCTTCTTTATATGAAGGTAATTGAAAATGAAACTCAATGAAGAGTGGGATGGGAGAGGGAGTGGGAAAGGGGAGGGCCGCGGGAGGGAGGGAGATGGTGGGGAGCCACAACAATACAAAAGTTGCACTTTGTAAAATCACATTTATTAAATTTAAAAAGGTAAGCTAATAAAAGGTCTAGACCACAAAGAATCTTCTCACACATTCAGAAAGAACGTTTCCCCAACTTGGCACAAGATATGATGTGTAATCCTGCGTACTGCTTAAGAGTGATTGCTCTGTTTAAGTGTAATGGAAGTAAGATATTATCTACCCAGATGGAATTATACAAACCTTGACTCCCACTGGGGACACAATCCATCTTCCATAATGCACTGAATACTTATTGTGTGTGTGTATGTGTGTGTATTACAGCTTTTAGTCAAAAATAAAGATCCACTTATGAGTTAATAAAATAAAAAAAAATCTCTTGGTTTGCCATTGGACTAAATGAAGACTCAAATACCTTAACATGGGACACCAGCAGAGCATGTACTTCTGCATATAACATAATGTATTAAATGTTATCTCATCAGTGGTACCACCATAAACTCAAGCATATTCAAAAAAGTCATAATCAAATTATTGACATATGTTAATATATAAAAAGTGATTTGTAGAGAGATAAGTAGATGATGGATAGATAGAATGAAGGGAGCTAGACACTAATATGGAGTTGAAGATAGAGACTGAGATCAATATAGACCTGTGGCACATCTTTAAAGTGCAAGTTATTGGCCCAAGTGATTTGCATTCCCTGGATACTCACTGATGTCTCCTGCCACCTCTCCCTCAGTCTTCACTTATGGTTTTCTTAGGAATTCCCTCAGACCAATGATCTTAGAAGGGAAAGACGTAAGCTTATTTTACAGGTAGTTATAAACCATAGTTGTATACCAGTGCAAGAACCAACTAGAAGCAGACTGTTGACAGTCTTATAGCCACCTTGCAGATGGCTATGAAAGACCATTGAAACAAGTCCTCACTATGGGTAAAAGATTGAACAGGATAGTAACAACTTTTCACTCAGTGAGTTGTGGTAACCAACAACTTCATCACCTGAGTGATGAAAAAAAAAAAAAAGGTTTATTTTGTTACTATTATGTTGACTATGGATCAGCTGTAGCTTTGTTGTCTGTGTTACCTCAGTCTTGTATCCAAAATGAAAATAGCAGCTCTTATCTATGGCCTTGCATTTCCTGTCAGAAGGAAGACAAAACAAACTCAAAATGGAGAACCAGTGCTGTGGCATAGCAAATAAGCTGCCACCTTCAGTGTGGGCATCCCATATGGGCACAGGTTCAAGTCCCAGCTCCTCCACTTCTAATCCAGCTCCCAGCTAAAGTGCCTGGGAAAGCAGCGGAAGATAGCCCAAGTCGATAGGCACCTGAATCCATGTGGGAGACCCAAAAGAAGCTCCAGGCTCCTGGCCTCAGATTTGCCCAGCTCCAGCCACTGCAGCCATTTGGGGAGTGAACCAGCAGATGGAAGACCTCTCTCTCTCGCTCTCTTTCTCTCTGCCTCTCTGTAACTCTGCCTTTCAAATATATATTTTTTAAAAGTCATAATGGCCATCTGATGTTTTATTTGGATGTGTCAAATGTTATGCCTGCTCAAATTCTGTTGGTCAAAATAAGTAAAAATTTATGTTCTCTACCGGTAGGCCCTAAGGGAAGGGACTGGGGGCAGGCAGTAAATAGTTAGGAAAAACAGTATAATCTATCACAAGCAGTACATTTCATTGGTCAATTTTAGTGGAGAGAGAGATTTCCAAGGAATAATTTAAGACCAGTTTATAGAAAGCAGCTCATAGTTGACATAAATCAAGCTTGGAGATCTGGTACAAGAAGTTTTAAGGAAGAAATATGTGTAAAAATCTCTAAGAATGGGGCCGGCACTGTGGTACAGTTGGCTAAGCCACCGCCGGTGACTCTGGCATCCCATATGGACATTGGTTCATGTCCCAGCTGCTCTTCTTCTGATTCAGATCTCTGTGGCCTGGGAAAGCAGTAAAAGATGGCCCAAGTCCTTGGGCCACTGCACCCACATGGGAAACCCGGAAGAAGCTTTTGGCTCCTGGCTTCAGGTTGGCCCAGTTCCAGCTGTTGCAGCCATTTGGGGAATGAACCAGCAGATGGAAGACCTCTCTCTCTCTTTCTCTCCCTCTCTCTGACTATAACTCTACCTTTCAAATAAATAACACAAAACCTTTTAAAAAAAAAAAGATCTCTCAGAAGGTATGAGGATATTTGTGCCCCATATGAACCCTTCCCAGAGGTTCTTACTATGTAGGAAACTCATAGGAATCAGATGATCCATTCAGGGCATGTCAGCTTATGTCTGCGGTCAGTTAACTCAGGAACTAAGTGCCTATAGCTAAGGAAAGGAGTCTGTCCGATGAAAGTCAATTGGTCACTATTACAAATGAGTATTTAAATTGACAGCAATAGCAACCAAACGTAAGCTGTGATGCATAAAACCATTTATTTAGGGAACAGCAAGGCGAGCATGTAGCTACCTCACACAAGGCTGATTGCACTGCGCTTTCTCTATCAAGGCAGAGACACTGATTTTCTTTACTGAAGCAATCACTACTTTTGAGTCCTGATTTGCACCTAGCATGCGGGGGTCAGGCAGCCGTATAAAATGGTTCTGGCAGTTGGCCAGAAATGTTAGAACCTGGCTCTCTAGCCTTTTCACTGAAACTGTGGTCAATAAAATATCCTTCTAATAAATCCCCTTTCAGCTCAGAGTCCATTTCTGCTACTAGCAACTAAGAATCCAGACTGAAAACTAAGTCCTTGAAATTTCTCACAGTCACTTTCCTTATAAAATAAAGCATTCATTTATCAATGACAGGCAAAAGGAATCTGCCTGTCTCTTGGAATTAGAAGCCTTGCATTCAAGCTGTAGTCAGATTAATCCCAGAGGAATGTCTACAAGATTCAATATAGGCTGCATAGGCAAAGCAAGGATCAGGTTGATCAATTATCCATCAAATTTGATCCAAGCAGCAAATTGTCATTCAACTTATGAAATGCTTCTCTACTTTTAGAAACCATTGTATGGGAGCGGCACTGTGGCATAGCAGGTGAAGCTTCTGCCTGCAGTGCCAGCATCCCACATGGGCAGCAGTTCAAGTCCCAGCTGCTCCTCTTCCAGTCCGGTTCTCTGCTATGGCCTGGGAAAGCAAGGAAGATGGCCCAAGTCCTTGGGCTCCTGCACCTGAAGCTCCTGGCTCCTGATTTTGGATTGGCATAGCTGCAGCCATTGCAGCCATTAGGAGAGTGAACCAGTATATGGAAGTCACCTCACTTTCTCTCTCTCTCTCTCTCTCTCTCTGCCTCTCTGTAACTCTCCATTTCAAATAAATAAATTAATCTTAAAAAATAAAAACCATCGTTGTTAGGGAACCATTCATGGAGAAAGTAACTGTAGCACCATTTGAAACAAAGTAATTGCGCGGTAGCACAGCTTGAAAGAAAAGTAGAAAGGTAACCACACTAGCTGGCAAGATTTGAAAAGTGACAGCCTAACTAGAGGGCCTAACCACAAACTGTCGTTGCCATGACTATGGGACCCTGGGAGGTCGGAATGTGGGGGCTAGCCTCTAGAAACTGTTTATAAGGGGACCCTCAGCCGCTGTAAACCAGAGGTTGCTCAGCCTCTCTCCCAGGTCCGTAGTGCCAAGTGCCAGCGGAGAGAAGCTCCTGATCCATAGTGCCTAGTGCCCGCAGCAGTAGGCTTGGGCGATCTCTCCTCCTAGTCACCTAGAGTATCAATAAAGTGTGTTTTTTTTTTAACTGTTATTTAATGAATATAAATTTCCAAAGTACAGCTTATGGATTACAATGGCTTCCCCCCCATAACATCCCTCCCACCCGAAACCCTCCCCTTTCCCACTCCCTCTCCCCTTCCATTCACATCAAGATTCATTTTCGATTCTCTTTATATACAGAAGATCAGTTTAGCATACATTAAGTAAAGATTTCAACAGTTTGCACCCCCATAGAAACACAAAGTGAAATATATTGTTTGAGTACTCGTTATAGCATTAAATCTCAATGTACAGCACATTAAGGACAGAGATCCTACATGAGGAGTAAGTGCACAGTGACTCCAGTTGTTGACTTTACAAATTGACAGTCCTGTTTATGGCATCAGTAATCTCCCTATGCTCCAGTCATGAGTTTCCAAGGCTATGGAAGCCTTTTGAGTTCTCCGACTATTATCTTATTTAGACAAGGTCATAGTCAAAGTGGAGGTTCTCTCCTCCCTTCAGAGAAAGGTACCTCCTTCTTTGAAGACCTGTTCTTTCCACTGGGATCTCACTCACAGAGATCTTTCATTTAGGTTTTTTTGTTTTGTTTTGTTTTGTTTTTGCCAGAGTGTCTTGGCTTCCCATGCCTGAAGTACTCTCATGGGATTTTCAGCCAGATCCGAATGCCTTTAGGGCTGATTCTGAGGCCAGAGTGCTGTTTAGGACATCTGCCATTCTATGAGTCTGCTGAGTATCTCACTTCCCATGTTGGATCACTCTCCCCTTTATTTATTCTATCGGTTAGTGTTAGCAGATACTAGTCTTGTTTATGTGCTCCCTTTGCCTCTTAGTCCTTTCATTATGATCAATTGTGAACTGAAATTGATCACTTGGACTAGTGAGATGGCATTGGTACATGCCACCTTGATGGGATTGAATTGGAATCCCCTGGTATGTTTCTAACTCTACTGTTTGGGGCAAGTCAGCTTGAGCATGTCCCAAATTATACATCTCTTTCCTCTCTTATTCCCACTCTTATGTTTAACAGGGATCACATTTCGGTTAAATTTCAACACTTAAGAATAACTGTGTATTAATTACAGAATTAAACCAGTCATATTAAGTAGAACAGACAACAAAAATACTAAGAGGGATAATGTATTAAGTTGTTCATTAACAGTCAGGGCTATGCTGATCAAGTCACCGTTTTTCATAGTGTCCATTTCACTTCAGGAGGTTTCCTTTTTGGTGTTCAGTCAGTTGTCACCGATCAGGGAGAACATATGGTATTTGTCCCTTTGGGACTGGCTTATTTCACTCAGCATGATGTGTTCCAGATTCCTCCATTTTGTTGCAAATGACTGGATTTCATTGTTTCTTACTGCGGTATAGTAATCTAAAGAGTACATGTCCCATAATTTCTTTATCCAGTCTACTGTTGATGGGCATTTGGGTTGGTTCCAGGTCTTAGCTATTGTGAATTGAGCTGCAATAAACATGAATGTGCAGAAAGCTTGCTTGTTTGCCAATTTCATTTCCTTTGGGTAAATTCCAAGGAGTGGGATGGCTGGGTCGAATGGTAGGATTATATTCAGGTTTCTGAGGAATCTCCAGACTGACTTCCACAGTGGCTTGACCAGTTTGCATTCCCACCAACAGTGGGTTAGTGTCCCTTTTTCCCCACATCCTGGCCAGCATCTATTGTTGGTAGATTTCTGTATGTGAGCCATTCTAACGGGGGTGAGGTGAAACCTCATTGTGGTTTTGATTTGCATTTCCCTGATTGCTAGTGACCTTGAACACTTTTTCATGTGCCTGTTGGCCATTTGGATTTCCTCTTTTGAAAAATGTCTATTGAGGTCCTTGGCCCATCTTTTAAGTGGGTTGTTTGTTTTGTTTTTGTGGAGTTTCTTGATCTCTTTGTAGATTCTGGTTATTAACCCTTTATCTGTTGCATAGTTTGCAAATATTTTTTCCCATTCTGTTGGTTGCCTCTTCACTCTCCTGACTCTTTCTTTTGCAGTACAGAAACTTCTCAGTTTGATGCAATCCCAATAGTTAATTTTGGCTTTGACTGCCTGGGCATCCTGGGTCTTTTCTAGAAACTCTTTGACTGTGCCAATATCTTGAAGGGTTTCTCCAATGTTCTCTAATAACTTGATGGTGTCAGGTCATAGATTTAGGTCTTTAATCCATGTTGAGTGGATTTTTGTGTAAGGTGAAAGGTAGGGGTCTTGCTTCATGCTTCTGCACGTGGAAATCCAATTTTCCCAGCACCATTTATTGAATAGACTGTCCTTGTTCCAGGAATTGGTTTTAGATCCTTGGTCAAATATAAGTTGGCTGTAGATGTTTGGATTGATTTCTGGTGTTTCAATTCTGTTCCATTGGTCTATCCATCTGTTTCTGTACCAGTACCATGCTGTTTTGATTACAACTGCCCTGTAGTATGTCCTGAAATCTGGTATTGTGATGCCTCCGGCTTTGATTTTGTTGTACAAGATTGCTTTAGCTATTCGAGGTCTCTTGTGCCTCCATATGAATTTCAGCATCATTTTTTCTAGATCTGAGAAGAATGTCCTTGGTATCTTGATTGGTATCACACTGAATCTATATATTGCTTTTGGGAGAATGGACATTTTGATGATATTGATTCTTCCAATCCATGAGCATGGAAGATTTTTCCATTTTTTGGTATCCTCTTCTATTTCTTTCTTTAAGATTTTGTAATTCTCATCGTAGATATCTTTAAAGTCCTTGGTTAAGTTTATTCCAAGGTATTTGATTGTTTTTGTAGCTATTGTGAATGGGATAGATCTTAGCAGTTCTTTCTCAGCCGTGGCATTGCTTGTGTATACAAAGGCTGTTGGTTTTTGTGCATTGATTTTATATCCTGCCACTTTGTCAAACTCCTCTATGAGTTCCAATAGTCTCTTAGTAGAGTTCTTTGGATCCTCTAAGTAAAGAATCATATCGTCTACAAAGAGGGATAGTTTGACTTCTTCCTTCTCAATTTGTATTCCTTTAATTTCTTTTCTTGTCTATGGCTCTGGCTAAAACTTCCAGAACTATGTTAAATAGAAGTGGTGAGAGTGGGCATCCCTGTCTGGTGCCAGATCTCAGTGGAAATGCTTCCAAATTTTCCCCATTCAATAGGATGCTGGCTGTGGGTTTTTCATAAATTGCTTTGATTATATTGAGGAATGTTCCTTCCAAACCCAGTTTGCTTAGAGTTTTCATCATGAAAGGGTGTTGAATCTTATCGAATGCTTTCTCTGCATCTATTGAGATAATCATATGGTTTTTCTTCTGCAGTCTGTTAATGTGGTGAATCACATTGATTGATTTGCGAATGTTGAACCATCCCTGCATACCAGGGATAAATCCCACTTGGTCTGGGTGGATGATTTTTCTGATGTGTTGTTGTATTCTATTGGCGAGAATATTACTGAGTATTTTTGTGTCTATGTTCATCAGGGATATTGGTCTTTATTCTCTTTCAGTGCTGCATCTTTCTCTGGCTTAGGGATTAAGGTGATGCTGGCTTCATAAAAAGAATTTGGGAGGATTCCCTCTTTTTCGATTGTTCTGAATAGTTTGAGAAGAAGTGGGATTAGTTCTTCTTTAAATGTCTGGTAGAATTCAGCAGTGAATCCATCTGGTCCTGGGATTTTCTTTTTTGGGAGGGCCTTTATTACTGTTTCAATTTCTGTCTCAGTTATGGGTCTACTTAGGTTTTCTATGTCTTCATGGTTCAATTTTGGTAGATTGCATGTGTCCAGGAATCTATCCATTTCTGATAGATTTTCCTGTTTGCTGGCATACAAGTCCTTGTAGTAATTTCTGATGATTCTTTTTATTTCTGTGGTGTCTGTTACGTTTCCTTTTTCATCTCTGAATTTATTGATTTGGGTCTTTTCTTTTTTTAGTTAGTTGGGCCAATGGGTTGTCTATTTTGTTTATTTTTTCAAAAACCCAGCTCCTCGCTTGACTGATTTTTTGTAATTATTTTTTATTCAATCCTGTTGATTTCTTCTCTGATTTTAATTATTTCTCTTCTCCTACTAGATTTGGGTTTGGTTTGCTGCAGTTTTTCTAGGTCCTTGAAATGTGCTGAAAGCTCATTTATTTGGTACCTTTCCAATTTCTTGAAATAGGCACCTATTGCTATAAACTTGCCTCTCAATACTGCTTTTGCTGTATCCCATATGTTTTGATATGTTGTTTTGTTATTCTCATTTACTTCCAGAAAGTTTCTTATTTCTCTTTTGATTTCTTGAATGACCCAGTGTTCATTCAGGAGCATGTTGTTCAGTCTCCATGTGTTTGCATACTTTCTAGGGTTTCCTGAATTACTAATTTCCAGCTTCATTCTGCTGTGGTCTGAGAAGCTGCATAGTATGATTCTAATTCTTTTAAATTTGCTGAGACTTGCTTTATGGCCTAGTATGTGATCAATCCTAGAGAAGGTTGCATGCACTGCTGAGAAGAATGTGAAGTCTTTTGATGTAGGATTGAAAGTTCTGTAGATATCTGTTAGATCCATTTGGGCAATAGTGTCAATTAAATCTGCTGTTTCCTTGTTGATCTTCTGTCTGGATGATCTGTCTATTTCTGAGAGTGGAGAATTAAAGTCCCCCAGTACTATTGTATTGGAATCTAAATCTCCCTTTAAGTCCCTTAACATATCTTTTAAATAGACCGGTGCCCTGTAATTAGGTGCATATACATTTATAATAGTACATCTTCCTGTTGAATTGATCCCTTAATCATTATATAGTGTCCCTCTTTGTCTCTCTTAACAGTTTTTGTATTAAAGGTTTTTTTTTTTTTGTCTGATATTATTATGGCTACACCTGCTTTTTTTGGTTTCTGTTGGCATGGAATATCTTTTTCCAAACTTTCACTTTCAGTCTGCATGCATATTTGTTAGAGAGATGTGTTTCTTGTAGGCAAAAAATAGTTGGGTTGTGTTCCTTGAGCCAATCAGCCAATCAGGGTCTTTTAACTGAAGGGTTAAGTCCATTAATGTTTAATATGACTATTGATACGTAGTGACTTTGCCCTGCCATTTTCCCGGAGATATTTTCTAGTATATGCTTTGAGCTTCCTATGCTCTTTTACTGGAAGGTGTCCTTCCTTTACCTTCTTTCATATTGATGGCCGTGTTTCTGTGTTTCTGAGTGTAGCACATCTTTAAGTATCTTTTGCAGGGCTAGACGAGTGGCCACAAAGTCTTTCAATTTCTGTTTGCTATGAAAGGTTTTTATTTCACCTTCATTCACAAATGAGAGCTTAGCAGGATATAATATTCTGGGCTGGCAATTTTTCTCTCTTAGCACCAGTGCTATGTCTCGCCATTCCCTCCTAGCCTCTAGTGTTTCTGATGAGAAGGCTGCTGTGAGTCTATTTGGAGATCCTCTGAGAGTAATCTGACGTTTCTCTCTTGCACATTTTAGGATATTTTCTTTGTTTCACTGTGGTAAGTTTAATTACAAATGTCGTGGTGGGGATCTCTTTTGGTCATGTTTACTGGGGGTTCTATGAGCTTCCTGTACTAGGATGTCTCTGTCCTTCTCCAAACCTGGAAAGTTCTCTGCTAGTATCTCACTAAAAAGGCCTTCTAATCCTTTCTCTCTCTCCATGCCTTCAGGAACTCCTAGAACTCGAATGTTGGTTTTTTTAATAGTATCCTGTAGATTCCCAACAATATTTTTTAGATTTCTAATTTCCTCTTCTTTTCTTTGGTCTGACTGTATCCTTTCCTGTTCTCTGTCTTCTAAGTCCGATATTCTCTCTTTTGCTCCACCCATTCTGTTTTTAAGGCTCTCTAATGTGTTTGTCATTTGATCTATTGAGCTCTTCATTTCATTTTGATTTCTCTTCACTATCACACTTTCCTGTTCTACTAGTTTCTGCGTTTCATTTTGATTCTTCCTTAAAATTTCATTTTCACGAGAGAGATTTTCAATCCTGTCCAATAAGGATTTCTGTAGTTCAAGGATTTGCTTTTGAAAACTTCTAAATGTTCTTATCATAATTTTTTTGAAATCCGTATCTTGCATTTCTTCTATCTCATCATCTTCATAATCTTGGCTTGGGGTGTTTTGTTTATTTGGAGGCATCATAGTGTCATCGTTGATATTGTTCCCTCGATTTTTGTGTTTGTTTCTTGGCATAGTTAATTCTTCTTCCCTCACTGTGCGTTTTTTTTTTTATACTATGTCTGTGTTAAGTGGACTGCCTGCTGTTGGAGGAGCCTTGGAGGCTTGAGATGGGTGTGGCCTGAGAGTTCTGCTTGGTTCTTCCGGGTTATGGGTGTGCAAAGGTGACACCCTCAGGTTATGCATGGTAAATCTCTCTCTATTTATTTATTTATTTATTTATTTTATTTATTCAGGAGGTAATTAATACCGCACCACACGGCTGTGCAGAATTGATGGTATTTAGCTTCCGATCTCTGGCTTCTACCCAAAGAGTCTGTGCAGGCTCTGTTTCTCCTCTGGACTCCCACTGGGTTGCCTAGACTATTGAATTGTGGCGACTCAGTTCCTTAGCTCTCCCCTGTTGTTATGTAAATCAAGTGTGGGGCCTGCTCTTTGTCTCTTGCTGCCTTTGCAAGGTTAGCGGAGAGAGAAACTAGAGAGAAACTCGTCTGTACCAGTATCCCCCCACCTTTTTTCCTTCTCTCCTGTAGTCAGTCTGGTGAACTTTCCCGCTCCCCTCTAGATTCTGACCACCGTTTCCCCGCCAGTGTCTCGGGTTACTGAGCTCACCTCCCCTTCCAGCGCCGATGTGTGGACTCGGAGCCCTGGGTGTCCCTGCTCTCCCTGCTGGTGTCTGTGTGGCATCCACTCCCCTTCTTGCACTGGCGTGCAGACCCTGCGGCTCCTGTGGCTCAGCTCCCGCGCGGTGGGCAACCTTGTTCTCCCAGTAAGTCTTCCGAGTCACAGCCACTAGATCCGGAAGAGTTTCCTCTGCAGTTTTTTCCTGATCCTTTTTCTGAGGCTACTGTAACTCCACTTTTATTAAACTAAATTTTCCCGGACTATCGGTGTACACCCTCACTATTCCGCCATCTTGGCTCTACCCCCCCAATAAAGTGTGTTTAGCTTGACCTTCCTCAGTCTCCTGACTCTTCCTTCACGGCAACCTGACCAGTTCCTGGAGGGGGAGATCCTGACAATTGTGTATTTCCTTGGACTTTTATCCTTTCCATATGCTTTATTTTTGCATAAAATAGGTCCAATTGAGCAGCTTAATTTAAATCTAGCATTTATTGTTAGCATGTCTACAAGATTTCTCATGGTACGTTTCTTAAACAGATGTGCATTCTGCAGCTTCTCATAGACCAAAATAAGAAAGAACTCCAAAGCAATCTCTTGGCACCTGTCTGAATCTCTCAGATGTTTTGTTTTGTTTTGATTTTGTATTTGTTTTTGTTTTGTTTTGTTTCATTCTGTTTTTATCTCTGAGCTACACCTTTTTACTTGTTTCAAATTTCCACATGCCTTGTCATAATATTTTAATGAAGATAGACTAAAAACTTAAGTTTTAGTGAAAACACCTTAAAGGTTCATTTCATTTTCTTCATCTAATTTTTTGATGGAAGACAGCGCTCTACAGTGAAATTGAGAGCTATAAGACAAATATTTGTGGTCCCTGGATCTCAATATATGATCTCTATAATCCTTTGGCCAGAATGAGTCACATGTACTCAACCTAACTGCTATGGAGGCTATTAAATGAAAAAAACACACATTAACTGTCTCTGCCCTGGATGAAAAAAACAACAACAAAGTGTTATATATTTGCTCTAATGTTCAAAATAAACTGTACTCTTTGATAGCCAATGTATTCCTGATCTTCTGTATGCAATCTAGGGCTATGCACTTGAGCTACACATGAACCATCCCTCAAGGAGTTTACAATTCAGGAAAATGAGAAGAGGAGACAACAAAAGCAAGCAATATCAAGTGATAAGCAGAGGGCAGAGGTTACTGCTAATGTATAGAGAATGAGAAACTAGGCTGAGTTTCTGGGGGGATTTGTTTTTTGAGCTGAGTGTTTAAATTTCTGGTTCAAATTAACCAGCTGATGAGAAGAGAACATTTCAGATAGGGAGTTTTGGATACCAGATACTTGGAGACAAGTAAGTACATGATGATTCCAGTGACCAGCTGGATCAGAGAATAGAAGTAAAAGTGGTAAAGACTCAACACTTGAGCAGCCAGAACTCTTTCTATAATGTAATCAGGACCATGAGTCCTTTGGAACTCTGAATGACAAAAAAAATTTGATGGTTAAATAAGTAGCATGTTTGGGAAACACAGCAGGTTATTTTCACATTTTAGCTTTCCGAAGGCTCTAAGGAACCTTATGATATGTAAACCATCTTGCCTTTTTTTAACCAGAATTTACCAAATTCAATACAGAATATTATTAACAGTTCATGGAATTATTATTTTACGGAACAGAGATGGAGATAATCAGAGATTACACATTTGGTGATGGTGCAAAAAACCTTCAAAGAGACTGATTCTTTTCCTGAATGTTCTGAGGACAGTGAGGTGTCTAAATGTAAAAATTTGAAGGTATTACTGTGGTATCATTATTCAAGCTTGAGGTTTTTAGAGGTCTGAATGAAGGTTTTCTGAATCATCCCTGCATCTGTGAGACTGCTGAAAGTCAAGGTTTGTAGTTTCTTTATCCCTGTATAAATTTAAGAGTGATTGCGTAGAATGGATAGCTTCCAAGATGCTTCCCAATGATCCCTGCCCTCCTGGTTCCCATGTTCTTTGAGCTATCACCTCTCCTTTTGTGTAGGCTGGACCTAATAATTAGCTTCTAAAGAACAGAATACAGCATAGGATGTAACTTCCATGCCCAGGGTTACAGATAACTGTGACTTCCGTCCTGCGTTTCTCACTCTGGCTGGTATTCACTCTTGCTCTCTTGTTTGCAGGATACCATGTTGTAAGATATCGTATGAGGAAGCCCACATGGCAAGGAGTGGAGCTAAGGTCTGAGGAACTGAAACATCAGTGTAACAAACCACAAGAAATTGTATTCTGCCAACAACCATGTGCGAAAGCTTCAAAGTGAGTTCTTCCCAATCAAGCCTTGATGCGGCAAGAGGCTTGTAAGACTTTCAAAGCTATACAACTCAGTCAAGTGTGCATAGGTTTCCGACCTACAGAAATTTTAATGTAATAAATGTGTATACTTTAGTTGCTAAATTTTTGAGTAACTTGTTATGCAGTAGTAGATCCTTTGTAAAGTAAATCAATCAATCAATAAAGTTTTTTTTCCTCGCATATATCTGATGCTTAGTAAAATTCATTTCATTTGTGTATTTGATGGCATACTTAGCCTCAATTTTTAAATTTTCCTGTAAGATTTTTTTCAAGAATTTTTCTAACTTTTGCCCTTTCCCATGTGACTTTCCCATTTTTCACATTAAAGAGGTTTAAAACATTTTCCTATTCCTTGATGTTGAGTTTAGGTCTATGGCTTGCTTGAGTGAATAAAACAAGGCACAAATAATAGCAAGTCAGCTACAAATACAGGCTTAACAGTCCTTCAGTGTTTTCACTCAAATTTTTGTGCATTTCTGCTACTGCCATAAGAATGCACTCAGATCAGTCTTCTCGTCCACAAAGGAGGAAGAGACGTGTGGTGCTGAGCCGTAGTGGAGCCCAGTCTCAATCAGCTGAGTCTCAGACTATCCCACAAATCATGAGCTACATAAAAGTTACTGGTGCATGCTGCTAAAATGCTGTGATCTTTGTACTATATTTTTGTGCCCCTAATAGGTTGAATCATGCTATATTCAGGAAATAAATAAGACACTTCCTGCTGAGCAACTGCTATAATTGAAAAACTCTGCACCCAAACATTAGACTAAATAATGGAGAAAGTATTCAGCTATATTTCCAGCACTATCAAGTAATTTGACCAGTTTTTCTAAATTCTGGCATTCCTGGATTCTGTCATTAGACGCCTGATAACATCTCCAATAAGGTATAGGAAAAAATAGATTCTGGTTCATCTTTTATCTTAGCGAATAATAGAAGCAAATGAAACTGTTTAAAATAAAAATCTTATCTTGTATAAAATTACTTTTTCTAGAGTTTCTGTTGATCTGGTTAGTATAAAATCAATAGGGAAAAAATTTATGTAGTTCGCCTTTTCCCAGTATCATGGTTCATGTATAAGATGCTTTTGAGGAATTCTTTAGCTCTATGGGATCATAATTAGCTAGAGGCCAGGAACATGTAAAGTGAGTCCAATGCTAATAGATAAGCTTTTTAATTAAATTTGTGAACATAAGGAGGATATTGGGGTCCATTGAAGGGAAATTTAACCAATTAATATTTTATAAAAAGTCTTAAAAATTCAGCCTTTAGTGGACCAAATTATATTGGAACCAAAGACTCCTATTCAAGCCTTTAAATTATTTGAGAAATATTATTATGGTTTATGTCGCATGGTTTTTCTTTCCAATTTTTATCACATTATATTTATTTTTAACTGACCTTCTGGTAAAAGAGCATTTCTTATTGCACTGTTCAGATTACTAGATCCCTTCTTAATACAGGTGAACAATCCTAAAACATCATACAGTAAACCAGAATATTTCTCATTGTTTGTGCTCTGGCCGATTGAATTTTCATAAGCTACATATTCTCAGACTTTCACGGTACTGATAGTAGAATATTTTGAAATTCACAACATTGGGAAAAATGTTTACCACTCAAACCACATGGCGAATTAAACCAGTTTCAATGATGATGTGAAAATACTGTGCTCTTGAAATACTAGTCTAGTCTTTAATTGCTGTAATTATCCCCCAGCAGGGGGACGGTTTAGATTTCTCAGCTGCACCAGCTGCGCAGCATACTGGGACTAAGAGAAAGGACAAACTAAAGAACTCATGGGGTTTCTGGAATAAACAAAATTGCAACTCCCAGGAAGGAGATGATCCCCAAAAAGCCCAAGTTTAAACATAGGAAAATCAAACTAGACTTATCACTGAGGAACTGAGGATAAGTAGGAATGAGATATCCATTTAGGAATACAGAGATCTTCTCAATGCTGGTTGCCAGGATGGGTCTTTACAAGTGTTCCATTAAAAGAGAAGAAAGAAAAGCAAGAGTGTGACCAGACTCCCGATGGGATAAGACAACATTATGAAGCACTCACTCACATGTCTCATATTCTTCACTCCTTTAAGTGACCTTACTATTCTCTTCAAATCCCCAGAAAGAAGATAATGCACTAAATGTTTCTTGTTAAGTGTTAAAATCAGTGCAAGCCCAAAATGAATGTCACAGACATGTAATCTAACAGAATGGCTTCTTGCTCATAAATGTTTGAGCTGGACAACCAAACAGGGATGAGAAAGAGAATGTTCTGGGGCCCTGCACTGTGGCATAGTGGGTAAAGCCGCAACAGGCAGTGCCAGCATCCCATATGGGCACCGGTTTGAGTCCCAGCTACTCCACTTCTTATCCAGCTCTCTGTGCTATGGCCTGGGAAAGCAGTAGAAGATGGCCCAAGTACTTGGAACCCTGCACCCGCATGGGAGACCCGGAAGAGGCTCCTGTCTCCTGGCTTCCGATTGGTGCAGCTCAGGCCATTGCGGCCATCTGGGGAGTAAACCAGCAGATAGAAGACCTTTCGCTCTCTCTGCCTCTCCTTCCCTCTCTGTGTAACTCTATCTTTCAAATAAATAAATAAATTTTTTAAAAAAGAGGTAGACAAAGAATGTTCAGGTGTTGATCCATCTCTATGTCCCAAGTCCTATTGGTGATGGAAGGGAGACATCATGGAGTCTACCAGACAGATTTAAGTGATATGAGAGCCAAGAAATCAGTACCTCACTTTTCTTCTCTGGAACACATTATGTCAACTGCATTACCAATATTTCAAACCACAACAGCATGGGGTAAACACCAAAAGGATGGCAAGGAGTGGTATCCATGGTAACCCTGGATTTTCCATGGGCCAAACACACAGGAGATAAACTTAAAATTCCTTATGCTGTTGTTAAAAGCATGGAAGAGAGAAGCAAGAGCTAGAACAAAGCCCCTCAGTGTCCCAGAAAAACAATACCTTGCAGGGCAGAATGAAAAGGAATCCAGGCGACCACTATAAGAGGATGGCTAGAAGCCTTGCAAGAGCAGGCATGTAAATCCTCTACTGGATGATATTTACTTGTGGTGAGGACTTCTTGGAAAAGGACCAAGCCTAAGTACCATGCTAGGTGGCTTTCAGTGCCTTCCTTGTGGAGCAGGAGGAGAGATGGAAACTGAGGAAGGGGAGATCCATGGCTACCAATGACTGAGTGGCCTTTTTCTCAATTTTTCATTTTTAACTTATTTTCTTTTATATAACGAATGTAATGTATTTCACAGATACAATTCTGAGATATCCATACTTGCCTCCCCTCCTCCCTCCCTTACAGCCCCATCCTTTTCTTTCTTTTTTCCTTTAATTTTTGCAATAACATATAGTTTGCATTTCATATATACAGTTTTAAGAGCATAATGGTACTTCCCATCATACCTTGCTCCTTGCCTCACCCTCCCCTCCCTCCTCATTTTCTTGTTTTTCTTTTAATTTTTACAATAACATATTTTTAATTTTCTTTATAATCACCAGCTTAACTTTCAGCTAAATAAAGACTCCAGCAAATAGTAAATGGAAAAAGCATCACTTTTCCTCAGAGTCATTGGTAAAATCGAGATCATTAAGTGATCCATAATCAGGTTAGTGAGTTTTAAATTTACTTATGAGAAGTGGAAAACCTTTAAAGGCACAAGCTCATTATCTTCTGCATGACAGAACTCCCACTAGCATTAACATAGAGGTTCTTCGTTCTCACATAACCAGAAGGCTGGAGTGACTTCACTCAAAGGGGAAAAGGGGGAGAGATTTAGGCAGTGGTTAAGATGCTTGTGTCAAAATGCACTCAACGTGGATTAAAGACCTAAATCTACGTCCTGACACCATCAAGTTATTAGAGAACATTGGAGAAACCCTTCAAGATATTGGCACAGGCAAAGAATTTCTGGAAAAGACCCGTGAGGCACAGGCAGTCAAAGCCAAAATCAACTATTGGGATTGTATCAAATTGAGAAGTTTCTGTACCGCAAAAGAAACAGTCAGGAGAGTGAAGAGACAACCAACAGAATGGGAAAAAATATTTGCAAACTATGCAACTGATAAAGGGTTGATAACCAGAATCTACAAAGAGATCAAGAAACTCCACAAAAACAAAACAAACAACCCACTTAACAGATGGGCCAAGGACCTCAATAGACATTTTTCAAAAGAGGAAATCCAAATGACCAACAGGCACATGAAAAAATGTTCAAGGTCACTAGCAATCAGGGAAATGCAAATCAAAACCACAATGAGTTTTCACCTCACCCCCGTTAGAATGGCTCACATACAGAAATCTACCAACAACAGATGCTGGCGAGGATGTGGGGGAAAAAGGGACACTAACCCACTGTTGGTGGGAATGCAAACTGGTCAAGCCACTATGGAAGTCAGTCTGGAGATTCCTCAGAAACCTGAATATAACCCTACCGTTCGACCTAGCCATCCCACTCCTTGGAATTTACCAAAGGAATTTAAATTGGCAAACAAAAAAGCGGTCTGCACCCTAATGTTTATCGCAGCACAATTCACAATAGCCAAGAACTGGAACCAACCCAAATGCCCATCAACGGTAGACTGGATAAAGAAATTATGGGATATGTACTCTTTAGAATACTATACTGCAGTAAGAAACAACGAAATCCAGTCATTTGCAACAAAATGGAGGAATCTGGAACACATCATGCTGAGTGAAGTAAGCCAGTCCCAAAGGGACAAATACCATATTTTCTCCCTGATTGGTGACAACTGACTGAACACCAAAAAGGAAACCTCCTGAAGTGAAATGGACACTATGAAAAACAGTGACTTGATCAGCATAGCCCTGACTGTTACTGAACAACTTAATACATTATCCCTCTTAGTATGTTTTTTTTGTCTGTTCTACTTAATATGACTGGATTAATTCTGTAATTATCACACAGTTATTCTTCAGTGTTGAAAATTAACTGAAATGTGATCCCTGTTAAACATAAGAGTGGGAATAAGAGAGGAAAGAGATGTATAATTTGGGACATGCTCAAGCTGACTTGCCCCAAATGGTAGAGTTAGAAACATACCAGGGGATTCCAATTTAATCCCATCAAGGTGGCATGTACCAATGCCATCTCACTAGTCCAAGTGATCAATTTCAGTTCACAATTGATCATAATGAAAGGACTAAGAGTCAAAGGGGGCACATAAACAAGTCTAGTACCTGCTAACACTAACCGATAGAATAAATAAAGGGGAGAGTGATCCAACATGGGAAGCGAGATACTCAGCAGACTCATAGAATGGCAGATGTCCTAAATAGCACTCTGGCCTCAGAATCAGCCCTAAAGGCATTCGGATCTGGCTGAAAAGCCCATGAGAGTACTTCAGGCATGGGAAGCCAAGACACTCTGGCAAAAGATCTCTGCGAGTGAGATTCCAGTGGAAAGAACAGGTCTTCAAAGAAGGAGGTACCTTTCTCTGAAGGGAGGAGAGAACCTCCATTTTGAATATGACCTTGTCTAAACAAGATAAGAGTCGGAGAACTCAGAGGGCTTCCATAGCCTTGGAAACTCATGACTGAATCATAGGGAGATTACTGATGCCATAAACAGGACTGTCAATTTGTAAAGTCAACAACAGGAGTCACTGTGCACTTACTCCTCATGTAGGATCTCTATCCTTAATGTGCTGTGCATTGAGATTTAATGCTATAACAAGTACTCAAACAATATATTTCACTTTGTGTTTCTATGGGGGTGCAAACTGTTGAAATCTTTAATTAATGCATACTAAACTGATCTTCTGTAAAAAAAAAAAAAAAAAAAAAAAAAAAAAAGAAATTATCACCTCCCAACTTGACTCTCACTGGGATTAAACATGACAATAGGTCTGATCTGATTTCATCATCATTTAAAAAATCATCTATTATTTTTCACTTTATGTTTCTGTGTGGGAGCAAAATGTTGAAATCCTTACTTAATGTATACTAAGCTGATCTTCTGTATATTAAGATAATCGAAAATGAATCTTGATGTGAATGGAAGGGGAGAAGGAGTGGGAAAGGGGAGGGTTGTGGGTGGGAGGGACGATTTGCAGGGGAAGCCATTGTAATCAATATTCTGTACTTTGGAAATTTATATTCATCAAATAAAAGTTTTAAAAAAAGATGCTTGTGTCTCCCTCCAATTTTAGTGTATGTGCTGCTGAAGCGAGCACAAGGTGCCAGTGTCTCACAACAGAATACCTGGATCTGATTATGGGCTCCTGTTTCTGACTCCAGTTTCCTGCTGACACAGAGCCAAGAGGCCGTGGTGATGATTTAATAGGATCCCTGCTACCCACATGGAAGACCAGGATTACTTTTCCAGCTCCCAGCTTCAACTCTTGGCTCTAAAGAGGCATTCAGGCTTTTGGGGAGTGAACTAGTAGATGGGAGCCATCTTGCTTTCTTTCACAATCTCACTCCTCTCTCTCTCTCTCTACCTCTCTCTCTCCCTCCCTCCCTCTTTTCCTTCTTGAATAAATAAAACCTTTATCAAAAACTGGAGGGCAAAAGATATTATCAAAGACCTATTTTCTTTCTGGATGCCTACTTCACTATTTTTATTGTGTGACTTTCATCTTCATTAATGTAAGATGGTCATGACAGGGACAAATGGATGAAGAAAATGTAGTCTTTGTGTGAAAAATGTAATATTATTTATCCATAAAAATGATATCCTACTATTTATGACAATTTAATGAAGCTGGAGGGTATTATAGTAAGTGAAATAAGCCAGAGAATAACAAACATTGTATGATCTCATTTGTATGTATAATCTGAAAAGTTTAACTTAAGACACAGATTGCAGAATGTTGTAAAATGCAGCTATAGAATGACAGCCACCATTCTAAACATCAATGGAATGTTGATTATCAGGGATTTGGGTGTGGGAGAAATGGGAATATGTTGGTCAAAGAGCACAAACTCACAAGATGACTAAGTTTTCATTACTGCATTACATACTTGAAATCTTATGGAAGACTAGATCTTAAGTGTTCTCAAGACAAAATAAACAAAAATGGTAACTATGTGAAGTGATGGATTTGTTAACTATCTTGAATGGGGTAATCATTTCATAATATGTATGGATATCATTACTTCATATTGTATACCTTAAATGTATACCATTATTTTGTTGATTATACTTCAATAAAGCTTTTTGAAAAGATAGTTGCAACTGTTGAAATCTTCACTTAATGTATGCTAAACTGATCTTCTGTATATAAAGAGAATCAAAAATGAATCTTGATGTGAATGGAAGGGGAGAGGGAGTGGGAAAGAGGAGGGTTGCGGGTGGGAGGGACGTTATTGGGGGGAAGCCATTGTAATCCATAAGCTGTACTTTGGAAATTTATATTCATTAAATAAAAGTTAAAAAAAAAAAAGAAAAGAAAAGATAGTTGCAATACCTCCAATCACCAAACCTGCATTCCAGGCAGGAAGAGGAAAGAAGGCCAAGGAATGAGATGACAAAAGAGTTGTCTGAATAAATGTTCCATTCTGTTTTATTTTACACATTGTCATTATAATAAGGATACATTCTCTTAAAATCTCATACATGTCTTAACTCTTTCATTTCTCTTATTCTTGACAGCTTTTCTGAGGTACAACTTATTCTCCTTGAATTCAAAGTGTACAATTCAATGACTTAATAAATTCACAGAATCATGGAGCTGTCATCAAAGGCCAGTTGAAAACATTTCCGTCATCCACAAAAGATCCTATGCCACCTACGCTTTCACTCAGTTACCACCTCCAGTCCCAGGCAACCACTAATCTACTTTATTCTCTGTATGTTTTCCTTTTCTGAGCAGTTCATATGAAATAAACACATAGTATGTGGCTTGTTTTGTAACTGGCTTCTTTATTCTCAGACTGTGGCGGAACATCCATGTTATAGATTATGTCATTAGTTTATTCTTTTTCCTACCCCTGGTGAATAGTATTGCATTCAATGGAGATACACATTTTATTTATCTATTTACCACCTGACAAGCTTCTGGGTTTTTCAGAATTGGGTTTTGACACTGTTCTATTGTGAATAATGCTGTCATGAACATTCATGTACAAGTCTCAGTGTGAACATACATTTTCATTTTTTCTTAAGTAGATTCCTGGGAGTGAGATAGTTGGGTTGGTAAATTTTTGACAAAATGATTAACTTTTTAAGAAAATGCAAAATAATTTTCCAAAGTACCTCGACCATATTACACCCTACCATGATTGAAGTTTCCAGTAACTCAATATACTTACCAACATTTATTCTTGCCTTTCTTTTGAATTATGGTCATTCTAGTGGGTGTCAAATATCCTCCTGTTTGTGGTTTTAATTTTCATTTTCCTGATTATGTGGAGTCTTTATATTTGCTAAGTGGCTATTAAATATATTATTTCATGCCTGTCCATTCAGATTTTCTGTCTGTTTTTAAACTGCCTCATTTGTCTTCTTATAATAGAGTTATAAATGGTCCTGGTTATTCTGGATTTAAGGCATCTATCAAAAGCAGGATTTAAAAATATCCTCTCCCAGCATTTTTGAAATAATGTTTTAAAACAAAAGTTTTAATTTTTTATGAAATCCAATTTATTTTTTCCCTTTTGAATCTTTCTAGAAGATTGTTATCTTTTTATTTCTCTTTTTATTTAACAAAGAAGTTCCTCTTCAGTGATTTCTGCCTATACAAAATTGGCCAGCGCCATGTCAAATATTCAACATTAGTAATCAGGGAGTCAGGCACTAACAAAATTTGCTCCAAACAAAATTATATTCTTTTGTTATAAAGAGAAAGGAAAGTCAGAACAGCTATTAGATAAATAATTAGCAATGTCTTGGCTTTTAAAAACAGAAAGAGGATCAGATTGTACTTTAGAAATTAGACAAGTTTCTCTATTTTCACAATAATATTTTATAAAACAACCACAAAATATCTGAGGCATACACAACAAATGTTATTCCCACATGTCCAGAATCAGCTGAGCTTTGGCTAGGGGCTCTGCCAATCTTGGCACACTTTTTCCCATGCATGGAAGTGGTATGGCTGTTAATCTAGGCTGGCCTCAGAGAGTAACTGTGGCAACTCAACTCTGTTCCATGGGTCCCTCATCCTCCATCAGGACCACCTGACCTATACTCATTTTAATGGCAGGAACACCAGAGACCAAGATAGGCATAGGTCATTTGGTACAGCGGCTCAAGTCCCCAAATAGGACTCCCACATCCCATACCAGAGTACCCAGTTTGCATCCTTGCCCCTCCACTTCCAATAAAATTCCTGCTAATGCTCCTTGGGAGATAGCAGGTGATGGGTCGAATATGTGGGTCCCTACTGCTCACATGGAAGTGCCAGGATCCTGGCTTTCGCCTGGTCCAGCACTGTCTGTTCCAGGAATCTGGGGAGGGAACCAGCAGATGGAAAATATCTCTCAAAGTTTGCCTCTCTGTCTCTCAAATTTTTAAAAACAGAAAATAACTAAATAATTTGTAAAAGAAAAAACAAGGTAAACCACAGGCCTCTTGAGACCAAGAGTGACATTCCTTCACTCTTACCTCCTTCTGTTGTCCAAAGTAAGTCATAAAGGCAACCCAGACTCAGAGGAGAAGACATAGATTGAGTCCTCTCTTTAGGGAAGAGAATTGCAGTCACATGGCAAATATACATATCCATGGAGAAGTTAAGAACTGGGGCCATGGAGTCAAACACACAGAAGACAACCCATGTCAGTGGTAAAAATGCTACTGAGATTGCTATTTCAATAATCCATGTGTGAAGATGGTATCCTCAACCTAGGACAAGCCTCTGAGGGTAGAGAAAAACAGACCAGATTCAGAGGCATTTTGGAAATAGTGAAGAGGAGGGATTGATTAAATTCTGGGGAGTAGATAGAGATAAGGAGCAAAGGAGAAGTCAAGTATTTGGTACAATATTTCCTCTTCTGTTGAAAGTTATCAAAAAGAACATTTTTATCTTGGCTTTAGTTTGATTTTACACCGATCTCTTAGGGGTGTTGCAAGATGGAATAATTTGTGACACGTGTCTATCACTGAGATCCAATTTAATGAACCATTTTATTATAAACGATATATTGTGGCTAGGGTGAGAAGAGAAATGTTTTCCCAGAGCCATAAGGATATGGCTTTTGGTTGATTAGCCCTGAAAATTGTCCAAAATAAATTAATACTTAATAAAAGCAAGAAAGCCAGATGTCGGGTTTAATGGGGAGTCACAGAGTAGCATGACAACAGCGACATAAAAAAGCTGAAGGGAACTGTGAATCAAATGTTGCAAGTTATGACTCAAATAATACACATTTTGTGCATTTTCAGGGCTGTATACACTGGCTTTCCTGAGAGTAAGAATTTCCAAGACTGATAATCAGAGGGTTCATACCATCTTCAAAGGGATAAGTTCCAGTTTGAAAACCAAAGCTACAAGTGGGTATTTTGCTGGATCCTGATAATTGTGTTTACCAATGGAAATTATTAATTATGTAAGGAAAAAAATACCAGTTTCCCATTATCCCTAACAGAAGTCTCAGAACTTTCAAGAACAAGATACTAAGGATGACAGTCTAATCTGGTAAATCTATGTAAGATAAGGCTTAATCATTACATTGAAGCATATGCTGACCCTATAAGGGAGTGGGTAGATCCGCAAAATTCCTTCTCCAAAGAAACGCCACACACACATTATCATTTATTCTCAGAAAAGAAAGAAGCAGAAGTGGGAATGTGAACATCATGCCTGTCACGAGCAAGGTCTGTAGTGAACACTGCCATGTACTCACTTGCTCTCTCACATTTCACTAATACTGTTGATAGGGACAGTGAATTCTGCTGAATGAGAGGAGGACACAGAGATAATGAGATGGACTCTGTTCTTCCTAAGTGAAGGATTATATCACCCTTCATTCACAGACAGCAAGGAAGCAGACATTTTGTTGATTTTTCTCACTTACTCTTCTGAACAACACAAATAAATAGTGCTACTGTTACTCAAATGATGGAGAAACTGGAGGAGCAGAAAAATTAACTATCCACACTCATGCATCTGAAAAGCTGCTCATCCAGGAGTTGGCCACCTTCTACACAGATCTCATACCGAGATTTTTAAAAAAGACACATTTACTCAATATCATTATCAGATTATTACATTTAGCAGGAAACAGCATTGGTGCAAAAAAAAGACAAAAAAGAAAAAAAACTACTTTAAAATACTTAGAGTGCTTTATACTTTCCACAGAACAGAAACAAAAATAACTTGTTATACAAGTAGTCACAAATATAGTCCTCGGGTTTTTCTGCCCATACACATGAGTACAGTCTAAAACATACCTTCTATGTGCAGCTAGCCCCTGCTACCCCTGTGCTTGGCTGAGTTCACAAATCTGTTTTAACCTGTGGCTTCCCTATCACTTATCTTGCTCTCCTCCTCTCGCGTGAAGATTTGTTTCCTATGTGATCCCTGTTAAACATAAGAGTGGGAATAAGAGAGGGAAGAGATGTATAATTTGGGACATGCTCAAGCCGACTTGCCCCAAATGGTAGAGTTAGAAACATACCAGGGGATTCCAATTCAATCCCATCAAGGTGGCATGTACCAATGCCATCTCACTAGTCCAAGTGATCAATTTCAGTTCACAATTGATCATAATGAAAGGACTAAGAGTCAAAGGGAACACATAAACAAGTCTAGTACCTGCTAACACTAACCGATAGAATAAATAAAGGGGAGAGTGATCCAACATGGGAAGCGAGATACTCAGCAGACTCATAGAATGGCAGATGTCCTAAATAGCACTCTGGACTCAGAATCAGCCCTAAAGGCATTCGGATCTGGCTGAAAAGCCCATGAGAGTATTTCAGGCATGGAAAGCCAAGACACTTTGGCAAAAGATCTCTGCGAGTGAGATCCCAGTGGAAAGAACAGGTCTTCAAAAAAGGAGGTACCTTTCTCTGAAGGGAGGAGAGAACCTCCACTTTGACTATGACCTTGTCTAAACAAGATAAGAGTCGGAGAACTCAGAGGGCTTCCATAGCCTTGGAAACTCATGACTGGAGCATAGGGAGATTACTGATGCCATAGACAGGAGTGTCAATTTGTAAAGTCAACAACAGGAGTCACTGTGCACTTACTCCTCATGTAGGATCTCTATCCTTAATGTGCTGTGCATTGAGATTTAATGCTATAACGAGTACTCAAACAATATATTTCACTTTGTGTTTCTATGGGGGTGCAAACTGTTGAAATCTTTACTTAATGCATACTAAACTGATCTTCTGTAAAAAAAAAAAAAAAGAAATTATCAATTCCCAACTTGACTCTCACTGGGATTAAACATGACAATAGGTCTGATCTGATTTCATCATCATTTAAAAAAAAATCATCTATTATTTTTCACTTTATGTTTCTGTGTGGGAGCAAACTGTTGAAATCCTTACTTAAGGTATACTAAGCTGATCTTCTATATATTAAGACAATCGAAAATGAATCTTGATGTGAATGGAAGGGGAGAGGGAGTGGGAAAGGGGAGGGTTGCGGGTGGGAGGGACGGTATGGGGGGGAAGCCATTGTAATCCATAAGTCATACTTTGGAAATTTATATTCATTAAATAAAAGTTAAAAAAAAAAAAGATTTGTTTCCTGGCAATTATTGAAGCATTCTGCCACTTCCAGAGCTACCGCCACAGCTATAAACACCATAACCACCTTGACTTCATGGTTTTGCAAAATATTCACTGTCACTGCCGTAGGGGCCAGAGGCTCTGCTCCAAAGTCCTCCCTTCCCAGGTCCAAAAACCGAATATTTATTGTTGCAATTGCCAAAATCATTGCAGCTTCCACTGCCTCCAAAATTGCTTCCATTACCACCAAATCTATTGTAACCACCCCCACTGACACAATAACGCATTGGCCTCCACCAAAGCATGGCCACTGAAGTTTCCTCCATGACCAAAGTTGTCATCACCATCAAAACTACCTCTATGACCACCTCCAAAATTTACAGAATCACTTTGACATCTTGGGGTGAATAAAGTGACTGCCATCTCCTGCTCCAATAAGACATTTCTTACTTCACAGTTGTGTCTACTCACAGTATGGTATTTTGGAATGACAACCTTATCCACAGAGTCGTGGTCATCAAAGGTCACAAAAGCAAAACCCTCTTCTTGCAGCTGTCTCGGTCAATCACTATCTCAATCACTTCCATTTTCCCATACTGTTCAAAATTAGCTCTGAGGTGATGCAAATATGTTCTCCCATTCTGTTGTTTGTGTCTTCCTTTGTTTAGAGTTTCCTTTGCAGTATAGTAGCTTCTTAGCTTGATGTAATCCCATCTGCCTAGTTTTATTTTATTGCTTGTGCTTCTGGGGTCTTTCCAAAAAGTCATTGCCTATGCCAATATTTTGAAAAATTTCCCCAATGTTTTCCTTTAGTAATTCAATAGTATCAGGTTATTGAATGAGATCCTGATTATTGTGAGTTGATTTTTTGTACAAGGTGTAATATGGGGATCTTTTTTCAAACTTTTCATACTTCTTCTTACATGGATTCCATTTTCCCAACTCTATTTGTTGAAGAGACTATCCTTTCTCCAAGGCCAGTTGGCCTCACTTATTTCTACAAAAGTTTTAAAGAACTAATTTCAAATCTTCTCAAACTATTCAAAACAATGAAAGGGATGGAATCCCTTCAAACTTGTTCTATGAGGCCAACATCACCTTAATTCCAAAACCAGAAAAAAGTACAACAAAGAAAGAGAGCTAAAACCAATATCCCTGATGAACATAGATGCAAAAATCCTCAACAAAATACCAGCTAATCAAATCAAACAACATATCAGAAAGATCATTGGGATTTATCCTTGGTATGCAGGGATGGTTTAACATACACAAATCAATAAATGTAGTGCATCACATTAACAAAGTGCAGCATAAAAAATAGCTATATCAACAGATATAGAGAAAGCATTTGATAAAATCTAGTATTGTTTCATGATCAAAAAAAAAAAAAAACTTGGATATAGAAGTAACATCCCTCAACACAATCAAGGTAACATATGAGAAACTCACAGCATCACACCAAACATGAAAAAGTTGGAAGCATTTCCGCTAAGATCCAGAACCAGGCAAGGATGCCCACTTTCTCCATTTCTATTCAATGTAGTTTTGGAAGTTTTTTAGCCAGAGCCATTATGCAAGAAAGAGAAATCAAAGCGATACAAATTTGAAAGGAGAAAGTCAGATTATTCCTGTTTGCAGATGACAGGATCCTATATATATATATATGGGAACATAAAGATTCTAATAAGAGACTACTGGAACTCATAAGAGAGTTTGGTAAAGTTACAGAATATAAAATCAACACACAAAAATCAATAGAATTTGTGTATACAAATAATGCTATGACTGAGATAGAACTTATAAGAACAGTATCATTCATAATAGCTACAAAAATATTTAATACCTTGGAATAAATTTAACCAAGAATGTGAAAGGATCTCTACAATGAAAATTGTAAAATATTAAAGAAAGAAATAGAAGAATAAACAGAAAATGGAAGAACTTTCCCTGTTCATGGATTGGAAGAATTAATTACATCAAAATGTCTATAATACCCAAGGTAATTTATAGATTTAATGTAATTCCAATCAACACACCATGGACATTCTACTCAGATATAGAAAAAATAATGTTAAAATACATATGGAGTCACAACAAACCCACAATAGCTGAAGCAATCTTAAACAACAAAAACAAAGTTGGAGGCATCACAATGCCATATTTCAAGACAAACTTGAGAGCAGTTATACTCAAAGAAGTCTGTTACTGACAAAAAAAAATAGAAGTTTAGACCAATGGGACTAAATGGAAACCACAGGATTTAATCCATGCAGCTAAAGCCAACTAATCTTTGAGAAATTAGTTAAAATCAATCTGGAGAAAGGATGGTCTCTTCAACATTTTTTTTCACCCTAGGTGACGAGTTAAAATAACACTCCATTTTACGATTGATATCATTCTAGAGTCAATGAAATAAAATACTAGTGTCAAAATGACTTATGATTCCTACAAAAGATACCTGTCAGATGAATGGAGTCAACAGAGCAAACTACAGATATCTGGAAGCCACTCATACTCCAGATGTGACATGAAAAGTCATCGAGACCCTACCTGACCTTCTGAACAGAGGACTACCCTGCCTGAAATGACATTTAAGACAGACGTGAGCACACTCAGTGTGAAATGAAGACTGGAAAGGAAGGAGAATGGCACAAGTCACAGAAGCCTATCGTGAGGCAGTGAAAGAATCAAGCTCCACCAATGTCAGGGACAGGTGTTCCTTTCACAGCTCTACCATGAATGCTATGATCTAGACTTACCATGCTACCCTTCTGGGTCTTGGTTTCTTCATCAATAAAATGAGAGGGTCAGAACAGATCAATAGACACTTCTAAATTCCAAAATTCAGAAGTTATTCCAGGGAGAGGCAGCAGGGCCCTGGTGTAAGACTATACACAGGGATATGGAACACAAGAGGCAGATATAAGAGACAGTTTCAAGAGGGAACAGTGTAAGCAAAGATTTGATGCTGGAAAAAAGGTGGGACAGAAACCAGTGCAGTGTAGCTGGAGAGGAAGACAACTATGCAGAAGCACAGAAAGGATCCAGGCTGAGTAGGGCTTTCAAAGCCACATTAAAAGTTTTGGCCTTGGGGCCAGTGCTGTGGCACAGCAGGCTAATGCCTTGGCCTGAAGCTGCTCCTCTTCCAATCCAGCTCTCTGCTATGGCCTGGGAAAGCAGTAAGTGTTTAGGCCTCTGCACCCACATGGGAGACCCACAAGAAGCTCCTGACACCTGGTTTCATATTGGCCCAATTCTGGCCATTGCAGCTATTTGGGGAGTGAACCAGCAAATGGAAGACCTTCCTCGCTGTCTCTCCTTCTCTCTGACTGTAACTGTTCCCCTCAAATAAATAAACAAAATATTTATAAAAAATGAAAGATGATCATTTTCAATGCATTTCAAAAAGAAGGTGTGAGAGAAGCAAGACCAGAAAGAAACCCACTAAAAAACAGAGAATTCAGATGGAAAAGATTCCCATCAGAGTGGTAGACATAGGGACAGAGAGAACTAGACAGGTTTCAGGACACTCAGAAAGACATAATTAGCAGCACTTGATAGGTGATTTAATATTGAGAGGGCGAAGTAATTATAATATAAAGTGACAATAGCTGCTAATGCATAAGGTGCCCAGTAGTTCAGTGGTCTCACTTCCACCATCTTGGACTACCTTCATTTTTTTCCCTTCATATCACACCCCTGACACACTATCATCTGTTAGTCTACCTGTCCTCCAGCTCATATCCTAGGCTCTGAGTGCACCATGATCATATGAGACATGAAATTATATCCTATTAAACCTTGTTTCCCATTCCCTTCCTTTGATGTCACCTCCCATGAGCAATCTAAATACAGAAATAATTTCTGTCCTAATATCCCTGCAGCAGATGCTGTATGCTTTATCCTGCAGTCTCACCATCTTGGTTTATACTCATGGCTCCTACAGAGAAGCACTTGGGACACTGACTGAGTGCAAGTCGAGAAATCAGAGAATTGTTATCTGTCTCTGATTGGGTTCTCCAGAAAACAGATTTTGAGATGGAATTCAGTGTGCAGGATGCTTGTTAGAGAGTTCCCTTGGGATCAACACTAAGAAAGTGACTGGAAGGAAGCAGGATGAGGCAGATGGAGAAAGGGAGAAAGTGGTGATGCAGGGCACAGTGATAGCCTCCACCAGTGCTAAGGGGAGCCCTGGAGCTGCACTGGATTTGTCCCAAGTTATTCTGAAAGGCCAGGCCTATATAGCCTCTGGATATGGGCTACCAGGGAAGGCCACGACCTCTGCAGCTAAGGAAATTATTGAATGCGCTGACAGGTGAATGTTGTTTGCTTCCCATGCCCCCAGGAGCTGGCAATGGGTTCTTCCTCAAAGGAGGAGCTGGGCAGCAGTTCATGACATTTTCCACAAATCCCAGAGAACGAGCCTCAGACAATGACTGATAGGAGTTGGTGGGCAAGCATTTAAGCTCTTCACCTCTTGGAGTTAGGGCTAGTAAAGAAGTTATTCTAAGGCACACGCCACTTTATCTCCCAGAATTCTCCAATTGAGTACCAGTTGCCCAAAGTGATAGTCTGCACAATACCATACCATTTACTGGATTCCTTCCCTTTCCTGTCTCACTTTCCCACACACTTCCCACCTCTGCTTCCTATAGAGACTGCACATATTCAAATCCTTATCTCTGATCTGCTTCTGGGAAAACCCAACCAAAACATTCACCAAAAGCTTCTTTATTCATCTGTTCTACATGATAAAAATAAGTATTTCTTCAAGAAATGACCTGCATCTCTGGGCTATGTTGCCTCCCTTTCACTGTAATTTACACGTTTTTTTTTTTTTTTCCTTGCTGAGACGGTTATTCACAGTAGTTGTGAATGACCTTGGCACATATTAATGCATCTCAGAATGTACGTAGAGAGAGCTGATCTCTCTGCCTGGTGTTCATTATTTATTCGAAAGCCCCACCTATTCAACAGGAAAACATCCTTAGCACTTCTCTTTGACTTAATCAAACCAGGTCAGTGAAGCAATTCCCTAGTCATAAACCCAGCTGATAATAAAATCAATCTTCCCTGAATGGGTAAGTCTGGCACCAGCTTACTGCAGCTTTTCAGCTGTTTTAGTGCCCACATCTGCATTCAGTGGCAGATGTCCAGGGAAATGATCTCCATACACCTCAGGGACACCTGCCTATTTTCATGAGCGGATAGAACTAGAGAACAGATTCTCATAGCAAGGCATGACAGATGGGCTGAAATCCCCCAGCATGCTTGGTTGCTATGCCAGGACTTGCAGTTCCAGGTGGGGCATGACTATACAGACTCACTTAACCAGGAATAGATTTTCTTTACCCAAGAAGATTGCCCTGCTTGACAGGTACAGCCGTGACAGGAATGTTTATTTTTGTTTTTCTGTCACTTCTTTTTACCTGGGACCCCTTACCTTCCACAAACTTCATTTGAACTATCAAGAATGAGAGGAAGAAAATGGAAAATAATTGGCTTTAAGTTCAAAGCTTTAGTTCAGCTATCATAACAAGGTACCAAAAAAAATGAAATCAGAAAGAATGTTTCACACACGTGAAAGAGATCACTGTTGTCCATAAAATAATGATTTCAGTGCAAGTAGTATATTTAGGAGATGATTCCAAGGAGCATAGGTGGGAAGTGAGACAGGGATGGGAGGAAATTCAATAAACAGTGTGTTAGAATGCTGGTTCCATCTGTGGGCAGCTGGGGGTAAATCTTACTAGGAATCCTCTGAACAACAGTGTGAAGCATCCCTAGGAATCTCCCTACTATTGATAAGGAGGCTGTGGTATTTGTTCACCATAGCCCATTACTATTGGTCAGCATTGCCCCCACTGATGTCAAGATCAGGTGATTCTGCACTATACTTGCACAACTGAGCAAGATCTTAAATGATACAAAAAATCACTCAAGCACAGAAAACTAAAGAAACAAGTTGACATGTTAGGTGGAAAACTAGAAGAATGTCAGGAATTGTTTACAGATACAGCTCAAGTGGGCAAGACAATGAGAAAACATAAGGCCAGGCATTAGCAGTGCTAGCTATAATACACTTGATGGCTGAAGGGAAGACAATAAGATATACAGGTATTGGGAAAGTAAGGGCATGGCAACTTGTATCAATCTTTGAAAAGAAAATTTGCCCTTCATTTCCCCCAACCCGCACAGGCCAAGTCCACGTCCAATTTAAAGAATAATGCTTGAACCCTCTTGTAACTTTGGGGGTTTAAGGGCAGAGCCTTTGAATACAAAGTCCTTTAAAGTGCCTATACCTCACTAGCTTGGAACAGTAACACACATAGATTGAAAATGATGTCTGAGGGGCCATCTCAGGAAGCATATAAAATACAACAAAATACAAAAGGGTGTGAAAGAGTGTAAGAAAAGGTGCAAGGAACCAGTTCATGAAGTGATAGCCAAGGTCAATGGGTACATGGACATTTCAGCACAAGTCAACATGGAAAGTTAGTGATGGCTAAGAACATTGACCGTTTCAGCAGATGCCTCAAAAGACCAGCTGCAAAACAAGTTCCAGGTTCCTTCCTCTGAAGCTGTACATTCTGAAAAGTTCCTAAAAAACTAAATTCTTCTTCAGTATGTTAGCCTACTTAAGTTTCCATAACAATAACCACCAACAAACAAAAGGAACATAAACTGGGTGACTTAAACAACAGAGGTAATTTCTCACAGTTCTGGAGACTGGGAAATCCAAGATCAAGATGTCTGGTCTCCTAGGATGGCTCTCTTCTGGGCTTGCAGATGGATGCATTCTTGCTATGTCCTCACATGGGAGAAAACACCAATCCTATCTCATGAATCCCCCTTTATAACCTAATTTAACCTTAAATACTTTATCATAGGTCCTTTTTCCTAATGCATTAATATTGGAGGTCAGAGCTTCAACACAGGAATTTGGAGAGACATAATTCAGTCCACAACATGCATGGAGGAGAATGGAGGGGAAATGTATGAACTGATAGAGGTTAAATATGAAATGATTAAGTGACTCAGTTTTGATTTTCCCAAATAGTGAGCCTGAAGCAAGAATTTGTGTTCAAGTAGTTCTCTTCAGAGGTGATTCTGGAGACCAAAAGTAAGGGACTAGGAGGGAACAACAAGGCAATGTAAAGGAATGCTATTGAGCCAGCCATTGTGGGCAATGAGGGCTTCAACTGGGAGTCATACAAAATTGACCACATGAATCATGGGAAGCTGAGACATTTATCTATTGGTTCCCACACCCCCAGTAGTCAAAGGATGTACACACACACACATATTGGAGTTAGCTCATGATAATGCAGAGTGTGAAGTCCCAACACCTTCAGAGTGAGTCAACAAACAAATAACACAGGTGAACTGACAGTGTAGTTTCAATCCAAGTTCAAAGGCCTGAGAACCAAGAGAAATTCTGTGATTTGGGTGTTGAATGTCCCCCAAAGGCCCATATGTTAAAGACCTGGTCCCCATGGTCTATTGAGAATTGGCAAGACTTTTAGGTAGTGGGGTGGTGTCTAGCAGGAGGTCTTTAGTTCACTGGGGACACGCTCTCAGAATTTCTCAGAGTTGTGATAAAAGCTTGAGTTCACCCCACCTATTCTCTGTGCTTGGAGAGCCTTTCTCTGTATACCATCTGCCATCTTCCAGCCTCACCAGAACCAAAGCCTGCACCATGCCATTTGGACTTTGAACCTCTAAAACTATGAGCTAAATCAACCTTCATAAGTAGCTTGTCTTGAGTATTCCATTACAGTGACAAAAGCTGACTATTACTAGAAACCATGGTGTACTTCCAATACAAAGGCTAACTGACTCAAGACTGAATGAGACACTATAAAAATTCAATTCTGAAGGCTGGCAAAAGTCAATGTGCCAATTCAAAGGTCCTCAGTAGAGAAATTCTTACTCAGAAGGTCCACTGTCCACTTTTTTGTTCTATTCAGTCTTTAGCTGATTGGATGAGGCCCACACACATTAGATGGCTATCTGCTTGACTTAGAATACTGACAGAAAAGTTAATCTCACCCAAAAATTCCCTCTAAGAAACACCCATAAGAACAATTGATCAAATAGCTGGGTACCCAGGGCCTAGCCAAGTTGATACATAAAATTAACTAGCATACCCACAGAGATGTCAGTTCTGCATTTTCCAAGCCATACGTGAATTACAGGCCAAGTGAATGCAGCCAATTTTGGTAAATTCAGAGGAGCCTCTGGACAGAAATGCAAAGACTCAGCACATAGAAATCTGACTAAAGGCAAAAAAATAGGCAGGAAGTCAAAGTCCATATAGAATTGTACACACAACTAAGTCTTAAATCAGAAACAAGCCAAAGATGATGTGACTTGGGGCATGACAGCATCTTGTACATTAGGTTTTTCAAAATTTATTAACATTATTATTTTTCTGCCACTAACAGAACAGGAATTCAAAAAATAATATTGAATTATGGAAACATTTAGGAGGCTGTACTTTCTGCACACTTGGATTTTGAAGTCTAAGATATTACTATCTACATTTTATATAACAAAAAAACTTTAAAAGCTAGATCAATTTAATCAAATCATGGAAATCAATGGGCTGCTACCCAATCACTTCATATCTCATATGCCTACAATTTATTTTTACACATTAATTTATCCTCTGAATATTTATTGAATATTCTAGTTTGGAGCACAAATGATGGAAAAGATGAATTTTCTGCTGTCTACTAACTTCTCCATTGCTTACCTTCAAAGACAAAAGGTAGATTTTGTGAATACTGGACCTGTGTGGTACTATGACTTCAGGCCCTACTGAGGCACACTGACTGTCTCTGAATGGAGATTGGGAGGAAAAGCAAATACACAGCCAAAGGTTGGAGGTCACATTACTTATATATCATTTCCATTCAATGGCAAATTGCCTGATCGCAAACATCCAGCTATTCCTAAAAAGAGAAAAATTATTCTCTTCAAGAAGTGCAAGCAAACATTTATTTTTTTTTATTCTTTTGGCTCACAAATAAATAACTGTGCGTGTCTTCAAAATGGCCCTTCTACACTTCCTTCCTGCTTTTAACTTACTCACTGACTGTCGCTCCCCCTCTTCGTGGAGGAACGACACAGGACCCTGCGCTGTTCTTTTGTCTGCTCGGCCCTCCCCGGGTTTGCTGCTGGTTCTTCCCGGGTTGGCTACTGTCCCTTCCACATCCGTGGAAGGGTGGTTCCCCCTGGCCACTTTCCCCACTTCCGCAGGGGAGTGGCACACCGCCGGCCGGCTCTCTCGGGGGCTGCACAGGTGTTCCCTTAGATGTTCCCCTTAGATGTTCCTGGTGCATGCCGTCTCTCTCCTCCTTTATAGTCCTCTTCCACCAATCCCAACTCGGCTGCCCACACGCCAAGCACGCTGCTCTCCAATCAGGAGCAAGTCCTACAGTTTATTGGCTGAACTGGAGGCAGCTGTGTAGAAGCTGTTTTCTCCTCTCCCAGCGCCATATTGTGGGAGAGCAGATGCACAGAATAAGTCCTAATTCCAGTAACAGTATAGTCCGAGTTGCTCCCCACAACTGACTTTCAATTTTCTCTAGCTTTTGCTTCTCTCAATATTTCCCAAAAGTCCAAAAATAAGGTAACTAGTCAGGGAAGGGAGGACATGGAAAAACTGTTAGTTTTTAGGAAAGCAATTTCAGCTATTTTTCTTCCCATTTCAAGCCCCAAACCCAAAATAAGAGTGAACTCTTATGAAAGCTCAAATTTGCCTACTTGGACTTACGAGGATCACAATGCAACCCATAGATGAGTCATAGGCGTTCTCCTGGGAGACCACAGCTACTTCCAAAAATTCATGGAAAAATGGAATTAAAAATCTAAGTTTATTTGGGGCAAAATATTCTTGAAATCCATACACAGCTTTTCATACTATTCCTTTTGCATTAATATTTGGAATATTCCTTGTAATTACATGCTTTTTGGTTCTTATAGGTGAGTGATGAACAATTCTATAGGCTTTATTATGTTTAACCATATTATATAAATATGTTAGCATTCAAAGTATCAATAACTATCATTCATTTCTTATATATCTTACTCTTTACAGGCACTGTGATAAATATATATATATATATATATATATATTCGTGCTTTTATTCATCACACTAAACCTGGTTGATAGGTACTCTGCTTTCCTATTTACAAATGGGAAAATAAAGGCACACGGAGGTACAAGATAACTAATCAGCACTACAGCAAGTAGAATCAGAATCCATAAATTCTGGCTACAGAATTCTGTGCTTCCCTGCCTCCAGTGAAGCTGTGGAGCAGTACCAAAATTTGGAATTTTTAAACTAAAAATAGCACTTTACAAAGGTTACTAAGGATTTCCATGGACTAATCTAATAAATGAACTGTCTCCCATGCAACATCACAAATCTCTACGAAGCATGAGTGAAAGCAGGTTTGCATTTTCCTAAATGGCTAAATCTAGCAATCAGTTACCTGTTCTCACCGTACTTGATCTATCAGGAGCATTTGACAAGTGCTGTTCCCTCTTCACTGTACTTGCCCATTTAGGCTTCCATACTTCCTGTCTCTCTTAGAATATAGTTGCCTGTTGCCTCCTGGTTTCCTTGTCCAATTCCTCCCTTTTGATAGATGCAGTAATACTAGAAGGCAACAGGACACAGCTCTCTATGCTCCTTTCTTGCCTAAAATCTTACATTTTCTTGGTTAAATTATCTATTCTTTAACTATCATCTATTTACATGAAGCAACTCTTAAATTTAGGATTCTAATGCAGTTTTCTCTCTCCTGAACTACAAACTCATACATCAATCATCAACTTATTCCTTCTTCTCAGATATCTAACAGACACCCAAAACCTGAACTATCTCTGCCAAGACCTACTCAGCCACCTCCAAACACTTAGTTGATGGAAACTACATCCTGCCGGCACTGTGGCATAGCGAGTCAAGCCACCACCTGAAGTGCCGGCATCCCATATGGTGCTGGTTTGAGTACCAGCTGTTCCACTTCCAATCCAGCTTTCTGTTATGGCCTGGGAAAGCAGAAGGTGGCCTACAGTGCCTAGAGTCCTTGGGCCCCTGCACCCGCATGGGAAGACCCAGAGGAGGCTCCTGGATCCTGGTTTCAGAACAGCACAGCTCTGGCCATTGCAGCCAATTGGGGAGTGAACTAGCAGATGGAAGACCTTTCTCTCTCTCTCTCTCTCTCTCTCTCTACCTCTACTTCTACCTCTACCTCTCCTTCTCTGTGTGTCCCTTACTTTCAAACAAATAAATAACTCTCCTAAAAAAAAAAAAAAAAGAAAGAAAGAAAGAAAAGAAACTGCATCCTTCTACTTGTTCAGGCCAAAAATCTTACAGACATCTTTGATATTTCCCATGCTACAAGAAATCCATGAGGAAATTCTGTAGGTGCTAGTTTAAAACATATACACATTCTAATCTGTTCTGAATATTTTAACTTCAAACACTAAACACTACACTCCACCATCACCTCTCATCAGGAGTATTGCAACAGGATACAAACAAGAATCCCTGCTTATATTCTTGCCTTCCTACAATCTTTTAACAAACAGCCCATTAAATTCTAAGTTATATCATGTCACTCCTCTCAAAACCCTTCAAGAACTTCCAGTTACCCTCAAACTTGAAGCCCGGCATCCCCAAAGGCCTCTACTTGTGACACTATCCTGGGCCCTTGTTCACTCTACTCCAGCCCTACGGGCTGCCTTGCCATTAGTTTCCCAGGTCCTCTCCTCCTCAGAGCATTAATGTGGGACGTTTCCTCTCTCTAGCTTTCTATCAGAAATTCATTTAGCAAATACCCACGCCTCTTGAATCTATTCATAGACATTACCTTCTCAATGGAGCCTATCCATATTTAAAACTGCAACTATCCTCAGTATTCCCAGTGGCCCTTACTTGTCTCTCCATTTCTTTTTATATATACCAATATGATTTGCTTATTTTATCTAATTTGTTATCTGAATCTCTCACTAGAATGTAAGCACAAAAGACAAAATATTTTTACTGTTTTAACTCATAGATATATTCCATGAACTTATTCTGTGGATATCTGGCACATAGTAAACTCTCAATAAGCATTTTGTATTTCATTTCATTAATCTTTCAATGTTTAGGAAGCATTGCTTCTTAAGAGCATATGTTTTGTCTTGAATTGGTTTTAGTTTCTAATGATTACTCTTCTTGCTTTTTATTCATCAATTGTATTTAGTTTAAACACTCAGCCCTTCATTCTTCATCTGGAAATTGCAGAAGGTATCAGTACCTACTTCAGAAAGCTGTTGAAAGAATTCATTGACATGGTGGTAAGGAAAACACTTAAAACAGAACCTAGAATATAGCTTCCGGTAAAAATAATGGCTATTATTAAATTCTTGTTACTTGTAATAAGATAAGCACAATGAAATGATAGCATTGACAGTGAATCATGTCACCCAGCTAAGTTGATCAGCTATGGAATTTGTTCAGGCTTTGTTCAGCTATGGAATCCAGGTTATGCCAATAGGAGAAAACATACAGCAACAACTGGTTCCTTGGGTTTAAAATGGGAAGTAAAAAAAAAAGATCAAGTTAATGTAAATATGTTTTCCAAGACCAAAAGTAATCCAGCTTCAGGCTTTCAAAAATTCCTCCTTTCTTGTCTAAATGTCTGTGATTCTTGGAGTATTAAACCATATATGGAATAGCATTTTCTATAGAGAGAGAAAAAACCACTGAGGGCACTGAATCATTTGCTTGTGCATAATATAAAGACCTAATTGAGAAAAACATTTTTTAAAAACATTAGCTACAATCACTTTGCCAGACATAATAGCCTTAAGACAGATGCTAATTTCAAAAACTCATAGAAAATTAGCTCTCACCTATCCTATCTTTGATTTTTCTTATCTTTTGAAGTAAGAATTTTAAAAGATCTATAAGAACCAATGAATAGTGTATATACAATATAAACAAAAATTAAAAGCTAGTATTTCTTGATTACATGAGAGCAAATTTCTTTTTTTTTTTTTTTTTTTTTTTTTTTTTTTTTTTTTTGACTGGCAGAGTTAAACAGTGAGAGAGACAGAGAGAAAAGTTTTCCTTCCATTGGTTCACTCCCCAAATGGCCGCTACGGCTGGCACGCTGTGCCAATCCGAAGCCAGGAGCCAGGTGTTTCCTCCTGGTCTCCTATGCGGGTGCAGGGCCCAAAAACTTGGGCCATCCTCCATTGCTTTCCGGGACCACAGCAGAGAGCTGGACTGGAAGCGGAGCAACTGGAACAGAATCTGGCGCCCCAACCGGGATTAGAACCCGGTGTGCCGGCGCCGCAGGCAGAGGATTAGCCTAGTGAGCCCCGGCGCCAGCCAAGAGCAAAATTTTTAATGACTATTTTATGCTAACACCTTTCCCATCACAATCAAACAATGCTAATATCTTTCAGCTGAGGAGGCATTAGCCTATTTTGTAGCTAAAGAAAAGTCACACATTTTTTGACATTCTTGCCACCAAGAGGTAGTGTTTATGTCCTCCCCCTTTGAAAATGGGTGATTTCGTGACTATTTTCATGAAAAGAATATGGCAGAAATGACACTGTTCACTTTAGGCCATGAGAGACTGGCAGCTTCCACCTTCTTTCTCTTGGAACACTCTCTGGCAGAGGCTAGACCCACAAAAAGATTCAGCTGCCCTGAGATCACCATGCAATGAGAACGTTCCAGCTGGCCACTTGCATAGTCAAAAGGAGATAGAAAGAGAGCCAACCAGCCTGTAGCTATCCCAGACCATCCAGCTCTGGGGCCAGACATGTGAATCCCACCTCAGCCACCATCTAATTGCAAACATATTGGGAACTCTTAAGCAAGAAGTATCCATCTGAATGTTGCCACCTCCAGATTTTGAGAATGTGTTATTATAAATAACTAACCTGGATGGCATATCCATTCAACTATTGAAAGGCATATTCAGGTGCAAACCAAGATACTTTCTTTCTATTCTTTCTTTGTATGGTTCTGGTTGTGCATTACAATTCTATAAGCTTTATTACAGAGCCTCATTCAATGTTTTCTAAATTAAAGTAAATTTTATAACACTTTTTTCAAAATAATAACACAATTACCTAATTTTTCACTATCCCCTAATCCTCTTAATGTAGAAATAGCTAAAGCTTTATAAAACAGTAATTTGAGGGTACTCCAAAAATCTTGTGGAAAACAGAATTAAAAGAGGAAAACATTGTGATGTAAAAGAGTGCTGAAATCCATGCATGTGATGAGTCTTCATAAGGCTCATGGAAATGCAAATTATGAAAAACTATTAATTTATTTCAACATTTTTGCACCAAGCTAATCTTGCAGCTCCACTTTTCAGAAACTTTTTGGTGTCCGCAAACATCTATTGATCCTTAAAAGCCTTGTTAAAAAATAGGCTTTGATGTTATTGTTAGCATGGAATCACATCAAGCACTTTCTAGAATGTGGGCTTTCATCTCTATACTTTCAAATGCAAAGCACTAGCAGACGGAAATGATCTTTGGAAGGCTGTACACTAGGATGAGGGCTGGGCTTCAACGAAATGCTAATCCTGATTTTAAAAAAAGAATTAATTGCTCCAGGTAACCACAGTTTAGGAAGCTCAGTTTAACCATGACTCTTTGAAGAATACACACATTTTAATGGCTATAATTAAACTTACCTCAAAACTACAGTATAAAAACATGTTGTCTTTGCTATTTTCATATTTTTTCAGTGAAAATTTTCAAATTTATTCTTTCCCATTCACTACGTGAGTTAAGAACTTAATCTCTTTTCTCAAACAGTAGCTCATCAATTCATTCATTCATTAAATAATTGGACAACTACTGTTTTTATGTGCTTACATTACCAAAATAAACAAGACAGACTTGGTCACTATCATCTAGAAAAGAAGCACGCATCAAAACAACAGTGAACTATGTCAGGAGCTAGAAAGAAAGATGAACAAAGAACTATGCAAACACATAGATGAAGCATCTAATCCAGTCTAGCAGACATGAGAAGGTTTCCAATGAATAAGACAACTAGATTGTAGCAAACACCACCATGATATCCCAGGTTTCGAACAATATGAGGAACAAAGCAATGAAGTAGCAGAGACCAAATATTATCTTTTTATTGATCACATTTAATTAAAGGATATAACTTTAAATGAAATCAAAAGAAACATATTTATATTCCAGAATCAAGTGTATTTACACACCCTGCTCACACAGGGCTGGGCCAGGCCAAGTAAGAAGGGAAGAGCTGAGCTGGGTATGAATGCCCATCATTATTTCCAACTTTCCAATCAAGTAAATCATCAGTGAGATTTTTTTAAGACAGAAATCGTTTCACATCCATAGAATTTCTTGCATTTTAGAGAGGAAAATGATGGAAGATTAAGGAATGAAATACTGCACTAGGTTATGGATAAATAGTTTTTTTAAAAAAAGTGTAGGAAGTACACTCTCAGGGGAGAGTTGGAGAAAAAACTACACTGGAAATATTACAAGAGGAAGAGGAATGCCATGGACCTGTTGGAGGAAAGCCAAATTAAAAAAAAAATTAGGAATATTTAAAAAATGACAAGGTTAAGCCATTACTTATAAAGTCACCTTGAATGTAAATTGTCTCAAATCTGTAGTTAAAAGACACAGACAGGCTGAATGGATTAAAAAACAAAATCCATCTATTGGCTGCCTACAAGAAACACATCTCACCAACAAAGATGTTTGAAGATTGTAAGTTAAAGGATGGAAAAAGATATTCCATAATAACAGAAACCGAAAAAGAGATTGTGTAGCCATCCTAATGTCAGAAAAAATAGACTTAAGAGACAAAGAAAGGCACCATGTAATGATTAAGAGAAAAATTCAATAAGAAGATGTAACTACTATAAATGTATATGCACCTAATTAAAGGACACCTGGCTATTCAAAAGAAATGTTAAGGGATCTAAAGGGAAACATAGATTCAAATACACAGAAATGAGGGACTTCAATACCCCACTTTCAGCAATGGATAGATCAAAAAGACAGAAAATCAACAAGGAAACCACAGAGTTAATTGACACTATAAGCCAAATGGACCTAGCAGATATCTCCAGAATTTTCATCCAACAGTTGCAGAAAACACATTCTTATCACCAGTGTACAAAACTTTCTCTGGGATTAATCACATGCTAACCCTATAAAGCAAGTCTCAGAAAATTTTAAAAAATCAAAATCATATCATCCATCTTCTCAGACCACAATGGAAAGAAGCTGGAAATTAGCAACTCAGGAATCACTAGAACATATGCAAACACATGGAGACTGAACAACATGCTTCCAAATGGACAGTGGGCCATAGAAAAAATAAAAAGAAAACAAAGAATTTCTGGAAACAAATAAGATAAGAAAACAAAATATCAAAATTTATGGATACAGCAAATACTGTGTTAAGGTGGATCCTTAAAGCAATTGGTGCCTACATCAAGAAACTGGAAATGCTCCAAATAAATGAGTTATCAGTACACCTCAAGCATCTAGGAAAAAAAAAAACAGAAAATAAAAACAAAATTAATAGGAGAAAACAAATAATTAAAATTAGAGAATAAATAAACAAAATTGAAACAAAAAAAAAACACAAAAAATCAGCAAAATGAAGAGCTGGTTTCTTGAAAAAATAAACAAAATTGACACAGCACTGCCATACAAACCAAAAAAGGTAAAGAGAACACCCAAATCAATAAACTTAGAGATCAAAAGGAAATGTAACCACAGACACCACAGAAATAAAAAAAAAAGCATCAGAGATTACTACACAGGGCTGGATGCCAACAAACTGGGAAAACTAGAAGAAACGGATAGATTCTTAGACACATACGACCTACCTAAATTGAGCCAGGAAGACACAGAAAACTTAAAGAGAACCATCATCATATAGAAATTGAATCAGTAATAAAGACCCTTCCAACAAAGAAAAGCCAAGGACAAATGGTTTCACTGATGAATTCTACCAGACATTTAAAGAAGAACTAATTCCAATTCTTCTCAATTTGTTCAAAATAATTGAAAGGGAGTGAATCCTGCCAAATTCTTTCTATGAAGTCAGCATCGCCTTAATTCCTAAACCTGAAAAAGATGCAATAGAGAAAAAGAACTACAAACCAATTTCCCTGATGACTATAGACACAAAAATCCTCAACAAAATTCTAGCCAATTGAATCCAACAATATATCAGAAAGATCACCCACCCAGATCAAGTGGGATTTATCCTTGGCATGCGGGGATGGTTCAATGTTTGCAAATCAATCAATGTGATACATCACATTAACAAACTAAAGAATAAAAACCATAAGATTATCTCAATAGACACAGAGATAGCATTTGATAAAATATAACACCCTTTCATGATGGGTATAGAAGGAACATTCCTCAACACAATCAAGGAAATTTTTGACAAACCAAGGCCAGTGTTTGATTAAATGGGGAAAAGTTGGATGTATTCCAACTGAGATCTGGAATCAAATAAGGATGCTCACTTTACCATTGTTAATCAATATAATCCTGAAAGTTTTAGCCAGAGTCATTAGACAAGAAAAAGAAATCAAACGAATACAAATTGCGGAGCAAGTAGTCAAATTATCCCTATTTGCAGATGACATGATTCTATGTATAAGGTATCCAAAAGACTCCACCAAGAGACAATTACAGCTCATCTAAGAGTTTGGTAAAGTAGCAGGATATAAAATCAATACACAGGGGCTGGCACTGTGGAGCAGCAGGTTAACAGCCTAGCCTGAAGTGCTGGCATCCCAGTTTTAATCCTGGCTGCTCCACTTCTGAGCCAGCTCTCTGTGTTGGCCTGGGATAGAAGTAAAAGATGGCCCAAGTCCTTGAGCCCCTGCAGCCATGTGGGAGACCTGGAGGAAGCTCCTGTCTCCTGGCTTCAGATTGGCACAGCTCTGGCCATTGCAGCCATCTGGGAGTAAACCAGTGGATGGAAGACCTCTTTCTCTCTCTCTCTCTCTCTCTCTCTCTCTCTCTCTCTCTCTGTAACTCTGTCTTTCAAATAAATAAAATAAATCTTTAAATAAATAAATAAAATCAATACACAAAAATCAATAGCCTTTGTATACACAGACAATGCCACAGCTGAGAAGGAACTTCTAAGATTAATCCCATTCACAATAGCCACACAAAAATCAAATACCTTGGAATAAATTTAACCAAGGATTTCAAAGATCTCTATGATGAGAATTACAAAATGTTAAAGAAAGACATAGAATAAGACACCAAAAAATGGAAGAATCTTCCAATGAAGAATCAATACCATCAAAATGACCATTCTTCCAAAAGCAACTTACAGATTCAATGCAATGCCAATCAAAATACAGAGACATTCTTCTCAGATCTAGAAAAAAAATGATGCTGAAATTCATATGGAAACACAGGATAACTTGAAGAGCTAAAGCAATATTATACAACAACAAAAAAAAAGCCAAAGGCATCACAATACCAGATTTCAAGACATACTACAAAGTATTTATAACCAAAACATCAAACATCCTGGTACTGGTACAAAAACAGATGGATAGACCAATTGAACAGAATAGAAATACCAGAAATCAATCCAAGCAACTACCACCAACTTACATTTGACCAGGAGCTAAAAGAAATCCCTGGAGCAAGGACAGCCTCTTCAACAAATTGTGCTGGGAAAACTGGATTTCCACATGCAGGAATATGAAGTAGGACTCCTACCTTACACCTTACACAAAAGTCTATTCAAAATGGATTAAAGACCTAAATCTATATCTTGCTACAATCAAATTACTAGAGAACACTGGGGAAACTCTGAAAGACATTGGCATGGGAAAAGAGTTCTTGGAAAAAACCCAGCGGCACAAGCAATCAAAGCCAAAATTCACAAATGCAATTACATCAAATTGAGAGGCTTCTGTACTGCTAAAGAAACACTCAGAAAAGTTAAGAGGCAACTGACAGAATGGGAGAAATTATTCGCATACTATGCAAATGATAAGGAATTTTTTTCCAACTTTTATTTAATAAATATAAATTTCCAAAGTAAAACTTTTGGAATATAGTGGCTTTTTCCCCCCAGAACCTCCCTCCAACCCACAACCATCCCATCTCCCACTCCCTCTCCCATCCCATTAACATCAAGATTCATTTTCAATTATCTTTATAAACAGAAGAACAACTTAGTATATACTAAGTAAAGATTTCAACAGACTGCACCCACACACAAAAAGTATAGTGTACTGTTTGAGTAGTAGTTAATTCACATAGTACAACACATTAAGGAGAGAGATCCTACATGGGGAATAGGTGCACAGTGACTCCTGTTGTTGATTTAACAATTGACACTCTTGATGATGTCAGTAATCACCTGAGGCTCTTGTCATGAGCTTCCAAGGCTGTGGAAACCTCTTGAGTTCACCAACTCTGATATTATTTAGACAAGGCCATAGTCAAAGTGGAAATTCTCTCCTCCCTTCAGAGAAAGGTATCTCCTTCTTTGATGGCCCGTTCTTTCCACTGGGATCTCACTCATAGAGATCCTTCATTTATGTCATTTTTTTTTTTTTTTTTTTGCCACAGTGTCTTGGCTTTTCATGCCTGCAAACTCTCATGGGCTTTTTAGCCAGATCCAAATGTCTTAAGGGCTGGTAGTGAGGCCAGAGTGCTGTTTGGGACATCTGCCATTCTATGAGTCTGCTGTGTATCCCACTTCCTATGTTGAGTCATTCTCTTCTTTTTAATTCTATTAGTATTAGTATTAGCAGACACTAGTCTTGTTTATGTGATCCTTTTGACACTTAATCCTATCATTATGATCAATTATGAACTGAAACTGATCACTTTGACTAGTGAGATGGCATTGGTACATGCCACCTTGATGGGATTGAATTGGAATCCCCTGGCACATTTCTAGATCTACCATTAGGGGTACGTCCAAGTGAGCATGTGAGCTGGAGATGTTGTGTTGAAAAAAGGTACCCTAATCCACTGTTGGTGGGAATGTAATCTGGTAAAGCCACTTTTCAAAGCAGTATGGAGATACCCCAGAAATCTGAATAAAGACCTACCATATGACCCAGCCATGTCATCCTTGGGAATTTAGCCAAGGGAAATAAAGTCAGCATATGAAAGCATTATCTATACCCCCATGTTTAGTGCAGCTCAATTCACAATAGCTAAGACATGGAATCAAGCTAAATGCCCATCAACTGAAGAATGGATAAAGAAATTATGGGATATGTACACTATGGAACAACACAGCAGTAAAAAAGAAAGAAAGAAAGAAAGAAATCCGATCATTTGCAACAAAAAGGATGAATCTGGAAAACATCACTTAGTGAAATAAGTTAGTCCCAAATATCATATGTTCTCCCTGATCTGGGAGAATAGATCACCTTAAAGGAAATCTGTAGAAATGAAATGATACCTCAAGAAACAGTGACTTGAACAGCACATGTCTTGATGTTGAGGAACAGTTTCTTTTTCTTCATACTATTTTTTGAACTCTTTACTTAACAGAGGATTAATCATATGAATATAAAGTCAATTGAAAATAGAAAGTAAACAAAAGAGTAGGAATAAGAGAGGGAGGAGGAAATTTGTAACTGTAAAGATATGTAGTCCTGCATATATTCCTACAGACTTACTTCTACAGTTTAAAAACTTGCGATGGAATGCCAAATCCCATTAAGCTGGGTGGTACAAATGTCATCTTAAGTGTTAAAGTTTTCTCTCTGTCTCTCTCTCACTGTCCACTCTGCATGTAAAAAAAAAAAAAAAAAAAAAAAAAGGCCGGCGCCGCAGCTCAATAGGCTAATCCTCCGCCTAGTGGCGCCGGCACACCAGGTTCTAGTCCCAGTCAGGGTGCCGGATTCTGTCCCGGTTGCCCCTCTTCCAGGACAGCTCTCTGCTGTGGCCAGGGAGTGCAGTGGAGGATGGCCCAAGTGCTTGGGCCCTGCACCCCATGGGAGACCAGGAAAAGCACCTGGCTCTTGCCTTTGGATCAGCGCGATGCGCCGGCCACGGCAGCCATTAGAGGGTGAACCAACGGCAAAGGAAGACCTTTCTCTCTGTCTCTCTCTCTCTCACTGTCCACTCTGCCTGTAAAAAAAAAAAAAAGTGTTAAAGTGATCAAATTAAGTGTTAAAGTCAACAAGTCAACATATAGATAGGATTAAGTGTTAAAGTAACCATATAAATATAATCAAGTATTTGATAATAATAATAGATAAAATTATAAAGGAAAAAATGTTACAACATAGGAAGTAGTCCACACAGCAGACTCAAAGAATGACAATTGCTGTAAGCAGCACTCTGACCTTACAATCATCCCTTAAGTCATCCTGGAGTGGCTGGAAATCCCATGAGAGCATTTCAGAATTGGAAATACAAGACATTGTAGCAAAAATAAAATGTTCTACATAAAGGATCTCCGTGAGTGAGACCCCAGCGGAAAGAAGCAGCCATCAAAGGAGGATGTCCTTTTCTCTGAAGGGAGAACTTCCCCTTTGCATACGGTCTGGTCTAAATACTGACAGTTTGTGGATTCAAAAGGCTTCCTAGGCCTAGGCAGCTCGTGTCTAGAGGCTCAGGTGGTCCCTGACATCATACATATGAGTGTTAATTGTTAAATTAACAACAGGAGTCACTGCACTAATTTCCCATGCAGAATCTTTGTCTTCAGTGTGTTGTATTATGAGAGTTCACTGTAAAACTTATTCTCATATAGTGTGTGTGTGTGTGCGTGCACATGTGTGTGTAAATTGTTGGAATCTTTACTTAGTATAGAGTTGGTCTTCTGTGTATAAAGTTAATCGAAAATGAATCTCAATGGAGAATGGGACTGGGAATGGGAGAAGAAGTGGGGTGGAAGTATGGGTGGAAGGGTGGGTCTGATGGAAAGAATCGCTATATTCCAAAAGTTGTACTTATGATATTTATATTCCTGAAATAAAAGGTTTCTTTGGGAAAAACATATAAATAATATGGGAGAATGTCTCTGGGTAATTTGTAAATATTGCATCATGTTATGTAAGGGACTGGAATGTCCATGAATTTTGGTACCTGCTGGTTGTCTTGGATGCAATCCCCCAGATACTGAGGCACTGCTACATACACTTAAATAAATATTGGAAGCATAAAAAAAAGAAGACACCAAATATATGAAAAATCTTCCATGTTCATGGATTAGAACTAGTATCATCAAAATGTCTATACTACTCAAGAGCAATTTACATATCCAATGCAATCCCAATCAAAACACAAAGGATGGCCAGTGCCGCAGCTCACTAGGTTAATCCTGCACCTGCGGCGCCAGCACTCCGGGTTCTAGTCCCAGTTGGGGCACCGGTTCTGTCCTGGTTGCTCCTCTTCCAGTCCAGCTCTCTATGTGGCCTGAGAAGGCAGTGGAGGATGGCCCAGGTGCTTGGGCCCTGCACCTGCATGGGAGACCAGGAAGAAGTGCCTAGCTCCTGGCTTCTTGTAGCGGCCATTTGGGGGGGTGAACCAAAGAAAGGAAGACCTTTCTCTCTCTCTCTCTCACTAACTCTGCCTGTCAAAAAAAAAAAAAAAAAAAAAAAAAAAAAAAAAAAAAAAAGATAGTTCCCTGTCTCCAGGTGCTAATAATTAAATATAGCAAATAAAACATAGTGCTGCATAAAATAACTCTAATATTAAGTACAATATAGAGTTTTAGAAGGGAGAGAAGGTGAAAAGAAAAGGCTACTGGATCTCTTACTGTTTGCTGAATGAAATGAAGCAGCAGTAGAACCAAACGTGATACTAAAACTTTATCCCTAAAGTATCCAAAGAGTTGTGAAGACATGAACAGAATGAGAAAATCACTGTCAAGTTACACGATTGTTTGAAATGAAATTGGGCCACTGGGTGAGCCATTTTCCAAGGGCTTTCAAGTTTGGGATAGAATTGCCTGAGCAACTTCCAAAAAATACTGATGTCCAAGTTTTATCCTGCAACTACTATATTGGAATCTGTAAAAGTCGAATATAAGATATATGTGCATTATATATAAATTATATCATACATTATACATTATATATCTCATATATATGTATATATGTATATGGGGGTAGGGATGTTTACATGCTACACATTTAAGTGTGTGTATCTGTGCATTTCCTCAGTGGTTCTGATAGAGCCCGTGATTTGAAATCACTACTATTGTTAGCTGAAAATACAGGACTAAAAAGAACATGAGAAGTCATTGTTGAAGATGTTATAATTCTTTAAGCCAGTGATGACCTAATTTATATACTGAGGATTGACACCTCTGTGAAGGGAATAAGTTCTAGGTGATTCATAGCTTCATAAGAGCAGCATTAGATTGACATTCAGGGGACAAAAGGATGGCACAACAGGCATTCTGTAAACAGACTAGAAACAGTTCTTTGGAGAAAAAATAAAAATGAGCTGCATTAATTCAATAAGCAAGGAAGTACTTCTTATGCATAATAAAACATGGACTCACATCTCAGGTACACACATGCTCGCATGATATTTTCCAATTTTTTGCACTTTGAAACCTAGTGATACACTGCAACAAAGTGATTATTCATCCGCTTCTCCAAATATTTTTCAAAAGGAGAATCACTGTCTTAAAATAATGAATACTGAAATGAATGTTCCAGAACAGATGCAGTGCCCAAAAAGAAGGTCTTGCTAATTAACTCAGTACTCATTAAAAACGAACAGCTCATGGATGCTAAAACATAATTGTGCTCTGGTTTAAAATGTATAATTAAAATGGAAAAGAATGTATTATTAAAATAAAATAATTTGTTAATGAACTGGTTAGTCTGTGGCCTACTTGAGAAAGTAGTATCTTAACTTTTCCATTGATAGACCTAATTTTTTATTCAAGTATTTAATCAACACTAACATAGCCCTTATTAGATGCTAGGCACTCCTCTGAGCACATTACAGGTTTTAACTCTCTTAATGCTCTTAGAAAACACTGAAGTAAATTCCATCGACCTCAGTTAAGAAAATGAGACAGAGTGAGAAAAATACCCACAACCAGAAAGGATTCAAACTCAGGCTGTCCGTTTTGAGAGAATCCATGTTAAGGCAAACTCATCGCTAAGAATATGAAGGTTTTTATTAATTTGGACTAAATTTAATTTTTATCTGAAAACAAATAGCAGCAGCTAGTTTTGCTGTTGTAGTTAATAAGCATGTTTAAATAAATATATTTGGAAGATAAGTTGATTGAAGTAACCAGAATTAGTCTCACAACTGCTATAAGCATCTCCTACCTTGGGCTGAATTCCACTAGAAATGGCCCCTGAGACAGAATGTGGGAGCAAGCAGTTTATCTGGAAAGTGATCCCAAGAAGCACTTGAAAGGAAGCAGGCACAAGAAACGGGAAATGTAAAGACATTAAAGTTATCCTTAAGCAGATGAACACTATGGGCAACTGTGCATCAGCGTCTCTGGGGAATTGGAAGACACAATGTGAACTATGCACCTCCTGAGCAGGATGGAGCTGGGGTATTTACCCACCAACTCCTGTGCGTCATTGGTTGAGAGCTGCTTCCAGGAACTGACATATCTCTGTCAGTCAGAGAAAGCCCCCAGGCAAGAGGAGCAGGTGTTTACAGTTTACATCATGAGGTCAGCAGTCAACCAGTTCTGCATGCTCAGTGCATGCAGGCAGCGCACCAGCAGCATCTATTGCTCGATGTGTCTGTCTCTCACTTCAGAGAATAAAAGGCTTCCCATAAAGAGGGCTGTCTGTAACTATATAATAATGGTAATCTATAAATTCATGATATTTCCCCATTTGCTCAGATACAGAATATTTGAAGAAATATTTCTGGCCGGTGCCGCGGCTCACTAAGCTAATCCTCCACCTTGCGGCACTGGCACATCGGGGTTCTAGTCCCGGTCAGGGCGTCAGATTCTGTCCCGGTTGCCCCTCTTCCAGGCCAGCTCTCTGCTGTGGCCCGGGAGTGCAGTGGAGGATGGCCCAAGTGCTTGGGCCCTGCACCCCATGGGAGACCAGGATAAGTACCTGGCTCCTGCCATCGGATCAGCGCGGTGCGCCGGCTGCAGCGTGCCGGCCGCAGCGGCCATTGGAGGGTGAACCAACGGCAAAAGGAAGACCTTTCTCTCTGTCTCTCTCTCTTACTGTCCACTCTGCCTGTCAAAAAAAAAATATTTCTATGATGAGATACAAAGTATTCTAGAGATTGTAATGCATTAGTTGAAAGCTACCACAAAATGAATTTCCATAACACTGTTCAATACATAAACATTTTTATAAAAAGAAAAATATGACTTTTTAAACCCAGTTCTACTGAATGATGTCATCTAGGGCAAGTAATTTACCTCTTTTTTAAAAAAAATGTTTATTTATTTATTTATTTGGAAGGCAGAGTTACAGAAAGGCAGAGGCAAAGGAAGAGACAAAGAGAAAGATCTTCCATCTGCTGATTCACTCCCCAAATGTCTGCAATGGCAGGAGCTGGGCCAATATGAAGCCAGGAACCAGGATCTTCTATGTATTCCACATGGGTGCAGGGGCACAAGCACTTGGACCATCTTCCACTGTTTTCTCAGGCCAAAGCAGAGAGCTAGATCGGAAGTGGGGCAGCCAGGTCTCAAACAGGCGCCTATATGGGATGCTAGCACGGCAGGTGGCAGCCTTACTGGCTATGCCACAGTGCGAGCCCCCATGATTTAACCTCTCTCAACCTGTTTCACTTTGTAGAAAATAGAAATTATAATATCTGTCTCATAATGTTGTTAGTAGATGGATGTTCTTTCTTCGGAAAATTAGATCTTCATCCCATGTGTCTGGGGAAGAGTTGTCTACCCCTCATAAGACAGAGCAATCAGAGTTTTCTGGGGTTAACATGATGCCTCTGGAAGAGAAAATTCTTCAGCCACCATAGTGGATACCACAGGGACAGGATGAAGACATGTTTGATGCACAGAGAGATCCCATCTACAAGCAAACCAAGTCAAGGTAAGCAGGACTGAGCAGGAGAGAACCAGATCCCTAACACCATTGTTAAGCTCCCAAAATGCACTGTCTCCAAAATTTACCACTGAACATCCTTGTACTTGGGCTTGCTTGGGTTCCATCTTTGTCTATTCATATTGCAGGAGTCGCACCCAGGGCTTATTATAAGTATATATTAAAACTTATGGCTGTCCACCCAACAATGAAATCTCCTAACAATCAATTTCTCAAAAAGCTTCCTCATCAATAAGTGACATATGACTGTTTTTTTATGAAATATGTGTTTTTACCAAATTTTCATTTGTATTATAACTTTCAAGTAATTTAATGTTTTTGAATATATATTTTTCAAATGTAAAATATAGCTATCCTATTGATGATCACTGATATACTTTGGCTTAAATTATACAGAAACTCAGTATTTATATAATGATTTAAATGCTTGATAAAAATTAAAACACATCTATCTCCCAAAAAAAAATTATGGCAAAGTGTTTGCACATAGCAGGTGTGTGACAAATACTAGCTCCTCTCTATCCCTAGTACTCCTAGTAGTTTCCCAATTCCTGATTCTTATTTAAAATTTTAATCCTCATTTTCCCACTCCAGTAATGATTTCTCACATACCTGGAAATCTAGGAATGTATAATCAGATCTGTTAAGGAAGCGAGTATATCCTCCAACTAGAGAGGTTAAATCCAAGGTTTAATAAACAATATTTGTTACAGTCTGAGATTTGAATTCTGAATATTAATGGGCCTATTTTTAAGTGTTTGAAGGCCAGCGCCGCAGCTCAATAGGCTAATCCTCCACCTAGCGGCGCTGGCACACTGGGTTCTAGTCCTGGTCGGGGCGCCGGATTCTGTCCCGGTTGCCCCTCTTCCAGTCTAGCTCTCTGCTATGGCCCGGGAGTGCAGTGGAGGATGATCCAAGTACTTGGGCCCTGCACCCCATGGGAGACCAGGATAAGCACCTGGCTCCTGCCTTCGGATAGGCGCGGTGTGCCGGCCGAAGTGTACAATTAATTTGTATTTTATTATCAGACTCGATTTCAGGTTCTTAGTACTGTCAAGGTCTCTTCACTCCTACAACCTAGAAAACACATTTCACTTCTCACTCTTATTTTCCTTCTCATTTGTTTTTACCAAAGATTGTATATCAACATCCTCCAAAGCACAACGTAAATGATCAGAATTACCTACCATTATGTGCTACCAAAAACTTCACTGGACTTCCAGCGATAACCAACCACAGGACCAAATGGGCACCACGATTCATCTGTGGAGGAAGAAAGGGGTCACAAAAGACAGCAATGTCCCAAAGTAATGTGGTTAGCCATAGATATTTGATCTTGCACAGTTTCTTTTAACATGTGCATAATGACTAAACATCAACATGCATTATTCTAGATATTTGATATTTGAACACTGACTTTGCTAAATTATGTCACAACAGAAAAGGTTTCATCAAACATTTGGCATAGAAATGTCAGGATCAATAATTGAGCAAGAGTCTGAATCACCAAGTCAATATACAAGCCCACATTGCTGATCATGCTGGGTGATACCTGAAATGATCTCTCTCCACCTAGCAGTAAACAAGCTGGATGTACAGAAAAATAATACAAGACACTCACCTCCCTATCCATACCATAGCAAACAGTATCTTGGTTAAAATAATATATATTAGCTGCACACTAATTCTGACTCTGCCAGTCTATGAGTCAATTCATCTTTTTAAATTATTTTATTTCTGTTTTTAATTAACATATAATATTTGTACATTTTATGGGGTATAGTGCAATATTTCAACATATATACACAGTGCAAACCATAACTAGCCTTTCCATTTCTTTATCTTTCTGTTTGCAGCCTACTAGTTCCTCTTCTCTAGTTCATTATGCTGAATATAACATATTATTGTGAACTACAGTTGCCCAGCTCCAATGTGGAGCACTGGGTCTTGTTACTTACAGCTAATTGCGTTTCACTATCTGTTATCCAGACTCCCTCTATCTCCCCTCCCCCTATCCTTCTCAGTATCTACTAATCACTATTCTAAATTCAGATGCACATTGTAGAGACAATGTGGTATTTTTCTTCCTGTGCCTGCCTTATTTCATTTAACATAAGTTCCATACATGTTACTGCAAATATCAGAATTTCATTCATTATAATGGCTGAATAATATTCAATTCTGTATATGCACATTTTCTTTATCTGTTTATCCATGGATGAACATCTAGGGTGATTCTCTAACTTGGTTTTGTGAACAATGCTGTAATGTACATGGGAAAGGAGTGCACGTATCTTTGAGTCAATTCTTGAGAGAGATGTTGTCATTTAGTATGTCTCATTCCACAGCTCCAGTGTAGTAATTGTCCTGCCAATCAATGGATAAACAAGCAATTCTCCTTTACTTATTCATGCTGCTATAATAAATTACCTTAAATTAGATAAGTTATTAACAGTAGAAATTTATTTCTCACAGTTCTTGGGAATGAGTAATCCAACATCAAGGCCTCAACAGATTTGATGTCTTCTGAGAGTCTGATCCTTAGAGATCACATTGCAGGAGATCCTGGGAGCTTCTTTTATAAGGACAGTAATCCCACCCACTTCCCAAGACCCCCCATTCACACCACCACAATGGGGTTTGGGTTGCCACATGACCATAGCACATTGCCTTCAGTTTTCTTGTTGGAGTGTGCCATCTACTTCCTGCAGGACTGCTATGGTCTATAGTCTCTGACCTGTCTCTTTTTTAGCTGTATCCATCCTTCTACCCAAAACTTGCTGTGTCCAATGCTAGAAAGTCAGTGTCCAAGTCAGAATCAGAAAATGCCAGATACTTGAGAATCATTCCATTGAATGTATTCTCACTTACTCCAAGATAGAAACACGGGTCTATCTATTTTCATAAGCATGCCTCATAAACAACATACAAAGAGTTAAAATATTTGCAAAGCAACTTGGTTTAGTGAAAAAAATATTAATTTGGGAGGCAGAAGATTTGATTTCATCTATCAGCTCTGTGACTGAGTATCTATGTGACTTAGGACAAGCCACTGGAATGTTCTGGGACTCAGTACCTGATGGAGAAGAAGCACAGATGGATGAAAGAAGTTCCTAATTTCCCTTCCAGAAAGAACAATGAAAAGAAGTGTTTATAAACCAATTTCTCAGAGTCGGCATTTGGTCTAGCATTTAAGCTACCCGTAGGGACACCAACAGCCCCTATGAGCCTGGCTTTGAGTCCCAGCTCTGCTCGTAAATCCAGCTTCCTGCTAATTTTCAAACTGGGAGGTGAAGTAATGGCTCAAGTAGTTGGGTTCCTGCTGTGTGAAGTTCCTGTATTGAGTTTTCAGCTGTTGGCTTTGGCCTCGGCTCCATCCTGGCCTATGTAGGCATTTTGAAAGTAAATTAGCAAATGGCAATTCACTCTCCTCTCCCCTACCCTCTCCTCCTCTTCCCTCCTCTACTCTCCTCTCCCCTCCGTTCCCCTCCCCTCTGCTCCCCTGTTCCCCTAGAGTAAATAATGAAAAACACTTTTAAAACCAATTAGTTTTGTAATAACAATAAAAATTGTCATCTTCCCTTTTTTAAAAAAAGCAGTTAGTTATACCATCTCAAAGAAAGCAATCTTGATTCCTAGTGACACATATAATTTCCAGTGTACTAATGAAACTAGCATTAACCAGATATTCTCAATGAGCCTGGAAGCAGAATGTGGCTTCCAAGAGTTCAAGGCTTCTCACTACTCCTGCTCCACTACCACTTCCTATTCCACCTCTATCTCAAAGGCCAAAATCAAGACAATAAAGACATCCTAACAAAGAGTAATCTCAGCTCCAATTAGCGGGATTCTGAAACAAACAACTGTATTTCCCAACTTACTCTAATGGAGAAAGACTTTGCTGCACAGAATCATGGTCTCCCTTCCTTTCTCTTCCACTCACACAGCTGAAGCTATAGTGAACGGAGATGCCAAGGTCTTAAACTGAGGATCCCTGTGGACTGGGACCTAAGAAACTCGGCACAAGGCACTGGAAGTATATGCACTCTCTCATACCAATTTGTCCTATAGAAGCAGTAAATTCTGACATTCGAAGTTAAAGAGAGAGATATAGGGAACTCAAGTTATCCACCTAGTAAATGCAGATCCTAGATTCAAACTCATGACTTCTTGACTCAAGAGTGTTATTATTTCCATTATACTCCAAGAATACTAAACTTATCTAGAGAAAATAGCATGTATCTGGATAGTCTCCTTACAATAAAATGAAGATAAAGCAATCCCATAGATCAATCTACCTTGTGTATCTAAATACTCACGAGGAATTACTAATATAATAAACACAGTGCCTTAGTTGGAAACAGCAGCAATACTCTTTCAATAATTCATTTTAGAGAAGTAGGTGGTAAGAAAATAAATTCTATTTTAATACTATAATAAAGGCTCAAAATGGTAAAATTATGAGGGTATCATGAAAAATAGATGTGTTGGTACTCAGATGACTAATGATCTGAGAATGAAAAATCTTTATATGAGAATAAAGAGGTTTTTGTTTATTTTCGGATAGGATTTTTTACCAAATAACTTCCAAATAGTATATACAAATAAGACGTGATAAACGCATTTATATACACACCATGTAATATTTTATATGACTCCAGTGTTATGTAAATAGGTGTTTATATGAATAATTCATAAGAAATAAATTATATATTACTTCAGTAACATTTATCTACAATTACTTTCAATCTCATTCAGGTGCTAAAAATCTTCAAAACAAACACAGTTTGACAGTGTGGCAGCAGCATCGTGTCCAACAATATTAAGATCAAAGGGAAAACAAAGAATCTGTGCTTTGTTCTAAATAACTCGAAACTATTTTAGGGAGATATATGACTTTGTTAAAATCATTCCAAATTTCCTCAGCTACATTCAAAAAGCCATCATTTAAATGGATGGTGATCACTATGATCTCTGTCCAACCCACCTACCAAATAATAGGCAGTGAGCATTCAGCCTCAGAAAAATCTGCCTGTCAACCCAAAAACAAAGCCAGAGAAAGTCACAGAATTGATTTGCCATTAGTATCATTCATGCTGCATGAAAAGGATTGTGCAATCACTAATCGAGATGCCTCATTGCTCAAATTTTCTCATATCAAACTCAAGACGTGTAAACATGCAAGATTTCTCTTTTAAAATAAAAATAAAAACTTAGTCACATAGCTAATTTAATACATACTGTCAATCTCTTAGTAAGCAACCAACAATCCTTTCTATCAATAATACAATAGGACAGGCTAAGAATAATTAATACTGATTCAAATATCTCCCACGCAGGGACATAGGTTAGTTCATGCCCTTAGATTGCACTATGATGGTATACCTTGATTTTGTACCTGCAATTGCAATGAATAGTGAGTTGATCAAAGAGAGTCAAATCTGAGAGCAAAGGAATTGGTTAGAGTTTCCAGCACAATGGTGGTCTGAAGTGGGGTCTTTAGGATGCTCAGTTGGCAAATGAATGTCTTATTTTGACAGCATTAACTCCATGGTTAATTTCTTTCTAACAATGTGTTTATTGTGTCATTGCCATTTTTGCCTAATTCTCAAATTATAAATTAGAATGTGTGATAGAACTATTTCTAGTATATTGAAATTACTCTATTCTGAAATTGCCACAATGTCACCATACTGTTGGTGCAAATGTGATAAAGTGATAATAATAAAATTAATTTCATTGACTCTCTTCACCATGGACACAGTGTCTGAGAATTTTCTCTAAGGATCTCTTGTTGATCACAAATGGTATCCCACACAATCTTACCATTTATCTTCTCATGTCCTTTTTCTCTGGATCCGTCTATTATTGGAACTGTTTTTTTTTTTTTTAAACAAAATCACCTAACTAGCATTTTACTGCTTCTTTTCATGTTCTTAGGTCATTCTCTTATGATCTCAGAACTGAAAATCTGTATGGCAATGAACCTAACATAAAAGAGTTAATCAATAATCTGAGACGATGGATTCTAATGACCAAGAAGAAATTGGGGTACCATTACCCAAGGAGTCAAAGAAAACTACATTTGGAACCCTAGCGAGGCTCTTAGTATTCTCTTGACTAATGTTATTTCCCAACAGAAATTTTAGCAAATGCCGTGGTTTGGATACAATTCACTTGGGTCCCCCAAGGATTCACATGTTGAAATATAAACCCCACTGTGAGGTACTAAGAAGGTGGAAAACCCTGGTGTTTACAGCCCCCATAACTGAATACTAATGGCAATATGGGGGAGGTTATAAAGACACACATGTGCATTGACTGTCTTGCCATATAATGTATAATGGCCTGTGGTGCCTTAAGAATATGCCAGCAGGGAGCCGCACCGTGGCTCACTTGGTTAATCTTCTGCCTGCGGCGCCAGCATCCCATATGGGTGCTGGGTTCTAGTCCCGGTTGCTCCTCTTCCAGTCAAGTTCTCTGCTGTGTCCCAGGAAGGCAGTGGAGGATGGCCCAAGTGCTTGGGCCCTGCACCCGCATGGGAGACCGGGAGGAAGCACCCGGCTCCTGGCTTCAGATCAGTGTAGCTCTGGCCATAGCGGCCATTTTGGGGGGTGAACCAATGGAATGAAGACCTTTCTCTCTCTCTCTCACTGTCTAACTCTATCTGTCAAATTAAAAAAAAAAAAAAAAGAATCCAGCAAAAAAGGTCATCACTAGATGCCAGCCTTCAACCTTGAAACAGAATCAGGAGTCAGAATAACCTCTCCTTTATAAAATTATCCAGCCTCAGGAATTTCATTGTAGTAAGAGAAAACTAACTAATTACAGCAACTAAATAAAAACAACACCACCTAGAAGTCAAATTCTTTGGGAATACAGTTTGATTCTCCCTCTAGGAAAATACAGAAGCTGGCCAGGTGCTGTCAAGGAATGGGTTACAGAAGATAGAGACAGTATGGTCAGCCAGACCTCAGGACAGATCCAGGAGAGGTAGCCAACTACAGTTAAAGTTCTTTCCCTGCCACACTAGCTTATACAAAGCACCAGTCACAGCCAATATTTTAGATTTTAGGGTCTGAATGAATGTTAACTGTGGTAATACACATCTGCTGGAACTTTGTGTGCCCCTGTGTAAGGAACACTTTTGTAACCCAAATAATAATTGAAGATGCTCAGGGGAAAAGGCTAGATATTTTCTGTGTGAACTCCCAAATCTACTGTCTACCCTTCTGAATCCTGTCCTGTTCCTGAGCCAAGACATTTCTCATTAGAGCATTAATAGGCACTCTCAACTCCTGGCTTACCATTCAGTGGGACCTGTAAAAGGACTGGCAACAGACTAAAGAAGGAGGGAGAAGGATGAAGTCAAGGTGTTTATTTCTCTGTCACTTATCCTGTCGGTTGTTAAAACTTGACTGTGTTTCTCTGTCAGAAGCAACAGCTCCTGTAAGTTCCCCTCATCTACAGTACAGTTCTCTTTCTAGTTGTGGGTAATTGTTTCCTCTCCTTATTTCCTCAAGTATAAGACCCTTCACATTTTAATGATTGCTTGTACTAGGATGCTGAGCCATTTTTAATTGGTTTCTCATTACCTCACCTGAATCTTTGTAAATATTGCCTGTATCTACTTAATTAGGGAATGAAGATTTTTTTTCTTATTCAGCCCCAACTAATACACAATCCAATAACAAAAAGAGCAAAGTACTTGAAGAAACAACATATTCCACAGGAAACATCACATGCTATGCCATAAAACAAGTCTCAAAAAAAAAAAATCAAAGGATTTAAACCATACAAATCATGTTCTCTCACCATAATAAAGTTAACTTAGTGGTCTGCTACAGAAAGAAATCTGTGAAATCTCAAAATGTTGGAAATTAAACAAAAATGCTTCTGCTAGGCAGCTCTTATCCAGAGCCTTGGGTGATCACTGACGTCATACAACAGAGTGTTAAATGTTAAATAAATAACAAGAGTCTCTGTGAGCTAGCCTCCCATACAGGACCTCTGTCCTCAAAGAGCTGAATTAGGGGACTTAATAGTAAAACTTGTACTCAAAGAATTACATCATTTTAGTGTATTAAGTGGAGGATACTCTTATGTCAGACAAATTTTAGTTATGTCTAAGTGCTCACAAAAGATGTACCATCCTTGGTTTCCACTTTAAAGATAGTTAAGTTTCAAAAAAAAAAAGTGAAATTACCATCGAGATTCAAAACTTTGAACAGCCCTTGTCTGGACTCTTGAGAAACAGCTTTTGTTCTTCTTTATGTTTTGTTTTGTTTTGTTTTGTTTTTAGGTGTTTTTGTTTTTCTTTGTTTTCATTTTTTTCTTTTTTTCTTTTTCTCCCTTATACAAAGTGCTGAACCCTTTACCTGGAATAAAGTTAATCTTCTGTGTATAAAGTTAAATGAAAATAGGAGTCAGCACTGTGGCATAGCAGATTAAGCCACCGCCTGCAGTGCTGGCATCTCATATGGGTGCCAGTTCCAGTCCTGTCTGCTCCACTTCCAATCCAGCTCTCCGCTATGGCCTGGGAAAGCAATAGAGGATGCCCCAAGTCCTTGAGGCCCTGCACCCATGTCAGAGACCCAGAAGAAGCTCCTATCTCCTGGCTTTGGATCGGCACAGCTCCGGCCATTGCAGCCAACTGGGGAGTGAATCAGCGGATGGAAGACTTTCTCTCTCTCTCTCTCTCTCTCTCTCTCTCTCTGGCTTTCCTTCCTTCTCTGTGTAACTCTGACTTTCCAATAAATAAATAAATCTTTTTAAAAAGGTAAATAAGCTGGTGCCGCGGCTCACCAGGCTAATCCTCCGCCTTGCAGCGCCGGCACACCGGGTTTTAGTCCCACTCGGGGCAGCGGATTCTGTCCCGGTTGCCCCTCTTCCAGGACAGCTCTCTGCTGTGGCCAGGGAGTGCAGTGGAGGATGGCCCAAGTGCTTGGACCCTGCACCCCATGGGAGACCAGGAGAAGCACCTGGCTCCTGCCTTCGGATAGGCGCAGTGCGCCGGCCGCAGCGCACTGGCCGCGGCGGCCATTGGAGGGTGAACCAACAGCAAAAGGAAGACCTTTCTCTCTCTCTCTCTCTCTCTCTCTCTCACTGTCCACTCTGCCTGTAAAAAAAAAAAAGTTAAATGAAAATAGATCTCAGTAATAAACAAGACTAGGAACAGGAGAGGGAAGAGAAAGAGGGGTGAGAGTGTGGGTGGGAGGACGGGTATGGTGCGAAGAATTACTATGTTCCTAAAGTTGTATTTATGAGGTGTGTGCAAATAAAAAATGCTCTCAAATAATCCATGAGTCACAGGAAAGAAATTTAAGTTATTTAAGCTAAATGAAAACAAAATTACTATATATTAAAACCTATGAGATGCAGCCAAGGCTGTGTTTTAAAAAAAAAAAAAAAAAAAAAAAAAAAGCTCTCAATTTAATAATGTAATCGTTCACCTTAAGAAACTAAAGCTAGAAAACTAAACTAATGCAAGCAAAAAATAAATCCTCATGGTAGGGATTAGTATATAAATCAATGACACAGATGTATATTTAGTAGCCTACTGTAACATAATACTTTAAGTCTTGGAGGAATTAACAACTATAACTTTACTTTAAATGTTGCCTTCTCTTTTTTTTTTTTTTTTAACAGGCAGAGTGGACAGTGAGAGAGAGACAGAGAGAAAGGTCTTCCTTTGCCATTGGTTCACCCTCTAATGGCCGCCCTGGCTGGCGCGATGCGGGCGGCGCACCACGCCTATCCGAAGGCAGGAGCCAGGTGCTTCTCCTGGTCTCCCATGGATGCAGGGCCCAAGCACTTGGGTCATCCTCCACTGCACTCCCTGGCCACAGCAGAGAGCTGGCCTGGAAGAGGGGCAACCGGGACAGAATCCGGCGCCCCGACCGGGACTAGAACCTGGTGTGCCGGCGCCGCTAGGTGGAGGATTAACCTATTGAGCTGCGGCACCGGCCATTGCCTTTTCTTCTCCTACTCTTCCTCCTTCTTTTTCTTTCTCTTCTATAGCTTCTTAGCAGAACACAGTAAATTACAATAGTTTTGTCTTGGTAAATTTGAGGTTAAGCCTCCACCTGTAATGCCAGCATCCCTTATGGGCACCAGTTCAAGACCAGGCTACTGCACTTCCAATCCAGCTCTCTGCTAATGCGCCTGGAAAAGCAGAGGAAGATGGTCCACGTGTTTGAGTCCCTGCACCCATCTGGAAGACCCAGAAGTAGCTCTGGGGTCCTGGCTTTAGCCTTTCCCAGCTCTGGCCATTGCAGCCATTCTGGGAGCGAATCAGGAGATGGAAGATTCTCTCTCTCTCTCTCTCTCTCTCTCTCCCTTTTCCCCATCTCTGTAACTCTCCCTTTCAAATAAATTTTTTTAATCTAAAAAAAGAAAAAAATTGCCTATTAGTTGATGTCCCCTTAGTGTAGCTTGTACAGCAATCTATTCACAACATAGATCACAGATTCTAAGCAATCTTTGGTCCCTCCCTGAAGAGTAGGATAAAAGCACATTTCCTTACGTATGACACCCCAAAGCATCTCTCACATACTCTTGCTTCAGAGTTTTTTTTAAATCTCCTGAGATACTAGATGAGCTTATTCTCCATGAAGTATGTTAAATACTACTCTGAAACACATGATGAAAGATGACTTCCTCCCCTCTCCCCATACCTTCCTCCTACCAAATTTCACCAACCCCTGCTCCTGTAGAACAAGGAAGGAGCTGCTCCACTATTCGCTTCTCCTCAAATTCTTCAGTCCACTTTTAATTTTTTAAAGAAGATTTATTTATTTATTGAAAGTCAAAGTTATACAGAGAGAGAAGGAGAGGCAGAGAGAGAGAGAGAGAAGTCTTCCATATACTGGTTCATTCCCCAAATGGCTGCAGTTGCTGGAGCTGGGCCAATATGAAGCCAGGAGCCAGGAGCTTCTTCCAGGTCTCCCACGTGGGTGCAGGGGCCCAAGCACCATAGCCAACTTCCACTGCTTTCCCAGGCCATAGCAGAGAACTGGATTGGAAGTGGAGCAGCCAGGACTCAAAGCAGCGCCAATATGGGATGCCAGCACTGCAGACAGTGACTTTACCCACTACACCACAGCACCAGCCTCCTTCAATCCATTTTTAAAGAACTTTATTACCTACTCTAATTTCCCCTCAGGGTCCCTTCATGAAGACCTTAATTGTGAGGTGTACCCATTATCCAGCTGTGCCTGTCATACAGACTGCTCTGTAGATTGACAAGAAAGAATTTCAAGGTTCAATTTCTGCTCTAAAATTCATAATGATCTATTAGGAAAACAACACACAGGAAACCACAGAGGAACAAGTTATCCAATCGATAAGGGAAAATGGTCAGTGTCTTAGATGGCTTCTAGAAAAATGACTGAAGAAAAAGTGTTGAGGGCAAGTAGTGTATTGGGCAAGTAATCTCAGGAAATACATGAAGTAAAAGGGAAAGTAAACAGGGGTGGAAGAAAAGGCTGCACCAAAGCTTACCACTGCGGGCAACTGACTTGTTCTTCCTGCTTGAGAACTGTGGGGACATCCTGAAACAAAGTTGTCTCATTCAGCACCCATCCATCTTTAGCTGGGGGTAGAGAGCCGGATGTTAATTCCTTCGCACTTCCCACTTACTTGTTATAGTGAGAAGAGAGAGTCCTTGGGCAGAGGGCTACAGGTGCCTGCAGCAGGGTGCTATCAACAGAAACTGGGAAGGTAAATCCCACGGGACAGAGCCAGCACTGCTACATTCACTGTAGACACAATGAGCACTGGCTTTCCAAACGTCCTTGGAGTCTGCACTCTGATTTGAGAAATTAAAGTCCTCAAGAACATGCAAAGGAAAGGTCACACACTAAATGTTCTGAAAAGAGGTAAATGAGGGAGGGTCACCAGGATCCAAGAAATGTCCTTTTCTATATAGTCTATTTTTTGTTGGATCTATGTGTCATTTTCTTAAATAATTTTTGCAGTCTGCCTTTTAATGGAAAGAGCACTTTTACCCTATAATCTTTGTTTTTGCAGAAATAAGCATCATATTGCACACATCTAAGGAAGCTCTCACTGGAAAACAAACAGCTCTTGATTCAAAAAGAAGCAGATAACTTGTTACATTAAAGAAAAACTCTAAATCAAATCAATTTTCCAAGAGTGGAAGCTTCTGCAAGTGTTAACACATAAAAAACTTTATTATGTAGCAAAGGAGTACAAAACGCTGCCCTTAAATCAAAGCAAATGCCTACAAAATAAGTACCAGCTACTTAAAGTTTAATCTTGATTGCATTTGCAGGTGTCTCAGACAGTGGTCTTCTAAGAGGCTTATATGTAAGAATCGCCCATAAATTTCCTTAAAAACACAGATGCATCAGCCCAACACCCAGCTATTCTGACTTAGAACATCCAGGGGTAGATTCCAAGTATCTCTACTTCTAAGACACATAGATAGGCCGGCATTGTGGCTCACTAGGCTAATCCTCCGCCTGCGGTGCCGCACCCCGGGTTCTAGTCCCAGTTGGGGCGCCGGTTCTGTCCCGGTTGCTCCTCTTGCAGTCCAGCTCTCTGCTGTGGCCCGGAAAGGCAATGGAGAATGGCCCAAGTGCTTGGGCCTTGCACCTGCATGGGAGACCAGGAGGAAGGACCTGGCTCCTGGCTTTGGATCAGCACAGTGTGCTGGCCATAGCTGCCATTTGGGGATGAACCAACGGAAGGAAGACCTTTCTCTCTGTCTCTCTCTCTCTCTCACTGTCTAACTCTGCCTGTCCAAAAAAAAGGAAAAAAAAAAGACACACAGATAATTCTAACATCACCTTAGTCTGTGAACACCTGTTGGAGAAGGAATGAACTACCTGGTGTATGTTAATATAATTTGACTATAGAGGATGTCTGGGAAAAGAGAGAGGGTGGCAGTGCAACTGGAAGTAAATAAAAATTTATAGAAGAAAAAAGAAAAGAATGTGGCAACACCAAGAGAACAGAAGGCTCTCACCCCATTTCCATGTTGCCACAAGGCAGCTTGGCAAACACCTGCCAATATTGAATATCAGGATTGGCTCCCTATAAGCCTAAATCAACAAGCAAGTTAGAAATAACCCATATAACGCATGGAAGTAGTACCAACCACACACACAGACTTTAACAAAGAGGGGCACACATTTAAGACTTAGTGGAAAAACTTCCTCTTGCCTCAGCCATCCCAAGTAAAACAAATATAATTGGAAAGCAGCTATTTGGTGGAACACAGGCTGGAGAATGAGGATCTATTATCTGCATGTGCTAGTCACCAGCTGGTTGATTATCAAGAGCTTTGTTGGTTAATTTTATTAATATAATTTTGTGGCAGTGGTATTAATAAGGAATGTGCTTAAGGAAAGAGCAACCTATGATTTAGTGGGTTCTAGCTATAAAGCATGCTAAATAAAGAGGATTTATAAAACTCCTAATCCTTCAGGCTAACAACATGCCATGCAGGGACAACATTTCTATGCTCCAGGAATATATATGATAGTTATACATAAAAGGGTAAACCAGATGCTGTCTACTGCTCCCTGGAAAACATCAGAGCCACAGGAAACATTTTGTAATGAAAGCCTAAATGAAAATTGTGCACAAGTTGAAAGATGGTAAATACCAAAACAGATTAAATGGTATTTAGTGGGGTCTCTACAATTCTTTTCTCTCTGGAATTTAATAAATCATTTACAGATTATCCCAGCATTGAGAATCTCTAAATACTGAGTGACAAGAAGTAGAAGTAGAATATGTCCAATTATCTGCACCTATTTGTTGAGTCTGTAGTAAGTATTAGCATTGTGCTAGGTGTTCAAGAGGATGTATATACAACAAAATTGTCCTCAAGACCTTATAATATAAAATATAATGAGAACATATCACATGCACAATAGCATAGAAAAAAGATAATATATATTACATCCCTTCCATTCTAAGATATTGCTAAATTTAGCCCATCACTTTCTTAGAAAACTAATTCTTTAACTGTGAGTAGAGGTAGGAAGAAGCTTCCTGGTTCTGAAAACATTCATGCCTTATAATCAAAGAAGCATAATTACAAAATGCATTATATGATGCTGGCTACAATTTTAGTAGAAAGAGAAATCAAAATGAGGAAAACCATTGTTTGCCTTTCAAGAACTGGTTCACATTTGGGGTTGTCCATCTCAAACACTGCACTCATGTTCCCTGAGACTTGATGCTTCTCATGTGAAAACCTTGTTCCTCAAGGACAGTACAAATGTCTCCTACAGCTGCACTCTGATTTCTCAAATTTTGATGCAACTAAGATTCACCTGAGGAGGTTGCAAAAGTTCAATGCCAAGGCCACACTCCAATCAAGCTAAGGGTTGGGGCTGGGATTCAGACCTCAGTATTTCATAAAGCTGCCTGGGTGGTTCATTCCAAAGTGAAAGCAAGGTTGACACCCAGCATTTAATACCTTTTTCTATCACCAATACCAGCAAATTTTCTTAATAAATGTTTTTGGTCAGTGATATTCTTGGAGGGATTCTGTACAGAGTTTTATCTATTCTACCTCTTGCCCTTTTTCCTTCTTGGGATCCTAATTAAGAAACTGCACACACACACACATACACACACACTCATACACACACACACGGTGAGGGGAGAGATACACACAAGGGATAACCAGATGGGAAACAGTAGAACTATTTCTAAAAGGTAGTGCATATATCCTATAGTTCTCCATGACAGGCTCATAAATAAAAAGCTGGATTGGAAATTTTAGCTTGGGCTTCAGGGACCATATGGCCCTTGTTCTAGTTTTCTATTGCTGTATAATAAGATAACATAAAATTTAAAGGCTTAAAGCAATAGCTATAATTCATTTTATGCACTAATGTGCAAATGGGAAGGGCCTGGCAAGGAGAGTGTGTCTCTGTTCCACGCAGCATCTTCTGGGTCACAGGTTCCCTTTCCAACTCAACTCACATGAGTGGCAAGTCGGTGTTTACTGTTGACTGGCAGCTTCACCTGCACTATTTTTTTTTTTTTTTTTGACAGGCAGAGTAGACAGTGAGAGAAAGAGACAGAGAGAAAGGTTTTCCTTTTGCTGTTGGTTCACCCTCCAATGGCCGCCTCGGCCGACGCACTGCGCTGATCCGAAGGCAGGAGCCAGGTGCTTCTCCTGGTCTCCCATGGGGTGCAGGGCCCAAGCACTTGGGCCACCCTCCACTGCACTCCCTGGCCACAGCAGAGAGCTGGCCTGGAAGAGGGGCAACCGGGACAGAATCCGGGGCCCTGAACGGGACTAGAACCTGGTGTGCCGGCGCCACTAGGTGGAGGATTAGCCTATCGAGCCATGGCGCCGGCCCACCTGCACTATTAGCCTGGGGCTTGGGTTCTCTCCCTGTAGGTCTCCCCATAACGACTGCTTGGGCCTCAACAGTGTTTTGGAAAATGTGGAGTTGAAGCTGGCAATCTTCCTACATCATAAGCCTGGAAACTGGTTGCTTCCACACATTCTGTTTACAAAGAATTGAGTTCTGGCCGGCGCCGTGGCTCAATAGGCTAATCCTCCGCCTTGCTGCGCCAGCACACCGGGTTCTAGTCCCAGTCAGGGCGCCGGATTCTGTCCCGGTTGCCCCTCTTCCAGGCCAGCTCTCTGCTGTGGCCCGGGAGTGCAGTGGAGGATGGCCCAAGTGCTTGGGCCCTGCACCCCATGGGAGACCAGGAGAAGCACCTCGCTCCTGCCTTCGGATCAGCGCAGTGCGCCGGCCGAGGTGGCCATTGGAGGGTGAACCAACGGCAAAAGGAAGACCTTTCTCTCTGTCTCTCTCTCTCACTGTCCACTCTGCCTGTCAAAAAAATAAAAAAAACAAAGTAATTGAGTTCTGAGCTGTAATAGTAATAATTCCTTCCAACTTAGAGGTTGTTCTCTAGAATGAGGTAAAATGTGGCCATCAAGGAAGGGGACAAGTGTCCCTTTTCTATTTTCCCAAGAGTGTAATTAAAACAAGGGCATGGTGTCAAGACAATTGAGAAGATTGTTCAGGCAAAGGGAAATATGCATGTGAGGAGACTGACAGCGTAAAAGAACAGAGTAGAGCAAAATTACAAGGTGAATAAATCCCCCACCAGGTAAGTGTCCAAGAGCCTGACGCCAAATTACCATACCTCAGGGAAAACTGGAAAGTTGATAAAGATTATCGCTTACTCAGCAATCACCTCGTACCTGAAAAGAGGGCCAAGGTGGAAGAACTTTGAGATGATGATCCAATAGAAAAAAAGATAAATGAGAAAAAAAGAAACAAAGAAAGGAAGGAAGGTAGGAAGAGAAAGAGAATGAGACTCCAAATAAAACAAATTTAAAGTCATAACTTCAAGAATAACCACATCATTTAAAAAATTAAAATTCCACGGCCAGTGCCATGGCTCACTTAATTAATCCTCTGCCTGCAGCACCAGCATCCCATATGGGCACCAGTTCTAGTCCCGGCTGCTCCTCTTCCAGTCCAGCTCTCTGCTGTGGCCCGGGAAGGCAGTGGAGGATGGCCCAAGTGCTTGGGCCCTGCACCCACGTGGAAGACCAGGAAAAGCACCTGGCTCCTGGCTTCAGATCGTCACAGCACGCCGGCCATGGTGACCTTTTGAGGGGTGAACCAATGGAAGGAAGACCTTTCTCTCTGTCTCTCTCTCTCTCTCTCTCTCTCTCTCTCTCACTGTCTAACTCTATCTGTCAAATAAATTAAAAAAAATTCCAAGGCCCCTATGACAAATTCAAAAAAAAATCTAAATAAAAGTTTTCCACAATTCGTGGAATTATGTTTCCATGGCCATTGTATCATTAACTTCTGGACTAATTACACTGTGTTCAGACTGCCATCTGTGTGATACAAAAGGTCATTTATTTCACATCAACTATATTCCATTCTACCAGAAATTAAAATAATAACAAGGACAGGCTAACATCAAGAGAATATTGAAGGTACTTGGCCCTTGATACTTCCTCAGTAACTTCAATAGCTAACACTATTGCCAGTAATTCATGTGAAAACATCTCCTTCTTTCTATGCCCAATTAAATTTAAAATGCATTTTTAGTGATAATAGAAAAAAAGCAAGGGAAAAATGAATATAATTTGTTATTTTAAAAAAGTAAAGTATTTTAAGTTCGAAAAATTGAAAGAGGATATGGTGAGTTAAGGCATTGCTGGAGACATCGGCATCCCATATCAGAGTGCCAGTTAGAGTAACAGCTACTCTGCTCCCAATTCAGCTCACTGTTATGTACCAGGGAAATAGAAGTTAATAGCTCAAGTATTTGAGTTTCTTCCACCCTTGTTGGAGCCCTAGATGGAGGAGAGAACCAGCAGATGGAAACAATCAATCTCTCTCTCTCTCATTTCGCTTTCTCTCTCTCTCTCTCTCTCTCTCATCTCATCTCATTTCCTCTTTCTCTCTCTTTCTCTCTCTCTCTCTCTCATCTCATTTCCTCTTTCTCTCTCTTTCTCTCTCTCTCTCTCTCTCTCTCTCTCTCTCATCTCACTTTCTCTGTGTTTCTGCCTTTAAGTAATTTTTAAAAACTCTTTTTCACAACATTTTATCTATTTGAGAGAGAGAGAGAAGACTGATTTTCCATCTGCTGGTCATTCCCATGTATCTGCAAAGGTCAGGGCTCAGCCCGGCCAAAGCCAGGAGCCTGGAACTCCATCAGGTCTCCCACCTGGGTGACAGGGACCCAAGTACTTGGGCCATCTTCCACTGCTTTCCCGGGCACAGTAGCAGGGAGCTGGATTAGAAATGGAACATCTGGGACTCCAACTTGTGCGCATATGGGATGTCAGTGTGGCAAGTAGTGGCTTAACCCACTACGCCACACTGCCAGCCCTCAAAACGTTTTTAGAAAAATGGAAAAAGGTACTTCCCAAAAGAGTATAATAAAAATATTGATACATAAATACAATTAGAAAGACACAAAGACAGATTCTCAGATTCACTTGTCATTCAGGAGTACAAATTAAAACTACAATAAAATACTACAACATAATCAACAGAATGACTAAAATGAGGAAGACACAAAAAAGCATGTGTTGGCAAGAAGATAGAAAAATCAATCAGAATTCTCATCCACTGATGGTAAGAGGTAAAATCATTTGGGAAATGCTTGGAAGTATATATATATCATCTATGTACTCTATAACCCAGAAATTTCAGTCCTAGGTATATACCCAAAAGAAATCCATATAGATACTCACCAGAACATATATACCAAAGTGTTCAGAGCAGCACTCTCCAAAATAGATCAAAACTAGAAAGTACAGAAATGCCCACAAATAGTAAAATAGATTCAGAAAACTGTGGCATACTCTCAGAATAAGATACCACAGAACAATGAGAAAGAACTAAGTTATAACATAAAACATCATGGATGAATTTCACAACTTAGTGTTGAGTGGAAAAAAATTAAAAACGCACAGTATTATTTCATAATTATGAAATCAGGCTAAAGTAATGTATTATAAATCAGGATGAATGCATCTTCCAAACCCCAGAATCTCAAGTCGTAGAAGAGTAAACTGAGACACAATATCAAAGTCTGAAATCTTAGTTTAGGAAGAATGGAAGCAAGTGTTGGGGTGGGGTAAAGTCAAGAATTATTCATAAGTAATGTATCTGAGCAAAGATAAATTCTCAGCAAGGTTGGTCACTAACCAGGAGCTGGAAGAATCACCATGAAAATCGTGGGCTAGAGACCAAAACAAGTAAAAACAAGAGAAAAGAAGAAACGAGGAAATGAGTGGAGAGAGAGAGAGAGACAGAAAGAGGGAAGGAGAGGAAGGGGAAGGGGATGGGAAAAAATAGGGAGGTAGAAGGGGAAAGAGGAAAATGAGAGGATGGAAGGGATAGAGAACTGGGCCAAAGAAGAAGGGGGCGGGCAGCAGGAAGAAGAGAGGAAGAAAAAGTACCCAGATCAAGTGCAGGATCTCCCGCTGAGACATACAGCCTTATGTGAGAACCAGATGTGGCAGTCCCCTGATCCAAAGATCTGGAAACTAAAAGATTACCTGCCCCCCCCCAACATACAGCAACTAAACAAGAGCAAGATACCTGTACTTAACACATCACTTGGAAATTAACTCTTTGAAAGAGGAAGGGTGAGAGGCACAAACTAGTCTCTGGTCCCTTGTAATCCTAAAAATCAGCTTGGAAGGTATTGTGACCAAGACCCCTGGGGAAGGGAATAGACCTTCATTTGTCTCTGGTTCTACCACCTCTGAGTAGTGTACCTGACTGTTGTGCTCCACTGACTCCACCCCTCCTCCTTGTTCAATTAAACTTCTTTGTCATAGCTAAGTAAAACCAGGAGGGGCCAGCATTGTGGCAAAGGGATGCCAACATCCCACATGGGTTGCAGGTTCATTCCACGGTGCTCCGCTTCCAATCCAGCTCCCTGCTAATGGCCTGGGAAAAGCTGAGGAGGAAGGCCCAAGTGTTGGGGCCCCTGTTGACCACGGGGAGACCTGGGTGAAGCTCCTGGCTCCTGGTGTCAGCCTGGCCCAATGCTGAGAGTGAACCAGCAGATCTTCTCTCTGTAACTCGGCCTCTCAATGAATAAATAATTTTTAGAAGATCTTTAAACATACTTCTTCTTTGTGGACTGATAGTTATTTTGGCAGTTTGGGAGTTTTCAGCCATATTTCTGTATGCTAATGATAAACTCACTGAAAGAGAAATCAAGAAAAAATTCCCATTCACTCTAGCCACCAAAAAATCAAATACTTAGGAATAAATTTAACCAAAGAAATGAAAGATCTCTACAAAGAACATTATCAAACATTGACAAAAGAAACCATCAAGGACACACAAAAATGGAAAGACTTTCCTCACCCATGGATTGGAAGAATCAATATCATTAAAATGTCTATACTACATAAAACAATTTATAGATTCAATACAATCCCTATCAAAATACAAATTGCAGTCTCCAGATAGAAAAAAAATCCTAAAATTCATATGAAATCACAAAAGACTCCGAATAGCCAAAATAATCCCAAGTAAGAAAAACCAACCTGGAGGCATCACAATACTTGATTTCAAACATACTACAAAGTTATCATAATTAAAACAGCTTGGTACTAGCATAAAAACTGATACAAAGATAAATGAACAGAATATAGATAGATTCCATAAATTCATGTACACACAGTCAACTGATTTTTGACAAAAATGCTCAGACCATACCAGTGAAGTAAGGATAATCTATTCAACAAATGATGCTGGCAAAACTGGATGCATATATATAGAAGAATGAAATCAGATCCATACTTCTCACCATGTGCAAAAATCAACTCAAGATGTATCAAAGACCTAAACTTAGGACCTAAGACTATGGAGATGTTGGAAGAAAATGTAGGGGAAAAACTCCAAGATATTGGTGTAGGGGATGACCTCTTGACAACACTCTCAAAGCACAGACAACAAAAGCAAAACTTGAACAAATGGGACTATATCAAAGTTAGAAGATTTTGCACAGCAAAGAAAATGATCAATAGAATGAAGAGACATCCAACAGAATGGGGAAAAATATTTGCAAACCACCTATCTGACAATGGATTAACATCTCAAATATATTAGCAACTTAAAAATCTCAACAACAATAAAAAAATCCAATTGAGAAATGAGCAAAGGACTTCAATAGACAGTTCTCAAAAGAAGAAATATAAATGGCCAACAAATATATGAAAAAAGTGTTCAGCATCACTAACTATCAGGGAAATGCAAATCAAAACCACCATGAGAGAGCACCTCACCCCTGTCAGTATGGCTAAAATCCAAAACAGAGTAACAAATGCTGATGAGGATGTGTACAAAGATGAACACTTACACACTGTTGGTAGGAAGCTGAATTACTGAAGCCACTGTGAAAAACAGAGTGGAGATTTCTTTAAGAAACTCAAAATAGACTTGCCATATGATCCAGCAATCCTACTACTGAGTGTATATCCAAAAGATTTGAACACAATGTATCAAAGAGATACCTGCACTTCCAGGTTCATAGCAACACTGCACAGTAGCCAAAATCTGGAATCAATCAAGGCGCCTATCATCAGAAGAATGGATAAAGAAAATGTGGTATACATACAAGTGGAATACTATTCAACTATGAAAAAGAATAAAATTCTAGCACTTGCAGCAAAATGGACACAACGGAGGACATACTGAGTGAAATAAGCTGAATCCAAAAAAAAAAAAAAAACAAATACTGCATATTCTCCCTTATATGTAGGGTGTTAAAATTTAAAAAACAAACAAAAAAAGAAAGAAAGAAATCTCTGTGTGTATCAATATTGTAGCAAATCTAGTTTTGTAAAAATTTGTTTTATATCTTTTTTAAACCAATGGTTAAGAATGTTATATTACTATAGTTTTAATGATCTGTGATTCTTTTAAAATCTTCTGTAAATGGATGAAATAGTCATTTTCCATTCAATATTGTATATATCCATTGTCTATATTTCACTAAACTAGAGTGTTTAGGCTTTTTACTTGTAAACTTCTTATTTGGGAAGTATTAAGCCTTTTTACTATAATATAATATAATTTTAAAATATGTTATCTCAAAAACTAAAAAAAGAAACAAAGAGGGTGTTGGGGAGAGAAGGATGGTAGAAGGGAATATTGTTTTGTCCTTAGAATTGCATCTACAAATCACATTGTATCTGTTAAAAACTAATTTAGGGACCAGTGCTGTAGCATAGTGGGTGAGAGTACCACCTGTAGTGCTGGCATCCTATACAGGCACCAGTTCGAGTTCCAGCTGTTCCGCTTCTGACCCAGCTCTCTGCTGTGGCCTGGGAAAGCAGCAGAAGATGGCCCAAGTGCTTGGGCCCCTGCACCTGCGTGGGAGACGCAGAAGAAGCTTCTTCCCCCCTGACTTCAGATCTGTGTAGCTTTGGCCTTTGCAGCCATCTTGGGAGTGAACCAGTAGATGGAAGACCTCTCTCTCTCTCTCTCTCTCTCTCTCTCTCTCGGCCTCTGCTTTTCTGTAACTCTGCCTTTCAAATAAATAAATAAATCTTTTGAAAAACTAATCATAATTCAAAAAATAAAGTAACATGGTCATAACCAAAAAAATAATTTTTTAAGTTTTAAGCTATTTTAAGATGTGAGGGACAACGTATTAGCCTCATCTAACTAACATAGAAATCTAAAACAACAGTGGTTTAAACAACAGGAATGTATTTTCCCTCTCATATACCAAGCTAGAAGCAGATAGCTCAGAGATAATATTCAGTTCTACCTACCATTCTGTTCGAAGACTTGGACATGAAGTCATCTCTAGAGTCCTCTTCTTCATGATCTGTGACTCCTCACCACACCCTTGTTTCTTTTAGAAGAAAAGGTAGAATACTCGCCATCTTTAAAGACACTCCTGAAAATCAAATTCATCACCCTGGCCAGAACCTAGTGACAGCCACACCCATCTACAAGAGAGACTGGATTTGTGATTTTTTTTTTTTTTTTGATAGGCAGAGTGGACAGTGAGAGAGAGAGAGACAGAGAGAAACGTATTCCTTTTCCCTTGGTTCACCCCCCAATGGCCGCTACGCCGATCCAAAGCCAGGATGCCAGGTGCTTCCTCTTGGTCTCCCATGCAGGTGCAGGGTCCAAGACTTGGGCCATCCTCCAATGCACTCCCAGGTCACAGCAGAGAGCAGAACTGGAAGAGGAGCAACCGGGACAGAATCCAGCGCCCCGACCGGGACTAGAACCCGGGATGCCGGCGCCGCAGGCAGAGGATTAGCCTATTAAGCCGTGGCACCAGCTGGTGTTTTTTCTTAATAGCCATGTTCCCAAACAAAAATTAAGGATTCTACTACTGTAAAAGAAATCTTATTTTTTTAAGATTTATGTATTTATTTGAAAGTCAGAGTTACACAGAGAGAGAAGAAGCAGCAGAGAGAGAGAGAGAGAGAGAGAGTCTTCCATTCACTGGTTCACTCCCTAATTGGTCGCAATGGCTGGAGCTGCGCTGGCCCAAAGGCAAGAGCCAGGAGCTTCTTTCAGGTCTCCCACATGAGGACTTGAGCCATCTTGTAGAAGAAATCTTAACAGATACCAGCTACCACATGCCATGGCTTTGAAGCCACATCCTACTCCACTAACTAGGACTCCAAGATCAAAAGCTAAACATACTCACTGTTTTCCAGTGGTGGTTCAATAAACCCCCTCAATTCTATCTTCTAAGCCATCATTGGTAGCAGGCATAACAGGAATCAACCACACCATTTGATTAGGTGAGTGGGACTTTTGTTTCACCTTCAGGAATAGGTGGAAATGAAGAAAGAAAGCTTCCAGATTGGGTGCCATTGGAGCTAAGGCCTAGAGGCTCAGTACAGGCACAGTTCCCTGAAACGCTGAGACAAATGTTCCTATGCAGAAAATATGTGGGGTTTTGCTTTTAGGATCAACACATGTAAAAGAAAGAAAGAACGCAACCTCAGTACAAACGATTTGGCTGATCGTACAAGGAGCTCTGGAGTGGGGTGGCTCTTCAGAGTCTCCCTGGGGGCAAGAGCATCAGGTCTGATTACCCCAAAATGACAAGTCATTGGAAGTAGGCTGTCATCAGGAGGAAGGTATAACCTGTGGGCAATTTCTACAAAGGGATTATCCTTGAGGCCAGCAGGAAAGATTCTCCATGGTGATGAGGACGCCTAAGAGGGGATTTGAGGGACCAGCATTGTGGCATAGTGGGTTAAGCTGCCTCCTGTCACACCAGCATCCCATATTGGCACTGGCTCCCGACCCAGCTGTTCCTCTTCCAATTCAGGTCCCTGCTAATGTGCCTGGGAAAGCACAGGAAGATGATCTAAGTGCCTGGGCTCCTGTACCCACCTGGGAGGAGGCCTGGAAGAATCTCTGGACTCCTGACTTTTGCCTGGCCCAGCTCCAGCCATTGCAGCCATTTGGGGAGTGAACAAGCAGATAGAAGACCTCTCTCTCTCTCTCTCCTCTCTCTCTCTCTCCACCTAACTCTGTCTTTCAAATAAATAAAAAATAATAAAATCTTTCCAAACAAAAAAGGAGGGCTTTGAGCAGTACACCACAGTATTTTCTATAAAGTAGACACAAGCATAGCTTAGTCAATATCTTTGAGGACATCAATTTAGCCAGAGTGAAAAGCTAAGTAATGCAAAGTAAAGTAACCGTGGCAAAGATCTAGGGAATCTGTCAATACACCTCCCGCTGTCTATACAATAAAGTCCTAACTCTTGGTCTCATGATGCTTCAGAGTTCAGCACCAGTGTGACTCTTCAATCTTTTCTCCCCTGATTCCTTTTTATATAGCCTACAGATGAATCCAAAATAAACACACGATAAATTATCCAGTTAAGCTATTAAGGATGTCATCTCAGATTCAGTGTGTCTATTTCTTATTAAGACCTTGAGAACAATGTTCTCAACAAAGCATTTACAGCACTATTGTGATAGAAACATTTCTGCATTTAGATGACATTAAGTGTCTGAAGAAAGAATCTTGCTCCAGATTAAGCAGGGTGATATTCTGTGTTCAGTTTTGAAAAGTTCTACAGCATTACTCTCAAAACAGAGCAGGATTTTGCCACCTGAGCAATATCTGCTAATGTCTGCAGGCCATATTGAGTGTCACAAATCAGAGGAGGCGGCTAAGCAATCCAACAGCGCTCAGGCCAACACCGACCCACCCCTAATAAAGAATTGCACGACCCATAATGTCAATAGTGCCACTATTGAAAAATCCTGCACTTATTTGACCCACAAATCCAAAAAATGGCCCAAAAGAAATATGGAGATAGAAGGCTGGAGAAAACACAGTTGTAATCAATCACTAAAGGGCTGGGAGAGCAGGGTTTTGGCAGAAGCTCCCAGAGAAAGAAAGGGCAGGACTGCACCTGCCTTCATTTCTTCAGCCCCTACACTCTACCCACGTTCTTTCCCATATGTCTCAATAAGCTGTCCAGGTCCTGTAGGGAGTGGTGCACAGAGCCAGATGGCTTTGCCTCTCACTCTCTGCTGGTCCACTCCTCTCTGAACTCATGGATTCAGCACAAATCATCCCAATTATCAGGGCTATATTCAGCCTGAAGACAGGCATTTCTTGACTGAACAAAGCATATCTTTGGGATGGGTGGGGAGAGAAGAAAGGAAAAAGAATAAAGAAATAAAACAATTGAAAAACTCCCACACTTTAAGTTCTTGGCAGCAAGTCCTTTAATTTCATGTTGGGGAGGTTGGGCTTGGCCTGAAGGCGAAATGCAACAGAGCGTGCCATCAAATTAACTAGGTCAATTTTCAGCTTCTTCTTGGAAGGCTTTCTGCTTCTTGTCTCCCCTCCCTGCTGGGCGCCCAGCCTGTCCATGCCAGCCACCTTCATTTCAAATTAACTGGCTCTGTTAGCCTACATCTCGAAGTCCAAAGGCCCCTGGGATTGAACAAATTGCCCACCCACCTCGAATCAAAGAATACCGTCCGGCTCCTTCAGTTTGGGCATCTGGACTTGGAAGTAGCTATGGTGTCCCAGCACTCGACCACCTGGCAGAGAGTGAAATAATGTAGAGCACCCGCTGGAATGCTGGGCTTTGCCCACTGGCTTCATTAGAGCATGCCTTTGGGCCCTCAACACTGCTAAGTTTCACAAGGTACCTAGGGACATAGTTTCAGGCTTATGTCAGTGGTTAAAAACATGATTTACCACACTTGCAAAAAATCAAGCAATAAAACCAAAAATAAGCCCAAGATATCAAGTCTGAGGATTCTAAAAGCATAGGGGGAAAAAGGATGTCAGGAAGGATTAGTTTTGTACCAAACCTTCCTGGAATATGGGGACCAAACTTCGGGGGAGAATGTGGTATGAATAAAGACATCTACCACAGTTCTCATAGTTCATCAACTATTTGTTTATATGTCTCTTTCTACCTCTAAGTACCAACCTTCCCAAGGATGAGAGTTAACTTTACTCATCTTGCTACCCACTGGAGTCCAATGCCTCACGCCTAGTAGTAGGCACTTAATACATTGATTCCTCAACCCTCCCTAGCTCTCATTTCTCTAAGACCACCTTGGAACATTCTGTCAAAGATGTTTATCTCCCTTTGATCAACACTTTCTGAGCACATGTTCTTCACTGGCCCATCTACACACAGTGCATGTTGAAAGAGTAGATTTTCAATGTTTTCCACTATAAAAGCGTATATAAGATTAACTGGTTGATTAGCTTGATTTAATCATTCCACATTGTAAACATATATTAAAGTATCATAACACACCCTATAAATATATATAATTATTATTTGTCAACTAAAATAATGTTTTTAAAAAGAGTTCACGGGGCCAGCACAGTAATACAGCAGGTAAAGCCATCGCCTGCCATGCCGGCATCCCATATGTGTGTCGGTTCATGTCCCGGCTGCTCCTCTTCCAATGCAGCTCTCTGCTGTGGCCTGGGAAAGCAGTAGAAGATGGACCAAGTCCTTGGGCCCCTCCACTCAAATGGGAGACCCAGAAGAAGCTCTTGGCTCCTGGCTCCTGCCTTTGGATCAGCGCAGCTCCAGCCATTGCAACCCTCTGGGGAGTGAACCAGTGGATGGAAGACCTCTCACTCTCTCTCTGACTCTGCCTTTCAGTAACTCTGCCTTTCAAATAAAAGGAATCTTTAAAAAGATAGTTGGCTATTCCCTACTTGGGAACTACTTGTTTTACGATAACTATGTGTCACCTAATCAGTTATCTAATATTGCAAAACACATGGGATTTCTTTCCTAATGAATAAAAAACTGTACCTTTATTTTTTCAAAGACTCATTGATAGAGATAAAGAGAATGAGAGAGAGACCCTTACATCTACTGGTTCACTCCCCAAATGGACACAACAGCCAGGTCTGGACCAGGCCAAATCCAGGAGCCAGGAACTCCATACTGATCTCCCACATGAGTGGAGGGGACCAAGCACTTGGGCCATGATACACCTTACCAGGAGCATTAACAGGAATATGTATTGGAAATAGAACAGCCAGGACCTAAACTAACACACTGAAATTAGCTGCCAGCATGGCAAGAGTTATCGTATTATGCTAAACCACAACACTGGCCCCAGCATCTTTACTCTCAACTCTGACTTTTTTGGAGACTGTATCTCTCCTTTTTTTCTTACCCATCAATCAACATTGTAAGCTACTGAATTCAACTCTATGCCATAGTGTCCTACATACAGTTGATCCTTATATACACTTGCTGACCAAATCCTACCATCATTAAAGAGACAATCCTTTCCCATCATTATAGAAAGGAATCATTAAGTATTTCCTTGTGTTATTACATGACAAATAAACACTTGACGATTCTCAAAAGAATTCTTCCCAGGAAAGAACAAAGGAAAACAAGGAATAAGTCTTTTTGCCTCCATCAATAACAACTTCTAGAAACATGGATGTTTCTGGAATATAGTAAAATAAATTCCTAGCTGAAGGTTTCATGTGTGAATTTATTTTTTGTTTGTTTGTTTGTATTTCAACTTTCCATAATGACTTATTTCTAAAACCATTAAACCCATGAGTAAGAATGCCATCTCACTAGTCCAAGTGATCAATTTCTGTTCACAATTGATCATAATGATAGGACTAAGAACCAAAGGGATCACATAAACAAGACTAGTGTCTGAAAATACTAACCGATAGAATAAAAAAAAGGGGGGGGGGAACGATCCAACATGGGAAGCAGGATACACAGCAGACTCATAGAATGGCAGATATCCTAAACGGCACAGCACTCTGGCCTCAGATTCAGCCCTTAAGGCATGCGGATCTGGCTAAAAACCCCATGAGAGTATTTTAGGCATGGAAAGCCAAGACACTCTGGGGAAAAAAAATGAGCTAAATGAAAGATCTCTGTGAGTGAGATCCTAGTGGAAAGAACAGGTCTTCAAAGAAGGAGGTACCTTTCTCTGAAGGGAGGAGAGAACTTCCACTTTGACCATGGCCTTGTCTAAATATGATCAGAGTCAGTGAACTCAGGGGGCTTCCATAGCCTTGGCAGCTCATGACAAGAGCCTAGGGTGATTACTGAGGCCATGAACAAGAGTGTCAATTTGTTAAGTCAACAACAGGAGTCACTGTGCACTTACTCCTCATGTAGGATCTTTGGCCTTAGTGTGCTGTACATTGTGATTTAATGCTATAACAAGTACTCAAACAGTATTTTTCACTTTGTGTTTCTGTGTGGGTGCAAACTGTTGAAATCTTTACTTAATATATACTAAATTGATCTTCTGTATATAAAGAGAATCGAAAATGAATCTTGATGTGAATGGAAGGGGAGAAAGAGTGGGAGAGGGGAGGGTTGCGGGTGGGAGGGAAGTTATGGGAGTGGGAAGCCATTGTAATCCATAAGCTGTACTTCAGAAATTTATATTCATTAAATAAAAGTTTAAAAAAAGATTTTTATTTTATCTCCAACTTAATATTTATTTTTGAGATAACTTATTTTTAATTTATATTATAGCCAGAGGCCTAATGGCTCTACAAAATATAGATGTCAATAAATATAAAGTTAAAGGCAAAAAAATAGGCAAGGACTAAAAAAAAATCAAATTAAAAGAAGCTCAACTTTACGCATATAAAGTAAATATTGAAAGATACAACTCATTAAAATTATAGTAGTATATAAGAGTGCAAAATGGGGGAAAATTCATAAATTGAAGTACTGTCTTTTAAGGATGAACTCTTGATTAAATGAGGTTTTAGGATTTCTTTACTGGAAGGAAAAATTTAGTAGAGACTTAGAAAGGTATTGCAAAGGTCCAGAGGATGAGAGACTATCATGGAATCAAGATATCAAAACACTCCAGTGACTGAACCATTAAAGAAGGTAAAATAGACAAAAAGCAGCAGTGAGTAGGGAGAGAGAACAAATGCAATGTCAAAGTTATGGGGGTCAGAGCACCATGCTCCATGTCTATGGAATGCGAGCATTGATGAGGTGGTCCCCACTGTCCTGTCATTGCACAAACACACAAACACTGTGGACACTGCGTGCTGCTCCCTTAGCAATCTCGTCTCACTTGGTATGCTCTGAACATTGCCATAATGTCATGTTACAGTACAAAACACGATCATGACGTAGACAGCAAACCTTTTGGAACAATCCTAAAGTTCCAAGAACACGAGAATTTATTTGAAAATTACTTCCATAAACTCACAGTAAAAGTTTTAAAATTTAGTTTTAAAATGCTATATGACAATAGAGGGGAAAAGTCTAGAAATGATAAAAACACCATTTTTCTCTATCTAATGGCATCTTTTTAATGACTGTATGGCACCAAATAATAATGGGGAATGGAGCCAACATGCATTGGTTAGTAGGTTATCTCAGATATTCAATGTCAAAACCATAACTTTCATTGCACCTGGACTTTGTTCCAGGTCTGATCAGGAGGCAGCGATGTGCAGCCTTTATCTGGATATGTTATGGGAATGATAACACTTATTCTTTCTAATAGAAATGTTTCCTCACCTACTTTACATCTGATCAGAGTAAGACACAAAAAATAAAGAAACTTCTCAAAGTGTGTACAACTAGTCAGAGACAGCACCAGGACTTGAAGTTTAACTATTTTAATCCCAAATTCACAGCTGTAAAATTTCAAAAACATTTAAAGGATCAGCATAAATTCATTAATGCTTTACATTTAGAAGTGAGGACATTAAACACACAGAGAAATGCACACCTACATCCACCTGTCACCATCATCTCATAAAAACAGGATATTTTGACACCAAAAAACTGAATAAACTTAGCTTCAGAACTAATTTACTATGTATTAATTTTATTACACTGAAGCAAGTGACATAAATCAGATGGTTCAGTTCTGAGAACTTGTACTTGGTAACCGTTGCAAAAACGGGGTAGCCTCTTCATTTTACAATGCATGAAAGCCCTTCAGCCCAGGATTGGGCTGGATTTGTCACCAAAATCTGAAAACTGGGAGTGATAGGAATATAGCTTAGCAGTACTTTTTAGAAGTGTTGACTTCTTTTTTTTTAACTTTTATTTAATGAATATAAATTTCCAAAGTACAGAATATGGATTACAATGGTTTCCCCCCGCCATAACGTCCCTCCCACCCGCAACCCTCCCCTTTCCCACTCCCTCTTCCCTTCCATTCACATCAAGATTCATTTTCAATTCTCTTTATATACAGAAGATCAGTTTAGCATACATTAAGTAAAGATTTCAACAGTTTGCTCCCACACAGAAACATAAAGTGAAAAATACTGTTTGAGTACTTGTTATAGCATTAAATCTCAATGTACAGCACACTAAGGACAGAGATCCTACATGAGGAGTAAGTGCACAGTGACTCCTGTTGTTGACTGAACAAATTGACACTCTTGTTTATGGCATCAGTAATCACCCTAGGCTCTTGTCATGAGCTGCCAAGGCTATGGAAGCCCCCTGAGTTCACTGACTCTGATCATATTTAGACAAGGCCATGGTCAAAGTGGAAGTTCTCTCCTCCCTTCAGAGAAAGGTACCTCCTTCTTTGATGACCCGTTCTTTCCACTGGGATCTCACTCACGGAGATCTTTCATTTAGCTCATTTTTTTTTTTTTTTTGCCAGAGTGTCTTGGCTTTCCATGCTTGAAATACTCTCATGGGCTTTGCAGCTGGATCCGCATGCCTTAAGGGCTGATTCTGAGGCCAGAGTGCTGTTTAAGTGTTGACTTCTAAAAATAAAACACACCCACATCCCACATGGAGTACCTATATTCTATTCCTGTCTCAGATCCTGACTCCTGCTCCCTGCCAAAACAAACCTTGGGACACAGCTGTGATGTTTCAAATAATTAGGTTCCTGCCTTTCACATGGAAGATCCAGGTTGATTTCCTGTCTCCCAGTTTCAGCCCTGGTCCAGTCCTAGTTATTGTGGGCTTCTGTGCAATGCATCAGCAGGTGGAAACTCACTCTTTTTCTATCTATATGTCCTCTGTCTACCTTTCTCTATGTCTCTATCTATATATCTCTGTGTCTCTCTGTGTATTCCCTGCTTCGGAAATTAAAATAATATTCAGGGATTGGCACTGTGGCATAGTGGGTAAACCTGCCACCTGTAGTGCTAGCATCCCATATGAGTGCCAGCTCAAGTACCAGCTGCTCTACTTCCAATCCAGCTCCCTGCTAATGTACCTAGAAAAGCAGCAGAGATGGCCCAAGTCCTTGGTCACCTGCACCACTCGGGAGACCCAGAAGTGGCCCCTGGATCCTGGCTCCCAGCTCCTGGCTTTGGAACAGCCCAACCCTGACTGTTGCAGCCATTTGGGGGAGTGAACCAGTATATGGAAGATCTCTCTCTCTCTCTCTCTCTCTCTCTCCCCCTCCCTCTCTCTCTCTTCCTCTCTTTCTCTCTCACTGCTTCTCCCTCTCCCTCTGTAACCTTGCCTTGCCTTTCAAATAAATAAATAAATCTTTAAATAAATAAATATTTTTTAAAATGAAAGAAAATATGAAAGCTGTTAGGGTCTGCTTTGTTGACATTCAGCCACAGACATGTATCAAAATGTCTAGGAGAGGTCAGCATAGAGGTGCAGTGGGATAAACCACCACCCTAGATGCCGGCATCCCATATGAGCACCAGTTCACGTCCCAGCTGCTCCACTCTGATCCAACTTCCTGATAATGCACCTGGGAAAACAGAAGAAGATGGACCAAGTACTTGGACCCCTGATGCTGACATGGGAGATCCAGGTGGAGTTTCAGGCTCCTGACTTCAGCCTGGACCAACCATGACTGTTGCAGCCATTTAGTGAGTAAAACAGAATCAGTCTCTCTCTCTCTCTCTCTCTCTCTCTCTCTCTCTCTCTCTCTCCTTCTCTCTCTCTCTTCCTCCTTCCCTTTCTCTTTCTCTATCTCCCTTCCTCCTTCCCACCCTCTCCCTCTCTCCTTCTCTCTTTCCTTTTCTCTCTCCTTCCCTCTCTTCCTCCCTCCCTCCCTCTCTCTCTCCCCCCCTTCTCTTTAACTCTTGCAAATAAATAAATAAGTCTTAAAAAGAAAAAAAAAAAAAGGATAACTAGGAGAGAACATGGGTAAAATATAAATTTGTGTGTTTGGTGATGGAGAGGGACATAGACAACTTCAAATTCAGATGCATAAAGCGTTTTTGGCCAATTAAGAAAGCAGATCTCACTGCTTGTGGTAGTTCTCTACAAACTGTCACTCTGATTGGAGACATTCTGCATTGTAATTAAACATCCCCTGCTGCTGGGGATGCATTAGAACACTCTCACGCCTTGTGTGGAATTGAGCATTTACATTAAACAACAAATTTTGCACCAAATTTGTTCTAATTGAAGAGCCCGCAATTTTGGAGAAAATCATGCAGATAGGGAATCTGGATTCTCTACCTAATTCTTTCACCCAGTCTCTCTGTGACTTCTAGCAAATTATTAAGTGTCTTTGCCTCGTGCCTCACTAGTAAAATGAAAGGAGTAAGAACACTGCTCTCTACACCTTCCCTCAGCTCCACAAAACTGCTTGCCAATATCTGTTAATGGCTTATTCCTGAGTGACTTTTTTTATTCTTATTACTTATAGTCTGCTTTTTTCCAATTACACTAGCCTATTTCCTGAATACAATGGGAAAGTTGGGAAAACAGATACAAAATAAAGGCAAAAACAAATAACAATGTTACCACCCAGAAATAACAGTGCTAACAATATCAATACTTCTCCAAGTAAGTTTTTCACTGTTTATAAAATTTTGCATAAAAATTTTTGTCTGTTTCCTCTTAACATGATAGTAAGACTTTTCCCTGTATAGTCCAACATTTTTCAGAAATATTAAATATGATTTAAAATAAAAGATGATCAATTTATTGATTTAAAAGTAACATGTTTATTACAGAATTTAGGAAACTTAAAGGAAAATGCAATGAAAAATATGTGTACTTCTCAAAATTTAATTCCTATCAATATGTGGGAGGTAAATATTCCAGAAATATGAATTTTCCCATATTGTCTCACATCACTTTATGACTGTGACATTATGTTATAGGAAACCACTACAAATATTTATGTAACTCCTTACAATTGCTGCCTGCTTGAGTCTTTCATCCAATCTGATATTTTCAAGCACTATAATTGCTGTTTTATACTGCTAGATTCTGACATTTAGAATTTAAAACTGCTAGTTCGCTCTCAAAATTATAGCAAATACAACTGAACACTCTCTACTAGGCATTGTCCACAGTACTTTTCATGTCCTGTTTCACTTGATCCTCATGGATGTCCTGTGAGGCATTGTTTCATCCCCACTTTGCAGACGAGGAAACTAAGGCATGGAGTGTTCAGTGACTTGCCTCAAATTGCATGATCCATAAATAACAGATTCAAAATTAAAACCTATCTGACATCAATCCAGGCTCTCAATCAGGAGCACTACTAACTCCTCACTATGCCAAACAGTGGGTAATATTTACAGACTGGTTTCAATAAAATCTTGAAAATCCTCTTAGCATGCCTCAGAAGCAGTTACTATGAATGCCCATTTGGCAGAAAAGAAAACCAAAGCGTAATGAAGTAAAATACCAGTGCTAAGAAACTGAAGTTAGCAAGTGACAGAAACAGGACAAAATCTCATTTCTTGCAAAACTTAATGAAGTTTGATATACTTTGTTTTATTTGTTTAACTCATGCATTTGGTTTATTTTTTTCTGCTACACTATATACTGTACTATATGCTCTCTGTCTTATTTCTAACTCTGCTAAAGATTAACACAATGGTCTCACCTTCTTCAACTTCTCATAATTAATAGTAATAGAGCATCTTTTTACTTTCCTCATTTGGTATACAGGATACTCTTTAAGCCCTAAAGTACTTTTCAATATTTATTTTTATACTCTAGTAGTAAATTATAACCTGGAATACTGCTGTTAAATACTATATACATTTGTGAGAAAATATATTACTTATATAAAAAAGTGTAAAGCACTGGCTTTGTTAAACTTATTTTTTTTAATTTTTTAATTTAAGGTAAATAACTCTCCTATAACTCATATACACAGATTCCCACTCTACCCTCCCTCCTGTCCATGCTTTCACCCTCCTTTCTCCTACCTCTCTTATTCCCCCTCAATTTTTATAATGATCTACTCTCAGTTTATTTATACTCATAAGATGAAAAATATACTAAGTAAAGAGTTCAACAAATAGTAAGAAGGAAAAACCTCTGTTACTCAACAGTAGAGAAAAGAGCTGTAAGCAATCATAAAATCTCAAAATGTCCATTTCATTCCTATTCATTACATTTTTGGTACTCTATTAGTTACCACAGATCAGGGAAAACACATGTATTTTGTCTTTTGGGTTCTGGCTAACTTTACTAAGTATAACCGTTTCCAGTTACATCCATTTTATTGTAAAAGACAAGAATGCATTGTTTTTTATGGCTGAGTGGTATTCCATACTATACATATACCACAATTTCTTTATCTGGTAATCAGTTGATGCACATCTGGGTTGATTCCATATCTTATCTATTGGGAATTGAACTTCAATAAACATAGAGGTACAGATATATGCTGATTTCATTTTCTTTGGGTAAATTCCGAGGAGTGGAATGGCTGGGTCACATGGTAGATCTAATTTAAGATTTCTGGGGCTGGCATTACGGCGTAGCTGGTAAAGCCATCACCTGTGATATCAGCATCCCATATGGGCACCAGTTTGATCCCTCACTGCTCCACTTCCAATCCAGCTCCCTGATAATGAGCCTGGGATAGCAGCAGGAGATGGCATAAATTATTGGGGCCCTACACTCTGCAGGAGAATAGAAAGAACCTCCTTTCTCCTGCCTTCGGATTGGCCAGCCACAGCCATTGTGGCCATGTGGAAAGTGAACCAACAGATGGAAGATCCTCTCTCTCGCTCTCACTCTCCCCCTCCACCCCTTCTCTCTCCCTTTCAAATAAAAAAAAAATTTAAATATTACTGAGGTATCTCCATACCGTATTTCACAATGGATGTACTAGTTTATGTTCCCACCAACAATGAATTAGGGTATCTTTTTCCCCACACCCGCATCAGCATTTATTGTTTGTTGATTTCTTTATAGAAGCGATTCTAACTGGGTGAGGTTAAACCTCATTGTGGTATTCACTTGCATTTCCCCAGTGGCTAGAGAGCCTGAGCATTTTTTCATGTCTCTGTTGGCAATTTCAGTTTCCTCTCTTGAAAAATGCTATTCAAGTCCTTTGCCCATTTCTTGGATTATTTTATTGTTGTTGAGTTGCTTATTCTCTTTATAGATTCTCGACATTAACCCTTCATCAGTTTTATAGTTTGCAAATATTTTCTCCCATTCTGTCAGCTGCCTCTTCATTTTTCTGTGTTTCCTTTGCAGTAGAGAAGCTTCTCAGGTTGATGTAATCCCATTTGTCTATTTTGTTTTTGATTGCCTGTGCTTCTGAAGTCTTTTCCAAGAAATCTTTTCCTATGCCAATGTCTTACAGAGTTTTCTACTGTTCTCCTCTAGTAATTTGATGGTATCAGGACATAGATTGAGATCTTTGATCCAATTGGACTTGATTTTCATATAAGGTGTAAGGTATGGGTCTTGTTTCATACTTCTGCATGCAAAGATCGAACTTTCCTAGTATCGCTATTGAGGAGACTGTACTTTATCAAGGGATTCATTTTAGCTATTTTGTCAAAAATTAGTTGTTTGCAAATGTGTGAATTGGTGGATTGATTTCAGGGATTCTACTCTGTTCCATTGGTCTACATGCCTTTTTTGTGCCAGTACCAGGGTGTTTTGATTATAATTATCCTGAGGTATATCTTGAAATCTGGTATTGGGATGCACCCAGGTTTGTTTTTGTTGTTTAAGGTTAGCTATTCAGAGTCTATTTCTATTTTGTTTCCATATGAACTCTAATTTTGTTTCTTCTGGATCTGAAAGAATATCATTGGTAGTTTGATTGGGACTGCATTGAATATGTAAATTGCTTTGAGTAGTATGGACATTTTGATATTAGTTCTTCTAATCCACAAACATGGACGATTTTTCTATTTGTTTGTCTGCTTCTATTTCTTTCTTTAATGTTTTGTAATTTCCATTGTAGAGAACTTTGACCTCCTTGGTTTAATTTATTCTAAGGCATTTAATTTTTCTGTAGCTATTGTGAATGGATTGACCATAAATGTTCTTTCTCGGCCATGGCATTCTCTGTGTATACAAAAGCTATTGATTTTTGTATATTAATTTTATATCCTGCCAGTGTTCCAAATTCTCCCATGAGTTGCAATTATCTCTTAGTGGAGTCTTTTGGTTCCCCTAGATATAGAATCATGCCATCTGCAAGTAGGGATAGTTTGACTTCCTCCTTTTTAATTTGTATCTCTTTGTTTTCTTTTTCTTGCCTAATCACTCTGGCTAAAACTTCCAGGACTATATATACTAGCAATGGTAAGAGTGTGCCTCCTTGTCTGATCTGAATCTTAGTGTTAAGTAATGCTTCAAACTTTTCTCCATTCAATAAGATGCTTGCTATTGGTTTGTCCTATTTGTAGAATACACATTCTTTTCATCAGTGCATGGCAATTTCCTAGCATATACCATATGATAGGCAATAAAACAATACTCAAAAATGCAAAATAGTTGAAATCATACTAGTCATCTTTTCTGACCACACTGGAATGAAGCTGGAAGTGAACAACTCAACAATCTCTAGAAAATATGCAAACACGTGGAGACTGAATAACTTGCTCCTGAATGAACAGTGGTCAAAGAAGAAATGAAAATGGAAATTAAAAAATTTCTGGAAATGCCTGAAGATGACAATATAACATATTGAAACATATGGGGTGTTGCAAAAGCAGTGTTAAGAGGAAAGTTTATAGCAATTGGTGCCTACATCAAGAAATTGAAAAGACATCAAAAAATGAGCTAGCAATGATTCTTAAGGATGTAGAAAAATGACAACAAACCAAAGCTAAAATTGCTAGGAGGAAAGAAATAATTAAAATTAGAGAAGAAATAAACATTGAAACAAAAACAGTATTAAAAATCGATGCAATGAAGACCTGTTTTATGGAAAAATAAACAAAATTGATACACCGTTGGCCCAAAAACAGAGGGAGAAGACCTGAATTAATAAAATCAGAGATGAAAAAGGAGATGTAACAACAAATATAACAGAAATGAGAAGAATCATTACAAATTACTACAAATAGTGATATGCCAACAAATTGGAAAATCTAGGGGAAAGGCATAAGTTCCTGGACACATACAACCTACCAAAATTGGGCCATAAAGACACAGAAAACCTAAACAGACCAACAACCAAGATGGAGATTGAATCACTAAGAGAGAGCCTCTGAACTAAGAAAAGCCCAGAACAAGATGGCTTCAATGCTGAATTCTCACAGACTTCTAAAGAAGAACAATTTACAATTATTCTCAAGCTATTCAAGATAACTGAAAAGTGGGAACCTTCCCAAATTTCTCTGAGGCCAACATCACCTTAATTGTTAAACCAGAAAACATAAAACAAAGAAATCAGAACTACAGATCAATATCCCTGATGAACATAGATGCAAAAATCTTCAACAAGCTACCAGGTAATTGAATTCAACAACACATCAGAAAGATGTACCCAGACCACGTGGGATTTATTCCTGGTATGCAGGAATAAATAAACATAGGCAAATCAATAAATATGATACATCACATTAACAAATTCAAGAATAAAAACTGTATGATTATCTCAATTGAAGCAGAGAATGTACCTGATAAAATACAACATACTTTTATGATAAAGTTAATTTTTAAGATTTAGTTATTATTGATTTCAAAGGCACAATTGCAGAGAGAAAGAGAGAGACAGACAGAGAAAGATAGGGAAAGAGATCTTTCATCCGCTGGTTCACTCCCTCAAATGGCCACAACAACAGGCATCCCCCATGGGTGAAGGGGCCCAATTCCTTGGGCCATCTTCTGCTGCTTTCCCAAGTGCATTATCCAGAAGCTGTTGTCCATATGGGATGCCTGCACTAAAGGTGGTAGCTTTACTTGCTATGCCACAGCCCAGTCCCTGTTAAACCTAATTTGTACATCACAGATGTTTTTGCATCACGTTTTTACTTTACCTATCTTTTCTAAAAACTAACACTAGTTCAAGGATTCACTTATGTAACATTTACAGTTATTGTTTAGATATGCCTTGTTAAACTAATCCAGGCACACAACAGTCCTCTTCCATATAGCATCACCTTACTTTGCTTAAATTTGATCTTTGTAGCAGTCACGTTGCAACTCCAATTCTGAGGCCATCTCATTTTTGTATTTTCTTGCATTTCTTTCCTCCCTGGCTCGATGCTTATATAAGATTGTTTTCCTTTGTTGTTTAGTTACATAATTTTTGTCTGGGTAAGTTTGAATGAAGATCTCTTTTCAATTATTCTTCAAGATCATAACAGAATCTTTCAATATGCCTGATCCTTTGTAGCTCATCTATAACATCTATGTTTATTTCTTTTGTTCCAATATTTCTCTCTTGAATACAATTCTCCATTTGTTGAATATTTATGTTGTGATTTCTATTTGTATATTTTCATTCCCGTCATTTTGATCAATTTATCTTTTATTTCTACAGGATGCCTGGGAGAGTATGTCTTCATTGATTTGATTTTTTATACTGCTAAATCATTTTTTGTATCCAATGTAGTTTTTAATTCTACTATTTAATTTTTAATGTACTTGAAATCCTTTTAAATATTATTCATCTCCCATTTTATTTCACCCTCTCATCTCTTCATTGGAGCCTTTACACCTTGATATTTTGGCGGCAATTCCTTTTTATTATACAGTCCATTTCTCCCTGCACACTGTTGAGAATATCTGTTTCTTCATGGTACTCTAAATCTCACAGTAAGACACTTTTTGGAGAGAGGCAGTCTCCTTCAAATACTTTATTAGTCTGTTTTCTTCCCTTATTCTATAACACTCTCCCATGGGCTCCGCTGGTTGTGGGTGTGATCCCCCTCCAGCTTCAGGGCTGCGAAGGAATACTGCTCATTGTGGGAGCATCTCTCTGTCCACTGAAGCAGTGGCCAAATTCCAATCCAACTGCAAGTGATCAGTTTCCAGTCCAGTCATGCATCTCCTGACACAACTCATCAGGAGCATCACGCCCTCTCCCTACTGAGGTAATATTCCCTTTTGCACTGCCTTCCTCGTTCTCCTGCCCTCTGAGTCAGTGAAGATAAATTCCCTTTCACAGAATGCACTGCCAGCTCCTTCTCCTGCAGCTATCTTCAGCACTTCCATGGTAGATACCTTACTTCCCAGGACACCATTCGCCACTACCAAACACCCTGAATTTCCTTCCCTTCAGATACTGAGAATGGCTGTCCCCGAACTTTCAAAGACAGTTGTCAAACAAAAGGAGCAAGGGAAAGTGTAATTTGACTTCCTCAAAAATGAGCACCAAGATAGAGCGATGGTTCTGAAGATGTCAGTGTATCTCAACCACCTGCCACTGATTCTGAGCCCCATCCCAAGGTTTCTAATTCATTATTAACAAGTTCCCAAGCAATGCTAAGGCTGTCAGGGACCATACATTGAGACCTTTTCAGCAAAGGGACATAAGTCCTTGAAAGCACAGGGAAGAGGAGGAACAGTGCTTTGGAGGTGGGTGTTTGACATTGCAGTTAAGGTGCCATTTGGCATGCCTACATCCCGTTTCAGAGTGCCTGGGTCTGAGTACCTGCTCCGCTCCTGATTCCAGCTTCCTGTTAACATGTAGGAGACCACAGGTGATGGCTCAAGTACTTGGGCCCCTACAACCTGTAGAAGGAATCCAAATTCAGTCTGGAGCTTCTGATTTTGGCTTGCCCAAGCTCTGGCTGTTGCAGGCATTTGGGAGTGAATTAGCACATGAGAGAACTATTGCTCTCTCTCTTTCTCTCTCTCTCACTCTTGCTTTCGCTCTCTCTCTCTCTTTTCCCCCTCTCTCCATCCACAAAATAAAATAAAATATAAATGAGCCTTTTTTCCTAGGTTGCTTTATATCATGAAGGTAAATTTGAACAAATTTTCTGTGGGTGGAAAAGATTAAAAATTGTACATCTGCTTATCTGATGTTGGCATTAGGAGTGGTCACTATTGATATTTTTGAGAAAAATGATGTTTAAGGACTGCTAGCTAAATACAATTTTATTTATTTTTTTGAAAGGCCGAGTCAGAGAGAGGGGGGAGGTGGAGAGAGAGATATCTTCCATCTACCGATTCACTCCTCAAATAGCCACAACAGCCAGGGCTGGGCCAGGCTGAAGCCAGGAGTCTAGAACTCTATCAGGGTCTCCCACGTGAATGGCAGGGGATCAAGTCCTGGGGACATCTTTTGCTGCTTTGTAAGGTGCATTAGAAGGGAATTCGATTAGCAATGGTGCTGCCAGGATTCAAACTGATGCCCATTTGGGATGTTGGTATCACAGGCCACAGCTTAACCTGCTGTACCACACCAGCCCCCTAGATACCATTTTAAATGAGAATTCACAAACACGATTTTTAAAGTAACATACTATTCTTTAAGCTTGATGTTCCATAATTGCTTCCTTGTTCTCCTAACACTCCTGATATTCTTAGGCTGTCAACTATTTTTCGGTATTAGTAGGTAGAGCCACACTGACCACCTGTACACATGAAGTCATTTCTGCATTTTTAGATTATCTCCCTAGATATATTATGAAAAGAATAATTACATGACCCCTTTTGTGTTTCCTTTAAATGTAGCACAGAAATCAACATGAGATATTCTCATGGGGAAAAAGCTATTTTGTTAATACAAGGAAAGGAGTAGCCTTCCCTACCTAATCTGGCTTACCACAAAAAGCCTTATTTTCAAAGAGTAGGAGATTTTCCTTTTTAGTCTTTCATGTTCCATGGGCATTAGATTTGGTCAAGAAACAGGGGGGAAAAACAGCATTTTTTCCTTATTTGTTGTTGTCTTTTTAGTAAGATTACTAATGAAAACAAGAAAGAGAAGCTCCCAAACAAACTGAAATTTTTGTGCTAAAGATTGTTTAGTAATCGAGTGCCCGGATCTCAGAACCAGTCCTGCCCATTCCTTCCCCTTGGCTCTCTCTGCTGCCACCATCTGGAAAGGGGGGCCCATCTTTCTGTTCCCACACTATCCACAATTGCGGATGTCGCTCCCCGTCTTCGTGGAGGAACGACACAGGACCCTGCGTTGTTCTTTCGTCTGCTCGGCCCTCCCCGGGTTTGCTGCTGGTTCTTCCCGGGTTGGCTACCGACCCTTCCACCTCCGTGGAAGGGCGGTTCCCCCTGGCCACTTTCCCCACTTCCGCAGGAGAGTGGCACACCGCCGGCCGGCTCTCTCGGGGGGCTGCACAGGTGTTCCCTCAGATGTTCCCCTTAGATGTTCCTGGTGCATGTTGTCTCTCTCCTCCTTTATAGTCCTCTTCCACCAATCCCAACTCGGCTGCCCACACGCAGAGTACGCTGCTCTCCTCCAATCAGGAGCAGGATCAGCTCCTGGAGGTCATCACTCAAGTTGGCAAGAGGCAGCTACGTAGAAGCTGTTTTCTCCTCTCCCAGCGCCATATTGTGGGAGAGCAGATGCATAGAATAAGTCTTAATTCCAGTAACTCAGTCCAGTCCGGGTTGCTCCCCACAGCGGACACAGTCTACCTCTTCTTTCCCCAATCCAGAATGTCCTCTCCCTTCTCTGAACTCAGTACTTTCTCTAATTCTGTTCTCTGTGTAGGTACGTATTTCTTGTGTCTTCTCTCCCCTCAAAGGTTGCATGCTCCTGAATGGACGAACAAAAAATTATTCATCTTGCTGGTTTAATGCAACAGGAGAGTGCTCATTCCAAAGCCTACCACAACAAACATGTTTTTTTTTCAAACATGGAAGTTACAGCTTATTAAAAAGGGCCCAGGGGCCAGCGCTGTGGCGCAGCACGTTAAAGCCCTGGCCTGAAGCACCAGCATCCCATAAGGGTGCTGGTTCAAGACCCAGCTGCTCCATTTCCAATCCAGCTCTCTTCAATGGCCTGGGAAAGCAGTGGAAGATAGCCCCCAAGTGCTTGGGCCATAGATATTTTCATATCAATTTAGTTATCTAAAAATATAGAGTTTGTAGATATCTCAAAATATCATTTATATATGCTCATAGCTTTGAATTATGCTTGTGTGGAAGATCTTGTTATTTGTCAGTAAAGCATGTATCTTACTATATCACAAATTAATTTTTAATGTATTCATAATTACATTTTAATAAAATAGATTGTTTCCTTTGCAAAAAAGATGAAAAGGAGTAGCACCTCATTATTATTTATTATTTTAGATTATCTTAGATTTTTCTTGTCAAAGATTATGGTTCCTGCTCCCCTATAACACCAATTCTTTCCTATATACACTGAAACTACAGCAGAAGGGTCTTTGGCAATGAGATTCTAGTAAAAGAAAAGGCCAGGACCTCTTTCCTCATAATAATATACAGAAGCTAGGTTTGCAGTAAACCAATTTTTTAGAAGTGTGAAAAGTATTTGTTATGTTCTATCTTTTTTCAAAATTTTATTTAATAAATATAAATTTCCAAAGTACAGCTTTTGGATTACATTGGATTTCCGCCCCCCCCCAATAACTTCCCTACCACCTGCAATCCTCCCATCTCCCACTCCCTCTCCCATCCCATTCAAATCAAGATTCATTTTCAATTTAGCATATATTAAGTAAAGATTTCAACAGTTCACACCCACACAGTACTAGTTAAGTATTAGTTATAGCATTAATTCACAAAGTACAGCACCTTAAGGACAGAGATCCTACATGGGGAGTAAGTGCACAGTGACTCCTGTTGTTGATTTAACAACTGACACTCTTGTTTATGGCGTCAGTAATCTCCCTAGGCTCTTGTCATGAGTTGCCAAGGCTATGGAAGCCTTTTGAGTTCACTGACTCCGATTTTAGTTAGACAAGGTCATAGTGGAAGTTCTCTCCTCCCTTCAGAGAAAGGTACCTCCTTTTTTGATGACCTGTTCTTTCCACTGGGATCTCACTCACAAAGATCTTTCATTTAGCTCATTTTTTTTCAGAGTCTTGGCTTTCCATGCCTAAAATACTCTCATAGGCTTTTTATCCAGATCCAAATGCCTTAAGTGCTGATTCTGAGGCCAGAGTGCTGTTTAGGACATCTGCCATTCTATGAGTCTGCTGTGTATCCCGCTTCCCATGTTAGATCATTCTCTCCTTTTTAATTCTATCAGTTAGTTTTAGCAGACACTAGTCTTGTTTATGTGATCCCTTTGACTCTTAATTCTATCATTATGATTAATTGTGAACTGAAACTGATCACTTTGACTAGTAAGATGGCATTGGTACATGCCACCTTGATGGGATTGAATTGGAATCCCCTGGCATGTTTCTAACTCTACTGTTTGGGGCAAGTCCAATTGAGCATGTGCTGAACTTTACATCTCCTCCCTCTCTTATTCCCACTCTTATATCTAACAGGGACCACTCTTCATTTAAATTTCAACACCTAAGAATAATTGTGTGTTAATTAAAGAGTTATATTCTATCTTAAAAATCAATCTTGTTAAATGCCACCAACCTTCAACCCATCCCCAGTATCCAACACCCTGTGATCCTTCTAGCAATAGAACTGCATTTGGAATAATAATCAAAAATTTTCATAAAAGTCAAGATATAAGAAAAATTCAGTCCTGGAACAGAAAATGCAAAGAGTAGATGAGGGGAAGGAAGCAGGGATTTTAAAAGACCAAGGGCGGGCCAACGCCATGGCTCAATAGGCTAATCCTTCGCCTAGTGGCGCCAGCACACCGGGTTCTAGTCCTGGTCGGGGCACTGGATTCCGTCCCAGTTGCCCCTCTTCCAGGCCAGCTCTCTGCTGTGGCCCAGGAGTGCAGTGGAGGATGGCCCAAGTGCTTGGACCCTGCACCCCATGGGAGACCAGGAGAAGCATCTGACTCTTGCCTTCTGATCAGCGCGGTGCGCCGGCTGCAGCGCGCTGGCCATGATGGCCATTGGAGGGTGAACCAACGGCAAAGGAAGACCTTTCTCTCTGTCTCTCTCTCACTGTCCACGCTGCCTGAAAAAAAAAAAAAAAAAAAAAGACCAAGGGTGTGGGGAGCAATCCGGACTGGACTGAGTTACTGGAATTAAGACTTATTCTATGCATCTGCTCTCCCACAATATGGCGCTGGGAGAGAAGTAAACAGCTTCCGCACAGCTGCCTCCAGTTCAACCAATAAACTGTAGGACTTGCTCCTGATTGGAGAGCAGCGTACTCGGCGTGTGGGCAGCCGAGTTGGGATTGGCGGAGGAGGACTATAAAGGAGGAGAGAGACGGCATGTACCAGGAACATCTATGGGGAACATCTAGCTGAAGGAACACCTGTGCAGCCCCCGAGAAAAGTCGGCCGGCGGTGTGCCGCACCCCCGCGGAAGTGGGGAAAGTGGCAGGGGGAACCGCCCTTCCACGGAGGTGGAAGGGACAGTAGCCAACCCGGGAAGAACCAGCAGTAAACCCGGGGAGGGCCGAGCAGACGAAAGAACAGCGCAGGGTTCAGTGTTGCTCCTCCACGAAGAGGGGGAGCGACATAATGGTGCCGTGACTCGGATATGAAGCCTAGGCAGGGTTTAGTGTCGTTCCTCCACGAAGAGGGGGAACGACATAATGGTGCCGTGACTCGGATAGGAAACCTGACTCGGATAGGAAACCTAGCTCGGATAGGAAACCTAGGACGGATAGGAAACTTAGGAGGGAAGAAGCGGGAAGAAATGGGCTAATATCGGAGAGAGAGACTAGCAAACAGCCTAGGGAAAAGCCGGACGAAAAAGGAGCCGGAAGAAGCTATTGAAAGCCTAGGCATAGATTCGGATACGGACTACGGGGGGAAGCTGGGAGAAATCTCTAAGGTCGAAAGCGAAAGTGAAAGCTAGAACAAACAGACTCGGATGCGGACTGTGGGGAGAGGCCAGGTGAAATGAGGGAGGAGTATTGTTGGAAGAAAGCTTGGGGAAACATACCGGGTAGAGAAAAATGTTAGGGAAATTGAAGCCGTGGGGGGCAGGCCAAGGCGGAAACGAAAGCCACTTTGGGATTCTCAAGTTAGCCCGGGAATGGGGGGCGAAAAGTTGAAACCAGAAGCTGAAACGTAAGCCAGATTGGGATCCGTCTGATTAGCCCGGGGAGCAAAGGACGGGAAGCCAAATCGTGGGGCGGAGACGTATGCTGGGGTGAATTCGCCAGGCTAGCCCGGGGAACTTAGATTGAATGCTAGTGGCGGACACGTAAGCTATGCTGTGTTACTCGCGGAAGCCGCCGCGTGCAGAGAGAGCACGGGGCGTGAATAGATAGGGAACGGGGCTGGCGCGAGGCCGTGGTGCAGACGCGAAGGGCGTGGAGACCGCGGAGCGCGCGAAACCAAGCCGCGCAAAGCCGGGAAGCTGCGCAGATGAAAGAGGCGCGGGCTGAAGCGGCTCAGAGCCGGCGAGGCGCCGAGAAGCAGCCTCGGGGCGAGGCGCCGGAAGGCCGCAGGGATAAGAGAAACAGAAGTTTGGAAGTGGAGTGAGAGAAATGGGAATGTTGGCAGACAGAAGTAAAATGGGAGAAATAGGAATGCCCGGAGATAGAGAAATAGAGAAATAGAAAGGCCTCCCTACAATACAACAATTAGAAGGCTTGGATTCGGTCTGCCCGATTAGTGAGGCGATGAGCACCTGGGCGGCTAGCAGCTTATGCGCCGCAGGTCACCGAAGACAGGCACGAATTAACATCAGTAAGGCCTCCCCACAAAAAGGCAATGAGAAGGCTTGGATTCGGTTTGCCTGATAGGGCTTGTAAGCCCCTGCAGGCTCGACCAGAGCATGCGCTGCAGGGCACCGAACACAGGCACGCATCAGCGCCTAAAAACCTCCTCACAACATGGCAAAGAGAGGACCCGGATTCGGTTTGCCAGATAGGACTTGTAAGAGCCTGTGGCAACTCTAGCAAGTAGAGCAGAGTGTGTGCCGCGGGACACCGAAGACAGGCGCGTATCAACGCCAAAAAATAAAAAGAAAGGGGGATCTGTGGGGAGCAATCCGGACTGGACTGAGTTACTGGAATTAAGACTTATTCTATGCATCTGCTCTCCCACAATATGGCGCTGGGAGAGAAGTAAACAGCTTCCGCACAGCTGCCTCCAGTTCAACCAATAAACTGTAGGACTTGCTCCTGATTGGAGAGCAGCGTACTCGGCGTGTGGGCAGCCGAGTTGGGATTGGCGGAGGAGGACTATAAAGGAGGAGAGAGACGGCATGTACCAGGAACATCTATGGGGAACATCTAGCTGAAGGAACACCTGTGCAGCCCCCGAGAAAAGTCGGCCGGTGGTGTGCCGCACCCCTGCGGAAGTGGGGAAAGTGGCAGGGGGAACCGCCCTTCCACGGAGGTGGAAGGGACAGTAGCCAACCCGGGAAGAACCAGCAGTAAACCCGGGGAGGGCCGAGCAGACAAAAGAACAGCGCAGGGTTCAGTGTTGCTCCTCCACGAAGAGGGGGAGCGACACAAGGGCTATTGGAGTGCTCGGGTTCAGTTCCTGATTTCACTTCCCATTCCAGCTTCTTACTAATGTGCACTCTGGGAAGCAGCAGGAGATGGCTCAAGAACTTGGGAGCCTGCCACCTTTGCAGGAGGCTAGGATGGAGGTTCTGTCCCTTGGCTTCCCTGGCCTAGCTCAAGGTGTGGTGGGTATTTGGAGTGTGATCCAATCAATGGAAGTTAAATATCTCTCTCTCTCTCTCTCTCTACTTTCAAATATTTTTAAAATTAAATTTAAAGACATAGAATAAAATACCAAGCAAAGGGTGAGAGGAAAAGTGAAAAATCTAGAGAGGACCAGAAGCAACAAGATCCTTAGTTGACTTTGGAAAGGTGGATGCTTGGGGGCTACCCCAAGAGCAGGAAACTCCAGTGTCACATCTGGTCTTCAGAGGAGCCAGAGGATGGTGTCAATGGGCTACAGACCCAGTTCCTGCATTCTTCTTTCTTCCAACACTGACTACTTCCATTGCTAGTGTAGACTGTGGTTCTCAACACTGGCTGACATTAGATTCATCTGGGGAGCTTTAAAAAAGAAAAGAAATAAAGAAACCAACACCCAGGATCACATGTTGGGCACCAGTACTGTTTAGAAATTCTTAGCTGACTGTAATGTGAAATAGTGACTTAGAACCAATGATGAGAAGGTTCAGAAAGACCATTCAGTTCCAAAATGAGGAACTGCTTGTTTTTCTGTGTAAATGCCTATAAAGAGAATGAGATGTGGGAATGTGGGAAATGAACTCTACCACTGTATTCCATAACAAGGTGTGACAGGTTGGGTTGGGAAGTGAACTTGAAAATTGCTCCACAGGCCATCCCTCAGGACACTAGATGGTCAGTTCAATTATATAAATCAGGATACCTCCTGCTTACACTCTAAGGCTACCAGCTCAGAACTGCCTGCTGTTAACACTGCTGAAGAGCTAGGGAGCGCGGCTTATGGAAGAGTTCTGAGTACAGCATTGTGTCTCTTGTTCTACAACATTCTAGAGTGTGCATATAATAGTGTGTAAACACAGCAGAAGAAATGCAAACATTAACTTACAAGCCAAATCCCTTTTGTTTTCATCCTTTCAGCACTTCTATTTGCAAGTCTACAACAATGGCAAAGCTTCTGATGATGGCTTTGAAATTAGATGCTGTATAGAAAAGTATTTTCCACTGCAAAATGTAAATAACTGAGGTTGTAGAATCCAAGAAGGATGCTCTAAAATACATAAAATGTACCAAAATTTTTTAAAGTGCACTAAAACTATCAAAGGACATGCATGTAAGGTATATAAATAATTTTTAAATCAATAATAAAAAGGAGATAATCCCAGAAAAAAAAAAAGTTCAGTTTTTTTTTATTTAAGCCCACAGGATTCCTTTTATATATTCCTAAGAAACATTTTAGTTAATTAATACAAATTTCATAAGTACAACTTTAGGAATATTGGTTCTTTCCACTATTCCCACCCTCCTGTTATAGGCAGGAACACAGGATAAAATTGATTAGGTTTGTGAGCTGGAAAACCATGCCTTCACCACACCCCTCTGTGACCTCATGCCCCTACCTGTGTGCCCACCTGCCAATCAGACTAGTTAACCACTCCCCTTTGGAAGTGGATTAAAGCCCTTTCCTGCCCTTTGCCCTTTGCCCTTCTTCTTCCTCACTGCCCTGAATCGCCTTGCTGCCCTGCACTTTCAGGGCATGTGGCCTTCGAGTGACCTGCTCCAGACCTCCTGGCCTGCACACTCCTCCACATGGCTGGCTCCCGGTGCTCGGTGTGAATCCAGATTTCCCTTTCTTATTTAGACAGAGCCCTCACTCTCCTGTGCATTTCTCTCACTAAATAAAAAGCTTAAAAACTTATCATGATGCCTGGTTTATTTGTGCCAGTATTCAGAATTCATCTCTGAATATGAGACAAGAACACACAAGGCTTGTTAATTTTGCATTATTAATAAGCAAACCAGTAACCCTCCCATTCCTACCCTACCTCCTCCTCCCTCTCCCATCCAATTTTTCATTGACATTCATTTTTAGTTAACTTTATACACAGAAGAACAACTCTATAATAAGTAAAGATTTCAACAATTTACACACACACACACACAAAGTACTGTTTGAGAACAAGTTTTAGAGTTAATTCTCATAGTATAACTCATTAAGGACAGAGTGGGTTGTAAGTGCACAGTGTAAGTGCCCTGTTGTTGATTTAACAATTAACACTCTTATGTATGATGTCAGTGATCATCTGAGGTTCTTGACACGAGCTGCCAAGACTATGGAAGCCTTTTGTATCCACAAACTCGACAAGGCTATAATCAAAGTGGAAATTCTCTCCTCCCTTCAGAGAAAAGTACATCCTTCTTTGATGAACTTCTTTCCAATGGGGTTTCACTCACAGAGATCCTTCATGTAGGACCATTTTTGTTTTTTGTTTTTTGTTTTTTGGGTTTTTGTTTGTTTGTTTGTTTGTTGTTTTACTTTGCCACAATGTCTTGGCTTTCCATGCCTGAAATGTTCTCATGGGCTTTTCAGCCAGACCAGAATGACTTAATCACGGATTCTGAGGTCAGAGTGCTGTTAAGGGTATTTGTCATTCTATGAGTCTGCTGTGTGCACTGCTGGTGGAACATTCTCTCCTTTTAATTCTATATATCATTATTAGCAGACACTTGATATTAATTATGTGATCCATTTGACACTTAATTCTATCTGTATGATCAAATAAACACAATATGATCACTTTAACATGTAAGATGGTATTATTACCAACCAGCTTAATGCGATTTGGAGTCCACATCAAGTTTTTAGCTTTACCCTTGGAGGTAAGTCCGTAGGAATGTATGCAGAATCATACAGCTGCTCCCTTTTTTATTATGACACTTATTTTACTGGGATCTAGTTTCAGTTACTTTATAACCTATGATTAATTCTACATTAAGTAAAAGGCTCAACCAATGATATTAAGTTGGAAAAAAATTAAAGTAATAAAAAACAATAAAATAAACAACTGTTCATTGGCCATCAAGACAAGGGCTGTTCAAGCCATTGCTTCTCATAGTGTCAATTTCACTTCCAAAGCTTTCATTTCAGGTGCTCTATTAGTTCTCCCGGGTCAGGGAGAACATATGGTATTTGTCCCTTTGGGACTGGCTTATTTCACTAAGTATGATGTTTTCCAAATTCATCTGTTTTGTTGCAAATGATCAGATTTCATTTTTAACTGCTGTGTAGTATTCCATAGAGTACATATTCCATAATTTTTTTATCCAGTCTTAGGTTGATGGACAATTAAGTTGATTCCATTTCTTAGCTACTGTGAATTTAGTTGTAAAAAAAATGGGGGATGCAGATAACTCTTATTTGCTGACTACATTTCCTTTGGGTAAATTCCCAAAAGTGAATTCTTCCAATCCATGAACATGGAAGTGTTTCCATTTTTTTTCTGCCTTCTTCTATTTCTTTCTTTAATGCTTTGTATTTCTCATTGTAGAGATTTTAGATGTCCTTTGTTAAATTTATTCCGAGATATTTTATATTTTTGTGTCTATTGTGAATAGGATTGATCTTAGAAGTTCTGTCTCAACATGGCATTGTTTGTGTATACAAAGGCTGCTGTTTTTTGTGTGTTGTTTTTTTATCCTGATATTTTACCATTCTCTTCTATGCATTCCAATAATCTCTTTGTGGAGTTTTGGATCTCCTATACATAGAATCATTTCATCTGCAAATAAGGATAATTTTACTTCCTCTTTCCTGAGTGAATCCCTTTGATTTCTTTTTCTTGCCTGATAGCTCAGGACTATATCAAATAGCAATGGTGAAGTGGCCATCCTTGTCTGATTCCAGATCTCAGTGAGAATGCTTCCAAATTTTCCCCATTCAACAGGACATTGGCCATGGGTTTGTCATAATGGCCTTGATTCTGTTGAAGAATATTCCTTCTATACTCAATTTGCTTAGAGTTTTCATCATGAAATGGTGTTGCATTTTGTCAAATGCTTTCTCTGCATCTGTTGAGAAATAATCATACGGTTTTTGTTCTACAGTTTAATATGCTGTGTCACAATGATTGACTTGTGAATGTTGAACCATCCCTGCATACCATGGATAAATCCCACTTGCTCCAGGTAAATGAGCTTTCTGATGTGCTGTTGGATTTGATTGGCCAGACTTTTGTTGAGGATTTTTGTTTGCTGCATTTTTTATCTATTGAATTTTTCATTTCTAGTATTTCATTCTGACTTCTCTTTAATATCACAATTTCTTGGGAGCATTTTCATTTAGATTGTGAATCTCCTCCCTAAGATTGGCAACTCATAACAAAAGCCTTGGGTGTTTACTAATGCCATAAACAAGAGTGTCAATTTGTTAAGTCAACAACAGGAGTCACTGTGCACTTACTCCTCATGTAGGATCTCTGTCCTTAATGTGTTGTACTATGTGAATTAATGCTATAACTAGTGGTCAAACAGTATTTTACACTTTGTGTTTCTGTGTGGGTGCAAACTGTTGAAAACTTTACTTAATATATACTAAATTGATCTTCTGTATATAAAGAGAATTGAAAATTAATCTTGATGTGAATAGAATGGGAGAGGGAGAGGGAGATGGGAGGGTTGCGGGTGGGAGGGAAGTTATGTGGGGGGGAGCAATTGTAATCCATAAGCTGTATTTTGGAAATTTATATCTACTAAATAAAAGTTAAAAAATAAATAAATAAAATTTAAGAAAAAAAGATTGTGAATCTGCTTCTGTTGCTTCTAAGTAATCTGATGATTAATTTTCTGAATTCCATTTCTGGCGTCTCCTCAATCTCTTCTTCAGCTTCCATTATAGAAGAGTTGTAGCGTTCCTTTGGGGGGCTCATAGTGTCTTCTTTATTCTTATTTAGGGTCTTTTCTTTGCTTTTCACATTTGTGTATATTTTTGGTAAGATTGTTTTTCTCTTTAATTTGTGTCTTTGTGCTTGAGGTGAAATTTCCCTCTGCTATGAGCCGCTATGTATCAGCGCGTTGCAAGCGGGAGGACGCAGCCCTGCCTCCTGGAGTCCACTCACTTCTCAGTCGTGATGGGGGCTGGTGCAAGCTCCGGTGCACTAAGCCTCACCTACTGGGGCCCATCTCGCTTCTCACTGGTGCATGAAACAAGCTCAAGTTTTCAATATTCAGGATTTCTCCTTGTTGTACACCTTGCATGGTGGGGAGGAAATTATTCTGAAATGCTGTGGTCCTCTATCGTGGGTGGGGATGTGGTGAGGTGGCCCCTACAACTACTGGGCATGTGCCCTTGAGGCAAATGCGGTGGGCTCCTGCTTATGTTCGAAAATGTAAATGAGCAATATGGCTTCTCCCAGCTGGGTGCAGGTCCAGTTGGGGGGAGGGGGGCAGACGTATATGAACAGGGAAGTCCTTGACCTCTCCATTTGTTTCCCTATACCTTCTCTTTCTTCCCTCATGGAACTTAAAATGCAGTTCACCAAGCTCCCCCTCCTACTGCTGTCTGCAGCTCCATGGACTTGCAATTTCCTATCTAACCTAATCCACTGGAGGGTGGTACCAGCCTCCCTGTTCCACATCTCTACCAGGCCTCTGCTACAGCTCCAACACTTCCTTTTCTTATTTGCTCCTTCAGCATGGACCTGCCCAGTCACTGTTGGACTCCTGGGCTTCCCTGGGTGAATTTCCTGTGGCTCTTTCTCCGGCTTATATCCTCTCTTTTTTAACTATCTATTTTAACCCACATGATACAGATCATCCTGTTGCTACACCACAGTCTTGGGCTCAAAACTCCACATGTTTTAAACATGTACTTCATAGAACAGTTACCCCAATAATGTATAAAATAGGTATTCAACTTCACCAGCAGGAAAATGAAAATTCAAAACCCAATTTGTTATAATGTGTTTGTAGGCAATAATGTCTAAAATGAAATGCACAAAAATACAAATGTTTGCAACTGGACTGTCATACACTGCTAGCAGGGATACAATACTGGAAAACTACTGGAAACTGAAACAGATACAACCTCAAAAACACAATAATACGCACTACTACAACACAGTAATATGCAATTCAACAACCCGGTAATTCTACTCCTATGGATTTCCTCTATAGAATCTTAGCTTGCATCTGTACAAGAAGGTTCACAGCAGTACTATTAATAATAATCAAAATATGAAAAACGACCCATTTACCCATCTATAGTATGATTAATGATTTATGTATTTTCATACAGTAGGAAACCACCCACAACCATAACTACATATATACTATAGACAACAATGCAGATAAATCTTATAAACACAATATTGAGTGCAAGAAGTCAGATACAAAAACCCTACATTCTGCATTTCAGTTATATGAAGTTCAGAAATGAACAAAAATAGCCTACAGTGTTATAAACCAGGTTACTGCTTATCATTGGAGGAAGAGGTGACAATGGTGACTGGGAGGGGGCAAAAAGATGTAGGAAGTCTGGCAGCATACTTTTTGATATGGGGCAATTGTATAAATGGGCTCATTTTGTGCTTGATAAGCTTTACACAGATGATTAGTAACATATATTTTATTAGATAAAAGTATATTTATAAAGTTTAAAATAATTTTATTCTATAATTAAGAACAATTATCAAAAGGTAATTTATTTTCTTTATTTTCTGTCTCAAAGCTCCTGAAACTGAAATTTTTATTTTATTTAACAAAGACTTGTTAATAATAAATATTAAAGCATTTAGAAAACCCTGGAAATCAGCTACTTACTAGTTTTGCTCTTACATCAGAGATGGGAAATCAAGGAATGGATATGTAAAATAATTTGCCTATAATGGTATGTGGTAGATAAAGGGTTTAAAATCTAAGAGTTCTGGCTTGGGCAGGTGAGAGAGGGAAATTATATGAATTTATCAATGGCTTTCAGATAAATGCCTTGGTAATAATCTATTCATTCTCTTAAAAATTCTTGAGGACCAGGGCCAGTGATGTGGCACATTGGGTTAAAGCCCCAGCCTGCACCTCTGGCATCCCATATGGGCACCAGATAGAGTCCTGGCTACCCCGCTTCTGATCTAGCTGCCTGATAATGTACCTGGTAAAGCAATGGAGGATGGCCCAAGCCCTTGTACCCTTACACCCATGTAGGAGACCTGAAGAGGCTCCTGGCTCCTAGCTTGGTATTGGCTCAGCTCCGCTGGTTGAGGCCATTTGTGAAGTGAACCAGCAGATGGAAGACCTCTCTCTCTCTGACTCTACCCTTCTCTCTGTAACTGTGTCTTTCAAATAAATGAAATAATTTCTTTTAAAAAATTGTTGAGGCCTTCAAAGGTTTTAATATGTTTAGTTTATCAATCCTTACAACACTAACATTCAAACAAAAAAATTTAAATCTATGATTTCACAACTATTAGTCCTCAAAAGTATGTTATAATTAAACTTCATGGAGCTTTCAGAAAACTCCACTCTTTTGCGTGAAATTTTAACAGTGGAAAAGTCAAATAACCACACAACACTTTTTGCAGTGGACAGTCCATACACTGAGAACCACTGTATACACTATACTGCCTCTGTTAGAAGAAAGAGAACTTACAATAATCAAAAGCACAGCTGCTTGCTTATCACACCCACAAAGAGTATATCCAATGGAAAATTAAGCAGAATCAGAACACCTGGACTTGAACTGTGACATCTTGACTTGCTCACAAAGGACGCTTAGGGAAACTATTTCATCTCTCTGAGCCTTGCCCCTTCAACTGAACAAAGAGATGAAGAGATGAACAAATCCTAGCTCCTATAGCTGCTGGTAACATTAAATGGCATTCAAACTAAGTGAAAATGCCCAACATAATATCCAACATAAAATAGGAGTTCCATTATCATTTGTATGATTTCTAAGCATCATTTCACCTCCATGTGAGATGAACAAAGAAAAATAAAACTGTAACTAAGACCCCTAATATGCTTACCTTTGCTCAACAATGTTAAAGGTTTCAAATCAATCGGGCTGCAATTCTTTCTAATTTGAGCATGGTCCTGTTCCCTAGAAGATAACAGCTTTAAAAAATTTATTTTGGTCCTTGCACTTTTGCTGATATTGATGCAACACTTACTATAAAAGTTAAATCACCATCTCAATATTAGAAACCCCACATGTATCCAACTAACATAGGAACTAAAAAGGAATTTTCTTAACAAGCCTACCTCACTTGATTTCTTAAGACACAATTATATATTCTAAGCAAAATTCAAAAGAATTGTGTGTTAGGGAAGGAGATAATACATGATTTTGTAGAGCTAAATGAATAGTGAAAATCTTGGGAACCATTTCTTTCAGTCAGGGGTCCCTTGCCGTTTTCTGTACGGAACCAAATAGTAAATGTTCTAGGCTTTATGGGTCATATTATCTATGTCACAGCTAACTGTGCCACAGTGCAAAGGCAGTCATAGACAATATACAGAAGAAAAGGTATAGTTGAGAGCTAATAAACCTTTATCTCCCATGACCTGTAGTAAGTCACATCTCACCCACAGGCCATTGTTGGCTGACATCTGACTTAGGTAGTAAAGCCAACAATGAAATGATTTTTTAAAATTAATGATCCAACTCTCAACTCTTTCTTGCTTGCTTTGAAAAGGCCTGGGAAAATATCCAGTCAACTGAATCAAAACCAATTTGGAGCTCAGATGTTGGAGAGTCTTTCTTCTTACCCTGAACTAATTAAGGACTTCTCTTTGACCTAAACTCATGACAACTCCACAAGGATGAGGTACCATATTTCCATTCATCATCTAGTTTTATCACAGCTGTGCTACTCCTGTCAGCAAAACTTGGGGGCTGTCAGCATTTTCATTATAATGCAAGCCTCTCAGGAGGTTATAAATCTGCCTAAGACAGTCTGATCTAAAACTTGGCATAACAGCTTCTGGATCAAGACTTTATTTCAAGGATGAGTAAGCTGGCTCAACAAAATTAAGCTCATACTAAAAGGTAGGCTGAAAAGTTATCTTTGTGAAGTTTGGAACAAATTTTGATTGTGAAGATTCCCACACAATTTAACAGATCAAACTCTCACTGAGTTCCTACCATAGGAAGCTTTTGCTCCACTTAACTTCCCTTGAGCAGGTGCAGCTCCCTCTTTCATGACAGCTTCTAATGAGGCTATCAATTCAGGGCTCTCTTCCTGCCTCCCCTCAGAGACTCAGGTGAGACAATTAGATTATTCCATCTCCCTGGACACAGAATTCATCCAGAGAAGAGTTTGAGATGGTTTCCTTTGTGAGAGTTGTAATGACTACCAGGAACAAGAGGATGTCTTTCTTCTTTTCTAATTATAAAATGTACACATAAGCCTGGAGCTTGTGTGTGTGATGAATTTGAGGGATCCAAGGGAAACCCTGTTGGTGATATACAGTAGGAAGTTGGAATTCCAAACATGACAATTCAAGAATTTGAGGACACCTCTGTGAATTTGGAAGTCATTTGTGTGCTTGAAGGACCACTTTAAAGCAACTTCCGAGATCCTACAGTTCTCTTGAAGAGAATCTAAGAACACAGGGAACACAACTAGAGAGTAAAAGCATTCAGTAATTACTTAACAAATATACTGTGCTCCTGCCATGTGAAAAAAAAAGTGCTAGAAATATAAACATGACTGGAAGTGAAAGATAGTATTGATAAAGAGATACATATTCAAAATATGTATCACCTGGGGTTTCCTGGTCCCTTAAGATTTGGACTCTATGAGAGTCAATCTCTATACCATGACCTACAGTATTCCAAAGCCCCCTGAAAAGTGCTGTTCTCTAGCACCTCTCTCCTTCTACGTATGTTGTTTCCTTCCCTTACTGCAGCAGCCTAGACTGGGAACTCACTTATGAACTCCTAAAGCACACACTGCCCATTCGTTTGACTTGTGTGTAGAGTCTATTAATCTACTTTGTATTTGTAAATATCACTTTCTTAACTATACAATGAATTTTTATAACATTAATTATATAAACAGATTTTAGGCTATCCAATAGAAGTAACAATATCTTTGTTGATAAAGACATATTTCATTCATTTGGCCTATACTGTCTTTGAAAAGTCTCATCTTTGATTGTTTCAAGTAACAGAGCAGTAGTCTCCCTTAAAACTGAAGTATACCTTGTGCTCACAAAATGGTCCAACAAAGGTGTTCTTGATTCACTGAAACTGTTCCATGTAGTTGTTCAGGGACCTAGTCTCCTTTCATCTGTGGTTCTAGGATCCCTTAGGACCTCAGTGACACCTTTATCTAGCTGGCATAAAGAAGACAATGTGGAGAAGGAAAACACTTTTTCAAAAGATGTATTTATTAATTAATTTATTTATTTATTTGGCAGAGATACAGAGAGGGACAGAGGGAAGGAGAGGGAGTGGGGGAGAGAGAGAGAGAGAGAGAGAGAGAGAGAGAATGTTCTATCTGCTGATTCACTCCCCAAATGGCCACAATGGCCAAGGCTGGACCAAGCCAAATCCAGGATCCAGGAGCTTCTTCCAGTTCTCCGACGTGGGTGCAGAGGCCAAAGTACTTTGGCCATTCCCCATGCTTTCCCAGGTGTTTAGCAGGGACCTTTATCAGAAGTGGAGCAGCCAGGACTTAAGCTGGTACCCATATGGGATGCCAGCATTGCAGGCAGAGGCTTAACCTGATATGCCACAGTGCCAGCTCCAAACACACTTTCTTAAAACATACTGACCAAAGAGGTGGCACACATCACATGCATTGTGTCCCATGGAAACATTTCCACTGGAAAATGTGGACTACCCCTACACCCTTCCAAAAAAAATCCAGTCCCTATGCCAGTATAAGGAGAGAACAAATGTAGGTTGATAGCTAAAGGACTCTACCATTCTTGGTTTTCATGATTTGGTTTATGAAAATAAATAATGGGAAAGAGGCTTTGTATATATTTTTTATCTTCTATACTGATCTGTCCCTTTCTCTTCCAGTGTTTAGGTATTTTTCTTTACAAAGCCTCTTCCCAAACTCCTCCTATTCCACACTTTTTTCTGTGGTTATAAGAAGGTATAAATTAAATAATATCTCTCTCGTGGTCATTACTATATTTCTAACTATTTATGAAACCAAGTTATAAATGTGTAATTCTTCCATTAGATCTATAAACAAAACATAACCTATAGACTATCCCCAAACTTTGAAGAACACACCTTAAAAATTCCTATAAGACAAATTTTCCAAATACATTATTCTTCCTAACAATTTCTCTGTTTTTCAGTACAGCTAACTTTTCCCCCAATCAGAATTACTAATCTCATATATATTTCCACATTGCCAGGAACTCCCAATACAGATGTCACTTTTTTGACTTAAACTTAATTAACTTCAGTGTTCCTAGTTATTCTAACATTAAAATATATTTTACATATATTTGGTCAACAAATATTTATTAAGAGCCTACTATGTACACATTAATATAGAAGATACTGGAGAGTCAAAGACGAAGAGAATATAGTTGCAGATTACAAAGGATTTACTGTGTTATATGGGATACATGTTGTAAACAGGTATTTATAACCCACTACTCTAACGGAACTCTGAACAATGCTTCACAGAACAAAAAAAATCATTGAACTATGATTGAAGGTGTCAGAGAAATATTATTCACCAGCATTTAGTGAGTCCCAGATCTGTACTCAGTGCTATGATGAGCTGTGTGAAGGCTACAAAAGAAATAAAATGTTCCATCTTTGTCCTTGATGAGCATAGCATCTCTATCCATAGAGCAATAATGTTCGCTACAAGGCTGTATAGAGAATTGCAACTCAATGAAAAAAGATATTAATGACATTGAGGGTGAGATGTCCCTCCCAGGGAAGGTCAAGTCTTAAATTGGACCTTGAAAATTTGTTTTGACTTAGATGGAAACTGAATGTGAAACAACTAGCTACACAGAAAAAAGGAAGCAAATAGAATGAGATAAAGCAGGAAGAATGTGTAAGTATATACCTATAATGGTAAAAAGAATCTCTTAGGTGAAAAGCATTAACAGGTAATAATAAGAGTGTGACAAAGATTGAGTAGAGTCAAACCTTATGAGTTGAGCAGGTAAGTTAAATTTTTATCTTAAATTATACTACTATGCAAGTCTTATCAGCAGAGAGATGTTTGATAGATGCAATGTTTAAAGAGCTCCTTGTGTCTGCAATAGACTAGTCCATGCAATGAATACTTAAGAATTTTTAAACCATTCATATTCTTTACTGTCAAAGATTAGGGAGCATTTTGTGCTGCCATGCTATTCAGTATTGAATGGGACAATTTTGATGTTTTGTGTTCCTGAAGTGAGAAAGTTGAAAATCTGTTGAATGTATTCCAAGAACAATGCAACAGCAACTGGCTGAGACAGGATATGCCATCTATTTGGCAATACAGGTGGCAGTTGTGAGGAGAGAGCAAACTTTGACCAATGACTCTTGTGTATGCATGTTATCCAGATATTCTAGTGGAGGGAGCAATCTGTAGTTCCAACTGACTTTAAGCCTCGCTGGGAGGTGGCTGAACAACACTTAGGATGGTGAGGAGGCACCTGCAGCCTCCCAGGATCAAGATGCCTAAGCAGAGCCGTCTCAGGGAAAATCTGACTTTCTGTTGACTAGACAGACTGGCAGGGCAGAGAGAAACCTCTGCACCCAGCGACTGTGGGACCTTGTGTGCTGAGCTCGTGGGTACTCTCTGGTACATGAGAAAGTGCAGGGTGTATCTAGGTCTCTGGGCATTCGTTGGGTTCAGCTCGACATGCTCAGAGTTCCTAGGTTGCCCAGAGCAGGTCATTGCAATGGGAACTGTGTTCACAGTGAGGACAACACATATCATTTGTGTGGCTAATACTGTGGCGCAAAACACATTGGGGCTAATACCCAAACACTGAGATCTACCACACCCAACTTAGGTATTACCTTGGATGCTAACACCACCCTGGAGCACTGACCAAGCTCCCTGGCCACAACCAAACACACCATTTGGCATTCACTGAAAGTGCAAATATTCCACTAAGCCAAGGAGATACAGCTCAAAGATAAAAGCCATCAGAGGGAGAAACAAAAATCAATTCCAAAAATGCTTAAAAACAAGCACAGAAATTCAAGAAACAAGAATAATGAAGATGCCATGACCACTCTAAAGGAATACATTTCATTATTAGAATGCAAAGATGAAGAGATTGAGGAAATACCAGAAACAGAATTCAAAAATTAATCAGGATTATTCAAAAGCAATCAGAAGCAAACCTACGACCTAAAGACTACATATCACATGAATGAAAATTTTAAAGAGAAGTCAAAATGAAATATTAGGAATGAATAATTCAATAGAACACATAAAAAGTGTGGTGGAAAGACTTAATAGCAGAGTGTGTAAGGCAGAAGTAAGAATATCCAAACTAGAAGACAACTCATTAGAAATACAACAGTCAGACTAAAAGAAACAAGAAAAAATGGAAAACTTCAAAACAGTGTTGGAGATTTATGGAATATTATCAAATGACCCAATGTACAAGTTTTAGGAGTTCCTGATGGTATGGAAAGGGAGAATGTACTAGAAAGCCTAATTACTGAAATAATTACAGAAAACTTCCCTAAGTTAGAGAAAGAAAGTACAGGAAGCAAACAGAACTCCTAGTTTTTAATATGACCAGAAAAGAGCTTCACCATGACACACTGTAATCAAACTTTCCACAGTAAAACATAAATAAACAATTCTAAAATGTGTGTGAGAGTAATGCCAGATTACTTTTGGAGGATCTCCAATTAGATACACAGCTGATTCTCATCAGAAACCTTACAGGCTAAAAGGGAATGGTGAGATACAGTGCAAGACTTAAAAGAAAAAACTCTCAACACAGAATACAGTACCCTCCAAAGCTCTCCTTTATGGATGAAGGTGAAATAAAGACTTTCCACAACAAACAGAAATTGAAAGAATTTTTCAACACTCATCCAGTCTTACAAAAGATTATTAAGGATTTGCTATACACAGAAACACATTATGATAGCGATCATTATACAAGAATGTGAAGGCAGAAAATCTTCTAGTAAAAGTACAAAAGAAATCCAAAGTAAACAACAGGAATATTTATGTGAAAATGTCAGGGCCAAGTCATTCCTTAGCAGTAGTCACCTTGAATGTAAATGGTCTAAACTATCCAGTTAAAAGATATAGACTGCCCAAATGGACTAAAAAATAAGATCCATCTATTTGCTGCCTATAAGAAACACATCTCACTAACAAAATTACACACAGAATGAAAGTAAAAGGATGGAAAAAGATATCCTATATCAACAGAAACCAAAAATTGGCAAGTGTTGCCATCCTAATATCAAACAAAAAAATTAAAAGAAAAAAAAAACTGTTAGAAGAGATGAAGGTACTATGTAATGATTAAGGGATCAATACAACAATAAGATATGACTATAATAAATGTATACACACCAAATAGCAGGGTGCATGGCTATTTAAAAAAATTCTAATCAATCTAAAGGGAGACACAGACTCCAATAAAATAGTACCCAAGGACTTCAGCACCCCATTTTCATCAAGGGACACATCAACTGAAAGAAAATCAACAAAGAAACAATAGAGCTAATTGACATTATGGACCAAATGGACCTAATGGATATCTACAGAACTTTTCACTCTGCAGTTGAAGAATGTACATTCTTCTCATCAAAGCATAGAACTTTCTCTAGGATAGACTGTATGCTAGGCTATAAAGCAAGTCTCAGCAGATTCAAGAAAACTGAAATCATACCATACATCATCTCTGAACACAATGGAATGAACCTGGAAATGAACAATTCGAGAATTTCTAGATCATACGCAAATGTGAAGAATAAACAACAAGTTCTTGAATGAACAGTGGATCATATAAGAAATCAAAAGAGAAATCAAAAAGTTTTTGGAAACAAATGAAAATGAAAATATATCAAAATCTATGGGATACAGAAAAGCAGTGTTAAGAGGGAAGCTTATAGCAATAGGTGCCTATATGAAGAAATTGGGAAAGAACAAAAAACTAAGCTACTAATGCATCTCAGGACCTAGAAAAACAACAATAAACCAAAACCCAAGTTCGTAGGAGGAAAGAAATAATCCACATTAGAAAAGAAATAAGCAAAACTGAAATCAAAAACATACAAAACATCAGCAAAACAAAGAGCTGGTATTTTGAAAAAATAAATAAAATTGATATGCCATTGGCCCAACTAGCCAAAAAAAAGGGGGAGAAAATCCAAATCAATAAAATCACAGCTGAAAAAGGAAATGTTAACAACAGATAATTCAGAAATAAAAAGAATCATCAGGAATTAATACAAAGAGCTGTATGCCAATAAACCAGGAAATCCAGAAGAAATAGAAAGATTGCTGGACACATACAATCTATCAAAATTGAGCCATGATGACACAGAAAACTTAAACAGACCAATAACAAATATGGAAATTCAATTAGTTAATAAAGAACTTCCCAACAAAGAAAAGCCCAGGACCAGACAGCTTCACTCTGATCTACCACACAATTAAAAAAAGAACTAATTCCAATTCTTCTCAAGCTATTCAAAACAATTGAAAGGGAGGGAATCCTCCCAAACTCCTTCGATGAAGCCTGTATCACCTTAATTTGTAAGCCAAAAAAAAAAAAAGCAACAGAAAAAGAGAACTGTAGACCAATGTCCTTGGTGAACACAGATGCAAAAATCCTCAAAAATTTCCAGCCATTCAAATCCAAAAACACATCAGAAAGAGCATCCATCTGGACCAAATGGGGTTTGTTCCTGTAATGCAGGGATGGCTCAAATTTGCAAACGAATGTGATCCACCACATTAACCAACTGAAGAAAAAAACCATATGATTATCTCAACCGATGTAGGAAAAACTTAGATAAAATAAAATACCCTTTCATGATGAAAATCTTTTTTTTTCTTTTCAACTTTTATTTAATAAACATAAATTTCCAAAGTACAACTTTTGGATTAGCAGCTTTTCCACCAATATCTCCCTCCCACCCGCAACCATCCATCTCCCACTCTCTCCCCAGTCTATTCACGTCAAGATACATTTTCAATTTTCTTTATATACAGAAGATCAATTTAGTATATACTAAGTAAAGATTTCAACAGTTTACACCAACACAGAAACACAAAGTATAAAGCACTGTTTGAGTACTAGTTATCCCATTAATTCACATAGTACGACACATGAAGGATAGAGATCCTACATGTGGAGTAAGAGCACAGTGACTTCTGCTGTTGATTTAACAATTGATACTCTTATTTATGATGTCAGTAATCACCGGAGGCTATTGTCATGAGCTGCAAGGCTATGGAAGCCTCTTGAGTTCGCCAACTCTGATCTTATTAGACAAGGCCATAATCATAGTGGAAGTTCTCTCCTCCCTTCAGAGAAAGGTACCTCCTTCTTTGATGGCCTGATCTTTCCGCTGGGATCTCACTCACAGAGATCTTTCATTTGGGTCATTTTTTTTTTTATTTTGCCAGAGTGTCTTGACTTTCCATACCTGCAAAACTCTTTTGGGCTTTTTAGCCAGATCGGAATGCCTTAAGGGCTGATTCTGAGGCCAGAGCGCTGTTCAGGGCTTTTGCCATTCTATGAGTCTGCTGTGTATCCTGCTTCCCATGTTGGATTGTTCTCTCCTTTTAATTATATCAATTACTTGAAGACACTGGTATTATGTATATAATCCCTTTGACACTGAATCCTATCTTTTTGATCAATTATGAACTTAAACTGATCACTTTAACAAGTAAGATGGATTTGCTACATGGCACCTTGATGAGACTGAATGGGAATCCCCTGGCACGTTTCTAACTCCACCATTATATACCTTCTGTGCTCTGTCTTCTAAGTCCGATATTCTCTCTTCTTACTCACTGATTCTGTTTTTAGGCTCTCAAATGTGTTTTTCATTTGTTCTATTGAATTCTTCATTTCATTTTGGTTTCTCTTCAATATCTCAATTTCATGTCTACTAAATCCTCATTTCATTTTGATTCCTCCTTAAGATTTTATTTTCATGAGAGAGATTCTCTGTCCTGTATGTATTTCTGTAGTTCATGCATTTGTTTTTTGATAATTTTTAAATGTTCTTATAGAATTTTTTAAAATCCATATCTTGCATTTCTTCTATCTCATCATTTTCATAACCTTGTATTGGAGTGTCAAGTTCATTTGGGAGAGTCATGATGTCTTCCTTGTTCTTGTTTCCTCAGTTTCTCCATTTATCATTTGGCATTGTGGAGATATTCTTTGGTTTCTTCTTCTTTTTTTTCCTTTCACTGTGGTGGCTTTTCTCGTTATACTATGAGTCTAGATTAAGTGGACTGTCTGCTTTTGGTGAATCTCTAGAGGCTTGTGGTGGGTGTGGCCAGAGAGCTCTGTTCAGTTCTTCAGGGTTAAGGGTGTGCCAAAGGTGACACACACAGGTTTGGCGTGGTAAATCTCTCTCTCTCTCTTTTTTTATTCAGAAAGGAAGTAATTCCACTCAGCTGAGCTCTTCTCCTCTATAGCAATCAGTGCCTGAGTGCTAGCCCCAGTGAGCATATTTGTCTGCTCTGCCCAAGGACCACACAAAGGATCTGTTCAGTCCTCAATGTAAGCTCAGATTCCCTTGTAATGTCTCTCACAGGGTAGCCACGCCCACCCAAATTTGTGGTGTCTCCCAGTGAGACTACTCACATCTCAGCCACACCATGAGTTCTCCCAAACACCCTCAGTTTTTTTTTTCCACAATCCCAGTTCATAAGCTCCACACATTCACCAGGTCTTAGTCTCTTGTTATTTCTCCCCACCAGAGTCAGGTTTTTCTGCTTGGCTGAGGGCAGGTACAGCCCTGTGCTGGCCCAGCTGTTACTTATGTCCAAAATGGTGCCTGCTCTATTGTCTCACTTGCCTTTGTAAGGTCAGTGGCGAGAGAGAACTTGATGAAAATCTTAAGCAAATTGATTATAGAAGGAACATTTCTCAACACAATCAAGGCAATGCATGACAAACCCACAGCCAACAGCCTACTGAATGAGGATTTAAAGGTACAAGCATTCCCTCATAAGATCCATAACCAGACAAGGATGCCCACGCTTACCACAGCTATTTAATATAGTCGTGAAAGTTTTAGCCGAGTTCTTAGGCAAGAAAAAGAAATCGAAGGGATTGAAATTTGGAAAGAGGAAGTCAAACCATCCCCATTTGCTGATGATACGATTCTATATATAGGGGATCCAAAAGACTCCACCAGAACTATTGGAACTCATAAAAGAGTTGGGTAAAATAGCAGGAAATAAAATCAATACATAAAAAACAACAGTCTTTGTATACACAGACAATGTCATGGCTGAAAAAGAACTTTTTTTTTTACCCATGTAAAATAATTTTATTTATTTATTTATTTATTTATTTTACCTTTTATTTAATGAATATAAATTTCCAAAGTACGACTTATGGATTACAATGGCTTCCCCCCCATAACGTCCCTCCCACCCACAACCCTCCCCTTTCCCACTCCCTTTCCCCTTCCATTCACATCAAGATTCATTTTCGATTATCTTAATATACAGAAGATCTGTGGCCGGCGCCGCGGCTCACTAGGCTAATCCTCCGCCTAGCGGCGCCGGCACACCGGGTTCTAGTCCCGGTTGGGGCGCCGGATTCTGTCCCGGTTGCCCCTCTTCCAGGCCAGCTCTCTGCTGTGGCCAGGGAGTGCAGTGGAGGATGGCCCAGGTGCTTGGGCCCTGCACCCCATGGGAGACCAGGAAAAGCACCTGGCTCCTGGCTCCTGCCATCGGATCAGCGCCGTGCGCCAGCCGCAGCGCGCCGGCCGCGGCGGCCATTGGAGGGTGAACCAACGGCAAAAGGAAGACCTTTCTCTCTGTCTCTCTCTCTCTCTCACTGTCCACTCTGCCTGTCAAAAAAAAAAAAAAAAGAAGAAGAAGATCAGCTTAGTATACATTAAGTAAGGATTTCAACAGTTTGCTCCCACACAGAAACATAAAGTGAAAAATAATAGATGATTTTTTTTAAATGATGATGAAATCAGATCAGACCTATTGTCATGTTTAATCCCAGTGAGAGTCAAGTTGGAAATTGATAATTTCTTTCTTTCTTTCCCACTGTTGGTGGGAAAGTAAACTGTCCAGCCACTATTTCCATATTGTGGAAGACAGTATGGAGATACCTCAGAAATCTGAATACACACCTACTACATGATCCAGCCATCCCAAATCTGGGAATCTACCAAAACCAAAACAATTCACCGTTTGAAAGAGTTATCTGTACAACCATATTCAATGCAGGACAATTCACAATAGCCAAGATATGGAATCAACCCCGATGAGCATGAACTGTTGACTTGATGGAGAAAATATGGTATATATACATTAAGAAAAACTAGTCAGCTGTAAAAAAAAATGAATTCCTGTCTTTTGCAACAATATCAATGCAACTGGAAACCATTATACTTAGTGAAATAAGCCAGTCCAAAAAGACAGGTATCGTATGCCTTCCCTGATTTAAGTAACTAATAGAGTACCCAAAATGTAATGTATTGGAGTCAAATAGATATTTTGAGAGGGAGTGATTGTTTACAGCCCGTGTCTCTTCTATTGAAGAGCAGTGCTTTTTTTTCATACTATTTGTTGAACACCATACCAATTAGTGTGGTGTTAACTCTATGATCCTTAAGTAAACTGAAAATTGATTGTTGTAAAAATTAAGAGTGGGAATGTGAGAGGGAGGAGGAGGAAGAGTTGGGGCAAGGCTGGGAGAGAGGGTAGGGGGGGAAGTGTCATTATATTCCTAAATCTGTATATATGAAATACAAGAAAGTTATACAACTTAAATAAAATTTTAACAAAGTATGTAATGGGAGCCAGTGCTGTGGTGTATTAGATCAAGCCACCATCTGTAGTGCCAGCATCCCATATGGGTGCCGGTTAGAGTCCTGGCTGCTCCATTTCAGATCTAGCTCCCTGCTAATGTGCAGTGGAAAGCAGCAGAAGATGGCCCAAAAGTCCTTGGGTCCCTGTACCCATGTTGGAAACCCCAAAAAAGCTCCTGGCTCCTGGCTTCAGCCTAGCCCAGATCTGGCCATTGTGGCCATTTGGAGGGTGAATCAGCGGATGAAAGATCCCTCTCTGTGTCTTTTCTTCTATCTTTCTCTCTGTAAGTCTGCCTTTCAAATAAATAAATAAATTTTTTAAAAAGAAAAAAAAAGAGCAGTGCAAGCAAAATCTCCCTACTTCATGATGCTGTTTTCTATATACTTTAAGGAGATTTTTTTCATGGGAGGGTCAATAAAGTCATTCTTAAATCACTATATGTCATATTTTCCCTTTACTGCTTTGAAATGAAAGAGCTTGATAACTTCATTTTAAAGCAAATTTGATTGTGTTTTATTTTGTTTCTGAAGCTGTGTTATTTTTATTTCAAATGTAATCATCTTCTAGATAAATGCAAATTGATTTCTCTCCTAATTTTTCTTGCTGGACATTGCAAATTGATACCTCAGCTGGACATCAGAAGTCCATCCTTGAGACTCCAGATGATCTGTTTAAAATCAGATTTTTCTTTTTTAAAAGCCAAAGTTTAGAAATAGACAAGGACCTCCTAAAAATCTCACAGGGATGCTGTGTTTTCTTAGTCCTACTATCTAAAGAAATTCAACTGAAGTGCCTATATGATGAACCAGGCATGAACAAATGACAGATTTGCTATGTAACAAAAACAACAATGCAAACACAATGAGGAGTGGCAAGTAACAGAATCCCAGTGTTGGAAAGAAACTGAAGAACAATGAGGCCTATGGAAAAGTCAATTCTCGTGTCCCACCATAATGGAGGAACTATTGAGAGCTAGCTTTTCTTTTCTATAAAAGCATGTCTAGTATTTCCAGATTTTTCATTTTTTAAAAGGTGGTATGTATTACTCAGGTTACCATCTCTATAACTAAACACCTGAAGCAAGCTACTAGGAAAGAGATTTATTTTGGTTCATGGTTTTGGAGCATCATAGTCTGATATTGGGTAACCATTTGTTTAGTCATCTTGTGAGGTAAACGTACAGCAATGATGGAGTGAGTGAAAAGAAACAATTATATAGTGAGACAACAGGCAGAGAGAACAACTAAGCCTAACTCAAGTTTTTATAACCAATTCACTCATGAGAACTACCTTCTGAGGAACAGTAACTGAGCCCAGGAACCTAAGGTCTTCTCACTAGGCCTGTCTCCTAGACACCATAATTGGATCAACCCTCCACACTATTAGTACCATCAATCCATGACCTTGTGAGTTAATCAGCTTCATGAATTTGAGAACCATAGCCTATTTAACCATGGAATTCTATCCCTGGCTTCCTGAAATACATGTCCTTCTCTCAGAAAACATAAAATCATTCTATCTCCAGTATTTCCAAAGTCTTAACTCAGTCTAACATTAATTCAAAAGTTCAAAATCTCATCCGAGACTCAAGGCAAACTCTTTTAGCTGTAAGCTTCTGTGAAATGGAAAATAAATTACATACTTCTAAGATACATGGGCAAAACAGGCACACGGTCTACATTTTCATTTCAAAAGAGGGAGACAGGGATTTTAAAAGGATGCCTAATTAACTCAATCAAGTCAAAACCCATCAGGACAAGAATTAAATCCTAAAGTGCCATGTCTGACATCCTGTGGCAGGGGCAGCCCACAGCCCTGTTTCCATTCGTACTGAATCTTATCACTGCAGCTCGAGTAGGCATCACCTGGGTGATAATGTTCTGCAACAACTCTAGACCCCTATTTCCTCTTGGCATTTCTCCACTGGGTGCTTTCTGCAGTGGCTCCCCCACGGTGGCAGGTCTCTGCTTAGAACCCACCCTACCCCCAGCCCAATTGTGTGAAACACCATGTGAAACCCAAGTGGGAGTTTCCATGCCTCCCTGGAACCCTGTAGGTCTCTGCTCACATGTGTGCTCTCTGAAGATGCATGCACACATTAGTGGTTTTGCATATCAGCTTCACTCCTTCAGCTCCTTAGGCATCATCCCAATCAAGGACTCAATGACCCCATCACTCTTGCTTTCTATATGGATGATGTCAAGGTCAGGAACTGCATCTGGGCCTGATTGAACCACGGCTGTAGTTCCTGAGTGCTTGCCTGCTGAACACAGGGAAATGAATTTTTAGCAATCTTTAGCAAGCTCACTGAAAGTGCCTTGGGTTTCATAAAACAATTCTGCCCTTTCAGATCTCTAGGTCTATGAAGTGGGGGGAGGGGACCTCAAATATTTCTGAAATGCCCTGTGCTATTTCTCTCATTGCCTTGATTGTTAGCACATGGGACCTCCTATTACCTGCACTAATCTCTTTATGTCCTTAACATATTGTTTCTTGTTGTTTCTTCCTTTCTTCTCTGACCAAGCTGCTAATTTTTCCAAATATGTCAGTTCTGCTCCTTTTCATCCCTGATTCTCATGGCCAAACTTACTAACGTTATCCAATAATACTCATACTGAAGTTTTGCTGTTTGAAATCCCCTCCATCAGATGAACGAGCCCACCATCTTTAAGTTCAGCCACCCACAAAGTATCAGGATAGGGACCCAATACTGCCAGTTTCTTTGCAATGACAAACAAGGGTGACCTTTGGGCCAGTTCTCCATAGAATTTTCATTTCCAACTAAAATCTCATCAGTGTGTTCTTTACTACACACATTTCTACCAACATTCAAGTATTTTGAGCCCTCCTCACAATTGCCCATAACTCTTGGCTTACAGCCCTAGAGGCTTTCTCAAGCCATGTCCTCCAAACTCTTCTTTCATATTAAACCAATTCCAAAGGCTCCTCCTCACCTTCAAGTATAGCTCTTTGATATCAATTTTCTGTATCAGCCAATTTTTATCACTATAACCAAATACCTGAAACAAGCTGTTTACAATGGAAAGAGTCTTATTTTGGCTCATGATTTTGGAAGTAACACAGTACAAACTTGGGTGATCAGCATTGATTCCACCATCAGATGAGGCAGGAGTGTGGCAAAGGTGGAGTATATGCAGAGGAAGGATCACATAGTGAGCCAGGAAACAGAAGAGCTAGGCACACCATAGGCTTTTATAATCTACACCCTCAAGAGAACTGCCTTCTGAGGACACACCTCCAGTAACCTAAGGACCTACCACGAGGTCCACCTCCTAGACGCCATAAGTTCTGTGAAGGGCTGCTACTCCTCTGAAACAAATACAGCCTCTAAAAATCTCCATGGCTTCAGGGCCAAACATATGCATTTGGAACACATATCTCACTAAAACCAAGCAAGGCATAATTCAGATATTTGTGTGAAATCTCTTTTTTGCTTAATTGTGGCAATCACAGCACAGACACTATCATTTTTTCCCAGCAGCCATTCCTGACTCTCTTGACTATCACTCACCTCCCATTACAAAGGCTAAAAATATGCCAGTTAATCTAAATCTGAAAATATCAATTTCTGCTCTTTTAATATGAGAATACAAATGTATTTACTAGTAAAATGTATTAATGAATGTATTTCTTAAACATTACTTAACTAATAAATAAGAATTTGTTTATGTTCTATTAAAAACTAATGTATTGGAGTGAAATGGAGGTTTTGAGATTCAATGATTGTTTACAGCTCTTGTCTCCTGTTAAGTGACAGTATTTTATTTTCTTCATACTATTTGTTGAACTTTTTACTTAATGTAGGGTTAAACTTATGATCATTGAGTAAACTGAAAGTAGATCTTTGTAAAAATTAGCAGTGGGAATGAGAAAGGGAGCAGGTGGAAGGGCTGGAGCATGAGCAGGAGGGAGGGTGGGGTGGCAAGTATCACTATGTTCCTAAATCTGTATATAAGAAATATATGAACTTCTATAACTTAAATAAAATTTAAAAAACAGATACAAAGTGTGACATTCTTCATAAAAATCATAACACATATCATCTGAATCTGTCTTTACTTTAAGACTTCCTGGGTCAGTTTCACACTGATCAGAACTTTTTTGGTAATTTGCTATGGGTGCTCATGATAAATGATTATGCCAGTTCCTCTGAGAAAGAAGTCATGAGTCATGGCAAGTGCAGTATCTTAAACGCAATGCCCCTTTAGTGATGATTCTCTAACTTTGGGAGAGATGGTGCAAACCTGTAAGAATTTCAAGGGAGAGTTGGTGTTTGGAAGAATAAAATGCACATAACCCAAGGCAACAGAATAGAAACACCAGAAATCAATCCAAACATCTACAGCCAACTTATATTTGATCAAGGATGTAAAAATAATTCCTGGAGCAAGGAGACTCTATTCAACAAATGGTGCTGGGAAAACTGGATTTCCACATGCAGAAACATGAAGCAAGACCCCTACCTTACACCCTACACAAAAATGCACTCACCATGGATTAAAGACATAAATCTACATCCCGACACCATCAAATTATTAGAGAACATTGGAGAAACCTGCAAGATAGTGGCACAGGCAAAGACTTCTTGGAAAAGACCCAGGAGGCACAGGCAGTCAAAGCCAAAAATAACAATTGGGATTACATCAAATTGAGAAGTTTCTGTGCTGCAAAAGAAACAGTCAGGAGAGTGAAGAGACAACCGACAGAATGGGAAAAAGTATTTGCAAACTATGCAACAGATAAAGGATTAATAACCAGAATCTACAAAGTGTCAAGAAACTCCACAACAACAAAACAAACAACCCACTTATAAGATGGGCCAAGGTCCTCAATCGACATTTTTCAAAAGAGGAAATCCAAATGGCCAACAGGCACATGAAAAAAATGCAAATCAAAACCACAATGAGATTTCACCTCACCCCAGTTAGAATGGCTCACATTCAGAAATCTACCAACAACAGATGCTGGCAAGGATGTGGGGAAAAAGGGACACTACCCCACTGTTGGTGGGAATGCAAACTGGTTAAGCAACTATGGAAGTCAGCTGGATATTCCTCAGAAACCTGAATATAACCCTCATTCAACCCAGCCATACCACTCCTTGCAATTTACCCAAAGGAAATTAAATTGGCAAACAAAAAGCTGTCTTCACATTAATGTTTATTGTAGGTCAATTCACAATAGCTAAGAACTGGAATCAACACAAATTCCCATCAACAGTAGACTGGATAAAGAAATTATGGGACATGTACTCTATAGAATACTATATAGCAGTCAAAAACAATGAAATCCGGTCATTTGCAACAAAATGGAGGAATCTGGAACACATCATGCTAAGTGAATTAAGCCAGTCCCAAACGGACAAATATCATATGTTCTCCCTGATCAGTGACAAGTAACTGACCACTAAAAAGGAAACCTGTTGAAGTGAAATGGACACTATGAGAAACGCTGACTTGATCAGCCCTTGTTGACTGTTGAGGAACAACTTAATACTTTATCCCTTTTAGTATTTTTTTTTTTGTTTTACTTAACACTATTGGTTGAACTCTGTAATTAACAAACAACTATTCTTAGGTGTTTAGATTTAACTGAAAAGTGCTCTCTGTTAAATATAAGAGTGAGAATAATAGAGGGAGGAGATGTACAATTTGGGACATGCTCAATCGGACTTGCCCCAAATGGTGGAGTTAGAAATGTGCCAGGGGATTCCAATACAATCCCATCAAGGTGGCATGTACCAATGCCATCTCACTAGTCCAAGTGATCAATTTCAGTTCACAATTGATCACACTGATAGGTCTAAGAGTCAAAGGGATCACACAAACAAGACTAATGTCTGCTAAAACTAACTGATAGAATAAAAAAGAGAGAGAACAATCTAACATGGGAAGCCAGATACACGGCAGACTCATAGAATGGCAGATGTCCTAAACAGCACTCTGGCCTCAGAATCAGCCCTTAAGCCATTCACACCTGGCTGAAAAGCCCATGAGAGTATTTCAGGCATGGAAAGCCAAGACACGCTGGCAAAAAAAAAAAAATGACCTAAATGAAAGATCTCTGCGGGTGAGATCCCAGCGGGAAGAACAGGCCATCAAAAGAGGAGGTACCTTTCTCTGAAGGGAGGAGAGAACTTCCACTTTGACTACGACATTGTATAAATATGATCAGAGTCGGTGAACTCAAAAGGCTTCCATAGCTTTGGCAACTCATGACAAGAGCCTAGGGTGATTACTGATGCCATAAACAAGAGTGTCAATTTGTTAAGTCAACAACAGGAGTCACTGTGCACTTACTCCTCATGTAGGATCTTTGTCCTTCATATGTTGTACTATGTGAATTAATGGTATAATTACTACTCAAACAGTACTTTATACTTTGCGTTTCTGTGTGGGTGCAAACTGTTGAAATCTTTACTTAGTATATACTAAGTTGATCTTCCATATATAAAGATAATTGAAAATGAATCTTGATGTGAATGGGATGGGAGAGGGAACAGGATATGGGATGGTTGCAGGTGTTAGGGAAGTTATGGGGAGGAAAGCCTCTGTAATCCAAAAGCTGTACTTTGGAAATTTATATTTATTAAATAAAAGTTTAAAAAATAAAATAAAATGGTACTGATGAAAAAATGCACAGAACACTGAGTTTTTAGTATATGTCCATGGATTTAAAGACTCCTAAAATCATTCCTTAGAAGTTCAAATTAAGGATCCCAGTGGAAAGAACAGGTCATCAAAGAAGGAGGTACCTTTCTCTGAAGGGAGGAGAGAACTTCCACTTTGACCACGGGCTTGTCTAAATATGATCAGAGTCAGTGAACTCAGGGAGCTTCCATAGCCTTGGCAGCTCATGACAAGAGCCTAGGGTGATTACTGATGCCATAAACAAGAGTGTAAATTTGTTAAGTCAACAACAGGAGTCACTGTGCACTTACTCCTCATGTAGGATCTTTGTCCTTAGTGTGCTGTGCATTGAGATTTAATGCTATAACTAGTACTCAAACAGTATTTTTCACTTTATGTTTCTGTGTGGGAGCAAACTGTTGAAATCTTTACTTAATGTATGCTAAACTGATCTTCTGTATATAAAGAGAATTGAAAATGAATCTTGATGTGAATGGAAGGAGGGAGGGAGTGAGAAAGAGGAGGGTTGCAGGGACGTTATGGGGGGGAAACCATTGTAATCCATAAGTTGTACTTTGGAAATTTATATTCATTAAATAAAAGTTAAAAAAAAATTAAGGAGCAATTGTTTCAAGGCTAGTTTAGAAAGAAATTTATTAAAGTCATACCTAGAAAATTGTGACTGTACTGGAGATTCCTCAGAAACCTGAATATAACCCTACCGTTCAACCCAGCCATCCCACTCCTTGGAATTTACCCAAAAGAATTTAAATTGGCAAACAAAAAATCGGTCTGCACCATAATGTTTATTGCAGCACAATTCACAATAGCCAAGACCTGGAACCAACCTAAATGCCCATCAACGGTAGACTGGATAAAGAAATTATGGGATATGTACTCTTTAGAATACTATACCGCAGTAAGAAACAACGAAATTTAGTCATTTGCAACAAAATGGAGGAATCTGGAACACATCATGCTGAGTGAAATAAGCCAGTCCCAAAGGGACAAATACCATATGTTCGCCCTGATCGGTGACAACTGACTGAACACCAAAAGGAAACCTGTTGAAGTGAAATTGACACTATGAGAAACGGTGACTTGATCAGCATAGCCCTGACTGTTAATGAACAACTTAATACATTATCCCTCTTAGTAGTTTTTTTTTTGTCTGTTCTACTTAATATGACTGGTTTAATTCTGTAATTAATACACAGTTATTCTTAAGTGTTGAAATTTAACTGAAATGTGATCCCTGTTAAACATAAGAGTGGGGATAAGAGAGGCAAGAGATGTACAATTTGGGACATGCTCAAGCTGACTTGCCCCAAATGGTAGAGTTGGAAACATACCAGGGGACTCCAATTCAATCCCATCAAGGTGGCATGTACCAATGCCATCTCACTAGTCCAAGTGATCAATCTCAGTTCACAATTGATCATAATGAAAGGACTAAGAGTCAAAGGGAGCACATAAACAAGTCTAGTACCTGCTAATACTAACCGATAGAATAAAGGGGAGAGTGATCCATCATGGTAAGTGAGATACTCAGCAGACTCATAGAATGACAGATGTCCTAAACAGCACTCTGGCCTCAGAATCAGCCCTAAAGGCATTCGGATCTGGCTGAAAAGCTCATGAGAGTATTTCAGGCATGGAAAGCCAAAACACTCTGGCAAAAAAAAAAAAAAAAAAAAAAAAAAACCTAAATGAAAGATCTCTGTGATTGAGATACCAGTGGAAAGAACAGGTCTTCAAAGAAGGAGGTACCTGTGGGGAGCAACTCAGACTAGACTAAGTTACTGGAATTAAGACTTATTCTATGCATCTGCTCTCCCACAATATGGTGCTGAGAAGGGAGTAAACAATTTCTACGCAGCTGCCTCTTGCCAACTTGAGTGATGACCTGCAGGAGCTGATCCTGCTCCTGATTGGAGGAGAGCAGCGTACTCGGCGTGTGGGTAGCAGAGTTGGGATTGGTGGAAGAGGACTATAAAGGAGGATAGAGACAACATGCACCAGGAACATCTAAGGGGAACATCCGGATAACATCTGAGCAGCCCGCGAGAGAGTCTGCCACTCCCCGGCGGAAGTGGGGAAAGTGGCAGGGGGCACCGCCCTTCCACGGAGGTGGAAGGGTCGGTAGCCAACCCGGGAAGGACCAGCAGCAAACCTGGGAAGGGCCGAGCAGACAAAAGAACAGCGCAGGGTTTAGTGTTGTTCCTCCGTGAAGAGGGGGAGCGACATAATGGTGCCGTGACTCGGATTGGAAACCTAGGCAGGGTTTAGTGTTGTTCCTCCATGAAGAGGGGGAGCGACAGGTACCTTTCTCTGAAGGGAGGAGAGAACCTCCACTTTGACTATGACCTTGTCTAAACAAGATAAGAGTCGGAGAACTCAAAAAGCTTCCATAGCCTTGGAAACACATGACTGGAGCATAGGGAGATTACTGATGCCATAAACAGGAGTGTCAATTTGTAAAGTCAACAACAGGAGTCACTGTGCACTTACTCCTCATGTAGGATCTCTGTCCTTAATGTGCTGTACATTGAGATTTAATGCTATAACGAGTACTCAAACAGTATATTTCACTTTGTGTTTCTATGGGGGTGCAAACTGTTGAAATCTTTACTTAATGTATACTAAACTGATTTTCTGTAAAAAAAAAATTATCAATTCCCAACTTGACTCTCACTGGGATTAAACATGACAATAGGTCTGATATGATTTCATCATCATTTGAAAAATCATCTATTATTTTTCACTTTATGTTTCTGTGTGGGAGCAAACTGTTGAAATCTTTACTTAATGTACACTAAACTGATCTGTACATTAAGAGAATGGAAAATGAATCTTGATGTGAATGGAAGGGGAGAGGGAGTGGGAGAGGGGAGGGTTGCGGGTGGGAGGGACGGTATGGGGGGGAAGCCATTGTAATCCATAAGCCGTACTTTGGAAATTTATATTCATTAAATAAAAGTTAAAAAAAAAAGAAAATTGTAACTGTGAATTGTGGCAGAATTAGAAATGACAAGTTTGGGAATGGAGGATAACTATTCTCTACAAAACCTACCTATGGCCACCTGAGATGAATTCCACCCTGGCTGTTGCTTGCTTGGAGACTGAAACCAACACATCTATCATGTCTTTGGATAAAAAATGAGAATCTTACATTTCTTATCCTCTCCATCTAGATTATTAATATAATACATAGTACAACCAGGCAAAAATAAATCAGCCTGAGATACAACAAAGACATAGAGAAGAGGGTCTTGATTTAATCCAGACCCTTTCATTATACTCATAACCAGATAACATCTTTATATATTCCTCTCTAGAAGGAGTCTTTAACTTAGACTCCTATGTAAATAAGTTTCGTATGAGTAATTATGTCGGGAATAGTTTTCTCTATGATTCTGCAGGTCTAAAGTGAATGCTTCCATGTTGATTTCTATGTTAAATAAATAGTAAAAATTTTACTGCAGTATTAGTACAAACAGTACTCTGTTCAGTGAAGCCAAAGAATCTGACAGGCCAAGTTCCAAATTCACCCTGGCATAGCCAAGCCAAACAGCATGCAACACTATGATAATCTGAACATTTCCCTTTCCAAAAGCATATTATTGGCCAGCGCCGTGGCTCACTAGGCTGATCCTCCACCTGCAGCACCGGCACCCCGGGTTCTAGTCCCCATTGGAGCGCTGGGTTCTGTTCCAGTTGCTCCTCTTCCAGTCCAACTTTCCTCTGTGGCCCGGGAAGGCACTGGAAGATGGCCCAAGTGCTTGGGCCCTGCACCCCAAGGGAGACCAAGAGGAAGCATCTGGCTTCTGGCTTCAGATCGGCACAGTGCGCTGGCCATAGTGGCCATTTTGGGGGTGAACCAACGGAAGGAAGACATTTCTCTCTGCCTCTCTCTCTCTCACCGTCTAACTCTGCCTGTCAAAAATAAAAAGCATACGATTAACAACAGTCCTTTTCCCTAGCTCTTGAATCTCAAACATCTTTTTAAAGGAAGGACTGTTTTACAACCCTATTTTAAAATAAGAAAATTGATCACATATTAATCTAATTCAGTACTAAAATTTCCTCAAATAAAAATACATAAATACAGCAATATTTTCAAATGTCTTGAGACCACTTCTGCTTGGGTTTACCAAATTCTGCTCTGAGTATTTTGAATCTGGTGGGTGAGGAGAAATTACCTCTTTTAGATAAAGCCACTAAAATCTGGATGTTATATAAGACTTGAAACTTTGAAACTACTAGAATAAAATAAGGAAAAGGATTCAAGACATCACTAACAGCGATGCCTTTTTTTATAAGATTCCAAAATCAGGCCAGCGCCACAGCTCAATAGACTAATCCTCCGCCTTGCAGCGCCAGCACACCAGGTTCTAGTTCCGGTCGGGGTGCCAGATTCTGTCCCGGTTGCCCCTCTTCCAGGCCAGCTCTCTGCTATGGCCAGGGAGTGCAGTGGAGGATGGTCCAAGTGCTTGGGCCCTGCACCCCATGGGAGACCAGGATAATCACCTGGTTCCTGCCTTTGGATCAGCACAGTGCGCCAGCCGTGTTGGCCACTGGAGGATGAACCAATGGCAAAGGAAGACCTTTCTCTCTGTCTCTCTCTCTCACTGTCCACTCTGCCTGTAAAAAATAAATAAATAAATAAATAAAAAGAAAAAAAGGCAACAAACCCAATTTTTACAAATAGGATTAAATCAAATTGAGAAGTTTCTGTACAGAAAAGAAAATAATCAGTAGTGTAAAGAGACAACAAAATGAGAGAAAATACTTGCAAACTATGCTTATGACAAAGCATAAAATAGCCAGAATGCATAAAAGAATTAAAATAAACTAAAAAAATCCAGTTAAGAAACAGATAAGAGATATGAAAAATCAGAAGTACAAATGGACAAGAAAGATATGAAAGGAATGATAAATAATACTAGCCATCAGGAAATGCAAATCTAAACCACAATGAGACATCTCACTCAAGCTAAAATGGCTAGTATTAAAAAGACAAAAAGTAACGATGATGGCAAAGATGTGGAAAAAAAAGGAAACCTTATACACTATTGGTGGGAATGCAAAGTATACAGACATTATAGAGAACAGTATGGAAGCTCAGCAAACAACTGTAAATAAATCTACTGTATGACGCAATTATCCCTCTCTTGGGTTTATACCTCAAGTAGTTGAAATCAGCACATGGAAGAAACCCCTGTACTCCCATGCTCATTGCAGCTTTATTCACAACAGGCAAAATTTAGAATCAGCTTCGGTGACCACTGATGGATGAATGGTAAGAAATATATTACACATATACAATGTAGGATTATTCAGCTGCTAAGAAAGCATGAAATTTTGGGGCCGGCGCAATGGCTCACTTGGTTATCCTCTGCCTGTGGTGCCGGCATCCCATATGGGCACTAGTTCTAGTCCTGGTTGCTCCTCTTCCAGTCTAGCTCTCTGCTGTGGCCCAGGAGGACAGTGGAGGATGGCCCAAGTGCTTGGGCCCCTGCATCCACATGGGAGACCAGGAGGAAGCACCTGTCTCCCGGCTTTGGATCGGCATAGCTCCAGCCGTAGCGAACATTTAGGGGGTGAACCAATGGAAGGAAGACCTTTCTCTCTGTCTCTCTCTCTCACTGTCTAACTCTGTCAAATAAATTTAAAGAAAAGAAAGAATGAAATTTTGAAATTTTCAGCAAAATGGATGAAACTGGAGGTCATCACAGTAAGTTAAATAAGCAAGAGACAGGAAGACAAATACTGTATGTTATATATTCTTTCTCATATTCAGAAGTTTTTAAAATGTTGATCTAAACGTAGTCTAGGAATTATTACAGGCTGGTAAGGATAAGAGGAGGAAATAGACAGGGAGGTTGGGTAACAGATATCAAAACATAATCAGATAGAACTAACAAGTTCTAGTTGCACAGTAAGGCAACAATAGTTCAGAATGAGGTCTTACATTCTTTGTGAAGAGCTACACAAGAGCTATGTAAGAGGCTCTAAACATAAAGAAAGAAAAAGGCCATGGAAATACTAACTGCCTGATTTGATTAGTTTATGTCATACACACGTGTTGCAGATTTGCACTACATACCATTAAAATGTACGGGTACCACATTAATCATTTTTAAATTTTTAAAATTTTAAAAATCAAACACCATTTAAAAATCTGGATGTTGTAACCCAATGAAAGAAAAAATTCTCTATTCAAACTTTTCACAAAGGAGCGAACCTTAGATCTAGCACTTTGTTTCTGCAGAGGGAAAATATGACCCACTATTTATTCAAGAGCCTGTTGTTCTGTCTCCATGTGTTTGTGTATGTACTAGAGATTCCTGAGTTGCTGACTTCCAGCTTCATTCCACTGTGGTCCAAGCAGATGCATGGTATGATTTTGACTTTTTTGAATTTTCTGAGACTTGCATCATGACCTAGCACGTAGTCAATCCTAGAGAAAGTGCCATGCACTGGTGAGAAGAATGTGTATTCTGCAACCGTAGGATGAAAAATTCAGTAGATATCTGTTAGGTCCCTTTGGTCTATAGTGTCGATTAAATCTGCTGTTTCCTTGCTGATTTTCTGTTGGATTTATCTGTCAATTGCTGAAACTGGGATTTTAAAGTCCCCCATTACTATTGTATTGGAGTCTATGTCTTCCTTTAGATCATTTAACATTTCTTTTAAATAACAAGATCCCCTGTAATTAGGTGTATATATGTTTATAATAGTCATATATTCCTGTTGAATTGATCCCTTAATCATTACATAGTGCTCTTCTTTGTCTCTTTTAACAGCTTTTGTGTTAAAGTCTATTTTGTCTGATATTAGTATGGCTGCACCAGCTCTTTTTTGGTTTCTGTTGGCATGTAATATATTTTTCCATCCTTTCACTTTCAGTCTGCATGCATCTTTGTTGGTGAGATATGTTTCTTGCAGGCAGCAAATAGATAGGGTTTTTGTTTTTTTTTTTATCCAGACAGCCAGTCTGTGTCTTTTAACTGGAGAGTTGAGACCATTTACATTCAAGGTGACTATTGATAAGTAACAATTTGCCCTGCCATTTTTACGACACTATTCCTATTTTTTACTTCAAATTTCCTTTGAAATTTTACTGGGGGATTTTCTACCTTCACCTTCTTTCATAATGATGACCAGCTTTCAGTGTTTCTGTGTGTAGCACATCATTAAGCATCTTTTGTAAGCTGGACAAGTGGCAACAAAATCGTTCAACTTCTGTTTGTTATGAAAGGTCTTTACTTCTCCTTCGTGCACAAATGAGAGCTTTGCAGAGTATAGTATTCTGGGTTGACTGTACTTTTCTCTTAAGACTTGGAATATATTTTTCCATTCTCTCCTAACCTGTAGGGTTTCTGATGAGAGGTTTGCTGGGAGGCTAATTGCAGACCCTCTGAAAGTATTCTGGCATTTCTTTCATGCACATTTTAGAATCTTTTCTTTATGATTTACTGTGGTAAGTTTGATCAAAACGTGTTCAGGTGACAATCTTTCTGGTCATGTCTATTAGGAGTTCCACGTGCTCCCTGTACTTGGATGTCCCTTCCTTACTCCAAATTAGGGAACTTTTCTGTTAATATTTCACTGAAAAGGCCTGCTAGTCCTTTTTGTCTTTCCATGCCTCAGGAACTCCTAGAACCCGTATCTTGGGTCATTTGATAGCATCCTGTAGATTTCCAACAGTTTTTTTAGTTTTCTAATTTCCTGCTCTTGTTTTTGGTTTGTATAATTTCCTGTGTTTTGTCTTCTAAGTGGGATATTATTTCTTCTGCTTCACTGATTTTATTGTTAAGGCTCTCCATTGTATTTTTTATTTGTTGTATTGAATTCTTTGATTTTGATTTCTCTTTAAGATCTCAATTTCCTGAGAGAAATTTTTTTTCATGTCATGTACAGATTTGAGTAGTTTATGCATTTGCTTCTGATTACTTCTATGGAATCTTACAATCAACTTTTTGAATTCCATTTCTGGTATTTCTTCCATCTCATCATTTTCACAATCTAGTATTGAAGTTTTGTATTCTTTAGGGAGCATCATGTTGTCTTCCTTGTTCTTGTTTCTTGAATTGGTGCATTTGTTGTTCAGCATTTTTTGAGATATTCATTGGTTTCTTCGTACTTTTTTCACTGTGATAGTTTTTATCTTTGTACTATTCCTCTGTAGATAAGTGGAATGTCTGCTTTCAGTGAATATCTAGAGGCTGATAGTAGGTGTGGCTGGGGAGCTCTATTCAGTTCTCCAGGGTGAAGGGCAAGTCTAAGGCAACACACCCAGGTTTGACATGGTAAATCTTTTTTTTTTTTTAATCAGAAGGGAAGTTTATTCTGCTCAGCTGAGCTCCTCTCCTCAAGAAGACTAGTATCTGAGTGCTAGCCCCAGTGGATATAATATTCATAAGTGCTGCCCCAAGGACCACACGAAGGATCTGTGCAGTCCTCAGTGTAAGTTCAGATTCCCAAGCAATGTCCCTCACTAGGTAACCAGGAAGCCCCGAGCTTGTGGAGTCTCCCACAGTGACTGCCCAAAGTCCCAGCCACACTGTGAATCCTCCCTCACAGTCTGGCACACAAGCCTCCCACAGTCACAACTCCCAGCCCCCTGTCAGTTCTCCCCACAAGTCAGGAGTCTCCACTTGGCTTGCTTCTGGGTGCAGACACAAGGTGTCCAAATTGGCACCTGCTCTATAAGCTTTACAGGACCCCATTGTAAAGTGGTCAGGAAGAGAGAAACATGTCACTCTTTTTTATTTTTTTCTCCTCTAGTTTGGCAGCTACACTATCCCCAACAGGGCACCAAGCTGAGTTCCCTCTAGGCTCTTCCTGCAGCTTTATCCCGGGTGGCTTGGGCTGCGATGGTCTGGTCTTACTTCATTTTCCAATGCTGGTGCATAGGCTCTCGGCTGCTGGAGTCCTGAGTAATGAGCATCCATGTCCTCCATGTAGGTCCACCAAATCCCTCTAATATGCATAGAGTTTGCTCTGCCATTTTCTCCCTGATGCTTCCCTGAGACCACACTCTCTCCACTTTTTTTAAAGATTTATTTTATTTGGTTGAATACTGTAATCAATACACAGTTATTCTCAAGTGTTGATACTTAACTGAAAAGTGATCACTGTTAAATATAAGAGTGGGAATAAGAGAGGGAAGAGATGTGCAATTCGGAACATGCTCAAGCTGACTTACCTCAAACGGTAGAGTTAGAAACATACCAGGGGATTCCAATTCAATCCCATCAAAGTGGCATGTACCAATGCCATCTCACTAGTCCCAGTGATCAATTTCTGTTCACAATTGATCATAATGATAGGACTAAGAACCAAAGGGATCACAGAAACAAGAATAGTGTCTGAAAATACTAGCTGATAGAATAATAAAGGGAGAGAACCATCCAACATGGGAAGCGAGATACACAGCAGACCCATAGAATGGCAGATGTCCTAAACAGCACTCTGGCCTCAGAATCAGCCCTTAAGGCACACAGATCTGGCTGAAAAGCCCATAAGAGTATTTCAGGCACGGAAAGCCAAAACACTCTGGCAAAAAAAATAATAATAATAAAATAAAATAAAAAATAAATGAAAGATCGAAAGATCTCCGCGAGTGAGATCCCAGTGGAAAGAACAGGTCATCAAATAAGGAGGTACCTTTCTCTGAAGGGAGGAGAGAACTTCCACTTTGACCACGGGCTTGTCTAAATATGATCAGAGTCGGTGAACTCAAAAGGCTTCCAAAGCCTTGGCGACTCATGACAAGAGCCTAGGGTGATTACTGAGGCCATAAACAGGAGTGTCAATTTGTTAAGCCAACAACAGAAGTCACTGTGCACTTACTCCCCATGGAGGATCTCTGTCCTTAATGTGCTGTACATTGTGATTTAATGCTATAACTAGTACTCAATCAGTATTTTTCACTTTGCGTTTCTGTGTGGGTGCAAACTGTTTAAATCTTTACTTAATATATGCTAAACTGATCTTCTGTATATAAAGAGAATTGAAAATGAATCTTGATGTGAATGGAAGTGGGGAGGGAGAGGGAAAGGGGAGGGTTGCAGGTGGGAGGGATGTTATGGGAGGGGGAAGCCATTGTAATCCATAAGTTGTATTTGGAAATTTATATTCATTAAATAAATTTTAAAAAAATATTTATTTTATTTATTTGAAAGACAGAGTTACACAGAGAGAGGCAGAGACAGAGAGAGAGAGGTTTTCCAACCACTGGTTCACTCCCCAGATGACTCCAACAGCTGGAGCTGCACCGAAGCCAGGAGCCAGGAGCTTCTTTTGTGTTTCCCACGTGGTGCAGGGGCCCAAGGACTTGGGCCATCTTCCACTGCTATCCCAGGCCATAGCAGAGAGCTGGATTGGAAGAGGAACAGCCGGGACTAGAACCAGAGCCCATATGGGAGGCCAGCACTTCAGGCCAGGGTTTTAACCCACTGCACCACCAGCCCCTCTGTCCACTTTTTTTAAATCATCTTCTCCTACACCAGAGAAGTAAGCTCCCTCCCTCCCTACTCCACCACCTTGGAACTCCTCAGGAACTTCTCATATACCTTACTGACAACAGCAGTGCCCCAAGACTGGTTCAGTCTTCACCAGCTCTGCCCTGTGTGCCAATCATTCACAACACCAAAGAACATGCAAAGACCTAGAAGAGATGGGAACACCCTAGAGTTCAAGACTTCCTGATCTGGAGGAGCGGTTGATGGCTTTGCAATGATGTGACAAAAAGCTGTATACTCTGAAAGCCACTAAAGAACATGAATCCTCAAAATTTACCAATCATGAGATTTTTTAAATCCCTACACACTGGAAATTGTTCTCCATTCTCATCTCTGATCTATTATTCATTGTCATTTATTCTTGTCTTTGTATCATTGGAATCTAAACAATCAACTTAACAATCATGTATTGTTGAGTTTCAAAAACCCAAATTTAGTTAGATTTTGTAGCCAAATGATCTAAAAAGTCAAAGGTTTAAAATAATACCTTATTATGCTTCTCTAGTTCATGAGTTTACAAGTCATCTACATGGTCCTGCTGATCTGGTGAGTTTTGGTTGATCTTAGCTAACCTCTTTCATGTGTGAGGCCTGGCCTGAGTAACTGACATGACTCCACTGTGGCCCACATATTAGATTTTTCTCCATCAGGCTGCCCAGGCTTGCTCGTATGATGACTGACTGTGTCCCAAGAGAAAAAAGAGAAGCCTCTGGGAGCCCAGGCTCCTAACTTATGCAGAGTCATTTGACTGCATTTTATTTGCCAAGGGAAGTCACAAGCCCAATCTAAGTTCAAGGTTTAGAGAAATGGACATTATCTCTTTATGGAGGAATCTGCATGGTCTCCCATTGCAAAGGGCAGGGATCCAGGGAGAAATGGAAAATGATAGCTGTTTTGCAGTCTGCGACAGAAATAAATAATCTTTCCAGGCAAAAAACGTGGCTTCTTTGTAGGGAGTTTGATTTAGAATAAGGAAAAAACATTTTTGCCAACCCAAAAGGTTCTTCACAAATCTAAGTTTATTAACCAAGTAAAGTGAGGCCGGCTTCCAGCCTCTAAAATCACTAGCTGTCCCCCTCTGAATTCTGTCACCTGACACACCCATTCCCAACCAACAATCTTGCAGTTCACAGCCAGGAAGGAGAGTCTGGAGGGCAGTATTTGTCGAAAACTAATTTAGGCAACCTCAGGCTTGAAATGCATCCACTGAACTGGAAGATTCTGCAGCTACAAAAATAAAATGCTTGATGGACAAATGAATGCTTGGCTTCTTCTAACAGAGGGGCTAGGGAGCTGAAGAGCTGACAGAAAAGGTCACTGCAAGAGCAGGTGCACCACAGAGTCACATCTTGGGTACCGGCAACTCCCAACAAGACTCGGAGCCCTTGGGGCAAAAGGAGAAGAGAAAATCCCAGCACATGAGTTTTAACAAAGTGAAAAAGTACTAGTCTTTCTGGAAAAGGAGTCGCTAGCGTGCAAGCCCATTCTCCTGATAGCACATGTGGAATATGTGGCCCTACAGCTACAAAAACAAGCAGCTCCTTCAAATAGAAAAGGTTTGTTCTCAAGCTGTAAATTCCCTCATCTTCATTCTTCTCTATTTCCTTCAGTTTATAGTATTGGTGAGGTAAACAGGCATCCCAGAAATACATTTAGAGGATAGCAAGGAATAAAAAAATTATTAACTACTTTATACCAGAAACTGTATAAAGTTAAATATTGGCACCCAACAACCCAGAGAAGAAGGTAATGTTATATCCTTTGACAAATTCAAAACTTTAGGACTTGTATATTAACTAATTTTCACATTTTAGATGTGCTGCACGTGCACCCATTTCTACCTAACCTCAAAGATGGCCAGGTTTCTTAGAATTGTGAAACCAGTTAAATGCCTTTGTGTGGATGTCGAGGTACCCAGGACAGCCTAGCTGATGTTCCAAGTTAATGACATAGGCTTGAACCTGGTCTGCCAATTTCTATTCTAAGGCTCCCCTCCACATCACAATTTTAAGATGGAAAAATCAATCCATTAATGAAGTTATTCATCCTAAAATTGCTTAATGAACAGCTACTATGTTCCAAGTACTGTCGGAGGGAACTTAATGAGAATAATATGCAGACAACGCAGTACCAGAGAATTTATGACTCAGGATTTGTCAAATAAAAGCTTAATTGGGAGGAAGCCTAAAACAGGGGAAACCGTCATCTATATTATTACTACATCTTCCTCTCACTCCTTTGATGTCTCCATTTTATTCCCTTTAGCTCTCCATTCTCAGTATTTTATAGCAGCAATACCACAAATAGAAACGATCTGAGTCCCTACTCCCTACATTCAAGACTTTCTTCTTGTCTGGTAATAATAATAGATAGAATTAAAAAGGAGTGAATGCTACAACATCGAAAGCATCCACACAGCAGATTCATAGAATGATAATCACTTTAAGTAATTCTCTGACCTCAGAATCAGCCTTTAAGTCTCCCCAGTCTGACTTAAAGGCCTGTGAGAGCATTTCAGGCATGGAAAACCAAGACACTGTGGCAAAAATAAAATGTTCTACATGAAGGATCTCTGTGAGTGAGACCCCAGAGGAAAGAAGTGGCCATTAAAGAAGGATGTACTTTTCTCTGAAGGGAGAAGAGAACTTCCACTTTGCTTATGGCCTGGTCTAAATACTGGTGGAGTTTGTGGATTTAAAAGGCTTTCATAGCCTAGGCAGCTCATGTCAAGGGCCTCAGGTGGTCACTGACATCATACGTAAGAGTGTTAATTGTTAAATTAACAACAGGAGTCGCTGTGCACTAACTTCCCATGGAGGACTTCTGCCCTCAATGAGTTGTATTATGAGAGTTAACTGTAAAACTAGTTCTCAAATAGTTGAGTGTGTGTGTGTGTGTGTGCAAACTGTTGAAATCTTTACTTAGAATAGCGTTGGTCTTCTGTGTATAAAGTTAATTGAAAATGAATCTTAATGGAGAATGAAACTGGGAAGGGGAGAGGGAAGAGATGGAGGGTTGGGAGTATGGGTGGGAGGGTGGATATGGTGGAAAGAATCACTGTATTCCTAAAGTTGTACTTATGAAATTTATATTCTTTAAATAAAATGTTTCTTTAGGAAAAAATTAAAATTAAAAAAGACTTTCTTCTGTAATTAAAGGAATGACAAATACTGAAGGTAACAACCCTGAAATTTGGAGAGTACTGTGTATATTACCTGTCAATGCAGAAATTCTCTTAATCTCTCAGTACAGTAGTAAAATTCACTGCCAGGAGTGTTCACCATAGGGTGCTTACTGAAATACCACCTTTTGCTGTAATTTGGTGTGTTTCCCTCTCTTTATAACTATGCTAATATGCATAGAGGAATTGAGATTACAGCAATATCTCCAGGAGGCAAAGCTTAAGACAAAGGCTGATGTAGGTGGCTGAATGGAAGGTAATTCCAGAAAGCAAAACTGAGGGGGTAGAAAACAGGAGAGTAAAAAAGACCACAGAATTGCATGCGGGTGGGCTGAGTAGCCATCAAGGCAACTACAGCTCACTCTTGTTAAGTGGTCTCTGGGGAACTGTGTGACCTGCACCTCAGACTTGTCTCCCCAGAGGGAAAGAAGTCTGAGACACACACGTTGGGTCCCATCAGCCTTTGGCACTAAGTTCACCACACTGATGGGCTCTGAGTCTGGCTGATCTTCCTTCTGTGACTTCACAAGTGTCACCACTCCCTGAGCTTGAGGAAGGATGTTGTCACTCACGTGTCACTATGTACATCAGGTGGGCTAGCAGGATGCAGCCCAGTGCAACATAACTATCTACTAGAAATAACATTTGTGCTTTTGAAATGGCAATAAGTATAGATATTTAGTATCTAGTAAATTACAGAGTGATTTTCAGGTACGTAATTTCACTTAACTAATAGTCATCCTGTGAGATTGGTAATTATCATTGTCACATTTCCTTGTGAGGATCAGAGAAGTCCAAAGTGGCACAACTCTCTCACCTTACTCAGAGTACTGGTCTGTTTCTGCCAGTGGAATTGCCAATTCAGAACATCTTTTTGGAATCATCAACACACCCTACACCTTCTGATTTGGAAATACTAAGCAGGCCTTTTTAATTATCAAATTGCTTCAGAACCATGAACACCTGTCCTAATAATGATCCGGAGGTGAGTCATCAGCAACTTACATTTCTCTTATCCTCCAATACGTAAGTCAGAACTATAGAATCCAAGAAATAAATAACAGGTCCCAGTTTATCTGAAAAACATCCCCCAACATAATTCATGCAGCAGTTCCAGCAAAAGAGGGTTTGCTCCTCATGCCAAAAATTCTCCATAGAAATCTGTGCCGAAAACGTCATGTGGCCACATTCCCATCTGCAGATAAGTTTGTTTTTCTCTGTTCCATGCCAGGCTACTTAATCCTGTTATCATAATAAATTGCTATTTTCTCTGCCCTCCTTATACAATTATTGGTGTGAAGCTTGGGATTTTAAGAATCTAGGAAAATCTACCAGAAACATTAATAGAACCATTCCCACATTTCAGTTAGCTGATCCTTACTTTTTCAAAAACTGACAGCTGAATATATTTCTTCTGAAATGTCACTGTGCATTAAAAAACCATTGCAAACAATACTTAATCCCTCATCCTATCTGTAGCCAAGTCTTGCTCAGCGAATTTTGTGTTTTGGCAACACAATCATAATTTTGCTTGCTTTGCCTGCTGGCAGATATATGCATATACTCACAGTCACTGACAGTAGAGCAGATGAATTAACCTATCAATGTGAGTTTATTGCAAACAACAGTAAAAATCACAGTAACATTTCTTTCTTATTAGTTATTTATTCTTATTTCATTTGAAAGGCAAAGAGACAGAGAAACAAAGAGAGATATATCTGCTGTTCAGTTTCCCAAATGTCTCCAAAACCAGGGCTGGACCAGGCTAAAGTCAGGAGCCCAGAACTCCATCAGGTTTTCCATGTGGGTGGCAGAGACTCAAGCATTTGGGCCATCACCTGCTGCCTCCCATGGTACAGGAAGTACAAGAAGCTGAATCAGAAGCAGAGCCAGGACTAGAACCCAAGCACTCTGCAATGGATGCAGCCATCCCACGTGGTGACTAAACCATTGTGTCAAACTCACATCCCCACAATAACACTTATAAAAATAAGAGAAAAACATAATCTACAGGGTATGTCCAAATATCATAAAACTAAAAGGCAAAATTTTTCTTGGTTCTTAAGAAGAAAATCTGTTTATTACTATTGCCAATCAATTTTGTCAAATGGTGTGGTGGTATAAGACCCTCAACAACAACAACAAAAATTCATTTCCTTGCTTATAATGATTATTTCCCATTGCTCTGCTTTGCTGTATTTTTCAAATTGCATCAGGGTCAGATAGCCTCCTATCAGCTTTCCTGTGATGTTTACAGAAGTCTGTATGGTGTTCGTCTCTTCATCCTTTGATCTCAGAATGGTTCAGTCTAAAAACCCAGGATAATTAAAGAGTCACTTATTAAGAAATTATTAATAAAAAAGTTTGGAATAAAATCAACACACCAAAGTTGACAGATTTGTACCTGCCTTTATTATATTTGTTTAACTGCAGAAAAATGTTCCACCCAAGAAACCAAGAACAAAGCTCATTAAAATGTTTAACTAGTTTTTATTTTAGGCTAAACTAATGAGAAGCAATTGTTTTCCCACAATATGCTTGGAAACCTCAAGTATCATTTGGACTTTCTGGTCTATCTTAAATCCTTCTGGGCTAAAGAAGCTTACAATGTTGTGGCTAAAAATCAATTGTTATTCACAACAAAAGTATGAAGAAAAAGTTATTTCCTAATCATTGGAAAAATAAGGATCTGAAACTGCCCACAGATAACACAGCAATGAGGACACCACACCATATCCTGCATATAATCACAAGATGTTATTCGTTTTTTGGTTTTTTGTTTGTTTGTTTGTTTGTTTGTTTTGGACAGGTAGAGTGGACAGTGAGAGAGAGAGACAGAGAGAAAGGTTTTCCTTTTTCTGTTGGTTCACCCTCCAATGGCCGCTGCGGCTGGCGTACCGTGCTGATCAGAAGCCAGGAGCCAGGTGCTTCCTCCTAGTCTCTCATGCGGGTGCAGGGCCCAAGCACTTGGGCCATCCTCCACTGCCTTCCCGGTCCACAGCAGAGAGCTGGACTGGAAGAGGAGCAACCAGGACTAGTACCCGGGACCCCAACTAGAAGTAGAACCCTGGGTGCTAGCGCTACAGGCAGAGGATTAGCCTATTGCGCCGCAGCGCCGGCCACAAGATGTTATTCTTGAAGTCACCTAATCAAGTTGGAAAATACACTTTGTACAATCACATTTCTAATACTTTCCAGTAAATGAGGCTTTTTAGGAGAGTATATATAACATATATATAGTATATATAACATGACATATATATATATACATATGGCCTCATTAGTAGAGTCAAAAACATTCCTATACAATATTTTGAGTAGCTGTACTTCAATAATAGATCACCTCTCATCTCAATGTTCCTTCTTTCAGGCAAATGTAATGAGCACCCATCCTGTGCCAGGTACTCTGTAATACACTAGACATGAGCAAATAAAGAATGTACAGTCTCTGAGCTAGGGTGGGTGACAGCACCACTATCCAACAATAGAAGATCGAAATAGATGATGAAAATAGCTAGTAAATTACGTTCTAATAAAGCTAGAGACTAGTTACTAAGAGAGACCAAAAGATGTAATGATTGAGCCTCTGACCCGGAATACAAGTTTATATGGGTGGTGATTTTGTTTTTAGTCTTAAAAAATAAAGGACATAGGACTGTTATACTACCGTATTTTTAATTATCTGTGATTACTTTAAAATTTACTATACAGGGGCTGGCACTCTGGCATATCAGTTAAAGCTGCCACCTGCAGTGCCAGTTTGTGTTCCAGCTGCTCCACTTCTGATCCAGCTCCCTGTTAATGTGCCTAGAAAAACAACAAAAGATGGCCCAAGTCCTTGGGCCCCTGCACCCACACGGGAGACTCAGAAGTTCCTGGCTCGTGGGTTCAGATCAGCCCAGCTCTGGTCATTGTGGCCATTTGGGGAGTGAATAAGCACATGGAAGACCTTGCTTTCTCTCTCTCTCTCTCTCTCTCTCTCTCGGTCTCAGCCTCTCTGTAACTCTGCCTTCTAAATAAATAAATAAATAAAATTTTTTTAAAAAATTACTGTATCTGGGTGAATTATTCAATTCAATTATTCCTTATAGCCATTGTCTATATTCCCATTAAACTAGGGTCTTTTTGCTTTGTGCCTGCTAAACTTTTCATTTGGTGAAGCATCAAGCCTTTTTACTGTAATATAAATTTAAAGTATGTTATCTCAAAAACTAAAAAAAAGAAAGGGAGAAGGAAAGAGTGGGCGGGAGAAAGGGGGAGGGAGGGAAGGAAAATCATTATGTTCTTAGAATTGTATCTACAAAGCACATTGACCTTGCTAAAAACTAATTAAAAATTAAAATGAAAATTTTAAAAAGGAATTCACCAACATGGGAGAATGGGGCCAGATGTCATTTAAGGTATATGTTAACATATAAACTCATAGACAAATCCCAACTCAACTGGCTTAAGAAAGGAAAAGCACAGAAATATATTGTTTCATATAAGTGAACTATTCAGAGGTTTACAACCTTCAGGTCTAGGTAGATCCAGGTCTCAACAGATCACTAACCACCTCTCTCTTCACTTCTTAGCTCACTTTCCTCTCAATAGATGTTGGTACTGAAGCAGCCTTCCCTTGCATGGTGGAAGGGTGGCTGTGAGCAGCTGTAGGCAGCCCTAGACTTACATTGTACCTCACATCTAACTCCAGGGAAAAGACATTATTATCTTTCCTGATATAAAAGCCTTGAAGTCCAGCCCTGCTGTGTCTAGCTGATGCAAGTGATCTTGTTACCATCAAAAGAATGTGACCTTCTGGCCAGACTTACTTCTGGAGCCCAAAGCAGAATCGCCATCATCCAAATGACATGGAGAGTGGAGTAGGTGTGGTCCCAAACAAAAGTAAAGATTCAAGATCACAATGACCAGAACAAAAAATGAAACAAGTAGATTTAGGGCATATCCTAAACATATGGCCATAAAAAGGGCATGTGGCAATCTAAAGAGGGTCCACATAGCTAGGGTGAAATGTGGCAGTTCTATTGGCAAAAGACTGGAAGAAAGGTTTATGCTACACCATGTAGGTCAGGATATAGAAAATCAGAACTTCTCAGATTATTAATGAGTGGCCTTATAACAACACGGCAAAAGCAACCCCTTTCCCCCAGAGTTAGAAGCTGCAGATTAATGCAGCCAAAATTATTTGAAATTCATAATCTTAACTTTGAGATTCATACAAATTGGTATTCTATTCTATAAGAAATCAATGTTTGTTTTTACACATTTTAATGATTTTAATTTCCACTGACTAACCAATACTCCAGAAATTAGAAGTGCAGAGGTGCTAGGAGGAGATGGGCTTTCTCCTATACATCCTTGGACTTCACATACAATGGCAAGAGAATTTATTGAGCTCCTACTATGTGCCAGATACTCCTGTAGCTGGTACCCTACCATATACTCCCACTGAGAAGCTCTGCAGAGCTGATAGGAAATCATATTAAGTGTTGTAGACTGGGTTCTACAGGATGCAGATTCTGAGAGTCTGGGGTATAATTTTTTATGCAGGATTAAATCCTGCAAAGGCAAAGAGAAGAACAGCAGCATGAGTAAGCAGAAAAAGAAGAGAAGCTAAGAAGAGGCTCAGCAAAGCCTCAACCAGCCCTGTGGGAAGCTCTGCAAATAAAAAGAACCTTTCAGAGTTGTATGCTTTGAGCTGAAACCTCCAGGCTTTTATCCCTCCACCAGCAACCAGGCTGTGAACTCCATTCATTGGAAGAAATGCAGGCAGAGCGTGGTAGACAACTCTGCAACTGAGGCAGATCCTCCTTTCAGGAGCCGAAAGCCAGGGTTGTCTGCTGACCACACCCCACCTGTAAAAAACTGTGTAATTGTTCTCCTTTGGAAGAGATCCAAGTGGCTTATCTCCATGGCATCAATCACTGGTGGAAAGTGATATGAGCAGATTTGCTTTGGAAGGATTACTCCAAAAGGTACTGAAAGGAAAGGATTCTTGGAATAATCTGTGTGAGAGCTGATGATGCTTCCTTGTACTTCATTTTACATTTTAGTACCTGCAATCAGGGGAAAGCAGGAGCAGGTTGGTGAAATGGAGAAATGATGATACCAACTTCGCTTTCAACAGTTTTTCTCAGGCATACCCACACTCTTTATTAAATTGCATTTGCTCATTTTCTGGGGTTCGTTCAGCACTGTCACATACATCATCTTATTTATTTATCCTCAATACAAATTTACATAGCTACAGTATCACAAAATAAGTCAAATTGCATTGGATTACTGCTCCACATGCATGATGCAGGACCCTACAGCATCATTTGGTCCTCATGCACATGGTCCTTAAGAACAGTCTTATGTATTCTCATAAACGAGTTCTTCCCTTTACCTTTTCTACCAGGCACAATCTCCCCCAGTTTACCTTCATGCCCTACTAGTTTTTCCTTTAGACCCTTCTTTAAACATCCAATTCCTATAGTCTTAGATTTAACCCACTGAAATTACTTGCATTGGCTAGATCTCTTCTATTACATAACCATTCAGAATCTCTTGCCACTAGCCAACAGCATTCCCAAAGGAACATCTGGCTCTCGAGGCTTTTGTTCAAGATGTAGGTCCCACCTGGTGATCTTGAAAAGGGTGTGTAGGGGCCGGCGCCGCGGCTCACTAGGCTAATCCTCCGCCTAGCGGCGCCGGCACACCGGGTTCTAGTCCCGGTTGGGGCGCCGGATTCTGTCCCGGTTGCCCCTCTTCCAGGCCAGCTCTCTGCTGTGGCCAGGGAGTGCAGTGGAGATGGCCCAGGTGCTTGGGCCCTGCACCCCATGGGAGACCAGGAAAAGCACCTGGCTCCTGGCTCCTGCCATCGGATCAGTGCGGTGCGCCAGCCGCGGCGGCCATTGGAGGGTGAACCAACGGCCAAGGAAGACCTTTCTCTCTGTCTCTCTCTCTCTCTCTCTCACTGTCCACTCTGCCTGTCAAAAAAAAAAAAAGAAAAAAAGAAAAGGGTGTGTAGGAAACATCACTGGTAGCTACCAATACATTGACATTCCCTGATCAAACACTAGTCAGACTTTTTTTTTAAAGATTTATTTATTTATTTGAAAGAGTTACACAGAGAGAGGAGAAACAGAGAGAGAGAGGTCTTCAATCCGCTGGTTAACTCCCCAGTTGGCCACAACTGCCAGAGCTGCACCAATCCGAAGCCAGGAGCCAGGAGCTTCTTCCAGGTCTCCCACGTGGGTGCAGGGGCCCAAGGTCTTGGGCCATCTTCCACTGCTTTCCCTGGCTATAGCAGAGAGCTGGATCGGAAGTGGAGCAGCCAGGACTCGAACTGGAGCCCGTATGGGATGCTGGCACTGCAGGCCAGGGCGTTAACCCACTGAGCCACAGCACCAGCCCCTAGTTGGATCTTCTTTAAGACTCTCAGGAAAGTGATATTAGGCAGGAAATCGCCCTGTTCATTGTTGTAATACAGGCTTCATCTCCCTAAATAATGTTAGCCTAAATCTACTAGAAGATGTGGGCTGCATAATTGTACCAAAGTTTAAGTATTACCAGAGCTGTCTAGCATAGAGATCTATGTCTAATGCTATATAATTTGTTTCATTCTTGTTTAGTCAGGGGTTCTCCAGAGAAAGAGAACTAATGGGAAATGGAGGAAGAAGGAAGGAAATTTAAGAAATTGGTCCATATGCATGAGGAGGCTGGCAAGTCCAAGATATGTAGGGTCGATCAGCAATCTGGAGACCAGAAAGAGCTGCAGTTAGATCCAAAGGCAGAGTGTGAAAAGAACTCCTTTCCATCAAGGAAGGTCAGTCTTTTCCTTAAGGTCTGAAACAGGATGTACAGCCCATTCATATAGTTGGATATCAATCTGATTTACTCAGAGTCTACTGACTCAAATATTAATCTCATCTTCAAAAAACTACCTTCACAGAAACATCCAGAATAATGTTTGAACAAACATCTGAGTCTGGTGGCCTAGCCAAATTCACATAAAATCAACTATTACAATTACTAAGATACCAAAAAATTACAATACCAAAACAGTTCCATTTAGACTTGTACATTAATTCTCCATGGCAGTAAGTTAATATAAAAGTTATCATGTTGCTACCAAAGATTTTTTGAAGGTAGGGGGAGGGATTGGCCTAGCAGTTAAGACACCAGTTAAGCTGTCTGTGTCCCTTGTGGTTGGCACTGTGGAGTAGTGCATAAAGTCACCACCTGTGACGCTGGCATCTCATATCCAGATGGCTGCTCTACATCCAATCTAGCTCTCTGCTAATAAGCCTGGGAAAGCAACGAAAGACGGCCCAAGCTCTTGGGGCCCTGCACCTATATGGGAGACATGGAAGAAGCTCCTGGCTCCTGGCTTCAGTCTAGTCCAGCACTAGCTGTTGTGGCCATTTGGAGAGTGAACTAACAGATGGAAGATTTCTCTCTCTCTCTCTCTCTCTCTCTCTCTCTCTCTCTCTCTCTCTCCTTCTCTTTCTCTTTCTTTCTCTGCCTTTCATATAAGTAAAATAAATATTTGGGCGAAAAATGCCTGTGAATCACACTGGAGTACCAAGATTTGCTCCCTGCTATTGCAGATCTTGGTGGGCAGTGGTGATTACTCAAGTAGTTGGATTCCTTCCACCCCTGTGGAAGACCTGGATTAAATTCCCAAACCCTGCCTTTGGCCCTGCCCAGCATCAACCATTTAGGGATTGAACCAGTGAATAGGAGTTCTCTGTGTGTGCCTTTGTAGGTATCTCTCCCTGTGTGTCTTTCTGTCTCTCCAAAACTTAAAAAAAAAAAAAAGTATGTTTTGATTTACTTTAACTTCACATGTCAGAGTTCTTGATTAAAAGCAACAGAAACTGATTCTGACTGTCTTAATCAGAAGATAGCTTATTAGAAAGACATAAAGATATTATAGAATCAATAAAAACTTGGAATACCAGGCCTTTAAAATTGAGAAGGTGGCTGAAGAGTTTAGACAACCAGATCACTGCTATAGTAAGACAGGACAACTGCAGTGCTTAGATGTCCCTGCCTCCCCACTACAGCACTATTTTCACTGCTCTATCATTTACTGTGGATAACATCATTTGTACGCACTTCAGAAGAGACTGAAAGTTACCAGGAAACATTACATGGCCAATTCCAAGTAGGGTGCACACTCTCCAGCCTTCACCTCAGATAGAAGAACACAAGATATTTTTAATTCTGTAATGTGAGATAATAGCCAGCATTCAGCAAGATCCACACCATGATGGATCTCCACAAATTGAGGACAATGTTTGGGTAGTCAATTCTAAGAAGTAAGACTAAATATACCCAGGCTGGCATAGTGGCACAATGGGTTGTGTTGAAGCCTGGAATGCCTAGCACCCCATACAAGTGCCAGTTCAAGTCCTGGCTGCTCCACTTCTGATCAAGCTCCCTGCTAATGCACCTGGAAAGGCAGCAATACTTGGGACCTTGGGAAACCAGAATTGAGTTCCTGACTTCTAGATGCAGCCTGGCACAGCCCTGTTCATTATGGCCATTTAGGGAGTGAACCAGCTTATGTAAGATCTCTGTGTGTATATGTGGGTGTGTGTTTGTGTGTGTATATCCCTCTCTTTCTCTGTAACTCTGCCTTTCAAATAAATAAATAAAATATTTTTCAAAAGAAGAAATATACCCAATAATGGAAATCAGACATACAAGATCTATTTAAAACAGTCCAGTCTCTATTGGTATATATACTTCTCTTCTTTTCTGAAAAAAAAAAATATATATATATTCATACATATATGTAAATGTATATATAAATGAAGAAAACATGGAGAATCCAAAAAGATTCCAATTTTGTGACTGTGCCAGAGTGTCTGGCTTTTACACCTCTTCTTGTATCCCTACCCAAAATCTTGGCAGAGGTAAAACCAGAAAATCTACCCAAGAGTATAGGCAAGGTTGGGGCAGCAACTGTAAAGGAGCTAATTTGTGATCAAGCAGAGTTGGCTAGTATATTATCTCACAAGAAACTCAGATGGTAGCCAACAGAGCTCTAGATACAGGGGTTGACATCTAAGAGAAAGCATTTGTTCACTAGATATTTATTGAATACATACTGTATGCCTGCCACTGTTCTACATATTGGAAATAGAGAAGTGGGAAAAGAAAACAGGTAAGATCCCTACTCCACCTACATTTACATTCAAATAGAAGAACACAGACAGTAAACAAATCTGCCACATGATACAAAGGGACATGCAAAACACAAAGCAGACAAAACTGACAGAAAAGCAAAAGAAAGTGTTTTCTCACAGAATGTCAGAGACAAGTTCTCTGAGAAGGTAACATTTAGTCAGATACTTGAATAAATATCCCTTACATATAACTAGAGGAATACCACTTCGGAGAGAAGATTCTACAAATAGATGGGCCCTGGAGTGAAAATGCTCTTGACTTTCATTAAATTTTTTAATTTATATAAATGGAACAAATTTCATGTATCTCATACAGTTTTAAGAACATAATGAGACCTCCCACCCTATCCTCCTTCCCTCCCTCACTCTCACCCTTCCTCCTACTGCCCTTCCTGTATTTCTTTTAATTTTCGCAATATATTTTTTTCTTTAGAAACAAGTTTTATCATTAGCACCTACAGAAACAAGCAATGGTGTTGGGCAGTTAGGCTTATCTAAAACTTATGAAACATAAGAATATCCTCTATTTAATACACTAAAGCAAAGTAAATCTGTGAGACAAGTTTTATTGTTAGTCCTCATAATACAACTCTTTGAGAACAGAGGTCCTGCATGGGAAGTTAGTGCACAGTGATTCCTGTTCCTAATTTAACAATTTACACTCTTATATATGATGTCAGTGATCACCCAAGGCTCTTGACATGAGCTGCTTAGGCTATAGAAACCTTATGAGTCCACAAACTCCTTTAATATTTAGACATGGCCATTAGCAAAGTAGAAGTTTTCTCCTCCCTTCAGATAAAAGTTCTTTGATGACTACCTTCTTCCGACTGGAGTCTCACCCACAGAGGTCCTTCATGTAGGAAACTTTTTGGCACAGTGTCTTGGCTTTCCATGCCTGAAATACTCTTGTGGGCTTTTCAGCCAGACCAGAATGCCTTACAGGCTGATTCTGAGGTCTGAGTGCTACTTTATGCTATTGTCTTTCTATGAATCTGCTGTATGGACTGCTTCCCATGTTGGAGCATTCACCCCTTAATAATTCTATCTTTTATTATTACCAAACACTTAATCCTGTTTGTATGAACACTTTAACACGTAATCCTATCTATATGATCACTTTATTGCTTAATCCCATCCTTAGGATCAATTTAACACTTAAAATACTTTTTTTTACCACCCCACTTAAGGGGATTTAGGGTCCTATGGCAAGTTTTTAAATTGTACCCTTAGAAGTAAGTTCATAGAAATTTATGCCAAACTATGCAGCTTTACAGTTACAGGTTTCTTACTTTTCATAATTACAGCTTTAGGAACATGGTGATTCTTCCCATTGTACCTGCCCTCCCACCCACACTCCCACCCTTCTTCATTCTCTCCCTCTTATTCTCACTCTTATTTTTTACTAAGACCTATTTTCAATTAACTTTATACACATATGATTAACTCTGTGTTAAGTAAAGAGTTCAAAAAGTAGTATAAAAAAGAGAAAAAAAACTGTTCTTTAAGTTGCTTGACATTTTTGTAAACAAGCAAATCAGTCTATGTGGTTGGAGCATGATGAAGAATAGCAGCAGTAGCATAAGCCAAGGTTGGAGGAATAGCAGAGGCCAGATCATATAGAACCTTCTAGATTATATTCATAGGCTAAGAAGTTTGAGTTCTATTCTAAGGAAGATAGAAATTTATTAGCATAAATTTTATCAGAGAAGTGTGGGATCTAACATATTTTTAAAAGGCTACCCCGATTGCTATGCTGAGAAGAAAATTCTGTGATAAGGTAGGAACATAAAATCTAATTAAACCAGTCCCAGTGAGGAATAAGATTTGAACTAGGCTCTGAACCATAGAAGCACTGAGAAGTAGTCTGGATGAGGATATGTTTTGAAGGTGAAACCAACAGAGTTTACTGATGAGATGAAGACCATGAGACAAAGAGAAAAAAATAATGATGATTTCAAAATTCCTGGCCATAGAAACCATACTGGTAGAGATAGGAAAGACTAAAAAATGAGGAGATTCCTGTAAAGAGCTTGAGTTGGAACATGATAAATTTGTGATGTGTATTAGATATCCAATTTGAGATGTTTAGAAGTCATGAAGATAAAGGGATAGAAAAAAGAGAATGGAAACAGAACAGTCAGAGAGGTGGGTTGCCAACCTAGAGATTGTGGTGGACTGGATGGCAGGAGATGAATTTCAGGAAGAAGTGATTAACTGTGTCAAGTAAAATGAGAACCAAATAAGACAAGTACTAACTCAATTAAGAAGATGGGTCCCTTATGATCTGATGGCATAAAGATCACTGGTAACCTTGACAACAATGTTTCAAAAGACATAAAGAAGTACTAGTCTAGATTCTACTGAGATTTAGCGAGAAAGGAATAGAAAAGGCAATAGACATGTTTTTGAGAAATTTGTTCTTAAGGGGTACAGAGAAATGGAAAAAGTACTAAAGAAGTAGATGGAGTTGAAAGTAAATTAGTTAATTTGCTGATGGAAGTATATGAATATTCCCTTCCAACTGCTTATATTATTCTCAGATACATAAGTAAGTCATAGTTGGGACCAGAGGAGCAAAGAGGAGTTGTAGAAATTTAAGAAGAGCAGAAAATTCATGTGGTAAAAATGATTTGCCCAATATCCACTCTCTTCCATAGTAGAAGTACTCCTACTTTTAGCCTGGCCCATATTATAAAGAAAAAAGAATGTATTGATCCTCCCTTGTTGATATGTGTGATCAGTTGACTAAAATCTGGCAAATGAGAATTACACAGAAATGTTCTGTGAGAGCTTAAAAGAAAATGCTTAAGACTAGAAGTGTCAGGACCGGCGCTGTGGTGCAGCAGGTTAATGCCCTAGGCTGAAGCGTCGGCATCCCATATAGGCATCCCATATAGGCATCCCATATAGGCTGCTCCTTAATCGATCCAGCTCTCTGCTATGGCCTGGGAAAGCAGTAGAAGATGGCCCACATCCTTGGGACCCTGCACCCACGTGGGAGACCTGGAAGAGGCTCCTGGCTCCTGGCTTCGGAACAGTGCAGCTCTGGTTGTTGCAGCCATCTAGGGAGTGAACCAGCAGATAGAAGATCTCTCTCTCTCTCTCTCTCTCTCTCTCTCTCTCTCTGCCTCTCCTCTCTCTGTGTAACTCTGACTTTCAAATAAATAAATAAATCTTTAAAAAAAAAAGATTAGAAGTGTCTCCTTTGTTGCTTGTGGTCCTTCTTTTGTTCCTTAGAACTTACATGTTATGACTGACACTTAAACATACTTGATTTTCCACTTCTCCATGCTTGATAACCATTAAGGACACCCATCTGAAAGACTGTAGTTTGAAAATAAAGATTAAATCTGGGTGGTATTTGGAAGAGTGACCTGCCTGACCTAAGTCTGCACAGTTGGTATATGACATGGCGAAGACCTGAACTAAACAACTACATAGTGATATGTGTGCTTTTATTACGAGAAATAGTCATTTATTTACTTACTTTTGTGTTTAATAATGTATTAAGAGATAAGGAAATGGAGGAAAGAGAAAGATGTAAATGTTCGCTGCCCTTGTCCTCTTTGTAGCATTTACATCTCTCCATGTAGAAATTGCTGCAAAGCAGAGGTACTCTTAAAGGAATTCATACTGTGATCATCAGAGTTTGAATCTGAAAAGATATGGGCTCTCTGAGGAAAATGCCAGATTCCCCATGTTTTTTCGTGTGCTTGCACCCAGTATTAAATGTTACTAAGTGAATAAAATGAGGCTTACTTACTGCAAAGACCTCATGTCACTGAGTAGTAGAGGGTCTTCAAGTTCGGAGTACACAGAAGGGTCATGATAAGGGCCAGCACTGTGGTGAACCAGGATAAGCTGCCACCTGCAGCACCACCATCCCATATGGGTGCTGGTTCAATTCCCAGCTGCTCCATTCCAACCCGGCTCCCTGCTATAATGTACCTGGGAAAGCAGTAGAGGATATCCCAAGTGCTTGGGCCCTGCATCCACATGGGAGTCCTGGCTCCCGGCTTTGGTATGGTCTGGCTCTGGCCTTCACAGTCATTTGGGGAGTGAAACAGCTAATGAAAGCTCACTAGCTCACTCTTTGTCTGTGTCTCTGTCTCTCCCTCCCTCTCTATATCTCTACCTTCCAAGTTAGATTAGATATTTCCCAATACTCTTATAATGCTGTAATTATGAGTATTATCTAAAAGCATATTATCTCTACTACAGAAAATAAAATGACTTTTTCTCTCTATGTATAGATAACCGTATCTCTATTCTATAAGCAGAAATGGAAGCATGCATCTTACCAGATGTATTTTCTTTTAAATATTGTTTCGCACTATTGATTTCTCCCCATTGTGCCAAGCATTGTGCTCTCATAAAAGTGAATGCCAGTGGTCTAACGCATTGAGAGCCTCCTAAGCGTCTATAATATTTTTACCAATTTGAGACATCATGTCACCATTACACAGAACCCCTCAGTTCCCTAATGTTTTATTCCATCATTGCCACCTTGCAAAGTGGTAGAATGGAACAATGATTAGTTGTGCCTTATTAAAGCAAGGAATGACAAAGTGTATAAAAATATCAGGAGTATGAAGCCCCTCGGAAGAGAAAATGGAGCATTGAAGGGAAGCTAGAAACAAACCTGGCCAAGTTTACAAGACTTCCTAGTTTTGAGAAGCTTGCCTAGGTGATTTGCTAACTGATAAAGCTAATGAGAGCTCAAGATTGACCTAACGCCTTTCAACCCACAATTACTTTTTCCCACACACTTACAGCCATCCATTTTTATTCTCATTTGATATATAATTTCAATTTATTTTGAGGTCAGAAAAGAAAATTGAGTGGAACTTAATGGAGTCAACTGAATCATAAATACACATCCACAGCTTGCTTTTATGGCATGGTTATGAAATTCCTCATGAAAATACAATATAAATATTGTATTTGTATCAACATTTTGAGTAAGCCACTCAATTTTTATAAAGGCAAACTTTGGAGAATCACTAAGAAAAATGTTTAAACAGGTTGTTCACAAACAATGTATATAAATTATGCCGTTCCTGCTTATCAAGTAGCTTTATTTTTAATTCAGACCAGAATAACATAGAGATTTCCAATCCTTTTCACTAAGAGATTGCTATAAAGCAGCAAGATCAGATAGCAGTCATGATCTAGGTAAGCTCAGCTGTTTGAGTTTTGAATACGGCTATTTTACATTTAGGAAACTCATTATAGAATTAAACACATCTGAGAAAAGCGTGCTCTCTCTAGATGTGGTATACAAGGGAACTTTGGAAAGTTCTTGGAAAATAGGTTAAAAGATAAGTTTATTTTGATGCAAAAGTACTCTCAAGTCCATGTATGCTTTTCTTTTTTTTTAAGATTTATTTGAAAAAATTACAGTTATAGAGAAGTAGAGGCAGAGACAGAGAAAAAAGTCTTCCATCCACTGGTTCACTCCCCAAATGGCCACAATAGCCAGAGCCAAGCCAATCCAAAGCCAGAAGCCAGGAGCTTCCTGAGGGTCTCCCATACAGTTTCAGAGGCCCTAGTACTTGGGCCATCTTCCACTGCTTTCCCAGGCCATAGCAGAAAACTAGATCAGAAGTGGAGCAGCTGGGAGACGAACTATCATCCATATGGGATGCCAGGTTTGCAGGCAGAGGGTTTTCCCACTACACCACAGTGCCCATGTATGGTTTTCTAATAATATGTGTTTTCCATGAATTTGTTAAAGTTTCCTCATTTTTTTAAAAAAAGGTGTCTGTATTTCTTTGAGAGACAGAGCTCCCATCTGCTGGTTCACTCTTCAAATGCCCCCAAACAGATGGAAGTGGGAAGGAGAGTAAGGAGGAGGGCTAAACTCTACCCACGTCTCCTGTGTCGGTGACAGTAATCCAACTCCCTGAGCCATCACTGCTGCCTCCCAGCGTGCGCATTAGCAAGAAGCTGGAGTAGGAGCTAGAGCCAGCTATGGAACTCAGGAACTCCAATGTGGGACTCAAGGAATAAATCACTAGGCCATCCAAATCCATCACAACTCTCATATTTTAACTTCACTGTTTTAAGTTGTTAATTTACATACAAGTATAAGTTAAATCATCTAGATTACAAATCTGCTAAATTACTGGCTAAGTTGAAGTTTAGATGAATCTTATGATTATTAAATTACAGAAATATGTGGGCAAAGTATGGTGATTTTTAAGTAACTATGCTGTTTCTACTACCACTTAACTAGTTACAAGAAAAAAGACTGGAATTGCTTTTGTGTGTAGCATGTTTCAAATGAAAAGGGAAAAAAAAGCATTTCTTCCCCAAATCAGATACTCAGCTCTAAGCTACAGTTAATTGGTAGTCATGTGGTAACACTGTGTGCTGGAAATCAGCTCTCATTTAGATGTTTGCTGAATACTCCATGACTTTATGGTCTAAATAGGGGAACTTTCCAATAGGTCTGCAGAAATCTTGACAGTCAGTATGGCTGTTTTTTAAAAGCCCAATTGCTGGTATGACAAAGTGAGATTATTAGAATTTCATTGCTTGTCTTTGGTGACCAGGGGTCCTACAGAATAATCAAGATGTTCAAATAATTATTAAGTATGAACAGTAGGGGAAGGAAGGAAGGAAGAGCGGGAGGAAAAGAGGAAGAGAAGGAAATAAAGGAGGGAAAGCAAGGAATAGGGGACAAGAGAGAGAGAGAGAAAGAGAGAGAGAGAGACAGAATTCTTAGGAATCTCTATAGTTTTACCTTTGTGCTCCAATCATTGCTAGTGTTCAAGCTACAGATGACATGAATCGGAATACTGTAGCCAGTGTGTTCCTCCTCCTCACTTGGAAGTCATGTCTTTCTTTAGTGTTCCACTTGATGCAAACTGATGTAAGTCAATTTGTCCAATCAAAAATTGCTCAATATTTTGTTGGTAAACATCAATAGCATTCATTTATCAAAAAAAGGCAGGGACTTTTTGTTTCTTCTAGCACAACTTTTCTGCCAGGTTACAATAAAAGCAAATCTCAGGATAAATACTGCCATGCTTAAAAATATTTGTTAACAAATAAAAACAAAAAATGAAGCCAGGCAACCTATGATAGTCAAAGTGCTGATACCCAAATATCTTCAAGTAACTGTCTTCTCATCACAGGTGGGCCTGTGTTGCCAATAGAAACACTCCAGAAGGTGTTCCCTTTGTCCTTCTAAGACAGTGAACAGTGTTCCAATAAATGACTGCTCCATCACACAGGGTCTTAATTCAAAGATAATTGCAAGGTGGACATCAGTAGCCATATGAGGAAACATCAAAAGTCCATGGACAAATGAAATTAAAAGATTAGCTTATTTTGGTGCAAAAAAAATTGAAACCCATGCATAGTTTTTCCATAATGTGCATTTCCATGAACTTTTCGAAGACCTCTCATACAGCATGAGTAAACACATAAGGATTGTTTTGAGTTTGATACTCAAGATATTATTTGTGTGCTTACCATAACATAGTAATCCTACTATACAATTACTGTAAGCTCAGTGAAGTCTCCCCTTTTTGTCCTTTATTTATGCCAACAGATATTTCAAAAGAGTTTCACTCTGAAACAAATGCAATAATATTAAAGTTATATTGATGACTTCCAAGATGGTGGAATAGTGACAGAACAGTCCAACTCATATGGGGCTAGATTAATATTCAAAAAGGAGAGAAAGTACAATTGTAGGATAAAGCCACGGGAGAACCCCAGCAGGAGACCCAGGGAAAGCAACAGAAACAGTCCAGACTAGTGCTGAAAGAACAAATACACAACAAAAAACAATAAAAGCTTGGACCAAGGGAGGAAGATGCCTGCCACAGCAAACCAGGTGAGAGGGGGTCCATGGGACCACAGCACTGCTAGTACTAGGAGGAAGAGCTCGGTGAACTGCTTTTAAAGTTCCATGCAAACCGCCTAAAGACAGCAGAGGCAGAAGAAAGAAAAAAAAAATTGGCACATCTCTCTCACCTGCCCCCACTCCCTGCTATAGCAGAGACTTGCAGTCAGCAGGGGGTAGGCTCACACCACTTTTTGTTTTTCGACACAGGCAGATAGCTGCCACCCTACCACCCATGTGCAACCCTGCAATAACAGGGGTCGTCTCCCACCCAAACAGCCAGGGCTACAATAATTCCGAAGAATTCCTTCCCCCTCTGAGCAAGCTGTACCACACCAGTTACCTGGCAACCGGAGGGGTGGAGGAGATGCCCCTACAGAGTGAAAGCCCCACTATGGAACCCTCATACACACCCAGAACCATCAACAATTGAGTGAGACTGCAGTGGGCAGGTGCTCTGCATGCCAATGATCCACAAACCTAACCAGAGGGGAAAAAAAACCCACCCCTAACAATGACACCAAAGCTGTTTGGGAGGACCACACACAGACAGTGGTTCTGGGAACACTTTAGTTTTACTATAGACCAACTGGCTAGCGGGATGGAGTGGCCCCACTCACAATCCATCACCGAGAGAGAGCCCTGGGAGCTGAGTCTGAGAAAATAGTAATTGCATAAAAGGAGACAGAGTGTGGCAAGGCCTTGGGCCTCCACACCCCTAAAACTCCTCAGTTACCTATAGCAGCTCAGTACAGAGTGAACCATACTCACAGGAAAGACTCCACAGGTCAAATGTGCAGTTCATTAAGCACTGTGGAGAGCTGAGCACACCAGGGACTAACACTGGGTCATGCCACAGCTGTGAGGAGAATAATTGGTCACTGCAGCAGAGGTGATCATTCCTCTCCATCCAGTTATAACCAGAGGAGAGCTACCAAGCCCAATGGGGGTCTTTCTTGAAGACTTGCCCCACACTGGAATACTGAACGGAGCACCCTGGCCATACCCAGCACATCACATACCTTTTGGTATTTGCTGAAAGTATAGATGTCCCACTAAGCCACAGAGACATAGACAAAGATAAAAGCCACTAGACAACAACAACAACAAAAATATATGATAGCCAAAAAAACAAAGGAAAAAATAAGAGATAAACTTAAGGAAGACACTACAAGCCCCTCAAAGGAACACTACAACATGTCAATATTAGAAGGCAAAGATGGCTCTTTCTCTCTATCTCCTGATCCCTCAGTATCTTGATCTCTATGGTTCTCTCTCTTACACTCTCCTTCCCTTTCTTTTCCTTCTTCACCCCTTCCTTCTGGTCTGCCAGGTTTCCCCCAATAAAAATATCCCTTAAAAAAAAAAAAAAAAACAAGAAGGCAAGGATGAAGAGATTGAGAAAATCCAAGAAACAGAACTCAGAAAACTACTCATCTGATTACTTAGAAGCAATAAGAAACAAATACACAAACTAAAAAAAAGATATGATATAAATGAGAATTTTTCCAATTAAATTGAGATATTAAAGAGAAATCAAAATGAAATAATAGATATGAAGAAATGAATAGATCAAATAAAAAGTGCAGTGGAAATCTAAACACAGAAGTAGATGAGGCAGAAGAAAGAATATTTAAGCTAGAAGACAAATCTCTGGAAATTTTATATTCAGACCAAAAACAAGAGGAAATTAGAAAATGATAAAAAACACTGTTGGAGATCTATAGGATACTATCAAATGACCAAAACATATGGATTCTAGGAGTCCCTGAAGGCATGGAAAGAGAGAAAGGAATAGAAGGCCTTTTCAGTGAAATAATAACAGAAAACTTCCCTAATTTGGAGAAAGAAAGGGACATCCAAGAACAGGAAGCACATAGAATTCCCAATAGACATGGCCAGAAAAGATCACCAACATGACACAATGTAGCAAAACTCTCCACAGTAAAACAGAAAGAAAAGATTATAAAATGTGCTCAGAAGAATGCCCAATCACACTCGGAGGAACCTCAATTAGACTCACAGCTGACGTCTCATCAGAAACCCCACAGGCTAGGAGAGAATGGCAAGATATAGTCCAAGTCTTAACAGAAAAAAAACCAGAATACTGCACCCTGCCAAGCATTCATTTATGAATAAAGGTGAAATAAACACCTTCCATAAAAAACAGATTGAAAGAATGTTTCACTACCTGTCCAGCACTATGAAAGATGCTCAAGGATCTGCTAGAAATAGAAACACAGAAACAAGGACATCACTATGAAAGAAGGCAAAGACAGAAAATTGTCCAGTAAAGTACAAAGGAAATGCAAAGTAAAAAAAAAATAGTAATATTAATGGGAAAATGGAAGGCAAAGTCGTTACTTAACAACAGTCAATCTTAATGCAAATGGTTTCAACTATCCAGTTAAAAGACATAGACTGGCTGAATGAATTAAAAAAAGAAAACTCATTTATTTTCTGCCTACAAGAAATGCATCTCGGCCTGCACCGTGGCTCACTAGGCTAATCCTCCACCTTGTGGCGCCAGCACACTGGGTTCTAGTCCCGGCTGGGGTGCCGGATTCTGTCCTGGTTGCCCCTCTTCCAGGCCAGCTCTCTGCTGTGGCCCGGGAGTGCAGTGGAGGATGGCCCAAGTGCTTGGGCCCTGCACCCCATGGGAGACCAGGATAAGTACCTGGCTCCTGCCATCGGATCAGTGCAGTGCGCCGGTCGCAGCACGACAGCTGCGGCGGCCATTGGAGGGTGAACCAACGGCATAGGAAGATCTTTCTCTCTGTCTCTCTCTCTCACTGTCCACTCTGCCTGTAAAAAAAAAAAAAATGCATCTCACTAACAAAGATGCCAGCAGACTGAAAGTGAAAGGATGGAAAAAGATATTCCATGCCAACAGAAACCACAAAAGCCCTGGTATAGCCATTCTAATATCAGAAAAAAATAGATGTTAACAAAAAATTGTTAAAAGATACAAAGAAGAGCACTATGTAATGATCAGGGATCAATTCAACAGGAAGATGTGACTATTATAAACATATATACACCTAATTACAGGGCACCTGATAACTTAAAAATATTAATGTATTTAAAGGGTGACATAGAATCAAATACAATAGTAATAGGAAACTTCAAAACCCCACTTTCAGCAATGGACAGATAAACTAGAAAGAAAATCAGTAAGGAAACAATACATTTAATCAAGACTATAGACCAAAAGGACCTACCAGATATCTACAGAGCTTTCCATCCTATAGGCATAGAATACACATCCTTCACACTACTGCAGGGAACTTTCTCTAGGACTGACCACATGCTAGGCCTTACAGTGATCCTCAGTAAATTAAAAAAAAAAATCGAAACCATACCATGCGTCTTCTCTGACCACAATGGAATGAGGTTGGTAATCAACAATCAGTAATCCCCAAAACATATCAAACACAAAGACTGAACAACATGCACCTGAACAAATAGTGGGTCATTGAAGAAATTAAAAGACATATAAAAATATTTTTGGAAACAAATGAAGATGACAATATAACATATGAAAACATATAGGATATAACAATGTTAAGAGGAAAGATTATAGCAATTGGTGCGTACATCAAGAAATTGGAAATGCACCAAATAATTGAACTCTTGTTGCATCTCAAGGACATAGAAAAATAACAGCAAACCAAACTCAAAACTAGGAGCAGAAAAGAAATAATTAAAATTAGAGAAGAAATAAACAAAACTGAAACCAAAAAAACATACAAAATATCAGCAAAACAAAGAAATGGTTCTTTGAAAAAATAAATAAAATTGGCACACCATTGGCTCAAAAAATGAAAAAAAAAAAGGAGGAAGACTCAAATCAATAAAATTAGAGATGAAAAAGAAAATGTAACAACATACACCACAGATATAAAGAGAATCAACAGAAATTATGACAAAGAGCTGTATGACAACAAATAAGAAAACTTAGAAGAAATTGAGATTCCTGGACATATACAATCTACCGACATTGAGTCATGAAGACATAGATAACCTAAACAAATCATAAACAAGAAAGAAATTGAATCAGTAATAAAACCACCCCCAACAAAGAAAAGCCCAGTACCACATGGTTTCACTGCTAAATTCCACCAAACATTTAAAGAAAATATAACTCCAATTGTTCTCAAACTATTCAAAACAAATTCTTTCTATGAATCCAGCATCACCTTAATTTCCAAATGTGAAAAAGATACAATAAAGAGAACTACAGACCAAATTCCCTGATGAACATATGTAAAAATTCTCAACAAAATACTAGCCAAACGAATCCAGAAACACATCTGAAAGAGCACTGCCCGGACCACACTGGGTTTATCCCCGCTGCAGGGATGGTTCAACATTTGCAAATCAATCAATGTTAGACATCACATTGACAAATTAAAGAACAAAAAACATATGATTATCTCAATAGATGCAAAAAAGCATTTGACAAAATACAACACCCTTTCATGATCAAAACTTTAAGTAAATTGGGATTAGAAAGAACATTTCTAAGAACAGGGCCATCAAAGAAGGAGGTACCTTACTCTGAAGGGAGGAGAGAACTTCCACTTTGACTATGACCCTGTTGGGATAAGATCGAAGTCGGCGAACCCAAAAGGCTTCCATAGCCTTGGCAACTCATGACTAGAGCCTAGGGAGATTATTGACACCATAAACAAGAGTGTCAAATTGTTAAGTCAACAACAGGAGTCACTGTGTACTTACTTCTCATGTGGATCTGTCCTTAATGTGTTGTCCCATGTGAAGTAATGCTATAACTAGTACTGAAACAGTATTTTACACTTTGTGTTTATGTGTGGGTGCAAACTGATGAAATCTTTACTTAATATATACTAAATCGATCTTCTGTATATAAAGATAATTGATGGCGGAATAGGAAGGGAGCACACTGATAGTCCGGGGAGAGACAGTTTAATAAAAGTGGAGATACTGCAGGTTCAAGGAAGAGTAGGGGAGGAAACAGCAGAAGAAACTCTTCTGGAACGCGTGATTCACAGTGGACCTGCGTGGAGAGCGTGGGAGCCCACAGTTCGGGACACCAGCGGCAGACTCAACACACCAGCGCTGGAACGTGAGGTGAGCCGAACCTCAATAGCCCAAGACACCGGCAGGCAAGCAGAGAGAGGAGACTAGAGGGAACGACCCCCGGAGGGGGAAAGTTCACCAGGCTAACTGGAAGAGAGAGAGAGAGAGGAAAAAAAAAAGGGGTGACTAGTACGGACACGAGTTTCTCTCTCTCCGCTCACCTCTCAAGGGCGAGCAAGACAAAGAGCAGGCGCCATCTTGGACATACGTCATAAGCAGAGCGACCTCAGGTCTGCACCGGCCCTGAGCCTAGCAGAAAAACCTGACTCTGGGCGGGGCGAATTAACAGGAGATTAGGACCTAGTAAATTTGTGGTGCTACTGAACTGAGACTGTGAAAAAAAGAGACGGTGGGGGAGAGAACTCACGGAATTCACGTGAGTACTCTCCAGAGACGCTACAATTCCGTAACTTTGGCAACCCAGTGGGAGACTGAAGGAGAATTTGAGCCCACTCTGAGGGCAGAACAGATTCCCTGTGTGGTCCTTGGGAAAGAGCTTCCGATCTCTGGCTCCTGTGGGTATATCATTTGCCTGCTAACTACCTCCAACTTCGTTCAGCTGTGCGGAATTACTTCCCTTTTGAATCAAAAAAAAGAAAGAAAGAGAGAGAGAGAGAGAGAGAGAGAGATCTACCATGCCTAACCTGGGAGTGTCACCTTTGGCACACCAAACAGAGCTCTCAGGCCACACCCATCTCAAGCCACTAAGGCTCCATCAAAAATGAATCTTGATGTGAATGGAATGGGAGAAGGAGGGAGATGGAAGGGGTGCAAGTGGGAAGGAAGTTATGGGGGGGGGGGGAAGCCATTGTAATCCATAAACTGTACTTTGGAAATTTATATTTACTAAATGAAAAAAATACATTGAAAAAAAAAGAACATTTCTAAACACAATCAAAACAATTTATGACAAACCGATGATCAGTGATCTATTGGATGGAGTAAAATTGGAAGCACTCTCACTGAAATCCAGAACCAGACAGGATGCCCACCCTCACCACTGCTTTTAGTTATACTCCTGGAAGTTTTAGTCAGAGCCATTAGACAAGAAAAAGAAATCAAAGGGATAAAAATTGGGAAGAGGGAAATCAAATTATCCCTATTTGCAGATGACATGATCCTATATATAGGAGATCCAAAAGACTCCACTAAGAGACTATTGGAACTTATAGAAGAATTTGAAAAAGTAGCAAAAAAATTAAAAGTAGCAGTCATCAAAGAAGGATGTACTTTTCTCTGAAAGGAGGAGAGAACTTCCACTTTGCTTATGGCTGTAACGACAAGTGAATTCAAAAAACTTCCATAGCCTAGGCAGCTCATGTCAAGAGCTGTATATAAAGTTAAATGAAAATAGATCTTTGTAAAAATCAAGACAGAGAACAGGAGAGGGTAGAGGAAGGGGGATGAGAGAGTGGGTGGGAGGGCAGGTACTGTGAGAAGAATTGCTATGTTCCTAATGTTGATTTATGAAATGCATGCAAATAAATTTTAAAAAGAAAAAAATTATACTAGTCTAATTAAATCAATCAATCTTTTAAATTTAAAGAAGTTCAAATCCTTCATATAAATATCAGGTTGTATGGGAATGGGAGATGACCTAAATATTGTATCTAGAGGATTATGCTAAAGTTTAGTGGTTCACCAGATTTGACTCATTCATGCAAAGATAAGAGACTTGTGCAATCACTTTGGGCAACAAAACATCTCTTTTTTTGTTAAAGATTTTTATTTATTTTGAGAGGTACAGTTAGAGAGAGTGAGAAGGAGAGACTGAGAGAAAAGTCTTCCATCTGCTGGTTCACTCCCTAAATAGCCTCAATGGCCAGAGAAGGGCACACCTGAAGCCAGGAGTCAGGAGCTTCTTCCAGGTCTCCCTCATGGAAGCAGGAGCCCAAGCACTTGGGCTATCTTTTACTGCTTTCCCAGGCCACAGTAGAGAGCTGGATCCGAAGAGGAGCAGTTGGGACTAGAACCGGTGCCCATACGAGATACCAGTGCTGCAGGTAGAGGATTAACCTACTGCACCACAGAACCGGACCCAACAACCATACATCTTATAGGCAACTATATTTCATATTCACTTAATCAATGGGAAAGTATTTCTAGCACCTCTTATGCTAAATAATATGCCATGTTGTGAAAATTCAAATAGCTACCAACTTTGAATTTCTGATTATAACATCTTTAATTATTAATCAAGCCCTCATATAGTGCAAAGTAATCTATACTACATGCATATATATATATACATATATACACCACAACTATAAGTAAGTAGTATATTTAAAGTTAACCACAGACAATGTAATATCAGAAAAATAGTTCAAACCTTGATCTCACCTATTTGCAAAAATTGGCCTGTTCCATTCTGTTAGGGACACACCTCCCATCAGAATCCTCCAAATTTCCATAATGCTTACTCATAACTAAAGGTTCATCCAGATGTCCCACTAACTTTTAGGAGAAGCAGGAATTCATGTGCACCATATAAATCTAAAATTATCACTTTAAAAAATTAATTAAATTTAAAGGCAGAGTTACAAAGAAAGAAAAGAGAAAGGAAGAGAAAGTGAGAGGTAGACAGAAGGGGGAGAGGGAGAGGAAGGAGAGGGAAAGATCTTCCATTACTTGATTCACTCCCCAAAATGGGCATAATTGCCAGGGCTAGGCTAGACAAAACCCATAAGCCCACAAGTCTATCTGGGTTCCCATGTGGGTGACAAAAGCCTAAATAGTTGGGCCAACAATTGCTGCTTTCTCTGACCTGGATCAGAAGCGAAGCAACCAGAACTTGGACCAGCACAATATAAGATGCTGGCATCATAGGGCATTGCTGACATCACTGTGGCGCAGTGGGTTAACGCCCTGGCGTGAAGCGCCAGCATCCCATATGGGCACCAGTTCTAGTCCCTGCTGCTCCTCTTCCAATCCAGCTCTCTGCTATGGACTGGGAAAGCAGTGGAAGATGGCCCACGTCCTTGGGACCCTGCACCCACGTGGGAGACCTGGAAGAGATCCTGGCTCTTGGCTTCGGATCGGCACAGCTCCAACCGTTGCGGCCATCTGGGGAGTGAACCAATGAATGGAAGACCTTTCTCTCTCTCTCTGCCTCTCCTCTCTCTGTATAACTCTGACTTTCAAATAATAAATAAAATAAACCTTTAAAAATAAAATAAAGATGCTGGCATCGCAAGCAGCAGCTCTCACACACAGTGCCACAAAGCCAGACCCAGGTGCATCACCTTGAGACTGAACATTGGGACACCTGCCATCAGAAGCAAATTAGTTTAGGAAAAAACTACAACTCTGTCAAATCATAAAACATTATCCAATACAAATACAAACAAATCCTCTGCCTTATATTCTAGTCACTGCCATCATCTGGTTGAGCCCTTGCCAGGTCCCACAGGGGCTTCTAGATACAATGGAAGATGCTTCTTTGCCCAACACTCTCCTACCTCCACCCTTCAGTGCTACAATCATCCTGTGCACTCCAAGCCAAAACTGCCCTGTCATTTGTTTCATTTTAAAATTTCCTCAATCTATTTGTCAAAGTTCTGACAGATCATTATTTTCAATCAGATAGTCATTTTTGAGAAACTGTTTTCAAAAGTGCAACAATGATTCAGGGAAATCTTAGGGGTAGCATAAACTCTGGAATGAGCAGGAGTGGGGAGCTGAGGATCTGGGGTAAACACAGAGACAGTGAACCAGAGAAAAGACTATTGGAAACGGTGTTGGACAAGAGCTGTGATAGTTGCTTGAAGGATACAATCAGTCTGCAACAAGCTTATAGGCAGGGAGCTAGGGGCAGGGGATACCCAATTAACCCTCTAGCACCCTGTTGGTATCTACCATTGGCAAGCTCAGCAGAAAACACAAGGGCAAGGGAACCCAATGACATCATCCAGACAAGTGAGTCTCTCAGAGTAGAGCAGGGGAGCAGCTGCATGTAGAAGAGCAAGTAGAACACAGAAAATACGCAGCACCGTGACAGCTCCTTCAGAGTACGCAAGCCTGTCCCAGTAGGCTGGGCTAGAACTCACCACCTCAAGAGATCCAGAACTGTCACTCCCACTGGTCCCATCCTCTTCTCTCTGTAGAATAATTTTTGAGATTATTCATTTATGTATTTGAAAAGCGTAATGGTAATTAGAGAGAGAGAGAGAGAGAGAGAATGAACCATCCATCCTCTAGTTCACTCCTGGCAATGGCCAGGGTTAGTCCAGGATAAAACCAAGAACCGGGAATTCCATTTGGGTCTCCCATACTCGTGGTGGGGCCTAAGCACTCTGGCCACCTTCTACTGCTTTCACAGGCACAGTAGTAGCAGGCTGGATTGGAAGTGGAGCAGCCAGGACCCCAATCAGTGCTCATATGTGTTCCTGGCATCATAAGTGGCAGCTTACCCCACAGATCCACAATGCCAGCCCCTGCATCCTATGAATTTCTCTGACTCCCTATCTCAGATCCTCTGTCAGGGATACCCACACTCTTGTCCACAGATTCCAAAACTCTGACACTCAAAGACAAGTTGAAGTACATAAAAACAATTTGTGTTTTGATAGAAAACATTATATTGTCAACACTCCCTCATACAGCACTTCCTTTTATGTGATTGGATTCTAGTCTCCCACTGCTGTGAGCCAGTTTATAATTATTTGTAAGCGAATAAACATTCAAATTCTCTCTCATCCAACAGTATTTTAAGTGACTTTACTGCCCCTCTGCAAAGAAATTTACTTTCTTTTGCAAGTCAGTTCCTTTACTACATATAGAAGCATGCTTTTTGACTTTTCATTTTAATTGGACATAAGATCTGCCTTGGTCTGTCACATAGGAGTAAAATAAAATCTTTAACATGGGTTTCTTTTTTATACAACTGTGGAAGAGGCAAAAACGTATCTTTTCCTGAAAATTATCTTTTAACAAATGCCTCAGTCCTTTCCCTCTCAGGAGGTACTTGGGATCCATAAGCAAATTTATCCAGCCCTGTCCTAGCAAAGTGCCATGTCAGTGATTCATTTCCAAAATTAAAAAAACAGATACCTCATTATACCAGGTTTCTAGAAAATAAGTAAGTTGATGGCATGCTAAGAAAGTAAAGACTGTGGCTAATTTGTGAAATATTGAAATGTTAATCACTTACTGTATAATCTTGTCCTTTCAACTCATATTGTTGGTATGACAATGACTTAGAAACAATGAGACACTGAATCTGATACCTATGGTGTTTCATTTCACAGCATAATTACTGCATTATTTTTCACCTCTTCTCAAATATCTATAGGTGACACAGCAAATCAGCTTTACTGGGTGTGAAAACCATTGAGTAAATGTTAGATGAAAAACTCAGATAATGTCTAAAAGTCCTCTGGTGGGCAGTATATGAGTGTGTGTGTGTGTGTGTGTGTGTGTGTGTGTGTGTATTTCCTATAAATAATCAACCCAAGAAAATAAACAAATGAATCTCAAGTTCTAGAAATAATTATTTTAAATTTGCTTCCTAATTGCAGGCTTGGGGAATCATTTCAAATTTGGTTAATCAATGTTATACTTTCAAAATTACCCTTCGCATTAAAAACATGCAAATACCAGCAATATCTGGACCCCACTTATTTCTGCTTTCATTTCCACTACACCCAATCAGAAACTTGTATAGCACTCAAAGTTGACTACTCCTTCAGGCTGAACACACCTGGACTTCTCTAGAGACTCACCATCGTCCCCACCAGGGCCCTACCGAACTACCTACCAGCTCCCTGGGGAGTTCTCCTTAAACTCCTGCCAAGGTAAATAAGCTATTTCCTGGAGGTCAACTCAATCATCTCTTCCATGAAGGGTTTCCTGACTATTCCAGCTGAAAATTATTTAACATCTATTCCTGTTTTGACATTTGGAGGTGTTTTGTTTTTTGATTTGTTTATTTTTTTTTCTTTTTTGCCATGCAAGGTGGGCTAAACCAGAGGGGATGAGCATATAGGCAGGCTGGATATGTTGCTATGAGAACAAATAACAAAACTATCAAGCATATTTCCTTCCTCTATAGATTCTAAAACAATCAAGAAAATGGCCCTGGAGTCAATCAGGAATCCAGATGTCAGCATTTTGCTGGCAAAACTGGATTCGAAGGTGCTGCTTGGACCTCAGCATTAACCAAGATTCCTGTTGCTTTCCCAGAATGGGATTAATCTGCCACCTATGGTTAGGGACAAGCAGTCCTGCTATGTGCCACCACATAACAAAAAGTAGAGAGAACTTATGGATTCCTTAGACTGAACCACTTTTACATACCAATAACTTTTTTACCCATGAAGGTTATAACACAAGCAATAGAGTTTGGAATAAAAGCTACTTATAAAAGAGTGGAAATTCTTAATTTATGAACCTAAAAGATCACAAAATGAACAAGAAAGTAATTGTAACTATATGTAGGCCATCCTTGTATAATTTATGTCTGAGAGTAACTGGCTCATCATCATGTCCCCTCTCTGGAATGTTATCTCCCTTAGTAAAAGTAACACATCTGTTGACAGGGTAAAACTGAATGTACTCCTCACCATGGTGAGGGAGGCTTGACAATGTCAGAATAGGGACTGGTCAGAGGGAGTAATGTCAGAATTTATTGAGAATTAGAACTTCAGTTTTAGGTGAATTTTTCATGCAGGCATTTGATGACAGTTGGGCAAGGATTGCAATAAAGCAATTCAGAATTAATGGAAAGAGAAAAGGGACAATTTTGAGGTATGGAATTTAAAGAATCTTAAGACACAAATCGGCTATTGATGCTTTCCACTGAAGAGTTGGCAGCACCTTTAAAAAGCTGTAATGGGCCAGCGCCATGGCTCACTAGGCTAATCCTCCACCTTGCGGCATCGGCACACTGGGTTCTAGTCCCGGTCAGGGCGCTGGATTCTGTCCCGGTTGCCCCTCTTCCAGTCCAGCTCTCTGCTGTGGCCCAGGAAGGCAGTGGAGGATGGCCCAAGTGCTTGGGCCCTGCACCCCATGGGAGACCAGGATAAGTACCTGGCTCCTGCCATCGGATCAGTGCGGTGCGCCGGCAGCAGCACACCAGCCGCAGCGGCCATTGGAGGGTGAACCAACGGCAAAGGAAGACCTTTCTCTCTGTCTCTCTCTCTCACTGTCCACTCTGCCTGTCAAAAACAAAAACAAACAAAAAAAAGTTGCTGTAATGAACAATCAAGTCATTTTCCTAGGAAGACATTCCTAGAAAAATAGTCCTTCGAATAAATATAGTGGAATAACAAAGCTGCATTAATACAGACGTTAAATGGGTTGTTTCCATTCTCAGTGTCCAGGCTGAGGGTCCGGTGACAGTTCATTGGAAGAAGAAGAAAGCTGAGCCTTTCTGGAGCGAGACTTTAGAGCCCGGGATCCCAACACCTTCCCTTTGACATTTACAGAATGAAGGCCAACATATGTGGTGGAAAGTTTCTCAAATCTGAATATGAGAGTCCCGATCTTCAGACGTCTCACTGAAATTTTCTGGAAACATCTCATTTCTCCCTTCTCCCTAAAGACCCCTGGGCAGCTACATTAGGCAAATCCAGAGAAACAGAAACTGAAAGAGGGGTGAAAAGGAGGGAGAGAGGGAGGAGGGAGCAAAGGAGGGGGATGGAGGGAGGGAGGAAGGGCAAGGGCGAGAGAGAGAGAGAGAGAGAGAGAGAGAGAGAGAGGATTAGCTCATAAAATGGTGGGAAATGGCAAGTACAAGGCCAGAGGACAAGCTAACTGGTCACTTGGGCAATTTTGACCTTGGAGCTCCAATTTTAGGCCAGAATTTCTTTTTCTTAAGAAAACCTCTGCTTTTGTTCTTGAGATTTTCAACTGATTGGATGAGGCCCACCCACATATCAAGAGTGATCACCTTTACTAAAGCAAGCTATGGAGTCTTCAAGATGGCAGAATAGGGAGAGAGCTCATGGCTCTACTCTAGAGGAAGCTAGTTTTTAAAAAAGCAGAGGCAGTGCAATCTCAGGAAAGAGTTAAGGAGAATACGACAGAGGAAGCTCCACACAAATGAGAGGGGCACTGTGGACATGGAGGGTGTGGACATGCACAACTCAGGACTCCAGCACCAGAGTCCTCAGCACCAGATTCGGAGTGAAACCACACAGCGCAACTCAAGCCACTGGTGATCAAGCCGGGGGAAGAGCCTGGCAGGAGTCTGGCTTGGAGCCCTGTGGAGGACCATGTACCTGCCAACCTAGAGGAAAAAATGGGGGCACGCTTCTCTGTCCCCTACCACCCGGCACCAGCATCCTGTAACTAACTAAGAGAGGGTGGGCACTGTTTTGGACATACATAATTGCTGCACCAGCTCATGTCCACGTGCTGAGCAAGCAGCCAAGAGGAGATGCCTGAAGCTGGCTGGGAGAACTGACAGGGGACTGGGAGCTCATGATTGTGGGAGGCTTGTGTGCCAGGACAGTGAAAACGCTGTGGCTGGGACTGTGGGACATCTCTGCAAGCAGCTCCATGTGCTCGGGACTCCCTGATTACCTGGCGAGGATCACGGCTGAAGGATCTGTGTTCCCATCAAGCACTGCACAGATCCTTTGTGTGGTTCTTGTGGCAGTGCAGGTAAAAACTGTACCACTGGGGCCAGCACCCAGGGTGGGTCTCCTTTGAAGAGAGGAAGTGAGTGTGACCAGATGCCAACAGAGTAGAACAAATCTCCTCTCTGAATAAAAAAAAATTTACCACGCCCAATTTGAATATCAGCTTGGACACTTGCCTCACCCTGGAGCACTGAACAGAGCCTCCTGGCCACACCGGCACACACCTCTGGGTATTCCCTGAAAGAACAGACAGCTCATTAAGCCACAGAGGAATAATTGACAGATAAAATCCATCACAGGGGAAAAAAAAGAAGAGGCTAGAACAAGCCCTGAACTGACCAAAGCCCACGTACCACTGCATCCCCACACCCTGCGCCTACATCCACCACCACCACCACCATGCCCATGGGAAAGGCTGGTGGGGATTCTAAAGGAGATAAGACCAAGTGAAGGGCAAACCACAGAGAAGACCCTCAAAGTTGTCTGCTAAACCAGCTCCTCCATAGCAAGAACTCAAGTGTAAAAACACCCCTGCAAAAAAGGGAAAGAGGGTACCCAAAGGGGAAAAATGGAAATGATGCTGGCAAGGGTGGGAATATCCAGCCGAAACAGAGATGCCAAACAGATCAGGCACAGAAAGATGAATGTGCTGCAGGTGCCACGTGCAGTGTGTACATTTTTGAAAACTGTACTTCAGTTGACTATACAGCTTGAAACATTTTTATCAAGTTTTATAAAAATGCAGAATTTTGTTTTACTTTTTTTAAGCTGGTTGTTAGCACACAGAATGCTATTGTTTTGGGGAAAGGGGCACAGGTTGCTAACAGAAGGTCTCTGAAGCTCGACTTATGGTAGGGGGAAGAATACCTTTCCCATGGACCTTTGAGAAACTTCTCCTTGGGTCACAGGGGGGATTCCCTGCCACTGACACACAGCCACCAGGGCACAAAACTTTGTGGTGTGGAAAAACTAAATGTGATTTTATGTCCTTTTCCTCCTCCCTGTCTGCTTTCAGCATAGACTTAACACCCTTAAACCCAGAGACCTGCTGGGACCTGACCACAAAAACTTTGTTACCAGCGTGACAGGCAATCTGGGCTTCACGGTGACACCACTGAGATGCTGTCCCACAAAAGAGCTGCAATCACTTTTCTAGACTATGGATCTTCAGATTGATCATTCTGCCATTTTCATTTCATTTCCTGAAGTCAGAGTCAGCTTGTGAGAGGTTGCCAGACAACATGCTAAATGTGAAATGTCAACTCCATTCTAAACCTCCCCTGTTCAGAGCATCAGCTGAAGACTTCATTGGGTTTTATAGTGGCTTTCGGATGTTGGTAGCCCAATGAAAAAGGGAGTCGAAAGTTGTTGTATACTGTTCACGATTGTCTTCCCATGTGCTGCCTGAAATACCATGATTGTTTATTTAAAAAATCTTAATAAAGCTGGATACAGCTTAGCTTTGGGAAAAAAAGGCATAAATACAATCATATGGTCCATTGATGCCATTTCTATGTGTATACCCCCAAATAATTGAATGCAGAGACTTAGATATTTATACCACAATGTTCCTTGAAGCATTGTTCACAACAGCCAAAATGGGGACAACCCCAGTGTCTGTCAACAGATGAATGAATAACTAAAATGTAGTATATACAAGCAATAGAATATTTGACCATAAAACAGAATAATATTCTTATACACGCCACAACATGAATGAACTTACAAACCTTATGCTAACTGAAAAACAGTCCCAAAAAACAAATACTGTGTTGTCCACTTAATATGTGGAATCTAGAATAGTCATTGACACAGAAATAGAACAGAGGTTACCATAGGTTGGGGTAAAGTGAATGCCAAGTTACCACACAACGAGCACAGTTTCTGTTGGGAATGATCAAAAAAAGTTCCGCTTAAATCTGTATATATGAAATACATGAAATATATTCACCTTGTATAAATTTTTAATGTAGAAAAAGTTCTGCAAATACATAGTGATGAGATTTATATAACATTGTAAATATATTTCATGCCATATCGTGTAGTGATGGTTGAAATGGTAAATTTTATGTCATATATATTTCACTAATATTAAAAAAAAAACTAATTGTTCCTTGGATTCTCTACACCACTGTTTTCAATAAACTTCTAGTAAGTACTAACACATGAGAGGCAGCAACACTCACTAAGAGACTATTGGAACTCATAGAAGAGTTTGGCAAAGTAGCAGGATATAAAATCAATGCACAAAAATCAACAGCCTTTGTATACACAGACAATGCCACGGCTGAGGAAGAACTCCTAAGATCAATCCTGTTCACAATAGCTACAAAAACAAATCAAATACCTTGGAATAAACTTAACCAAGGACGTTAAGGATATCTACGATGAAAATTACAAAACCTTAAGAAAGAAATAGAAGAGGATACCAAAAAAAATGGAAAAATCTTCCATGCTCATGGATTGGAAGAAGCAATATCATCAAAATGTCCATTCTTCCAAAAGCAATTTATAGATTCAATGTGATACCAATCAAAATACTACAGACATTCTTCTCAGATCTGGAAAAAATTATGTTGAAACTCATATAGAGACACAGGAGACCTCAAATAGCTAAAGCAATCTTATACAACAAAAACAAAGCTGGAGGCATCACAATACCAGACTTCAGGACATACTACAGTGTGGGGAGCAACTGGGAGCAACTCGGACTAGACTAAGTTACTGGAATTAAGACTTATTCTATGCATCTGCTTTCCCACAATATGGCGCTGAGAAGGGAAACAGCTTCTACACAGCTGCCTCCAGTTCAACCAATAAACAGCAGGACCTGCTCCTGATTGGAGGAGAGCAGCGTACTCGGCGTGTGGGTAGCAGAGTTGGGATTGGCGGAGGAGGACTATAAAGGAGGAGAGAGACGGCATGCACCAGGAACATCTAAGGGGAACATCCGAAGGAACACCTGTGCAGCCCCCGAGAGAGACGGCCGGCGGTGTGCCGCTCCCCCGCGGAAGTGGGGAATGTGGCAGGGGGAACCGCCCTTCCACGGAGGTGGAAGGGATGGTAGCCAACCCGGGAAGAACCAGCAGCAAACCCGGGGAGGGCCGAGCAGACGAAAGAACAACGCAGGGTCCTGTGTCGTTCCTCCACGAAGATGGGGAGCGACACTACAGGGCAGTTGTAATCAAAACAGCATGGTACTGGTACAGAAACAGATGGATAGACCTATGGAACAGAATAGAAACACGAGAAATCAATCCAAACATCTACAGCCAACTTATATTTGATCAAGGATCTAAAACCAATACTTGGAGTAAGGACAGTCTATTCAATAAATGGTGTTGGGAAAATTGGATTTCCACATGCAGAAACATGAAGCAAGACCCCTACCTTTCACCTTACACAAAAATTCACTCAATGTGGATTAAAGACTTAAATTTACGACCCGACACCATCAAATTATTAGAGAGCATTGGAAAAACCGTGCAAGACATAGGTACTGGCAAAGACTTCTTGGAAAAGACCCGGGAGGCACAGGCAGTCAAAGCCAAAATCAACTATTGGGATTGCATCAAATTGAGAAGTTTCTGTACTGCAAAAGAAATAGTCAGGAGAGTGAAGAGGCAACCAACACAATGGGAAAAAATATTTGCAAACTATGCAACCGATAAAGGGTTGATAACAAGAATCTACAAAGAAATCAAGAAACTCCACAAAAACAAAACCAACAACCCACTTAACAGATGGGCCAAAGACTTCAATAGACATTTTTCAAAAGAGGAAATCCAAATGGCCAACAGACACATGAAAAAATGTTCAAGATCACTAGCAATCAGGGAAATGCAAATCAAAACCACAATGTGGTTTCACCTCACCCTGGTTAGAATGGCTCACATTCAGAAATCTACCAACAATAGATGCTGGCGAGGATGTGGGGAAAAAGGGACACTAACCCACTGTTGGTGGGAATGCAAACTGGTCAAGCCACTATGGAAGTCAGTCTGGAGATTCCTCAGAAACCTGAATATAACCCTACCATTCAACCCAGCCATCCCACTACTTGCAATTTACCCAAAGGAAATGAAATTGGCAAACAAAAAAGCTGTCTGCACATTAACGTTTATTGCAGCTCAATTCACAATAGCCAAGACCTGGAACCAACCTAAATTCCCATTGACGGTAGACTCAATAAAGAAATTATGGCACATGTATTCTATAGAATACTATACAGCAGTCCAAAACAATGAAATCCGGTCATTTGCAACAAGATGGAGGAATCTGGAAAACATCATGCTGAGTGAAATAAGCCAGTCCCATAGGGACAAATATTATATGTTCTCCCTGATCGGTGACAACTAACCGAGCACCAAAAAGGAAACCTGTTAAAGTGAAATGAACACTATGAGTACGGTGACTTGATCAGCCCTTGCCCTGACTGTTGAAGAACAACTTAATACATTATCCCTCTTAGTATTTTTTTTGTTAGTTCTACTTAATACTTTTGGTTGAATACTGTAATCAATACACAATCTTTCTTAAGTGCTGAAACTTAACTGAAAAGTGATCCCTGTTAAATATAAGAGTGGGAGTAAGAAAGGGAAGAGATGTGCAATTTTGGACAAGCTCAAGCTGACTTGCCTCAAACGGTAGAGTTAGAAACATACCAGGGGATTTGAATTCAATCCCATCAAGGTGGCATGTACCAATGCCATCTCACTAGTCCAAGTGATCAATTTCAGTTCGCAATTGATCATAATGATAGGACTAAGAGCCAAAGAGATCACATAAACAAGACTAGTGTCTGCAAATACTAACTGATAGAATAATAAAGGGAGAGAACGATCCAACATGGGAAGTGAGATACACAGCAGACTCATAGAATGGCAGATGTCCTAAATAGCACTCTGGCCTCAGAATCAGCCCTTAAGGCATGCAGATCCGGCTGAAAATCCCATGAGAGTATTTCAGGCATGGAAAGCCAAGACATTCTGGGGAAAAAAATGACCTAAATGAAAGATCTCCGCGAGTGAGATCCCAGTGGAAAGAATAGGTCTTCAAAGAAGGAGGTACCTTTCTCTGAAGGGAGGAGAGAACTTCCACTTTGACTATGACCTTCTCTAAATATGATCAGAGTCGGTGAACTCAAAAGGCTTCCATAGCCTTGGAAACTCATGACAAGAGCCTAGGGTGATTACTGATGCCATAAACAAGAGTGTCAATTTGTTAAGCCAACAACAGGAGTCACTGTGCACTTACTCCTCATGTAGGATCTCTGTCCTTAATGTGCTGTACATTGTGATTTAATGCTATAACTAGTACTCAAACAGTATTTTTCACTTTGTGTTTCTATGTGGGTGCAAACTGTTGAAATCTTTACTTAATATATGCTAAACTGATCTTCTGTATATAAAGAGAATTAAAAATGAATCTTGATGTGAATGGAAGGGGAGAGGGAGTGGGAAAGAGGAGGGTTGCGGGTGGGAGGGAAGTCATTGGGGGCAGGGGGAAGCCATTGTAATCCATAAGCTGTACTTTGGAAATTTATATTCATTAAATAAAAGTTTAAAAAAATTATTTATTTATTTTAAAGGCATACTGACAGAAAAGAGGGTAGACATAGAGAGAGAGATTGCCTATCTACTGATTTTTCACTCTCCAAATGGCAACAGGGCTAGGCTGTTGCTGTGGATTTGTTCTGAGAGGAGGAACACGGTGGAGCAAGAGGTATGGAGTCACCACACAGACCCCGGGAGTCAGGTGAAAGCGGGCCAGAGGTGAGCAGCCCGCAGACTCATCTATTTCAGTTGCTACAGCAGCTTATATAGCCGAGGCAGCCAATCCGGTCAAGGGGCGGTTTATGCCCTAACCAATTACAGCCTGTTGCCAGGCAGGTTCCATTACCAGGTGGTTTCTGAAGCCATTCCTGAGTAACTGATGCTTGCTTGCCAGCGGCCATCTTGGCATGGCCTTCTCATTCCACCATATTTCCCCCTTTTCATTTATTTTTGAGCAACAGGAGGCATAATTCTTGGCCATACCATTGTTGACCCCGTTTCCATGTGGTGTCTGTAGTGGCTGTGCCTGTCTTAGATTATCCCCCAGGAGATTTTACCCATAGTTGACTCACCAATGCTCAAAATGGGATACCACAGGAGTGCTTGCTCAGATAGGGGTAGGAATGAGGAACAATGGTAATCAGGAATGGCATGACTGCACACAGGCGTGAGCCATTTGAGTGGCTGACCAGAGCTAAGTGAGGGTATGAAGCAGCAGTGGATGTGGCTATGGGCAGTTCCTCAGGGTAGGATGATAGGGCAGCAGCTTGACAATTGGTAGCAGGTGCAGTTGTAGAAACTCTGTCTGCATTATGCTGGGTCCAAACAACCACAGGACTAAACTGCTTAAACAAGATCACGGTTTCATTGTGTTTATTTCAGCAACCTAAACTTTGATGGGAATAACTGCTGGTTGGATTGGCCTAATCAAAGCAAAACTGATTTCGTTGACCTCCAAGGTTCCTCACAGCTTGAGCATATTTAAATTCTATTACTGCAAAAGTTGTTGAAATCTCCAGCTCTTTCAATTTACATACTATTAATTTTGAGACTATGAGCACCCACAGTCTTGAGTTTATGCCTACCTCACTGTCTAATAAGACATTAGCAACTGTCAATTACTCTTTAATGATAGTATTAAAATGCAATCCAGGGTAATTCTTATACTTTTCCATGACTTGGAAAAAGAACTTTTGATCTACAGAACAAAATCTATTAAAACAGCTTTTATGCACAAATTGAAACCGAGCGATTTGCATACAACATATAATATTTAACTCACACTTGCATGTGGTTTTAAAATTTACAGTGTTTTAACGTACATTTTCCCACTTAATCCTCATAATATGTTATGATGTGGGCTACAGGCTACATTTCATTCAAATTTACCATTATACAATCTAAAGTTAAAAAAATTCAAATGGCAGTAGCTGTAAGAGTGATCTGAGTACTACCTTAAATCTGCCAGAGCCTTCACAATTTTTTTTTGATAAACCCAGCAACAATTTCCTGGAGATCAGAGCTATAATGTTCAAATGATTCTTGGGCACAAATTACACATTTGAACCAGTCAACATTACAGTATGTGGGCGAGTGAAGTCTTAACACAAAGGTAAAAATGTAAAAAGTAGTTATAATACTAATCAACCCCTTAATCACCAAAGAAAGACAAACAAGAAAGAAAGGCTGAAAGTCTGCTTATTATTCTAAATAAATGTGAACTAACCTTAAACCACTTTTATATGGATTTCAGTTTTTAAAATTAATTTGTTCTGTCTCTATCTTGAGGATTTTGTGTGCTTCAAACATATAACAATGATAAATAAAATATTTTAAAACAGCATTCAATGGAAGGGGAGAGGGAGTGGGAAAGGGGAGGGTTGTGGGTGGGAGGGATGGTGTGGGGGGGGGGAAGCCATTGTAACACATGAGTCGTACTTTGGAAATTTATATTCATTAAATAAAAGATTAAAAAAAAAACAGCATTCAAAAATATGAACTACGTTCAAAATTGAGACAAGCAACTCCAAGGAGTAAACAGTACAGAAACATTCGCTGAAGCCCAGAGCACAGGAAGGGCCTGTGACTTTTGCATACATGAACAGGCAGAGGATTCTGGATTCTGGCTCCTGCTAGGAAACAGGTTGCAATTGGACCCTCTGTTGTTGTAAGGAGGAATAGATGCCGCCAACCACCACCTGCAGCTGCTGATTATATGAACCTCATGCCTACAGAGGCAGATAGACACACACTCCACCTTGCAGGAAGATGCTGAGCCAAGCCACCTCCGGACTTGGTGACTGGTCTTGCAACAGCTCCATCACTGCTGAGGGACAAGAGACACAAACCACTAAACATGAGACATGGTCCTGGGTCAGCGGTCCAGGGGTGATCAGGTGGGAGGCAGATAGCTTAACCCCAAAACTTGAACAGGGAGAAATGTATACAGAAAAAGAGATGACTTTCATTTTTTAAAGATTTATTTATTTGAAAGAGTTACACAGCAAGAGAAGGACAGGTAGGTAGGTAGAGAGAGAGAGAGAGAGATCTTCCATCCACTGGTTCATCCCCAATTGGCTGCATCGGCTGGAGCTGTGCCGATCCAAAGTCAGGAGCCAGGACTTTCTTCCAGGTTTCCCACGCAGGTGCAGGGGCCCAAGCACCTGAGCCATCTTCTACTGCCTTCCCAGGCCATAGCAGAGAGCTGGATCAGAAGCAGAGCAACCAGGCCTAGAACCAGCGCCCATATGGGATGCCGGCACTGCAGGCACCGGCTTTACCCACTATGCCACAGCACTGACCCAAAGATGAATTTCAATACAGAATGAGCCAGCAAACTTTCATAAAATTATAGCTAATAAAGTCAAGAAACAAAATATGAATTTATGCCAAAGAAGTTGATACAAAGAGATAAATAAATGAATAACGCTCATAAAAATAAACAAGAAACCTAACTCCAAAGCAGTCAGAACAGATAATGGTAAATAAAAATTAGTAAAATTAAACTTATAAGCATTGAAATTAAGATACACAGCATAAAGCTCTAGTTGGGCTCAAAGTGAAAGATAATTAAAAATCTGAAGCCAATGTAGAGAATTCACTCAGAACACAGCACAGAGAGATAAAGGGATTTTAAAGAAATCTGTATTGATATGGATATATAGATAGTAACAGAGAGAGAAGCTGAAATTAATGCCCAATGATAATGCCATGCAAACAGAATAAAGGATATGGTGAGAAAGTAATAATCTTGAAGACAGCTGCTCAGATCCATACACTGGCTTGAAGAGTACCTTGGCAACAACTATTGAAACTGAACATTAGTCGGCCCTAATCAGGCAGTTCCACAATTAATGAGAATACAGAGGTTGGCATTGTAGCATAGCAGGTAGGACCACCGCCTGCAATGCCAACATCCCATATGAGCACCAATCCATGATCCGGCTGCTCCACTTCTGGTCCAGCTCCCTGCTGGTAGACTGGGAAAGCAGTGGAAGATGGCCCAAGTCCTTAGGCCCCTGCACCCATGTTGGAAACCCAAATGAAGCTCCTGGCTTCAGCCTGGCCCATCCCTGGCCTATACAGTAATTTTGGGAATGAACCAAAAGATGAAAAATCTCTGTCTCTCACTCTCTATGTAAAATTCTGACTTTCAAATAAATTATTTTTTGTAAGTAAGAACACATGAGAGGCTGAGGCCAAGGCACAGTAGGTTAATCCTCTGCCTGCAGTGCTGGCATCCCATATGGGCGCTGGTTCAAGTCCCGGCAGCTCCTCTTCCAATCCAGCTCTCTGCTATGCCCTGGGAAAGCAGTAGAAGATGGCCCAAGTCCTTGGTCCCTGCACCTATGTGGGAGACCAGAAGAAGCTCCTGGCTCCTGGCTTCGGATCAGCACAGCTCCAGCCATTGTGGCCATCTGGGGAGTGAACCAGTAGAAGGAAGACCTTTCTCTCTGTCTCTCCCTCTCACTGTCTGTAGCTCTAACTCTCAAATAAATAAATAAAAATCTTTTTTAAAAAAGGACATATGAATATTTTTAAAAGATTAATTTTTATTTATTTGAAAGAGTTACAGAGAGAGGGAGAGTAGAGAGAGGTATTCCATCCACTGGTTCAATCACCAAATGGCCACAATGGCTGGAGCTATGCTGATCTGAAGCCAGGAGCCAGAAGTTTCTTCCAGGTCTTCCACGCAGGTGCAGGAGCCCAAGGACTTGGGCCATCTTCTACTGCTTTCCCAGGCCATAGCAGAGAGCTGGATCAGAAGTGGAGCAGCTGGGACTTGAACTGGTGCCCATATGGGATACCAGCACTGCAGGTGACAGCTTTACTGATTACACCACAGCACCAGCCCCATATGAACAATTTTTAAAGTTAGATAATGTGAATACTTTTCTAGAAAATCATAAAAATTAGCTCAAGAAAAATGATATTCCTGAACAAAAAGCCATTAAAACACTGAATTTTTTGTTTAATCTTTACCAAGAGAAGCTCCTAATCCCCTACAGTTTTACAGATAAAATTAAGCACAATCTTTGAGACTCCAAAAAAATAATGAACTAATATAGACTCATTATTAAATTGGAGTAGCTAAAATTATGTGATACCCATGCAGAAATAGAAAAATACATCAGCAAAACAGAAAAGAAAGCTCAGAATGAGACACGGAAGAAAATGCAAGGCGGTTGAATAGAGAGACCCTGCACAGGCCTCTACCACAGAGAGAAAAACCAGGACAAAGGAGGGACAGCCTCCCAGGAAGAAGTGATGGGAACTCCAAACAGCACAGACTCAGAAAGCCAGCACGGAGGGAGAACCAGGGCCCACTGCAGCTCCTAAGCCAGTTGCTCAGCTGGGAGGCCTCCATCTTGCACAGAAAAGACAAGCAGAATGCTCTGTGACCCCCACCACTGCCGCAGACCAGCAGCCCTGCCCAGAGGAGGATCCCACAGTCCTCACTGGCTTTCAATCCAGTCTAGAAAGCTCACCGACCATTGCTTTGCCCCGTAAAAGGAATCCACAATGCCTCCCACTCAAATCTGAGACCCAAGTTACTGGAGTACAGTTGCTGCTAAATGCCATTCTGTCTTAAGGAACAGTGAACCGAGCCAGTGCCAGGCTTATTCACAGGGAGGAGATCAGGCCCCTTCTGCAACTGCAGCAATGGGCTTGCAGAGCGCAATCCCCCGAGCCATGCTTCCATGCTGTATGTGATTTGGGAAGTTCCTCTCTGCTGCTTGGGTTTTGCCAGCAGCTGATACATAAACCCAGAAGACCAGAAGTGAGGACGTATGCTCCTATATCTCTTAGCTCAAAGGGCTGGGTGGCCAGGGCACATAGGTTAGGAAACTGTGGGAACTGGGGCCAGTCCCTTCTGTGTCCTGCAGCGTTGGGGCCAGGGCTGTTAGCGCTATAACTGCTGTAACCCAAAATCATCAGTTGGACCTGGAGGACCTAGCTGCATTGTGTCTGCCAGTCCGCGATCACCAGTGTAATCTGCTCGTACCCTGTGAGATCTGGGTAAGGACCCACAGCACACTGCAGCTCTGGGATGGCAACTATTACATCTGTAACTCCCAGGAGCACCTGTGGTCCTACCTTTAGAGTCTGCAGAATGCCCTAAAGGCCTTCCTCTTCTCCAGACCTGTACCTGCTAGTGCACAATCCCAGGTATGACTTGCGATCACCTTGTGGGACCTGGGTAAGGTATCTTCTGGGTACTGAAACTCTGGGACTGGGTCTACCGGAGCTATACTCTAGAGTTACCTGAGTTCACTCCAAGAGCAATCAGTGAGTACCCCACTGCATCCTGCTGCTCTGGGTCTACAACTGTTCTGTATGCCCCAGGGAACCTACACTCACCTGATGGACTTTGGGAAAGACTAATCTACATCCTACTGCTCCAGGCTTGCATCTGCTGAGGCACACCTCCCAGCACAACCTGTAGGATGTGATTAAGGTGACATCCAGTCCTGCAGCTTTGAAACTGGGACTCTTGGAGCTACATCCCACAGAGTAACATGAGATCACCCTCTTGGGACCTGGGGGGAACATACCTGCATTCCATTGCTTGAGACCAACACCTGCCAGTTCACAACCTCCCACTTAACCTGTTCATGAAACACAGGACCTGGGTAAAGTCTCCAGTGTAGGCTGCAGCCTACACTGTTGGTTCTATAAGTCCCAGAAACGTTCACTGGCGGTGGACCTGGAGAAGCCTGTATATTCATTCTACTGCTGCATACTCATGGCTGTGAGTGAGAAAGTCCCCAGCCCCCAGCATAACCTACTCTTTTTGATGAGGCCATGGAAAAAGGACCCTTCCTGCCCTGCAGTTGCAGGACTGTTACTGTTAGCATTATATCCCTCAGCATTACCTGAACCCTGCAGGAACTGGGAAAACCATACCTGCATTCCACTGCTCAGAGCCCTCACCCAACAGAGAACAGTGCCTAGTATAACCTGTACTCACCTGGTGGGACCTGGGAAATGTCCCTTTCACATTCCCCAGTGCTTAGACCAGGGCTTTTGGTTCATAAGCCCTAGAATCACCCACGCTGTATACAGCAGGACTAGGGACACTCTCATCCACATCTCACAGTTCCAGGGCCTCAGCTATTGTGCCTGACAAACCCCAGCATCACTCAGGCTTGCCTGGTGGGACAAGGGGATAGCTTTCTCTGTATCCCAAAACAAAGGAACATGGCTTCTGCCATCACACATTGTGATAGACACTCAACTCTCTGTGGCCCGAAGACACACACCTTTGGAACCCACATCCACTTCAAACTCTTACTACTTACTCCAAGAAACTGCTGCAGACTAGAAAACTGTGGCACTGATAGACACTGGTGACCTTGATTACAGCTGAAGAAATCAGCTTGACTCACCTAGAGACACTTCTGGAACCATCCAGAACCAAAGCAACTACCAAACTGACACCCCAAATCCCATCTGAATGAAAATATTTTCCAATGAAAGCTACTGCATAAAGAAAAGGAGCTGTTAAAACAGATGTGCAGATGCCAACATGGGGACACAGGAAACAAAGAAACAAGGAAGCATGACATCTCCAAAAGAACACAATAGTTCTTCAGAGATAGATCCTAATTCAAAGGAAATCTATGAAATGAGTGAAAGAAATCTACAATGAGCTTGAGATGCAAAATATATATATATATAGACAAGTCAAAGAAATTAGGAAAACAATACATGATATAAATGATAGACGTCATTAAGAGGGATGAATCAAATTTTGGAACTGAGAACTTCAATCAATAAAATAAAGCATAAAACTGAAGCCTTCAACAACAGAATACACCAACTGGAAGAAATAGCTTCTGATGTTAGAATAAAACTTTTGAAATATCCCAATCAGGGACCAGTGTTGTGACACAGCAAGTTGTTGTTTGCAATGCTGGCATGCAGGATCAGAGCACTGGTTCAGTCCTGGAACTCTGTCTCTAATCCAGCCATTCATGAGGGACACCTGGATGGGATTCCTCATCCTGGCTTAAGTGTGGCCTGGACTGCGATGTGCAGTTATTTAGGGGGTGAACCAATAAGCGGAAGATATCTCTCTAGATATCCCTCTCTGTCACTGTGCCTCTCAAATAAATAAATACATTTAAAGAAAAAAATCATCAGACAAAAATAAAGGTGAAAGATTCCAGAGAATGAAGAAAGCCTAGTATATAAATGTAACTCAATTAAGCAAGCAATATTCATATTATGGGGAAATGTAAGGGGAAGAGACCGGGTCTTGAAAGAAAAACTGACAAGATTCATCACCACCAGACCAGTTCTACAACAAATCATGGAGTCCTACATTAGAAGAGGATCATAACAACCACCATTAAAACAACCATACAATATTCACCAACAAAGCAAAACAAGAAGAGAGAATTCAAACACTGCATGAGAGAAAGCTACCAAAACACAAAGATACCTAGTAAGACAGGAAAAAGAAACAGACTATATAAAACAATCAGTAAGCAAACAACAAAATGATGTTAGTTCTTATCTATCAATATTAACCTTGATCTAAATGGATTAAATTCCCTGGGTTGGCTGAATGTGTAATGAAAACAAGACCCAACTAAATGCTTGCTTAACAGGTAAAGGTATGTATAGACTGAAAGTAAAGGGTTGGAAAAAGATATACCACAAAAAGGAAACTGGAAACAAGAAAAGTAGCTATACTCACATCAGATAGACTATAACACAAAAAATAGTTTAAAAAAAAAGAAGGATATTATATATTGATAAGAATATTGATTCAGCAAGAACAGCAATTGCAAATATATATATGCACTCAACATAAGACCACCCAAATATATAAAGCAAATATTATTACACCTAAACAGAGATAGGCTCTAATATAATAGTGAGGAAATTAAACACTCCAGTGCCATCAATGGATACATCCTCCTAATGGGAAACCAACAAAGATACAATTGAGTTTAACCATACTATAGAGCAAATGAACCTAGCAGATACTTACTGAACATTTCATCCAAAGGCTACAGAATATGCATTCTTCTCATCAGTACATGGAACGTTTTTTTAAGATACATCACCTGTCAGGCCACAAATCAAGTCACCATAAATTTTTAAAACTGAAGTCAAATTGTGTATCCTCTTGGTTTACAAAGGAATATAAAACTTAAACTGTTGGGGCTAGTGCCGTGGCATACCAGGTAATGCCGCAGCCTACAGTGCTGGCATCTGATGTAGGTGCCAGTTATAGTCCCAGCTGTTCCTCCTCCCATCCAGCTCTCTGCTATGGCCTGGGAAAGCAGTGGAAGATGGCCCAAGTGCTTGGGGTCCTACCACTCATATAGAAAACCTGGATGAAGCTCCTGGCTCCTGGCTCCTGGCTTCAGCCTGGCTCTACCTTGGCCACTGAAGCCAACTGAGCAGTTCACCAGAGGATGAAAAATAGTGCTCTCGCTCATTCATTCGCTCGCTTGCTCACTCTCTCTCCCTTTCTCTCTCTGCTTCTTCCTCTCTGTAACTTTATCTTCCAAATAAATAAATCATTTTTTAAAAACTCCAAAACCTGATGACCTTACTACTGAATTCCACAAAATATTTAAAGGAAAAATTCCAATGCTTCTGACCAATTAGCAAGAGAAATTTGGAAACAGAAGGAAATAAGGGCATCAAAATTAGAAAAGAGAAAGTCAAAATATCCATGTGTGCAGATGATATGATGTTATGCAGGATTACCCAAACAGTCTACAAAGAAAAAAACCTGACAAACCAATTCAGTAGCAGGCTATAGAATCACCATATAAAAACAGTAGCATTTTTGTACACTGGTAATCACCTTGCTGAAAGTGAAATCAAGAAAGAATTCCCATATACAATACCTACAAAAAATTTAAATATTGAGGAATAAATTTAACCAAAGAAATTAAATATCTCTAAAGTGAAAATTATAAAACATTGATGAAAGAAATCAAGGATGCAAAAATTGGAAGTATAATCCTTATTCATTAATTGCAAGATTTAATTTTTTTTAAAAAAATTTATTTATTTTACTTGAAAGTTAGAGTAACACAGAAAGAAAGAGAAGCAGAGAGAGAGGTCTTCCATCCAATGGTTCACTCCCCAGTTGGCCACAATGGCCACAGCAACACTGAGCCAAAGCCAGGAGCCAGAAGCTTCTTCTGGGTCTCCCATGCTGTTACAGGGGCCCAAGAGCTTGGGCCATCTTCTACTGCTTTCCAGGCCATAGCAGAGAGAGATGGATAGGAAGTAGAGCAGACGGAACTCAAACCAGCGCCCATATAGGGTGCCGGCAGTGCAGGCCGCAGCTTTACCTACTACACCACAGCGCCTGACCCAAGATTTAGTATTTTCAAAATGTCCATACTGTCTAAAGCAATGCAAGCCCTATCAAAACACCAATGAGTTTCTTTAAAAAATTAGAAAAAACAATTCTAAAATTGATATGGAACCAAAAAACCCAGAATAAGCCAAAATAATCCTGAGCAACCCCACCCCAAAATCAAGCTGGAGGCTTCACAATACTTGATTTCAAGGCATGCTACAAATCTAGAATAATTAAAAGAATATAGTACTGGTATAAAAACTGACACATAGATTAATGAGACAGAATAGACAACCCGGAAATTAATCCATGTACATACAGCCAACTGATTGTGACAAAGCTGCCAAGAACATACATTGGAGAAAGGACGGTCTTCTCAATAAATAGTACTGGCAAAACAGAGCATGCATATGTAGAATAATGATAGTAGATCACTACTACTCACCATACACAAAAATCAACCCAGGATGCACCAAAGACCTAAACGTGAGACCCGAAAGTAGGAAACTGCTAGAAGAAAACACGGGTGAAACACTTGAAGATGCTGGAAGAGGCAATGACTTTTTATAAGACCACAAAAGCACAGACAACAAAAATAAAACTAGGCAAATGGGATTATGTCAAACTCAGAAGCGTCTGTGCAACAAAGGAAATGATCGGTAGAGTGAAGAAACATCCAACAGAATGGGAGAAAAATATTGCAAACTACTTAACCAACAAAGGATTAGTATCCAGAATATATGAGAAAAAACTCAATATAAAAAACAATACAATTAAGAAATGGACAAATGATCTAAAATAGTTCTCAAAAGAAATACAAATGGCCAACAAATATATGCAAAAAAAATCAAAATCACTATCAGAGAAATACAAACCAAAACTACAATGACATATCACCCCACCACTATTCAAATGGTTATTATCATAAACAAAGTAACAAATTTTTAAAGATTTATTTACTTACTTGAAAGTCAGAGTTACAGAGAGAGAGAGATCTATCTTCTATCTGCTGGTTCATTCTCTACATGGTCACAATAGCCAGGAATGGCCAGGCCGAAGCCAAGAGTCAGGAGCTTCTTCTAGATCTCCTGTGTCAACACAGGGGCCCAAGCACTTAAGCCATCTTCTGCTGCTTTTCCAGGCAAATTAGCAAGGAGCTGGATTGGAAGTGGAGCAACTGGGTCTTGAACTGTACTCATATAGATGCTGGCACTGAAGGCAGCATCTTTACCCACTACACCACAATGCTGTCCCCAAGAAAGGGGAAATCTTACACACTGTTGGTGAGATTTGAAATTAGTAAAACCACTATGAAAAACAGCGCGGAAAGAAATTAAAATAGGACTCATACTTCGTATCATACACAGAAATACATTTCAGATGTTTTAAACATAGCACAAAAATAACTTACTTAAAATTTCAGAAGTCAATAATAATATTTTGTGGTGTTTGATAGGGTACAAATCATTAGGGATAAAAATTTTTTACAGTCCTCCAATTTAAAACTAAGTGCGTCTCAACTAGCATTATAAAAAATGTTGGAACATGAGATAATACACAAGAAGCAGGTAATAAGTTGCAATATGTGAACAATACCCAGAATGCTAAAGGAAGCCCACCAAGGCAGTTAGAAAAAGACAAACCACCCAATAGCAAACAGTATGAACAAGTAGTTTACAGAGAAACCCATGTTTGAAAGGACTCTCGGGGCCAGTGCTGCAGCTCAATAGGCTAATCCTCCACCTTGCGGCGCTGGCACACCGGGTTCTAGTCCCGGTCGGGGCGCCGGATTCTGTCCTGGTTGCCCCTCTTCCAGGCCAGCTCTCTGCTGTGGCCAGGGAGTGCAGCGAAGGATGGCTCAAGTACTTGGGCCCCGCACCCCATGGGAGACCAGGAGAAGCACCTGGCTCCTGCCATCAGATCAGCGCGGTGTGCCGGCCGCAGCGCACTGGCCTCGGCAGCCATTGGTGGGTGAACCAACGGCAAAGGAAGACCTTTCTCTCTGTCTCTCTGTCTCTCTCTCTCACTGTCCACTCTGCCTGTCAAAAAAAAAAAAAAAAAAAGACTCTTGGGCTCACTAGTAGTGTAGGCAACATAGATCAACAAGAGACAATTTCGCACCCATCATCTGGCAGAAACTAACAAGTTGGAAAATAGCAGGTGTTAGCAAGAGGGAAAACAGGAACTCTCATGCACACTGATGGAAGAAGGAAGTCAGTGCGATGACTTGAAAAGTAATTTGACAATATCTAGTACAACCGATGATGTGATTTCCCCGCTGAACAATTCCCCAGTTAAGCGCATTGAAATGCTCATACAAATACCCAAGTTTGGCCTGGCAGTTACGATGTCTGCATTCAATTCCAGAGCGCCTGAATATGATACCCAGCTTCAGCTCCTGACTTCAGCTTCCAGCTAATACAGACTTTGGAAGGCAGCAGGTAAAGGCTCAAGTAATTGTGAGAACTGTATTATGAGACATGGAGGACTTCAACTGCATTCCTGGCTCGTGACCTCAGTTTGACCCAGTCCTGGGCATTTAGAGGGTAAACCAGTAGGTGGAAATTCTCATTCTCTCTCTCTTTCTCTCTCTCCCACCCCCCAAATAAATTAAAAAAAAAAAAAGAAGAAGAAGAAGAAAAAATATAAAGGTACAGGTGGGGAGCCAGCGCCGCGGCTCACTAGGCTAATCCTCCACCTTGCGGCACCGGCACACTCGGTTCTAGTCCTGGTAGGGGCACCGGATTCTGTCCTGGTTGCCCCCTTCCAGGCCAGCTCTCTGCTGTGGCCAGGGAGTGCAGTGGAGGATGGCCCAAGTACTTGGGCCCTGCACCCCATGGGAGACCAGGAGAAGTACCTGGCTCCAGCCTTCGGATCAGCACGGTGCGCCGGCCGCAGTGCGCTGGCCGCAGCAGCCATTGGAGGGTGAACTAACGACAAAGGAAGACCTTTCTCTCTGTCTCTTTCTCTCACTGTCCACTCTGCCTGTCAAAAAAAAAAAGGTATAGGTGGGGAGTGAGTGTGTGCGACAACTTCCCAACCCACTCCCCAGCTCATCCCTGAAGTTCGGCCATCCCATACATATATACATATACCCATCACAATGTGGCGTTTAATAGCAAAAACAAAAAAATTAAGATAGAAACCATCTAAGCATCTATAACTGGAAAATGGACAAATAAGCCATTGTTCCATAATAATAGGGGTACTACAGAGTGATTCAAATGAGTAAGCACAAGCTAAAGCTATTATTATATGTATATCTGGAAAAACTAATTTGAGAGGAAAGAGGTCTAATTGTAGAATTATCCAGTTTTATATGTTTAAAAACAGACAAAATGGTAGCACAGCCTATAGATATGTTTCTGTGCAATAAATGTTGCACAAATTCAGCACAGTGTGTGCCTCTGTGGAGGGCAGAAATGATGATGGGAACAAGGAAAGCACACCTTGTTATATTTCTTAACAGGAAAGAACTGAAGCAAGTGTGGAAGCTATTTATTAGAAATGAGTTCTGATACAAACCTCACTGTTAAGTACCTGTGAATGTATTGAAATATTTTCTAATAAAAATATATTTCTCAATAATTTTAACAGAAAACTCCAAAATAATTTACTGAAGTTTAGATGAATGAAAGAAAGTAGAACTCTTTGATTCACAAAGAATAGTAAAAAAAAAAATTACTACATTTACTAGAACTTTCTGGGAAAGTGTCATTTTTCAACTAAAAATCAGCATTTGGTAATAAATTAATAGACCCTGTGTCCTGTGAAAAATATATAAAGATGAATCACAGAATCAGACTAGAAAATGCTGAGGTGAGGCTCAAAATGAGATATTATTTTCTTAAAAACATCAATAGATCTGTACAGCCACCTAGAAAAAGTGACACATGTCACTGTGTAATTTCAAGATTTTGATTTATAATGCTCACACAGAAATTTCTCTGCCCTTCAAAAAGTGTGCTAACATCTGGGGAGCCACCAAAGGCACACTTTATGGCCATCAGAAATCCTGAGGTCATGCATAGATTTTTTAAATTTTTCATCAAAATAAACTTATCTTTTAATTCCATTTTCCATGAACAGTTTGAAGTAGTGTCATAGACTGTTTCCTAAGTTTCGGACTCCCTACTAGTAATATATTCTGAACACCCTTCCCAAGTTGAGTTTACTAGTCAACAAGCATAGCACTCTATAAAAGTTTCTGCAGTCACTATTGCCAACAGAATAATATAAATGTTCACATTTAAGTTCTTAAAAGTCATCCTCAAATGGCTCGAATCTACCTCTCTGTTCCTATAACCCACTATTCCCTTAACTGTATCTTCTGTTCTAACAAAATTCATTTAGTTATCATCTCACTAAAAAAAATAGGGACCAGGCTCTATACATCTATTCAATCTGTTCTTCTTATTTAGAATGCCCCTTTTACTCCCCAGTACCCCCTGGCATGGCAAAACCTAATTCTCAAAGCACACTTCAAGTGGCTCAAAAAAAATTATACCTCCCAATAAAAGACATTATCCAGTGTATATAACTGATATCTAGGTGAATATGCTATCTCTCTTATTGAACTGAAAATCATTGAGGGCAAGGATTATGCATCTTAATGATGTCCCTCACCCACATAGACACACACACCTGCAATGACCTAAGACATGATCAACAGAAAACTTTCAAATTGAATTCAGGAGTTGAAATTAACTCACAAAAACTGCTTTCTGATAAGCTGAAAGCATTCGAATTTTCCCAAATTAGAAAAAGACATATCCCATACAATAATTTCTGGCTATAAACAATAAAGACTTTGCACGACTTGAGTATAAAGAAGTTTAATAGGGAAAATTCCTGGGGAAACAAATATAGCTTCCAATTACCAATAAATTTTAACTATTGTCCCATCTCAAGGTTGGAGACACATGAGAAGTCAGTTCATATTACTGATACTGACCATTTATCCAATTATGTTCCATTTGTATTGGTTCTTTCCAGTCCATTAAAAGCACATATCCAAAGCCTGGAGGTTTACCCCATCTCCCTTACTAAGAGCATTTCCTTCAATGCGGCTGATGATTAACAGAAGCTTTTGAAGAATCCTTGCAGAAACAGACTAAATGACAAAGAAGAGACCAAATATACCACCTGAGTTACTCAAATACAGGAATATTATAGCTGGAGAGAGAATAATAGCCTAAACATCAGAAACTGTCAAAGGCTAAAGATATTGGGTAGTGAAAAGAACCAGTATCGAGGGATGTCTGGCAAAGAACCTGTTTTTCACTGAAGTGAGAGGGATTCAGATTATAGGCATAGATACGCTTCCATCCTGATAGGAAGCAGACATCAATGGGACCAGGTTAGTAAAATTAAAACCTGTTGGGGACTGATCGGACTAGGGCCAAGATAGTAAAATTGGACATTCAGATTTCTATCACATCAGAGACCAGAAGTAAAGGGAAAAGCTACAAAAGCTAAGCTAGAAGTTTTAAGGCATTGTTCAAAGTCCTGGAAGCCAAACTTTGAAGGCAGTAGTGAGAAGAGTCTTGGGCATCAGGAATCAGGAGCAAGTCAAGCATCTGAGACACAGAAGGTCAACACACAGATGAGGAAGACAACAGAATTTCAGTGGCCAAAGTAGACGCCTACAGATTCAGAATGTCATATTGAGCAAAACACTGACACCAAGAATAAGGTGGTAAGAATATCTGATAGGTGAAATAATCATTATTTGTTTCAAAAAGTTAATAGTTTCTGATTTCTTCCATATGCTTTACAATTTGTGAATTATTCTGAGTTAACAGCTAAATGCAAGAATGTATGTAAACTAGCTGGAGCCCAGCAGTGTTCATGATACAGATGTCTTCTGTTGACAGCTGAAACAGGAGTAGAAGAACTAAATGTAGAAGACTATATTTTCCAAAGACAGCCAACACAAGATATCCTACACAAACATTCTTCTACAATGTGGCCTTGGAATTGCCTTGTCAAGAAGTGGCAACTTGAGGGCTGGCATTGTGACATTGTTGGCTAAGCTGCCACCAGGAATTCTGGCATCCCATATGGGCACCAGTTGGAGTCCCAGATGCTTCACTTCTGATCCAGCTACCTGATAATGTGCCTGAGAAAGCAGCAGAGGATGTCCCAAGTCTTTGGGCCCGTGAATCCACATGAAAGACCAAGATGAAGATCCTGGCTCCTGGCTTTGGACTGGCCCAGCCCTGGCCACTGTAGCCATTTTAGGAATGAACCAGCTGATTAAAGTTCTGTGTGTGTGTGTGTGTGTGTTTATGTGTGTATTTCCCTCTCTCTCTGTAATTCTATGTTTCAAAAAATAATAATTTTTAAAAAGAAGAAAGAAATGACTTTCCTTAAAATAAAGAATAAGAAGTAATAGCTCATTACCTACCTAAAGAGTTGGCTTTAGTGATTTTCTTAACCTATGGAACATGGCAGAAATGATTATGAGGCTTTTGAGACCAGCTATAAGAAGGTTTGCAGCAGCCACTGGCGTCTTTTAGAAGAGACATCCTTGGGATACTCCCTCTGAGGACTCTGGCATGCTATGAGAGCTCTGAGGCACATGGAAAGGCCATGGGGAACTATTCAACAGGGTAGCCCAGCTGAGCTTCAAGGAAATGGCCAGCATCACCTGAAAGCCTTGTGACATTGCAATCCAACTAAGCCTTGGAATGAATGCAGCTCTAGCTTCCATTTAACTTCAGCTATGTGTGAGACTCTAAGCTGAGCATGGTTAACTCACAGAACTGTGAGATAGAATGATAAATTCTTGTTTTAACCCATGTCTTTTAAGATACCTTGTTATATAACAATATATAATCAGTCAAAGGATGATTTGAAAGTTACTTCTATCTATGAGTAAGTTGGAGACCTTAACACATAGTATCACCTCTGTGAGATGCAGAAATTCAGTTCTCCCTATTTAACCCCTTTTGAAGCTCTAATAAAAGCTTTGGTAAGTGATGAATATGAAAGTTAAGCTGGTAGAGCCAAGATGGCAGAATACTGAGGGCGCGCACTGATAGTCCAGGAAAAGATAGTTTAATAAAAGTGAAGTTAGTCTCAGGAAAAGGCTCGGGAAAAAATTGCAGAGGAAACACTTCCAGATCTAGTGGATGAGACACGGAGGACCTACAGGGAGAGCAAGAATGCCCATGGCACGGAAGCTGAGGCACAGAAGCCGAGGTGCGGAAGCCGAGCCGCGGAGTCTGCGCGCCAGTGCTGGAAGGGGAGGTGAGACAAAAACCTTGGTAACCCGAGTCATTGGCAGGGAAAGGCAGAAAGAGCCTAGAGGGAATGAGGCTTGAAGCCCCGCTGGGGAAAGTTCACCAGGCTGACTGGAGGAGAGAAAAAAAAAATGAATAAATAAGGGGAACCGGCATGGACACGAGCCTCTCTCTCCACTCACCTTACAAAGCTAAGCAAGAAAAAGAGCAGGCACCATTTTGGACATACGTAAAGCAGTGCCTGCCATCAGCCAAGCAGAAAAGCCTGACTCTAGTGGGGAGAAATAACAGGAGGTTGGGACCTAGTGAAAGTTTGGAGCTAATGGACTGAGACTGTGAAAATCTGAGGGGGGGGGGGTGAGAGAACTCACCGAGTACACAAACTCGGTAACCTTGACAACCCAGTGAGAGACTGCAGAGAAATTTGAGACCACACTGAGGGCTGCATAGACCCTTTGTGTGGTCCTTGGGGTAGAGCAGATGAATACCCACAGGGACCAGATTTCATACATCAACTACCCTCAATTCCACTCAGCTGTGTGGAATTACTTCCCAACTGAGTCAAAAAAAAAAAAAACAGAGAGAGAGAGAGAGATAGCGAGTGAGTGAGCCTGAGAACAATCTGGGTGAGTCACCTTTGGCACACCTTTAACCCTGAAGAACCAAACAGAGCTCTCTGTCCAACACATCACAGCCTCTAAGGATCCATCAAAAGCAGACAGTCCACTTAATCTAGAGTCACAGTATAATGAGAAAAAACACCACAGCGAAGAAACCAAAGAATATCTCCACAATGCCAAACAACAAATGCAAAAACCAAGGTAACAAGAACAAGGAAGACACTATGATGCCCCCAAATGAAAAAGACACTCCAATTCAAGATTATGAAGATGATGAGATAGAAGAAATGCAAGAAGCAGATCTCAAAAAATTGATAAGAACATTAAGAAGTTCTCAAAAACAAATTCTTGAACTACACAAATCCTCACTAGACAGAATAGAAAATCTCTCTCGCAAAAATGAAATGTTAAGGAGGAATCAAAATGAAATGAAGCAACTAGTAGAACATGAAACTGTGATAGTGATGAGAAATCATAATGAAATGAAGAATTCAATAGATGAAATGACAAACACATTAGAGAGCCTTAAAAACAGAATGAGTGAAGCAGAAGAGAGAATATCAGACTTAGAAGACAGAGAACAGGAAAGGATACAAAAGAAAAGAAGAGGAAATTAGAAATCTAAAAAATATTGTCATGAATCTACAGGATACTATTTAAAAACCAGCATTCAGATTCTAGGAGTTCCTAAAGGCATGGAGAGGGAGAAAGGACTAGAATGCCTTTTTAATGAGATACTAGCACTAAATTTCCCAGGTTTGGAGAAGGACACAGACATCCGAGTACAGGAAGCTCATAGAACCCCTAAGAAACATGACCAAAAGAGATCCTCACCACGATACGTTGTAATTAAACTCTCCACAGTGAAACATAAAGAAAAGATCCTAAAATGTGCAAGAGAGAAACGTCAGATTACTCTCAGAGGATCTCCAATCAGACTCACAGCTGACTTCTCATCAGAAACCCTACAGGCTAGGAGAGAATGGCGAGACATAGCACAGGTGCTAAGAGAGAAAAATTGCCAGCCCAGAATATTATATCCTGCTAAGCTATCATTTGTGAATGAAGGTGAAATAAAGACCTTTCATAGCAAACAGAAATTGAAAGAATTTGTCACCACTCATCCAGCCCTGCAAAAAATGCTTAAAGATGTGCTACACACAGAAACACAGAAACACGGCCATCAATATGAAAGAAGGTAAAGGAAGAAAACCTACCAGTAAAAGATCATAGGAAGCTTAAAGCATATACTAGAAAATATCTTTGGGAAAATGTCAGGGCAAAGTCACTACTTATCCATAGTCACATTGAACGTTAATGGACTCAACTCTACAGTTAAAAGGCACAGACTGCCTGAATGGATTAAGGAAAAAAACCCATCTATTTGCTGCCTACAAAAACACATCTTTCCAGCAAAGATGCATGCAGACTAAAAGTGAAAGGTTGGAAAAATATATTCCATGCCAAAAGAAATGAAAAAAGCAGGTGTAGCCATATTAATATCAAACAAAATAAACTTTAACACAAAAACTGTTAAGAGAGACAAAGAGGGACACTATATAATGATTAAGGGTTCAATTCAACAGGAAGATGTAACTATTATACATGTATATGTACCTAATTACAGGGCACTGGTTTATTTAAAAGGTATGTTAAGGGACTTAAAGGAAGACTTAGATTACAATACAATAGTACTGGGGGACTCAACTAACTAAAAAAAAAAAAGAAGAGAAAAGGCACAAATCAATATAATCAGAGATGAAAAAGGAAATGTAACAACAGACACCACAGAAATAAAAAGAATCATCAGAAATTACTACAAGGACTTGTATGCCAGCAAACAGGGAATTTATCAGAAATGGATAGATTCCTGGACACATGCAATCTACCTAAATTGAACCAGGAAGACATAGAAAACCTAAATAGACCCATAACTGAGAAAGAAAATGAAACAGTAATAAAGGCCCTCCCAACAAAGAAAAGCCCAGGACCAGATGGATTCTCTGCTGAATTCTACCAGACATTTAAAGAAGAACTGACTCCAATTCTTCTCAAACTATTCAGAACAATCAAAAAAGAGGGAATCCTCCCAAATTCGTTCTAGGAAACCAGCATCACCTTAATCCCTAAGCCAGAGAAAGATGCAGCATTGAAAGAAAATTATAGACCAATATCCCTGATGAACATAGATGCAAAAATCCTCAATAAAATTCTCGCCAATAGAATACAACAACACATCAGAAAAATCATCCACCCAGACCAAGTGGGATTTATCCCTGGTATGCAGGGATGGTTCAATGTTTGCAAATCAATCAATGCAATACACCACATTAACAAACTGCAGAAGAAAAACCATATGATTATCACAAAAGATGCAGAGAAAGCATTCGATAAAATTCAACACCCTTTCATGATGAAAACTCTAAGCAAATTGGGTATAGAAGGAACATTCCTCAATATAATCAAAGCAATTTATGAAAAACCCATGGCCAACATCCTATTGAATGGGGAAAGTTGGAAGCATTTCCACTGAGATCTGGTACCAGACAGGGATGCCCACTATCACCACTGCTATTCAATATAGTTCTCAAAGTCTTAGCCAGAGCCATCAGACAAGCAAAAAAAATTAAAGGGATACAAATTGGGAAGGAAGAAGTCAAACTATCCCTCTTTGCAGATGATAGAATTCTTTATTTAGGGGATCCAAAGAACAACTCTACTAAGAGACTATTGGAACACATAGAAGAGCTTGGCGAAGTAGCAGGATATAAAATCAATGCACAAAAATCAACAGCCTTTGTATACACAAGCAATGCCACAGCTGAGAAAGAACTGCTAAGATCAATCCCATTCACAATAGCTACAAAAACAAACAAATACCTTGGAATAAACTTAACCAAGGACGTTAAAGATCTCTACGATGAGAATTACAAAATCTTAAAGAAAGAAATAGAAGAGGATAACAAAAAATGGAAAAATCTTCCATGCTCATGGATTGGAAGAATCAACATCATCAAAATGTCCATTCTCCCAAAAGCAATTTATAGATTCAATGTGATAACAATCAAGATACCAAAGACATTTTTCTCAAATCTAGAAAAAAATGATGCTGAAATTCATATGGAGATGCAGGAGACCTCAAAGAGTTAAAGCAACTTTGTACAACAAAAACAAAGCCGGAAGCATCACAATACCAGATTTAAGGAGATACTGCCGGGCAGTTGTGATCAAAACAGCATGGTACTGGTACAGAAACAGATGGATAGACCAATGGAACAGAATTGAAACACCAGAAATCAACCCAAACATCTACAGCCAACTTATATTTGTGCAAGGATCTAAAACCAATACCTGGAGCAAGGACAGTCTATTCAATAAATGGTGCTGGGAAAATTGGATTTCCATGTGCAGAATCATGAAGCAAGACCCCTACCTTACACCTTACACAAAAATCCACTCAACATGGATTAAAGACCTAAATCTACGACCTGACACCATCAAGTTATTAGAAAACATTGGAGAAACCTTTCAAGATATTGGCACAGGCAAAGAATTTCTGGAAAAGACCCGGGAGGCACAGGCAGTCAAAGCCAAAATCAACTATTGGGATTGCATCAAATTGAGAAGTTTCTGTACTGCAAAAGAAATAGTCAGGAGAGTGAAGAGGCAACCAACACAATGGGAAAAAATATTTGCAAACTATGCAACCGATAAAGGGTTGATAACAAGAATCTACAAAGAAATCAAGAAACTCCACAAAAACAAAACCAACAACCCACTTAAGAGATGGGCCAAGGACCTCAATAGACATTTTTCAAAAGAGGAAATCCAAATGGCCAACAGGCACATGAAAAAATGTTCAAGGTCATTAGCAATCAGGGAAATGCAAATCAAAACCACAATGAGGTTTCACCTCACCCCGGTTAGAATGGCTCACATTCAGAAATCTACCAACAACAGATGCTGGCGAGGATGTGGGGAAAAAAGGGACACTAACCCACTGTTGGTGGGAATGCAAACTGGTCAAGCCACTGTGGAAGTCAGTCTGGAGATTCCTCAGAAACATGAATATATCCCTACCATTCAACCCAGCCATACCACTCCTTGCAATATACCCAAAGGAAAATAAATTAACAAACACAAAAGCTCTCTGCACATTAATGTTTATTGCAGCTCAATTCACAATAGCTAACACCTGGAATCAACCTAAATGCCCATCAGCAGTAGATTGGATAAAGTAATTATGGGATATATACTCTACAGAATACTATACAGAAGTCCAAAACAATGAAATCCAGTCATTTGCAATGAAATGGAGGAATCTGGAAAAAAATCATGCTGAGTGAAATAAGCCAGTCCCAAAGGGACAAATATCATATGTTCTCCCTGATCATTGACAACTAACTGTGCACCAAAAAGGAAACCTGTTGAAGTGAAATGGACACTATGAGAAACGGTGACTTGATCAGCCCTTGTCTTGACTGTTGAGGAACAACTTAATACTTTATCCATCCTAGTATTTTTTTGTTTGTTCTACTTAATACTATTGGTTGAATTCTGTATTTAATACACAGTTATTCTTAAGTGCTGAAATTTAACTGAATAGTGATCCCTGTTAAATATAAGGGTGGGAATAAGAGAGAGAAGAGATGTACAATTTGGGACAAGCTCAAGCTGACTTGCCCCAAACGGTAGAGTTAGAAACATACCAGGGGATTTGAATTCAATCCCATCAAGGTGGCATGTACCAATGCCATCTCACTAGTCCAAGTGATCAATTTCAGTTCACAATTGATCATAATGATAGGTCTAAGAGTCAAAGGGATCACATAAACAAGACTAGTGTCTGCTAATACTAACTGAAAGAATTAAGAAGGAGAGAACAATCCAACATGGGAAGCAGGATACACAGCAGACTCATAGAATGGCGGATGTCCTAAACAGCACTCTGGCCTCAGAATCAGCCCTTAAGGCATTCGGATCCGGCTGAAAGGCCCATGAGAGTATTTCAGGCATGGAAAGCCAAGACACTCTGGGGAAAAAAAAATGACCTAAATGAAAGATCTCCACGAGTGAGATCCCAGTGAAAAGAACTGGTCATCAAAAGAAGGAGGTACCTTTCTCTGAAGGGAGGAGAGAACTTCCACTTTGACTACGACCTTGTCTAAATATGATCAGAGTTCGTGAACTCAAAAGGCTTCCATAGCCTTGGCGACTCATGACAAGAGCCTAGGGTGATTACTGATGCCATAAACAAGAGTGTCAATTTGTTAAGTCAGCAACAGGAGTCACATGTGCACATACTCCTCATGTAGGATCTCTGTCCTTAATGTGCTGTACATTGAGATTTAATGCTATAACAAGTACTCAAACAATATATTTCACTTTGTGTTTCTATGGGGGTGCAAACTGTTGAAATCTTTACTTAATGCATACTAAACTGATCTTCTGTAAAAAAGAAAAAAAAGAAATTATCAATTCCCAACTTGACTCTCACTGGGATTAAACATGACAATAGGTCTGATCTGATTTCATCATCATTTAAAAAATCATCTATTATTTTTCACTTTATGTTTCTGTGTGGGAGCAAACTGTTGAAATCCTTACTTAATGTATACTAAGCTGATCTTCTGTATATGAAGATAATCGAAAATGAATCTTGATGTGAATGGAAGGGGAGAGGGAGTGGGAAAGGGGAGGGTTGCGGGTGGGAGTAACAGTATGGGGGGGAAGCCATTGTAATCCATATGTCATACTTTGGAAATTTATATTCATTAAATAAAAGTTAAAAAAAAAGATTCAAAACAAGGCAAAGGACGGGAGTGAAATGAGCAGAGAACAGAGATAGAAATGCAGTAAAAAAAATATATATATATATATATATATTAAACTGATCTGTATATAAAGAGAATTGAAAATGAATCTTGATGTGAATGGAAGGGGAGAGGGAGTGGGAAAGGGTAGGTCTGCGGGTGGGAGGGAAGTTATGGAGGGGGGAAGCCATTGTAATCCATAAGCTGTACTTTGGAAATTTCTATTCATTAAATAAAAGTTAAAAAAAGAAAAAGAAAGTTAAGCTGGGATCTGGGATTACCTGGGGAGTTTCATTAGCAGAGTCTCTATATTGTCTATGACTGCATAACTAAGATTGGGCAATAGGGGTCGGCACTGCAGCACAGCAAGTGAGGCTTCCACATGTGCTGCCAGCATCCCATATGAGCGCTGGTTCTAGTCCCAGTTGTTCCACTTCCAATCCAGCTCTCTGCTATGGCCCGGGAAAGCAGTAGAAGATGGCCCAAGTACTTGGGCTCCTGCACCCATGTGGGAGACCTGGAAGAAGCTCCTGGCTCCTGGCTTCAGATCAGCGCAGCTCCAGACTACGGAGTGAACCAGCAAATGGAAGACCCCAATCTATCTATCTATCTATCTATCTATCTATCTATCTACCCAGCTATCTATCTATCTATCTATCTCCCCCCATCTCCATATCCTTCTCTCTCTGTGTAACTCTTTCAAATAAATAAAAAAATCTTTAAAAAAAATTTGGGCAATAACCTGGTAAAATTGCACGTGCAGAACATTCTGTAGGGGTTGGTGCTGTGGTATAGTGGATAAAGCTGCTGCCTGCAGTGCCGTCATCCCATATAAGAGCCAGTTCAAGTCCTGGTTGCTCCACTTCTGATCCAGCTCTCTTCTATAGCCTGGAAAAGTAGTGGAAGATGGCCCAAGTCCTTGGGCCCCTGCACCCGCATGGAAGACCTGGCTCCTGGCTTTGGATTGGTCCAGCTCCGGCCATTGTAGTCATTTGAGGAATGAACCAGTGGGTGGAAGACCATTCTCTCTTGCTAACTCACTTGCTCTCTCTCTCTCTCTCTCTCTGCCTTTCAAATAAATACATAAATCTTAAAAAAAAAAAAAAAGAACTATTTTGTACTAGAAGAGCACGATGGAGGATAAGCACTGATGATAACCGAGTGAATACTGAATACATTGGAAAATCCACGTGCTGGTAATAATGACCATTGGCATCAGGGAGAGTGCCAGATAGATAAATGAGAGTATTTCTCAAACAATTCATGCCAGTGTGACTTATATTATTGTTGCACCCTCCGAATCTTTCATTGTTCAGTCGCTCTGAATACAAACACACACATAGTGCAGAACAATGTGATTCTTATCACACAGCCAATTCTCAGTTACCCAAGGCATATGGAATTCCAAAATGGCCCATGAGAGCTCTGCTGAGCTACTGGCTTCTTTGACATTTGGCCACATCTGGAAATTCAATCTTTTTTCTTTTTTTGAGAGAAATACAGAGAGAGGGATGGTATCTGTTGGTTCACTTCCCAATGCCCAAAATGGGCAGGTCTCCCCCCGTCGATGGGAATCCAGTTACCGGAGCCAGCACCACTGCCTCTGAGGGTCTGCCTAGCAAGATGCTGGAGTCAGGCAATGGAGCTGAGTATCAAACCCCGGTACTCGGGTGTGGGATGGGAGAGTCTTAACTGCTAAGCTAATCTCCTGCCCCTAATCTGTTTAATCATACATTCTCTCATATCAAACCAAGTTCTTTAAAACCTAATTACTTGGCTCACTAGGCTAATCCTCCGCCTTGCGGCGCCAGCACCCCGGGTTCTAGTCCCGGTCGGGGTGCCGGATTCTGTCCCGGTTGCCCCTCTTCCAGGCCAGCTCTCTGCTGTGGCCAGGGAGTGCAGTGGAGGATGGCCCAAGTGCTTGGGCCCTGCACCCCATGGGAGACCAGGAGAAGTACCTGGCTCCTGCCATCGGATCAGCGCGGTGCGCCGGCCGCAGCGTCCATTGGAGGGTGAACCAACGACAAAAGGAAGACGTTTCTCTCTGTCTCTCTCTCTCTTACTGTCCACTCTGCCTGTCAAAAAAGAAAAAAGAAAAAAGAAAAAAAACCTAATTACTCAGGGCCGGCGCCGCGGCTCAACAGGCTAATCCTCCGCCTAGCGGCACCTGCACACCGAGTTCTAGTCCCGGTCAGGGCACCAGATTCTGTCCCGGTTGCCCCTCTTCCAGGCCAGCTCTCTGCTGTGGCCAGAGAGTGCAGTGGAGGATGGCCCAAGTGCTTGGGCCCTGCACCCCATGGGAGACCAGGAAAAGCACCTGGCTCCTGGCTTTGGATAAGCGCAGTGCACCGGCCGCAGCGGACATTGGAGGGTGAACCAACGGCAAAGGAGGAGCTTTCTCTCTCTCTCTCTCTCTCTCTCTCTGACTGTCCACTCTGCCTGTCAAAAAAAAAAAAAACTAATTACTCAGTCACCTTCTCTGTAGGTTTGGGCTAGACAGGAGGAAAACATAAACACTTATAGGTTATCTTCTGTGCTGTACATAAATTACTTAATTTAATCTCTGAAGCAACTATTTGAGGTTAATATCCTTATTTTATAGAAAATAACACTGAAGTTCAGAGATCAACTTGGGTTTGTTTCCTTCCACCACTGGGTTGCTAATCATTAGAGCAGCAGCACAGATTCTAGGATCAAAGATTGTTTTCCTCTTAATACATTTCCTTTACAATAAGCTTTCTAATAAAGACTTCATCTGTCTTTATACAAGAGGTCTTCAAAAAGCTCATGGGAAAACAATATTAGGACAAACCTATGCATTGATTTCATTTTTTGGGGTGGGCAGCAAAATAATCTCATCTTTTAATTCCATTTCCCCACAAACTTTGGTCACCCCCTTATTTATGGCAGGTTCTCAATGATTTGGCTTTCTGAAGAGTTGTAATTTTTGTGAATGACCTAGATTTTACTCTATTGTACTCACAACTGCATCTATTGGTAAATATCTCACCTTAGAAATGAAATCAGCAATTAGTTAGCAACTAGTAGTAGAAGCAGCATGCACTACACCAGAAAAAGAAGTGAAAAAAAAAAAAAAAAAAAAAAAAAAAAAAAACAGGTCAGGGCCAGTGCCGTGGGTAGTATGATAAGCCTCCACCTGTGGTGCCAGCATCCCATAAGGGTGCCTCTTCCAATCCAGCTCTCTGCTATGGCTTGAGAAAGCAGTAGAAGATGGCCCACATCCTTGGACCCCTGAACCCACGTGAGAGACCTGGAAGAAGCTCCTGGCTCCTGGCTCCTGGCTTCAGATGGGCCCAGCACCAGCCATTGCAGCCATTTGGGGTGTGAAACAACAGATGGAAGACCTTTCTATCTGTCTCTTCCTCTCTCTGACTATAACTCTACCTCTCAAATAAATAAATAAAATATCTAAAAAAAAAAAAAAACACAACCACACACACATACTACAGGTTATTGTAGAAGATACAAGTGCATGCCCTAGAAATTTTTTTGAAAATGATTGCTCCTTGCTCTCAAAACTGCAATTCTACCAGTCAGTGTATCCTGAGTTTGGTTGGGAAATCATGTATCCCTCTCTATGGGGGGATAAGTAATCCTAGAATTACTATACTAACTAAAAACTGCTATTTTGTGGTATCAATTAAAAAATATGGGCAATCAGAATAGCCTTTTTCCAAAATGACTTCCAATGTGGATACACAGATCCTGGCCAATTTTGCTTCATAGTTTACAGACAATACAGGACAGAAATACAAATGATGTGCAATACAACTTGTAATTTCTACCTATTAAAATCTTCATGGTGATGAGTTAACCATTACAAAGGGACCTTAACTCCAGGCAGATGGTTCTAATTCTCTTTCAGTCAAGTGTTATTTGTTTAGTCCTCAACTAATGACTGGAATTAAAGATGTGAGTTTCATTCTACAGTGTGACAATCATGGGAATGCTAAGAGGTAAGTGGACAATTAGTTTACAATCTCTCATAATGGAAATATTTGCAGGCATCACATAAGACGCCACAATAAACTGCAGAGTGTTCTCAATCAGAGAGACACAGGCCATGCTGAAGATCAGCTAATGACAATACACAAATTAACCCAGCACGAATCCTCAAGGAACAGATATTTCACTGGGGTAATATTAACCTCAGCTAAGGCAGGCAAGATAGGAAGAAACAAAGATCAAATGGGAATCTCCAGCAAATGGATATCATTTCCAAAACGTAAGGCAAAATGAAGGAGCACATATTAGATCTAAACTCTTAGCATCTAACAAAAGTATGGAGAAACTAAAATTGTCTATAGCTGATAACAAATCAGCTAGAAATGGATGTCAACCAACAGAGGCAAATAAAAAAGTAAGTAAAAACACATTATTTGATAATGACAATCAACTAAACACGAAAGAAAAAGTAAGGTGCTGAAAAACTGGGAGAAAAATTTTTAGAAAATAAGATTCACTGAAGAAAAATTATCAGAATGTGTCTATACACTGTGGCAAAAAAAAAAGTGACTTAAATGAAAGATCTCTGTGAGTAAGATCCTGGCAGAAAGAACAGGCCATCAAAGAAGGAAGTACCTTTCTCTGAAAGGAGGAGAGAACTTCCACTTTAATTATGGCCTTGTCAAACTAAGATCGGAGTTGGTGAACTCAAGAGGCTTCCATAGCCTTGGCAGCTCATGACAAGACCCTCAGGTGATTACTGACATCATAAATAAGAGTATCAGTTGTTAAATAAACAACAGGAGTCACTGTGCTCTTACTCCCCATGTAGGATCTCTTTCCTTAATGTGTTGTACTATGTGAATTAACGGTATAACTAGTACTCAAACAGCACTTTATACTTTGTGTTTCTGTGTGGGTACAAACTGCTGAAATCTTTACTTAGTATGTACTAAATTGATCTTCTGTATATAAAGATAATTGAAAATGAATCTTGATGATTTGAGGAGTCAGCTCCATTTCTTGTCAGCAGATCACAAGGGAAGGAAGAAGCCAGGTAGGCTTTTATAATATAAAAGAATTTCAAAAAATGCCATGGGAAAATTGAAATTAAAAGACAAGTTTATTTTGGTGTAAAAAATTGAAATCCCTGGGTAGGAAGATGGCGGAATAGGAAGGGAGCACACTAATAGTCTGGGGAGAGATAGTTTAACAAAAGTGGAGATACTGCAGGTTCAAGGAAGAGTAGGGGAGGAAACAGCAGAAGAAACTCTTCCGGAACGCATGACTCACAGCGGACCTGCATGGAGAGCGTGGGAGCCCACAGTTCGGGACACCAGCGGCAGACTCAACACACCAGCGCTGGAACGCGAGGTGAGCCGAACCTCAATAGCCCGAGACACCGGCAGGCAAGCAGAGAGAGGAGACTAGAGGGAACGACCCCCGGGGGGGGAAGTTCACAAGGCTAACTGGAAGAGAGAGAGAGAAAAAAAAAAAGGGGTGACTAGTACGGACACGGGTTTCTCTCTCTCCACTCACCTCTCAAGGGTGAGCACGACAAAGAGCAGGCGCCATCTTGGACATACGTCATAAGCAGAGCGACCTCAGGTCTGCACCGGCCCTGAGCCTAGCAGAAAAACCTGACTCTGGGCGGGGCGAATTAACAGGAGATTAGGACCTAGTAAATTTGTGGTGCTACTGAACTGAGACTGTGAAAAAAGAGACGGTGTGGGAGAGAACTCACGGAATTCACGTGAGCACTCTCCAGAGACGCTACAATTCCATAACTTTGGCAACCCAGTGGGAGGCTGAAGGAGAATTTGAGCCCACTCTGAGGGCCGAACAGATTCCCTGTGGGGTTCTTGGGAAAGAGCTTCCGATCTCTGGCTCCTGTGGGTATATCATTTGCCTGCTAACTACCTCCAACTTCATTCAGCTGTGCGGAATTACTTCCCTTTTGAATCAAAAAAAAAAAAAAAGGAGAGAGAGAGAGAGATTTACCACGCCTAACCTGGGAGTGTCACCTTTGGCACACCAAACAGAACTCTCAGGCCACACCCATCTCAAGCCCTAAGGCTCCATCAAAAACAGATAGTCCACTTAATCTAGAGTCATAGTATAACAAGAAAAAGCACCACAGTGAAGAAACCAAATATCTCCAATATGCCAAGTAACAAACGCAAAAACCCAGGTAATAAAAACAAGGAAGTCACCATGACGCCCTCAAATGAAAAAGACACCCCAATTCAAGATTATGAAGATGATGACATAGAAGAAATGCAAGAAGCAGATCTCAAAAAATTGATAAGAACATTAAGAAGTTCTCAAAAACAAATTCTTGAACTACACAAATCCTTAATGGACAAGATAGAAAATCTCTCTCGTGAAAATGAAATATTAAGGAGGAATCAAAATGAAACGAAACAACTAGTACAACAGGAAACTGTGATAGTGACTGAAGTGAAGAATTCAATAGATCAAATGAAAAACACAATAGAGAGCCTTACAAACAGAATGGGTGAAGCAGAAGAGAGAATATCGGACTTAGAAGACAGAGAACAGGAAAGGATACAGTCAGACCAAAGAAAAGAAGAGGAAATTAGGAATCTAAAACATATTGTCGGGAATCTTCAGGATACTATTAAAAAACCCAACATTCGGGTTCTAGGAGTTCCTGAAGGTATGGAGAGGGAGAAAGGATTAGAAGGCCTTTTTAGTGAGATATTAGCAGAAAATTTCCCAGGTTTGGAGAAGGACAGAGAAATCCTAGTACAGGAAGCTCACAGAACCCCTAATAAACATGACCAAAAGAGATCCTCACCACGATACGTTGTAATTAAACTCTCCACAGTGAAACATAAAGAAAAGAACCCAAAATGTGCAAGAGAGAAACGTCAGATTACTCTCAGAGGATCTCCAATCAGACTCACAGCTGACTTCTCACCAGAAACTCTAAAAGCTAGGAGGGAATGGCGAGATATAGCCCAGGTACTAAGAGAGAAAAACTGCCAGCCCAGAATATTATATCCTGCTAAGCTATCATTTGTGAATGAAGGCGAAATAAAGACTTTTCATTGCAAACAGAAATTGAAAGAATTTGTTGCCACTCGTCCAGCCCTGCAAAAGATGCTTAAAGATGGGTTACACACAGAAACACAGAAACACGGTCATCAATATGAAAGAAGGTAAAGGAAGGAAACCAAGGAAGGAAACCTCACAGCAAAAGATCATAGGGAATTCAAAGCATATATTAGAACTTATCTTTGGCAAGTGGCAGGGCAAAGTTACCACTTATCATTAGTCACATTGAACGTGAATGGCCTGAACTGTCCAGTTAAAAGACACCGATTGGCTGATTGGGTTAAGGAACAAAACCCATCTATTTGCTGCTTACAAGAAACACATCTTTCCAACAAAGATCCATACAGACTGAAAGTGAAAGGCTGGAAAAAGATATACCATGCCAACAGAAATGAAAAAAGAGCGGGCGTAGCCATCTTAATATCGGACAACATAAACTTTACCACAAAAACTGTTAAGAGAGACAAAGAGGGACACTATATCATGATTAAGGGATCAATTCAACAGGAAGATATAACAATTATCAATGTATATGCACGTAACTACAGGGCACCAGTTTATCTAAAAGATTTATTAACGGACTTAAAGGGAGACTTAGACCCCAATACAGTAGTACTGGGGGACTTCAATACTCCACTCTCAGAAATAGACAGATCATCCGGTCAGAAGATCAACAAGAATACAGTTAATTTAAATGACACTATAGCCCAAATGGATCTAACAGATATATACAGAACTTTCAATCCTAGAGCTAAAGATTTTATATTCTTCTCAGCAGTACATGGAACCTTCTCTAGGATTGACCACAATCTAGGCCATAAAGCAAGTCTCAGCAAATTCAAAAGAATTAGAATCATACCATGCAGCTTCTCAGACCATAAAGGAATGAAGTTGGAAATTAGCAACTCAGGAATCCCTAGAGCATACGCAAACACATGGAGATTGAACAACATGCTCCTGAATGAACAATGGGTCATAGAAGAAATCAAAAGAGAAATCAAAAACTTTCTGGAAGTAAATGAGGATAACAGCACAACATACCAAAACTTATGGGACGCAGCAAAAGCAGTGTTAAGAGGAAAGTTTATATCAATAGGTGCCTACATCAAGAAATTGGAAAGCCACCAAATAGATGAGCTTTCAATCGTTTGCACCCCCATAGAAACACAAAGTGAAATATACTGTTTGAGTACTCATTATAGCATTAAGCCTCAGTGTACAGCACGTTAAGGACAGAGATCCTACATGAGGAGCTTTCAATTCACCTCAAGGATCTAGAAAACCTACAGCAAACCAGACCCAAATCTAGTAGGAGAAGAGAAATAATTAAAATCAGAGAAGAAATCAACAGGATTGAATCAAGAAAAACATTACAAAAAATCAGCCAAACGAAGAGCTGGTTTTTTGAAAAAATAAATAAAATTGACACCCCATTGGCCCAACTAACTAAAAAAAGAAGAGAAAAGACCCAAATCAATAAAATCAGAGATGAAAAAGGAAATGTAACAACAGACACCACAGAAATAAAAAGAATCATCAGAAATTACTACAAGGACTTGTATGCCAGCAAACAGGGAAACCTATCAGAAATGGATAGATTCCTGGACACATGCAACCTGCCTAAATTGAACCAGGAAGACATCGAAAACCTAAACAGACCCATAACTGAGACAGAAATTGAAACAGTAATAAAGGCCCTCCCAACAAAGAAAAGCCCAGGACCAGATGGATTCACTGCTGAATTCTACCAGACGTTTAAAGAAGAACTAACTCCAATTCTTCTCAAACTATTCAGAACAATCGAAGAAGAGGGAATCCTCCCAAATTCTTTCTATGAAGCCAGCATCACCTTAATTCCTAAGCCAGAGAAAGATGCAGCACTGAAAGAGAATTACAGACCAATATCCCTGATGAACATAGATGCAAAAATCCTCAATAAAATTCTCGCCAATAGAATGCAACAACACATCAGAAAGATCATCCACCCAGACCAAGTGGGATTTATCCCTGGTATGCAGGGATGGTTTAATGTGCGCAAGACAATCAATGTGATACACCACATTAACAGACTGCAGAAGAAAAACCATATGATTATCTCAATAGATGCCGAGAAAGCATTTGATAAAATACAACACCCGTTCATGATGAAAACTCTAAGCAAACTGGGTTTGGAAGGAACATTCCTCAATACAATCAAAGCAATCTATGAAAAACCCACAGCCAACATCCTATTGAATGGGGAAAAGTTGGAAGCATTTCCACTGAGATCTGGTACCAGACAGGGATGCCCACTCTCACCACTGCTATTCAATATAGTTCTGGAGGTTCTAGCCAGAGCTATTAGGCAAGAAAAACAAATTAAAGGGATACAAATTGGGAAGGAAGAACTCAAACTATCCCTCTTTGCAGATGACATGATTCTGTATTTAGGGGACCCAAAGAACTCTACTAAGAGACTATTGGAACTCATAGAAGAGTTTGGCAAAGTAGCAGGGTATAAAATCAATGCACAAAAATCAACAGCCTTTGTATACACAGACAATGCCATGGCTGAGGAAGAACTTCTAAGATCAATCCCATTCACAATAGCTACAAAAACAATCAAATACCTTGGAATAAACTTAACCAAAGACGTTAAAGATCTCTACGATGAAAATTACAAAACCTTAAAGAAAGAAATAGAAGAGGATACCAAGAAATGGAAAAATCTTCCATGCTCATGGATTGGAAGAATCAATATCATCAAAATGTCCATTCTCCCAAAAGCAATTTACAGATTCAATGCAATACCAATCAAGATACCGAAGACCTTCTTCTCAGATCTGGAAAAAATGGTGCTGAAATTTATATGGAGGCACAAGAGACCTCGAATATCTAAAGCAATCTTGTACAACAAAAACAAAGCCGGAGGCATCACAATACCAGATTTCACGACATACTACAGGGCAGTTGTAATCAAAACAGCATGGTACTGGTACAGAAACAGATGGATAGACCAATGGAACAGAATTGTAACACCAGAAATCAACCCAAACATCTACAGCCAACTTATATTTGATCAAGGATCTAAAACTAATTCCTGGAGCAAGGACAGTCTATTCAATAATGGGAAGTGAGATACTCAGCAGACTCATAGAATGGCAGATGTCCTAAATAGCACTCTGGCCTCAGAATCAGCCCTAAAGGCATTCAGATCTGGCTGAAAAGCCCATGAGAGTATTTCAGGCATGGAAAGCCAAGACACTCTGCAAAAGATCTCTGTGAGTGAGATCCCAGTGGAAAGAACAGGTCATCAAAGAAGGAGGTACCTTTCTCTGAAGGGAGGAGAGAACCTCCACTTTGACTATGACCTTGTCTAAACAAGATAAGAGTCGGAGAACTCAGAGGGCTTCCATAGCCTTGGAAACTCATGACTGGAGCATAGGGAGATTACTGATGCCATAGACAGGAGTGTCAATTGGTAAAGTCAACAACAGGAGTCACTGTGCACTTACTCCTCATGTAGGATCTCTATCCTTAATGTGCTGTACATTGAGGCTTAATGATATAACAAGTACTCAAACAATATATTTCACTTTGTGTTTCTATGGGGGTGCAAACTGTTGAAATCCTTACTTAATGCATACTAAACTGATCCTCTGTAAAAAAAAAAAAAAAAAAAAAAAAAAAAAAGAAAAAAAAAGAAATTATCAATTCCCAACTTGATTCTTACTGGGATTAAACATGACAATAGGTCTGCTCTGATTTCATCATCATTTAAAAAAAATCATCTATTATTTTTCACTTTATGTTTCTGTGTGGGAGCAAACTGTTGAAATCCATACTTAATGTATACTAAGCTGATCTTCTGTATATTAAGATAATCGAAAATGAATCTTGATGTGAATGGAAGGGGAGAGGGAGTGGGAAAGGGGAGGGTTGTGGGTGGGAAGGACGGTATGGTGGGGAAGCCATTGTAATCCATAAGTCGTACTTTGGAAATTTATATTCATTAAATAAAAGTTTAAAAAAATAAAAAAAAATTGAAATCCATGAATAGTTTTCTCATAATATGCATTTTCCATAGCTTTGTAAAAATCCCCTCATATGCATGTATCTCAAAATATTTTGCACAAAATAAACTTTTTTTTTGAAAAAAAAAAGAAAATGAATCTTGATGTGAATAGGATGGGAGAGGGAGCGGGAGATGGGATGGTTGTGGGTAGAAGGGAGGTTATGGTGGGGGGGAGCTGCTATAATCCAAAAGTTGTACTTTGGAAATTCATATTTGTTAAATAAAAGTTTAAAAATGTGTCTATATACAAGACAGATAGAGCTGGGATGGGCCAAATTCAAATAAGAAGAGTTAGTCCTGACACTGTGGCAGTCAGAGTGGGATTCGACCAAAATATAGGCTCTAAGGGATGAGGATTTGGACTTTGTGTCTTGGCTTGAATGAGAGTAGGGCTAGGAAATGATGCTAGAATTAGGACCCTTACACAGACCCAGAAACTAGTGCCTGGCATCCAGTCCATGAAACAGAAACTACAAAGGTTATGTCCCTATGCAAGTCGGAGTGTCAAGGAAACCTGCCTTCTGGGTGGGGAAAAAAGAAACTCTAGTGAAAGAAATTTCAAAGGTCAAGCCTTCCCTACATTCAGAGGTAGAGTCAAATTTTACATTTCCTTATTGGAGCACGAATTTTAAGCCAAAAATTTAATTTAAAAAACTGCTCTTGAACTGATAAAACATCTGAAGCCCTTAAAGAAGCAAAAATCGGGGCCAGCACCATGGCACAGTGGGTAAAACCCCTCCTGAGATCCCTGTGTCCCTTATGAGTCTCAGTTCAAGTCCCAGCTGCTCCACTTCCAATCCAGCTCCCTGCTAATGGCCTGGGTCAAGTAGCGGAAGATGGCCCAAGTACTTAGCTCCCTGTTACTCATGTAGGAGATCTGGAGGAAGCTCCTGGCTCCTGACTTTGGCCTGGCTTAGCCCTGGCAGTTGCAAACATCTGGAGATTGAACCAGCGGATGAAAGATCTCTTTCTCTGTCTCCCTACCCTCTTTCTGTAACTCCGAATTTCAAATAAATAAATAAATCTAAACAAAAAATTTTGAAAAGAAGCAAAACAACCACTTTGAAGGGATGTTTCCAATTTTCTGGCAACTCAAACACTAGCAATGGAATAGAAATGACATTGAAAGACAAACTCACAATACAAAATTGCAATTCCCATAGGGATGTGAACCACCACAAGGAAGATCATGTACAAGAAAGAAAACTTTACAACCCGAAGACTAGACATACTACAACTATTTGAGTTTATAAACCAATTGTATTTAAAATTATTTGGGGGGAGGGTGGCATTTGGCCTAGCAATTAAGCCCCAGTTAGGATATCTATGTCCCACACTGGAGTACATGGGTACAGTTCTGGCTACTGATTCCAGGTTTCTGCTAATGCAGACCCTGGGAGGCAATGGTGACCACTCAAGTAGTTGGTTTCCCACTACCCATCTGGGAGACCTGGATTGAGTTCACAACCCTGGCCCAACCCAGCCTCAGGCATTGTAGACATTTAAGGAATGAACCAGTGGATGGGAGTGCTTGCTTGTTCTCTCTTTCTCTCTCTCTCTCCCCCTTTCTCTAACTATCAAATAAACAAATATTAAAATCTACTCACATAAAAATTATTAAAGAAATTAAAAATAGAACAATAGTGAATATCTTAGATAGTTCTTGAATTCTAAATTAGATCTTCAGACTTTCTTTTGGTAATTCTGGAGTAAATTCTGTTTTTATTTATCTAAAATGGGGATAAGAAGAGAGTATAAACCATGAATGGCATGAGGGAACTTCTGGGGGTTATGGACCTACTCTGTAACAACATTGCTATGGGTGACAAAATATATTTGTCAGAATTCATCAAACCATACACCTAAAAGTTGAATTACAAATTCTGCTTCAGGGCTTGACATGAAAAAAATGTAGTCTCTCCTCTCAGAGTATCCACAGACATTAAAAAAAGAGCAAAATAAACATTTTCACTCAGAGCAAAAGAGTTTTTTCAAAGATTCACCAAGAAATAAACTCACCGAGAAAAGCTAAGTCATAGAATGTAGTGGGTTCAAATGACATTAGGAGTCACTTATTTAAATCATCCTCACCTAAACACCAGGCAGAAGTGACCAGGGCAGTAGCACAGGGAAGCAGCTTAGCTGGGGAGATTCAGTGTCAATTCACAGTCACATTCATTTCTAAAATTAGAATGGCAATATTCACACTCATTTATATCACTGGAAAAAGTAATTAAATCCTTAGTAAACATGCTTATCATGAAAAGTGAGATTAAATTTGCTGAATCAGAAAATAGAAAAGATATCTCAAATCTGGACTTTGCCAGTTTTAACGAATATGATCTTAAGCCAGATATCTTATTTCTCTGTTCCTTTGATTTCTCATTTGTGATAATAAAAAGAATGAACTAGAAACCCCAGGAGTCCATTCCTGGACTCATGTTCTCAGAGTTTATAGCAATTTGGAGTTGGATAACAAACCACTAAGATTTCAAAGTCAAAAAACTAAATTGGAGAAATTAGAGACCTTTAGAATCTAACTGCTATGGTAGATGGTAGTTGTACAATTTGGTAGAGTCATCATGCTTTCCTCAAAAAAAAAAAAAACTGAGGGGCTTTATTGTGAAAGCTAAGTTCTCACATACGTAAACAGAAGAAAATGTTCATTACAATATTAATGTGAAGTTTAGAAAGAATTAGCAAGTAACGTTTTCATACATCATATCCCATTCCTCTGAAGGTCTGTTTTAACTCTTTGTTAGAGATTGCTGAAGTCTAGCTCAAACCTCAACCAGCTCAAAGAAAACTTGTAGTCTATTAGGAGAATTCCAGCAGATCAGATGGAATCCTACCTAAACATAATGGTTAGCTGAGCTTCAGAAGGCACTCCAAGGAGAAGGGGAGAAAGTACATACTTCAGCTTCAACCAGCAGGAAGCGGGCCAAAAAACAAAATACAGGAACAAGATTCCTTTGAATTGGTTCAGACGAGATAGATCCATGATGGCACCTAAATTAACCTAGAAGGGACTGGAACCCTCGTTATAGTGCATTAGAATAGCAATAATCACTCCCCCTCGTACATGACAGTTTACAATTGCCACGACAACCTATGGACATGCTTCTAAGAGCAAAATAAGAGGTAGATCCCAATTTCCTAGAAGCTGCTGCTCTTTCCCCAGAAATAAGATGATTATTTCGCCCAGACATTAACATATTTTGTCAAATCCCATAAAGGCACACTGCTCTGTCTGTGGTGCAGCCTGCTTTCCTACTTTCTTTAATAAAATCCTCTTGCTTGCACTTTGCTAGCTCAAGACTGATTCCCATCTCATGCTGAAGCCAAGGACCCTAGAGTGATCCACACAGGGTCCCAGTAGTCCAGTATCAAAAGGGCTTCAAATTGTTTGTTATGGTTCTGAGACTGAAATGTAGCTATTATGGCACCACCACGTACTACAACTTAACTCTGACACTAACCACCTGGAGTTAGCACAAACTCCACAAAGTAAAGGTTCAGGCTTCCCCAAAACTACACTAACCTCAGACACCAGTCCCTAAGTCACCTGCTCTTTTGACTGATTGCCTTTAATTTTGAGGGTTCCGATAAGCCCCTCAGATTTTTAATCATTTTAATTCATTTTAATCATTTTAAAGCCAATTCACAGAACTCTGAAAAAAAATGTTCTACTTATGTTATGAAAAATACAGATCAAGATCAGCCAAATGAGAAGACACAGGGCAAGATCTGGGAGGATCCACAACACAGAGCTTCCATGACCTTTCACTGTGGACTCAGGACAAGCCAGTCTCCCAGCAAATCACTGTGTTCATTTATCACGAAGCGCCACTGAGCCTTGGTGTCCGGAGTGTTAATTGGAGCTTCATTGTACAGGAATGATGGATTAAAGCCCTGGCCCTGTGCTTGAACTCAATCTCCAGCCCTTTTCTGCTCCCCAGAAGTCAGCCGGACTGAACGTCTCTACCCTCTAATCATGCAGTTGGTCTTTCTGATGGCCAGTCCAGAAGCTATTTAAGGCTTGACCTTGAGTCATCCCATTAGCATAAATTCAGATGTGATTCAAGGGACTCATGAATAACAAAGACACTGCTATCACCTGGGAAATTCTGAAAGTTTTAGAGGCTCCATGCAGGAACCTGGGACAAAGGGCAGACAAATCCCCTTTTATACAACATAGCTCATCTCGACTTCTCTCTGTACAACCTTTTTAATATTCTCTCTGCGTGTGCACTGGCATTCCTGGCTTCCAGATGCAGTGGCTTCAGCTACTCAATGCAGAGCTCCTTTCATCTTTAACACCCAGCTCCAATGGACTAGCATGTTTATGTCATCATTTTAGATCCCTGGAAGAGACTCCAAATCCACCTAGTTTGAGTCAAGGGTCGACAGATCTAAAAAGCTGTGATCAGAGGAGCAAAGCCAAGATCAGACAATTCTCAGAGAATAGGGCATGAACTTGGCAGACATCAGACACTGTATCCACAGTCAATTTCTGTGGTTATGAAAAGCACAAGTGGGCAGCATGGACTTGGAAAATGTGAATGAGGACCTGCACAAGGAGAAGCAAATGTCATCAGGTTCCAAGACTGCTGCCTTCCTTCCTGAGCTATCTTTGTTAAATGGATATAACCTGTATACAGGATATCTATCGGCAAACCAAAAGTGGACATGCTTTTTCTTGTGTGCAAATGATCCTATTTGGTTTTAGAGAATCAGCATTGTGATGAATGGGAGAAAAGAAGAATTTCATTTGGAAGTGTTTTCTGGAATCAAAATGTGGAGAGCCAATAGAAGACAGGTAAATGCTAACTAAATGATATATATTGGGGCTAAAAGAAAAAAAGATAAAGGTCTCTTCAGCTGCATGTGAGGGGAGCTAATTAAAGTTAGATTAAGAAAAATGAGAATGTGTCATAATGATGAAGGGATAACCACGAACTCCAAATACAGAAATGCAATCTGGTCTCCAGAAGGCATTGGGACCAAGGCCTCCAACGCCTTCAGGAGTCCAGGCTGCTTTTCTGAGAGCGCTTTGCACTCTGGCACTCTCCCTACCCCCAGCATTCTCTCCTGCTCTTCCTCAGCCCACAAACCTCTGCAGGATGGCCGCTTCACCACGCCAACTTCACTCCACCCCTCTGTGAAAAGCCAGACTAAGGGAAGCCAGAATTCCTAGTTCTGAGTTCAGAGTTATTAATTCCTAGTTCTCTGGGAGTTGCTGTCTGATTGACACACCCTGGTCCAATCAGCAATGGCCAAAGCATCAGGATCATCCAGTCATCTGGGGCACACATGGCTGCTGAGTCAACCACTGTGAGCCAAGGAAGCAGTCAGGAGCCATTCGTCAGTTGACAAGCTATCCCAGATCATGGCACGGGTACTTTTCCTTTTATTCAGTTTGGAGAAAAATCACTTGTCCTGGGTAAAAGAAAATGTCTGAGCAGCATCTCTACAGGCTACATGATGGTTTTTAATTTAATATTTTTATAAACTATAAGACTGAATGCTCAAAAAAACTCATACTTGCAGAGAAACAATGATCTTTGGAGTATAAATATGCCACGATGACAGGGATAAAAGCTTACATGTGAACTTCAGTGAGTGTAAGGGAAAGGTCATCCACTGGTTCTAAGAAACCGAAGGAACATGCTCTTAGATGCACCGAAGGGAATTTCCAACATATAGAAACCAGAGACATTCCCATGACCTAAGAGATTAATGAGGAACTTTTATTTCTTGAGCAACTGCTGATTCACTCATGTATTCTACAGGTACCTATAGAAAAGGGCAAGGAGAGAAAAAGGAGAAAGGAGAGAAGAGGGAGAAAAAAAATGGAAGGAAGGAAGGAAAACTGTACACTAATTCATTGTGACTACCACATGATGCAAGTGTTAGCAATCCCATTTTTCAGAAAAAGAAAGGGTGGCTGAAGATCATGTAAGTTACCCATGAATACCCACTAGTAAGAACAATTAGGATTCCAGCCCAGACACGTCTCTGTGACTCCATAGTCCATGTTCACTCTACTGATTACCCCAACTTTCAGGATTTGGTATAAAACTCACTGAAAACATTACAGAGCATTAAAAAATAGCTTAATGAGAAAACATGGGACACTGGATTTTTAAAATCCTACATCAAAGTATGAAGATGAAACAATAACCCATTTGGAGTCAGAATTTAAAGTAAAACTAAGTAAACACAACATTTCCCTACACATTTGCCTTCAAAAATGCTGCCCTGTATACTGACTAGAGCCTAAAATTTTCAATAGAGAAACTTTAGTCTCAGGTAAAATGAAAAAGTTCAACCTAAAGGCAAAGAAGTAATCATGAATGAGACACGTTAGAGAAAACAATTGAAACTTTATAGGCAAACAAGACCAAAAATAAAGTGAGATTGCATATCATGCCTCCAATACAAACAACAGCTACTCGTCTTTTTCTCTTTTTTAATATTTTTGCTATTTTTTAAGGTTTATTTTTTATGTGAAAGGCAGAATGACAGGGAGAAAGAGAGAGACCCACAGAGAGGGCTTCCATCTACTCATTGACTCCCCCAATGGTCACAATAGCCAGGTCTGAGCCAGACCAAAGCCAGGAAACTCCATCCAGGTCACCCACATGGGTGTCAGGGGCCCAAGCACTTAGACCATCATCTGCTGCCTTCTCAGGTGCATTAACAAGAAGCTGGATTGGAAGTAGAACAGCCACGACTCCAGCTGGTGCTCTGATATGGGATGCTGGCATCGCAAGCGGCAGCTTAACTCATTACACCAAAGTGCAGACCTTATTTTCTTAATAGCTAAATAATTCAGACCAAAAGAAAAGATTAAACAGGTCAACATAAAAATGAAACAGTCTAGAAGAGAAGCACGTTTGCCAAGAAAACATGAAAAATCTGTCCACCCTTATTAGTGACCCCACTATTTGTCTAACAGCAAGTTTCTCTCTTTTTCTAAGTGGAAATACCCAGGGACGTGGGGATGTTGTGAAGTGTGCTTTCCTAAATATTACAAAAGGGTACAAAATGTTATGCATTTTCTGTGATGTAATTAATGTATATCAAAAAACGCAACCACCTATTCATCTTTTGACCTACATTTGCACTTCTGAAAATGTATTGTGTGGTTGGCATGGTGGCGTAGAGGGTAAAGCCACTGCCTATAACAGTGGCATCCCATGTGGGTGTAGGTTCAAGTCCTGGCCACTCCACTTCCAATTCAGCTACCTGTTAATGTGCCTGGGAAAGCAGCAGAAAATGGCCCAAGAACTTGGGCCCCTGAACCCACATGGGAGTCCCAGAAGAAGCTCCTGGCTCCTGGCTTTGTAATGGCCAAGCTACTGCCACTGTAGCCATCTGGGGAGTGAACTAGTAGATGGAAGACCTGTTTGTCTCCCTACTCCCATCCCTTCTCTCTCTCTCTCTCTCTCTCTCTCTCTCTCTCTCTGTGTGTGTGTAACTGTTTTCAAAGAAATAAAAATTTTAAAATATTTTTTAAAAAAGTATTCTAAGAAAAAGTTAGGCTCCCCAAAACCATAGACAATAGTTTGCATAAAAGTATCTATAAAAACTGAAAATAACTTAGGTTGGGAGCCAGAGCAGTAGCGTAGCGGGTAAAGGCACATCCTGCAGTGCCAGCATCCCATATGGGTGCTGGTTAGAGCCCCAGCTGCTCCACTTCTGATCCAGCTCTCTGCTATGGCCTGGGTAGGCATTAGAGGATGGCTTGAGTACCTGGGCCCCCATGCCCACATGGGAGATTCAGAAGCCCTTGCCTCCTGGCTTCGGATCAGCTCAGCTCCAGCCATCGTGGCCATTTGGGAATTGAACCAGCAGATCAAAGATCTTTCTCTCTTTCTCTCTCCACCTCTCTGTAGCTCTGTAATTCTGTCTTTCAAATAAATAAAATAAATCTTTTAAAAAAAAACCTTAGGTTGACTATTCCATACATTAAAATTCTTTGCAACCACTAAAATGTGTAACAGGATATGAATGTTCTGAATAATTAAGTAAAAAGGACAAATCAAGAATTAGTTATATCTATCAATAAATTGTACATATATAAACTATACATTTTATAGTTTATAAATATATATGCATATGCATATATAGGTACACACTCATGAGTCAAATATATACCAAAATGCTGTTTCTATAGTATATAGGTTATATAAATATCATAATACTATATTTTACTTTACAAATATATGTTGTTCTCTATTTTTGTTTCTTTGATAAATAAAATTACATTATTATAATTAAAATCTTAATATTTTTTAATTAAAATCAAATTTTTCCAAGAGGGAAACAGTGAAGGTTTTAATCCCATCAGAAGACACCACAAAGGTGGCAGCACATTGGGTGGCTAAATGCAAACCCTATTTTTTTCACAAACTTACAAAGCCTTACAGTATTCCTTAAAGAAAAATACAATACATTTCCAATAAGAGCAATTAGCTTTTGATGATGAGTTCCTACCAAAACAATTAAGACAGTTTTCCAAATCTTCAAAAGCAATAATACAAACAATAATAGCAGGAAACATACAACAAAAAGGAAAAAGTAAAAAATAAAAACAAAGACATATCATTAAGAATATGAGTTTGCTATTGAAAATGTCTCAGCACTCATAAGAAGAACTTGTTTCCTTTAATAATGATTTTGGCTAGGGGATTCCAGTATCAATATGATTTTATTTTTTCCTCTTCACAGCACTTTTATGATCATGTTTGGACATTTCCAAGAGTGCTCATATCTGATATGAAGAGTGTGACTGGCAAGAGAAAATGAATTATTTGCAATATTCCAAAGAAATAGAAGATTATAATTTTAAAATGCATGCTATTTTTTATTTCCTATAGGGTTTAAATTGCAGCAGCTATAAGTAGGTCAAGCCCTTCTCTTTCTGCCCTTTTCTCCTTCCCAAATATCTCTCCTACCTCCTGCTAAAATGGCCAACACATACCACTACTGAGTCATCCCCTGGGGTCCTGAAGGCATTTACTTTATCAAGAGTCATTATTGAAAAATAATTCATCATTGAAAAGTAAATACTCCCTGAGCCAATTCATCTCAGTCCTTGATTAGTGACAGTCATCTGAGAGTGAAAAAGTGGCCAGAAATAGTACACAAGCGAGGGGACTGTATACCAAGGACATGTTAAGAGGGCATATGGAAAGTAAAATGGTTATATGACAAAGCACTCTTTATCAGCTATGTATTCATGTACAACGGGTGGATACAAGAATCAAATTAAAAAAAAAAAAAGGTAATGTGCTGTTAAAAAGAAAGGGCCGGTATTGTAGTACAAAGGGTTAAATCACCATCCGCAAAGCTGGCATCCCACGTTGAAGCACTGGGTTTGAGTCCCAAATGCTCCATTTCTGATCTAGCTCCCTGATAATGCACCTGGAAAAGCACCAGAAGATGACCTAAGATCGACCGCTGCCACCAACATGAGAGAACCAAATGGAATTCCAGGCTTAGGTGAGCCCTGACTGGCTCCAGCTGTTGTGAGCATTTGAGAAATGAACCAATGAATGGAAGATCTCTCTCTCTCTCCCTCTCTCTCTCTCTGCCCCTGCCTCTTCCTCTCTGTAACTCTGCCTTTCCAATAAATAAATTTCATGTATAAACTATGCCCCCTCAATCAAATCAATGTTAAATAGCATTTGCTGCTAATGAGCCACCTTGCCCAAGTGTAGACTTTTGTCCAGTGAGAACACTTTGTTAAAATGCTGCATTTATATGGGTAAAGTCACACTAAGTTTCAGTGTCAATAATCATCATTTTCAGTTATGGCTTAAATAAATATTCATGCCTCCAGCTCAAAATTCATAGAATGGATCCCTAAGCCCCAGTGTGATGGTATTAAGAGGTAAGGTCGGAAGAAGAGCAAGATGCTCCAGTGTAAAATGTTCTAGTGATCTTCCCACAGGGACAGCAGTTTGAACTGCAATTCATGCAGCAGACCATCTTCACAAGTGCTAAGAAAGCCAGGGGAGGGACCACAGTGCCTAGTTTTAGCACAAGAAAAGGTGCATTCAAGAAAGCAAGAAGGAATGAGTCGCTAGCTCCTCCAGATTCAAGTAAGGCAGTCTGGGGGGGGAGGAGGGAACAAAGATCAGACCACTGAAGCCCAGTATCAGGCCTGCTACAATGAAACCTAGGCTTAGACAAGGCCCCATGTTCTCTGCTTCCGAGCCAGTACACAGACTGAGACATGGGCCAGGAACCACTTTCTCTACCCCCAGTTCCCAACCTCCAGCAGATAGCCAAACCAGAACTGGACCTTTACCAGTAAGACCACACACCAGGTAAAGTCTCCAGGCCAGTGTTCCCACAACCCCAGCACAGTAGGCTGAGGAATGGTGCTCCTATGACCATGGACACTGCTCCATGGAATATTACTGAGATCCACACATCCCTTCCAGCAACGGAAGAATATATAGAGAAGACTATACTACAACATCCAAGTAGAAATAAAACCAAAATACTCTACCAAACTGACATCTGAAGACACATCTTCAGGAAAAAGTTTCAGTGTGAAACACACTCATTAATAGAAACAACTAATCCAACAGATGTACAAGTATCAGTGAAGGGACACAAGAATTATAAAGAAAATATGGGGGTCGGTGTTGTGGCGCAGTAAGTTAATACTCCACCCCACGGTGCTGGTATCCCATATGGGTGCCAGTTCGAGTCCCAGCTGCTGCTCTTCTGATCCAGCTCTCTGTCATGGCCTGGGAAAGCAGTAGAAGATGGCCCGAGTGCTTGGGCCCCTGCACTCATGTGGGAGAGTCAGAGAAGCTCCTGGCTCCTGGCATCGGATTGGCTCCGCTCCAGCCACTGCAGCCATTTGAGGAGTGAGCCAGCAGATAGAAGGCCTTTCTCTCTCTCTCTCTCTCTCTCTCTCTCCCTCTCCCTCTCCCTCTCCCTCTCACTGTCTGTAACTCTACTTCTCAATCCCTCTCACTGTCTGTAACTCTACTTCTCAAATAAATAAATAAAATCTTTAAAAAAAAAAGAAAGAAAACATGATGCCACCAAAGGAAGAAAATAATTTTAGTAACAGACTCCAAAGAAAAGGAGATTGACAAAAATGCCTGAAAAAGAATAAAAATGAATGATTATAAGGATACTCAATGAGATACATGAGGATATAGACAGCAGAAAAAAAAATCAGGAAAATAATGCATAATGTGAATGAAAAATTCAACAGAGACAGTGAGCTTAAAAAAAACTAGGCAGGAATCTAGGATATTGAGAATTCAGTAAATCAAATAAAAAAGTACAGCTGAAAAACTCAACAACAAATGATATCAAGCAGAATAAATAATATCTTAACTTGAAAACAAGCCTTATTAAATATCACAACCCAACCAGAAAAGATTTTTACAAATGAACATAGGAGATCCAAGAGGGCTGAACAGGGTGTAGCCACAATGACTTCAGCTGCTCTGGGACATGCACAGAACAAAGAGAGGACCACATTTCCAGGAACCTGACTAACGGGAAGTTTTCAGCAAAGAACTGAAGAAAACAGCAAAGATTCCATGGGACAAGAGGAAAGAAGACAGGGAACCCCCCTGCAGCCAGCCACGAAGCACAGCCAGCTGCTGACCCTGAGCGGACACCATACCACAACAAGGCAGGAAGGAATCACCAGGTGCAGTTTTAGCTAAGAAGGAATTCCAGGCACCCACTGACTTTTGCTTTAGTCTGGGAGCTGACTGGGGTCTGAGCAACAGCCTGTCTTGGAGCAGGGAAGCTGGTTGGCTTCTTCCCTTCCCCCACTCCTGCAGTGTGCCAAACTCGGCAGCAAAAAGTGGAGAAGTTGGGCAGTGCTCCTCTATTCAGCTCCTATCAGTATCAGAATCGGCATCAGGAGATGCCATCTTCTAAAAAGAAATGAGAGGAGACTGTGGCAGCCAGTGTCATGGTGTTACTACCTGAGGGAGAACCTTGCAGACCTCATGGACTTTGCGTGTGCCCTGGAATGCTAGCAGAGGGCAGGTCCCCACCTAAACCTGTGAAGCAAGAGCACATGCCCACTTTCCATCCCTGTCCACAAGGGCTCCAGGTGACTAGCAGGGAGGAACGGCCATCTTAATAAGGCAAGTACAGCCTGTGGGGATTTTACCTCAGGGATAAGTCCGTGGCCCCCATGACTTTGAGTCCAGTCTGGAGGGTCGGCAGGGGGCAGGGTGCCCACTTGAGCCTGTAAAGTGCTCTCCTCCCCTCTATATGTTTGGTGCCTGTACTGCCCTGTACTGATGGGCTGCCGGCTCTGGGAACACCTCAGCTCTCTCCTCACGGGGCTGAGAGTCTGTCCCCTGCTCCCCGTGACTGTGGGAGCCCTGTGTGCTATGACTGTGGGAATTCTGTGACTGTACAAATTGAAAAATAAAAACCATATGATTATCTCAATAGATGCAGAGAAAGCATTTGATAAAACACAACATCCTTTCATGATTAAAAATTAAAAAAAAAAAAAAACCTTAGGAAAATTGTGTACAGAAGGAACATTCCTCAGTGCAATCAAGGCAATTTATGAGAAACCCACAGCCAGCATCACAGTGAATGGGGAAAAGCTGGAAGCATTTCCAGTAAGATCAGGAACCAGACAAGAATAGCCACTTTCACAACTGCTCCTCAATATATTCTAGAAGTTTTAGCCAGAGCCATTAGGCAAGAAAAAGAAATCAAAAGGAGGAAGTCAAATTATCCCTGATTGCAGATGACATGATCCTATATATAGAATAAACAAAAGACTCCACTAAGAGTCTTATCTATCAGAACTCATAAGAGAGTTTGCCAGATACAAAATCTACACATGAAAATAGACTTTATATACACAGACAATGTCACGTCTGAGAAAGAATGTATAAAAACAATGTCAGTCAAAATATGAAAAATGTAGCTATTTTGTAAACATCTTGGAATAAATTTGACAAAGGAGGTAAAAGATCACTACAATGAAAATTATAAAACAATAAACAAAGAAATAAAGGAAGACACAAAAAATGGAAGAATCTTCCATGTTCATGGATTGGAAGAATTAATACCATCAAAATATCTATACCACTGAAAGCAATTTACAAATTCAATAAGATTCCAATTAAAATACTAATGATGTTCTTCTCAGACCTACAAGAAAGCTAAAATTCATGTGGAATCACAAGAAACCCCTAAAAGCTAAAGAAATCTTGTTTGCTTATTTGTTTGTTTTTTAACGATTTCTTTATTTATCTGAAAGTCAGAGTTACACAGAGAGAGGAGAGGCAGAGATAGAGAGAAAGAGGTCTTCTCCATCCACTGGTTCACTCCCCAATTGGCTTCCAACAGCTGGGGCTGTGCCAATCTGAATCCAGGAGCCTCTTCTAGGTCTCCCACATGGGTGCAGGGTCCCACTTCTACTGCTTTCTCAGGCTATAACAGAGAGCTGGATTGGAAGTGGAGCAGCCAAGACATGAACCAGCACCCATATGGGATGCTGGCACTGCAGACAGCAGCTTTATCTGCTATGCCACAGCTCCGGCCCTAAAGCAATCTTAAACAACCAAAACAAAGCTAGAAATATCACAATGCTAGACTTCAAGATATATTACAGGAAAGTTACAATCAAAACAGCCTGGTACTGGAACAAAAATAGAAACCTCTGAAATCAATACACACTTGGAATTGAACAGAATAGAAACCCCCTAAAATCAATACATGCATCTACAACCAACTAATCTTTGACAAGTGAGATAAAAACAATCCTTGGATAAACGACAGTCTCTTCAACAAATAGTGCTGGGAAAATTTGATCTACACTTGTAGGTGTATGAAACAACACCCGTACCTTACAACTTACACAAACATCAACTCAAAATGGATCCAGGATCTAAATCTATGACCTGACACCATGAAATAGCTACAGGAGAATATTATGGAAACTCTATAAGACATTGGCATAGGCAATGCCTATGGAAAAGACCCCAGAAGCACAGGTATGAAAATTAAGAATAGACAAATGGGATTACATCAACCTGAAAGCTTCTGAACTGCAAAAGAAATACTCAACAAAGTGAAGAGGCAACCGAGAGAATGGGAGAAAATATTTACAAACTATGCAACAGATAATGGATTAATATCCAGAATCTATAAAGAACTCCAGAAACTCAACAACAACAAAATGAACAATCCAGTTAAGAAATGAGCAGAGGACTAGAATGGGGCATTCTAATAACATTGGCTGAACTCTTCACCTAACAGAATCAATCATATGTGTATAAAGCCAATTGAAAAATAGATCTCAGTAAAAAAAAAAAAAATAAGAGTGGGAATAACAGAGGGAGGAGGAAATTTGTAACTGTAAAGCTCTATAATCTGCATACATGCCTATGGGCTTACTTCTTGGTGTACAGTTTAAAAACTTCCCATGGAACCCCAAATCCCATTAAGCTGAGTGGTAAAAATGCCATCCTAAGTGTTAAAGTGACCATATTAAGTATCAAAGTGATCATAAAGATAGAATTAAGTGTAAAACAGATCATATAAATAAGATCAAGTGTCTTGTAATATTAACAGATAGAAATACAAAGGAGAGAATGTCCCATCATGGGAAGCAGTCCTCACAGCAGACTCATAGAATGACAATCACTTTAAATAGTACTCTGACCTCAGAATCAGCCTTTAAGGTACTTCAATCTGGCTGAAAAGCCTATGAGAGCATTTCAGGCATGGAAAGCCAAGATACTATGGCAAAAAAAAAAAAATGTCCTACATGAAGGATCTCCATGGGTGAGACCCCAGTGACAAGAAGAAGAGGCCATAGAAGAAGGATGTACTTTTCTCTGAAAGGAGGAGAGAACTTCCACTTTGCCTATGGCCTTGCCTAAATACTGACAGAGACTGTGGACTCAAAAGGCTTCCTTAGCCTTGGCAGCTCATGTCAAGAGCCTTGGAAGATCACTTATCATACATAAGAGTGTTAATTGCTAAATTAACAGCAGGATTCACTGTACACTTATTCCCCATGCAGGACCTCTGTCCTAAATGAGTTGTACCATAAGAATTATCTGTAAAACTTGTTCTCAAGCAGTTTTTTATATCTTGTTTGTATATGTGAATAGTAAAAATCTTTACTTAGTATAGAGTTAGTCTTCTGTGTATAAAGTTAATGAAAATAAGTCTTCATGGAGAATGGGAACAGGATGGGGAGAAGGAGGAAGAAATGGGAAGGGAGTAGTAGTGGAGGGTGGGAATGGTGGGAAGAAACACCATATTCCTAAAGATGTACTTAAGAAATTTATACTCATTAAATAAAAGGTCTCTAAATTAAAAAAAAAAGCATTCATGAATTACAGGATAAAAAAAAAGATGCAATTCAAATTCCCAACAGACACATGAAAAAATGCTTAAGATCACTAATCATCAGGGAAACCCAAATAAAAACCACAATGGGGTTTCACTTCACCCCAGTTAGAATGGTTATTATCCAAAAATCAAAAAACAAATACTGGCAAGGATGTGGGGAGAAGCTACCCTAATCCAGTGTTGGGGGAATGTGAACTCATACAGCCATTATGGAAGACAGTATGGAGATTCTTCAGAAATCTGAAAATACATCTACCATATGACCCATCCATTCCACTCCTGGGAATTTACCCAAACAAAATGAAATAAGCATATGAAGGAGTTATCTGTACCCCAATGTTTATTGAAGCTTTGTTCACAATAGCTAAGATATGGAATCAACCTAGATATTCATCAGGTGATAGCTGGATAAAGAAAATGTAGTATATATACACTATGGAATACTACTCAGCCATGAAAAAGAATGAAATGCTGTCTTTTGCAATATAAAGGATGCCACAGGAAACCTGAATACTTAATGATATAAGCCAGTCCCAAAAAGACTAATATCATACTTTTCCTGTGGTAACTAATAGAGCACAAAAATATGTAATGTATATGAGCAAAATTCACATTTTGAGATCTGATTGTTTTTTACAACCCTTGTCTATACTGTTGAGGAACAGTGTTTGTTTTTGTTTTTCTATATACTATTTATTGAATTCCTTACTTAGTGGAAGGTCAAGCTTATGATCATAAAATAAACTGAAACTATGTTACTATAAAAATTAAAAGAAAAAATAAGGAAGGGAGGAGGAGGGAGGGTGGGAGCAAGAATGAGAGGGAGGGTAGGATGGGAAGGACCACTATGCTCCTAAATCTATATTTATGAAATAAATGAAGAGTGTTCACCCTATATAAATAAAAAATATTTTAAAAATGAATATAGCATCTGTGACCTTTGGGCCACCATTACACAAACATTAGAATTATGGAGATTCTCAATGGCAAAGACAAGAATTGATGTTTGGAAAATCTAGCCAATGACATAATAGCCAAAAACATCCCCAGTGTGGACAAAGATATGGACATCCAAGGCCCATCAGATCCCAAATAGACTGAACTGGAAAGGATTCTCAGAGCAATACATTATAGTCAAGTTCTCAAAAGTGCAACATTTACAAGAACAAAGTGCCAGGTCTCTTTTGAAGGACTCCCCATTACATTCACAGCAGATTTATCAATAGAAGCCTTGTAGTTCAAATGGAAGTGGAATGATAAATTCCAAATTCTGGCTGGCGCTGCGGCTCACTAGGCTAATCCTCCGCCTTGCGGCGCCGGCACACTGGGTTCTAGTCCCGGTCGGGGTGCCGGATTCTGTCCCGGTTGCCCCTCTTCCAGGCCAGCTCTCTGCTGTGGCCAGGGAGTGCAGTGGAGGATGGCCCAGGTGCTTGGGCCCTGCACCCCATGGGAGACCAGGAGAAGCACCTGGCTCCTGCCATCAGATCAGCGCGATGCGCCGGCCGCGGCGGCCATTGGAGGGTGACCCAACGGCAAAGGAAGACCTTTCTCTCTGTCTCTCTCTCTCACTGTCCACTCTGCCTGTCAAAAAAAAAAAAAATCCAAATTCTAAAAGAAAAAGCTGCCAACCAAGAATTCTCAGCAAAGTTAGCTTTCATAAATGAAGGAGAAATAAAGACTTTCCAAGACAAGAAAAAGAGAGAGAATTCATTGCCACCAAACAAATCTCACAAAAGTTGCATACAGAGTCCCATACATAGAAGCAACAGAAATTTAACAACCATCATGAAAATATGTTAAAATGTAAATACCACTAGTGCAAGCTGTTGAAATATTTACTTAATATATACTAAATTGATCTTCTGTATATAAAGATAAGTGAAAATGAATCTTGATGTGAATGGAATAGGAGAGGGAGCGGGAGATGGGATGGTTGCAGGTGGGAGGGAGGTTATGGGGGGGGGAAGCCACTATAATCCAAAAGCTGTACTTTGGAAATTTATATTTATTAAATAAAAGTTAAAAAAGAAATATAAAGACCACTAGAAACAGAACAAAGTATATTTAAAATAAATAAAAGCCACTATAATCCAAAAGTTGTACTTTGGAAATTTTTATTTATTAAATAAAAGTTGAAAAAAAGAGAGAGAAAAGAAAAAAATAAAATAAATAAAAGAGCATTTTTAATAATAGGACTAAGTCATTATTTAGCATTTTTAATGATAGGACTAGTCATTATTTATTTATTATTATAATAGCTTGAGTGTAAATGGACTAACTTCCCCAGTTAATATATACAGACTGTCTCAATAAATTAGAAAACAAAATCCAGTGATACACTGCCTACAAGTAATACGATTTATCAATAAAGGCACACACAGACTGAAAGCAGAAGGATGGGAAAAGATAGTCCATAAAAATGCAAATCAAAATTTAACTGGAATTATAAATTAACTATATTTATATAAACAAAATAGACTTTAGGACAAAAACTACAAAAAGGGATAATGAAGGTCACTGTATAATGATCAAGGGATTAAGTCAACAAAAAGATATGAAAGCCTAAAGTGTATATGCATGTATAATGCCAGGACATTCAAGTTTTTTTTGAAGATTTATCTGAAAGGCAGAGTTACAGAGAGGCAGAGGCAGAGGCAGAGACAGAGGCAGAGAGAGAGAGTATTCCATCTTTCCATCTGCTGGTTCACTCCCAAATTACCACTATGGCCAGAGCTGGGCCGACCCAAAGCCAGGAGCCAGTAGCTTCCTCCAGGTCTCCCACGTGAGCACAGGGCCCAGGCACTCTGGCCATCCTCTACTGCTTTCCCAGGCCATAGCAGAATGTTGGATCACAAGTGGAGCAGCTGGGACTCTAACCAGCACCCATATGGGATGTTGGCACTGCAGGCAGCAGCTTTACCCACCCAGCAGCACCAGCCCCACAATACACTCAGTTTTACAAAACAAACATTATCAGATCTAAAGGGATAGATGCTCCAACACAATAATGGTGGGGAACTTCAGTGTACCACTTTGGTTAACCAGACAAAAACTCAACTAAGAAACCTCAGAGCTAAACTGCTCTATAGATCTAATGGACCTAACAGACATGTACAGAGCACTGCATTCAAGAGTTGCAGAATATACATTTTTTCATAAATACATGAAACATCCTCTAGGATAGACTTCATATTAGCCACAAAATGAGTCTCAACAATTTCAAAATTATCAAAATCATATCAAATATTTCTCCTGATCACAATGGAATAAACTAGAAATCAGCAACTAAAGAAACACTAGAAATTATAAAAATACATGGAGACGACATACCCCCAAATTAACAATGGATCATTGAAGAAATCCTAAAGAAAATTTAAAAGCTGGCATTGGGCATGGCGGTTAAGATGCCAAGCAGGACACCAACATCCCATGAGAATATTTGGGTTGTTTGGGTTTGAGCAACTCCAGCTTCTTGCTAATGTGCCCCCTAGCAGGTGGCAGGTAAGGGCTTAAGTGCTTAGATTCCTATCACCCATATAAGAGTCCTATATTGAGTTTCCAGCTCCAGGTTAGAGTCTAGCTGAGCCCCAGACATGGTAAGCATTTGGGGAGAAAACCAGAAGATAGGAGCACTTGCTTGCTCTCTCTTTCTCAAAAAATAAATAAATGTTTAAGAGAAATTTAAAAATTCCTTGAAACTTTTGACAATGAAACATAACATACCAAAACTTGTAGGATACTTGAAGAGCAGTCTAAGAGGAAAGTATATAGCAATATGTACCATATACTTTAAAATGTACATAATATAATAAAAGTTATGTTTGAAAAATAGTCAACATTATATTGAATGGGAGTAAACTGAAAGCATTTCCTCCAAGATCTGGAGCCAGGTAAAGCTGTCTACTTTCAGTGCTCTTTTTTAGTATACTATGGAAGTTTTATTCATATCCATTAAAAAAGAAATAAAGACACATAAATAGGAAAAATGAAAGTCAAATTAGTCCTGTTTTCAGGCTACATGATTTTGTATATAGAGAAACCTAATGATTCCACCAAGAGACTACTGGAACTGATAAAATTCAGTAAAGTCACAGGATACAAAATCAGTGACTAAACATTAGTACCATTTTTAACCATCAAAAAAAGAATTTGCTGTAAAAGAAATTACAAGAGCAAACCCACTCACAATAACTACCAAAATACCTTGAAATAAATTTAACCACAGAGGTCAAAGACTTCTATAAAGAAAATTAAAAAAAACAATAATGAAATAAATTGAAGAAGGCATTAAAAAATAGAATGACTTCCCATGTTAATTGAATAGAAGAACTAATAGTGTTAAAATGTTAATATTACCCAATGTGATTTACAGATTCAGTGCGATGCCCATCAAAATATCAATGGCATTTTTCACAGAACTAGAACTAGAAAAAAGCATAAAGAGTAACAAAAACCCAAATAGCCAAAGTAACCTTGAACAAAAAGAACATACCTAGAGGCATTATAAAACCAGATTTCAAGACATACTACAGTAATATTAAAAACAAAACAGTAGGCTACTTGCATAAAAAGACATATACATGAATGGGAAAAAAACAGAAGTTGATCCATGAATGTACAGCCAACTAATACTTCACAAATATGCCAAAAACATATACTATAAATGGAGTAGGAAAGCTGGACATCCACACACAGAAAACTGCAGTTCGACACCCTCATCACCTCCTCCCCTACACAAAACTCAATTCAAAATGGATCAAAGATCTAACTGTAAGAAACTTCTGTAAGAAAACACAGGGACTGGCATTGTGGTATAGCTGGTAAAGCTACTGCCTGAATGCTGGCATCCCCATGGGCACAGTTCTTGTCCCGGCTGCTTCACTTCTGATCCAGCACCCTATTACTGACCTGGAAAAGCAGTACAGATGCCCAAGTGCTTGGGCCCCTGGTACCCATGTGGGAGACATGGAAGAAACTCCTGGCTCCTGGCTTTGGCTTTGTCCACCCTGTCAATGCTGCCATCAAGGGAATGAACCAGCAGATGGAAGATCTCTCACTCTCTCTCTTTTTCTCTATAACTCTGACTCTTAAATAAATATTTTTTAATTTCTAAAAATAAAATGTAGGGTAAACTCTTAAAGACATTAATATAGGGATGGTTTTTAGATATGTTCCTAAAAGCACAGGCAATAAAAGCAAAAAAAAAAAAAAAGACTAATAGGATTTTTATCAAATTTAGAAGCTTTTGCACAGCAAAGCGAACAATTAACAGAGTGAAGAGACAACCAACAGAATAATAAGAGAAAATATTTGCAAACTATTCATCTGATAAAGGGTTAATATCCAGAATATACAAGGAATTCAAAAAATCAACATAACAAATAATCCAGTTAAGAAGTGGGCAAAAGAGAAATCAATACAAGCATCTACAACCAACTTATATTCAACCAAGGAGCTAAAACCATTCCCTGGAGTAAGGATTCTCTCTTCAACAAATGGTGCTGGAAAAACTGAATTTCCAGATGCAACAGCATGAAGCAGGATCCCTACCTTATACCTTACACAAATATCCATTAAAAATGGATTAAAGGGGGCCAGCGCTATGGCGTAGTAGGTAAAGCTCCTGCCTACAGTGTCAGCATCCCATATGGGCACCAGTTCAAGTCCTGGCTGCTCCATTTCCAATGCAGCTCTCTGCTGTAGCCTGGGAAAGCAGTAGAAGATGGCCCGATTCCTTGGACCCTTGGACCTGTGTGGGAGACCCAGAGGAAGTTCCTGAATCCTGGCTTTGGATTGGCGCAGCTCAATCCATTGCAGTCATTTGGGGAGTGAACTATCGGATGGAAGGTTTCTCACTCTCTCTGCCTCTCCTCTCTCTGTGTAACTCTGACTTTCAAATAAATAAATAAATATTTTAAAAATGGATTAAAGACCTAAATCTATGACCCAATACCATCAAATTACTAGAGAGCATTAGAGAAACCCTGCAAGACATTGGCACAGGCAAAGAGTTCCTTGAAAAGAACCCAGAGGCACAGTCAATCAAAGCCAAAATTAACAAATGGGATTACATCAAATGAAGAGGCTTCTGTATAGTAAAAGAAATAGGAAAGTAAAGAAGCAACCAACAGATCGGGAGAATTTATTAGCAAACCAACCCTGCAACTGATAAAGGATTAATAACCAGAATATATAAAGTGATCAAAAACCTCAACAACAACAAAACAAACAACCCAGTTAAGAAATGGGCAAAGGACTTAAACAGACATTTCTCAAAAGAGGAAATCCAAATGGCCAACAGACACATAAAAAAATGCTCAGGATCACTAGCCATCAGAGAAATGCAAATCAAAACCACAATGAGGTTTCACCTCACCCCAGTTAGAATGGCTTTCATACAGAAATCAACAAACAACAAATGCTGGCAAGGGTGTGGGGAAAAAGGTACCCTAATCCACTTTGTTTTGAATGCAAACTGATAATACCACTATGGAAGACAGTATGGAGATACCTCAGAAATTTGAATATAACCCTACCATATGACCCAGCGATCCCACTCCTCGGAATTTACCCAAGGGAAATGAAATCAGCAAATAAAAGAGTTATCTGCACCTCCATATTTGTTGCAGCTCAATTCACAATAGCTAAGACATGGAATCAAGCTAAATGTCCATCAACAGAAGATTGGATAAAGAAATTATGGGATATGTACTCTATGGTATACCACACAATGGCCAAAAAAAAATGAAATCCAGTCATTTGCAACAAAATGGAGGAATCTGGAAAATATCATACTTAGTGAAATAAGCCAGTACCAAAGGAACAAATATCATATGTTCTCCCAAATCTGTGACAACTAACTGAGCACATAAAAGGAAACCTGCAGAAGTGAAACTGACACTATGAGAAGCAATGACTTGATGAGCCCTTGTCCTGACTATCAAGGAACAGCTTACTATTTTTTCTTTTTCCTATTTTCTTTTTCTACTTTATACCATTGGTTGAACTCCTTACTTAAAACAGAATTATGCTTAGGTGTTTAAATTCAATTGAAAATTGATCCCTGTCAAAAATAATAGTGGGAATAGTAGAGGTAGGAGATGTACAGTTTGGCACACATTCCCACGGACTTACCCCTAAAGTTAAAGCTAAAAACTTGCCATGGGACCCCAAATCCTATTAAGCTGGTTGGTACTAATGCCATCTTATGTGTTAAAGTGATCATATAAGTGTGGGATTCATCAAATAGATAGGATTAAATGTCCAAGGGATCACAAAAATAAGACCAAGTGTCTGCTATAATAATAGATAGAAATAAAAAGGAGAGAACAATCCAGCATGGAAAGCAGGCCACACAACAGATTCATAGAATGACAAACGCCCTCTGGTCTCAGAATCAGCCCTTAAGGCATTTGCATCTGGCTAAAAAGCCCATGAGAGCATTTCAGGCATGGAAAGACAAGACACTGTGGCAAAAAAAGATGTTCTACATGAAGGTTCTCTATGATTGAGACCCCAGTGAAAAGAAGGAGCCATCAAATAAGGATGTGCTTTTCTCTGAAGGGAGGAGAGAACTTCCACTTTGATTATGGCCTGGTCTAAATATTGACAGAGTTTGTGGACTCAAAAGGCTTCCATATCCTTGACAGCTCATGACAAGAGCCTCAGGTGATCACTGACATCAAAAATAAGAGTGTTAATTGTTAAATCAACAATAGGAGTCACTGTGTACTTACTCCCCATGTAGGACCTCTGTCCTTAATGAGTTGTACTATGAGAATTATCTATAAAACTTGTTCTCAAACAGTACTTTATAATTTGTGTGGGGAGGGTGCAAATTGTTAAAATCTTTACTTAGTATAGAGTTGGTCTTGTGTATATAAAGTTAATAAGAAACAAATCTCAATGAAGAATGGGATGGGAGAGGGAGTAGGAGGTGGGACAGGAGTGGGAGTGGAAGGGGAAGTATGGGGGGAAGAGCCACTATGTTCCTAAAGCTGTACCTGTGAAATTTTTATTCATTAAATAAAAGCCTTCTTTAAAAAAAGAAATGGGCAAAGGAGCTAAAGAGACTTTTTTAAAATGAAATATAATTGGCCAACAAACACAAGAAAAAATGCTCAGTATCACTAGCCATTAGGGAAACACAAATGAAAAACCACAATGAGGTATCATCTCCTTCCAGTTAGAATGGCTACAGTCAAAAAGTCAAAAATTTACAAACACTATTGAGGCTGTGGGGAAAAGGAAACTCTAATACATTCTTTGTAGGAGTGTAAGTTTGTATAGTCATTATACAGAAAAGTATGGAAGTGCCTCAAAAAGGTAAAAATAGACCCACCATATGACACAGCTTTCCCTTTCTGGGCATATATTCAAAGGAAATGAAATCAGCATATGAAAGAGATTCCTGAACTTCCATATTCATTGCAGCATTATTCACAATAGTGAAAACATAGAATAAATATAAATGTCTATCTATGGATGACTGGATAAGAAAACATGGCATATATAAACAATGGAATATTATTCAGCTATAGAGGAAACAATGAAATCCTGACAGTTGCAGCAAAATTGGCAGAACTAGTGTCATTATGTTAAAGTAAGCCAGACACAGAAGGACAAATACTGTACGTACTCTCTCATATGCATGAATTCAAAAAATATTATTTGAAATTAGAAAACTGAGGATTTCCTGCTTCCTGTGACACTTTGGCTCAAGATCTGGAAGCCATGAAGATCTTTAATGTGCTGGGAGGGCTCCTCCTGCTTCTTGTGTCTGCTCATGGTGAAGAAGACTTGTTTGTAGCCTGTAGTGAATTCTGGCTCCAGGTCAAAATTAGGAGGGCACCTTTTGTGGATGAACTGCAACCACAACCTTATGAGCTGTATCTTGGAAATGGCTGTCCCGTAAGCAGAATATTGCCTAGTTACTTCGAGTTCATCTATAGGCTTACTTCTTGTGGCATCAGGAAATATGAACGCCTATGGGGTATTCTTATTGAGAGTTCAGTTTCATATGAACCAGTATTTCTAAATGTCAGAGGTCACGTCCCAATATCATGTTCTATCCAAAGAAAGCTTTCTTTTACCTTTACATCAAAAGAAGTAGAAAGTAATGGTAGTGCATCTGGAGAAACATCTCGAGGGCCAGTGGAAAAGAAAAATTCAACATGTAAAGTAGAAAATTTTGGGACTCATCCAGGGCCATCATTTGTGAACAGTGTTTCCCTTGGAGGGGTTGTAACTTTTCCTTGGTCTTAAGTGGAGGAACTAAGCTATAAATTCTGGTTAAGGCGCTCTTATTAATACTGGAACTCTGACTATCTAAGGATTGCACTACTTCTTAGAAGTTGGACTAATGTCTGAGGATACCATCTTTTTAATATTCTTTTAAAATGAATTTGTGTTGCTGTATACCATTATGAATTTGGGTGGAAGGCAAAGGAGCTTTCTGAAACTTTTAAACTTGCAATAAAGGCAATTTTTTAAAGTTTTGAAAAAAAAAAGAAATTAGAAAACTGATTACTGGAGATTAGGAAGGATGGTGGAAAGAGGGTAGAGGTAGCAGGTTAAATAGAGTGTATCAAAACACAGTCAGAAAGAAAAAAAATAAGCCGGCGCCGTGGCTCAATAGGCTAATCCTCCACCTTGCGGCGCCGGCACACCGGGTTCTAGTCCCGGTCGGGGCGCCGGATTCTGTCCCGGTTGCCCCTCTTCCAGGCCAGCCCTCTGCTATGGCCAGGGAGTGCAGTGGAGGATGGCCCAGGTGCTTGGGCCCTGCACCCCATGGGAGACCAGGAAAAAGCACCTGGATCCTGGCTCCTGCCATCGGATCAGCGCAGTGCGCCGGCTGCAGCGGCGGCCATTGGAGGGTGAACCAACGGCAAAGGAAGACCTTTCTCTCTCTGTCTCTCTCTCTGTCCACTCTGCCTATCAAAAAAAAAAAAAAAATAGTGCTGAGGTTTTTGTGATAAAATTAGATTTAGATGAAGTTATAAGGCTGAAACCCCCAGGATGAGCTTAGTGCCCTCTTTTTTTTTATTTCTTTTTTATTTTTTTATTTATTTGACAGGTAGAGTTATAGACAGAGAGAGAGAGAGAGAGAGAGAGAGAGAGAGAGAGAAAGGTCTTCCTTCCATTGGTTCATTCCCCCAAATCGTCGCCACAGCTGGCACTGCGCTGATCTGAAGCCAGGAGCTTCTTCCTGGTCTCCCATGCGGGTGCAGGGGCCCAAGTACCTGGGCCAACCTCCACTGCCTTCCCAGGCCACAGCAGAGAGCTGGACTGGAAGAGGAACAACCGGGACTAGAACCCGACACCCATATGGGATGCTGGCGTCGCAGGCGGAGGATTAACCAAGTGAGCCACGGCTCCGGCCCAGAGATTAGTACCCTCTTAAGAAGAGGAAGGGGCATCAGGGCTTCCTATATGCACCATGTGAAGACACAGCTGTGAGAGGATAGATCAGGATGCATGTGGCTATCAGGATGCTGGGAGACAACTCATAACCAGAACTGAAGCTGCCAGCACCTTGCTGTTGGACTTCCCACACTCAGAACAGATTTATACATCTGTGTGTAAGGCACCCAGTGTGTGGTATTTTATTATAACAGCTCAAGTGGACTAAAGCAGAAACTGGTGGTGAGAAGGGATGGGGGGTGTCACTGTAATAAATACCTGGACATGTAGAAACAGATTTAGAACTGGGTAATGGGTAGAGACTGGAAGAGGTGTGACGTTCTTGGTAGAAACACTAAGATTGCTGCTAAGGTACCACCAAAGGTTATTCTAGAGATCTCAGAAAGAAAAGAGAAGTGGAAAGGGAAAGCTCCATATCCTTAGAGAATCCATAAATAACCATAAGCAGCAGATTGATAGAAATGTGGACAGTAAAGTCATTCTGATGAGGTCTCAGGAGGCAATGGAGAGTATGCTATTGGGCAATGAAGAAAGGGGCAGCCTTGTTAGATGGTGACAGATAATTTGCTGAATTGTGTTCATGTTCTACTTTTTAGTTTCATTTTAATTTTATTTAAAGTATACAAGTTTCATGTATTTCATATATACAGATTTAGGAACATAGTGGTATTCTCTACCCTACACTCCCTTATAATCTAGTATTTTATAAAAGGTAAAATTTTCCAGTCCAACTCCCTGCTAATGTACCTGGGAAAGCAGTGGAAGATGGCCCAAGTCCTTGGGCCCCTCCACTCACATGGACCTGGAGGGAGCCCTGGAGGAAGCTCCTGGTTCCTGGCTTCGGCCAGGCTCAGCCCTGGCTATTGTGGCCATTTGGGAAGTGAAAGAGCAGATGGAAGATTTCTCTCTGCTTCTGCCACTCCCTCTCTGTAGCTCTGCCTTTCAAATAAATAAATCAATCTTTAAAAAAAAGTAGAAGCTGGGAGTGAAGAAGTTGGGTATTTAACTGAAGATATTTCTAAGCAAAGTGTCAAAGAACTGGTTTTGTTCCTTTTGATTTACTTTACAATAATATGCAAAATGAGAAATTACCTCAAGACAGAATTATTAATCAACAAGAACTTAGAGTTTTGGAAAATTCCCAATCTGTCTATATCACAGAGAGAGAGAGAGAGAAAGGAGAGAGATGAGAGCTGAGAGAGAGAGGAGAGAGAGAAAGGAGAGAGAGAGAGAGGCCGGCGCCGCGGCTCACTAGGCTAATCCTCCGCCTAGCGGCGCCGGCACACCGGGTTCTAGTCCCGGTCGGGGCGCCGGATTCTGTCCCGGTTGCCCCTCTTCCAGGCCAGCCCTCTGCTGTGGCCAGGGAGTGCAGTGGAGGATGGCCCAGGTGCTTGGGCCCTGCACCCCATGGGAGATCAGGAAAAGCACCTGGCTCCTGGCTCCTGCCATCGGATCAGCGCGGTGCGCTGGCCGCAGCGCGCCGACCGCGGCGGCCATTGGAGGGTGAACCAACGGCAAAGGAAGACCTTTCTCTCTGTCTCTCTCTCTCACTGTCCACTCTGCCTGTCAAAAAAAGTAAAAAAAATAAAAATAAAAAAAATAAAAAAGAGAGAGAGAGAGAGAGAGAGAAATTTTAATCCTCAAGAGAACATAAAGGGTATGGTTGACCAACCATTTTTTTATTTTTTTTATTTGACAGGTAGAGTTATAGACAGTAGAGAGAGAGACAGAGAGAAAGGTCTTCCATCCGCTGGTTCACCCCCTAAATGGCCGCTACGGCCAGCGCTGCACCAATCCGAAGCCAGGAGCCAGGTGCTTCTTCCTGGTCTCCCATGTGTGTGCAGGGGCCCAAGCACTCAGGCCACCCTCCAATGCCCTCCACAGGCAGAGGACTAGCCAAGTGAGCCACGGCACTGGCCCTGACCAACCATTTGATAGTGTGGAAGAGTGAACCACAGATCTAATCAGCCATATCTGCAGAAGCCAGGAATAGAGATGGGATCATACTAGCAGAATCACCGCCAGTTGGATCTAAAGGAAACCAAAAATCAGACAGAGTGAAGAAAAGCTATAGACATGTGCTGTTCTCCAAGAAGACGGGAGATTTCTGTCTCCATCATGTCCAGGTACAGTGTGAAGGCTGCCATCTGCAAGCCTGGAAGACAGCCCTTGCACAAAACCAAATCTGTTGGCACGTTGATCTTGGACATCCTAGTCTGTAGAACTCTGATAAACAAACGTCTGTTGTTTAAGCCACCTGGTCTGTGTTACTTTGTTATAGCAGCTCAAGCTGATTTAGACTTTCTTTTCCCAACTTGTATGTTCTGTTACGGTTATGCCACTTCTTTCTTCTTTTATTTCTTGAATCTTCTCATTTTATTTTTGTGTCAAGACAAGGACAGCTAAATATCATGCTATAGCAGATAGAGAGATATACCATCCAGATCACACTTCAAGAAATGACTTTCTGCTTGGCTGTGTAATCACCAGGAAACCTCCAGCTGTCAACTCTGTCATGGTGTTGGCTTCAGAGAGCTACCCTGGAGTTTGCATCTTTCCCTGGTGCAGCCTGCACTCTTCTCTCTCTGTGGGAGAGCTCAGAGAGAGGGGACAAAAGTGGTAATGCGAAGACCCAGCTGTATCAACCCAATGTAAAACAACCCCTAACAGGCAGTGGTTGTTCTACACCTACCTAGACCTTCATCACATCTCAACTCTGTCCTCTGGTAAATGTAAATCCAATCCTCTTTCTCTCACAGGTATGGATTCCTAATAAATATCTTGAACTCCAAACATCTTACTGTCTACCTAGAGACACAAGTTTCTCAGATCAGCTAATGATGATGAGTCATTTAGTAATTTGCAACAGTGTACTTTCATTTTTGTACTTCAGAGGGTTTTTTACCATTGAACCACCACTCATTCATGTGCTCAATAAATATTTGAATGTCTCCTATGAACTAGGCAATTTTAGATGTAGGATACATTAAAAAATAGTTGGAACATAGACATAACCATCTTGCAACCACGAAAATGAAAGTGGCAACACTAAGAACAAAGAGCTAAGAAGAGGTTTGTGGAGCAGCTACGACTGCCTTGGATTGTTTTTTTTTCTGAGCTTCTCATTGTGAGGAAAATAACCTCATCTTGGATATTTCTGTTGATGGCAATGAAACTAAAACTGTAACTAATGGAATCCCCCGCCCTGCCACTGCACACTTACTATGCCTGATGCAAATACCACACCTCAGAGTTTGCTGGTGAATGTATTGACTGAATGATGAAGTGAATGACAGTGCTTGCTGTTACCTAACCCAGGCTCTCTGATCAAATCCACACAGTCAGCCATTCACAAGGATTAGAGCCCTGAGTGTAGTCTTGTTTCTGGCCGCCCAGTCCATGACTCACATCTGCTTCCCCAACTCTTGTATTTTCATTTCAAAACTATGTTTATGTTATTTCTTGTAGGGTATTACCACATGGACATAAGAAAAACTCTCCCAGGAAGGTCATTTTTGATACCTTTTTCTCCTACATTTTATATTCAAAGGGGATGAAAATTTGGCACGTGAAACGGGTCTGTAGAAACACAGAGCATTATATTTAAATGGTTTAGTTTCAGAGAATCCAACAAATAAATGGCATGTCTAAAATTATCCTTCTACTGTCAATAAGCTTCAGATTCCTACTCACTCTCAAAGGCAGAGAAAATGTAAAAGTATTTTTGTAAAATTTCAGAAGTCGCATATTCATGAATTTGCTACCTCATAGAGTTCTACACATAGAAAGTGTGTCGAGATTCCATTTACTTGGAGGGAAATTTTCAGTCTGTCTGTTTGAGTAGGACATAGGAAAACATCCAAGATAAAACCAACCACCAAGAAAATCCAGGTTCTTTGAGGCTCACAAAACCTTTACACCAAAATAACAGACCATCAGTGGTCTTAATAGTTGATCAGTTCTGTCTCCCTAACAGTTTCTTTCTTCTGGACTATGTTTCCTAAAAATTTGTTGATTTATATATCTGTGAAGCCAACATTCCCCCCACCCTCCCACTCTCCTTCTCTCTCTCACTTCTCTCCCTTCCTTTCCTCCCCCACCTCTCAAATAATTTTTTTCAAAAAGAATCCACAATCAAGCAAATACAGCAAATACACAATACATCATGTCAACAAAATACAGTGTGTCTAACAGAGGTAAATTTGGGCTGCTTAAAAAATCATAGAAAGGAGCCGGCGCCGCGGCTCACTAGGCTAATCCTCCGCCTTGCAGCGCCAGCACACCGGGTTCTAGTCCTGGTCGGGACGCCGGATTCTGTCCCGGTTGCCCCTCTTCCAGGCCAGCTCTCTGCTGTGGCCAGGGAGTGCAGTGGAGGATGGCCCAAGTGCTTGGGCCCTGCACCCCATGGGAGACCAGGGTAAGTACGTGGCTCCTGCCATCGGATCAGCACGGTGTGCCGGCCACAGCGCGCTGGCCGCGGCGGCCATTGGAGGGTGAACCAATGGCAAAGGAAGACCTTTCTCTCTGTCTCTTTCTCTAACTGTCCACTCTGCCTGTCAAAAAATAAATTAAAAAAAATTAAAAAAAAAAAAGATCATAGAAAACAGAAACCAAGGTCATATGGAGCAAAAGTTTAAGAATTATTGCCCTGGGGCCGGCACTCTGGCATAGTGGATAAAGCTGCTGCCTGCAGTGCCAGCATCCTAGATGGGTACTGATTTGAGCCCCAGCTGCTCCACTTCCAATTCAGCTCTCTGCTATGGCCTAGGAGAGCAGAATAAGATGGCCCAAGTGCTTGGGCTCCTGCACCCACATGGGAGACCCGGAAGAAGCTCCTGGCTCCTTGCTTTGGATCGGCACAGCTCCGGCAGTTGTAGCCATCTGAGGAGTGAACCAGCGGACGGAAGATAGATAGATAGATAGATAGATCTCTCTCTCTCTCTCTGCCTCTACCTCTATGTAACTCTGCCTTTCAAATAAATAAATAAATCTTTCAAAAAAATTATCTCCCAGAGAATGCAGCCTCTGAGTTGTCCTAAACAGTGCACAGAAGTTACATCTACCCTCTGTAAATATTATTCTATCCAATGCTTCTCAACACACCCTCTGCTATTGGTCTTGTCCACTACCTATTTACATGGATCACCACAAGGGCCTCTTAATGGGTGTCTCTGTACAAACACTTGCTCCTACAGAAGCCACAGTGAACTTCTACTAGGTAATCAGATGGTGTGCTCCTATTGGCTTTCCCACACTCTTAAGATAAAATTCTTCCTCCTGTCTATGAAATCTTATATCATCTAGTGCCTGGCTTCCTATTTGATCTCATTTCCTATTACTCTTCTGCGGGGTGACTGCTCTCCATCTACACCAGCCACTTTGACAATCCTCAGACACTAAACAGTCTTGTGGAGGGCATTTGTACTTTCTGTTCCTTTGGCCCAGAAATATGCTGACAGCTAAGCCATCTCATTTGGTCTTTGCTGAAAGGTAGGCCCCTCAGAGAGGCCCTCCAGGACCATATTGTCTAAAATAGCACTCCCATCACTCTCAACTCCCTTAATTGGCTTCATTTTTCTTCTTAACACTAACTGCTATCAACGTTATATGTACTTACCCACTGTTCATCCTCCTCTCTATAATGTAAGTCCTACAAAAGAAAGATTCTGTTTAGTTCACTGCTATCTACCACTCCACCCCCAGTAACTATAGCAATTCTACAATTAGCAAACATTCCGTGAATATCTATTGATTAAAAAAATCCATTATATGTCCAACAACCCAGAAAAATAAATAAAAGGATAGCTTGTGCAGAAGTTGCTTATGTGGCAGGCCCAGACTCTTCATTCCCATTCTAATTGAGCCAAATAATCTGTTCTAGCTAGCCAAGCAAATAAATGATCAGCTTCAAAGTGAATATGGGAGAAGGAAGGAGATATTCCTTGTTTGAAAAGCTTTGGAAATGGTATTGTGGAAAATCAGAGCCACAACTCTAAAAGCCTTTTAAATTCTGAAACTGCTAAGGGAAGTCCAGGCCTACGTCCATTTGAAGACATGTTCTGCCATCCCAGCTTGGCTTCAGTCTCTGAAGAAAGACTTTTCTGATGGACAAGTGCACATTGTAACTTTGCTGTCCTTCCACAGTGTAAAGTTATATAAGAAGTTTTCTACACCTAGATGCGAGAATTCTTAAAATGGCAACCCAAAAGTCCAATCAGTATTCAGGAATTTGCTGATGAGAGGGTTACACTTTATATATTTTTCAGTTGAATTATAGCCAGCTTTGTGGCACAGCAGTCAAGCTGCTGCCTGTAATGACCTCATCCCAGAGCTGAGTGCTGTTGTTGTCCTGGCTGCTCCATTTCCAACCCGGCTCCCTGCTAACGCACCTGAGAAAGCAGCAGATGATAGCCCAAGCACCTGGCCCCCTGCCACCCATGTGGGAGACCCAGGTGGAGTTCCAGCCATCGTGGCCAAATGGGAAATGAACCAGCAGATGGAAGACCTTTCTTCTCTCTCTTGCTCTGCCTCTCCTTCTTTCTCTTTCTCTGCCTCTCTTTCTCTCTCTCTGTAACTCTGACTTTCAAATAAATAAATAAATCTTTTTTAAAAAAGGAATTGAAAAAGCCTAAACATTCATAAAAGGCAGTTTTCTAATCACTTAAGGGCAATTGAAAAAAATTTCTGGAATAGAATTTTCATGAGGCCAGGATAAGATTTGGAGAACTAAAGATGGACTAGATTGTATCAGCAAATCCTTTTAGTAAAAAGCCAAATAAGAAATACTTAAGTTCTGTGGGCCACATGGTCTCTGTCTCAAGTGCTTAGTTCTGTTGCTATAGAACAAAAGCAGCCATAGACAAAATGTAAAGAAATGGATGTTACTGTGTTCCAATAAAAATCTATGTACATTGAAAGTTAAATTTCATATAATTTTCTTGTGTCATAATATTCTTTTATTTTTCTTCATTAAACCACTTGAAAACACAAGAAGCATTCCTAGTTCAGGGACCACACAAGCAGGCAGTCGGCAGGATTTGGCTCAGGGTCATCGTTTGTCCATCTCTGATCATGCAGGTGCATAAGGGGAATGAGTCAACCCCCTTGTGCCGGAACCCAGGGTTTTCCTGGGTCTGAATGCAATAGCTGCTCCTCTAACCAGGTAGAAAGGTAGTATTTGAATTGTCTTATGGTATAATTAAGTTTACATCATTTAATCATCTACTCATTTGATCTTTACAACGGCACTGCATCAGCACATGGGGCACACATACAAGTTAGTGGAAAAATGAAATTCAAAGATAACACACACTCTCCATGAACTTTTTGAAGACGCTTCATTTCCTTTCAAATTTTTTCATATTTTTACAGATCATGATAAAAATAGAAGAGAAATTCATTCAAAATGTCACCTGAAGAAATAATATTTGATGTTTTTATTCTGTATTCCTCTAGCCTTTTCATATGAATATAGAATTCTATAGGCTTGGTAGCCATAATCTGACTATAATTATTTATTCCAGTTTCTCACATAATGGATCCATGAATTATACTACATCACTGTATAGGCCTGTGGTACATGTCTAAGATGTTGTATAATGGATTATTATTTACTTACATTTTCCTCATTTGCTGTACATTTAAGATGTTTACAATTATTTACCAATAAGAATGCTGCAGTAATTGCCATTATTCACTTTACTTTTATAGGAGTATTTCCTTATGATATTCCCAGACATGACATTACCAAATAAAAGGGCAGTTACATTCTTGGGCTCTTAATATGCTTTGGAAATTTCTTTCAAAAACAAGTTAACCACTATAACCCAAAATTTGTACTTAATAAATTTATATTTATTGAATAAAAGCTTTCTATAAAAAATATTTAAAAAAAAAAACAAGTTAGAACAAAGCTACCAGTAACAGAAAGGTGCACCAAAGCAGATTTTTCATAAAGAGTTAGCACAAAGCAGAGTTAGCACAAAGATGAAAGACTAGGCCATGAAGCAGCCTGGCCCTGCCATTGGCTCCGGGGCCACCTGAAGAAAGTCACTTCTACTTTAAGCTCCACTTGACTCATCTGTCACAGGAGGAAAATAAAACATTCTTTAAATTAGAATCAAAGGGTCAGCATTGTGGCGTAGCAGGTAAGGCTGTCACCCACAATGTTGGTATCTCATATGGGTGCCAGTTAATGTCGTGGCTTCTCCATTTCCAATCCAGCTCCCTGATAGTAGCCAGGAAAAGCAGTGGAAGATGGTCCAAGTGCTTGGGCCCCTGCACCCACATGGATGAAGCTCCTGGCTCCTGGCTTCAACCTAGCCCAGCCCTGGCCATTATGGCCATTTGCGAGTGAACCAGTGGATGAAAGATCTGTGTGTGTGTGTGTTTCCCTCTCTCTCTGTAACTCTGAATTTCAAATAAATATTTTAAAAATACGAATGATAAATTAAGATCTAGAGTTGAGATATATATATATATGTGTGTGTGTGTGTGTGTGTGTGATCCATAGTAAGTAACATCCAAATATTAGTCAATGATGATAATGACGGTGACGATAAAGGCTATGATGACGAGTTTCAGTTTATTCATGAAAAATCAAGATTCTAATCGTCTTGTCTAATGTCACACAGTGGCTTGGATAGCTCTTCTAGTGCATACCTTTTCATATTTATCTCTGATGACACCCAAGGATCTCCTGGGATACTTGTTAAATAAATAGTTTTGGGTTCTTTCTCACTCACAAGGATATTTAGTTTGCAGATTGACTTACAAATGTTAAATATCAGCCAACTTGTTCCTTCCAGATTGGAGAACCCTAATAGTCCAATTAGAACCATGACAACAAATCCAGAGAAGAAATTTTGTGCCCTTTATTTTTTAAATTAAGTAACAGATGAGCACGTAGTGACACATTTGTGCCTTCAAGCTCTCACATCATCCTAGTCACTGGCTTTGTCACAACAGCCCTTTCTCATCCAACAGTATTTATATTGCTATTTAAAGTAGATGTCGACAAGTTTTAACTGTGAGTTCATTTATATTCATAATCTTTTATCTACACTCCAATATTTCAAGGTTAATCAAATCAGTATTCCTGAAACAGAGCTAATATCCGAGAATTCACATATGAAAAAATGTATTACTTCCTCCTTTTATTTCTTGTAGTACAAAAATAATATCCCTAAAAATGTTCAAATTACATTAAATAACAACAAAATGTCTTAATTGAGAATTTCAATGTGAGAAATATATAGTTTTTGTCTACATTCTATAATCCTATTCTGAATAAAATGCAAAGATGGAATTTACAGACACTCGGCAGCTCTTAGCAGTGCTCAATCTACAGCACAGCTTTTGTTCTTCTACTCATCAAAGTAGCTGTGTTTCTAAGCATTGCCTTCCCTTGGTGGCAGTTTTGATTTAAACTATTTGAGCCAAATTTGATGCTAGGAATTAATGACATTGTGGTTATAGATTGTTGGCATTTGGGAGTCTGGAAGAGGTGTCAGCAAACTACTTCCCTAAACAATGAGCTTTTTAAAGATTTTCGGCTTTGCAGGCAAAAAGTCTCTGTCGCAATTACTGGACTCTGCAGTTATAACACGAAACAGCCATAGACAACATGACCATGAAGAGGCATGGTTTTATGCCAATGAAACTTCACTTATAGAAGCAGATGTTCTGTGTGGGTGCAAACTGTTGAAATCTTTACTTAATATATACTAAATTGATCTTCTGTATATAAAGAGAATTGAAAATGAATCTTGATGTGAATGGAATGAGAGAGGGAGGGGGAGTTGGGAGGGCTGCGGGCGGGAGGGAAGTTATGGGGGGGGAGCCATTGTAATCCATAAGCTGTACTTTGGAAATTTGTATTTGCTAAATAAAAGTTTAAAAAAAAAAAAAAGCAGATGTTAGTCCTTCAGGACACGAGTAGAAAGGACTCGAACTGGTGCCCATATGGGATTCTGGTGCTGGTCTGGAAGCTAGTAGAACGTGTCATTTGAAATGTCTGTGACATCAAGACACCAGCAGCATCTTGACATTTTGTGGCACCTGATAAATAGCACATACGATTCCAGGTTTTTGTGTTTTCTGTCACTGTGTAGAACTAACACGTGGTGCACTTATGACTCTAGGTCCTGAAGCACTTAAGTTCTTACGTTTGGTGACCCTTAAGGCTGTGAGTGCTGGTGGCACTTGTAGTTCTAGAAAGTGGTTTTAGTTTATGAGACTGAGGACAATTTACCATTACCAAAATCAGCCCTGAGTCCTTATCAAACCCTCAGAAAATATTCATTAAGTGAATACATGATCCTTACTTGGACCTCCAAGAGGTGCTAATGATTATATCTCTAATGCTTATTAATTTATTTCACACTTTGTATTCAACAACAATGGCAACTTAACTTTGAAGAAACTGAGCGGGGTAGGCACTGTGGCACAGCAGGTTAAAACCCTGGCCTGCAGCACCGGCATCCCATATGGATGCCAGTTCAAGCCCAAGATGCTCCACTTCCAATCCAGCTTCCTGGATATACCTGAGAAAGTAGCAGAGGATGGCCCACGTCCTTGGGCCTCTGCACCTACATGGAGACCCAGAAGAAGCTTTGGCTTCAGATTGGCTCCTGGCTTCATATCAGCTCAGCTACAGCCATTGTGGCCATTTGGAGAGTGAACCTGAGAATGGAAGATCTCTCTCTGTCTTTAGCTCTCTCTGCAACTCTCTTTCAAATAAATAAAAACAAATCTTAAAAAAAAAATGAGAGACTTTGGCCAACAGCATTTTGGATTTTCATTAATTTACACTTTTAGTGACTGTGAGCCAATATAAATTAAAGATTTACTATACTCATACAAAAGCGACAGAACTATCTCATGTCAAATGTCATATTTATGTGTCTGGTTAGCCAGCTTTAGAAATATCTCTTGCTGAAGCTCTATATATATTCCAAAAGTACTATACAGAAATCGCTGTATCCCCAAAGGAATGTGAATTGTATTATGCAGAGATTCTACAGGCCTCATTCTTAAACAAATAAATACAGGATGGCACCACTCTGAGAATGCACTACACTGGATTTAGAAAACTCCAATTTGAGGAAAAAATAATGAGGACAAAGTCAGGTCTATTTATTAACTTAAGAACATAGTTAGAACTAAAATATTACTTTGAAAACACATGCCAATAGAATTCATTTATGCTTAATAGATTTGTTTTTTAAATAACAAAGGCAAGGTGGCAGAATTTCTATGGAAGGAATTTTCAAGAGCAACTGAAAGGTTATATTAACTACCAGGGTTTTGGCACCATCGTGTGGCCACTTAGATTTATTTTATTTTTTCCAGGTTTATGGAAGCATGATTGACAAATCTAAACTGCTGATATTTCAGTTGTACAATTTTGTGGTTTTGATGTATATAGACATTTATAATCATAATCAATCTAATTAACATATCCGCCACCCAACATAGTGTATGTGTGAAGAACACTTAAAATCTACTCTCAGCAAATTTCGAGTATACAATAGGTCATTATTAACAATAGTCACTGTTGTTGGGTCTTCAGAACATAATCTTCTTATTGCTGAAACTACACTTTGAACAATATCTCCCCATTTCCCCCACACCCTAACCTTCAACATTTTATTCATAGTTGTTTTACTTTTCTCATTCTACATAAAAATGAGATTATGCCATATTTGTCTTTCGTATCTTGCTTATTTCATTTAGCGTAATGCCTTCCAGGTTCATGATATTACCACAAATGACAGGGTTTCCTTCATTTTTAAGGCTGAAACATTTTTTTTGGTTTCACATACATGTGTTCTTTATCCATTCACCCATCAGTGAACACTTGGCTGCTTCCACATCTTGGTTACTATAAATAATCCTGAAATGAATATGGGAGTACAACTATCTCTTGAAGATAGTGATTTTATTTTCTTTGACTCAGAAGTAGAACTGATGGGTTAAATAGTAATTTTATTTTTAATATTTTGAGGTACTCCTGTACTCTTTTCCTAATTGCTGTACCAAATTTCATGTTCTCCAGTGACACATAAGACTTCCTATTCTCCAAAATCTTTATCAATATTTGTTATCTATTGATGTTTTGATAATAATCCTTCTAACAGGTGAACAGGTATATATTGTGGGACTGATTTGTATTTCCCCAGTGATTAATGATTCGACCTCCTTTTAATATATCATACCCATTTTTATTTATTTAAGAGGCAGAGCAAGAAAGAGTGAGAAATCTTCCATTGGCTTGTTCACTCTTCTAAATGCCCACATAAGCCAAGAGCCAGGAACTTCATCTGGGCCTCCCACATGGGAGGCAGGAACCCAAGTACTTCTGCAATCACCTGCATTAGGAGAAAGCTGAACCAGAAGTGCAGCAGGGGCTCAACATTAGGTACTACAACGTGGGATGTGGTGTCCCAAGTGGCTGCTTGGCACACTGCAGCAAAAATCATTGCCAAGGTCTATGTCTATGAGCATTTTTCCTAAGTTTTCTTCTAGGAAATTTACAGTATCAGGTCTTCGGCTTAAGTCTTTAATCTATTTTTAATTTTATCTATGGTGTAAGATAAGTATTGAATTTCACTGTTTTCAATGTGGATGTTCAGTTTGCCAACAATAGGTACAAAAGAGATTATCCATCTTCACTATGTACTTTTGGCATCTTTGTCAAAGATTGGTTGATCGTACATGTGTAGGTTTATTTCTGAGCCCTCTATATCACCCCACTAATCTATGTGCATGTTTGGTTTTGGGTTTTTTTAATTTATTTATTTATTTGAAAGTCAGAGTTATAGAAAGAGAGAGAGACATCTTCCATCCACTGGTTCACTCCCCAAAAGGCCCCAGTGGAGAGGGCTGGGCCAAGACAATGCCAGGATCTAGGAGCTTGATCCAGGTATCCCATGAGGGTGGCAGGTGTTCCCAGGCCTTTGGCTGGGATCTGGACCATAACTAAAGCAGCTGGAATATGAACAAGCACCCATATAGGATGCCAATGTTACAGGCAGTGGCTTTGTCTGCTACGCCACAATGCCAGTCACTGTCTGGTTTTTTTGGCAATATTATATAAATTGATAATATAATTTGAAATCAGGCAGTGTGATACCTCAAGCTTTGCTCTTCCTTCTCAAGAATGCTTTACCTATTGGGGTTCCATATAAATTTTATAATTTTTTCCTATTTCTGTGGAAAATGACATAGAAATTTTAGTAGAGATTGCACTAAATCTCTAGATACCATGGACATTTAGCAACATCAATTCTTAAAACCCATGAACATGGGCTATCTTCCCATTTGTGTCTTCTTCAAATTCTTTCATTAATGTTTTATAGTTGTTGGTATACAGATCTTTCACTTCCTAGGTTTTTTTCATAAGTATTATTTTACAGTATGGTAAATGGGCTTGTATTCTTAATTTCTTTTCTGGATAGTTTGTTGTTAATATTTTCAAACAATACCTGTCTGTGTGCTGATTTTGTATTCTGCTATTTCATTAAATTTGTGTATCAGTTCCAATAGTTTTTTACTGAAGTCCTTCAAGTTTTCCAGGAGCCTAGAATTCCGTGTATCTGCTACATGGGTGGGAGGAGCCCACACACTTGAACCATCACCTGCTGCCTCCTAGGAAGCTGGATCAGAAGCAGAGTTACCGGACCTGAACCAATACTCCAATATGGTTTCCCTAGCAGCGCCAGAACTCCCACCTCTAATATGTTAGTGAATTGTTTGCTACTATTTTTATTAGGAACTTTTTCATTTATATACATCATGGATTTCAACCTGAAGTTTTTTCTTTCTGTGGTGTCTGTCTGGCATTGGTCTCAGGATAATGCTGGCATCATAAAATTAATTTGGAAGCATGCTCTGGTTTTCTAATTTTTTTGAAAGAGTTTAAAAAGGATTGGCATTGGGGCCAGCACTGTGGAGCAGTAGGTTAAAGCCCTGGCCTGAAGCATCTGCATCCCATATGGGCACCGGTTCTAGTCTCAGCTGCTCCTCTTCCGATCCAGTTCTCCGCTATGGCCTAGGAAAGCAGTAGAAGATGGCCCAAGAGACCTGAGAGAAGCTCCTGGCTCCTGGCTTCGGATCAGTGCAGCTCTGACCATTGCGGCCATTTGGGGAGTGAACCAGCAGATGGAAGACCTCTCTCTCTGTCACTACCTCTCTCTGTAACTCTATCTTTCAAATAAAAATAAATCTTTTAAAAAAAAGGATTGGTATTAATTACTTAAATATTTGGTAAAATTAATTAATGAATCCACCTGGTCTTGGGCTTTTCTTTTTTGTAATATTATTATTATTATTCATATGAAACACTGACAGAGTTAGCAAGAAAGATAGATAAGTAGTGGGTGTGAAAGCTTCTATCCAATGATTCACTGGGGAAGTAGTGAAAGCCAGGATCTGAGAACTCAGTCCCAGTTTCCCATACTGATGGCAGGAACCCAGTTATCAGAGCCATCAGCATTGTCTCCCAGGGTATGCGTTAGCAGGAAGCTGGAATCAGGAACCAGAGGTGGACACACTAACAGATGTAGGAATCCCAACCAGCAGCTTAACCACTGAGCAAAATGTCCACCCCTTTTGTGAGGGTTTTGATCACCAATTCAACTTCCATATTTGTTATTAATCTGTTTAGGCTTTCTATTTCTTCTTGATTTGGTCGTTCATTTGAGATCCTTCTTCTTTTCAAATGTGGATATTTGTCTTTATAAACTTCCCTCTTGATACTGCTTTTACTGCATTCTATAAGTTTTGGTACATGGTGTTTTCATTTTCATTTTTCTCAAGTTTGTAAATTTCCTCTTGATTTCCTCTTTGACCCAATGATTATTCAAGAGTATGTTTCACATATTTGTGAGTTTCCCATTTTTTGTTATTGATTTCTAGTTTCATTCCATTGTAGACACAGAAGATACATGGCATGACTTCAATCTACCATTAAAATTTGTTTTGTGATCCAATATGTGATGTTTTCTAGAGAATATTGATGTCTGCCCAGGAAAAGTGCGTATTCTTGGGGCAGCACATGGGATAAGCTGCTGCTTGAGAGGACAATATGCCATATTGAGTGCCTGGAATCAAGTCCTTCCTCTGAAAAAAAAAAAAAGAAAAAAGAAAGAAAAAGAAAAGGCCGGCGCCGCAGCTCACTAGGCTAATCCTCTGCCTTGCGGTACCGGCACACCGGGTTCTAGTCCCGGTCGGGGCACCGGATTCTGTCCCGGTTGCCCCTCTTCCAGGCAAGCTCTCTGCTGTGGCCAGGGAGTGCAGTGGAGGATGGCCCAAGTCCTTGGGCCCTGCACCCTATGGGAGACCAGGCACCGGCTGCAGCGCGCCAGCCACGGCAGCCATTGGAGGGTGAACCAACGGCAAAGGAAGACCTTTCTCTCTGTCTCTCTCTCTCACTGTCCACTCTGCCTGTCAAAAAAATTTTTAAAAAAAGTCCTTCCTCTGATCCAGCTTCCTTATTATTTGTTTTTAATTTAGTTATTTTATTTGAAAGCCAGAATTACAGAAAGGCAGAAGCAGAGAGAGAGAGGGAGGTCTTTCATCCGCTGGTTCACTCCCCACATGGTCACAATGGCCAGAGCTGTGCCGACCCGAAGCCAGAAGCTTCTCCAGGTCTCCTACCCAGATGCGAGGCCTAAGGACTTGGGTCATCTACTACTTTTCCAGTCCATAGCAGAGAGCTGGATCAGAAGTAGAGCAGCCAGGACTCAAACCAGTGCCCATATGGGATGCCAGCACTACAGGCAACAGCTTTATCCACTAGGCCACAGGGCCAGCCCCCAACTTCCTTCTAATGTGCACCCTAGAGGCAGCAGATGATGATTTAAATACTTGGGTACCAATTACCCATGCAGGAGACTTGAGTATAGTTCCTGACTCTATCCTGGCCCAGCCCTGCTGTTTTAGGCATTTGGGGAGTGAATCGGTAAGTGGCAGAGATCTCTCTTTCTCTCTCTTGTTCGCATTTCAAGTAAATAAAAATAAGCACTGTGTTAAGAATGTGTATTCTGCTGTTGAGTGGAAAGATCTGTATGTCTGTTGGGTCCATTTGATCTATACTGTTGTCTATGTTTATTGATTTTTCTATCTGAATGTTCTATCCATTACTGAAAGTGTGGTATGGAAGTCAGGTTGAAGAACTCCCTTTAATATTTCTTTCTAGGGGGCCGGCACTGTGGTGTAGTGGGTGAGGCTACCGCCTGCTGTGCCAGCATCCCATGTGGATGCCAGTTCAAGTCCTGGCTGTTCCATTTCCAATCCAGCTCTCTGCTGTGGCCTGGGAAAGCAGTGGAGGATGGCCCAAGTCCCTGGGCCCCTGCACCCACGTAGGAAAACTGTAGGAGGTTCCTGGCTCCTGGCTTCAGATTGGCGCAGCTCAAGCCGTTGCGGCCAATTGAAGAGTGAACCAGTGGATGGAGGATCTCTCTCTCTCTCTCTCTGTCTGCCTGTCTCTCCCTCTTTCTCAGTGTAACTCTGACATTCACATCAATAAATAAATCTTAAAAAAAAATTTCTAGGGGCCAGATCTTGGGGCTCAGCAAGTTTAAGCGACAGTCTGCAGCACCAGCACCCCATATAAGCGCCGAATCAAACACCAGCTTCTCCCCATCCAATCCAGCTCCTGCTAATATGCCTGGCAAAGCAGTGGAAGACAGCTCAAGCTCTTAGAACCCTGCACCCACATGGGAGACTGAAACAGAGTTTCTGGCTCCTGGTTTTGGCCTGGCCCAGCCCCAAACATTGCAACCATTTGGGGTATGAACCAGTGGATGGAAGAGCTAAGTCAGTCAGTCTCTCTCTCTCTCTCTCCCTTCCTCTCCTTCTCTCTCTCCCTCACTCCTTCTTTCTGTAGCTCTTTCAAATAAATAAATAACTCATTTAAAAAAAAACCTTATTTCTAAGGGAGGTCTACTTTTGATGAAATTCTTCAATTTTTTTCTTTGTCTAGAAGAGATTTTATCTCTCATTTTTAAAACACAGTTTTGATAAGTATGGTATTCTTTGTTAGCACAGGTGGGTTTTTTGTTTTTTTTTGTTGTTGTTTTTTTTTTTTTTTTTTTTTTTTTTTTGCTCTTTTAGCATTTTGAATACATCCTCTTATCTTGGGAATCCACTGATAGACCTATTGAAGTTTCTGTGTAGGTGACAAGTCATTTTTCTCTTGAGGCTTTCAAAATTCTCTTTTATCTGTTTTTTTAAGGATTTATTTATTTATTTGAAAGACAGAGTTTCAGACAAAGTGACAGGAAAGAAGGAAGAGAGAGGGAGGGAAAGAGAGATCTTCCATCCACTGATTCATTCCCCAAACGGCCACAACATCTGGAGCTGGGTCAGGCTGAAGTCAGGAGCCAGAAGCTTCTCCCACGTGGGTGCGAGGACCCAAGTACTTGGGCCAAATTCTGCTGCTTTCCCAAGCACATTATCAGAGAGCTGGATCAGAAGTAGAACAGCCGGAAATCAAACTAGCACTCAGATGGGATGCCAGCATTGCAGGTGACGGTTTCACCCACTGTGTCACAATAACGGCCCCTATCCCTGACTTCTGACAATGTAAGCATGTGCTCAGCACAGACACCTGAATGCTCCCACCTGGGGCTTCAGCTTCTTGAATCATGATAACCTTTTCCTTCTCTAGACTTTGGGAATTTTCAGGCATTAGTTCCTTAAATAAATGTTTTGCTGCTTTCTCTTTTACTTTTCCTTCTCAGACCTCCATAATGCACATGCTAGCTTACCTGATGATGCACCACGATCCTGTAGCTCTCTCATTCTTTTCAATCTATTTTCTTTTTCACTTCTAACTAGATAATTTCAACTGATCTGTCCTTGCGTGCACAGACTCATCTTCTTCATCAAGTCTGCTTTTGCTTTTTTTTTTTTTTTTAATGCTGTTCATTATATTTTTCAACTCCAAAATTCCAGTTTGGTTTTTGGATGATTCCTGTCTCTTTGTTGAACTTTTCATTTGTTCTTGTTTTGTTTTCCTGAAATATTGAGTTGTCTATCTACTTCGTCTTTTAGTGTATGTGCTTCCTTAAGACAAATATTGCCAATTCTTTGTCAGGCAATCTCCATTTCTTCATAGGTAGTTACTAGAAACTAACTAATTTCCTTTGGTGGCATCATGTTTGCCTGGTACTTCATAATCCATGTAGTCTTACATGTATATCTGCATATCTGAAGGTGCAATAATCCTTTCCTATCTTTATGGATGGCATTAAGCATGTAAAGATCCCCTCCAGCCTGGTCCCCATAAATTCATGGGGAATCTATCAAGCCTCCAGAATCCATCAAGCAGACTGGAACTGCCTCCAGAATCCATCAAGCAGGGCTGGAACTGGGTTACGTGGCTGTTGTGTTGCCTTCAGTTGTCAGTCATATTAACAGAGGTGTGGACAAACACGGTGCTATACATATGGGATCACCTCCAGTACCACAGTCAGACAGGACTGGAATGAGGACACAGAGCTGCGTCTTTGTCTGATATGATGTCTTCAGAGAGTGATCCTGCTACCAAAGGACCCCTGCTATGAATCCCACTAGGTCCCTGAACAGGTACCATGCTTAATCCCAGCAGGTCCCTGAATAGGCTGTCAGGTCCCTGGGTAGGTTCCCACCAAGGTAAGACTTTCGGCACTTTGGTAGAGCATTGCAAAAGCCAAATCAAAGTGCTGCTACAGGGTCCATAGTCAGGAAGAATGCCATGTCTCCCAACAATTCCCTGGGCAGGGAAGGTTGCTCTGAGTCTTTGGCAGAATAAGGCTGAAAGTGAGTCTCAAGCCTGCTTCAGGGGTCATAACAGAGATGGAAGGCACCAGGCCTCCTACAAGGGGCATGCATAAACACCCCTGGATCACTGAGCAGACAGCGTTGAGTACAGGGAAGAAGCTTCATCACAAGACCACTTCAAAATCCACAGTTGGGACCACATGGTGGACCTGCAACCAGAGGCACAGGCATGAAAAGCTACTACAATCAGATTGAGAAGTTGACTTACGGGCACCTAGCAGATGTCAAAGCCTTCCCAAAAGAAAAACTAGAAATGAAACTAAACCTAGAAGTGAAACATCCACACAAACTGTGAAATCTAAAAAGCAGATATGACTATATAAAAATGAAGAACATCTGTACAATAAAAGGGGAAGAAAGTTAAAAGATACTTAGAAAATTGGAAAGAACCGTTTACGGTATCAGTAGCAAAAGGTCACCATACATAAGTAAACAACACCTACAAATAATTTTTTAAAAGACAACACAGTATGTTAAAGAGTAAGTAGGCATTGTGAAAAAAAATATTTAGAGGGAAGTCTAGTAGTTTGAGAAAACTTAAAAGAAAGATAACATTCAATGTTAATAGGGCTGTGGAGAAAAAGGCACTGTAAAACAGTAGTAGGAGGGTTTATTTGTAAACTTTTATTGGAAGGTAATCTGAAAATATTTGTCAAAATCTTTTTAAGTTTATTTTTATGTGTTTGAAAGGCAGAGCTTTAGACAGAAAGCAGGAGACAGGGAAAGAGAGAAAATCTTCCAACCCCTGGTTCATCCCCCAAATACTTAGAACAACCAGGGCTGAGCTATGCCAAAAACCAGAACGGATGTCCATCTGGGTCTCTAATGTGGGTTACAGGGACCCAGTTACTAGAACTATCATTTGCTGCCTCCCAAGATAAACATTAGCAAGAAGCTGGATCAGAAGCAGAGTACCCAGGACTAGATTCCAGGGGCTCGCATATGGGATACCAGTGTTCTAAGCAGTGATTTCACCTGATGTGCACAACACCCACCCCAAAATTTGTCAAAATATTACATGTGAAGACAGTGTAAGCCAGGAATTCTACCTCCAGAAAGAAAGTAAGTACTGGCATAAAGATAGAGGAATGTATGTATAAGCAAGTTCTTATGTTACTTCCAGTATGGAAAATGGATGCAATCTAATAATAATCATTGGGAGCTGGTATGGATAGGATATACCCATTCATTACAACTCTGTGCAACTCATAAAGGGACTCTCATAATGTATCTATTGCCTTAAAATATACATGATTTCTATTTAGATGAAAAAGCATGATAAACATTGAGAGCCTAATCTCAAAACAAGATATTTAATTTATGCATCAAGACTTCTTTTATGGTCCTACAATGGAGGTTAACAGTTTTCTTCTCTAGAAAAAACAATGCTGAAATTCATATGGAAACACAGGAGACCCTAAATAGATAAAGCAATCCTATACAACAAAAACAAAGACAGAGGTATCACAATACCAGATTTCAAGACATATTACAAGGCAGTTATAATCAAAACAGCCTGGTACCAGTCCAAAAACAGATGGAAAGAGCAATGGAACAGAATAGAAATGCCGTAAATCAATCTAAGCATCTACAACCAACTTATATTTGACCAAGGAGCTAAAACCAATCCCTGGAACAAAAATAGTTTTTTCAACAAATGGCACTGGGAAAAGTGAATTTCCACATGCAGAAGTATGAAGCAAGACCCCTACCTTAACCTTACACAAGAATCCATTCCAAATGGATAAAAGACCTAAATCTATGACCAAATATCATCAAATTACTAGAGAACAATGGGGAAACCCTCCAAGAAATTGCATAGGCAAAGACTTCTTGGAAAATACCTCAGAGGTGCAGGCAATCAAAGCCAAAATTGACAAATAGCATTACTTCAAATTGAGAAGCTTCTGTACTACAAAAGAAACAGGAAAGTGAAGAGCCAACCAACAGAATGGGAAAAATTATTTGCAAACTATGCAACTAATAAAGGATTAAAAAGCAGAAAATAGAAAGAGATCAAGAAACTCAACAACAACAAAACAAACAACCCAGTTAAGAAAAGGGCAAAGGACATAAGGCATTTTTCTAAAGAGAAAATACTAATGGCCAACAGACACATGAAAAACGCTCAGGATCACTAGCAATCAGGGAAATGCAAATCAAAACCACAAAGAGGTTTCACCTCAACCCAGTTAGAATGGCTTTCATACAGAAATCAAAAATAACAAATACTGGCGAGGATGTGGGAAAAGGTACCCTAATCCACTGTTGGTGAGAATATAAACTGGTACAGTCACTGTGGAAGACAGTATGGAAATACCTCAGAAATCTGAATATAGACCTACCATATGATCCAGCCATCCAACTCCAAGAAATTTACCAAAGGGAAATGAAATCAGCATATGAAAGAGTTATCTGCACCCCAGTTTATTCCAGCTCAATTCACAATAGCTAAGATATGGAATCAACCCAAATGTCTGTCAACCAAACGCTGTATAAAGAAATTATGGGATATGTACACCTTGGAATACTACACATGGTTTAAAAAAAAGAAAAAGAAACCCTGCTGTTTGTAACAAAATAGATGCAACTGGGGCCAGTGCCATGGCGTATAGGGTAAAGCTGCCACCTGCAGTGCCAGCATCCCATATATGTGCTGGTTCAAGACCTGGCTGCTCCACTTCTGATCCAGCTCTCTGCTATAGCCTAGGAGAGCAGTAGAAGATGGCCCAAGTCCTTGGGCCCCTGCACCCGCGTGGAAGACCTGAAAGAAGCTCCTGGCTCCTGGCTCCTGGCTTTGGATCAGTGCAGCTCCAGCCGTTGTGGCTGACTGGGGAGTGAACCAGCAGATGGAAGACATCTCTCTCTCTCTTTCTCTCTCTCTCTCTCTCTCTCTCTCTCTCTCTCTGCCTCTCCATCTCTCACTGTGTAATCTGACTTTCAAGTAAATAAATAAATCTTAAAAAAATAGATGCAACTGGAAAAAATTAAACTTAGTGAAATAAGTCAGTCCCAAAAGGACAAATACCATATATTCTATGTTCTCCCTGATCTACGGTAACTAATAGAGCACCTAAAAGGTAATCTATAGAAGTGAAACTGATACTTTGAGAGGGAATGACTTTGAACAGTCCTTGTCTTGACTGTTGATGAACAGTTTTTTTTTTTCATACTATTTTTTCAACATCTAACTTAGTATATAGAGTTAATCTTAGGTGTATAAAGTTAATTGAAAGTAGATATTAGTAAAAATAAGAATGGGAATAGGAAAGGGAGGAGGAACAAGGGTGGGAGTGTGGTAACAGGGCAGGTAGGGTGGGAACAATCACTTTGTTCCTATATTTTGTGTTTATGAAATGTATTGTTTATATACCTTAAATAAAAGGTTTCTGGGTAAAAAAATAAAATATTTTGCCTATTAAAAAAAAGGTAGTGTGACAAAGAAGGAGAGACAAAAACAGAGAAATTGATCTTCCAGTCACACTGGTTCACTCTCCAAATAGTCGCAATAACCAGGGCTGTACAGGCTGAAGCCAGAACCCAGGAATTCCAACCCAGTCTCCTGCCCCGTGGTGACGCCCCGAGTGCTTGGCCCATGATCTTCTTCCTTCCAGGGTGCTTTATCAGCTAGTTGAAACTGAAGCAGAGTAGCTGGGACTCACACTGGCACTCAGTCTGGGATGCCAGCATCACAGTAGTGGCTTAACCCACATTGGCCCCAGGATTTCTCTCTCAGTGCACAGAGACCCCAAGATAATTTTTAGGCATAAAAGCAGGACTCGCTGGCCGGCGCTGTGGCTCACTAGGCTAATCCCCCACCTTGTGGCGCCGGCACACCGGGTTCTAGTCCCGGTTGGGGTGCCGGATTCTGTCCCAGTTGTCCCTCTTCCAGGCCAGCTCTCTGCTGTGGCCCGGGAGTGCAGTGGAGGATGGCCCAAGTGCTTGGGCCCTGCACCTCATGGGAGACCAGGAGAAGCACCTGGCTCCTGCCATCGGATCCGTGCGGTGCCCCGGCCGCAGCGCGCTGGCCGTGGCGGCCATTGGAGGGTGAACCAACAGCAAAAGGAAGACCTTTCTCTCTGTCTCTCTCTCTCACTGTCCACTCTGCCTGTCAAAAATTTAAAAAAAAAATTAAAAAAAAAAAAGCAGGACTCGCAGTCCCAGTGGCTTGTTTCATTATCATCACATTCTGAGATTTTACTAGCAAATGAAATACTATGCATGCAGATTCTCTGCTATATAACTTAATTTAACCAATTTTTGAGAATTCTTTCCTGCCAAACAAAAATATACCAGTTAGTGATTAAAATTCCACTGTTTCTGATGATTTATGTCTTATTGACAGTTATCAATTGAACAAAGCTCTTACTCTACATGCCTATATTTGCTTGGAGAGAGAGTCTTTCCACAAGTTATAAAAATCAAATCAAAGCCAGAGAAACAGCAAAAAATAAAATAAAAACAAACACCAGTGTAGATCCAGAATGTGGCCTTTCAAGAGCAGGCATTCATCCAAAACTGTGCCTAGTACAAATCATTCTTCAGGCTTCCTTCACATAATCGGCTAAACGGAGAGGTCTGCTGTCTGGCATGCACTCACTCATAAATTTGGTCCTTTCAGTCCTATGTTAAACAGAGCTGGCAGCTCTGCTTTGAAATTTCTCTCCCTACTATCCTGGCACACATCTATTTGCGCATGCATAAAATTCCATCTGCTGGTATACAAAGCGATTTTCGTTGGAAGACCACATTTGGCGAGCAGATGAGATAATGCATCAAAAGTTTTCCATGTGATGAAATTGCATCTCCTAACATTATGCTTTCTGATTAACTGACCAGGCTACATTGCTTTGTTTTTTGAGCAAAAGCTTTCTATTCAAAGCATGTCTTTCAGCAGAAGGAGCTGTCACGCTACGAGCAATTGTACTGACCAGAGGCTCCTTTAAAGCAAACCCTGTCAGCTGCCAGAGACAAAAGTCCAGTACGGCACAAGGATTACATTAATATCATTGATAATTGCTCCACCACAATTAGTGTAAGGAGGATAAATGCGCAGTTGAGACAATTAGAGATACCCAGACTCCCATTACTTAATTACCTTAGCCAAGACTGAATGCACTAATCATTTTGTCCTTAGTGCACCTGTTTCAAGATTGTCTGAACCTTCCAAACCTATTGCTGAAATGTGATCGCCATTGCAGGAGTGTTGGGAGGTGGCGTCTACCTAGAGGTATTTGAATTATAGAAGCCTTCATGATGAGGTTAAGGCAGTTCCCAGGGAGTGGGTTAGTTACCACTAAAGTAGGTTGCTATGAAGCAAGACGAGCACCTTCCCAGCTCTCGTGCACCTGTGCTCCTGCTACATTCACTGCTCTCTCTTACGCTTTTCTTCCAGGGGACAAAGTAGCACCAGGCCCTTGCCAGAGGTCAACAACTAATCCTGGACAAACCAGCTTTCAGAACCAGGAACCAAAACGAACCACTTTTCTTTACAAGTTAACTAGTCTCAGGGATTTTGCTATAACACAAAACAGACTAAGACAACACTCATCCCCAGGCTGTGCTGAACTCTAACATTCTATCGGGGTTTATGTCTAGATCATCCCTTCTCATTGTTAACAGAAATACACACACACACATACACACACACACACGTATAAAACATAGGTGTATAGGTTTTATTGATGTCCTTTTTTCCATCCACAGAACTTTTCCACTGGGGCCAGCACTGATTTACAGAGGTTAAGCTACCACCTACAACACTGGCATCCTATATGGGTGCTGATTCAATCCTGGTTACTCCACTTCCAATCTAGCTCCCTGCTAATGTACCTGGGAAAGCAGTGGAAGATGGCCCAAGTGCTTAGGTCCCTACCACCTATATGGCAGACCCAGATGAAACTCATGTCTCCTGACATTGGCCTGGCCCAGCCCAGGTTGTTGTGATCATTTGCGGAGTGAACCAGCAGCTGAAAGTCTCTCTCAGTCTCTCTCTCTCTCTCTCTCTCTCTCTCTCTCTCTCTCTCTCTCTCCCTTTCTCTCCATAACTCTGCCTTTCAAATAAAAAGTCTTTCTTAAAAAATTTCCCATTGATTCTGAATATTTTACACATTTGTTTTATGTGTCAGTTGTTCCTGATGAAAATCTTACAATCATTTTTATTTTTAAAAAAATTTTTATTTATTTGAGAGGTAGAGTTGCAGATAGTGAGAGGGAGAGACAGAAAGGTCTTTCTTCCATTGGTTCACTCCCCAAATGGCCACAGCAGTCAGAGCTGCACCCATCCAAAGCGAGGAGCCAGGTGCTTCTTCCTGGTCTCCCATGCGGGTGCAGAGGCCCAAGCATTTGGGCCACCTTCTACTGCTTTCCCAGGCCACAGCAGAGAGCTGGATTGGAAGAAGAGCAGCTGGGACTAGAACCAGCGCCTTTATGGGATGCAGGCACTGCAGGTGGAGGATTAACCTACTGCACCATGGTGCCGGCCCCCATTTTTATTTTCTTTGTAAATAGTCTGTTTTTTAAAACTGGTAGCTTTTAGGATTTTCTTTTTATTGATAATTGTTTGAAATTTCACAACAATGTGTTAACTTTTTGTGGAAATTTTGCTATCAGGTCTAGGTTTTTGTTTGTTTGTTTGTTTGTTTTTGCATATGGACTTAAAAACTGAATTGTTTGAGCATCATTCTTGGATTATCCTTTCTCTGTTAAATTCTCTTTGCTCCTTTGTCAAAAACCTGTGTGGACCCATTTCCAGTCTCCCTGTCCTAGTCGATTAGTCTATGTCAATCTATGCATTTATTCTTCCATCAATTTCATGTTATCGGGTTACCCTCCAAAAACCATTCACCATTCTCAGCAACATAGCTCCTTACTGACCTGTTTTCCACATCCCCATCTATACTGAGTATTGCTTGTCTTTTAACTTCTTTTCTACTCTATTAGACTCTTCCCAAAAAACTTTCTTTTTAAGAAATACCTGGTTGTCCTGTTGTAAACCATATTGTGCTCTAGATGATTTATTACTACTGTTTACACATCATGTGTATTGACATTTTAGTACTGATGTTGTAAATAGTCCCTTCTGCCTTCCTAATTATATTTTAACTTTTGTCCCCTTTGTTGCACAGATCATCCTTTTTGTGTCAAATCTCTCTTTCAGGTTTCATAGCTGTGTAAACATTTCACTTCTGAGTTTCATTTCTAACTTAAGAAAACCTTCAACATCTGCTGTGTGTCTACAAAGAACATTCTCAGTCTAATGGTTACATGCATTGTGAATCTTACGGATTATATTTTTGCATTTTAAAATTTAGCTTTTAGTTTAACTCAATATTCTTTTCTAATTTATATTTCTAACTTTCTTAATGTTATCTAACAGCCAACTCAGCTAACATATATCACAGTACCTCAATACATGTTAGTGTCTTCGAAAAAATATATTCTGAGGATGAAACGGGTAAAAATAAATCTGCATTTTACTTCTATACAGACACACCAAAGAATTGAGAGAAGGAGCTCAGACAAAAACTTGTATGCAAATATCATCACATCAGTATTCATAACAGCCAAAAAGTGGAAACACTCCAAATGTCCATCAACAGTGAGTGAATAAACAAAATGTGGTCTATCATGCGAAGTCATATCAACCAAACAGGGATGAAGCACTGGTACCTGCTGCAACCTGATTGGACCCTGGAAACTTTGTGCTAGATGAGCGACCAGACACAGATGGTTGCATACGCTATGACCCTCCTTACGTAAGAACACGATAGCTGAATCCTTGGAAACAGAAAGCAGATCAGAGGTTTCCAGAGTTTGGGGAAGAAGGTCACAGAGACAGGCTATTTCACGAGGGTGGAGTTTCTCTTTGGAATGAGAAAAATATTTGAGAACTTAGGAGAAGCTACGGCTGTACATGTTGTGAAAATGCAAAATATCACTGAATTGTTCACTTTGAATGGTTAAGTTTGTATTATGTTAATTTTATATCAGTTTTTTTCAAAAGTTCAGATATACCAATAAACATTTCTTTCTACAGTGGAAATCTTTTTTATAATAGTTGTTGTGTGCCATAATTACTATTTTTTAAATGTTTATTTTCATCTACTTGAAAGGCTGGGGGCGGGGTGGATCTTCCAACTGCTGATTCACTCCCCAAACATCCACAAGAACCAGGGTTGGCCCAGGCTGAAGGCCATGAGTCCAGAACTCCATTCAGGTATCCCACATGGGCAGCAGGGGCCGGAGCAGTTAAGCCGTCATCTGTTGCCCCCCAGAATGCATCAGCAGGAAGCAGGAAGCTGGATCAGAAGCGCGGGGTAGTGGGCACTTGAATGGGCACTCTAATACAGAATGCAGGCATTCCAAGCAGCAGCTTAACCCACTGTGCCACAACTCTTACCCCTCTAAGGGAGAAAGAGTTATCAATCACAAAGGACTGTTACACTGCTTAGAATGATGCAGAGCAAATTAAAGTGTCACATAGATAAAAAAAAGATCAGTCCTGATTCGTTTCCTTTCTGGGACAGTTTGCATTCCTTTCAAAGCTTCTCAGCTGTGGTTCATCACATGTGAATTTGTTGGGCAACAAATTGTTGATTTTCACTACTGCTCTGCCTTGCATTGCAGTGTAAGGAAGGTCCTGTTTTGAAATATAGTCCATTCCTGTATTTTCCTCAGTTAAGAGCAAGCGGCGGATTTTCCTGCCAACTGGCCTGCAAACTGCCTCAACTCAGAAAGCACAAAAGGGAGTAAGTGTGAGCCCTTTCCTAAAGGCAGAGTCCCCTGCAGCACCCCCACCATGGAGGCCGCTTTCTCATTTTCTTTTCCCCGAAATAAAATGTCTGTGCACCTACTATGTTCCAATCACTGCTTCAGGGACTTTGGACACATTCACCAACAAACCAAGGATGTTATCTCTTGCAGAGCATGCTTTCTGAAGGGAGAGGGAAAGAGGGAGAGAGTGGGGGAGAGGGGGAGAGAAAAGGGGAGAGAGGGGAGGGGGGAGAGAAAAGGGGAGAGAAGGGAGGGGGAGAGAAAAGGGGAGAGAGGGAGAGAGAGAGGAGAGGGGGGAGAGAGGGGGAGGGGGGAAGAGGGGGGAGTAAGAGGGAGAGGGGGAGAGGCACAAGAGGGGAAAAGAGATGGAGAGAGGGAGGGAGAGAGGGAGAGAGAGGGGGAGAGAGGCAGAGGGGGAGAGCAGAGAGGAGGGGAGAGGGAGAGAGAGATGGCGAGAGGGAGAGAGGGAGAGGGGGAAAGGGGGAAAGGGAGAAAGGGGGAGAAGGAGAAGGGAGAGTGGGAGAGAGGGAGAGAAGGAGGGGGAGGAGGAGAGAGAGAGAGAATAATAAACTCAGTAAGGAAGGCAATGTTTTAGTCTTAGGAGGTGATGAAATGCCATGAGAAAAAGAAAAAGCAAGCACTCAATGCAAAAGGTCATTTTAACAGGTGATCAGGATAGTGACATGTGAACAAAGCCATTAAGAAAATAGGGCTTACTTTTTTTTAATTTTTCTATAAAGAGAAAATAGGGCTACACCTAAGGAAGGTAACATTCAACATGGTGCCTGCTTGAGGAAGAACCTGTGTAAATGTCCTAAGGCAGGTACCTGTGAGAATAACAGCAGGGAGAGCTGTGCAGTGGGAACACGATGGCTGGGGAAGAACAGAAAATGAGATAAAATTTGGACAGGGAAGGTGAGAACATGTTGGTTATTCAGTGAAAGAGGGAGTATCAGTTCATTTCTGTTGGTCTAACAAAAATACCTGAGATAATGCATCAAACAGAAGTTGAGGGGTGGATATTGGGGAGCAATGAAAAAAGCAGCCACTTGGAATGCCCGCATCCCGTATCAGAGTATCAGTTCAAGTCCTGACTGCTCCTCTTCCATTCCAGCTCCCTGGGAGCAGAGCCTGGGAATGCAGCAGATAATGGCCAAGTACGTGGGTTTCTGTCACCCACATGGGAAACCTGGATGGAGTTTCTGGCTCCGGGCTTCAGCCTGGCCCAGCTCAGGGTGTTGAAGCCATCTGGGGAGTCAAACAGTGGATGGAAGCACGCTCTCTTGCTCTGTGTGTGTGTGTGTGTGTGTGTCACTCTGCCTTTCAAACATGTGAATAAATAAATCTTTTTAGAGAACAGAGTTTTATTTAGTGCATGGTTCTAGAGGCTGAGGGGTCCAAGAGCATAGGGGTCTTCCCGCTCATCTTAATATGCAGAGGGTAACACATGGTAGGGAAAATTAGGCATGCTAGGTTGGGTCTCTCTTCTTCTTTGTAAAAAGCCACAAATGCCATCATGAGAGCCCCACCTTCCCAATCTCACCTAATCCAAATTATCTCCCAGAAGACCCACACCCAAACACCATTCACATATGAATTAGGCCATTTGCTGCATGAACTTTTGGGAGACACACTCAAACTGTGGTAGGGAGCCGCAGCAAGGTTTTGAGCATAAGCTTAGGCCACACCCTGCTTGATTTCTCACTGTCTCATGTGGATGCCTTCAATGACTCTGGCTCAGCCTGGCATCTCCTGAATCAGGTGCTCCTTGGATCCATTTCAAAGTTTTCTTGGCCCCACCTCTTACTTTAGCCACTGATTCACTTGCTAGCTCAATGCAGGCTTGGACAACTTTTCTCCCAAAAAACTGGGTTGTACCTTGCCCTAAGTTCCACTGCATGCTTTTTGCTTTCTGCCCAGGGTTTCCTTTGAAATGTTTTACAAATTACTTGAAACATTGATTCTTACTCTATTCATACAGGGCAGTTAATCTCAGTGAGACCACCTGTAACCATGAAGAATAAAAGCCAACGGATTATAGTCTCCCTTATTGCATTCCCCAACCAAATAGTTGTTAGATGCATTTTATAAGGCACCTTACAAGATCCCACAGGATTCAATAGCAGACACCTCTAGCACAGATCAAGACAGTCCCAGCTCCTTATATTGGCTTTACATCCTTCCCTCTTTCATTCTTCTATCCTGCACCCCTGTGCCCTGGGATCATATTTCCAAATAAATTGACTTCACACAAGCATATATCTCAAGTTATGCCTTAAGGGAAACCAAGCCTCAGATACCCCCTACTCTTTCAAACTCTTTCAATTCCCCCAAGATTGAGCCTCCTCTGGTGTGGTACCTGCCTGGGATCTCACAAATCATCTTTTTTTTTTTTTTTTTTTTTTTTTTTTTTTACAGGCAGAGTGGACAGGGAGAGAGAGAGAGAGAGAGAGAGAGAGAAAGGTCTTCCTTTGCCGTTGGTTCACCCTCCAATGGCTGCCACGGCTGCCGCCGGCGCACCGCGATAATCCGAAACCAGGAGCCAGGTGCTTCTCCTGGTCTCCCATGGGGTGCAGGGCCCAAGCACTTGAGCCATCCTCCACTGCACTCCCTGGCCACAGCAGAGAGCTGGCCTGGAAGAGGGGCAACCGGGACAGAATCCGGCGCCCTGACCGGGACTAGAACCCAGTGTGCCAGCACCGCTAGGCAGAGGACTAGCCTATTGAGCCGCAGCGCCGGCCTCACAAATCATCTTGATTGACACCCAGTTCCATCCTAGCTGCCACTTTAGCTCCTTCTAGTTCCCAGTTACCTTTCATTTCTTCCTGAGAGGCAGGAATGAAGCTGGAAAGAGATGGCCACCAAATGGCAACAGGCACTAAATGCCATCACTAGAATTTAGGGGCAGAGAAATTCATTGGGTGTTTTTTATTTGTACTTATTATTTTTACTTTTTAAATATTCATTTGTTTATTTAAAGTCAGAGTTACACAGACAGAGGAGGGGCAGAGAGAGAGAGAGAGAGGTCTTCCATCCACTGGTTCACTCCCCAGTTGGCCACAACAGCCTGAAATGGGCCAATCCGAAGCCAGGAGCCAGAAGCTTCTTCCGGGTCTCCCACATGGGTTCAGGGACCCAAGGACCTGGACCATCTTCTACTGCATTCCCAAGCCATAGCAGAGAGCTGGATCAGAAGTGGAGCAGCCGGGTCTCGAACTGGCGCCCATATGGGATGCCAGCACTTCAGGCCAGGGCGTTAACTCCCTGCGCCACAGTGCTGGACCCTATTATTTTTATTTTTGAGATAACATTCTTAATTTAGATTACAGTCAAAGACTTAATGCTCCATTAAACAAAGAGTTGGACGAATAACAAGACCATACTTGATCAGGAAAATAGGCAAGGGCTATGAACAACACTTACATGAAAAAGATGTTCAGCTGCACTCACCATTGGGTGTTTTTAATCAGTGGAACAATGTGATCACGCTTTAGAAAAACAAGCAATGGCAATACAGGGAGTGGATGAGAAAAAAGTCCGGAGCCATGAAGATTAGGAACAAAGAAAGGTGACGAATGCCTGCACTGATGATCACCATTTTCTCTTCACACTGGTCATCTGTCCAGGACACTGAGCATAGGAGTGGAGCCAAGACCTGAGGGCAATGGTCGGTGTGCCCTTCAATGAGATCCTCTCTGGGAGGGCTGGCCTACTCTACGTCAGCCTGGTGGGTGCAGTGGAAGTGTAAACAGATGGTGGAAATTTGAGATGTGAACACTGCGGTCAGAGGGAGGGTAGCGGCACTCGGATTGGAGAGGGAAGGAAAAAAGCCAGAGAGAGCGGATAGCCTGAAAGCAAGAGAGTTTGACAGTGATGCAAGGAGAAGGGGTGAGGCTGGCTCATTCCACCCTTGATCACAACTCTGAGAGGGAGGCTCAGTGGATACTAATCATTCAAATGAGGTTGGGGGATTACCTGTGCATTTCAAGGATAATTGGACTGAATATGCTATGAGAGTCAATCCTGCTTAATTTATAGGAACTAATTATCTCATTTTAAAGTCTACAGTGAGAATCGACAAAAACTTCTATTAGTTCTACATAAATATTAATATGGGGCCATGGATAAAAGGTATAAAAATAAGGCCAAGGTGATCAAGAAACTTGGTATTAGCAAGCATGAGTTTTAATAATCATTTAAAATAAGACTCAGAGATGTGACAGCAAAATTATTGACAATAATGCTCAGAAACTAAATAACAGCATTCAAAAAAGTTTCATGAGGTTGATAAAAATATAAAAATCTTCTAAGCCAACTTTAAAAATAAATCTGTTTTATGTGAATGAAACTATTCATTCATATAATCAAAGCCAAGATAAACACAAAAAGTTAAGAAACATGTCTTCAAAACACCAGAGATTTTGGCTTTTTTGTTTGTTTTGTCCTTACACTTTGATTATAAAGGATGTATATTATCACTTCAATACAACTGCATTTTTTACCTTGAAAAAAAAAAAAAAAAACAAAAAGACATGTAAAGGCTTGAAGAACTACAAATGAATCTATGTAGCAGTCATGGAACAGTCGTTTTTCCCAGCAGTTAAGATGCCCACGAGCTGCATCAGAGGGACTGGGTTTCATCTCTGGCTCCAGCTCCTGGCCCCAGCATCCCACCCACGCAGACTCCGTGAAACAGCAGTGATGCTGCAAGAAATCGGGTCCCTGCAACACACATGGGAGACCTGACCCTGAGCCCTGGTTCTTGGCTCCCGGCTCCTGCCTGGGCCCAGCTCTGATTGTTGCAGGCACCTGGGAAGTAAACCAACAGATGAAAACACTCTCTCTTGCTCTCTCTTTGCCTCTCAAATAACAAATAAATAAATGTATCAGTCTATCTATTGCCACATTAATGCTGTGTAACAAATAACCACAAGAAAGAGCACTTAGGGGCCGGCGCCAAGGCTAATACTCCACCTGCGGCGCCGGCACACCAGTTCTAGTCCCGGTCGGGGCACCGGATTCTGTCCCGTTTGCTCCTCTTCCACTCCAGCTCTCTGCTGTGGCCAGGGAGTGCAGTGGAGGATGGCCCAAGTGCTTGGGCCCTGCACCCCATGGGAGACCAGGAGAAGTACCAGGCTCCTGCCATTGGATCAGCACAGTGCGCCGGCCGCAGTGCGCAGGCCACGGCGGCCATTGGAGGGTGAACCAACGGCAAAGGAAGACCTTTCTCTCTCTCTCTCTCTCTCTCTCTCTCCCTGTCCACTCTGCCTGTCAAAAAAAAAAAGAAAAGAAAAGAAAAGAAAGAAAAGAAAGAGCACTTAGTGTTGGCACACCTGTGGGATACGGGTATGGTTCTGCTGTTATTGGGCTCATTCAAGTCTCTGAGGGTTGGGTGGCAGGGAACTTTACTGGATCATCTTAGCTGGGGCTTTCACAGTCTTTCTAGAATTGATGTGGGCAATGAATGAATATATCAAATTTTTAATTGAGGTTCTTGCCTCCCAAAGAGATAGAAATACTACTTAGAGGGGCCGGCATTGTGGTATAGCTTATTAAGCCGCCATCTGAGACACAGGCATCCCATGTTGGTTCTGGTTCAAGTCCCAGCTGCTCCACTTCTGATGCAACTCCCTGATAATGTGACTGGAGGATCAGTGGAGGAGGGCCAGAGTACTCAGGCCCCTGCACCCACATGAGAGACCCAGAAAAAGCTCCTGGCTTCAGCCTGGCCATTGCAGCAACTGGGGAGATCGATCTCTCTCTCTCTCTATCCCCTTCTCTCCCCTCCTCCCACCCCCTCAAACTCTGCCTTTCCAATAAATACATAAAGCTTTAAAAGAAATACTAGGACTGACGCTGTGGCATAGTGGGTAAAGTGCCACCTGCAGTGCCAGCATCCCATATGGGCACTGGTTCGAGTTCCAGCTGCTCCACTTCTGACCCAGCTCTCTGCTATGGCCTGGAAAGCAGTAGAAAATGGTCCAGGTCCTTGGGCCCCTGCACCCGCGTGGGAGACCTGGAAGAAGCTCCTGGTTCCTGGTTTCAGATCAGCGCAGCTCCAGCCATTGCGGCCAACTGGGGAGTGAACCAGCGGATGGAAGGAAAACCTCTCTCTCTGCCTCTCCTTCTCTATGTAACAATGACTTTAAATAAATAAACAAATCTTAAAAAAAAAAAAGAAATACTAAGTAAAGGCTGGCATCATATACTAATAAGAACAGAGTTTATTTGGCAGTGAGGGAATAAACGTATCTTCACACCCAAGTGTAGGCCGCCCCATGCTGAGAAATAGGTAACCTGAGGGGGCCAAAGAATTGCCTGTAAACAAAAGAGAAAAACCCAACAAGGGTACCTGTAACTGGGAAGCTGTCTGAGCATGGGAGAGGTGGGTGTGAGGCCACTCCATGGCCAAACGAGAACAGTTCCCACGAGCGCAACCCCCAAGCTCTTTCCTGCCTTCCACCTCTTTTTATAAGGAAGAGGGTGGTACCCCCATTTCAATATGCCAACGCTGGAGGCTTAGCAGATGCCCTGGTTCTCGAAAGCCACAGGTGCATCCTGGGAAGGTGGGCATATCAAATCGACTGTTAAAGAACAGGGGTACATTTCAGAGTACCAATGCTAGTTCACCTATACTAACTTCCTGCCTATTTGTCTCACATCAAAATCAGCAGATAAAGTAGGAATGTCCTTCTCAGGGCATGGCAGAAGTTCACATGCAAAACTATTTTTCAGGGGGCTGGCGCTGTGGCGAAGCGGGTTAAGCCACCATTTGCAGTGTCAGTATCCCATATGGGTACCAGTTCAAGTCCCGACGGCTCCACTTAGAATCCAGCTTCTTAATAACGTGACAGGGAAAGCAGCAGAAGATAGTCCAAGTTCTTGGGGCCTTGTACCCACATGGGAGACCCAGATGAAGCTCCTGGCTCCTGGCTTTGAAGTAACACCTTGACAGTAGGGACTCCATTTTGGAGCACTTGAGACTCCATTCTGGGAAGGTGCCCCCCCACACCGTTAGTCTCTGGTCCGAAACGAGGATCTAAAACAGTTGAACAACAGCAGTCCACTACATCACACTTGGCAGAGCATAGAAACCCCCTAGCATGATCGCTCAAGCTTGGAAGTGGATAGGCTGCACCTGGGTTAATGATAAAAATGTAATTTGTCTATGTCCTACATATGATTAAAACCCATACCTGGATTCATGTCAAGATTATAATTGAAATTGTGAAGACTGGTATTGTCAAGATTATAATTGATACTAGTTTCACATAGGTTTTAGGTCAGCTTGACCCCAGTAACTGTGTATTCCCCCGATCGTAGCAACCATGTATTCCCCTCCCAATTTTGCAGTTTTTGTCTTTATAAACCCTGTTGCTTTAGACTTTAGGGTAGAGAGGTCTTTAGGGCATGAGCCCACTCTCCACTGCCAGCAATAAAGGACCATCAAATTTCATCAATGTGTGGTGCTCCTTTGTTACACTAGCTCAGGTACAGCAGCTTCAGCCTGACCCAGCCCCAGTGGAAGGTCAGTCTCTATCTATCTATGTATCTATCTGTCTTTCTATTTATATCCCTATCTCTCTCCCCTCTCTCTCTCCCTCTCCCTCTCCCCTGAGTATGTGCATGTGTGTATGTGTGTGTGTTTCTGGCTTCAGCCTAACCCAGCCGGGATGGAAGAATGGAAGATCAATCTCTCTCTCTCTCTCTCTCTCTCTCTCTCTCTCTCTCTGTGTGTGTGTGTGTGTGTGTCCCTCTCTTCTCTGTAATTCTGATTTTTCAAATACACATTTTTAAAAGCACGTACTTTTCAAAATTCTGCTTGAATCTTTCATTTTACTTTATTTTTACTATTTTATTCCATTATATTCCATTCTATTTTTTAAGATTTATTTATTTATTTAAAAGGAAGAGTTACAGAGAGGCAGAGGCAGAGGGAGAAGTCTTCCATCCACTGGTTCACTCCCCAAATAGCTGCAATGGCCAGAGCTGGGCTGATCCAAAGGCAGGGTGCAGGGGCCCAAGGACTTGGGCCATTCTCCACTGCTTTCGCAGGGCATAGCAGAGAGCTGGATCGGAAGCGGAGTAGCCGGGTCTCAAATTGGCACCCATACAGGATGCCAGCACTGAAGGCAGCAGCTTTACCCACTACACCACAGCCCATTCTATTTGAAAGGGAAAGTGACAAAGAGTGGAGGGATGGATGGGGGGAAGGGGCGGGCGGGGAGGGGGGTGGTGTTCCATCCGCTGGTTCACTCCCTAAATGGCTGTAACAGGCAGGGTTAGGCCAGACTGAAGCTAAGAGACAGAACTACATGAAAGTCTCCCACATGGGTGGCAGGGGATCAAATACTTGGGCCATCATCTGCTGCCTTCCCAGGCATATTAGCAGAGATCTGGATTGGAAGTGAAGCAGCTGGAACTTAAACCAGCTTTGTGATATGGCTGACTGGTGTCACAGGCAGAGGCTTAATCTGCTTCGCCACAACACTGGCCCTTAACTCACATTTCTAACATCATTTGGGCCAAAGCAAATCATCTGAGCCCACGATGGGACATTATACCCTGCCCACAGTGGGAGGGAACTCTGCATCCATGGCTACACAGTTCATTTCAATTTTAAGAATTTACCAAGGAAATATTTTAACAAGATAAAAAACAAAGCTAAACACAAGAATAGACATAATGTAAATTACAATTTTCCAAATTAGAATCTAAATACCCATGAATAGGCTCTTTTTTTAAGTATATGATGATATAAGAATGTTTGGGGGCATGTGCTGTGCTGCAGCAGGTTAAACCACCACCTGCAGTGTCAGCATCTCATATGGGCACTGGTTTCAGTCCTGGCTGCTCCGCTTTTCACTTAGTTACCTGCTGATGCGCCTGGGAAAGCAGTGGAGGACGGCCTAAATACCTGGGTCCCTGCACCCACTCAGAAAACTGGGATGAAGCTCCTGACCCTTGCTTCAGCCTGGCCATTGAAACCATTTGGGGAGTGAACCAGCAGATGTAAGATTTCTCTCTCTCTGCCTCTCTCTCTCCCTCTCTGTAACCCTGCCTTCCAAATAAATAAATAAAATCTTAAAAAAAAAAAAGAAAGTGAAGTTTCACAGCTGCCGAAGCTGTAATAATGCTTTCATTTATCAAAAGATGCTTGTGTCTTTCTCCATGGTACTTTGTTTTTATAATGTGTAAGTCGTTATTTTTACAAAAGCAATGAAGCATGAAGAAGAAGAGGAAGAGGAGGGAGAGAGAGGAGGAAGAAGAGGAGAAGGAGAAAGAGGAAAAGAAGAAGGAGGAAGAGGAGGAGGAGAAAGAGAAGGAGGAGGAGGAAGAGGAGGAGGAGGAGGAGGAGAAGGAGGAGAAAGAGCTGTCTGGTGGCGGCATGGCGGCGGGGTGGCTGAGGCCGGGGCTGCGGTGGACACGGGCTCCCTCCCGCAGTTTGAGGAGCTGCTGTGCCTCAGAGCCAAGTCCCTCCCGTGGTGGACTTCTGGACACCACGGGTTCCCCGGGTGCATGGAAGAACAACACTGCAGCAGCGTCAGCTAAGCACCTGCGAGTTTCATTTATGAAGTTGGAAGCAGAAGCTGTTCTTGAAGCGTCAGAAATACGGCATTAGCTCTGTTTCCACCTTTCTGGTTTTCAAGAATTCCAGGGCACTCCACCAGTTAGGTGGCACATGTGCTCCAGAGTGGACCAAAAAAGTTCAGCGACAGGCGTCTAGCCGCTCCTTCCCACCCAGCGCTAATGAACACCTTAAGGAAGATGTCAGCCTTCGCCTGAAGAATTAACTGCAGCTGTCCCCTGCGCGTTGTTTGTGAAAGGAACTGCTCAGGAACCGCACTGTGATGAAGTGAGGCGGGGACTCAAACCCTCCTCCAACCAGCCACCTATGGACAGCTCTACGTTCCCGGCACACTCAGAACCTGATTTGATTAAGGAGCTAGATGCAACTTGCCCTGCCGCTCCCAAATTAGAGAAAGGGTTCAAAGTGCTAAGAGGGGCGGTGCCATGGTGCACTAGGTTAATCTCTGTTTCTCCCTCTCTGTCTCTAACTCCATTTCTCAAATAAATAAATAAATCTTTTTTTTTTTAAAGGGGGGGGGCTGCGAGGTCAGCACTGTAGCACAGTGGGTAAAGCTGACGCCTGTAGTGCTGGTATCCCATATGGGCTCTGGTTCAAGTCCCGGCTGCTCCACTTCCCATCCAGCTCTCTGCTATGGCCTGGGAAAGCAGTGGAGGATGGCCCAAGTCCTTTGGCCCCTGCTTCCAGAAGAAGCTCCTGGCTCCTGGCTTCAGATCAGAGCAGCTCTGGCCATTGTAGCCATCTGGGGAGTGAACCAGCGGATGGAAGACCTCTCTCTCTCTCTCTCTTTCTCTCTCTCTCTGCCTCTCCTCTCTCTGTAACTCTGACTTTCAAATAAATAAATAAATCTTTATTAAAAAAAATAGGGCTGGGGAAGCCAACGACAGAACACAGTGTCTGGTTTTAGTATAAGAATAAAAAAAATAAAAATAAAAACATGCATTGAAGGAAGGAAAGAGTTGCCCACATCATCCCTACCCCAACTGCAAGCGTGGAGAGAGATGCCTGTCACTTAAAGAAAATTAAGCCCAGGCCTTAATATCAACCCTACAATGAAACCCCAATGATGGGAAGACAGTCTCTAGAACTGTATTGGCCAGGAAGCCGAGAAGCTGCCTCTGGTACCCCTCCCCCAACTTCAGACAGCACAGCCCGAGGGAAGACCCTACCCACTGGGGAGTGAGATGGACTGGATGTCGCCACCAAAGAGAAATGTGATGGCCTCACATACCATCATACATATGGAGGGAACTAAACATCAGCATCTGCCATTCAGTCTCTCAAGACCAACCTTGGACCAAGAGGGACTTCACTCTGCAGAGTAAGGGTAACCAGTAGAGCCTCAGCCGTCCCACTGACACCACAGACTTCTAATCCGTGCAGTCCTTCAGGCCAGTGTGGGAGGCTGCACGGCTATCACACATGGCATTGCCCCAGAGAAGGAGCCCAGATCATACTGCACCCTCCCACAACCAGGTTTTTGCTTCATGGAGCTGTCTTGAGATCCTACCCACAAACTAACACATGGGCACAAGAAGCACAAACAACCAAGGTAACAGGATACCTCCAAAAGAACACTATAATAATAGACTGTGAAGAAATAGAAATTAACAAATTACCTGAACAGAATGCCAAAGAAAAACTCTAAATAAAGTTAATGAGACACAAAAAAATACAGACAATTCAATAATATATAGGAAGATAATTCAGCAAATGAATGAAAAATTCAGGAAACAGAGATCATAAAAAAGAACTAATCAGAAATCTTGGCACCAAAGAACTCAATCAATGAAATTTGGGGCCGAAGATGTTGCATAGTGAGTCAGGTCACCATCTACAGTGCCAGCATCCCATATGGGCGCCAGTTCGAGTCCCGTCTGCTCCACTTCTGATCCAGCTCTCTGCTATGGCCTGGGAAAGCAGTAGAAGATGGTCCAGGTCCTTGGACCCCTGCACCCACGTGGGAGACCCGGAAGAAGCTCCCGGCTCCTGGCTTCAGATCGGCACAGCTCTGGCCGTTGCGGCCATTTGGGGAGTGAACCAGTAGACAGAAGACGTCTCTCTCTCTCTCTGTCTCTCTCTCTTCTCCCTCTCTCTGCCTCTCACTGTCTGTAACTCTACCTCTCAAATAAATAAAGTCTTTAAAAAAATTTTTAAAATGAAGAAATCCTTCAAGAATTATAGGACCCTATTAAAGGAGCAAATATTCATATGGATATTCCAGAAGAGAAAGAGAAAAAAAAATGACATTGAAAAACCATATAGTGAAATGATTGCTGAAAACTTTCCAAATGTTGCAGAAAATACAGACACCCAGGCCCAGGAAGTTCACAGGATTCCTGAAAGATCCCACCAAAAAGATTACCTCTGGGGCATACTGTAGTTAACTATTAAAAAAAAAAAAAAGGAATTCCAAAGACAGCAATAAGTTATAAGGGAATCACCATTAGATTAATGACAGATTTAGCTGAGACATTGCAACCAGGAGAAAATGGGATGATATACTCAAAGTCCTGAAAGAGAACAATTCTTTCCAGCCAAGAATTCTATATACCCTGCAAAGCCATCCCTCAGAAATGAACAAGAAATAAAGACTTACTATGGCAATAAAAAATGAAGGAAGTCATCTCACCAGCTCAGCCCTACATGAAATGCTTGAGTCCTATCATTATAAAAACATAAAAAAGTATGAATCTCAACAGCAGAGCAGATACACAACATGAAAGAAAAAGAAAGGGAGGTTATGGGGGGAAAAGCCACTATAATTCAAAAGTTATACCTTGGAAATTTATATTTATTAAATAAAAGTTTAAAAAAGAAAGTATTTCCTCTTGAAAAAAAAGAATAAGAAAAATATAATGATTGATAGTTTACTTTTACTTTTTTTAGATTTGATTAACATTTAGTTAAGACTTTTCCACCTGTATTAATTAAAAGTATATTTCTGTAATTTTTTCTCACTAGTTTTTTTTTTTTAAGATCAATTTATTTATTTTTAAAGTTAGAGTTACAGAGAGGGAAAGATCTTCCATTTACTGATTCACTCCCCAGGTGGCCACAACAGCCAGTGCTGGGCCAGACTGAAGTCAGTAGCCAGGAGACTCATCCAGGTCTCCCACATGGACAGCAGGGACCCAAGCACGTGGGCCATCTTCCACTGCTGTTCCCAGGCCATTAGCAGGGAGCTAGAAAGGAAGTGGAGCGGCTGGGATTCGAACTGGTATTCATAAGGGATGCCAACAACATAGGTGGTGGCTTTACCTGCTACACTACAATGCTGGCCGCTCATCAGGTTTTTATATAAGGCAGTTGTCAGTCTCTTACAGTGAGTCTCTTAAAATTCTCCATTTTGTGAAAGAACATATTCTTGTACTGTTATTCCTTCTTTAAATATTGAGTAGAATTTACCAGTGAAACTATCTGGGCTTTTGGTTGTCTCTGAGAAAAATTTTTTTTTAATGAATTTAATTTCTTGAGGCTGGCGCTTGTGGCATAGTAGGTTAAGCCTCATACTGCGGTGCTGCCTGCATCCCAAATGGGCGCCGATTCTAGTACCGGCTGGCCCTCTTCCAACCCAGTCTCTGCTAGGGCCTGGGAAAGCAGTGGAAGATGGCCCAGGTGCTTCGGCCCCCCACAACCCTGTGGGAAACCCAGAAGCTTCTGGCTCTTGGATTCAGATCAGCGCAGCTCCGCCCATTGGGGCCATTTGGAGAGTGACCCAGAGAATGGAAGACCTCTCTCTCTGTTTCTCCCTCTCACTATCTGTAAGTCTACCTCTCAAATAAATAAATAAAATCTTTAAATGAATTTAATTTCTTAAATACATACTGAGCTGTTTAAAAAATAAAAACTTCTTCTTTCCATGTCAGTTTTCTGAATTTATGTTTTTGAAAAAATATGTGTATTTCACATAAGTTGCCCAAAACTTGGGATAAAAACATCCTTTCCTTCTTGTTTTTGTTTTTTTTCCTTATTTTAAATTGTGTTTAAGGTATACAAATTTAATGTATTTCCTATATACAGATTCAGGAACACAGTGATACTTTCCACCCCACCCTCCCTCCTAACCACGCTCCCACCCTTCTTCCTCCTCCCTTTCCTATTTCCATTCTTAATTTTTACACAGATCCATTTCTAGCTTACTTCATGCTCATAAGATTAACAAAACAACCTTTTTAAAAATTACAAATTGTGATGCAAACATCCCATTACTGAGATTGAAGGAAATAAAATCTGTCTGTTGAAGACGCCTACACTCCTACATTTATTGTAGCACTACTCACAACAACCAAGATACAGAATCAATGTAAACATCCATTAACAGATAAATAAAGACAATTCAGTATGTATTCGCAATGAAATACTATTCAGGCATAAAATTGGTTGAAATTCCGTCATATGTGACAGTAGGGATGAGCCTGGAGGACATTGTGTTAGGTGATAGAAGTCAGACACACCAAAACAAACCCCACATGCCCTACCTCATAAGGGACTACAAGCAAGTTTTAGCTCATGAAAGTTGAGGGTAGAACAGTTATAACCAGAGGTTGGAGAAGGAATGGGATACAGGAGCTAGGTAGAGATTAGTCAGTGCACACAAAATGTTATGACTAGGAGGCACAGTTTTTGGTGTCCTATTGCAAAATAGGATGACTATAATTAAAAAATATATAAAGTGCTGTGTATTTCAAAATAGCTGAGAGGACTTTTAAGAATGAATGTTTGGGGGCCGGTTTGAATCCCAGCTGTTCCTCTTCCAATTGAGCACTCTGCTATGACCTGGGAAAGCAGTGGAAGATGGCTCAAGTCCTTGGGCCCCTGCACCTGCATGGGGGACCCAGAAGAAGCTCCTGGCCTCAGTTGGCACAGCTTTAGCAGTTGCAGCCTTTGAAGAGTGTTCCAACAGTTGGAAGAACCTATCTCTCTCTCTCTCTCTCTCTCTCTCTCTCTCTCTCTCTCTCTCTGCATCTGCCTCTCTGTAACTTTGTCTTTCAAATAAATAAAATTTTTAAAAAGAAAAAAATAATGTTTGAGATTATGTAAACGCTAAACACTCAAATTTAATCATTATACAACATATACATGTATCAAAACATTACATTGTACCCCACAAATACATTGTATAATTATCTGTCAGCCTAAACTAAATATGATGCTTTGCAAAAACAAAAAGATTTAATATGGAGGGAAATAAGCCTTTAACCCCGATTCATTGTCAAAATTCAAATTGCAAGTCCTAATTTTGATCTTCATAAGAAAGTGCAAATGTTCATTCAAAAGCACATTTCATTTCTTTCAAAGATATATTTATTTATTTAAGAGGCAGAGTTACAGACAGAGAGAGGGAGTGACAGCGAGAGAGGTCTTCCATCCACTGGTTCACTCCCCAAATGGCTGCAAAGGCCAGAGCTGGGCAGTTTCAAAGCCAGGAGCCAGGAGCTTCTTCCCAGTCTCCCACGCAGCTGCAGGGGCTCAAGGATTTGGGCCATCCTCCAATGCTTCCCCAGGCCATTATTAGTGAGCTAGATTGGAACAGGAGCATCTGGGACACAAACTGGCTCCCATATGGGATGCAAGTGTTGCAGGCTGAAGATTAATGTACTACACAACAGTGCTGGCCTAGCACATTTCATTTTTTTTTATAAAACTGAGTGGAAAGCACAAATATTTTTATGATGGTATATGTTACACTCTTTCATATGTCTAATTATTTCAAAATAAATATTTTAAATTTTTTATACCAATCCTATTTTACTACTCAATATACTAAGATACTTCAAAATGTTTATGGAGTCAAGTCAATAGACAGGTTTATTTTTGGTGCAAAAATTTCAAAATCCATGCATTTTTTTCTCATAATATGTTTCCTTTTTTTAAGGTTTATTTATTTGAAAAGCAGCGTTACAGAAAGAGAAGGAAAGACAGAGAGAAATCTTCATACACTGGTTCACTCCCCAAAAAGCTGCAATGGCCAGGGCTGAGCTAGGCCAAAGCCAGGAGCCAGAAGCTTAACCCAGGTCTCCCACATGAGTGCACAGGCCCAAGTACTTGGACCATCTTCTGCTGCTTATCCTAGGCCATTAGTACGGAGCTGGATCAGAAGTGGAGCAGCCGGGACTTGAGCCGGCGCCTATATGGGATGCAAGCACTGCAGGCAGCAGCTTTACCCACTGTGCCACAGCACCGGCACACCCCACCCTCCAGTCCTCTTTTTAAGCAAGATGATCACTTAAGCCACTTTTAGTCAGATCTCTTGACATGGGTAGCCAAAAGCATCAAGACGTAGATGGCACAGGCGTCTCAGCCCTGCAACTCTCTGCATGACCTTAGAAAAACAATATCACTACTTCCCCATTTCCTTATCTATCAAGGCCTTCCTCATAGGAATGTATTACATCAATGGGCAAATATTGAGAACAATAAGGAGCTATGAGAACTAATTTAATTACAAGTTAAAGCTAACTATATTCTTACTTTTATTTTCAGTGATTATGGACATATCATGTCCTCAAATGCCAAAACCGAGAGATAAAGGGGAACCTAACATAAAAGCAAAGCAAGAATGAGCATTTGGTGCCACAATTAAGCTGCTACTTGAGACACCAGCATCTCACATGGAAGTGCCTGGGTCCGGTTTCCAGCTCTGCTTCTGATCCTAGCTTCCTGCCAGTGCACACACTAGGAGGTAACCCCTGATGGATCAGGTACTGGGTTTCTGCAGCTCATGTGGCAGATTGAATTCTGGGCTCCTGGCTTCAGCCTGGCCCAGACCTGGCTGTAGCTGGTGTTTGGGGAGTGAGTCCATGCATGGGAGCTCTCCTGTCTCTCTATCTTACTCTCTGCTTTTCACATAAATAAATAATGAAAAAGTAAAGCAAAAGCAAAATCAGACCAGCAAAAGCAATCACATTTCACATGTCTTTTGTTTATTTTTCTTTCAAAGAGAACTCCAGGAACCTCATTTGATCAACTCTAATAGTTTTTTTTATACAATACTATAGCACGATTTTAAATAATAGGGATTTTTATTCTCCTCAAAATATGTTGAAAGTGGGCCAAGAGCATGGTTATAGTAAAGACAGACTAATTACAGAATAAATCCTAAGGCTCTTTCTCCATGACAGGTTGTGCACTAACTTACTGTGGATAATGGTTCAGTCACTTACAGTGTCATATAATTACACAGCATTTCACAGCTAAGTACTTTCTATGCCTTTGTCAAATGAAACCATGCAAATGCTGACAGATGACTTTAAGCAGAGCAAGTGATTCAGAAAAAGCGTAAGTGCTTTATTTTCCAGTTGTCAAGTCCACAATTCAGGATGATTTGGTCATTTTAGTCGCACACATTTGTGTGGATGAACTCCAGCCTGCTTAAACTCAGATGTGCAAACTCAACCAGCAGACACAAACTCAATCTGTCCTTCAAATAAGCAGCTAGCCTTGAAAACATCTTGCTATTTAGAGTACCCTGGAGTAGTGATTATTTTTTGTCTGCCTAGAATCTACACTTTGCCTCTATTTGTTCTAATATCAAACTCCCCACTAGCCACAGGGTAGTCATCAAGTGCCACATCCTCCTAACCCCAGTAATTGGTTCCACAATGTGAGTGTGGCTCCAGTGGGGACAAGCAGATCCTCCACTGGTTTACTATATGCATGTTAAAAGAAGTCTATCTCCCATCAGAGACAACCAGCTCAGCTCATAGGAAAAAAAAAAAAAGTTTCACTGTTTGGGTCAGGCTTTTAGCATCTACATAAATGGCTGATTGCCAATTCAAGTGATTTCTGGCACTCACTGGTTCATCCAAGGATGTGACTCAATTGCTCATCCAAATGGTAAAAAACAAAAGGTGGATAATTAATTCAACTATATTCTGAATTCCTGTACAAAGGAAAGACTTGAACTAGCTATATCATTGGAATTGTGATTAACATAACAGAGTAATTGAGAGTAAAGATTAATTGGCCTAAAGAAGAGAAAAATCGAGAGCAACACTATTTAAATATCAGGGAGCCTTACAAATACTCAAGTAGTTAATTAAAAGGAAAAATAATATTAATGACATTTTATTTAACCTAATTTATTCCAAATATTATTATTTCAACTCATAATCACTATTTTTAAGTTATTACTGAAAGATTCCTCAATCTGGTGCTGGTGTGGTAGCAAGTTAAACCACTTCCTGCAATGCCAGTATCTGATATGAGCACCAGTCACAGTCCCAGCTGCTCCACTTCCAATCCAGCTCCCTGCTTGTACACCTAGGAAAGCTATAGAAGATAGCTGGAATACTTGGCTCCCTGCCACCACATGGGAGACTCTGATGGAGTTCCAGGTTCCTGGCTTCAGCCTGGCCCAACTCTTACTGCTGCCATTTGGGAAGTGAACCAGCAGATGGAAAATATCTCTCTCTCTCTCTCTCTCTCTCTCTCTCACTCTCACTCTCACTCTCTCTTTGTCCTTATCGCTCTCTTTCTCTCTAATTCTGCCTTTCAAACAAATCTTTTTTAAAAATTTTTCTTTCTTTTGTTAGTGCAAATCTTGAAATCCCATGTATATTTTATATTTACAGCTTAGCTCAAGTCAGACTAGCTACATTGCAAGTACTCAAAAACTAAATAGCTATATTGGACAATAAGGATCTAGAAAATAAATCATCTTGGTTTTTTAATTTTTGCTGGCAACTCCCTAATATCTCTTTGAGCTAGGAATCAGAATGACTCCCCTAAATCCAAATTCCTACTTATGTGTAGCATAAGTGCTATAAAATTTCCATCCTGGGGATTTTAAATGGCAAATTCCAACATCACATGTGGGTATGGGTGCACCCAAGCAAGTGTGTCAAGAATCTGAAATACATCTTGTGAACTATGACATCTATCCAGTGAAAACAGAGCTATCAATCATCCATTCTGCACTTGCAGTCAGGCTGTTGAGCTCTCTCTTGGAGAAAATCATACACCATGAGCTCTCAACAAATTCAAGGCTTCAAACAGTTTCCAGTAGAGACTGGAAACTTGATACTACTCAGACATACCATTCCATACAATTCCCTTTCCCATTTTGCTTAAGCCCACTACCTTTGCAAAACATCTTCTATCATTTCTTCACGGACAACTCCAGTTCTTCTTCACAGAGAAATGCAGCCTAAAGTAAGAACTCCACGTGCCTGGACTTCAGCTCCTTGCACCAGGATTCACGCTTACGTCTCTTTACCCATCCTTTTTGCCTCTGGCCTGAGTCTCATCCCAGTCACTTTCCACCCTCCCAGGAACTGCCCCATCAATTACTCCCCCTTTTCTTTCCTTCTCTTGAGCACATAACCATGCTCAAACATCTCTTCTTGTGAAAGTATTATATATCCAATGAATACGACTGCTTTCTTTCTCTCCATCTTTTTGAAGCAATCTACCCTTCTCACCCTATTAAAACTTCCCTAAAACCATCAGAAACCTCCTCAACAGGGCCTGTTCTATTTCCTATTGTTTCTCAGTAACTGCTGGTGGAGTTGGGCTCATGCTCCGTCTTAAAAAGCTTTCCAGTCTTGACTCCATGACCCCAATATGCCTCCTGATTTCTTCCATTTCTACCTACTTTCATGCATTTTTCCAATTTCCCTATTATTTAGATGTTATTGCTCCTCACGTTTTAATCACCTACCTCCTTGGTGTTCCAAGAGTGGTCCACAGACAAACACTTTTGCCATTAGCAGTAAGCTTGATGGAAACTCAGAAGCTTGAGCCTCACCCCGGAGCTCCTGGATTGCAACCTCCATTTTAATAGGGCCCCCACTGCAATCTGTGTGCACGTTTAAGCTTGAGAAGTTCTGCTTTGCACTTGCTGCTACAGTCTTTCTGAGAGATCTCATTCAACAAGACTTTCATTATTACCCTGACACCATGGGTGGAGCCCTGAGCTCCACCCATATATACAAAATGTTACCGGTCCTGGAGGGGAGGGCAGTTGCAGGAGCCAGTCTCGTGGATTCTTTTCCTCAGCGTAGGATAGAAATAAAAGGCAGGGAAACAGTAAGCAAAGAAGCAGATACTTTTATTTGATTGACCAGTGACAGAAAAAGGCTATGGTCTGAGATGAGACCAGGTGGAGTGCCTGAGCTGGACACTGGCTTTAAGGAAGTGTCCAGTGTTTTTAAGGCATTTTTATCTGCTCATTGAGTCATTCTATGGGGGAGGGGGGCAATGGTCAGGACTTTCACATGCATATGTTGATTACCTTGGGGCTCATGGAGATGGGGGAGTGCGGTCTCCTGGAGACAGCCTGACTCTCTCCAGGGGCTCAGCCCTTCCCTCTGCAAGCTCTGGGTGAAAGATCGCAACCACTCTGAAATTGTGACTTAAAACTGCAAGGTCACACATGAAGCACAAGAAGCTACCAATTGAGGGATGCCAGTCGGTCGGTCAGTCTGGAGACAAGCTTTCCAGCCATTGCTGACAGCCTGACTGTGAAGGATATTTTGCCTGTGTCTGAGGGGTCCACACCCCCTAGCCCCACTGGACAGCCTCACAAAATTACCCACTAGACATCTCTGTTTGTTGCATGAAAGCTGTATCAAATTTTGTAGGACCCCCACGGGCAAATCGGACCCCACATGTTCAGATAAAGGGGAGATCATTAGGGAGTCTGAGTGCTCAGATAAAGGGGAAGCTCACGATACAGGGCTCATCGTAAAAGACTTCACACTGGGGTCAGAGTTGCACTTGAACTGCACCCTAAAGGATAGGTTGGGGAAGAAAAGGATTCAGACAAATGGAAGGTGAAGGAAAGGACAAGCACCTTTATCTTCAGAACTGGTAAGTCACCTTCTCCCAAAGGCAGCATCTCTTCTACCAGGGAATCTGGAAACAGGTAATGCTCAGGGAATCTTCAGCTGTTTAGATCTCTCTTTTTTTAAAAAAATGTCATTTTTTAACTTTTATTTAATGAATATAAATTTCCAAAGTACAACTTTTGGATTATAGCGGCTTTTTCCCCCCATAACCTCCCTCCCACCCGCAACCATCCCATCTCTTGCTGCCTCTCCCACCCCGTTCACTCAAGATTCATTTTCAATTATCTTTATGTACAGAAGATCAATTTAGTATATACTAAGTAAAGATTTCATCAGTTTGCACCCACACAGAAACACAAAGTAGAGAATACTATTTGAAGACTAGTTATCCCGTTAATTCACATAGTACAATGCATGAAGGACAGAGATCCTACATGGGGAGTAAGTGCACAGTGACTTCTGTTGTTGATTTTACAATTTATTTATGACATCAGTAATCACCTGAGGCTCTTGTCATGAGCTGCCAAGGCTATGGAAGCCTTTTGAGTTCACCAACTCTGATCTTATTTCAACAAGGCCATAGTCAAAGTGGAAGTTCTACCTCCTTTGATGGCCTGTTCTTTCCGCTGGTATCTCATTCATAGAGATCTTTCATTTAGTTGTTTTTTTGTTTTTTGTTTTTTTTTTTTTTGCCAGAGTGTCTTGGCTTTCCATGCCTGAAATACTCTCATGGGATTTTTAGCCAGATCTGAGTGCCTTAAGGGCTGATTCTGAGGCCAGAGTGCTGTTTAAGACATCTGCCATTCTCTGAGTCTTGCTGTGTATCCCACTTCCCATGTTGGATTGTTCTCTCCTTTTAAATTCTATCAGTTAGTATTAGCAGACACTAGTCTTGTTTATTTGATCCCTTTGACACTTAATCCTTTCATTATGATCAATTATGAACTGAAACTGATCACTTTGACTAGTGAGATGGCATTGGTACATGCCACCTTGATGGGATTGAATTGGAATCCCCTGGAACATTTCTAACTTTATCATTAGGAGTAAGTCTGAGTGAACATGTGCCGAACTGTACATCTCCTCCCTCTCTTATTCCCACTCTTATATTTAACAGGGATCACTTTTCAGTTAAATTTAAACACCTAAGAATAATTGTATGTTAATTACAGAGTTCAACCAATGGTATTAAGTAGAACAAAAAAATACTAAAAAGATTAAAGCAGTAAGTTGTTCCTCGACAGTCAGGACAAGGGCTGATCAAGTCATTTTTTCTCATAGTGTCCATTTCACTTCAACAGGTTTCCTTTTAAGTGCTCAGTTAGTTGTCACCAATCACGGAGAACATATGATATTTGTCCCTTTGGGACTGGCTTATTTCACTCAGCATGATGCTTTCCAGATTCCTCTATTTCTGCAAATGACTTGATTTCTTTTTTTACTGCTGTATAGTATTCTATAGAGTACATATCCCATAATTTCTTTATCCAGTCTTCTGTTGATGGGCATTTGGGTTGATTCCATGTCTTAGCTATTGTGAATTGAGCTGCAATAAACATTGAGGTGTAGACAGCTCTTTTATTTGCCAATTTAATTTCCTTTGGGTAAATTCCAAGGAGTTTACCTAGATCTCTTGATCTCTACCCTCTTCAAATTCTTTTTCATCCCTTGAACACATATTTATTGCCTGCTCCATGCCAGATACTATTCTAGCTACTAGAGATGCAACAATTAACAAAAGAGGCAAAAATCACCTCACTCATATTCTTGGTACAAATATTTATTTTCTTCCTTTAATGAATCATTTAAATGAAATTATTAGAAAAGAAGGAAGTCTGTTTGTGATCAACTCCTTGTCAAGGCCCAAAGTTAAAAGAATTCCAAAATATCACATGTCATACTTGAAGTCAAAATTTTACATTAAGGAAGCTTATAAGCAAGAGTCAATAGACAAAGAAGGCCTGGATCTTTTGTACTCCTCTTGTTCCTACAAACAGGCTTGCTGGAAGCTGGCTCCCTTGTCACCCCAAAATAACAAGTTCATTTATACATTGTATGCATATGGTAAACCTTGATGTGCCAAGAAGAGGGTATCTGCCTTCCATCATGGACATGAGACAAAGTGTGAATGAGACTGTAAATCCACTGCTATGACCAACAAACGTTTTAGAAGTAGACTAATGTTTATCAGAGGATATAAAAACAACGTGAAACATCCTGTTGTATCCTTATCTTATACAGATTTGATTTGTGACACATTCCCCATTATTACTTTGATAGACTAATTTAAACCAGTACTGTAGTTCAGCTATAACAGTGCACCATAAAAATAAGCTATTGACCTATGCTCACAAATGGGAAAGTAGTCTATTACAATTCAGTTATGAGTTGGAAAATACTGATAACACAACACTAAACCACAGAAGATTTACAGCAGAATTAAATAATAAACAGAAAAGTAGGCCATTCCTCTGATACTTTCTTAAAGCAATGTTTTTCTAAATCCTGAAGGTCTTGCCCTTAGGTTTGAAAATTGTAAAAATGTGAACTGTGAGTCATCACCCTTATTTCTTTATATTTCTATTTTTACAGTGCATCCTAGTGCTGAAAAAATAAAATAGGGAAGAAAGAAGTAGAGTTTTAATATAGGGCCTCTTACCTTTTTATTTGATTTCAATCCCGTTATCACCTATTTCCAGAAATACACAATAGTGCCAGATCTCTTTCTCTGTCTTGGGTTAGTTTCCCTGTGTATTAGCTGTCAGTGTAAATTATTGTGCCTCCTACTGCAGACTAAAATTCCACCAATGTTTACTGACAAATTCCTCTATAGTTCACTGATCTTCAAAGAAAATGGATTTTCTATCCAACTACAATTAATTGTCATTGCTACAGAAACTGGAATGCAACTGACAGCCTGAACAGAAAACACTATGTGTTTTACTTTAGTTTTTGTCATATCTGTAATCACATTCTCCAAAATCAATTAGAATCAAATAACCTTCCTAAAGAAATAGTTACCCACTATCCACATTTACAATAGACAAGCCAGGGGATGTGGAAAGAAAGGGGACAAATTTGGGGATAGAAGGGAGTCTTGAAAGCATAGTTCATTACCTCTAGCCTGCCCCCCAAATATGCAGGCTCTGGTAAAGTGAACTACTATGGGTCAAGACAGCCCAAGGTGGAAAGTCTGGAGTGTTTTAGTTGGTATTTATGTCTAACAGAACACCCCAAATTCAATGGCTTAAAACAACTTTGGGTTATGTCTCATGTATGTATAGGTCAAACTGCTTGGCTGACCTATACATTTTGTATAGTTTGTTCATCTCACTGTACTCCTGTATGAAGTCCACTGGTAGTTTGACTATGGACTAGCTGACCAGCAGTGAGTTCAGCAGAAACAGCTAGAAAATCCCAGCTCTGTCCCACCTTTCAGCGAATTTTATCAAAACATCCACTTTGTGCTACGGACAAGTCACCAGACATCCCAGACTCAATTCATAGGGAAATGAACTTCACTTCTTGGTGAGGTTCTATTCACAGTTACATTGCGAAGTGCTGAATTATAGGGGTAGAGCATGCACTATTCTAGCCATAAACCTACCAGCCATGGAAATTCCTGGCCAATCTCCTTGGACATCACATTTCTACCTATCACACTCCTGGGAACCATGTGCTTGCTGAGGCTTTATCTTATTGTGGCCCCATCTTGCAAATACTTTTACATCTGCTTAATAGTGGGTGCTGGTTATGGTTACTCATTAGGAGAGAACTTTGCATTTTTTTTGTTAGAGTAACAGGATACATTGAAGTATCCATATTCTCCCATCTGTGAAATGAAGATTAAAATGTGAACATACATCAAAGGATTTTGGTTTTAAATTTTTTCCCCGAGGGATAATGGAAAAATAATTGAAAATATTTAAGAAATACAAAGCAATGTAAACATTAAATAATAATTACTTGTGAGAATTGAAATGAGAATTGCATTGCCAAGAATCTTGCGTTAGATGATAGCCTCATAATTTGTGAGGAATAGTTAATAGGAATTTTCATTAAAATTTCTAATTTTCTACTGACTGACTCCTTACCAGATCAAAATGATTAGTAATCCATATTAACTGTCATAAAATTGAATGATATTCGGGGCATCCAGCTTAATTTTTCTCTGGGATATGACTGACTACGGTTATCAGAAGTCTCATAACCACTACAGACATATGTATTATATGTAGTTAGAGAAAAAGACAATCTTTTCCTCTGGCAGAGAGAGTGCCACAAGGATATTAAGTTAGGGCGTCTTGAATTATGGTTGGATGGCAACTGAAACAATATGTGTACTCATTCCAAAAGACCTACTGTTGATTCACGCATGCACACTAATAACAATACCAACAACGGCTGCTGCTTGCTTAACAGCTATTATGTGCCAGGTACTTGTTAGGTAGACAGATAAATTGATAACAGATAATAGATATTTAGATAGATGATTGATTGATAGATGGATAGAATCTTATCCCCAAAAACTATTATGCATGGTTTTATTTTACATAATAGATGTCCATAAAAGCTTAACAAATACTGAGAAGTAGTGTTCATTTTTTAAACAAGAAAAATAGGATTTTTAGAACTTAAATAATTTGGATAGTAACTGAAAAAGAATATAAAGAAAAACAATTCTTAAACTAAAGCCTTGTCTCTTTCTGTTTCATTTCCTTTCCTGTGCAAACCCAAAGAGCAGTGTATAAAGTAACAGAGCTCTCATTCTTCAGACCTGCCTGGTCTAAGTCCAGGAGAGAAGTTAAATACAGTAAGCTGAGCTCAGCTGGGTCCAGATAGCCCATGCAAGGTAAAGTGGAAGATCATGGGCCAGATCAGCATGACTTTCTTGCCACTCCTCTCTGATTCTCTTGATGCTGTGCCCCTGAAAATCACTTTGAAGTAAGGTATTGAGGAGCTCCCAGCAGAGAGTCTACACCTTCATATGCCCCCTAGTTCTTATGATTTGTCTACTGGCATGCAGAAGTACTGATGCACTCTTGCTCTACCTTTTGTACCAAATGTCCCTGTTACTCAACTCCAAAAAAGCACACGAGTAAATCAAGGTTTCCAGGTTCCCTTTATCTTCCTGTCTAATTTTCCTCCTATAGACCTGGCTGCCCAGAACACTCCTTCATCCCACGTAAACCCTCATGTTCTTTCCTGATCATTACCACACTATCAGGAGCTCAAGATTTAGAGCCAGAAATCTCAATTCTGCCATTTATTAACTAATTTTGAGAATGTTTCAAAGTCATCCTAAGCCTTAGTTTCCTATCTATAAAGTAGGGATGAATCTAAGTGGAAAGAAATATGCACTTTAATGCAAGCCTTTTTTAATATTTTATTTATTTCTTTGAGAGAAAGAGTTAGAGAGAGGTAGAGACAGAGATAAAGGTCTTCCATATACTGGTTCACTCCCCAAATGGCCAAAATAGCTGGGACTGGGCCAGGCAGAAGCCAGAAGCCAGGAGCTTCGTCCAGTCCTCCCGCATGGGTGCAGGGGCCCAAGCACATTGGCCATCTTCCACTATTTTCCTAGGCCACAAGCAGAGAGCTGGATTGGAAGAGAAGCAGCTGGACACGAACTGGTGCTCATATGGGATGCGTGGTAGACCTGGAGGAGTCTCCTGGCCTCAGATTGGTGCAGCTCTGGCCATTGTGGCCCATTGGAGAGTGAACCATTGGATGGAAGACCATTCTCTCTCTCTCTCTCTCTCTGCCTCTCCTCTCTGTGTATAACTCTGACTTTCAAATAAATAAATAAATCTTAAAAAAAAAAAGAAATCTGACTGAAGGTACCAGTAATCCAGGTACTTCTGACAGAATATCACGACAAGTTAGAGTAAAGGCGACTGACTTTGTACGATGCCATCCTTCTCTATGAATCCAAAATCCTGTGCACTAGCCATCTGCCTGATCTCCCTTCCACATCAAACCTGAATCCTCTGTCTTAAAAAGTTCAATGGAATGAAATCTCAGTAAGGACAAAGAACTCCATTTGTTTCACTGATATTTCTCACAGACCTAGCACACAGTCAGTGTTCAATAAATGAATGAATGTATGAATGGGGAAATTTCCATAATGACCAAATTTAGAACAATTTCATCCACTGAGGAAGGATGAGGCCTGTGGTTTAAGGCAGGGATTTAATTGTCAATCAGATGTAAGTTCCAGTCCTGGCTCTGTATCTTACCAGCTATGTGAGGTGGGGCAGGAGCAAAACTGTCCTAAGTTTGATTTATATCATCTGGGAATGGAAATAATAGAAGTGCATATTTTCTCAGGGGTGTTTGAAGAATTAAATAACATAATACCTGGAAACCAATTTACACAGCTCCTGGCAAACAGACTGATTTCATAGGAGGGAGAGAGATACAATGTGTAGGAAGGGGGTGTCCCAAGGCCCCTTGGCTCACTGAATGTATTTGTATCATCTTGTCAGTAGGAATATGTGACAGCAGTCCAGGCATTCACTCAGCAGCCATGTGTCAGACACCTCCCCTGTACCAGACACTGGTGAACAACACAAACAATACTACCACTGGGAAAATGACTTTCTGGCATGGCCAAATAGAAAATAAACAACAGACATTGAAAATAGTGAATTGTAAGGTGACTGATGCCTTGGAAAAGCTAAAGAACTGGGTGACCCTGAGCAGTACTGTGGGAATCACTGTGATATTTAAATAGAGTGGTCTGGTTAGAGGTTTTTTAGAAGATGGCCTTTGAGCAAGGACTTGAGGGAGCTGAGGATGGTGCCTGGGAGAAAAGCACTGAAGGCCGAGGGAACAGAGAGTGCCGAGGCCCTTTGATGAGTTGTGACCGTGTCTGCAAAGAGACAATCAGGGCTGGAGTAGAGTGAGCAGCTGTGAGCATACATTATTTAAAGGACTGTGAGCCATGGTGTGGGCTTTATACTTATTCTAAATAATACAAGGAAAACAGGAAGGCTTCAAACAGAGGAGTTACATGACATGAGTTGTATTTTATTTTTTTTAAGATTCATTTATTGTCTTTAAAGAGTTTCACAGAGAGAGAAGGAGAGCCAGAGAGAGAGAGAGAGAGAGAGGTCTTCGTTCCATCCACTGGTTCACTCCCCAATTGATCACAACAGTCGGAGCTGCGCCAATCCGAAGCCAGCAGCCAGGAGCTTCTTCTGGGTCTCCCACGTGGATGCAGGGGCCCAAGGACTTGAGCCATCTACTGCTGCTTTCCCAGGCCATAGCAGAGAACTGGATCGGAAGTGGAGCAGCCAGGACTCAAACCAGTGCCCATATGGGATGCTGGCACTGCAGGTGGTAGCTTTACCCACTACACCACGGCGCTAGCCCCATGAATTGTATTTTACAAGGGTTGCTGTGGCTGTTAGGTTCAGAACAGGTAGTAAAGAAGCCAGTACAGGCCGGCGCCGCGGCTCACTAGGCTAATCCTATGCCTGCGGCACCAGCACCCCAGGTTCTAGTCCCAGTCAGGGCGCCAGATTCTGTCCTGGTTGCTCCCCTTCCAGTTCAGCTCTCTGCTGTGGCCAGGGAGGGCAGTGGAGGATGGCCCAAGTGCTTGGGCCCTGTACCCCATGGGAGACCAGGAGAAGCACCTGGCTCCTGGCTTTGGATCAGCGTGGTGCGCCAGCCACAGAGCGCCGGCTGCAGCAGCCATTGGGGGGTGAACCAATGGAAAAAGGAAGACCTTTCTCTCTGTCTCTCTCTCTCACTGTCCACTCTGCCTGTCAGAAAAAAAGAAGAAGAAGAAGAAGAAGAAGAAGCAGCAGCAGCAGCAGCAGCCAGTACAGAAGTTATACTCTTGCTATTAAGGGACTATTGCAGTGAGATAGATGGGAGATGACTGTAGTCTGGACAAGGATAGCAAGAGCAAAAGAGGTGCAAGAAGTGGATGGATTCCAGATATGTGTTTAATTAATTTATTAATTAATTTTAAAGGCAGAGAGCCACAAGAGAGAGAGAGAGACAGAGATACCTTTCATCTACTAGATCACTCCCCAAATGCCCACAATAGGGCTGAGACAGGCCAAAGCCAGGAGTCCTGAATTCAGTCTGGGTCTCCCACGTATGTGGGTGGCACAGCTCCAAGTACTTCATCATCACCACTGCCTCCCAGGGAGTGCATTAGCAGGAAGCTGGAGTCGGGAACAGAGCCAGCAATCAAATCCAGGCACTCTGCTACGGAATGCAGACCTCCCAAGCAGCATCTTAACTGCTGTGCCAAACGCCCACCTCAGATGTATTTTAAAAGTGATGAGAATGGATATAACAACCATCCCACTCCCGGCAATTAATCCAAAGGAAATGAATTCAGCATATGAAAGAGTTATCTGTATTCCCATGTTTATTGCAGATCCATTCACAATAGCTAAAATATGGAAGCAACCCAGATGTGTGGCAACAGGAGACTGGATAAAGAAATTATGGGGGACCAGTGCTGTAGTATAGTGAGTAAGGCTGCTACCTGTGCTGGTGCCATGGGCACCAGTTCAAGTCCCGGCTGCTCCACTTCTGATCCAGCTCTCTGCAATGGCCTGGGAAAGCAGTGAAAGATGGCCCAAATCTTGGGCCCCTGCACCTGCGTGGGAGACCCAGAGGAAGCTCCTGGCTCCTGGCTTAGCATCTTATGCAGCTCCAGCTGCTGCAGCCATCTGGGGAATTAACCAGCAGATAGAAGACCTCTCTCTCTATCTCTCTGCCTCTGCCTATCTGTAACTCTGCCTTTCAAATAAATATATAAATCTTTTAAAAAAGACAATTATGGTATATGCACACCATGGAATACTACACAGTGGTAAAAAAAGAAATCCTATCATTTGCAACAAAACATATATAACTGAAAATCCTTATATATAGCAAAATAAGCCAGTCCCAAAAAGACAAATACCATATGTTCTCCCTGATCTGTGGTAACTGACACAGCACCTAAAAGGTAAACTATGGAAGTCATATTGATACTGAGATGAGATGATTTTGAATAGCCCTTGTCCCAGCTGTTGAGGAACAGGTTTTTTTTCATACTATTTGTTGAACTCCTTACTTAGTGTAGGGTTAATTTTATGTGTATAAAATTAATAGGAAATAGCTTTTTGTAAAAAATAAGAATGGGAATAGGAGAGGGAGAACGAGAGGTGGGAGTGCAGGTGGGAGGGAGGGTAGGGTGGGAAGAACCACTAAGCTCCTAAATTTGTATATATGAAATGCATTAAGTTTGTATACCTTAAATAAATGGTTAAAAGGTTTCTAGGTAAAAAATACATTAAAAAAATGGGTATTAGGCCAGCGCCGTGGCTCAATAGGCTAATCCTCCACCTTGCGGCGCCGGCACACCGGGTTCTAGTCCCGGTTGGGGCGCCGGATTCTGTCCCGGTTGCCCCTCTTCCAGGCCAGCTCTCTGCTATGGCCAGGGAGTGCAGTGGAGGATGGCCCAGGTGCTTGGGCCCTGCACCCCATGGGAGACCAGGAAAAGCACCTGGATCCTGGCTCCTGCCATCGGATCAGCGCTGTGCGCCGGCCGCAGCGGCGGCCATTGGAGGGTGAACCAACGGCAAAGGAAGACCTTTCTCTCTCTGTCTCTCTCTCTCACTGTCCACTCTGCCTGTCAAAAAAAAAAAAATAAAATAAAAAATAAATAAAAAATAAAAAAAATAAAAAAATGGGTATAAGTCAGAGGTTCGCCTTTGTGAAGTCTGCTCATCTTCACCTATTCACAGCATCCATGATTAAACAAAGATCAATTTTGGGAGGCCAGCCCCATGGCTCACCTGGTTAATCTTTCACCTGCGGTGCCGGCATCTCATATGGATGCCAGGTTCTAGTCCCGGTTGCTCCTCTTCCAGTCCAGCTCTCTGCTGTGGCCCAGGAAGGCAGTGGAGGATGGCCCAAGTGCTTGGGCCCCTGTACCCACATGGGAGACCAGGAGGAAGCACCTGGCTTCGGATTGGTGCAGCTCCGGCTGAAGCGGCCATTTGGGGGGTGAACCAACGGAAGGAAGACCTTTCTCTCTGTCTCTCTCTCTCTCACTGTCTTTCAAATAAAAAATTTTAAAAAGTGTCTCAAAATAACCTCTAAAAAAAGATAAATTTTTGAATAATTTCACAATACTGTGTAAGTGGACCTTTCCCCTGTTCAACAAGGAATAACTACCACTGCTCATTTTTATTCAGAATTAGTCTTCCTAATTCTGAATAAGACATATATTATGTGCTGCCTGATAGCCATTCACATTGTGATTTGAATCAAGTAAATCTCCCATTCTATCCCAATTTGTAGAAAATATTGGGATGGAGTAACACGTTCAGTGACCCCATTGACTTGTAACCAGTAAAGTGCAGGTGTAGAGAACTCTAAGTCCACTTTTTTTAACAAATAGCAAGGGGGAAAGAGGGGACATCAGAGAGACATCTTCCAAATGTACGGACCTCATTTGATCTTGGTTTTTAAAACTCTTTTTGAGAGGAGAGAGAGAGAAGGAGGAAGAGGGAGATCCAGTCTACTAGTTCATTCCCTCAAATGCCCACAGCAGGCAGGGGGGCCAAGGCCAGGAGCCAGCAACTCACTCCAGGTCTCCTAAATGGGTAACAAAACCCAACCACTGGAGCCATCACTGCAGCCTCCCAGGGCTGCGTTAGCAGGAAGCTGGAGGCAGGAGCTGGAACTGGATGTCAATCTCAGGTACCTCAAGGTGGGATGTGTCTTAATCACTAGGCCAAACACCTATCCCTGGATCCTACTTTTTTTCAAAAATATATGAGAGTTCAAGGTTGATTACTTCAGCCTGGCCAAGCCCCAGCTGCTGTAGGATTTGGGAAGTGAACCAGCCAGCAGATGGAAGGTCTCGGTCTCCCTCTCTCTCTCTCTCTCTGTCACTCTGTATTTCAAACACATAAATTGTGGTGCAGTGGATTATTGTGGTGCAGTGGGTTAAGCTGCCACTTACAACACCAGCATCCCATATTGGGGTGCCAGTTCAAGTCCTTGCTCCCCTGCTTCCTGATCTAGCTCCCTGCTAATGTGCCTGGGAAAGCACAGGAAGATGGTCCAAGTAATTGGACCTCTGCCACCCACAAGAGAGATTGGTTTGGAGTCCTGGCTCCTGGCTTCCGCCTAGCCCAGACCTGGCTGTTGCAGTCATTTGGGGAAAGAACAAGCAGTTGGAAGATCTATCCCTCAGGCCCTGTGCTGTGGCGCAGCAGTAAAGCCTCCACCTGCAGCACTGACATCCCATATGGGCTCCAGTTCAAGTCCTGGCTGCTCTACTTCCAATCCAGCTCCCTGCTAATGCCCCTGGGAAAGCACCTGAGGATGGCCCAAGCACTTGGGCTACTGCACCCACGTGGGAGACCCATATGAAGCTCCTGGCCCCTGGCTTTGGCCTGGTCCTGCCCTGGCTGCTGCAGCCATTTGGGGAGTGAACCAGCAGATGAAAGAGTTTCTCTCTCTATCTCTCTCTTTCTCTCTCACTCTTGCTCTTACTCTCACTCTTTCAAATAATCATTTTTTAAAAAATCTAGCTCTCTCTCCATGTTTTTGTCTTCCCTTTGTCACTCTGCCTTTCAATTAAATACATAAATCTTTTTAAAAAGGAAGAAAGCAATGAGCTACAATAAAACCAGAAAACAAATACCAAAATAGCAATTAGTAAGATCTTACCTATACATAGTGAACCTAAATGTAAATAGATTAAGTTCTCCAATTAAAAACATAGAGTGACTAAGTGGATTTAAAAAAAACAACAACAACAACAACAACAAAACAGAACAAGACCAGACTCTATGTTGCTTACAAGAAACTCACTTCATCTCTAAGAATACACATAGATTGAAACTGAAAGGATACAAATAGATATTCCCTGTGATGAAACCAAAAAGAAACACAACATATCAAAACTTACAGGATACAACAAAAGCAACACCAAGAGGGAAGACTATGGCAATCAATGCCTACATCAAAAAAGCAGAAAGATTGGTGGATGTTGAGGTGCAGCAGGTTAGGCGGTTTCTTGGGACATCCACATTCCACATTGGAGTGCCTGGTTTAAGTCCCAACCACTCAGAGCTTCCAACCCAACTTACAATTAATGTGCAGTGGGTGATGGGCCAAGTACTTGGGTTCCCGACACCCATGTGGGAGACACAGATGGAGTTCCCGGTTCTTGGTTTCAGTCTGTTCTAGCCCTGGTTATTGTGGGCATTTGGGGAGTGAACCGGAAGATAGAAGTTCTCTCACTCTGCCAAGGAAGAAAGGAAGGAAGGGAGGGAGGGAGGGAGGGAGGGAAGAAAGAAAGAAAAAAAAGAAAAAGGTAGAAAAACCTCAAATAAACAATTTATTACTGCATGGTCAAGGAACTGGAAAAACAAGACTGAGGGGCCAGCATTGTAGCACAGCCGGTTAAGCAGCCACCAGTGAAGCCAGCATCCCATATGAGCACCCGTTCCAGTCCCAACTGCTCCACTTCCAATCTAGCTCCCTGCTAATTCACCTGGGAAAGAAGCAGAAAATGGCCCAAGTCCTTGGCCCCTGCTACCCGAGTGGGAGACGCGAGTGGAGTCGAAACTCCTGACTTGGGCCTGGCCCAGCCCCAACTGTTGTGCTCATTTGGGCAATGAGCCAGAGGATGGAAGCTCTCTTTTTTCTGTTTCTCCTACTCTCAGTCACTCTGCCTTTCAAATAAATAAAATAATTCTTAAAAAAAATAAAATCCAGAATTAGTAGAGGGAAAGAAATAATACATTTTAAAGCATAAATGAGTGAAAGAGAGGCACCATAGCTCACTTGGCTAATCCTCCGCCTGTGGTGCCGGCACACTGAGTTCTAGTCCCAGTTGGGATGCCGGATTCTGTCCCGGTTGCTCCTCTTTCAGTCCAGCTCTCTGCTGTGGCCCGGGAGTGCAGTGGAGGATGGCCCAGATCCCTGGGCCCTGCACCCGCATGGGAGACCAGGAGGAAGCACCTGGCTCCTGGTTTCGGATTGGCACAGTGTGCCAGCCATAGGAGCCATTTGGGGGGGTGAACCAAAAGAAAAAATGAAGACCTTTCTCTCTGTTTCTCTCTCTCACTGTCTAACTCTGCCTGTAAAAAAAAGAAAATACTAAAAAATCAGTGAAATGAGGAGTTGGTTTGAGGAGCTGTTCTTTTGAAAGGATAAGCAAAACTGAAAAACCTTTAGCCACTCTAAGAAAAAAAAATGAGAGATTATTAAAACACATAAAATCAGAAGTAAAAAGGGAGACATTACAACTGACACCACAGAAATAGAAAGGATTGTTAGCAATTACTGTGAGAAGGGCTGGCACATAGTAGGTTAAGCCTCCCCCTGTGACACCTGCATCCTATATGGGCGCGGTTGCGTGTCCCGCCTGCTTCTCTTCCGATCCAGCTATCTGCTAATGGCCTGGGAAAGCAGTGGAAGATGGTCCAAGTGCTCAGGCCCCTGCACCCATGTGGGAGACCCAGATGAAGCTCCTGGCTCCTGGCTTCAGATTGGCACAGCTCTGGCCATTGTGGCCATCTGGGGAGTGAACTAGCAGATGGAAGACCTCTTTTGCTGTCTCTCCCTCTCTCTTTCTGTAACTCTGCCTCACAAATAGATAAATAAACCTTAGAAAAAGGAAAAAAATTACTATGAGAAATTATATGGTAACAAATTTGATAACCTAGAAGAAAAGGACAAATTCCTGAACACATACACCTTACAAAGACTAAAACATGAAAGAATAGAATAACTGAACAACATTAATAAGCAGCAAAATGGAATCAGTAATAAAAAGTCTCCCAGCAAAGGAAAGTCCAGGAACACACAATTTTACTACTGAATTCTACCAAACATTTAAAAAAATTAACATCAATGCTTCTTAAATTATTTAAAAAATAGAAGATAATGGAATTCTTCCAAACTCATTCAATGAGGGCAGCATTACCTTGATACTAAAATCAGACAAAAACTTGGTTAAAAAAAAAGAAGGAAGGAAGGAAAAAGAAAGCTAGCAGCCAATATTCTTGATCAACAAAGATGCAAGAATCAACAAGAAAATACTAGCAAATTCAGATCCAACTTTATATTAAAAATATTATTTACTATGATCAAGTGAGATTAATCCCAGGATGTATGGATGGCTCAACATATGCAAATTAATGAACACATATTAATTAACAACATATGCAAATATGCATACAAATTAATAAACACCACATGAACAGAATAAAGGGAAAAAAATCATATGATTGTCTCAATAGATGCAAGGAAAGCACTTAATAAAATTAAACATGACTTCATGATAAAAACTGTGAACAAATTAGGTATAGAAGGATTTAATCTCAACATAATAAAGACCATAGATAACAAGTCAGCTAGTATCATACTATTTAGGGAAAAGCTGAAGGCTTTATAATATCTAGAACAAGATAAGGATGCCTCCTCTCACCACCTTTATTCAACATAGCAGTAGAAGTCCTAGTCAGAGCATTTAGGCAACAGAAAAAAAAATAAATAAAGGGCACCTAAATGGGAAAGGAGGAAGTCAAATTGTCACTGTTTACAGATGGCATCCACTCACCTATCCACTCACCCCAACGGATCCACCAAAAAGTTGTTAGAATTAATAAACGGGGCTGGCCCTGTGGCACACTAGGTTAATCCTCCACCTGCTGCGCCGGCATCCCATATGGGCACCAGTTCGAGTCCTGGTTGCTCCTCTTCCAGTCCAGCTCTCTGCTGTGGCCCGGGAAAGCAGTGAAGGATGCCCCAAGTGCTTGGGCCCTGCACCTGCATGGGAGACCAGGAGGAAGCACCTGGCTCCTGGCTTCGGATCGGCGCAGCTCCGGCCGTTGCAGCCACCTGGGGAGTGAACCAATGGAGGGAAGACCTCTCTCTCTCTGTGTCTCTCTCTCACACTGTCTGTAACTCTACCTGTCAAATAAATAAGGAATTAATAAACAAATTCAACAGTCACAGTATACAAAGTCAGTGTGCAAAAATCAGTAGCATTGATACACACCAATGGTGAATTATTTTAACAAGAAATTAAGAAACCAATCCCATTTCTAACAGCTATCAAAAAAAAGGAAAGAAAAACTGAGAAAACTTAACCAAAGAGTAAAAAGTTCTCTACAATTTAAACTATAAATCACTGATGAAAGAAATTGAAAAAGACACAAAGAAATTAGAAGACATCCCTTGTTTATGAATTGGAAGAATTAATATCAGTAAAATGTCCATCCTGCCCAAAGAAATTTACAAATTCAATACAATCCCTGAAACTAGACCCCTATCTCTCATCATGTACAAAAATCAATTCAAAACAGAGTAAAGGCTTAAACATAAGACCTGGAACTACGAGAAAAAAACATAGGGGAAATGATGCAGGAGATTGGAATGAGCAAGGATTGTTTGGATTGGATCCCCAAAGGACAGGAAATACAACCAAAAATAGGCAAACAGTGTTTCATCCAAGAGTTTCTGCACAGCAAAAGAACAACCAACAGAGTGAGGAGACAACTTACAGAATAGGGGAAAACGTGGGTAATTTATCTGACAAATATATCTGACAAAGGGTTGATAACCAGAATATAGAAATGACTCAAATAACTCAATAGTAAAGAAACAAATAATCCAATTAAAAAGTGGGCAGTATATCTAAACAAACATTCTCAAAGGAGAATATGCAAATGGTCACCAAGTACATGAAAAAATGCTCAACATCACTAATAATCAGGGAAATGCAAATCAAAACCATGGTGAGATATCACCTCACTCCTGTTCGATTGGTTATTATCCAAAAGACAACAAACGGAGAAAGGGGAGCTCTTATACATTGTTGTTGAGAATGTAGATTACCACAGCCATTGTGGAAGACACTGTGGAAGCTCCTCAAAAAACTAAAAATAGAACTACTATTTGATCCAGCAATTCCATTACTGGTTATATAGCCCAGAGAAATAAAGAGAGACATCTGCATTTCCATGTTTACTGCAGCACTATTCACAATAGACAGGAAATGGAAACAATCTAAGTGTTCGTTCACTGATGAATGAATAAAGAAAACGTGGTACTTACACACATGGAATATTACTCAGCTATGCAAAAAAGAACTTTTAAAAAAATATATTTATTTGACCCCAGGTTCTAGTCCCGGTTGGGGCGCCGGATTCTGTCCCAGTTGTTCCTCTTCCAGTCCAGCTCTCTGCTATGGCCTGGGAGTGCAGTGGAGGATGGCCCAGGTCCTTGGGCCCTGCACCCCATGGGAGACCAGGAGGAAGCACCTGGCTCCTGGCTTCGGATTGGCACAGCACGATCCGAAGTAGTGGCCACATGGGGGGTGAACCAATGGAAAAAGGAAGACCTTTCTCTCTGTCTCTCTCTCTCTCTCACTAACTCTGCCTGTCAAAAAAGAAAAAGAAAGAAAAAATATATTTATTTGAGAGATAAGAGATGGAGAAAAAGGTCTTCCATCACTACTTCATTCCCCAAGTGACTGCAACAGCCAGAGCTGGGCCAATCCAAAGACAGGAGGCAGGAGCTTCTTCTGGGTCTCCCATTTGGTTGCAGGGACTCAAGCAGTTGACCTATCTTCCACTGCTTTCCCAGACCATAGCAGAGAGCTGGATGGGAAGAGGAACAGCTGGGACACGAACCAGCGCCCATAGGGGATGCCAGTGCCACAAGCAGAGGCTTAGCCTATTACACCCAGTGCCGGCCCCTAGATGACCTCATCATTCACAAAAACATGGATGGGGCTGGCGCCGCAGCTCACTAGGCTAATCCTCCGCCTTGCGGCGCTGGCACACCGGGTTCTAGTCCCGGTCGGGGGGCCAGATTCTGTCCCAGTTGCCCCTCTTCCAGGCCAGCTCTCTGCTGTGGCCAGGGAGTGCAGTGGAGGATGGCCCAAGTGCTTGGGCCCTGCACCCCATGGGAGACCAGGAGAAGCACCTGGCTCCTGGCTCCTGCCACCGGATCAGTGCGGTGCACCGGCCGCAGCGGCCATTGGAGGGTGAACCAACGGCAAAGGAAGACCTTTCTCTCTGTCTCTCTCTCTCACTGTCCACTCTGCCTGTCAAAAAATAAAAAATTAAAAAAAAATTAAAAAAAAAAAAACATGGATGGGACTGGAGGTCATTATGTTCAGTGTAAGAAGCCAAGCACAGAAGAAAAAAAAAAGCACCACATGATCTCACTCCTAAAAAAGAAACAGCGATCTGAAAAAAGTTAAAGAGTATAATGGTGGTTACCAGAGTCTGGATAGAGAAGGGGGAAGGAGGAGTGCAAAAAGGTTGATTAAAAGATTCTAAGTTACAGTTAGATGAGAATAGCAAATTCCAGGGCTCTACTCCACAGTAGGGTGACAATAGCTAATAAACTCAGCATTTCTTTATTTTAAAAAACAACTAGACTACAGGATTTTGGATGTTTTCACCATAAAGAAATTTAAATGTTTGAGGAGAGAAATGTATTAACCTTGATCAGACATAATACAATATAGACATGAATCAAAATGTCACATAATATCCCTTAAATATGTAAACTTTTTATATGTCATTAAAATATTTTAATTTTTAAATAAAAATAATAGTGATAAAAATAAGAAAGAATACTGGAATGAGTAGGGATTATGAGATTGTTCATGAATAGGTAACTAATGGAGAATATGTGAGGGTTTATTATGCTTTTCACTCTATTTTAAAAGAAGTTTGGAGGGCTTGGCACTGTGGCAAAGCAGGTAAAGCTACTGCCTGCAGCACCAGCATCCCATGTGGGCTCCAGTTGGAGTCCTGGCTGCTCCACTTCTGATCTAGCCCCCTGCTAATGCACCTGGGAAAGCAGCAGAAGATGCCCCACACTCATGTGGAAGATGGGGAAGAAGCTCTTAGCTCCTGGCTTTGGCCTGACCCAGCACAGTCGCTGTGGCCATTTGGAGAGTGAACCAGCAAATGGGAGATCTCTCTTTCTGTATCTCTCCTTCTCTCTGTGACTCTTTCAAATAAATAAATAAATCTTAAAAATAATAAAAAATAAAAATAATAAAATAGGTTTGCAGTTGTCCATAATAAAAAGTAAAGAAGCAAAAACAAATGGTAAAGAAAATAAAACACAATGAATTAATCACTGTTATTAAATACGTTCTATTCCAGGCATTGTAATCACCATTTAGCTGTATTAACTCATTTAATCTTCAACAAAATTGTAAAAAAAAAAAAACAAAAACAAAAACAAAAAAAAAAACCACTACATACTGATACTATTCCCATTTTTCAGACAACACAAACTACACAAAGTTTAAATAAATTTCCAAGGTCACAGAATTCACAAGGGGCAGACACCAGTATGGGATCCCAGGCATGCAGGCTCCAGGCACATTGTCCTAAAGTGCTATCCGAGTTAATAATTAAACACACGCGGCTTACGAACTTGGAGGATTCTCTCTTCGTTCTCTCTGACAATGGCTCTTTGCTAGTTAATATGCTGATCCAGCCCCGTCTTGTCTGAGGGATTACCTCCTGCATCTTTGCACTCTGCATTATTATTCATTCATCTTTCTGAACCACAGTATGATAATCGAGCTTCGCTTTGAAAAAATCTAATTCCTTCTGTATATCTGAATGCATTTTTCATCAACCTCCCTCTTGCATTAGATCAAAATATAACTTAAAAAATGTAAGAGAAGAAAAGATCCAATGGCTTGTATGAAGCACGAGATCTGTTCATCTCAAGCGTACAATATTAAATCAGCCATAGATTCAGGTCATGAGCCAGCGTATTCAATCATCCTTGTGTACAAAGGGTTTCACATCCGCGGTATTAGCATAATCTTTAAATAGACATCAAAAAACCAAAACCATCAGCTAGAAGGAACCTTGAGAGGTCATCTAATCCACCCCTACTGCTAGAAAGAGGTGGGCCTGAGCCAGGCAGAAAGGCAGCTCTCTGACATTTCATCTCTTCTGAAGGAATTTCATTAGCTCTGTTGTTAATGTTTCAAAGTCTCAGAGTGCATTTTTTAGGAAAAAAAAATTCTGAAGTTTGAGTGTGATACACTTTAGCTTGACAAAGCTTTTCTCCACTTAGCAGTAGGTCATAAGCACAACACAATAATAATAATAAAGATAAGTTGAAATATGTATATGAAATAATAAGTGCCAGCGTTTGGCAAAGCAGTTAGATGCTAGTTGGGACAATGTCGCATCCCTTATAAGAGTGCCTGGTTCCCTTCAAAGAAGGATGTACTTTTCTCTGAAGGGAGGAGAGAACTTCCACTTTGCTTTTGACCTTGTCCAAATGTCAATGGAGTTTGTGGTCACAAAAAGCTTCCATAGCCTTGGCAGCTCATGGCAAGAGCCTTGGGTCATCACTGATGTCATAAATAAGAATGTTAATTGTTAAATTAACAACAGAAGTCACTGTGCACTTACTCCCTATGTAGGACCTCTGTCCTTAATGAGTTATACTACAAGAATTAACGGTAAAACTACTACTCAAAGAGTACTTTATACTTTGTGTGTCTGTGTGGGTGCAAACTGTTGAAATCTTTACTTGGTATAGAGTTAGTCTTCTGTATACAAAGTTAAATTAAAAATGAATCTCACTGAAAAATGGGATGGGAGAGGGAGTAGGAGGTGGGATGAATGCGGGGGTGGGAGGGTAGGTATTGAGGGGAAGGACCACTATATTCCTAAAATTGTACCTATGAAATTTGCATTCATTAAATAAAAGCTTTAAAAAAAATAAAGAGTGCCTGGTTCAAGTTCCAGCTCTTTTGCTTCCAATCCAGCAGTCTGCTAATGAGCACTCCGGGCAGCAGCAGATGATGGCTCAAGTATTTGAGTCTCTACTACCCATGTGACCGACACAGATTGAGTTCTGGGCTCCTGGCTTCAGCCTGAACCAGTCCTAGCTACTATGGGCATTTGGGGAGTAAGCCAGGTGAATGAAATATCTTTCTCAGTCTATCCATCTTTCAAATAAAATGAAAAAAGATATATAAACATATTTAAAATAATAACAGTAAATTTGAAAACCAGTACAATTTTCTGGATTTAGCAACCAAGCTCCTGGAAAACTCATGAACATGGAAAAGATCACACTCCTCTCTTAATTTAATAGCCACTGTTTTAATAAATGTGTATACTTAGTTTATTGACCTTAAATGAGTCTTATAACCATTATCGGACAGGTAATATTACCTACTCCATTTTGCAGATAAGAAAATTATGGTCTAGTAATGGCGATATGGATCCATCCCTACTGAATCTAAATCTCATTTCTCCTACTATGTCACTCATGTAGGCAAGGAGATCTTGGTGTAGGATATTCACCACTGGGCCATCCTTAATAGAGCTTAGTCATTGTGGAATTAAGCCATGTAAGGATAAAGGAAGTTCTCATGTGCTGTTTATTGAAATTACACCAAGAGGCAACACAAATGTCAGTTCACTGTGAAGCTGCAAAATGGTATTAGCCAGTGGTGAGGAGTGTGGAGAAAGGAGATGACTTATACCTTTTGCACTGCTTTAATTTTTTTAAGTGAGCACATATTATCTACCAACAGTGTTTTTAACTTTTAAATTAATGAGTCCTTTCCTTATTGTACTATGATGAACATGCTTTGAAATTGTCCGTAAAGATGCTCATATATTAAATCTGGAAAGAGTAGAATATTTAGAGAGGAAGCCTTTTAATTCTCAGGATGGAGTTCAGTTATCAGACTTTATACATCTAATTTAATTTTCAGTACCTTTTTAAGGTAGAACAGGACACATCCTTGTTCTTTTCTTCCCAAACTAAAGGAGATGCTCAATTCATCTCATAGCATGCCCTCTTCCAACTTCCCAACTCAAAACAGGTTCCAACGTGGTTATTTCTGCCCTCCAAGACTTCTCTTGGAGAAAAGCCAATGCTTGCTCTTTGGGCAGGTGGTATATTCAAGAAGTTAAGAGCCTGTGCCCTGGAGGCAGAAGACCCTTCTGAGTCTCTGCTCTGGCACTTTTTGGCTGTGTGATTTTGGATCAGCTTTTTAACTTCATTGAACTTCAAATTGTTATCCATTAAATAGGATAATATTAATACCTAAATTACATAACTGTTGTAAGGATTAACTGAAGCAATATTAAGAAAAGTACTTGAAACAACACCTGGTATATACCTAAGAATTAGCTCTTATTATTATCATTCCAGTATTGAGATTCAGCTTTCTAATCATATACTATAACATTTCTGGATATTCCAGTGACACAGAAGAATTATCTGGCAGGGAGCTGGCATTGTACATAGCAGGTGACACTGCCATCTGCAGTGCTGGCATCCCATAGGGGTGCCGGTTCATGTCCCGGCTGGTCCACTTCTGATCCAGCTCCCTACTAATGATCTGGGAAAAGCAGCTGAAGATAGCACAGGTGTTTGGGCCCCTGCCACCCACATAGAAGACACAGATGAAGCTCCTGGCTTCTGGCTTCAACCTGGCCCAGCTCTGGTCGTTGAAGCAATATGGTGTGGGAACAAGTAGAAGGAAGACCTTTCTTGTCATTCCCTCTCTATGTAACTTAGAAAAAAAATTAGAGGGTGGTGTTGTGGCATAGCAGGTTAGGCCACCACCTGCAATGCCAGCATCCCATAAGATATTGTTTCAAGTCCCAGCTGTTCCACTTCAGGTCCAGCTCCATGCTAATGGTCTGGGAAAAGCAGTAGAAGATTCCTGAGGCATTGGGCCCCTGCCCTCTACGTGGGAGACCTGGATGAAGCTCCTTGCTTCTGGCCCAGCCCTGGCCATTGCAGCCATTTGGGGAGTGAGCAGTGAATAAAAGAACTCTCTTTCTCTGTGTCTCTCGCCCTATCTCTGTAGTTCTGCCTTTCAAATAAATAAAACAAATTTAAGAAACAAACACACACAGCAAAGATTAACTGGCTGAACATTTCAGAAAATGTGCTTCCTTGCAGAGTTAAAGCAAAAGTCACCAAAACTATAGCTCATTGGCTTCATCAAGCCCTCTGCAGGACCAATCCTACCATGCCTATTCCTTTATGTATTTTCAGGACTGCGTTCACACTCAAGCAAACAGAACTGAGAAGTTGCCACGGCCACCATCAGCTCACAAAGCCAAAAATACTATCTGATCCTTTACAGAAAAAAACTGGCTGGATCCTGAGTTAGAGGCTTTTTTGTTTAAGATAATATCGTTGGTCACTTATAATTCAGGTTACGTCATTTGTGTGAGGCAATTCTAAAGACATTGCTAAAATACCACTCTCCCTCTCCTACAGGGTCCCAAACCTCCAAGCTGAGTCAGGTGCCAAGACAGAGACAGCACATGACTGCCTCCAGCCTTCCCACTTACTCTCAACACCAACTCTCCCGGTTTCCTAAAACCATACATGAACTGCTCCTCTTTGCTGTCCTTTTTGGAAAAATATTGCTGCTGGAACTAACATTTGTCTGTTTGTCAGTACATGTGTGTGCCACATTCTTTGCTGCGTTCTGGGGATACCATTTTTGTTCATAAGATCAATGAGATCTCAGCTTCTATAAAATTTTTTAAACTACAGTTTTTTTTTTAAAGATTTATTTATTTATTTGAAAGTCAGAGTTACACAGAGAGAGGAGAGGCAGAAAGAGAGAGAGAGAGAGAGGTCTTCCATCTGATGGTTCACTCCCCGATTGGAGAGAGAGAAAGAGAGAGAGGTCTTCCATCCGATGGTTCACTCCCCAATTGGCTGCAGTGGCCAAAACTGCACCGATCCGAAGTCAGGAGCCAGAAGCTTCCTCCAGGTCTCCCACGTGGGTGCAGGGGCCCAAGAATTTTGGGCCATCTTGTACTGCTTTCCCAGGCCATAGCAGAGAGCTGGATTGGAAGTGGAGCAGCCAGGTCTTGAACTGGTGCCCATATGGAATACCAGTGTTTTAGGCTAGGGCATTAACCCACTGTGCCACAGCGCCGGCCCCATTTTCTATAAAGTTTATATTCTTTATATACAGAGAGAATTAAAAATCCCAGGAGATAGGTCTATTTTTAAAAAAAGATAATTTCTGACTGTCTAAGAGATATGAAGAAACAAAACATGGCCCTGGGATGAAGAAGTACTGAGAAGGTGTGGTGGGGGTCGATGGGCTTACTTTAGATTAGGTCTAGGCCAGAGGAGACCTCCAAGAAGAGGCATTTGTGCTGAAACCTGAATAACAACAGGAAGCCAATTTTGATATAAATAAAAACTAGCGTTCCAGGCCTAGAGAAGCACAATGATAAAGGCAGAGATTGGAGGAATGGGAAGAACACCAGCATGGCATGAATGCAAGCTGCAGAGGGTGCAAGGAAGGAGGTCAGGGCCTCACAGACCTTGGTAAGGGTTCGAGTTTCATCCCGAGTCAGATGGGAAGTCGTGAGAAGATTGTCAGCAGAGGAACTAAATGATGTGATTAATATTGTGAAAAGATCAATTCGTCAACTACAGCAAGAATGAGTGGTGTTTGGGACACAAAAAGACCAACAAGTTGATCCTTGCTGTTCAGAAGGGAGATAACAGTGGCAGGAATGAACAGCAGTGACTGTTTAGGGTGTATTTTGAAACTGGAATTTGCTGGAATTGCTGCAGGCTTAGAAAAGTGACAGAGGAAGGGCAGGAATCCAGGCTGACTCTTACTAGTCTTGTGATCTGATGATCTGAGCAACTAGGTGGTTGCTAGAAGTTTTGTGAGATTCACACATTTGTTCCTGCACAAATGTTTATTGAAACCAACGTTGTGCCAGTTGCTGTTCTAGGCAACAGGAATTATAGAAGCAAAAAAGCAGCAAAAATTCCTTTTCTGATGACATTTATATCCTAGGAAGGACAGAGAATAAGGAAAACTGAAGAAGCAAGGAATTCGGGGAGAGAGGTGGAGGGGATCAAACTATGAAAGCCTGCAGATTTTACCTCCTAAATAGTCTCTGGCAGTAGTTCAAATTGAAAACAGATGACAGCTACATTCGCACCATACTCAGGAGTGGACTGCAACAGCATTGAGAAGGGAAAATGTTCCCAAAGGGCAGAGCTGCATCTGGCCACTCGCTTTGCACAGCGGCAGAAGTAGTCCGAGAAGTTAGAACAATAAAATTTCCTGGGCATTGGCCAACGTCCTGGTTTGTAGTCAGGGATCTATAAAGAAAAGAACTAGCAGTGCGGAAGGCTACCTCCAATAGAGGCATGTGACTGGACAGTCTAGGAATGGTGAACTCTTCCATATCACACACTCATATCTACCAAATACATTAGAGGGACTAAACAAGCAAGTAGACAAGATGACCCTGCCAATTGACATTAGGCAGCCTTTGTCACTGGCCACCTTAGAACTGCATGAAAAGCACATGAATGATGTAGCTACCGTGGTAGAAATGGAGGCTACCTACATTCCAAACTCCCACTAGCCAAGATGGATCTAGCTACTGCTGTCTCTATTTACAGTGTTCAATCTAGCTATTTCTGCCTCTGAATGTCCAACCTAGTACAAAAGAACCTATGCTTATCTTCACAGGTTCTGATGCCTATTTCACTGAGTTTGTTTCTCCTTCCTGTGGGGAGCAACCCGGACTAGACTAAGTTACTGGAATTAAGACTTATTCTATGCATCTGCTCTACCACAATATGGCGCTGAGAAGGGAGAAACAGCTTCTACACAGCTGCCTCCAGTTCAACCAATAAACTGTAGGACCTGCTCCTGATTGGAGGAGAGCAGCGTGCTCGGCGTGTGGGTAGCAGAGTTGGGATTGGCGGAAGGACTATAAAGGAGGAGAGAGATGGCTTGCACCAGGAACATCTAAGGGGAACACCTGTGCAGCCCCCGAGAGAGCCGGCCGGCGGAGTGCCGCTCCCCTGCGGAAGTGGGGAATGTGGCCAGGGGGAACCGCCCTTCCACGGAGGTGGAAGGGACAGTAGCCAACCCGGGAAGAACCAGCAGCAAACCCGGGGAGGGCCGAGCAGACGAAAGAACAGCGCAGGGTTTAGTGTCGTTCCTCCACGAAGAGGGGGAGCGACACCTTCCCACAGAGCCTCATCCACTACCATAATCTGCAGGTTTTAAAATACATCCAATCCATAGGAGGAATCCCTTGTACCATAGCATCTGAGCAGGAGCCAAGCCACACAGCAAAGGAGATGGTCTGGGGAGTAGGTCTATGACCAGGGGATCCATGGGTTTTTTCACATATCCCACCATCCAGAAGCAGCTAACCTCAAAGGAGCTGGAACACCTACATCTGCAGCTCAAGGGCAACATGCATCCTGAGTGGCCATAATGTCAACCTCAACATGCAGCACTGGCTGAAGTAACAAAAACTTCACTGGGGGGATCATATGGGTTCACGAATCAAAGGGGCTGGGGAACAGGAGTGGCCCCACTTACCAGGACTCCCAAAGGTTCCATCATAATGAAGAACTCTGGGTGGTGTAGTGTTGGATGTCCTGGGCTCCAAAAAGTCTGTATTTTTGCCAGTGACACAGCAAGAACCACACTGAACAGCAAGCTGTAGCTGCTGGGCAGACACGCTGGACTGCTTGTGTCCAGAAACCAGAAAGGCCTCGTCAGCTGTGGTATCTGACTCGAATCAGCGGAGGAGGCAGTGCAGTACAACTTGGACAGAGGGAACGCGGACATGGACTCCAGACAATCTACTTGAATCCTTCCTGGTGTCCCCTTGCCTCTCGATCCCAGTGCTCCATGACACATGCAGTAACTACTATCCATCACCAAAGTCCAACATTCCTCAACAATGCAGGTTTGGGTCACACCACCAGCAAAGCCACTAAGGCCTTCCAAGACAACAGCCAAGGATGAAGAAAATTTAGGATGAATAGCAGATTGGAGAGAGGATGAGTGCCTATTGTGGACCCAAAACGAACCGCAACATCAGAGATGTGTCGGGCCTACTAACTTCCCTCTTTCAAAATTTCCCTCAGAAAGAGGCCCATGATGGGGCCGGTGCTGTGGCTCACTTGGTTAATCTTACGCCTACGGTGCCAGCATCCCATATGGGCGCCGGGTTCTAGTCTTGGTTGCCCCTCTTCCAGTCCAGCTCTCTGCTGTGGCCCGGGAGGGCAGTGGAGGATGGCCCAAGTGCTTGGGCCCTGCACCCGCATGGGAGACCAGGAAGAAGCACCTGGCTCCTGGCTTTGGATTGGTGACATTCCGGACTTAGCAGCCATTTGGGGGGTGAACCAATGGAAGAAAGACCTTTCTCTCTGTCTCTCTGTCTCTCTCTCTCTCTCTCTCTCACTGTATAACTCTGTCAAAAAAGAAAGAAAGAAAGAAAGAAAGAAAGAAAGAAAGAAAGAAAGAAAGAAAGAAAGAAAGAAAGAAAGAAAGAAAGAAAGAAAGAAAGAAAGAAAAAGAAAAAGAGAGACCCATGAGAACCACGAAAGAGCTGTTCCCAGAACCTGCATGGAGAAACAGATCTCTGTGCTCCCAGGGGTGGATTATAAAGGCCATGAAAATGCACAGCTTAGATTTCCTGCTATGCCAAGGCAGATCCCAGTCAGTGACCAAGCACCAGGCCCATTCCTCAGAGATGTGGAATGCTTTCATGAGAGACTGTGGCTCGTAAACTGTCAGCCTGGCCAAACATTTTCAGTCTGAGACCCTTCCTACCCAATCTTCTTTCGTACCTGCATCTCCTCTCCTGCAGCAGCATGCTTCTCTTGCAGTCTGAAGCTTCTCTCTGCTTTCCCCTGCTCTCCCCTGCCACCTCTATCCTTCACAGGTGTTTCCCCAGGAAAGTTCTTGCACAGAAAATCCTGTTTGGCCCTGCTTCTCAGGAAACCTGAACTAACATAAAAGCCATGTTTATTTTTATTATCTTATGTTCTCTTTCTTTGTTAAACATTAAGACCCCAGGGATAGAGGTGGGATATATGGATTCAAAAGTAGTAACCTACACATACTCTTGGCACTGGGCTACAGGAAACTCTCAGATTTCTAGCACTACTTCCCATGATTTCAATTAACTTATGTAAGCATGGGTCTGTGTCTTTTGTTAAAACTCTCACACATCTGTGATTTTCAGAGATTCTTTGATTTAGCAGCAAACTTGCTTTTACAATTTTTTAATCCTTATCTTTTTGTTCAAAAGGCAAGGCATAGCCATTTTAAAAATTAATAGTGGAAAAAAGTAAAAAGGGAAAAATTAAGCTAAGTAGGGATTAGAGGCAGAGTAAAAGTCAAGGACATCTGTCGCTCCCCCTCTTCGCGGAGGAACGACACTAGACACTGCGCTGTTCTTTTGTCTGCTCGGCCCTCCCCGGGTTTGCTGCTGGTTCTTCCCGGGTTGGCTACCGTCCCTTCCACCTCCGTGGAAGGGCGGTTCCCCCTGCCACTTTCCCCACTTTCGCGGGGGAGCGGCACACCGCCGGCTGGCTCTCTCGGGGGCTGCTCAGGTGCTCCTTCAGATAGATGTTCCCGGTGCATGTTGTCTCTCTCCTCCTTTATAGTCCTCTTCCACCAATCCCAACTCTGCTACCCACACGCCGAGTACGCTGCTCTCCTCCAATCAGGAGCAGGTCCTGCTGTTTATTGGTTGAACTGGAGGCAGCTGTGTAGAAGCTGTTTCCTCCTCTCCCAGCGCCATATTGTGGGAGAGCAGATGCATAGATTAAGTCTTAATTCCAGTAACTTGGTCTAGTCTGAGTTGCTCCCCACAGACATCTTTACTGATTAAAGATTTTTAAAATTTAGTAATAAAAAGGGAGTGAATCCAGTTCATTAACAGGTACAACCCCGAAGACATTACGAGTGGAAAAAAGCCAGACACAAGAGTATCTTGTGTTTTTTTTATATAAAATTCTAGAAAAGGGGAATCTTGGCTGGCGCCGCGGCTCACTAGGCTAATCCTCCGCCTTGTGGCGCCAGCACACCAGGTTCTAGTTCCGGTTGGGGCGCCGATTCTGTCCCGGTTGCTCCTCTTCCAGGCCAGCTCTCTGCTGTGGCCAGGGAGTGCAGTGGAGGATGGCCCAAGTGCTTGGGCCCTGCACCCCATGGGAGACCAGGAGAAGTACCTGGCTCCTGCCATCGGATCAGCGCGATGCCCCGGCTGCAGTGTGCCAGCCGCGGCGGCCATTGGAGGGTGAACCAACGGCAAAAGGAAGACCTTCCTCTCTGTCTCTCTCTCTCACTGTCCACTCTGCCTGTCAAAAAAAAAAAAAAAAACAAGGGGGGGGGAATCTTATGTATAGTGATAGAGCGCTCTGCAGTGATTAGAGCTAAAAGAGTTCTGGGGGTTGCAGCAATGGACTTCATTTTTATTGAGGTGGTGGCTACACATGTGTGTACACACCTTTCCCAAAACTCACTGAGCTGCACACTTCATATGGGTGCATTTTATTGCTTTGAGGTCACTTGTTAAATGCTTACAAGTGATTTTCAACTTAAGAAAAAACTTAGATCAAAACAGTCTGCTTCAGCCACTCTGCCTTTAATAGGCAAGACTTTTCTCACAGAATCAAGCTTTCATCCAATCTGTTCTCTGTTCTGTAGCTATTGAGATGCTCCTAAATGAAAAGGATTTTATCACTCTCAATAACTTTTATACTTCATATGTACCAGTCAGGATTTATTCAGAAAAATGGAGCCACTAAGTGTAAACATAGATTCTTTCCATAGACTTGACCTCACCCCACGGCAGGAACTGGCTAAGTGGTCTGTGTAATGCTTTCAGGTCTATTCTCTTCCCATCCTGGAGTTGAAGTCCACAAGGCAGGCAGTTGGGAAGGTGAATGTAATGTTCCAGTAAGAAGCTGGAACTCACAAACACAAGATGAAATGAAACCCTACAGTTCTTATTGCTCCAACGTAGGCAGCAAGGGGCAGAAGCTGGGCCTTTCATTAGCAAGGAGCTGACACACACCTGGTCTAGAAGCAGGGAAGCTGAAGGAGTCAGAGAGGGTAAAGTAATTACAGGCTCAGCCACTGCCTCACACTAAGGCAAGCCTGCAGATAAGTGACATGTAGGAGCTACAAAAAAAAAAAAAAAAATGCTGCTTCGCTTCCACTCGCAAGTCTCCCACAGCAATCGCTCGTGGCCCCCTCTAACCAAAAACACAGTTAAAGGAATACTGGGAAATGTAGTTCAACCTAGCCAATCTGACATATTACAAAGGCACCATCACATCCCAAACCTTACATGGCTTCCCACCACCCTTACTGCTTTAACAAAACTTGGAAGGTTCTTTGTGATCCGACCTCCACCAGATGTTTTTGGCAGTTTTCCCCAATCCCCCATATCAGGGTGTATGCATTTTAACACAAATATTCCACCTTCTAGACCATTTCACATTGACCTCCCTCTGGCTAGAACATTGCTTCTCCATCTGCCCCATCTTCACCTGGCTGGGATCTATTCACTCTTACAGCTTCTGCTTCCTTTAGGAAATATTTCCCTGCACATTCCATTTATCATATCAATGATCAGAAAAATGCCAGCTCTACAGTAGCACCCAAAAGTTTCAGTTGAACTAAATGTTTGCTGATGATGATCAGAACTGATTATAGTCATGTGAATACATGGCTGGAATCATTGGCATACAAGGGATTAAAGTATCTAGTCAAGGTCAGTGGGTGGGCAGTACATCTGGGCTCTTATAACTTGGGGATCCCTATTGTTTCTGCAGAAATACACACAACCCATTTACCATTGTACACACTCAGCAAACAAAGCCTGATAACAGGTGGTTTGGGGAGCAACTCCTGGAAATAGTATTAAAAATCAAAAAGGGGTGTAGGCTCTGACTTCAGAATCAGCCCTGAAAGCATTTGGATCTGGCCGAAAAGCCCAAGAGAGCATTTCAGGCAGGGAAAGCCAAGACAGTGTGGCAAAAAATAACCTACATGAAGAATCTCTGTGAGTGAGACTCCAGTGGAAAGAAGGGACCATCATAAAAGGAGGTACTTTTCTCTGAAGGGAGGAGAGCACTTCCACTTTGCATATGGCCCTGTCTAAATACCGACGGAGTTTGTGAACTCAAAAGGCTTCCATAGCCTTGGCAGCTCTTGACAAGAGCCTCAGGTGGTCACTGACATCCAAAATAAAGAGTGTTAATTGTTCAATTAACAGGAGTCACTGTGCACTTACCCCCTAGGTAGGACTTCTGTCCTTAATGAGGTATACTATGAGAATTAACGGTAAAACCTGACTTCAAACAGTACTTTATACTTTGTGGGTGCAAACTGTTGAAATCTTTACTTAGTATAGAGTTGGTCTTCTGTATATAAAGATAATTAAAAACCAATCTTAATGAAAAATGGGAGAGAGAGTAGGAGGTGGGATGGAAGTGGGGTGGGAGGGTGGGAATGGGGGGAAGAAACACTATATTCCTAAAAGCTGTACATTTGAAGTTTGTATTCATTAAATAAAAACTATAATAAAAATTTTTTTTGACAGGCAGAGTGGACAGTGAGAGAGAGAGACAGAGAGAAAGGTCTTCCTTTGCCGTTGGTTCACCCTCCAATGGCCGCCACGGCTGGCGCGCTGCGGCCGGTGCACCGGGCGGATCCAATGGCAGGAGCCAGGTACTTCTCCTGGTCTCCCATGGGGTGCAGGGCCCAAGCACTTGGGCCATCCTCCACTGCACTCCCTGGCCACAGCAGAGAGCTGGCCTGGAAGAGGGGCAACCAAGACAGAATCTGGCACCCCGACTGGGACTAGAACCTGGTGTGCCGGCGCCGCAAGGCGGAGGATTAGCCTAGTGAGCCGTGGCGTCGGCCAATAAATAAAAATATTTTAGAAAAAATTAAAAGGGGGAGGGGTGCAGAGACATGGAAGAATAGCCAGGAAAGGAGGAACTCTGAGCTAATTAATGCTATGGGCACTTAAGTTCCATCTCACCAGGAACCCTCTGAGGAAGTGTGCAGACTTTAGACAGGCCTTGAAGTGAGGCTCTGGCACTTACCCCCACTACACTCTCAGTGTTTCAGAGTTGCCACTGGGGAACTTGCTCCTCTCTCTCTCCTCACACTACCTGCCTGCTGGGACAGAATGCAATCCCTTGGGCTTTAGAGAACGTCCCAAGGCAGAATAGTAGAGGGACCTCCAATGCTTGTGGGAGTGTCGGAAGAACACAGAGAACAACCAAAGCTTCAGTGAAGTTAGAGGTGGGCCATGGCAATGGGGTCAAATCATCAATTACTGCTCCATTCCCCAAAGATCCTGATCTCTACCACTGAGGTACCAGCATCAATACAAAAAGAATAAGAAATTTCAAACCAATTTCACTTCTTTCAGGAATCGATGGCTCGGTAGTTCAGGCAATCTCCATTAATTTCACTGAATTACAGTGTGAATAACATGAAGAGGATTGGAGAGATAAGAGGTAAACAACCACTGCTGACTGGCAGCTACTCTAAGGGCAATGATTCCAACATCTAGTTACATTATACTCCTTACATTACATATGAATGGTTCCCCTGGCGTGGTACAATACAGCAACCCTGCCCAGCACAGAGTAGTATTCCCTAAATATCTGTGAAATGGACCAAAGCTAGCAAAATGTCACAGAAAGCTGTCTGGCCTAGGAGTATTGGGAAAAGACAGGTCAGTGGTATTGACCTGTCTTGTATTTTCCCCCGAGAAACACTTGGCAATGTCTAGAGGAACTGGTGGTCAACACAGTGAAGAACAGGGTGTTACTGAACATCCCACAATGCTAGGTGCATCCCTGTTTTCCCCAACAAAGAACTATCCTACCCAGATTATCAATAGTGTCAAGACAGAAAAACTACCAAAAAGGGGTATCTGGTTATTGATACAAAAACACATACATATATACATATTATTTCTTCTCTTACAGCATTTTTTTAAAAATCAATGTTTAATTACAAATGATTTGTCCTACATGCCAGCAATACAAAGCGTTGCATTAGTACCACCAAAACCAAAGGAATTGGTGAGTCCAATAAGTCTGTTCTCAGTTTTCCATTCCTGTGCCTTCAGTGGAACATAATTAAGATCAAATTCTGGTTCTGTACAATCCAGGTTTAAAGTAGGTGGTAGTTTTCGATAATAACAAGCTAGTGTGGTGAAAGCTGCTTCAACCGCCCCTGCAGCTCCCAGCAGATGTCCTGTGGCTCCCTTGGTTGAGGAAACTGCAAGGTTGTACGCATGGCCTTTGAAAAGATGCTTGATAGCTTTGTTTTCAGCAGCATCTCCCAAAGGGGTGGAAGTAGCATGTGCGTTGACATAGGATATTTCTTCAGGTTGCACACCTGCATCTTTTACAGCAGCAGTCATACATCTAATAAAATAAGAAAACAAATTTATCAGGACTAAGTTTAATTTTAATAAGAAATTCTTTATACATGGTTTATGTGAAAGAAATAGAGGTATTAGGTATTTGATTATACTAGATGAAAATAATCCTAGCTCCAGTAACAGGACCCCATCCATCTTGGATTCTCACATGAGGCAGAATGCCACCTGCAAGCAGAATAGTAAGTCACACCCAGTACCTTGGATTGATTCATCACCATGAGTTAAACATAAAAATCCATGAAATCTATCATGTCTACTAAAGCTATAATTCCTTTTATTTGAGTTGACATTTTTTTCCTGGGGGAAAAAATCATGTTGATTTAAGACCAGAATAATTTTTCTTCTAGCAAATTTTTGTGACCAGGGTAAATGCATAGATTTTTAAATGTACAAATTTATGACTTTTAATTTTTTATATTTAAATGTAAAACTTGGCATTTTTCCCAATGATCTACTACTTCAATGCTTCAAGTAACCTTTCAAGACTCTCTTTATTTAGGCTATAAGAATAATAAATAAATATGAAGCCAAGCCAAAAACAAATTTTTAAAAAATCTCTGGAAGAACTTTTGAAAACTTCTTGATGTGGATACTTTTTCAGTTCCTGATCTGCAGGCTGCATGTATTCCTTTTTCTTTTTTAAATATTTATTTCATTTATTTAAAAGAGTGGAGAGAGAAATCTTCCACCAGCTGGTTCACTCCCCAAACAGCAGCAACAGCAACAGCTGGGGGTCGGCTAGGCCAAAGCCAGGAGCTGGAACTCCATTCAGTTCTCCCACACGGGTAGCAGGGGCCCAGTACTTGAGCCTTTCGGCTGCTTTCCCAAGGCACATTAGCAAGGAGCTGGATCAGGGAAGCAGGGCAACCAGGACTGGAACCTGGCACTCTGAGATGGGATGGCAACGTCATATAGGTGGTTGCTTGACCTGCGGTGCCACAACACCAGCCCCTGGGCTGCATGTATTTCTTAGCAGGAAGCTCATGATATAATCTGAAATTTGCTGAAAGGTTTCCCCTAATGTAATTATTTCTTCATCTAGCTAGTTACATGTCTAGCAGCAGCAACCACTCACCAAAATCCAAATTTTAATCTAGGGGTCAGTAAACTATGAGCCTTGGCCAAATGCCCACATTTATAAATAGTTTCACTGATACATATTCACAACTATTTGTTTCCATACTATTGTCTAAGGCTGCTTTCACACTCTAAGGGCAACCGTGAGTGGTTGCAACAGACTCAATGGCCCAAAACTCAAAAATATTTACTATTTGTCCTTTTAAAGAAAAGACTTACTAACTTCTAATTTAAAGGGGTAAAAAATACCATAGAATGTATGAAAGCTAACAAATTAGATTATATAGTAACACATTATCAAGGTCTTTCTGGGTTTTTTGTTACTAATTATCTTGTCTACAACATTTCACCGTTTTTCAAGGTGTGGTCTTACATCAGAGGCATCACCATCACCCAGGAGCTTCTCAGAAATGCTAAATCTCAAGTGCCAGCCTAGAGTTAGCATCAGTATTTTGAAAAGATCCATGGGCGTGAAAGGTTGAGAAGTAACTGATTTGAAAGTGAGCAGGAACAAGACATCTGAGAGGCCTGACTTTTCTCTCCAAAGCTGATGGAGGGCAACAGGTGAGGGCTGAAGGAAGGAGCACCTGACAGCTGTTAAGCACAGATGTATGTATGAAAGTTGGCAGACAAACATGGTCTTCCTCACAAATGTATTGCCCTTAACTAAAATCCAATTTTTGCACAGATATTCCAACATTTCAAGGGTTTAAAGCCAAAAAACAAAAAGAAAAAAAATCACTTTGCTTAGCCTAAAACAGAAAACAACAGAGATCTGTACACCAAGGCATTACTGGTTTTCCCTAATTTGGAACTCAGTCTCTTTTGAAAGAAGAGTAGGAATAAAACAGTCAATCTTTACCTTAAGGCACCTTCTCCCTCAGGATCAGGTGCAGTTATGTGACCAGCATCACCTGAGAGTCCATAGCCCAGAACTTCCGCATAGATCCGGGCCCCTCTTTGAACGGCATGACCATGTTCTTCCAGCACCAACACAGCGGCACCTTCTCCCATTACAAAACCATCTCTCTTTGGATGAAACGGTCGACACGCCAACTTAGGATCTGTGTTTGTGCTCAGAGCCCGAGCTCTGGCAAACCCAGCAAGAGATAATGGGCTAATGCAGGAATCTGTACCTCCAGCCACCATCACATCGGCATCACCATGGGCTATCAATCTATAAGAGTCACCTATGGCATGAGCTCCCGTGGTACAGGCTGTAGATACTGCATGATTGGGGCCCTTGAGTTTATATCGAATGCTGACCTGGCCTGCTGCCATGTTGATCAAAATCTTAGGGACAAAAAATGGGCTGACTTTATTGTAACCTTTTGTCTGGAACATCAAAGCTGTTTCAGAAACAACTTCAAGAGGAACCATTCCCATTCCAATGGCAACACCCGTAGCCACTCGGTCAGCTTCCGACTGAGGCTGCCAGTCGGAATCTCTCAAGGCTAACTCTGCTGCCCCAATGGCCATGACAGTGGGAGAAGACATGGCCTTCATGTCTGATTTGGACACAAAGGTCTCCTCATTGAACTCGCCTTCATCACAACCTCTTGGCACAAAAGCAGCGACACTGCAAGGGATACTCTTATACTCCTCACCAGCCAGCGAAACAATTCCACTCTCTCCTCGGAGAAGCCGGTCCCACACCAGCTGAGTTCCAACACCCAGAGGGGTCACCAAGCCAATGCCTGTCACGACAACCCGCCTTGGCAACCTGGGTGTCGGCACAGTTCCAAAAAACCTCCTTTTGCTTCTGACCCACTGGCATGATCTTGAATACAGAAGGCGAGGGCTTGGAAGCTTCAGGAAGTTTTGCAAGCAGTCTGACAGCATGGCTGATATTCAGAGGATCAGAAACACATCCCTGTAACAGACCACGACACACCCAGGAAAGATTCACCGTTAAAACCGCTGACGGGCCAAAGAAACGACAACCCAGGCATCGCCGATGCGAAATGTTAAATAAGCACAAGGCACATCATGTTACAAAACTGCAATTCATACTGTGTCTTCAAACCATTTGTGTAGACACAACTCCCTCTTTAGGTTTTAAGTACCCTCAGCTGTCTAAAGACACAGAGACCAAAATATGCACTAGTCAGCAAAATGGAAACTCTACGGTGAAAAATAAAAAGGAACCCCCAGACTGATCCGGGCTGGTTCAGGGTTACCGAGGGCTTATCCCACATGGAGTCAGAGGCACAGAAAACGCACCCAGGACCTACTCCGTGAGGCGGCGTTCGCGGCCATGGTCTGTCTTCAAGCCCTGGGAACCACCCCGCCTTTTCGAAAGCCGCTCAGGACCGAGTCCCGAGGACCGGGCTGACCATCGGCTGACCATCGGCTGACCATCGGCTCTGCGGCCAAGCGGGTCACCGGCGGGAGGAGCCCAGGTGATCGCCGCCGGGGCCCGACGCGGGCATCAGCGGGCGTCGCCCGCCCCGCACCGCCACACACGCCCCGCAGACCGCGAGGCCACAGGAACAGAAGCCCCCGGTGCCCTTCCCGAGATCCGACCCGGCTGCGGAGGGGGAGGACCAAGCGGAAGAGGAAAGCCGCAGCGGCTACCTGAGGCGCGGCTCGCGCCGTCGGCGGACGCTCGCGCACGCACGCGCCGTACGTACGCACGTGCGCGCCCCCGCGCCCGCCCGCTGCAGCCGGCGGCCGGGTGCCGCGTCACCTTGGCGGAGGTCAGACCGGCCTGGGCGGTCGGCCTAGAGGGCTCGAGAACCTGCGAATATCCAGCGAGATGGTGTTTCTGCCCATCTGAGAGAATTCTTTTTTTCAGCAGGGATAGCGTCCGAATAGTCCGTATTGACCACAGCATATTCTACAGCACTCCTAGAAAAAAAAAAAAAATTAAGGAAATCACTGTGGCCCCAGAGTCATTACAGCGTATCCTGGAGTTATCTAGAATAGTGAGTAAAATAAAACTAAGTCAAAGATGCCCAACATCAGGAAATTGTACTTGGTGGTACATCTTAATGCCGTGAAGCCATTTTAAGAAATCCTCCCTGGGAGTATTAATGTGTCAAGATGTTGATGCTATGTTTTAGAGTAAATCCAAATATGTCAATATGTCAATTTTTAAATTTTAATTAACACATGCAGTATGTCATTTTTAAAAACTTGAAATATCTGCAAGAGTGTACAGTGTGATTTGCCCGTTTTTTATTAGTGCTTGTGTCACAAAGTTTTTACATTTAACAAAACTTGGAGGAGCTGGTGACATAGCACACAAGGTTAAACTGCTGCTTGCTGTGCCAGCATTCCATATGAGCCCTGGTTGGAGTCCCAGCTGCTCCACTTCTGACCCGGCTCCCTGCCTCTGCACCTGGGAAAGCAGCAGAAGATGGCCCAAGTACTTGGGCGCCTGCACCCCTGTGGGAGACACAGTGAGCTCCAGGCTCCGGGCTGCAACCTGGACTAGCTTCTGCTGTTGTGGCCATTTGAGGAGTGAACCAGTGGAGGGAAGACCGTTCTCTCTTTCTCTAACTCTGCCTTTCAAATAAATACATAATATTAAAAAAAAAAAATTGCTCCATCTGAGACAGTACTCAAAACATCACGTGAAGTGTCAAATAAGAATGGAGAAAAAAATGAGAGATTTGAGACATTTAACTGTAAATTTAGTCTGAAAAATTTACTAACATTTGCTTAGAGCAGTCTGTGAATCTATTAAGGGAAAACATAGCCAAACCTCTTTAATTTTTTTTAAAAAAAGATTTTATTTATTTGAGAGGTAGAGTTGCAGACAGAGAGAGGGAAAGATAGAAAAGTCTTCCATCTGCTGGTTCACTCCCCAAATGGCCGCAATAGCTGGAGCTAAGCCGATCCAAAGCCAGGAGCCAGCAGCTTCTTCTGGGTCTCCCACATGAATGCATGCTGCCTAGGCCACTAGTAGGGAGCTGGACTGGAAGAGGAGCAGCCAGGACACGAACCAGTGCAGAGATGGGATTCCAGAGCCACAGGCTGAGGCTTAGTCTACTAATAGGAGTTTTCTCTAAGTCTCTGCTTCTGTGTAACTTTGCCATTTAAATAAATAAATAAGTCTTTTTTTTAAAAAAAAAAAAAGTGTAAGAGTAAGGCAAGGGCTGGATTACAAAAGCCTTGGGTATCATATGGAGGACTTTAGATCAAATCCAACACAGCCCTGGTCTAATCTGGAGTGCATTGCTCTTTCATTGAATCTAAATTTCCCTGTGAAGAAAATGGTTAGCTCTCATTCCTTTCACCAGAAGTTCCCCTACTCTGATGTCTTGAAAAAAGTCACTTCACACATTGACATTACATACTTGGCTCTAACACCCTGACTGTACAGTGTGGCAGGAGGAACCACAGAAAACGTTGGACCAGGAGAATGACATGGTCAGATGCGTGCTTTAGAAAGATCACTACTGCAGCTAAGTACAGGGAGGATGGAAGGATGTGGGAATGGAAACAGGGGAGAGGGTGACGCTAGGCACAGGATGAGGAGGACTTGGACTAAAGCCATGGCAAAGAACAGACATGCAGGAGATGTTGAGAAGCAAATGTCGCTAGGACAGTGTCCATACTAAGTGTGGGAGGTTTGTTTGTTTGTTTGTTTGTTTTATAGCTTGGAAGTCCTCCCCTTTCTCTCTTCTTTAACCTCTCAATTTAAGGATTCTGTTCAAATTCTTCCCCTACCAAGAAAATGTAAGCTACAATGACATTTTCCCTCCTTTAAATTAGTGCTTCTCAAATTTATTGTGTTAGGCCCCACCTTTAAAGATAGGGCTTAAGAATTGGTCTCCCTTACAAGTTCCTGGTAATGTTGGTGTTGCTGTTCTAAATTCATCATGACGTGCATGAAAACAGGGATTGTACTTGTCTGTTTCAGTGTTTCACTGTGCCTGGCATGGTGCTTGGCATTTAACAGTCACTTCATAAGTGTTTGGTTAATGAGTGAATTACAGAATGAATGGATGAACATATACCCTTGCCTTTCCTATATACATGTATTGTGCATTTCTTACCAAAGGGCTTTGGTTTTTCTCTTCACAGTAAGTTTCTCTATTGTCAGCTAAAAGGCTTTCTGTGTATAAGTTATTAGCATTATTTTTGTCTTCGCTGCTAGATTAAAACTATTTTATGCCAGTTTTCTCAGTCTGCTTTGCACACAGCAGGCACTGAATAAGTAGTTGTTGGTTCACTAATTTATGCAATCACACAATGGTGACTCACCACACCAGCACCCCAGTTCCTTGGTGCCAATATTTTCTACTTTTTTTTTTTTGAATGACAAAACTGATCTGTGGGGAGCAATCCGGACTGGACTGAGTTACTGGAATTAAGACTTATTCTATGCATCTGCTCTCCCACAATATGGCGCTGGGAGAGAAGTAAACAGCTTCCGCACAGCTGCCTCCAGTTCAACCAATTAACTGTAGGACTTGCTCCTGATTGGAGAGCAGCGTACTCGGCGTGTGGGCAGCCGAGTTGGGATTGGCGGAGGAGGACTATAAAGGAGGAGAGAGACGGCATGCACCGGGGAACATCTAAGGGGAACATCTATCTGAAGGAACACCCGTGCAGCCCCCGAGAAAGCCGGCCGGCGGTGTGCCGCTCCCCTGCGGAAGTGGGGAATGTGGCCAGGGGGAACTGCCCTTCCACGGAGGTGGAAGGGATAGTAGCCAACCCGGGAAGAACCAGCAGCAAACCCGGGGAGGGCCGAGCACTGATCCTGGGGAAATTTTAGTGGGTTATTTCTTTTTGCCATTCCATTTAAGAATAGTGCCACCATGTGTCAATTCTAAAGACAGTGTCTTTATTAAAGTTGGAATCCTGAAAAAAAATCACCATACAGGAACAACAATCAAAAAAAATCAAAATAATAGGAAGTTCAAAGTTTATTTAATATTAAGATTTTTGACAGTATAAGGAGATTAAGGAAAGTTTAATATCTTGCATTTTTTAAATGTCTCCAACTTGACTTACTGGAAGAAACAGTAGGAAAAAGAGTGAGACAAAATCTGCATTGTTGTAGAATCTTAAATAAAACCCAGGTTAAGGGATGGACATTTAGCCTGGTGGTTAGGATGTCAGTTAAGAAGTCCACAACCCACGTTGGACTATCTAGTCTGATAACTGGTTCCAGCTCCTACTTCCAAATTCCTGCCAGTGTAGACCTTGGACAGCAGTGGCAACCACTCAAGTAATTGGGTTCCTACTACCCACACAGGGGACCTGGATTGGATTCCTGGCCCCTGGTTTTGGCCCAGCCTCAGTAATTGCAGGCATTTGGGGAAGTAAGCCAGAAAATGGAAGCTAATTCTCTCTCATGTGCACACTTGACAAATTGTTTAAAAGAAGAAAAAAGACTTAGGTTTGCTTGCCCTGCACAGAACAAGCCAATCACTGACGCGGAGGTGATGGAAGAACGTAGGTGTCCACTTTGCAGCAGCAGTAAGCTCTTGCTCAATTCCCAGACTCTCTAAGATAAACATCACACCTGGGGTTGCATAGTGTGTGAACAGCTCCTCAGTGCTCATGGCCTTCCTTTCATTGGCCACTGATAGGAGGCTGGCATGTTCTGCAAATGCTGTGATGGCAGAGGGCTTGGTCCGTGGGTAGACTGGTCATTAATTTGTTTGATCAGGACCTGTGAAACATGTCAAAATAGAACCTATTATTAGGATTTTAACTCTAGAAGTGATCATTGAATTCTGAGTCTTGTGATCTGGGGTCTTGTGGGGACTGATCTTGCACTACTTCCTTAATTTAATGAGTTATTCTTAAGGAGTTGACTTGCAATCATCAATTGGAGACAGGGGGACTGCAAGCTAAGAGGCAAGGCTAGGGGCTGATAAAGTCTACAAGTGCATTAGCACAGGGACTCAGTTTCAGTGTTAATGTTATGGCATTGGTTTTTCACTGTGGATGCATGGTCCCCACAGAAGTACCCTATGGCCATTGTATCTGTGAAGGGAAGGCTGAGCTGATGGCATTCTGCCCCTCCTCTTACACACCTCCAATTCCAAGGCATTTCGCCTTGGTGTTTTGTGTATAAAGATTCTTCCTTAGACTTTATATGAAAAATGGCTTCTTTTTTTTAAAGTCATAATTGCCATATATTGTCATATTCTTATGTGATTATAAGGATAAACACATATAAATGGAAAAGAGAAACCCAAATTTAGGAGATTATCATTGGCAATAGAGACAGCTGGTTATATACCCAGTGCCACTCCCTTTCCCCTTATGTAGTTGTGGGAGGTGCCTGTCCGTGTAGGGACTACACTTGCCAGCCTCCACTCCCTCTCTGTTATCTAGTAGAAGCCTCATACTTGTCAAGGATCAGTGCAAACACTGTATATCATTTGTGGCATAGTGGGGTTAAGAAGTATGCAGGCCTTCTTTCTGCTCAATTAAATGAAGAAGTCTCAGAGGCCTATGGCAAGAGTTAGCAAACTACGCCTGTAGGACAAATCCAGCAGGCTGCAAGTCCGTAAATAAAATGTCAGAACAAAATCACACTCGTTTATTCTATGGAGCTACAAATGCAGAGGCAGAGTTAAATAAAGGCAGACCCTATGTCCTGCAAAGCCTAAAACATTTACTCTCTGGCTCTTAAATGTTTGTTGGCTCCTGTTCTAAGAATGGAAGAAGCCTGGGCCCACTAATGACTAATGACACCTGCATTATCAAACTCTTAGGTGAGCCAGAAAGGAATTATTCGTTAAGCCACCAAAAATTTTAGTTACAGCAGCTCGCCACATACTACCTGTTGAACACACTATTCTTGAAGCTAGTACAAAAAGTTATCATCTGGCAGATGAATGGTAGCAGAAATGGACTGCACAGCTCACAATTTTGCTCAGACACTGAAGAGAATTTTAAATCCTCAAAGTCAACATAAGATGAAGCATCGAGAAGATTTAAAGAGGCTTCTTAGGCAAACAAGGTATCTGAAAAACATGAAGTCAAGACACTAAAAGCATGATCCGTCCCGAAATAGCACCCTTGCTGTGTGGGATGCAAATGTTTATTCTCTGGCCCTCCCCCCACATCCTACTATTATTGTGGATGTGTTTCATGCTGGCCACCACATCCCACTGACGCGTGGCTCCTGAAGTTTACAAAACACTCCTTTACTGAATCCTATTATCTGAGCCGGGACTTAACCGACTTCAGAATCTGCATAACCAGGAACCCGTCAGGGCTGACGGCCAAGCTCCTTTTTTTTTGGACGGCTGTTGCTCGTTCCTTCCGGGGTCGTTCCTTCTGGGGGTCTTTTTCATCCATGGCTACTATCTGTCTAGCACCGCCTGGGCACAGAGGCCATAACAGTGTTTTATTGGTGGTGACGACAAGGAACCAGAAGCGGCCTCTCCACCTTCGCGGCCGGGTCCCGGCGGCTGGCACTCGGCGCTGAGGAAGCCGAGTTCCCCGGACCCTCTCGGACGCAGCCCACACCTGCACTCCGCGCCCCCGCCCCGGCCGGACACCGCCGTCCCTGCGGCCCCCGCCCCGGCCGGACACCGCCGTCCCTCCGGCCCCCGCCCCGCAGGCCCCCGCCCCGCAGGCCCCCGCCCCGGCCGGACACCGCCATCCCACCGCCGTCCCTCCGGCCCGCGCCCCGCCCCCGCCCCGCAGGCCCCCGCCCCGGCCGGACACCGCCGTCCCTCCGGCCCGCGCCCCGCCCCCGCCCCCGCCCGCAGGCCCCCGCCCCGGCCGGACACCGCCGTCCCTCCGGCCCGCGCCCCGCCCCCGTCCCCGCCCGCAGGCCCCCGCCCCGGCCGGACACCGCCATCCCTCCGGCCCCCGCCCCGCCCGAGGAGCCCCGCGACCCCGCCCCGGCCGGACACCGCCGTCCCTCCGGCCCGCGCCCCGCCCGAGGAGCCCCACGCCCCCGCCCCGGCCGGACACCGCCGTCCCTCCGGCCCGAGGCCCGAGCCCCGCCCCCGCCCGCAGGCCCCCGCCCCGGCCGGACACCGCCCCTAGCGGGCAGCGGCGGCGGCGGCCGCGCCGCGGAGGCGCCTGCTCAGTGCGGGACGCGCGCGCTCGGGCATGGCGGCGGCGGCGGCGGCGGCGCCGGGCGGCTCCTCGGGCTCGGCGTCCCCGGCCGTGGCCGAGCTCTGCCAGAACACCCCAGAGACCTTTCTGGAGGCCTCCAAGCTGCTGCTCACCTACGCCGATAACATCCTCAGGTGTGGGGCCGCAGGGCCGGCGGGGGGCCGGGGCGGGTGGGCCGCGGCGCCTGCTCGGCCCGGGGCTGAGGGGCGCCGACCCCGGCCGCGCGCAGGCGGCGAGGCCCGGAGGGGCCCGGGCCCGAGGGTGGCCCCGGCTCAGCTTCCAGCTCCGCCGGCCAGGCCGCAGCGCCGTGAGAAGAGCGAGTGCCTTCGCAGGTGTGACCGGGCGTTTGCTGGCGGCCGCCCAGGTGACCCGCCGCCTCTCGGCCTGGGGTTCGCCTGTGTTCAGTGCCCGGGCGGCGGTGCCAGCGGCGTGGCTGGCAGGTGCAGCCGCTTGTCACAGCGCGGTCCGCGACCGAGTGAACGTCTCAGGACTACTTTCTGCTCCTGTTTAGGAAGGGGTGGGCTTCACATGGTTTGGGCTTTTTTTTTTTTTTTTCTGCCCATGTTTGTTGGTTGCAATATTAACCATGGTGCTTCAGTTACACTTTATATATTAATATCTAGAGTCCACTTTGCAGTGCGATCCTTTAAGAATTAGTGAAGGTTGTCACCTTGGAGGAGACCTTACCCGTTGGGGGAATTGTCAGGCAAGGTTGATTATTGTCATGCTCCACCCCCGCCACCGCCAACTCTTCAGATCAGGCCGTGTGTCTTCAGGAGGGACATGGCTTTAGGGGAAGGGACTGGAGTTCCAGGTGCTTCCATGGAGTTCCCTCTTGGGTCACACTTGTGCAGGTTCTGGCGCGTCTTCCTCTTCTAAGCGGTGTGTGGATTGGCATGAAGTCTAAAAGTTCACTTTCAAGGCTGTAGGCACTATGTGACCCAATTTTTAGAGCAATTGCAAGTGCAGTTTTTAAACCCATGGCAGCAGCATTGTGTATTTAGGTAAAGTTAATGATTTTGAAAGTACACTGAAGGGACAAGCTGTTACCCCCTTATTATGTGCCAGGAGCTGTGAGAGATGCAGCACGTGGACTGTTCACAGCCAGAGAATTGTGACCTAGGTGAGGACCACCCTCCTTCTCTGTGACACCTTCTCAACTCACCTTGCCTACCCTTGGAGGCCATACGGCCCTTCCGAGTTCGCAGGTGCCCGTGGCTGCTGTGAGCGAATTTATAGGCTGTGTTCTCCCGAGGCCATCAGCTTGGTCTTCCAGCCTGGAAAGCCAGCCATCAAACTGTTTTAATCCTGCTGTTCAGAGAAGGCGGGTGGCCTTGTGATGAGGATTCACTCCTGCTTCCCGGCCAGTGGAACCAGGGTGTTTTGCGGAAGGAAACCTTTGCATGCGAATGACTGTGTGCATGGTAATCATTTTGAATGTTTGGTAAACTGAAAGATTCTTGGTATGGAATCAGTCCATGTACTGTCTTTACTGTGGCTTGATTCTGATGTTCAAGAGTTTCTATCTAAAAGGGGAATTATGAATTTGGAACTCAGATAATTGGAGATGGTATTGAAAACTGCACTTTTTAGTTTTTCTTAGCTGATAGTGTCCCTAACGTCATATTCTCAGAGTTCAAACCCCTTCAGGCTGGGGGACAGTGAGACAGCGGGTGGGGATGTGGAGGCTTGCCAGCTTCCTACAGGAAAGCCTCAGATCCCCTCCGCGTCTCCCACCACTTGACCTTACAGATCTGCTGAGCTAACTGCAAAATACAGAAGCTCAAGATTGTCTGTTCCCCACGCTGTTCGGGGCAATCTAGCATTAGAGGTAAGGGATTGTGTAAAGGGTTTTGGTTTGCTGTCCCTTGCTCTTACCTCAGGAAATGACATACAGTTTCCTAGAATGAGTGCTGAAGTGAGAATTTCATCAGGTTTTTATTAAGCACCAGTACTTGTCACTGTACACACTGAATCTCAAAAGTAATACTTTTGGTTCAGTTTTAAATGTATGCTTTGGATGATATTTAGCCTATCCTCCAACTGATAGCCATCAGTGTAATTATAGAATAAAATACGTGCTAATTTGCAGGCATAATATGTCATGGATTTGAACCTTTTTTTCTGTTCACTGACTCTTAGATAAAATGACCTGTCCTCTATGGTATCTACTTTCCCCAAAATTTGTAGCAGTTTCATTGACATTCTATAGGGGTTTGTAGAGCATTTGTTCCATTTATTCTTTAAAAGATATCCTGATTTTTCACTAATTTCCTTTGTACACTGCACACAATTATTGATGATAAACTGCACTGGCTAGTGATAGGGAAGAGCCAGCAATGGAAAAGTGGCTTATTTATCCAAAGAATATAAATCTGTTTTGTAAAAACACACAGTTATGAAAAGGGGCAACGTCATGTCCTCTATGGACAATTCCATGAGAGTATTTAAGTGCATGCGTGTTTATGTGAGGAGATAGCAAGAGGACCTGACATGGTACAGTTTTGAGAATAGAAGTTTGATGAGATAGGACCAGTTGGTGGAGTAGCAGAGACTGTATATCTGACATGATCTCCAAGATCACAGTTTCTAAGGTCAAAGAGAAGCATAAAATGAGAATGCTTCATGCAGAATAGTAGTAAGACACATGACATTGATTCCAGTTGTAAAGCTATTATATACTCATAAATGCAGATGGATTGGAGACAGGCAGTATAGGCAGGAATTGGCAGTTCTAATCACTGGATGCATGGAGTAGAGCTATAGTAGACAAAATAATCGAAAGAACTCTGACACCTGGATAAATTGAGGATAGAGGGTAGTTAATTGAGGATTGGTAAGCTTGTTGATACCTTGCGTGAGTTATTATAAACTTTATAATCACACCAGTGGATTTAAATCCTACTCAACCATTTCCTAAGAGTATGATCATAGATGATTTATGTAAACTTTTTGGGCTTCAGTTTCCTCAAACAGAAATATAAGATCTGGCACGCAGTATGCAGCTGCCACTGATGTTGTCTGTTGTTGGTATTATTCACTTTTTCATGTTAAACAGACTAAATGAGGTATACAAGTTGTCAGCAACACAGATTGCTAGAGTTAGAACCGGAGTGAGTGGATTTAAACATGCTTCTTAAGGCATAGTTGTTTTTGAAAAATATATGTATATCTCAGAAAAACAGGTTTTCAGAAGGACTAGATAAAATTTACTAATAAAAATGCAAGATTATAGGACATAATCCTACCAAATTTCGATGTATGTGAAATCCCTCTGGGATTTTGCATTCTTTAAGGAGGCTAATTAATAGTTAAATATATTTAATTCTCAATGTTTCTAAAATACTAAAATAGAGATGAGCATTTCATATTTTCATTTTTCTGAGATGGTATTATTGCTTACTATTAACATGTCTTACAATCTTAGAAACATGGTAATTATGACTTTTTTAAAAAAGATTTATTTAGTTAGTTGAAAGAGTTACAGAGAGAGGGAGAGATAGAACTTACATCCACTAATTCACTTCCCAGATGACACAATGGCTAGGGCTGGGCCAGGGCAAAGCCAGGTGTCAGAAGCTTCCTCTAGGTCTCTCACGTGCGTGGCAGGGGCCCAAGCACTTGGGCCATCCTCCACTGTTTTTCCCAGTCCATTAGCAGGGAGCTGGATCAGAAGTGGAGCAGCCGGGACTCAAACCAGCACCCATATGGGATGTCCGCATTGTAGGTGACATCTTTACCCATGATGCCACAACTCCAGCCTCAGATTATGACTTTTAAAGTAGAAAATATGATTTTTTCTTACCATTCAATTATGAAAGCAGACTAATTTTCCATAAGTTAAGTGACTTGGGCCGGTGCCGCAGCTCAACAGGCTAATCCTCTGCCTGCGGCGCCGGCACCCCGGGTTCTAGTCCCGGTTGGGGCGCCGGTTTCTGTCCCGGTTGCTCCTCTTCAAGTCCAGCTCTCTGCTGTGGCCCGGGAGGATAGCCCAAGTGCTTGGGCCCTGCACCCGCATGGGAGACCAGGAGAAGCACCTGGCTCCTGGCTTCGGATCAGCGTGGTGTGCCGGCCGCTGGGGGGTGAACCAACGGAAAAGGAAGACCTTTCTCTGTCTCTCTCTCTCTCACTGTCCACTCTGCCTGTCAAAAAAAAAAAAAAAAAAAGACTTGATAGATAACCATGGGGTAAGACAATTAGGAAGACACCAAAACAAATTCACAGTGATGGTTGAGTGAGAGTTGAGATGCAGGAAAATTTGCTGCCCTTCGAAGGCCCCATTCATTCAACACTAACCCCACCACCACACATTAAAAAAGAAAAAGCAAAGGTATAAAATAATTGGTAACAAACAAATTCAACATTAGAAGTTGCAGAATTAATGAACAGCAGAGATAGAAAAATATCACGTCGAGGTGGCCATTTGGCCTAACGATCAAGATGCCAGCATCGCATATTGGAGTGCCTTGGTTTGAGGCCCAGCTCAAACTCCCAACTTTATCTTCCCACCAGTACAGACCCTGGGAGGCAGTGATAATGGCGCCAATGGCTGGGTCCCTGTGTCCATGTGGGAGACCTGGATTGAGTTCCCAGCACCTAGTTTCATCTCTGACCTAGCCCTGGCCATTGTGGGCATCTGGGAAGTGAACCAATAAACAGGATCCCTCTCTACCTCTTTGTCTGCTTTTTCAATAAATGGGGACAAACTTTTTTAAAAGAAAAAAATCAAAGCACTACAGTGAAAATTGAGAAAAACATGCCATGAAAAGTAAGTTAATGGGAGAAGAGCAAGCAAAGATGAGAATGATCCTTAAGGGTCTCTTAGTTAGTACAGGATGAAGAATGTGGTAATGATTTCAAGGATGATGAGGACAATGGGATGAAGGAGACAAATTACAAGTTGAAGTGTTTGGTACTTTTCCAAAGACAGGAAACAAGGTTTGATGAATTTGGCTCTGATGGCCCTACAGTCAGATTCTCTGAGCACTTTGAGGGCAAATTTTTGTCATCATTTGTCGCTCAAGACCATGTCTGGTCTGCTCAACATAGCCAATATGAGAAGGATAGGATTTGAGGAACTTTGTATGACTGTCATGGTTAGTCCCTGATGGTAATATGCTTTCAGTGAGAAAAACCAATAAATGATGGGTGAGGTTTAGAGGTATTCTAAAAACAGATAATCGCTCACTGAAAACTGAAGAGGAAAATCTGACCTATCAACATATAGTAAAACGTGTATCAAAATAAGTTATATTACAGTAACTAGCGTTTTATAGGAATTTTTAAACGTTGGTCAAGGTGGAAACAAACACTAGAAAATTAAGCCCAGAAAGACTTTTATGCAGAGATCTGGAAGCTGTTGAGTAAAAATAGATGAAAATAGCCCAAGCAGTTTTGATCCAGGTGGGCTATACTATCCCGGTGGTATTGATATGTTATTACCCTGTGAAATGTATTGAGTATTATGGAAAGATACCTCAGTTATCCCCAGCTAGTGTTGATAGATGCAGAATTATTTTAAAGTTACAGCTTTTTATTTAAGTGGTAAGAAAGATTGCTACACTTCTGTGGCACGGATGCCAGGAATGCTGAAGGCTGCACTACTCAGAGAAGGCTCCCCAGCAAATGTTAATAGTTCTGAGGTTGAGAAACCCTGATCTGATGCATAGAATAAAGGAATAGAGCATACATTTTTATTTTTAAAAATTTGTATTCAGATAAAGAAAGCTCCTACATGCTGGTTCACCTGCCAGGTGTCCACAACAGCTGGAGCTGTGCCTGGCTGAAGCCAGGAGTTCAGTAGGGGTCTTGTGCATGGGTACAGGGACCCAAGTACTTGAGCCATCACCTTTTGCCTGACTGGGTTTGCATTAGCAGGGAGGTGGAATTAGAAATGGACATGGGACTTGAACCCAGGCACTCTCATATGGAGTGTGGGCATGCCAAGCAGTATCCCAACCGCTGGGCCAAATCCCTAGTAAAATTTTATTTCCCAACTCCATGATTCTCGGATTACCTGTGGTGAAGAGCAGTGTTTTTGTTTTTAATCTCCAGTTCTTGTGGACATGTAACTTTGTAAAATACAATGAGAACTTCGTGGTGTTATCGAATTGCTATAAAAATGACTGAATAAATGACTGAATATTCTATATTTCTCATGGCTATAGATCAGTATCAATCTGTGGACATTTGGAATAGCACCAGTTAGAGCTTTTGTCTCTGAATGTTCTGTAATAAAATTGTATAATTTTTGAAATCAGGAAAAGATTTTTAAAACACAAAATTAGTATTCATAGCAGTTTGGTAACAGGAAGTTATGTATGGAAAACAAATGCAAAATTTGTTGAAACTTGCACAATTAAAATATTTGGGTTTGGGTTTTATATTAGAATAAATAGAGGACATGTACAGGTAGGACAAGGGTGGTAGATTAATTGTCAGAGTGTTCCCATCCTCCATCCCCTACCCTGGTCAGATCCCCTCAGCACTCCTTTCTGTGGAGCCTTGACACAAGACAGACCTTAACATAGTGCTTACGGGAGCTACTACCATTTTAAGGCAGATGTGCCAGACTATACCATGTTCTGAGGGTCTGTTAAGTGCAGTATTCTGATTATCTTGGATTTTCTTTCTGATTTTAATAAGTTTTTCTGATTCATCAACCTTATTTTAAAAGTTTCAATTTGAAGCTTATGTGTTTGGTATTCATTTTATGTTTACTCAAATAGGGGGCTCGTGCTGTGGCTTAGTAGGTAAAGCCACTGCCTGTGGCACTGGCATCCCAGCTGGTTCAAGTCCCAGCTGCTCCACTTCTGATCCAGCTCCCCACTAATGTGCCTGGGAAAGCAGCAGAAGATGGCCCAAGTTCTTGGGCCCCTGCATCTATGTGGGAGACCTGGAAGAAGCTCCTGGTTCCTGACTTCAGATTGGCCCAGCTCTGGCCTTTGCAAATATTTGGGAAGTGAACCAGCAGATGAAAGATCTCTCTGTCTCTCTCTCTCTCTCTCTCTAACTCTGCCTTGCAAATAAATAAATAAATAAATGTTTCCCCAAAAATCTTAATTATGGTAAAAGAAATTTATATGAATATATATTATGTCTATACTTGCTGTGTAAAAAATACATGCAATCTTGACTAAAACAGAACGTATAGTGGCTGGCACCGTGGCTCAATAGGCTAATCCTCTGCCTTGTGGCACCGGCACACCGGGTTCTAGTCCCGGTCGGGGCGCCGGCTTCTGTCCCGGTTGCCCCTCTTCCAGGCCAGCTCTCTGCTATGGCCCGGGAGTGCAGTGGAGGATGGCCCAAGTGTTTGGGCCCTGCACCCGCATGGGAGACCAGGAAAAGCACCTGGCTCCTGGCTTCGGATCAGCGCAATGCGCTGGCCGCAGCGGCCATTGGAGGGTGAACCAACGGAAAAAAGAAGACCTTTCTCTCTGTCTCTCTCTCTCACTCTCACTGTCCACTCTGCCTGTCCAAAAAAAAAAAAAAAAAAGTATAGTAAAAGCAATTGCTGGTCAAGGGAAATTAAGAAAATCAAGTGATTACAACATATTTCTTGATTCTTGTTTCTTGGAAGTATAGTTTTTGAGAGCTATGATCCATTTTTATATAGCTTAATTTATTTCACAAATAATTATTAATCATCACCTCTGTGCCAAGCACCATTCTAGATAATGGTGATTCGTCAGAGTAAAATAGAATCTTCTGCTCCTCCTAGAGTTACATGATTTTTTTTTTTTTTTTAAGCAACCTGAACGTATTCAGCTTCACAAACACAGTAAAGGGGGCTGGCACTATGATGTAGTAGGTTAAACCTCCATCTGCTGCACTGGCATCCCATATGGGCACTGGGTCATAACCTAGCTCCTCCTCTTCTGATCCAACTCCTTGCTAATGACCTGGGAAGGCAGTGGAAGATGGCCCAAGTGCTTGGGCCCCTGCACCCATATAGAAGACCCAGAAGAAGCTCCTGGTTCCTGCATTTGGATTGGCCCAGTTCCAGCCATTGCAGCCATTTGGGGCGTGAACCAACAGTTGGAAACTCTCTGTGTCTCTCCCTCTCTCTCTAACTCTGCCTCTCAAATAAATTTTAAAAATCTTAAAAAAAAATCGGTAAAGTTAAAATGTTCCATGGATTTTGTTTGTGGTAGCATTAATATTTTGAGCTGTGATATTAAAAAATGAGATTGTGCTAAATGTACACTGAGGTAAGAATCACAAAACTGGACTACTTTTCCAGACTTCTTCCTCTTTAAAATTGGAGTTTGTGTTACTATGGAGGAGAGTAGCCAGTAAAAAAAGTGAAAAGGAATGCAACAAAACTAGGAAGAGCATAAATTTATACACACACACACACACACACACATATATAAAATTCAACTTCTGTTTAAAATATTTATTTGTTTATGTATGTATTTATTTATTTGAAAAGCAGGATAATAGAAAAGAGACAAACAGATTTTCTATCCACTGGTTTATTCACCAAATGGCCACAACAGCCAGGGCTGGGCCAGGCAGAAGCCACGAGCCAGGAGCTCCATCCAAGTCTCCCACATGGATATCCGGGGCCCAAGCCCCTGGACCATCATCTGCTGCTTCCCAGGGAGCTTCTCAGTTAGCAGGGCACTGGATCAGAAGCAGAGCAGCCTGGACTCACCAGTGCTCATATTGGGTGTTGGTGTTGTAAGTGGCACTTAACCCTCTGCACCACAGTGCAAGCCCCATATAATCCAACTTTTTTTTTTTTCCCCAGAAACCCTAATGATGAAAAATACAGATCTATCCGGATTGGAAACACAGCTTTTTCTACTAGACTCTTGCCTGTCAGGGGAGCTGTGGAGTGTCTATTTGAAATGGGTTTTGAAGAGGTATGTATGTTCATGATTTCTCTCTGCCTGCTTCATATACAAAGCAGTCATCTTCGTGTTGATAAATAATTGTTAGAAAAAGATGTTGTCTTTTTTTTAACTGGATGTTTGGAGAATCTGTAGAACTAGTTATTTCTTCAGCTATTTGACATTTAAAAATCATATATTGTGGGTACTTCAGAAAGTTGATGGAAAATGTGTACTATGAAAAAAAACTATGCATGGATTTCAAAATGTTTTACACCAAGATAAGCTTACTTTTTTATTCCATTTTCCATGAACTTTTAAAATTGCCTCATAGGCCGGCGCCGCAGCTCACTAGGCTAATCCTCCGCCTTTGGCACCGGCACTCCGGGTTCTAGTCCCGGTTGGGGCGCCGGTTCTGTCCTGGTCACTCCTCTTCCAGTCCAGCTCTCTGCTGTGGCCCAGGAAGGCAGTGGAGGATGGCCCAAGTGCTTGAGCCCTGCACCGGTGGGAGACCGGGAGGAAACACCTGGCTCCTGGCTTCAGATCGGTGCAACACGCCAGCCGTAGCGGCCATTTTGGGGGTGAACCAACGGAAGGAAGACCTTTCTCTCTGTCTCTCTCTTTCACTGTCTAACTCTGCCTGTAAAAAAAAAAAATTACTTCATATACTTCAAAGTCACTGTAAAATACAATAGCTCTCCACAAGGAGAGACTCACAAGGCTCAGTCCTTTAAAGGAAAGGAGGGTTGAACATGCAACCCAAAGACTGAGCACATACCTGATTTGTGAGTTGATATGAATAGTTATAGGGTCTAACCATCTGTCTCCAGTAAGAAAGAATAATTGTGAAGTAATTACAAAAGAATTGAGTCCAGTTGCACAGAGAAGTGTTCTCTTCTCTGCCTAGAGGAATCTTAGTATTTTTTTGTCTTGTTTTTATTTCAAAAGAAAAGTTTGTTGTTTCCATCTTCAGGAATCTTGTGTCCTAATTTAATGACACAACGAAAGTAATTATCGTGATTGTGAATTCTCTTATTACACCCTTAGCTGTTTCTTGTTTGTGGAGTATTGAAAGAAGTGGAACCAGGTTGTAGGGGCTTGAGCAGCAAGCAGCAGTTGGGATTGGCAGGTGTAGAAATGTTAGCTAGGCTTCACTGCCCTAGGACACACTTTCCTCCCTGTCTGCTTCCTGCGGCAAATTCCATCCCAGCACCTGAGGGTACGGAAGTGAACTGGGTGGATACAGTCCCGTCTCTTACAGAGTTTGCCTTCTTTAGGTTAAACAGACAGTAGACCTGGGGGAAACAAGAAGAAAGTAAGACAGGGTCACGCAGGCATCAACATAGAAGCAGTGGTCTGGGAGACCTCTGAGGCAGTAGCATTTGTGCTGGCACCTGAGTGATAAGCAACTAACATACCTGAAACTCTGGGGTAAGAGTATTTTAGGCAGCAGGTTAACATTTGCAAAGGATTCCTAGTAGGACTGCCTTTGACACACAGAATAGCTGCAGGAACAGCAGCGACCAGCACTTGTCGGGTTTTGAGGATTATGGAGATTTCTTAGACTTGATTCTGAGTGAGATAGGAAGCCATCAGAAAGTTTTCAGCAGGGAAGAATATTTTCAAAGATTACTGTAGCTGTTGTAAAAATAATAGGGTCAGGGATGAAGAAGGGAGACAGACAGCTTACGTTAGTCTAAATAAGAGATGGTCGTGGTTTGTGAGTCCCAGGAGAGCAGGGCTTTTCGTTTCGTTCCTCGTGCTGCTAGCTCTTGCAGTAGTGCCAGCACATTTCAGATGTTGGGCATTCTATAAACAGTTGTTGGCTTGAGTACACGTGGTAGTGGAGATGAGAAATAGATGAATCCAGGATTACTTTTTGTAATCTTTTGCTACTTTTGCTACTTTTGTAGCAGTGTAAACAAGACTTGCTGCTGAATCAGGTGTTTGATATCAGAGAGGAAGAAATCAGGATTCGTGGTTTTGGTTGGAGCAACTCAGTGGATGGGAGTACCAGTAATTGAGATGGAGAAATCTTTCAGAGTGGCAGATTTCTGGAGGGAAATCATCACCTGTCTTTTGGACAACTTGACTAATTTGTTGTTAAATACTATTCACTAGAGACATCAAATAAATGATTGGATATATGAATCTATGAAAGGTCAGGCGGGGAAATAAGTTAGGGTATTGATTATAAGTTACATACAGCCATCTGAATATAGAGAATTTGAAATGACAGCATTGCTGATTTGGTCCAAGATTTTGAGACTCAAATTGGACAGGAAATTTTAGTAAATAACAACTAGAGGCTAATTAATAACAACTAATGTTTATGGTTGAAGTGTCATAGATTCAATGAAATCAGATTTGTCTTTTCATTCAGAAAGTATTTGGGTACCAGGTAAGTTAACCAGCCATCCCAGTTTGCCTAGCACTGAAAATCCCACATAGCAGAACACCCCTCAGTCTCAGGCACACTGGGTGATTGGGTACCCTAGTGCCAGGTAACAAGTCATGGTGAGACTTGCAGCATTTGATGCAAATGCAGTCACAGTTTCAGAAAAATTTAACATGTTTTGAGAAGGCTAAATTAAAAGCTTCTGACTGGGCCACACAGCAGACTTACAGAATGACAAATGCCCTAAATAGCACTGTGACCTCAGAACCTGCCCTTAAAGCATTCAGATCTGGCTGAAAAGCCCACAAGAGCATTTCAGGCAGGGAACGCCAAGACACTGTGGCAAAAAATGATCTACACGAAGGATCTCTGTGAGTGAGATCCCAGTGGAAAGGAGGGGCCATCAAACAAGGATGTACTTTCCTCTGAAGGGAGGAGAGAACTTCCACTTTGCTTATGGCCCTGTCTAAATATGATCAGAGTCAGTGAACTCAGGGGCTTCCATAGCCTTGGCAACTCATGACAAGAGCCTCGGGTGATTACTGACGTCATAAATAAGAGTGTCAATTGTTAAATCAACAACAGGAGTCACTGTGCACTTGCTCCCCATGTAGGAACTCTGTCCTTAGAGTTGTTACTATGAGAATTACCGGTAAAACTTGTCTTCAAACAGTAGTTTATACTTTGTGTGTCTGTGTGGGTGCAAACTGTTGAAATCTTTACTTAGTATAGAGTTGATCTTCTGTATATAAAGATAATTAAAAATGAATCAATGAAGAATTGGATGGGAGAAGGAGTTAGGAGATGGGATGGTTTGGGGTGGGAGGGCGGGTATAAGGGAAAGAACTGCTATATTCCAAAACTTATGCCTATGAAATTTATATTTATTAAATAAAAGCTTTCAAAAAAAAAGTTTCTGACTGGCTTTAGTCTTCACGTCTCAGGACCTAAAGAAGTAGTTTTATCAGTGTGACTAAGCAGCAGGAGACATTAATGCAGCTGAAACTGAACTTGTGAACTTTTGGGTTGAAGAATAAGTCTGAAATCTATCCCAGAATTTATAGCTGTATATTAAGACCCCTGATACTTTCAGACCCACTTGTCTCTGAGCATGCATTGTTTTTTATGAAAATTCTGAGAGTAAAACTGAGGAACGGTGGAATCCAAATGGGTATGTGACCCTACAGTTTAATTTAATGGAGTGATTCTCAAACAGGAACCATATCTACCCTCTACCTGCATCCTCCTTCATACTCTGGTGATGGTGGGCTATAGGAAATTTGTGAGGGTAGTTTCGGTGGTTTCCATGACTGCAAGATATTACCAACATTTAATGGTCAGAGACCAGGTTTGTTAAACATGCTACAGTGAAAATTGCCATAGCAAAAATACTTTGAGAAACAAGTTTGTTAAATTCTAGAACTCTCCTGGATTCCTTTAAATGTTATTGGATCTAGTACATTAAGCCTATTTTGTCCTTTTGTGAAAGTAAGAGTGCTGTTGATTAAACTTTTTGGTACAGGCATTTTGGCCATAGTTACATATTCTTCTAGAAGAGATGGAAAGGAAAGGAACAAGGCATGAGCAACACCTCTGTCTTATGGGGCGCTCTCTGACGTGTGGGCTGAGACCCGGATCCCGATACCCAACATGCTGTTTTCCCTTCTTTGTCCATGGTGCTCTTGCCTTTCTCATTGGTTCTCTACTAACAGTGTGAGATCAGATGTCTCCATATTTGGTTTTCAACTAAATGTCTGGTTTTTCTTCTCAAGCCTCATCACTAAATATGAGGTGGTTCTTTCTAATGTTGGAAAAATCATTGTTTTAAAGTTTCTGTCAGTTGTTGTATATGTCATCATCACAGAGATACTCTGCTTTTCTTTACAAATATTTTTTGTGCACACTTAATTGTTTTTAGTCTCTGTTCAGTTTAAGAGGAATTCAATTATCGTGTGATAATTATAGCGTGATGCCAGTTATCTGCAACATCAGGTTTACTTTTCCTTAGCCTTTGTAGTTTCATATAAAATGTGGGGATAAGCTAATACCTACCTTTCAATGTAGTGTGAGAATTGCTTAAGATTATGTCTGTGAAGTGCTTAGCATAGTCCCTCCAACACATCAGCACACAATAAGTTGTAGTCTATTTTTTTCATCCACTGTTATGGATAGTACTTGGACCTTGCTAAGCTTCTTTACAATTTTTAACAAGGATTCATATAGAATTGATTTTTGTATCATTATTGAGTAATGTCTTGGTCAGTTGATTTCTGTAGGTTTACCATCACCAGGGAAATAGGAGCATTCTCAGTAGAAGGTTTCTTTGTTTGTTTGTTTTTGTAAGATTTTATTTGTTTACTTGAAAGAGTTACAGAGAGACAGAGAAAGAGAGGTCTTCCATCCGCTGGTTCACTCCTCAGATGGCCGCAATGCCCGGTGCTGCGTCCATCTGAAGCCAGGAGCCAGGAGCTTCTTCCGAGTCTCCTACGTGGGTGCAGGGGCCCAGTGACTTGGGCCATCTTCTGCTTTCCCAGGCCATAGCAGAGAGCTGGAACAGTAGTGGAGCAGCCGGGATTTGAACCGGTGCCCATATGGGATGCCGGCACTGCAAACAGCGGCTTTATTGGCTATGCCACAGCATCGGCCACATTAATGTTAATTAATTAATGTTAATTAATTATTAATTAACATTAATGTTATTAATAATTAACATTAATTGATTAATATTGATGTTAATGCTTATGATCTACAAATCTGTCTACTACAGTTTGTAACAGTGTTTTACCTATAACACTTTTGTTTCTCAACACCTTAAAACTTGATTGAATATATTTTATTTTACCTTTTTTCTAATTTTGTTATTTGCTAATTATTTTACTTTATTAGTTTGTCATGTTTATCTTATCTTAAAAGACTTTTTTTGAAAAGTCTTTATTCATCACCAGAGTATGAAGGAGGATGCAGGTAGAGGGTAGGTAGGTTCCTGTTTGAGAATCACTCCATTAAATTAAACTGTAGGGTCACATACCCATTTGGATTCCACCGTTCCTCAGTTTTACTCTCAGAATTTTCATAAAAAACAATGCATGCTCAGAGACAAGTGGGTCTGAAAGTATCAGGGGTCTTAATATACAGCTTTTTTATAAATTCTGGGATAGATTCCAGACTTATTCTTCAACCCAAAAGTTCACAAGTTCAGTTTCAGCTGCATTAATGTCTCCTGCTGCTTAGTCACACTGATAAAACTACTTTTTTAGGTCCTGAGATGTTAAGACTAAAGCCAGTCAGAAACTCTTTTTTTAAAAAGCTTTTATTTAATAAATATAAATTTCATTTAGATTAAGATTTATTTATTTATTTTGAAAGAGTTACAAAGAGGGAGAGATAGAGACTTACATCCCCTGGTTCACTCCCAGATGGCCACAATGGCCATGCCTGGACCAGGTGGAAGCCAGGGGCCACATCCAGGTCTCCCCACATAGGTGGCAAGGGCCCAAGCATTTGGGCCATCTTCGGTTGTTTTTCCAAAACCATTATGGGGAGCTGGATCTGAAGTGGTGCAGCCAGTACACAAACCGGTGCCCCTATAGGATGGCAGTGTCACAGGCAGCAGCCTTACCACCATGCCACAACATGGGCCCCCATTAAGTACTTTGAACATACTGTAGGGGGCTGGCACTGTGGCATAGCCGGGTAATAAGCTGCTGCCTCCTGCAACACCATTATTCTCTATGTGCACTGGTTGAGTCATGGCTGCTCCACTTGATGCAGCCAGCTCACTGCTAGTGCGCCTGGAAAAGCATTGGAGGATGGCCCAAGTGCTTGGGCCTGTGACTCACATGGGAGACCCAGAAGTTTCTTGCCCCTGGCTTTGGCCTGGCCCAGCCCCAGCCATTGTGGCCATTTGGGTAGTGAACCAGTGGATAGAGGATCTCTTTCTATGTGTCTCCCTGCTCCCCCCATAACTCTGCCTTTCAAATAAATAAAAAGTAAGTAAATCTTTTTTAAAAACATTCTGTGATATTCATTATTCTAAGCTACACATAAGACTTGAGATCACCTTTTTACTATCAACAATTTGTAGTTAAGAAATGACACTAGTGTACTTTTTGTTATCAGAGAGAAGTTAATGGACCTGGTAATCTGACTTCTTTGAACACCAGGGTTTATGGGGCCAGCGCTTTGGCGTAGCAGGTGAAGCCACTGCCTGCAGTGCCAACATCCCATATAGGCGCCGGTCCAAATCCTGGCTGCTCCACTTCCAATCCAACTCTCTGGTATAGCCTGGGAAAGCAGTAGAAGATGGTCCAAGTCCTTGGGCCCCTGCACTTATGTGGGAGACCCAGAAGAAGCTACTGGCTCCTGGCTTCAGATCAGCGCAGCTCCTGCTGTCACGGCCAGTTGGGGAGTGAAGCAGCAGATGGCAGATCTCTCTCTGTCTCTCTTTCTCTCTTTCTCTCTCTCTGCCTCTCCTCTCTGTGTATAACTCTGCCTTTCAAATAAATAAATAGATATTAAAAAAAAAAACCCTGGGTTTAGAGGAGTTAATAGTTGCTATATAACTTACTGGTTTATGTGATTCCTGATCCTTTTCCTAATGTTATAAATTCCAGGGAGAAACACATCTCATCTTTCCTAAAAAAGCTTCAGTGGAGCAGTTACAAAAAATTCGAGACCTGATTGCCATAGAGAGAAGCAGCAGGTTGGATGGGTCAAGTAACAGCCACAAGACAGAATCCTCTCAGCAGCCTGCCACACTGTCTTCTGGTCCCACAGAGCCAATCCAGAATGCGGGGAACCATCAAGGGCAGCCCTCAAACCCACCATTGACACCAATGGTAATGTTGGAATTTAACTCTCCATAGTTACTCGTCTCAGTGTTGAAACAGCAAAAGGGTCACACTTCACACACCAATAATAAGACAATCTCTTAGTCTGAATCCACGTGCAATCTTTGTAAGAGAAGAAATCTTCTAGTTAGACATAAGATTTAAATGTTCACTTTCTTATTTGTGAAGTAACCCCTTAAAGGTAAATGAATACAAGTTCATATAGGCTCTTCAACAGGGAATTACTTAAATTACTGTACATCGTTACATTGGCATAATTAGTATCTGCTGAAAATGGTGATGTGGTCTGTTTTGATTTGAGGATCATTGTTGTATGGAAAAAGATAAAAATTTGAATTTAAATACATTTGTAGTATTTGCATAATATTTCAGTTTGGCTTAGTAAAAACATACATACATGTATATGTCCATTTTTAAAAGGTGTAGAAAAGCATACACAGAAACTAATTTTTTCTGAGTGATAAGATTATGGATGATTTCATTTTTATACCTTTCAGCATTTCCTGAGATTTTTTATAACATGTATTACTTTCTTAAATAGAAAAACTGGAGTGGGAGGAGTGTAAGAAATAAGTTTATTAAAGTCACAGTTGATTAAAGCTGTCATTTAGAATTTATTATTACTCAGAACTTTTGTGTTTAAAAATAGATTATACTTAAAAGTCACAAAAATAAAGAGTTACATGAGGGTAGAATGAGGGCTGGTGGGCTTGGGAAGCCTTGGTCCTTTACTAAAGTAGGGACTTTGCTAATGTAAGTTCTGAATTCTGTCATATGATTTGACAAAGTCACACACATTGTATTTTTTTTAAACGAAGAGTCTTAAATACATCTTGCATCAGAAACCAAAAATAATTGAAAGTATGATTAGTGAAGAAAAAGTCTCTTTGGTTTTAAAAAAGACAGATTTCACATTTAAGCTTCCATTTGTACTCCAAATAACTTTTACTCTGTCAGGCAATTATGTAGCCTGAGTGCATGGTTACCCAGCTGCTGTAATGGCAATGCAATCAGCAGCCTTCTATTTTTATGACTTAGTTTTTTCAGGGTTGTGCCAATGAATATGTAAGAAAATAAACGTTATTGTTCAAGATCATTTGAATGCCATTAAAACCACAATGAATGAGGTAGTTTCCAGATTGAAAAGAATTAAATTGAGAATAAAAAATACTCTGGATGCGTTCTTACCCTCTCAGTAAACGAAAATCCACACTTAAGAAGAAGATACCACTTTAAATGCCTCATTTTTGTCAGAATTCTTTCAAATAAAAATGGCAACTTTTTTTAATGCTTTTCTGTCAGTTCTGGTAAAGGAGCAGGTTCCTCTGTGGCTGGTGTCTGTTCCTTCAGCTGGGTGCTCACTCCTCTGTTGACAGAGGCCCTCCCTCGTCTGTGTGTCCCGCCTGCTCGCTGGAATCTCACAGATGAGGCCCCGTTGTGAACCTCCTCTTTTCTTAGAGACTCTCCTCAGTGCTGTTTAAACTTTGCTTTAGACCACTTTTCATTTACGGCTGTTCCAGTGGTATCACTGGCAGGTTTCTGAACTTAATCCCAGACGGGCTTGCGTCATAGTGGAAGGGAAGTGAATTTAGAATCTGCATGTTTAACAAGCAGATTAATGTGTAAGAACTTTTTTTGAAAGTGTTCTTATTTAATTTTTATTTACTGGGCCGGCACTGTGGCAGAGGAGGTTAATCCTCCGCCTGCGGCACCAGTTCTAGTTCCGGCTGCTCCTCTTCCCATCCAGCTCTCTGCCATGGCCTGGGAAAGCAGTGGAGGATGGCCCAAGCCCTTGGGCCCCTGCACCCACGTGGGAGACCAGGAAGAAGCTCCTGGCTCCTGGCTTTGGATCGGTGCAGCTCTGGCCGTTGCGGCCATTTGGGGAGTGAACCAGCAAATGGAAGACCTTTCTCTCTGACTCTGCCTCTCACTATCTGTAATTCTACCTCTCAAATAAATAAAAAACATTTTTTTAAATTTTATTTACTTACTTACTTTGAAAGGCAGAGAGATAGAGATCTTCATCTGCTGGTTCATACCCCCAAAATGCTGAGAACAGCTGGGGTTGGGCCAAGCCAAAGCCAGGAGCTTGCAACTCAATCAATTATTTGAGCCATCATCTACTGCCTCCCAGGGTGCACGTTTGCAGGAAATAGATGAGTCGGGACTCAAACTAGGCACTCCAACATGGGAAACCGGTATCCTAAGCAGCATTTTAACCACTGTGCCAAATGCAAACTCTGGCACTCCTGTTTTAGAAACAAGCCAACATATGGATTTGCTGGATCCTGCATGTCCTATATTTTTCACTTCCTCTTCCCCTTATTCATCATTGTGTCTTGATTTCTAATTTTAGTATATGTGCTGCCAAAGCAAGCACGTGTCTTGATTTCTCATATACTTATCTGGTGGGTCTCCACACTTTAAATAATTATGTACCCTATCAGAAAAAAATATTTTTGAGCGTGTACTCAATATATTTTTGTGTATAAGTTATATATGTATACTACTGTGGCAATATGCTATGTGCAATATAAAACAGTATAAATGAGCTAGAGTAAATAATGTGTTTTTTTCCCCAAAGGCTTATTTATTTATTTAAAAGGCAGAGTTACAGAGAGAGAGAGTGAGTGAGCATGAGCGCTTCCTTTGCTGGAGGGAGATAAATCGATCTTCCTTTGCTGGTTTACTCCCCAGATGACCACAATGGCCAGGGCTGGGTCAGACCAAAGGCAGGAGCCTGAGTCTCCATCTGGGTCTTTCACGTGGGTGGCAGGGGCACAAGCACTTGGGACATCTTCCACTGCTTTCCCAGGCACGTTAGCAGGGAGCTGGATCAGAAATGAAATATATGGAACCCAGCCAGTACTTACAGGGGGTGCTGGAGTTGCAGGCAACAGCATAACCTGCCACACCACAATGCTGGCCCGAAAATAATATACTTTATTCTAAAACATTTGTGATAAGTGTAGACCTAAATCTAAATTTTAAATAATAATAATTTTGAATTTAGGGAGACTGACTTTGTCAGATCATTGGATTGTTAAAGATTTTTTCCCTTGAAATACAGTTGTTGAAGGGCTCACACTAAAAACGTAGAAGTTTTAGCATTGCCGTTTTCTCCTGTTCACACGTGCCTGCATTTTTAGTACTAGCGTCAGTGCTCAGAGTGGTTCATATTCCTAAACCAGTTTGAGGTTTGATTTAGCTAAAACTAGCACACATAGTCTAGATCTAATTAACCAGGTACATTTGAACTACAAGCGTGGCAACATGACTGTAGAAGTAGGAATAAATTCACCACTATTAACCCCTCTTCTACTCTGCGGCATTTTCTGTCTGCCCCTCCCCTGTCTGCAGAGGAACCGTGATTAGTCCAAATATTAAGTATTGCTATAATTTAACTTCTTTACTTTTTGGAGAAAAAATGGTATAAATAGAAGTTGTAATGTTGAATTATCTTCTCTTCATATCCAAATGAACTATTTTGTACAGCTCTTTGAGAGTACTTAGCCCACTTTGTGAACTCCTCTTATACACCTCAGTCTTAGCAACTTGTTTTCTCATTAACACCATCGTAATACTGTTCCTACTAAGGTCATCTGTCGCTGCCCCATTCGCGGAAGAACGACACAGGACCCTGCGCTGTTCTTTTGTCTGCTTGGCCCTTCCCGGGTTTGCTGCTGGTTCTTCCCGGGTTGGCTGCCGATCCTTCCACCTCCGTGGAAGGGCGGTTCCCCCTGCCACTTTCCCCACTTCCGCAGGGGAGCGGCACACCGCCGGCCGGCTCTCTCGGGGGGCTGCTCAGATGTTATCCGGATGTTCCCCTTAGATGTTCCTGGTGCATGTTGTCTCTCTCCTCCTTTATAGTCCTCTTCCACCAATCCCAACTTTGCTACCCACACGCCGAGTATGCTGCTCTCCTCCAGTCAGGAGCAGGTTATTGGTCGAACTGGAAGCAGCTGTGTAAAAGTTGTTTACTCCCTTTCAGCGCCATATTGTGGGAGAGCAGATGCATAGAATAAGTCTTAATTCCAGTAACTTAGTCTAGTCTGAGTTGCTCCCCACAGTCATCAACAGTTTCATGTTGCTACACTTAGGGGACTGTTTTCACTGGACTGTTCAGTACTTTTTTGTTGTTTTTACTGGACCATTCAATACTTTTTTTAATTTGAAAGGCAGAGAGACAGAGAGAGAGAAATCTTTGATTTTCTGGTTCATTCCCAAATGCCTGCAGCAGCCTGGGCTGGGCTAGGCTAAAGATAGGAGTAGTTAACTCAATCCAGGTGTCCGACATGGGGGCAGGGACCCAGCTTCTTGAGCCAAAATCTGCTGCTTCTCGGGGTGCACATTAGTTGGAAATTGGAATCAGAAGCAGAGTGGGAACTGTTACCAAGGCACTCCAAAATAGGGTGCAGGCATTGCGGGCAGGATCTTACCCGCTGTGGCACCAAATGCCTACCCTCTCTCACTAGACTTCAGCTTAATTGGCCATTTCCTACTGTAAGTGGTTCAGTTTCTGACCCAGTTGGCTAATGTCAGAGATCCTGTGCACCGTTTGCAGCATCCTGACTCCCGCAGTGTAGTCAGCCATCAGAATATGTTGACCGTTTGTGAAGTTCCTTTGGTACCCGTTGGCTTCTTTCTGCTGTTACCGTAACGGCCCTGGTTCAGGCCATCAGGTCCCTCAGAGCTCTGCAGTAGTCCCTTGTGGGGTCTTCTGATAGCTGCTTTCTCCATGTGACACCTGGAGTGATATTCTGAAAACACTGAAGGTTTTATTCCCTTGCTTAAATCTCTTCAGTGACTTTCCCGTTGCTTACCAACCCTACTTAATTCTCGGCTTTACCTCTCCACCATTTTCCTCTTAGTCCTCTATATATTGAACGTCGAACTCTAATCCTTCAAAATATGCCAAGCACGTCCCAACACATTCCCAGGGCACCTACATGCTGATCCTTCTGACAGGAGCGGTCTCTCCCCCCCCCCCCCCGACCCCCTTTTCTTTTTTTGCTAGCTGCTTCTCCTTTATATTTCAACACAAATGTCATTTCTTCAGGGCAGCCTAGGTTCAGAAGCCCTATTGTAGAGTCTTATTTTATCCTTTATATTTATTTTTTAACTCTTATACTTAAGAACAAGTTGTTTGACTGTTGTATCCCCATTACCTAGCAAATAAAGGATCAGTAAATATTTGAGTAAGTGAACATAGTTATATCACTATTAGTTTGTTTCTATATCCATAAACTGCTTGATTTATAATGTTAATGTCATTTTCTATTTTCATTTCCATTATTTTTTCCAGAAAACACATTCACAAATAGTTGTTGAATCTTTTTAGTGTTTCTGTCAGTATGTGTTTATTACCTTTCCCTACAGACCATAGAGTGATCATGTCTGGCCTGTGTACCGTATATCACCAGTTTTTGTTGTTGTTGTTGTTTTTTAAGATCTATTTATTTGTTTGAAAATCAAAGTTAAACAGAGAGAGAAGGAGAGGCAGAGAGACAGAGACAGAGACAGAGTCAGAGACAAATCTTCCATCCGCTGGTTCACTCCCCAGTTGGCAGCAATAGACAGAGCTGTGCCAACCCAAAGCCAGGAGCCAGGAGCTTCTTCCCAGTCTCCCATGAGGGTGCAGGGGCGCAAGAGTTCAGGCTTTGGCCATCCTCTGCTGCTTTCCCAGGCCATAGCAGAGAGCTGGATCAGAAGTGGAGCAGCTGAGTCTCAAACCAGCACACACATGGGGTGCTGGCACTACAGGCGGTGGCTTTGCCCACTATGCCACAGAGCCGGCCTCCCATCACAAGTGCTTAATACAGCACACCTGACTTTAAAGTATTTGGTAGTGGTTTTTGGTTTTGGTTTTTTGTTTTCTGAGTGGTTATGCTGGGATTTTATTCCTTCAGGGACCTCGTTACCCTGGTGACAGCCTGGAGGATGTGGATTGTAGGAGAGATTTGCAGCCAAACACAGACAGATGTCTCTAGCCACTTTTGGTGGCCCAGGTTACAGACACTGAACACGGCAAAGAGCACGTGGGACAGGATGCTGAGCACCAGCTGAGTGGAGCAGTGGCCCATAGTGTCCTCTTCCCGGACCAGGAGCACCCACGCTGCACTCGTGCCGCACAGCCTGGCCGGAAGCGGCTCTGTGGCTGCCTAACCTAAAGGGGAAAGCCAGGGGAAAAGGGTGGAGGCTGTCAGTCAGCCATGTGCCCAGGTCCCAGCACAGTCTCCTACCCAACCCGGCCCTGAGAGCCAGGCGTCCCCGTCTCCCTGTCCCTGGAGCTTCCTGTCTCTCTGGGCAATGGTCACCCACCCACCACTTCCCTGTTTCCCCTCCCCCTCGGGATCTTGGTAATGGGTTATTAATTTTTTTGGTCAGTCAGTTTCTGCTTTCAATATGCACCTTTAACCTATTCATATTTATTGTGGTTGATACTATGTTTGAACTTATTTCTGACACATTTTGTTACCAATTTTCCTGCTTGTGTTTAGATCAAGTTTTCTTCCATTATTACCCCACTAAGGATTAGGGACTTAACCATCATCTTTTTAGACTTCTAATTACTGGCCTTAAGTTTTTAAGAGAGTTATTTAATTTTATAGTTTTTTTACCAACATCTTAGAGAGGAACTTATTTTTTTTCTCCCTTTGCTACCTTCCTTAGGAAGTGCCTGAGATTTTACTTGCGACTTGTGATTATTTATACCAAAACAACTCAAATTTTGCCAGTTGATTCTTTTGTTTTATTTTTCTTGATTCTCTTCTGTTTATTTTATTGCAGTTCCTGTTCCTGGGTATCTTTATTTATTTAGGCTATATTATGTTTTTGCTAACTTTTCTAACAATTCTTTTAGATAGGACTTGAAAGTAACATTTTTTCAGATTATTATGTTAGAAAATGTATTTATTTTGCCCTCCTATATGACTGATTTGGCTGGATATGAATTTTAGGTTCCAAATAATTTCCCCTAAGAAATTTAAAAACTTGTGCTTCATTGTTTCCAGTTAGCTGTCTGACATAAAATTATGTATTCTTTGCACATAACCTTTCTGCTTAAAGATTAGGATTTTGTTTTTAGCCTTGCTGTTAAAAATGTCACTATTGGAGCCAGCGCTGTGGCGTAGCAAGTAGAGCCGCTGCCTGTAGCACCGGCATCCCATGTGGGTGCCAGTTCGAGACCTGGCCACTCCACTTCCAATCTAGCTCTCTGCTATGGCCTGGGGAAGCAATGCAAGATGGTCCAAGTCCTTGGATCCCTGCACCCACGTGGGAAACCTAGAGGAAGCTCCTGGCTCCTGGCTTTGGATCGGCACAGCTCAGGCCGTTGCAGCCATCTGGGGAGTGAACCAATGGGTGGAAGATCTCTCTCTATTTCTCCTCTCTCTCTGCCTCTCCTTCTCTCTGTGTGTAACTGTGACTTTCAAGTAAAATAAATAAAAATCTTTATAGAGTCCGGCACCGTGGCTCATTTGGTTAATCCTCCGCCTGCAGCGCCAGCATCCTATATGGGCAGTGGGTTCTAGTCCTGGTTGCTCCTCTTCCAGTCCAGCTCTCTGCTGTGGCCCGGGAAGGCAGTGGAGGATGCCCCAAGTGCTTGGGCCCTGCACCCGCATGGGAGACTAGGAAGAAGCTCCTGGCTTCTGGCTTTGGATCAACGCAGTGCTGGCTGTAGCGGCCATTTTGGGGGTGAACCAACGGAAGAAGACCCTTCTCTCTGTCTCACTCTTACTGTCTAACTCTATCTGTTAAATAAATAAATAACTAAAAATATTTGTTGAAAAAGTCACCATTATGTGCTTAGTTTTTGTTCTATTTTCCATTTATCCTGGATCTTAAGCTTTCAGAAGTTTATTTCAGTTTCTTCTCATGTCTGTCATTTCTGTATGAGTCGCCTTCTTCCATTGTTTCTATTTCTGGCATTCCTGTGAACTGGGCTGGAGAGTTGTTGCATTTATCTTCAGTGTCTTTTTGTGCCTCATTCTCAGAAGATAGCTTTCTTAATCTCCTAACTGGCTGATGATCATTTAGCTCTGTTTATTCTGCTGTTCGACACCATCTATGCTTTCTTTATTTCAGTGTTTAACTTTCTACATCTAAGATCCATATTTAAGTCTTTGTCTAAATACAGATAGTCTCCAACTTACAAGAGTTTGACTTATAATTTTTTCTACTTTATGATGGTGTGAGATAATAGGCTTTTTTTTTAAGATTTTTATTTATTTGAGAGGTAGAGTTACAGACAGAAGGAGAGACAGAGAGAGAGGTCTTCCTTCCGTTGGTTCACTCCCCAGGTAGCCACAATGGCCGGAGCTGCGCTGATCTGAAGCCAGGAGCCAGGAGATTCTTCCAGGTCTCCCATGTGGGTGCAGGGGCCCAAGCACCTGGGCCATCTTCTACTACTTTCCCAGGCCAGAGCAGAGAGCTAGATTGGCAGAAGGGCAGTCGGGACTCGAACTGGTGCCCATATGGGATGCCGGCGCCACAGATAGAGAATGAACCTACTGCACACGACACTAGCCCTGATAATTGGGATTTGAATTTTTTCCCAGGCTAGCTCTATGTGATATGATCCTCTGTAGGGATACTGGACAGTGACATCAAGGTTACGAGGGTAAACAACTAGTTCTCTGTATTGTGCTGTGTTGCTAAGCTATGATATTTGGTAAGTTAGGTGTATTAAAAACATTTTTCAACGTAGCAATGCCACTTTACAGGTTTATTGGCGCCTCTGTACAGTATACTCTCAAATCTCTGAAGGTAAACTTTTTTTCAGTTTTCTGTGCTTGCTGCCATTGCTACAAGATTAGTTCTGGTATTGATTTTAATGCATCTCCTCAACAGTCAGGGTTGTTTTAGCTCCATATGCTCTTGAGAGTTCCTGCTAGCTTTACTGTGAATACTCCATTTGCTTCGAGCAGCTGTGGAGACTGGCAGGACATGCTGCATGGTTGAATATGCCAGAAGCAACTGGTCTGGGCTTGGTCACTCTTTGCCGTTGGGAGTCTTTGCATGCCCCTCCACTGCACAAAAGCAGACTTCTTTGTTGATTGAGTGACAAGGGGGCTAAAGCCAAGATTGCTATCTGTTCCTCTGCAGAGACCAGGCCGTCTCCCTAACTTGGAGTAATTTTAGAATTTAGAAACTTATTACCACCCTCTTGGTAGGGCACATTGCCTTGGTTTTCCTTTAGTCCGTTCATACCTGCCTTCTCTTTTAGGAATTTCTTGAAATTCTTGATCCCTTAAAGGCATGCTACTTTTGCTGATGCTGTGTATTACAGTATTTTGAAGTAGAAAAAGCTGTCAGATGCATTACTCAGAGCACTGTCTTAATCCAAGATTTCAGTCAAGAATAATCCCTGTTTAAATACATCCTCAAAACAAAGAAGCAAAAATAAACTTCAGCAACAATGAAAATTATGAGAGCAACTATGTGAATGTATCTATGTCTCAGGATTTTAAGTTAAATTTGACCCAAAAATACAGCACTTTAAGAATAACTTCAGTATTTCTAAGATAATGAAAAGGAGTTTAGCAAAAAGGAACAACTATTAAGGACAGTTTTATCAGATGCCTAGGATGTGCTGCCTGCAGGCCGGCATCCCATATGGGTACCTGTTCGAGTCCCAGTTGCTCCACTTCTGATCCAGCTCCCTGCTGATGCACCTGAGAAAGCATCAGCCGATGACCCAAATTCCTGGGCCCCTGTACCCACATGGGATACCTGGAAATAGCTCCTGACTCCTGGCTCAGATCAGCCCAGCTCCTGCCATTGCGGCCATTTCAGGAGTGAACCAGTAGATGGAAGATCTCTCTCTCTGTAACTCTGCTTTTCAAATAAAATAAATCTTTAAAAAATACATACATACATACATACATACAAGTATTTCCTCCTACTTTATCCCTGTCCTCTTTGGATAAAAAGAGGGGTGAACATCATCATCTGTGACTTAAAAGAGTAATGTCCACTTTTTTTTATTAGACATACATCTAATAAAAGGCAGTTGGCATATGAAGTCAGTGGGTTGTTCTTACCTCCTATGAAAGCTAACCACCATATAGTAATTATCTGGGCAAAGCAAAATAAATGTGTAAAGGTAAAAAAAAAAAGTAATATCTAAAGGTAAAAAAAATCCGCAACAAAATATACGGTGGGAAAAATAAACATCTCTTAAACTCTGAAATGGGCAAGACTGTCTCCTAATATTAATATTGTAAAGCTTTTGGGTATAATTATCATAATTCCATGAATCTATATGTTCTCATTATTTGTGAACTCATAGACCCACAGTGCTTTGTTAAATGTGATTTTTTAGCACTTAGTGAAACTCTAATTTCATTTTTTTTCTCTATCAGGTTACTGCTGATTCAGCTATTCTAAAAATTCTTCAGTCTAACATTGAGCATGTGCTACTCTATGAAAATCTTGCTCTCCAGGAGAAAGCGCTGGCTTGTATTCCAGTCCAAGAATTAAAAAGAAAATCACAAGAAAAGTTATCTCAAGCTAGAAAATTGGATAAAGGTAGGGCTTTGCATAATGATTTATGGCTAAATATACATCATTGCTAAAGAAACATATATACTGACCTAATGTCTTTAGCTGTGTACATTGTAGACATCTAATCCATTTCCATTGGCATTTTGCAAAAATCCAATAATAGTTTAATTCTGTTACATTGTATTTCGTGGATATATGTTAAATTTTTTTTCAATTTTTCAGTTTTTTTAATTGTAAAATATGCAGTTCCTTCAAAAGGTAGTGGAAATGGAATGCAAAGCTAAGTTTATTTTGGTGCACAATTTTTCTTAAATTATATATTTTTTGAAAGGCAAAATGACAGAGGGAGAGACAGAGAAAGAGATCTTCTGTCTGCTGGTTAATTTCCCAAATTTTCAGAACAACTGGGGATGGGCCAGGCTAAAGCCTGGAATCTGAAACTCTTGTCTGGATCTGCCACATGGGTGGCAGGGCCCCAGACACCCAGGACATCCTCTGCTGCTTTTCTAAGTGCATTAGCAGAAGATGGATCAAAAAGCAGAGCAGCAAGACTCAGCTGGCACTGTGAGATGGAGTGCCAGTGAACAAGTGGCAGCTTATTGCGTTACAACACTGCCCCACAAAAATTTTTAAATCCAAGGGTGTGAAGGATCTTCAGAAAGTTCATGAAAAATGAGTATTATGACAAAATTGCATAAACCTCAAAATTCTTTGGAAACAAAAGTCTTCTATTTTAATCCATTTTCCGCATACTTTGAAATATCCTCATACACTTAACATAAGATTTATCATCTTTGTAATTTTTAAGTGTACATTTCAGTATTTATAAATGTATTCACAATGTTGTGCGTCTATCTAGATCCATAATTTGTTTTGTTTTGTTTTATAAAACTGAGAACTCTGTACCCATTAAACAACAACTCCCCATCCTCCCTTCAGCCTCTGGCAACCACCATACTATTATTTGTCTCTTCAGTTTTGACTACTCTACGTATTTCATGTAAGCAGACCCAAACAGTATTTGTGTATGTGTGTGGTTGGCTTATAAGGTTCATTCGTGCTGTAACATACTACAAAATATCCTTTCTTTTTAAGGCTGAATAGTATTTCATTTTATATGTATACCACATTGTGGTTGTCCATTTGTCAGTGGATGCTTAGGTTGCCTCCATATTGTAGCTGTTGTGAATAATGGCTCTGTGAATGTTGGTATAAAAAATCTGAGATTCTTATTTCAGTTATTTTGAGTATGTTGCTGGATTTTATGGCAATTCTCTTTTTTTTTTTCTGTTTGTGAAGAACCTCCATAGTGTTTTTCATAGCAACTGTCCTATTTTACATTCCCACCAACAGTGCACAAGGAGTTCAATTCTTCATATCCTGACCAACATTGTTTTTTAAGATTGATTGATCTGAAAGTCAAAGTTACAGAGAGAGGAAGATCTTCCATCCACTGGTTCACTCCCCAGATGATGTAATGACTAGGGCACGGCTGGGCCCAAGCCAGGAGCTTCATCTGGGTGTCCCACATGGGTAGAGGTGGCCAGTGCTTGGGCCATCTTCCACTGCTGTTCTCAGGCCATCAGCATGTAGTTGGGTCAGAAGTAGAGCAGCCAAGACTTAACTGCCATCCAAATGGGATAATGGCATTGCAGGCAGTGGCTTTACCCAGCCCACTCACCAACATCTTTGTGGTAATTAGTGTGTTCGTGGTAAAAGTGATTAGTCTCTTGCTGCAGAAGCTTTCTTTTTTTATAGATTGATTTATTTATTTGAAAGGCAGAGATACAGAGAGAGCAGGAGAGAGAGAGAGAAAGAATATCTTCCTTCCTCTGGTTCACCCTCCAAATGGCCACAACAGCTCAAGCTGGGCAGGTCCAAAGCCAGGTGCCAGGAGCTTCTTCTGGGTCTCCCAGGTGGGTGCAGGGCCTCTGCTACCTTCCCAGGCACATCAGCTGGGACTTGAACCAGCACCCATACTGGATGTCAACACTGCAGGCGGAAGCTTAACCTGCAAAGCCATGGCACCAGTCCTAAAACCTTGAAATCCATGAGTTTTTTCATAATATTTTTCATGAACTTTTTTTTAAGAAAGTTTTTATTTAATGAATACAAATTTCATAGATACAGCTTTAGTGATATAGAAGTTCTTCCTCCCAAACCTACCCTCCCACCCCTACTCCCGTCCCACCTCCTATCCCCTCTCTCATCCCATTCTTGATTAAGATTCGTTTTTACTTTTTTTTTTTTTTTTTTTTTTTTTGACAGGCAGAGTTAGAGAGAGAGAGAGACAGAGAGAAAAGTCTTCCTTTTTCCGTTGGTTCACCCCCCAAGTGGCCACTATGGCCAGTGTGTTGTGGCCAGCGCGCTGCGCTGATCCAAAGGCAGGAGCCAGGTGCTTCTCCTGGTCTCCCATGGGGTGCAGGGCCCAAGCACTTGGGCCAACCTCCACTGCACTCCCGGGCCACAGCAGAGAGCTGGTCTGGAAGAGGGGCAACCGGGACAGAATCCGGTGCCCCGACCGGGACTAGAACCCGGTGTGCCAGCGCCACAAGGCGGAGGATTAGCCTACTGAGCCGAGGCACCGGCCAAGATTAGTTTTTAATTAACTTTATATACAGAAAACCAACTCTAATAAGTAAAGATTTCAATGCACTCTCACACACATACACACATGAAGTATCAAGTACTGTTTGAAAACAAGTTTTACAGTTAATTCTCATAGCACAACTCATTAAGAACAGAGGTCTTACATGGGGAGTAAGTGAACAGTGACTCCTATTGTTGATTTAACAATTGACACTCTTCTTTATGATGTCAGTGATCACCTGAGGCTCTTGCCATGAGCTGCCAAGGCTATGGAAGCCTTTTGAGTCCATAAACTTTGTCAGTATTTAGACAGGGCAATGAACTTTTTGATTCCCCCTTTTATGCATGGATTGCAAACTTTTCTGTACCAAAATATACTTACATTTAATTCCATTTTACACAAACTTTTTGAAGTATGCTTGTATTTTCTGTTTTGTTATTTTTTTATATAATAGCCATGTTAATGGGGTTGAGGTTGTGTTTTGCAAGTTTGATTGACATGCATTTTCCTAGTGGTTAGTGAATGTTGAAAGTCTTTTCATGTGCATATTAGTCATTGGTATCCTTTTTTTGGAGAAATGGCTAGTCAAATCTTTTGAACTTTTTTTTTAAATACTTTTTTTAACCTGAATTTGAATAAATTGTACCATGAATCTGATAGAGACCATATTCACAATGATCCTACAGTGAGACTACTGGCTCACTTTTTCTTAATATGGAGAAATTATTTCCTAAGAGTGGATTCTGAAGTCACCTTCAAGAACAATATTTGTTCATGTACTTTCATTTGAAAGTAGCTTTCAGTAGAACTGTGCCAGGTCTTCCCTCTTGTCCTTGATGGCACTCTTGTCATTTATTTTACTTATGTATATATTATAAACACCTAACACATTGCTCTTTTATTTAAAGTTATTTTTCATACAAGTAAGAAATTTTTTTTTAAAAAAAATTATTTATTTGAAAGAGTTACACAGTGAAAGGAGGCAGAGAGCAAGATCTTCCACCCACTGGTTCTCTCCCCAATTGGCCGCACGAAGCCAGGAGCTTCTTTCCAGTCTCCCACATGGGTGCAGGATCCCAAGGACTTGGGCCATCCTCTGCTGCTTTCCCAGGCCAGAGCAGAGAGCTGGATTAGAAGTGGAGCAGCCAGGTCTTTAATCGGCGCCCATATGGGATGCCAGCACTGCAGGCAGCGGCTTCACCTGCTACACCACAGTGCTGGCCCCACAAGCAAGCATTTTAATAGCCAGATTTATTTTCCCTTCATTTATTTCTTCTCTGGTGCTCTTGTTTTCTTGTGCAGATCTCGGTTTCTGACCTATATCAGCTGCCTTTTCCCCAGATAATTTCTTACAATATTTCTTTCATGGCAGGTCTTATGGAGGGGAAATTGTTTACCTAATGAGGTATTTATTTCTCCCTCACTTTGGAAGGATAGTATGTATCAGTAAGATACAGAATTCTTGGTTAGTGGGATTTTCATTTCCATTCTGTAAATAGGATAGATAGGTATCTCCCTGAGAGGCTAATACTTTTTTTTTCCTTTAGAGATAAATACACACACACACACACACAAAATGGGTAGCTGCTTCCTATAGTAGGAAGTACTATGTAGCCATCAGTACAATGGCTGTACTGATCTGCATTCCCACCAACTGTGTATAAAGATTCCCTTTTCTCCATTTCTTCTCCAGCACTTGTTTTTTCTTTTTGTTTTTAAAGTTTTGTTTGGTAATCATTCTGCCTAGGGTGAGATGCTATCTCATTGCGATTTTGCTTAGTACTTCATGAACACTAATGATGTTGAACATAATGTTCTTTTTTAAAAAAAATTTAAGTATTTATTTGAAAGGCAGAGTTAGAGAGCCAGAGACAGAGATCCTCCATCTACTGGTTCACTCTCCAGACTGCCAGTGTCTGAGACCTGCCTGAAGCCAGGAGCCAAGAACTCCATCCAGGTCTTTCAGATGGGTGCAGGGGCCCAGGGATTTGGGTCATCCTTCACTGCTTTCCCAGGTGTATAAGCAGGGAGCTGGATCAGAAGTGGTGTAACCAAGACTTGAAGCAGCACTCAGGCTGCCAGCATCGCTGCAGTCAGCAGTTTAACTCATTGTGCCACAACACCAGCCCTGAGCATATTTTCATAAATATAGTGGCCATTTGTATTTATTCTTTTGAGAAGTATCTATTCATATCATTTACCCATTTTTAAATTATTTTTCTTTTGTTGTTGTTACTGAGCTTTTTTAATTCCTTGTGTAGTAGGGCTGTTAATCCTTTATCAGATAAATAGTTTGCACAGATTTTCTCCTTTTCTGTTGTTATAATCTTCATTCTGTTGATTGTTTTCTCTGCTAGGCAGAAACTTCTTAATCTGTCCTATTTTGTCTTGTTTTGGGGATTAGTTGCCTGTGCTTTTGCAGTCTTACCCAAAAAGTACATTGCCTATACCAGTGTCTAGTAGTTTGATAGTTTCAGGTCTTACATTTTAGGTGTGTGACCCATTTTGGGTTGAATTTTGTACAGAGTAAGAATTGCAGAGGAAGGCAAGTTTTGTTCTGCATTTGGCTCTCCAGTTTTCCCAGCACCATTTATTGAAGAGGCAGTCCTGTGTAAAGAGTTGGTACCTCTTAGAACTACTTGACTGGGTGTGTGGATTCATTTCTGGGGTCTCTGTTCTGGCCCATTGGTCTGTATGTCTCTGTTTATGCCAAGCTGCTTTGGTTACTGTAGCTCTGCAGTATGTCCTAAAGGTATTGTGATGCCTCCAGTTTTATTTTTTTTGTTCAGTTTTGCTTTGGCTATTTGGGGTCCTTGGTGATTCTATATGAATTTTAGAAATTTTTTTCTAGTTCTGTGAAGAACATCATTGGTATTTTGATGGGGGTTGTGTTGCATTCTTTAGGTAATATGGACAGTTTAACAATATTATTCTGCTGATCCATGGGATTAGAAAAAACTTTTTGTGTGTGTCTTCAGTTTCTTTGATTGGTGTTTTTTTATTTTTATGGTAGAGATCTTTCATCTCTTTGATTAAATTTATTCCTAGCCATTTTTGGTTTTTTGTAGCTATTGTGAATGGAACTGCTTTTATAATTTCTTACATAGTGAATTTGTTATTTCTGGATAAAAACGCTGCTAACTTTTGTATGTTGATTTTGTTTCTTGCCAATTTACTAAATTTGCTGATCAATTCTGATACTGTTTTGGTAGAAAGTTAAGGTTTTCCTGTGTATTGAATCATACCTTCCACAAATGAGGGTAATTTGACTTCCTCCTATTTTAGTTGTATGCCTTTTCTTTCTTCATTTTATCTTATTCTTCTAAGATTTCCAGTACAATATTGAACAAGAGTGATGAGAGTGAATCTCTTAGAAGAAATGTTTTCAGTATGATGTTGGCTGTGGGTTTATCATATACAGCCTTTATTATGTTGAGGTAAGATCCTTCTGTTCCTAATTTTTTCAGTTTTTAATCTTGAATGGATGTTGATTTTTATCAAATGTTATTCTGTATCTATTGCTATCACATGATTTTTATCCTTCATTCTGTTGATGGCTATGTTATTGAGTTACATCTGTTGAACCATCCTTGCATCCCTTCAGTTTTTATTTTATCACATTTATCTCTGTGGCTCAGTTCGCCACAGTTCTTAGATTGTGTTCCATTTTTAAATTTTCCCACAGTCCTAGACTGCTGTGTTCTTTTTGTCTTTGCATTTCAGTTTGTAAAGCTTCTGTTTACCCATCTTCAGGCCCACTGATTGTTTCCTTGGATGTGTTCAGTCTGCAGAGGAGCCCATCAAAGCCATTGTTCATTTGTGTTAGAATGTTTTCGATGTCTAGCATTTCCTTAGAATTTGTCGTTAGAGTTTCCATCTTTCTGCTTATGTTACCTGTCTCTCATAAGTTGTCTGCTTATTCTGTTAGAGCCTCTAATATTAACATATTAATCATAATTATTTTAAATTCCCTGTAAATCCAAACTCTGTACTACATGAAAGTGAGTCTGGTGCTTGCTTTGTATGTTTGAACTGATTCTTTTTCTTGCTTTTTAGCATACCTTGGAATTTTTTGTTGAAACTGGACATGATATATTAGATAATAGAAACTGAGGGAAACAGATTTTTGTAAGATTTGTCAGTCTAGCTGGAAATTGTGCCGTGTGTAATGTTTGCTGTAGCTCTAGGTGTCATCTTCCTCTGGTGCTCTAGTTTTTGAGTTTCCTAAGAACTCCTCCTTGCAGTCTGCATCTTGTCCATCTTTGAGTTGTAATCCCCTGTGGTTATACTGGAACCCTGTTGATGTGATGTAAGGGAAGGTGTGGGGCAGGAGAAGTTTCCATAATCTTTTGATCGAATCTCGGTGTTCTCATGGGCTCTATCACATGGACCTGACTCCTTCACAAGCATTTCGTAGCCCTTTTCTTCTCATAGGTGAGAAGGGAAGGCCAGGTTAGATAAGGCTGTGGTGAACCCTTTCCTTGACAAGTTGGTATTGATTGTATAGGACACTGTGGGTGTACCTCACAGCTCTTACTTCTTCATCATGAGAACCTGGTGGATTCCTGGAAGCAAAATGACAAAAATGTGGAGACGTCTACCAGGACTGCATTTCTTACTCCTGAGCTGGTTCGCGCAGACTTAGACTCCCCAACAGTTTGTTAAAATTACCACCTAGATGTTCTTATGGCTCCTGAGGCTTCTGCTCCCTGTAAGCACACATTGGAGGGGTGTGTGTGTGTGTGTGTGTGTGTCTGTCAAACAAGGATGTTTACCATATGTGATCATAAAGGCTCTGTCCAGCCTCAGAGTACTGTTTCAAATATGGTGCTTTACATAAATGCCTGTTTATTAGACACTTACTGAACACACTCTGTGTTAGAATCATGGAATTGGACACTGTGGAAGCCAGACGCTACTGTGGAGTAGCAGGTTAAGCCCATCCTGCAATGCTGGCATCCCATCTGGACATTGGTTCAAGTGCTGGCTGCTCCACTTCTGATCCAGCTTCCTGCTAATGTGCCTGGGAAAGCAGCAGAAGATACCCAAGTGTTTGGACCTCTGTTAGCCACATGGGAGACCCTGGTGAAGCTCCTGGTTTCAGCCTTGCCCAGCCCTGGCTGTTGTAACCATTTGGGGAATGAGCTAGCGGTTGGAACATCGATCTCTGTCTCTCCTTCTCTCTCTGTAACTCTGACTTTCAAATAAATAAATAAATCTTTAAAAAAAATTTCATGGAAAATGGAATTAAATGATAAGTTTATTTAAAAAAAGAGAGAAGCAGCTGAACAGGGTACAGTAATTAAAATAAGCAGACAACTGAGGATGAAACAGGGTCCAGCAAATATAGTGTATGAAGTACAATTTTAAAACAATATATTGACAGATGAATAAATTGAGAAATATTGCAGCAACAGATACTCTTGTTTGTGTCCAGCACATTCTTTTTCTCTAGGCAGGCAGCAAACAAAAAATCTCTCAAGGAACACGATCCACAAAAGAGAAGTACCGGTTAGGTGAATGGTGTGATATATTTGTGCTCTTGTCCTCACAGTGTTCCCAGCTAGGACTTCAAGTCCATTTTCTGTAAAATCTGCTGTCAGTCTCAATTGACCTTTCCCTCTATTTATAAAAATAATTAATTGTTTTGGGTTTTTGTTTTGTTTTGTTTTGTAGAAAATTTGGATCATAGGGCTAGGAGAAACTAGATTCATCACATATGAGTACTTTTAAGGTCTGAGTATATGTCCTTCACACTTAAAAGTTTTCAATGAAATGAGAAAGAAACAACACCTCAGGTTGGTCATAAGATACTGGGAAAATCAGTAAAATATTTTTTTCTTGAAGGCCGTGAGGGGCAGAGTCTAGGGGTTTTCTTACAAGTATGGTGAAGAAGATGCATGGAGGCAGAAAAGCACAGCTCCATTTGGGGAACAATGAGGAACACAGTTTGTGTGCCGTGTAGTACATGTGTGAAGCAGCAGTGGAAGATCAGGTAGGCTGAGAACCATATTTTTGATGACTTTGGGTTTCAGGCAGAGTAGTGTATACTAAATTTAATTTTTCCAAAAAGATCTAGAGGTAAAATGAAGCAAAGGATGTTTCTAACAAGGTGGCTGCTGGCAGTCCTTGCTTACAATTGGATCACTCCATTCTTAATACAGGTTTAGGGGCCAGTGCGGTGGAGTAGCAGGTAAGGCCACTGCCTACAGTGCCAGCATACCACTTGGGCACCAGTTTGAGTCCTGCTGCTCCACTTCTGATCCACTCCTTGCTAATGCACCTGGGAAGGCAGTGGAGGACGGACCTCTGCCACCCATCTGGGAGACCTGGATGGAGTTCCTGGCTCCTGGCTTCAACCTGACCCAGCTCCAGGCATTGTGGCCTTTCGGGGTGTGAACCAGCAGATGGAAGTTCTCCTGTCTGTCTTCCCCTGCCCCCTCCAGTAACTCTGCCTTTCAAATAAATAATCTTAAAAAAAAATAGTAGGTATAGTCAAATTTCTCTGCCGCATCTTGGCATTGCCTTTTCCTCTGTGTTCCCTTTTATATATGAAAAGCTAAACTCTCCCTGCCAGTCAGATCTGTTTCTCTGTCATAGGTCACAGCTCTTGTTATATGAAGAAGGCTTAGGTATTTTGTACATTTTCTCTTTCACATGAATTTTATAGTTAGCTTGTCAAATTTTATGAAAACATTTAACTTTAACTGGGCTGGTATTAAATTGTAGATTAATTTGTGGAGAATATATTTTTTGGCCTTTTTATATTCGCTTTCTCTTTAATTTTCTTACTGTGGTTTTTACTTTTTTTTTTTTTTTTAAGATTTATGTATTTTGAAAAGGTTACAGAGAGAGAGAGGCAGCAAGAGAGATCTTGTATCTTCTGGTTCACTCTCCAGATGGCCACAGTGGCCAGTGCTGGGCCAGGCAAAAGCCAGGAGAGGCCAAAACACTTGGGCCATCCTCTGCTGCCTTTCCCAGGCTGTTAACAGGGAGCAGGATCAGAAGTGGACCAGCTGGGTCACAAATCAGTGCCCACATGAGATGCCAGCATCGCAGGCCATGGCTTTACTGGCTGTGTCACAACACTGGCCCCCAGTTTTATATTTTGCAATACACCAAACATAAATATAAGAATAGAGTATAATGTATCAAACACCTATGACCAACTTTATTAGATCTTAACATTATGCCATGTATTTCCTTTGTATATATGTTTTTATTTTAATTTTTAATAATAACAATAAACATAGAGATGGAAGCTGCTTTTGCATCTCTGATTCTTTTCCTTTTTCCTTCCCCACTTTCCAGAGATACCACAAGTCTCAAATATGAAAAAGAAAGTTCTTTTTATTCGGTAAAGTGGTTATAATATTATCTGTCAAATTTACTTGCTAGGGTTGCATTTTGGGGATGAATATCTATGGATGGATCATAGTGCACAATTGAAACACTGATAGAAAAGCTATGGAGGGGCCAGCGCTGTGGCGTAGCGGGTAAAGCCACTGCCTGCAGTGTCGGCATCCTGTATGGGTGCCAGTTCAAGACTCGGCTGCTCCATTTCTGATCCAGCTCTCTGCTGTGGCCTGGGAAAGCAGTAGAAGATGGCCCAAGTCCTTGGGCCCCTGCACCTGCGTGGGAGACCCAGAAGAAGCTCCTGGATCTCCTGGCTTCAGATCGGCACAGCTCCGGCCTTGTGGCCAACTGGGGAGTGAACCAGCAGATGGAAGACCTCTCCCTCTCTATCTCTCCTTCTCTCTCTGTGTAACTCTGACTTTCAAATAAATAAATAGATCTTTAAATAGAAAGAAAAGCTATAGAGTGGGGCCAGTGCTGTGGCATAGCAGGAAAAGCCGCCACCTGCAGTGCTGGCATCTCATATGGCTGCTGATTTTAGACCTCGCTGCACTGCTTCCGTTCCAACTCTATGCTGTGGCCTGGGAAAGCAGTGGAAGATGGCCCAAGTCCTTGGGCCCCTGCACCCATGTGGGAGACTGGGAAGAAGCTCCTGGCTCCTGGCTTCAGAATGCCCCAGCTCTGGCCATTGCAGCCATTTGGGGAGTGAACCAAGTGGATGGAAGATATTCATTCATTCATTCATTCTCTCTCTCCACCTTTCTGTAACTCTGCCTTTCAAATAAGTCATAAATCTTTTTAAAAAATAAAAGCTATGGAATTATTTTTGAAATTAGTGATTTCTGCCTTTTTTGAAATTGTTTTATGTTTGCTTGTGGATACACTTGATGAATTTAATATAGCCATTTTAAATTATTTTTTAAAATCAGACTCATTTTCCTACCTCCCTCATGCTTCAAGATCAATTTCAAGCTGATAGTAGTTCGCTGAGAGGACTTGATGTTCCACTCAAGTAGCCAATGGGTAAATGTTCTCAGTGTGTGGTTACACAGGTCATTGTATTTCAGCCCAGTTCACAATATACAGACAATTATTTCCTGCCTCTTTTTGAAAGCCTTTCATGCCTTCTTATGTTTCATAATAGGGAAAGGATGCTCTTATTCTATTATTACTCTACTTTAATGTAAATTTGCAACTTTTTCAATTATGTTTTTACCTAGATTCTAAATTTAAGAATAAAATATTTATGTATATTTTTATATTTTTGTCAGTTTTAGATCTAATGCTTAGTTTTCTTTTTAACTTCTCAGGTACTAATCTAAATGATGAGGACTTCCTTTTGCTGGAGCTTTTGCACTGGTTTAAGGAGGAGTTTTTTCACTGGGTGAATAACGTTTCGTGCACTAAATGTGGTGGGCAGACTAAATCTAGAGATGTAACATTGTTGCCCAATGAGGAGGAGCTGAAGTGGGACGCAAGAAGAGTAGAAGATCATTACTGTGATGCATGCCAGTTCAGCAATAGATTCCCAAGGTGAGTATATGGAGAACAGTCAGAAAAATCTGATGGTGGAGTAGGTGGGAGTGAAGTGTCATTAAGTGAATTTGTCTTCATTTCAAATATTATAATATATTCTTCTAGGACATAGATCAGCAAATATGACTGCCCACATGCTTATTTTAATGATTTATTTATTTATTTGAAATACAGAATTAGAGAGAGGGAGAGACAGAGAGATGTTCCATCACCTAGTTCACTACTAGTGAACTACAAACTGGCCATGATGGCCAGTGCTGAGTTAGGTCAAAGCCAGGAGCCTGGAACTCATCTGGGTCTCCCCCATGGGTGGCAGAGGCCCAAGTTGTTGAGCCATCTGCTGCTGTACCAGGCACATCAAGAGGGAGCTGGATCAGAAGTGGAGCAGCCAGGACTCGAACTGGCAGCATGTGGGATAACTGGCATTGCAGGCAGCTGCATGGTTAACCCACTATACCACAACACCTGCCCATACATACCATTTTTGTAAATAAAGTTTTATTAGTGTGCCCTGCTGATTCATATAATTATGTTTTGTGAATGTTTTCATACCTAATCTTGGGGGTTTAGGAACTCTGTTCCTAATTTGGAACCAGCCCTGCAATATACAGAATATAAGATAAGCAGCATCTAATACCCATTAATTATCTAAAAATGTGTGTGTTATTCCTTCTCCCAGCATACATTTGCACAGGCCCTTTGCAGATATTAGAAGACACATGTGTATGTGCATGTCCCTGTTCTGATACACTCTTTCTAGACAATTGAATGTAAACTATTAATCAGTGTGGAGTGGCACTGGCTTACAAATATTTATACAAGATATTATTTGTTACTCTTTTACTTTCTAATCATTTGCTTGTTTAACTGTTAGGTCTTCTCTATTTAGGATTTGGATATGAACTCTATTAATAATTAGGGACTAACAGATCGTTTGACTTGGTACTAGTAGAGTATGAAGAGAAGTGTATAGAATACTGTAATTATGTTACCATTCCTTAATATAAATGTGCACCTTTTTTTCAAATACTGTGTTACCTGAGCTCTGAGTTCATTTAACTTAGTGTAAGCAAGAACATCTGCTTAACAAAACTTGCTTATTGCAGGGCCTGTTCGTTCATGCTGTTTCCTTTACTTCCCAAGCTCATGGCTGCCGTCCTCCTCTGCTGGGACACTTTTCCTCCTTCCTGCATAAGCTCAGAATACTTCCCAGCACCACATGCACACTTTGATGTTCTCTAGTTTTGTGATTATAATTTTATAATTGGAGTAACTTTGAAAAGAATGCTGCAAAAAATTTTTAAGGAATTATTTTATTTATTTGAAAGGCAGAGTTACATAGATGGCTACAAATGCTGGGGCTGGACCATGCTGAAGCCAGGAGCCAGGAGCTTCTGGTCTCCCACGTGGGTGCAGCAGTCCAAGCACTTGGGCAATCTTCTGTTGCTTTCCCAGGCACATTAGCCGGGAGCTGGATCAGAAGTGGAGCAGCTGGGACTAGAACCAGAACCCATATGGGATGCTGGCATAGTAGGTGGCAGCTTTACCCACTATTCCTCAAAAATCAGCTTCTACATTACCAAATAACTCATTTAAATACTTTAGAAGAATAAAATTTAATCAAAATAATCATTAGAAAAATCACATCTTAAATAAAATTAAGTACAATGAGCTAATTACACCACTCAGTAGAGTAATGCTGATGCTTTTAGCAGATGTCCTAGAGAATTTGCCTGTTCAGATCCTACCTTTCAAAGTCCACTAAATACATCTTCTCCCCAGCCACTCGTCCACAACAAAATCCGACCTATTGTGTATATGGTTTGTCTCACATTCGACCATTTATTAAAGTCATTTGTGTTAGTTGCTTCTTTCAGGAATGTAAATACCTTGGAGGTAGCATGTCTGTTTAATCATTTAGACAAAGAGCCTAGCACAAATCTTTATATATTAGAGACTCTGCAACCAGTATTCCGCAATTAAAAATGAAGAATCATGATGATTATTTAGCATAGAGATGATATAGATTCTTTTAAAATCTTGATTTTGATAATAAATTAAAGCTCCCTTTTTCCTTTTAAACAGGTATAATAACCCTGAAAAGCTTCTGGAAACAAGATCTGGACGATGTGGCGAGTGGGCCAATTGTTTCACACTGTGTTGCCGAGCTTTAGGGTTTGAAGCTCGCTATGTTTGGGATTATACAGGTACAGAACCTGCTCTGAGCAGAGAGTTGTAGGGCTTTGTAGCCTGACCGGTTTAGATTTATCCTATGAGCCTATCATTTTGTCTGTCACTTTCCACCCTTGTCAGTCTCAGCTTCCATTTTCCTCAGTAACAATATCAGCCTCACAGGTTTTTTGAAAGAATTAGAAGTTTTGTAATATGAAGATCCTTCAAAATGTTCATGGAAAATTGAGCTTGAAGATTTTTATTTTAGTGCACAAAAGGTTGAAATCCATTTATTAGCACTTTACCATGATATTTATAGTAATGCTGCTTCTGTATAGATAAGAACATGTATAATAATGTGCTATAGGGATTTTCTTTTTTTAGGAATTTCTACAGAAGATTTAGTGAACTTAAATTGCACTATTCAAAAATAATGTAGTAATAGCCTGTGACATTTTTTTTTTTTTCAAGATTCATTTATTTGAAAGGCAGAGTTATAGAGAGGCAAAGACAGAGGAAGAGAAAGATCTTCCATCCACTGGTTTGCTCCCTCAATGGTCACAATGGCCAGAGCTGTGCCAATCTGAAGCCAGGAGCCTGGAGCCTCTTGCAGGCCTCCCACACAGGTGCAGGGCCCAAGAACTTGGGCCATCTTTCACTGCTTTCCTAGGCCACAGTAGAGAGCTGAATCAGAAGTGGAGCAGCCAGAACTAGAACCGGTGGCCATATGGGATGCCAAGGTGGCGGCTTCACCTGCTGTGCCACAGTTCTGGCCCCAGTGCTGTCTTATTTAGAAATAGTTCATGTTTGTCTGCATGTTAAAAAGTTGTTTTCTTTGTTGTTAGAATTTTATCTATGTTTCTGTTGGTTTTTTTAGACTCAAATAAAATCTTCAGTTAATAGTTACTGCTCTCTTAAAAATAAAATATACAGCACCAATAACCAGAGATCCAGTTAGACCTACTGGGTCTAGATCTAAAAGTCTGAAGAGAGAGAGACTGATGTTTCAGAAGTGGTGTGGATGTCCCAGTGTTGCTAGGCTGAGCCTGATGATTTTGGCAGTGTTAATAAATAGGTTCTCCTTTGGAGTTAATTAAGGCTAAAACCAACTTGCATTAAAGATTATTCCAAAAGTGTTTTGGGACATTTTGAAGAGATAGAGAAGTTAATACAAGTATTCTAATCTATATGCCAAAAAATGCTCATATTAACTAAAATTTAGAGTGCTACACATTACCTTATTGTGTGATTCTGATATTAGGGATTATTGTAGTTAGTGAAGAGCATTCTGGTTCTGTAAACTTCACTTTTACCTCCTTTTTCCATTGTTCTCTTCTCCCTGGCTGGAGTAGACCATGTCTGGACTGAAGTCTATTCCGGCTCGCAGCAGCGGTGGCTGCACTGTGACGCATGTGAAGATGTCTGTGACAAGCCACTCCTGTATGAAGTAGGCTGGGGCAAGAAGCTGTCCTATGTACTAGCATTTTCTAAAGACGAGGTAGGGCAAAAGAAAATTTTCTTCTAAGAATAAATATAATGTTGACAGTTTTATTGTATTTACCTATAATATGCTGTATAAATTTAAAGTGTATAATTTAAGTCTTGTCATTTGTGTGCACCTGTGAAATTGTCACTGCAGTCAGTATTGTGTTGTATGGATGTACTATAGTTAGTTTCTGGTTCTGTGCTGAGTGTTATGAACATTCAGGCACACAAATCATATGGGCATACACTTTTCTCTGTCTGTATCATGCTTAGGAGTAGAATGACTGTATCATCCTGAAGTGTATAACTTTTTTTTAAGATGTATTTATTTGAGGCCAGCATTGTGGCAAAGCAAATAAAGCTGCCACCTGCAGTGCCAGCATCCCATGTGGGCACCAGTTTGAGTCCAGGCTGCTCCACTTCCAATCTGGCTCCCTGCTAATGGTCTGGGGAAAGCAGCAGAGGATGGCTCAAGTCCTTAGGCCCCTAACACTCACGTGGGAGACCTGGAAGAAGTTCCTGGCTCCTGTCTTCTGTCTGGTCCAGGCCCAGCTATTGCAACCATCTGGAGAGTGAACCAGCGATGTAAGATCTCTCTGTTTCTCCCTCTCTGTCACTCTGCCTTTCAATTAAATAAATCTTTCTTAACATTTTTTGTTCATCCCCCAGATGACCACAACAGCCAGGCTGGAGCCAGGAACCTGGAACTCCAACCTGTCCCTGACATGGGTGGCAAGGTCCCAAATACTTGGGCCATCTTCTGCTACTTCCCCATGTGCTTTAGCTGCATTGAAAGAGAAACAGCTGGGACTAAAATCTATGCTGCAACATGGGATGCAAGCAGTGACTTCACACACTGCACCACACTATCAACCCCTGTATAACTTTTTAAGAAGCTTCTTAAACTGCTTTTTCGTTAATTTCTTTATTATTTGAGAGACAGCCAGCTGTCATCCTTTGGTTCACTTTCCAAATGCCACAGCAGCCAGGCTGAAGCCAAGAGCCAGGAGCTCAACTCAGGAATCCAAAGTGGGCTGCAAAAACTCCACATGCCTGAAGTGTTACCTGCTTCATCCCAGGGTGCATTCCTGGGATCATGAGTGGAGCCAGTACCCAAATGCAGGTGCTCCAGTGTGGAATTCAGGCAGCCCAAGCAGTGATTTTCCATTACACTAAATTCTTGCCCCCCCCCCAAAATTTGTTCAGTCCTTTATCAAAATTGTGCTTTGCGAAAATTTTTCTCCCTCTATTGTTTATCTTTTCATGTACTTTATGAATGACTTTTGAAGAAAATACCAATGAATTCAATTCGTCAGTCTGTTCTTTTATAGATTATACTTTTTGATGTTGTATGGAGATTTGCCTAGCCCATGGCAACACTGATTTTGTCCTAAGTTTTCTTTTAGAACTTTTATCTATTTAGGTCTGTGTTCCATTTTGAGTTCATTTTTTATATGGTACAAGGTATGGATTGAAGATAATTTTCGACATATGAGTAATGAATTATTATAACAGCATTTGTTGAAAAGATCCTTTATTCCTTGAATTATCTTTGTACCTTGGTCAAAACTTAGTTTTTGTTTTTGTTTTTAAGATTTCACTTATTTATTTGAGAGGCAGACTTATAGACAGAGAGAGGGAGAGAGAGAGAGAGAGAGAAAGGGAGAAAGGAAGGTTTTCCATCCACTGGTTCACTCCCCAAAGAGCCGCAGTAGCTGGAGCTGGACCAATCTGAAGCCAAAATCCAGGTGCTTCTTCTGGGTCTCCCATGCGGGTGCACTTCCACTGCTTTCCCAGGCTATAGCAGAGAGCTGAATTGGAAGAGGAGCAGCTGAGACATGAACTGGCACCCATGTGGGACACCAGCATCTACACCATAGTGACAGCCCTGTAATTCAAATTTAATACAATAAAAAGCAGGTGAAGTTTTTGTCTGTTGAATTTTATCTGGAATAAGTTTTGTATATAAGTTAACCTAGTATTTTGAAAATTTCTTGTTTTAAAACATATTGTTTCTCGAAAGGGCACCTGTTGGAAAATGAATATAAAGTGTATTCTCGGTGGCAGGCACTTGACCTAACAGTTAAGATGCTGGCATCCCATAGTGGATCGTGTGAGTTCAATAGCCATCTCTAACTTCTGACTCCATCTTCCTGGTAATGTGAACTCTGGGCGGCTCACAGAACTTGTTCTCTACCACCCCCGCAGGAGATGTGGATTGAGTTCCTAGCTCCCTGCTTTAGCTCCTGGTCCCAGGCCGTCTCAGGCATTTGGGAAATGAATCAGTGGATTGGAGCTCACACTCATCCACTCTCTATTTGCCTTTCTGCCTCTCAAATGGATTAATAAATAAATGAATATCATATTCTCTTTCACAAGTTTTAAAATTTTAAGCAAAACAGCATTTTTTAAGTTGTGTTTAAAATTATATACATTCCTGCTATTTAACAAATAATGATTGATGCCTATAATCTTATTAAATATTTGTATATGTAATTTGTTTCAGGTAGTCGATGTCACTTGGCGATATTCTTGTAAACATGCAGAGGTAATCTCCAGAAGAAATAAGATTAAAGAAGACTTACTTCGAGAAACTATCAATGGCCTTAATAAGCAGGTATATGATGGATAGTTGTCATTTGTGCTAGGACATTTGACATTTCTTAAGTAATTAAGAATATATAGTTTTCAGCCCATTGACAGACTTAATTGTAGCATTATTTATAAGTGAGAATATATTAAGATGTTAAGTGTTCTTTTTTGTTTATTGAAAATTTTGAGGATTCTTTTTAAATATTATGGATTTCTAGATTAAATTGTCAAAACTCTTCTCAAATTTCAGTGAAACAAAATTTGAATATAATGTTACTCAACATAAAAATGTTGTTTATTAAAGTCTTTAATATATATGTACATATGTATGCACATACACCTGTCCATGTATGGAAATTTCTGTATCAAGATACAGGAATTTATTAACAAGGGTGACTTCTGAGAAGAGGAACTAGATGTCCAAGATGGAAAATTTTACTATCCATGTAGACTTTTTTCATAATTAAAAACTAGTTTTCCAGGGCCAGTGCCATGGTGCAGTGGATTGGTCCTCTGCCTGTGGTGCCGGCATCCCATATGGGCACCGGTTCTAGTCCCGGCTGCTCCTCTTCTGATCCCACTCTCAGCTGTGGCCTGGGAAGGCAGTGGAGGATGGCCCAAGTCCTTGGGCCCCTGCACCTGCGTGGGAGACCCGGAAGAGGCTTCTGGCTCCTGGCCATTGTGGCCATCTGGGGAGTGAACCAGCAGATGGAAGACCTCTCTCTCTCTGTCTCTTCCTCTCACTGTAACTCTACCTCTCAAATAAATAAAATCTTAAAACAAAACTAGTTTTCCTTTTGACAGGCAGTTAACATAAGGCAGACCACCTTAGTCCAATTAGTAGTTGAGGTTCAAGGTAAGGTTTCAGTCTGTCGTGAATTTGTTCTTTCTTCCAGCATAAACTCTTCTGAGATCCCATCCAGAAAATTTAGGTAATTTGACTTTCTCCTTTCCAATTTGTATACCTTTGATTTCTTTTTCTTGCTTAATGGCTCTGGCTAAAGCTTCTAAAACTATTATTGATGGCAGTGGTGAAAGTGGGCTTCCTTGTCTTGTTACAGATCTTAGTGGAAATGCTTCTAGCTTTTCCACATTCAACGTGATGCTAGCTGTGGATTTGTCGTATATCGCCCTGACTGTTTAAGGAATGTTCCTTCTGTACCCAATTTGCTTAAGGTGTTCATCATAAAGTGTTGTATTTTATCAAATGCTTTCTCTGTATCTATTGAGATAATCATATGGTTTTATCCTTCAGTTTGTTAATGTGATGTATCATCTTTATTGATTCATGTATGTTGATGATTATCATCCCTGCATACCAGGAATAAATATCACTTAGTCCAGGTGAATGATCTTTCTGATGTGTTGAATTCTATCAGCTAGTATTTTGTTGAGGATCTTTGCATCTACATTCATCAGTGATATTTGTCTGCAGTTTTCTTTCTTTGTTGTATCTTTTTCAAGTTTTGGAATTAAGGTGATGCTGACTTCATAGGAGTTTGGGATGATTCTCTCCCTTTTAATTGTTTTGAATAGCTTGAGAAAAAAATGAAATTAGTCTTTTTTTTAATCCATTCAGTCTGTATCTTTTATTTGGAGAATTAATAAATAATTAATATTCCTATTGTTTGTTTTGAATTTCCTTTGTACTTTATTGAGAGATTTTCTGCCTGCATATTCTTTCATAGTGTTGACTGTGTTTCTGTTTGTGGCACATCCTAAGCATTTGTAAGACTAGACAAGTGTTGACAAATGTTTTCAGTATCTGTTTGTTATGGAACGTCTTTATTTCACCTTCCTTTGTAAATGAGAGCTTCAAAGAGTCGAGTACTCTGGGTTGACAGGGTTTTCTGTTTGTTTTGTTTTAGGACTTAGATTATGCTTCTCAGTTCTCTCCTAGACTGTAGGGTTGCTGATGAGAAATCAGTTATCAGCCTAGTTGGAGATCTTCTGAAGGTAATCTTGTATTTCTCTGATGCACATCATAGAATCTTTTCTTTATGTTTCAGTGTTAAAAGTTTGACTATTGGCCAGCACCGCGGCTCACTAGGCTAATCCTCCACCTTGCGGCGCCGGCACACCGGGTTCTAGTCCCGGTCTGGGCGCCAGATTCTGTCCCGGTTGCCCCTCTTCCAGGCCAGCTCTCTGCTGTGGCCCGGGAGTGCAGTGGAGGATGGCCCAAGTGCTTGGGCCCTGCACCCCATGGGAGACCAGGATAAGCACCTGGCTCCTGCTTCGGATCAGCGCAGTGTGCCGGCCGTGGCAGCCATTGGAGGGTGAACCAACGGCAAAGGAAGACCTTTCTCTCTGTCTCTCTCTCTCACTGTACACTCTGTCAAAAAAAAAAAGAAAAAAAAAAGTTTGACTATAATGTGTTGTGATGAGGATCTCTTCTGGTCAGATTTAGTTCTATGTGCTTCGTATATTTAGATGCCCCTTTCTTTTTCCAAACTAGGAAAGTTTTCTGCTATTATTTCACCAAATAGACCTTCTAATCAATTCTTTCCACACCTTCAGGACACATATGTTAGGTCATTTGATGGTATTCCATAAGTCTCTAACATTTTTTCAGTTTTTCTCTCTTTTTTTTTTTTTTTTTGATCTGAGATATTTCCAAAGATTTGTCTTCTAGCTTGATGTTCTTTCTTGTGCCTCACTAACTCTGTTGTTAAAGCTTTCCAACTATATCTTTTATTAAACATATTGAATTTTTCATTTCTTTTTTTAAAGATTTATTTATTTATTTGAAAGAGTTCCAGAGAGAGGAGAGGTGCAGAGAGAGAGAGAGAGGTCTTCCATCTGCTGGTTCACTCCCTTATTGGCCACAATAGCCGGAGCTATGCAGATCCGAAGCCAGGAGCCAGGGGCTTCCTCTGGGTCTCCCACGCAGGTGCAGGGGCCCAAGGCCTTGGGCTATCCTCTGCTGCGCTCCCAGGCCCTAGCAAAGAGCTGGATTGGAAGTGGAGCAGCCGGGTCTCAAACCAATACCCATACAGGATGCCAGCACTTCAGGCAGTGGCTTTACCCACAATGCCACAGTGCCGGTTCCTGAATTCTTCATTTCTAATATTTCAGTTTGATTTCTCTCCAGAACCTCTATCTCATAGGAAAATTTTTATCCATGTCATGTATAGATTTCTTTACCTCCTAAATGTGCTTCTCATTGTTTTTCAGTAATCTTATGCTTAATCTTTTGAATTCCTTTCCACCGATCTCCTCTTCACATTCTGTTGCTGTGTTCCTTTGGAAGAGTCGTATTGTCTTCCTTGTTCTTGTTTTTCGTGTTTCTATGTTTATTTTTAGGCATTTGTGGAACCACTTGTTGGTTTTTTCCTCCAATGGCTTTTAGGTTTGAAATATGCCTCCCTGGCTTAGTGGAGTGTCTGCTCCTTTAGTGGACATTCAAAGGCATCTGCTGGGTGGGTCAGGAAGCTCCACTCAGTGCTCTCAGTGTGGTCCAGGAGGCCAGGGTGCCACCCAAGTTGGGCATAGTAGATTGCCTCTGTTGTCAGCAGGTGGTATGATCATGTCAGCTGGTGTGATCCCTGCCTCGCCCGCCTCCTTCTGCCAAGGTGATCGATGCCCAGGGCGAGCCCATGGTGGTGGGTACACAGCTTACCCACTCAATCGTATTAACCATGCAAAGGATGTGTGTGGTCCTCAGTATGAGCAGTGACCACTCCAAGCAGTCAGGAAACGCTGAGCCTCTGAACCCAGACACAGTGATTGCCTAGAGACTCAGAGCTCCACGCCCTCCCATGCAGTCAGAACTCCCACAGTCACATGGAGCAGGGATCCACCCTCAAGCGCGACAAGGCTGCTCCTTCCACAGAGAGAGCCACAGCATTGCCAGTGCTAGCTGCCTGTCAGTATTCTGCCTTGGCAGTTTGAGTACAGGCACAGTAATATAGAGAAGAGGAGAGCACCTCACAGGCTTAAGTGGGTGCCCAGCCCCATGCCAACCCTCTAGGCCAGACTCACAATCCGCAGGGACCATGGGTTTATCCCACAGATAAAATTCCTTAGTCATAAAGGGGAAGCCGTAGCAGCCTATACTTCCCTGTTACGATGGCGCTCCCTCCCTGCTATTTGCCAGGAGACCTTGTGGAGGGGATCAGAAACAGGCAGTGTGCTCTTGCTTCACGGGGTTAGATGGGCACCCTACCCCACCGCTAGCACTCGAGGCTGGACTCAAAGTCTGCGTGGTCTGCAAGGTTCTCCCTTAGGAATCATCAGTGACGCGGGCTGCCGCAGTCTCTTCTCATTTCTGTTTAGAAGATGGCATCTCTCGACACTGATTCTCATGGCGGTAGGAGCGGAACAGAGGAGCACTGCCCAGCTTAGAGTATGGTGCTTAGAGTGATGGAGGGGAAAGAAGCAAGGCAGCTGCCCTGCGCCACACCTGGCAGTGGTCAGGCCCTAGTCAGCTCCCGAGGCTGAAGAAAAGTGGGTGACTGTGGAATCCTTCCCAGCTAAAGCTGTGCCCTAGCAGACACACAGCAGGTTCTTCTGCCTTGTCATGACACAATGGCGGCTCGCAGCCTTTAGCCGGCTGCGCCACACAGCTGGCTGCACTGGCGTCTGTCTGCTCGCCTCTTGTCCCACTGTGTCTGTCTGGTTTTTTCACTTCTTTGCCAAAAATTTCTGTCAGTTAGACCTCTGGAAATACGTTCTTCCTTTGTTCTTTCTGTATCCCAGAGCAGCTGAAGTGTGGCTGCACCCTGTTCAGCCATCTTAGATCTCCAGCTTTTCTTGGTGGGACAGTTGGCCTGACCAGCATGGCAGGAGGAGAACGTGCTACCTCCATTTGTAATCTAGGATAGTTGGGGTCATGGAGAGTTGGAAATAGGTGTCCTTAAATGATTTCTCAAGATAAAAATTGTAAAGTTACTAATTTTTTTAAGATTTTATTTATTTGTTTAAGAGGTAGAGTTAGAGAGAAAGGAAGGGAGAGACAGAGAGAAAGGTCTTCCATCCACTGGTTCACTCCCCACGTGGCCACAACGGCCAGAGCCGGACCAATTTGAAGCCAGGAGCCAGGAGCTTCTTCCAGGTCTCCAAGGTGGGTGCAGGGGCCCCAAGCACTTGGGACATCTTCTACTGCTTTCCCAGGGCATAAAGAGAGCTGTATCAGAAGAGGAGCAGCCAGGGCTAGAATTGGCGCCCATTTGGGATGTTGGCTCTGCAGGTGGAATCTTAGCCCACTACGCCTCAGCGCCAGCCTTGTAAAGTTATTTTAAGTTTTGCACAATATGCTTTTTCTTTTCCAAATAATACATTTGTGAAAATAAAATTAATTACTTCCTTTAATATCTATTAAAATACAAATCTCTATTGATTATTCTTTTTTATGTGAACCTCTTCAGTCCCCTAAACCTAACTTTTCAAAATATGAATTACAGAGGCAACTGTCTTTATCAGAAAACAGAAGAAAAGAACTTCTCCAGAGAATAATTGTGGAACTTGTGGAATTTATATCTCCCAAAACCCCTAAAGCTGGAGAACTGGGTGGAAGAGTATCTGGGTCAGTGGCTTGGAGAGTAGCCCGAGGTGAAATGGGACTACAGGTATTTTAATTTTTTCTAGCATTATAATCTTTTTACTTTCTTGCATAATATGCTATGATCTGTCCCCAGAAAAATGCATTAACCGTGACATTTCAGTTAACTTTCAGTGTAATTAATTAAAAATACAGACATTTGAAGAAAGTGAATAATTTATTGGCGTAGTATAATTCCATGTAAGAGTTAGTAAAATATCTTAAAATGAAGTTTTTATAATTTTTTCTCTGAATTTTAGCACAGTCTGATTTTTAGTGACATATATAGAAAAAACATTAATTCTACATGTACAGCATGGATTTTTAAAATTTAGCAACTTTAACTATTAACTAGAATTAGAAATACATCATCAGCACCCAGGAAACGAATATGAGTTCCTCTCCAGTCTCTGACTCCCACCCCTGAAACCAGCCATTATCCTGGCTTCTAACATCATACAAGTATTACCTTCATCTGTTTGCTGTGTTTATGTAAATGAAATCGTGTAGTATGTACTACCTTGTGTATAGATTCATTTGTACTGTGTTAGAGTCATGCGTGTTGCAGTGTGCATGGTATATTTGTTCTCTTGGCTGTATTAATATTCCATTGTGTAAGTGTACTACCATTTATCCATTTCACTGTTGATGGCCATTTGGGTTTTTTTCTAGATTTGGGCTGTTAAAAATTGTGTGTGAATGTTTATCTGCATGTTTTCAGTGAATATATTTATGCATTTCTGTTGAATATATACCTACAAGTGAACAGAGTATGTAACAGAATATGACTATGTTCAGCTTTAATAAATATTCTCAAACAATTTTTGCAAAGTGATTGTGCCAGTTACACTCTGGCCAACAGGACATCAGATTTTTCTACATCTTCGTCTTCTCTTGGTGTTACCTGTCTTGTTCATTTTAGTGGTCTGGATGGTATATTGTGATTTTAATTTGCATTTTGGTGATGACTAATGAAACTGAGTGCCTCTCTTTAAACTTTTGGATATCCTCTTTTCAGAAATGTCTGTTCAGGTCTTTCTTTCAAAATGAGATTTTAATGCATTTTTTAAACAATATTTGACTTTGTTTTCTGCATATGAGAACTATACAGTGGAGAAAATAGGAATTTGGATAATTCAGCTGTTTTATTTCTTGGGATATGCTTGCATACATTTGATATTGGCAATAAATGATTGCTGATGTGATTTACTAATATATTTTTCAAACTAATTTTAAGATATCAGTTGATTAGTGTCTCAATATTTAGTCATTAAGACTGGAAATATAATTTATATAGTTAAGTGGTATGGTTAAGGGGCCCAGTAAAAATCAGTGTGATAGGTACACTGTCCCTTGCCTTTAGGGAGCTTAAAATTAAATCATTGAAAGTATTAAACGTAAATGTATAGGAAAACATTAATGAAAAATGCTTGAAAGGAAAATAACTCATCTCATTATTGATATCAGTTCTAACTACTTTTGCTAAATTTGCCCATTGTTGCAACTCATTTCTCTAGTAAAGGAATATGGCCAAAACTAGTGAGTTATCAATAAATTTAATGTTTGCTTTTTAATTTATCCCATCATTTATAGCAGGCAGTCAGAAGTGTTAGTTGAGCCATAGAATTACAAGATCTGAATTCAACAAATAATTAAAATAATTGCTGATGCAAGTGCAGTTTACAAGTGTGAATCTAAATGAAGCCAAATAAAAAGAGCTAATTTAATTCACAGCTGTTGTCAGTTGAAAACATGGATATTATTTAGGTTTTAATTTCGTTTTGTGGATAGATGTGCTTCCACTGGGATGGCATGTAAGTTGCTTAAAGTTTAAAAATATGAAACAGGCAACAAACCTGCACTATTTTCCCTCATGAAAATCATGAAATTTTTTTTAATTTATCATTTGCAGGAGGCCATTCTAGGGTCCCAGATGCAAAAGGAAAAAAGTTTCCCCTTTAGCAATGGATATTTGTTTTAAAAAAAGGAAACTGTATTGCTAAAGAACATCTAAAGTAAATAGAGGGATGGGCATTTGGTGCTGTGGTTAAAAAACTGTGTGGGATACCCACATACTCTATAATAGAGTGCCTGGGTTTGATTCCTGGCTCCACATCCAGTTAGTTTCCTGTGTGGCTGAAGTAGTGGGTCTCTGCCACCTACGTGGAATTTCCAGATGAAGTTCTGGACTCCTGACTTCATCCTGGCCTACCCCCAGCTGTGGCAGGCATTTGAGAAGTGAACCAGTAAATGGGAAATCTATGTCTCTCTGCCTTTCAGATAAATAAAAATAACAAATAATTTTAAGTAAACAGAAAATGTTAATCCTAAAAATTTTTGGAACTAAATTTTTTAGTCAGTAGAGAAACTAAAAAAGCCTTTGTTGTATTATTTCCAGAAACCTTTCATTTAATGAATACAAACTTCATGCATTTCATAAATACAACTTTAGTAACAGTGATTCTTCCTACCCTACCTGCCCTCCCATACACACTGTCACCCTTCTTCCTCCTCCCTCTCCTATTCCCATTCTTATTTTTAATAAGATCTATTTTCAGTTACCTTTATATACATAAGATGAACACTATACTAAGTAACAAGTACAACAGATAATATTGAAAAAAAAAAAAAAACTGTTCCTCAACAGACGAGACAAGGGCTGTTCAAAGTCATTGCATCTCAAAGTGTCAATTTCACTTCCAGAGATTATCTTTTAGGTACTTTATTAGTTATCACAGGTCAGGGAGAGCATATGGTATTTGTCCTTTTAAAACTGGCTTATTTCACTAAGTATGATGTTTTCCAGGTTCATCCATTTTGTTGCAAATGACAGGATTTCATTTTTTTAACACTTTGTAGTATTCCATGGTGTACATATCCCATAATTTGTCCAGACTTCAGCTGATGGACATTTTGCTATTGTGAAGTGAGCTGCAGTAAACAAGGGGGTACAGATAACTGTTTCAGATACTGATTTCATTTCCCTTGGGTAAATTCCCAGGTGTAGGATGGCGGGGTCACATGGTGGGTCTAGATTCAGATTTCTGATGTAACTTCATACTGTCTTCCACAGTGGCTATACCAGTTTACATTCCCACCAACAGTGGATTAGGGTACTTTTTTCCCTACATCTTCACCAGCATTTGTTGATTGTTGATTTCTGTATGAAAACCATTCTAACTGGGGTAAGGTGAAACCTCATTATGGTTTTGCTTTGCATTTCCCTAATGGCTAGTGATCCTGAACATTTTTCATGTGTCTGTTGTTCATTTGGATTTCCTGCTTTGAAAAATGCCTATTTAAGTCCTATGCCCAATTCTTAACTGGGTTGTTTGTTTTGCTGTTGTTGAGTTTCTTGAGTTCTTTATATATTCTGGTTATTAATCATTTATCAATTGCGTTGTTTGTAAATAATTTCTCCCATTCTGTCACTGGCCTCTTAACTTTGCAGTATATTTCTTTTGCAGTGCAGAAGCTTCTCAAATTGATGTCAAATTTTGTCATTTTTGGTTTTGATTGCCTATGCCGCTGGGGTTTTTTCAAGAACTCTTTGCTTATGCCAGTATCATGCAGGTTCCCCCAATGTTCTCTAATAAGTTGATGGTATCTGGTCATAGATTTAGGTCTTTAATCCATGTGAGTAGATTCTTATGTATGGTGTAGGAAGGGGCCTTGCTTCATGCTCCTGCATGTGGAAATCCAGCTTTCCCAGTACTGTTTGTTGAAGAGACTATCCTTGCTTCAGGGGTTGATTTTAGTTCCTTTGTCAAAAATAAGTTGGCTGTAGATGTGTGGGTAGATTTCTGGTGTTTCTATTCTGTTCCATTGGTCTATCCATCTGTTTTTCTACCAGTTCCAGGCTGTTTTGATTATAACTGCCCTGTAGTATGTCTTGAAATCTGGTATTGTGATGCCCCCGGCTTTGTTTCTGTTGTGTAAGATTGCTTTAGTTATTCTTGGTCTCCTGTGTTTCCATATGAATTTCAGCATCGTTTTTTCTATATCTGAGAAGAACGTCCCTGGTATTTTGGTTGGTATAGCATTGAACATATAAATTGCTTTCAGTAGTATGGACATTTTGATGATACTGAAATCTTCCAATCCATGAACATGGAAGATTTTTTCATTTTTTTGTATCTTCTATTTCTTTCTTTAATGTTTTATAATTCTTTTCTTAGAGATCTTGGACATCATCGGTTAAATTTACTCCAAGATATTTCTTTGTAGTTATTGTGAATGGGATTGATCTTAGAAATTCTTTCTTGGAAGGGGCCATCAAAGAAGGAGGTACCTTTCTCTGAAGGGAGGAGAGAACTTCCACTTTGATTAAGGCCTTGTATAAATAAGGTTGGAGTTTGTGAACTCAAGAGGCTTCCATAGCCTTGGAAGCTCATGACAAGAGCCTCAGGTAATTACTGATGTCATAGATAAGTTTCAATTGTTAAATCAACAACAGGAGTCACTGTGCACTTGCTCCCCATGTAGGACCTCTGTTCTTAATGTGTTGTACTATGAGAATTAATGACAAAACCAATCTTCAAACAGTACTTTATACTTTATGTGTCTGTGTGGGTGCAAACTGTTGAATTCTTTACTCAGTATAAAGTTGATCTTCTGTATATAAAGATAATTAAAAATGAATCTTAATGAAGAATGAGAGGGAGTAGGAGATGGGCTGGTTTGTGGGTTGGAGGGTGGTTATGGGGGGAAGAACCACTATAATCCAAAAGTTGTACTTTTGAAATTTATTAAATAAAAAGTTTTCTATTCAAAAAAGGAAATCTCAAAAAAAAAATTCTTTCTCAGCCATCGGGTTGTCTCTGTATACAAAGACTATTGATTTTTGTGTGTTGATTTTATATCCTGACACTTTACCAAACTCTTTTGTGAGTTCCATAGAAGAGTTTAGTGTAGTTTTTTGGATCCCCTATATGTAGAATCATATCCTCTGCAAATAGGGATAGTTTGACTTCCTCCTTCCCATTTTTGTATCCCTTTGATTTCTTTTTCTTGCCTAATTGGCTCGAAGACTTCCAGGATTATATTGAAATAGCAGTGGTGAGAGTGGGCATCCTTGTCTGATTCCAGATCTTAGTGGGAATGCTTCAACTTATCCCCATTTAACAGGACACTGGCCATGGGTTTGTCATAAATTGCCTTGATTGTGTTGAGGAATGTTCCTTCAGACCCAGTTTGTTTAAACTTTTCATCATGAAAGTATATTGTATATTATCAAATGCTTTCTATGCATCTATTGAGATAATCGTATGGTTTTTGTTCTTGAATTTGTTAATGTGATGTATCACATTGATTGATTCGCAAATGTTGAACCATCCCTGCATACCAGGGATAAATCCCACTTAGTCTGGGTGAATGATATTTCTGATATGTGATAGGATTTGATTGGCTAGTATTTTTTGAGGATTTTTGTGTCTCTGTTCATTGGGGAAATTGGTCTATAGTTCTCTTTATCTGTTGTATCTTTTTCAGGTTAGGAATTAAGGTGATTCTGGCTTCACAGAAGGAGTTTGGGAGGATTCCTTCCCTTTCAGTTGTTTTGAATAGTTTGAGAAGAATTGGAGTTAGTTCTTCTTTAAATGTCTGGTAGAATTCAGCAGTGAAGCCATCCAGTCCTAGGCTTTTCTTTGTTGGGAGGGTCTTTATTACTGATTCAGTTTCTTTCTTGGTTATTTGTTTGTTTAGGTTTTCTGTCTTCCTTTCTCAATTTAGGTGTGTTGTGTGTCCAGGAATCTATCCATTTCTTCTAGGTTTCTCGATGTCTTAGCATACAGCTCTTTGTAGTAATTTCTGATAATTCTTTTTATTTCTGTGATATCTGTTGTTACATGTCCTTTTTCATCTCTAATCTTATTGATTTGGATCTTCTCCCTCTTTTTTTTTTTCTGGTTAGTTTGGCCAGTGGTGTGTCAATTTTGTTGTTGTTTCTTGTTTTTGTTTTTTTGTTTTTTTTTTTTTCAAAAAAACAGCGCCTCATCTCACTGATCTTTTGTATTTTTAGGCACCAATGGCTATAAACTTTCCTCTTAACACTGCCTTTGTTGTATCCCCATAAGTTTTGATACGTTGAATTGTTGTCTTCGTTTGTTTTCAGAAATTTTTTATTTCTCCAATGACCGCACTGTTCATTCTAAGCATGTTGTTCAGTCTTCATGTATTTGCAGATGTTCTAAAGATTCTTGAGGTGTTCATTTCCAGCTTCCTCCCATTGTGGTCAGAGGAGATGCATGGTATGATTTTGATTTTTTTGAATTTGCTGAGGCTTGCTTTAGGGCCTAGCATGTGATCTCTCCTAGAGAAAGTTCCATGCAGTGGTGAGATGATTGTGTTGTCTGCAGCTGTAGGATGAGAAGTTCTGTAGATATCTGTTAGGTTTATGTGGTCTCTAGTGTTGATTAACTCTGTTGTTTCCTTGCTGATTTTCTGTTTGGTTGATCTGTCCATTGCTGAGAGTGCAGTACTGAAGTTCCCCATTACTATGGTATTAGAATCTATGTCTCCCTTTAGATCCTTTAACATTTCTTTTAAATAGCCAGGTGTCCTGTAATTATGTTTATTATATATGCATAGGTGCATATTTGTTTGTAATAGTCACATCTTCCTGTTGAATTGATCCCTTTATCAATATGTATTACCCTTTGTCTCTTTCAACAGTTTTTGTGTTAAAGTCTATTTTGTCTGATATTAGGATGGACACAACAGCTCTTTTGGTTTCTGCTAGCATGGAATATTTTTTTCCGTCCTTTGACTTTCAGTCTTTGTGTATCTTGTTGGTGAGAAGTGTTTCTTGTAGGCAGCAAATTGATCGGTTTTGTTTTTTAATCCATTCAACCAGCCTGTATTTTTTAACTGGATAGTTGAGGCCATTTACATTCAGGGTGATTATTGATAAGTAATGACTTGGCCCTGCCATTTTTCCATAGATATTCCTGTTGTTGACTTTGGATTTCCTTTGTACTTTAAAAAAAGATTTATTTATTTAAATGAAAGGCAGAGCTGCAGAGAGAGAGAGAGGGAGAGGTCTTCATCTCCTTGTTCACTCCCCAAATGGCTACAACAGCAGGAGCTAAGCTGATCCGGAGCCAGGAGCCAGGAGCTTCTTCTGGGTCTGCAATGTGGTTGCATGGGCCCCAGGACTTGAGCCATCTTCTGCTTTCCCAGGCCCCAGCAGAGAACTAGATGAGAAGTGGAGCAGTCAGGTCTTGAACCAGCGCCCGTATGGGATGCCAGCACTGCAGGTGGCAGCTTTATGCACTACGCCACAGTGCCGACCCCTCCTTTGTACTTCTACTAGGAGATTTTCTGCCTTCACCTTTTTTCATAGTGATGACCATGTTCTGTGTATAACACATCCTTAAGCATCTTTTGTAAGGCTGGACAAGTGGTAACAAATTCTTTCAATTTCTGTTTGTTATGAAAGGTCTTTATTGCACCGTCATTCATAAATGAGAGCTTTGCAGGGTACAGTATTCTGGATTGACAGTTTTTTTTCTCTTAAGACTTGGAATATATCTCGCCATTCTCACCTAGTTGTAGAGTTTCTGAAGAGAAGTCCGCTGTGAGTCTAACTGGAGATCCTCTGGATTAGAAGAAGAGCAGCCAGGACTAGAACCGGCGCCTGTATGGGATGCCAGCACCACATGCAGGTGATAAACCTGCTGCGCCACAGCACCGGCCCCTCAGATACTCTTTGTTCTGTCTCACCAAGCCTGTTTTCCACCACATTTTCTGTTTGTTCTATTAAATTCCTCTTTTCTAATATTTTGTTTTGATTTTTCTTTAAAATCTCAAGTTCTTGGGAAAAAATTTCATTCATGTCATGTATGGATTTCTTTCATTTGCTCCTGATTACTTCTAAGTAATCCTGCAATCAATTTTTTTTTTATTCTGTTTCTGGTATTTCTTCAGTCTCATCATCTTCACTTTCTAGTATTGAAGTGGTGTTGTGTTCTTTTGTGGGCCTCATGTTGTCTTCCTTGTTCTTGTTTCTTGAATTTCAGCATTAATTTTTAGCCATTTGTGGAGATATTTGTCATGTTTTTGGTTTTTTTTCCCCCGTGATGGCTTTTATCTTTGGACTATGTCTCTGTGGCTTTGTGGATTGTCTGTTCTTTCAGTGAATACCCCCGGCATGTGCTGGGTGTGCACAGGGAGCTCTGTTCAGTGCTCCAGGGTAAGGAGAGTTTCCAAGGTGACACCCAAGTTCTGTATGGTAAATCTCTCTCTCTCTCTTTTTTTAATCAGAGGGGAGGTTTATTCAGTTCTATTGCCATAGTCTCACGCTCACCTCTCCTCCAAGGAGACCAATGCCTGGTCGCTAGCCCCTGTAGGTACAGTATTCATCTGTGCAGCCACAGGAACCACACAAAGGATGTGTGCAGTCCTTGGTGTGAGCACAGATCCCACAGCAGTGACCCTCACCAGGGAGTCAGGGAGCCCTGAGCATGTGGAGCCATCCACAGTGACTGCCCCAAGACCCAGCTACACCCTGCAACCCTCCCATGCAGCCACACTGCTTTCACAGTCCTTGCGCACAAGCCTCCCACAGTCACGAGCACCCAGCCTCCTGTCACTTCTCCCAGCCAGACTCAGGCATCTCCTCTCAGCTCATTGCTGGGTGCATGGACACAAGCTGGCACAGATGTTACATATGTACAAAATGACACCCACCCTCTCTCAGCTAGTTACAGAAAGCCAGTGCCTGGTGGTCAGGGAGAGAGAAACCTGCCTCCTTTTTTTCCCTCTAGATTGGCCGGTACACTGCCCCCACCCCAACCCCCACCCCCCCACCCCCAGAGCTCCAAGTCAGACTCATACCCAGCTCTTCCCACAGCTTTATCGCCAGTGGCTTGGGCTGCTGCAGTCTGGTCTCACCTCACTCTCCAGAGCTGGTGCTGAGGCTCTCGGCTGCTGGGGTCCTGAGTTGCATGTGTCCACACCCTCCTGGAGGTCCACAGTGTCCCTCCAGTTTGCACGGAGTTTCCTCTGCTGGTTTCTCCCTCTTTCCTGAGATTGCACTCGCTCCACTGTTTAACTCTCCCCTGGACTAGAGCAGCAAGATTCCACCTTCATGGAAACCTCTCCAGAAGGAAAATGTCTGTCTTAATCGTCGCTTTAAAACACGTTTGTGAAACAGCAGTGCTGTTCCTACGCCACATTACTTTGTTCATGTGCTCTCATGTTGTGTTCAGTGCCTATACATTCTTTCTTTTCCTTTTGGTGATTATTTACCCATAATAAAATAGAAGATATTTATTTCTATTTCGTTTCTGAAACATCTTTATTAAGAATAGAAGAAAAGCATTGGGTCAGCCTTTGCAGCCATTTGGGAAGTGAACAAGTAGATGGAAGACCTCTTTCTGTCTCTCCCTTTCTCTCTCTCTAACTCTGCCTCTCAAATAAATAAATAAATAAATAGAATCGAGGAATGTTGTTGCATGCTTATTGTGAAGTAAAGTATCTTAATTCACAATTCTAAAACTAGTTTCTGAAAATAATGACCTTTTTATCTTTTTGGCAGCAATATTCACAGGTTCTACCAGACAGTTTTCTTCCTGTTCATTCATTGAACGTTAATGTTTTAAAATTCTGACAGGACACACACACACACACACACACACACACATAAACACACATACAAACTTTTCTCTTCCTGTGTTTAAGATGTTTTACATTCTTCTCATTCATTCTTGCACATTTGAAGTTTTTTTTAAAAATATGTCTTTTAATACTAGTGTTCAAAGCAAAAGAGCATTGCCTGCTGTCCTGGTCAGTTCATAAATTTATGGTGAGGCATTGGTATAGACTTTGACAGTTGATAATTTTGCCTTCCAGAGGATGTTTGTCAATGTCTAGAGACATTTTGCTTATCACAGTTGGGAGAGGGAATGCCTCTGGCACCCAGCCATTAGAGGCCTGAATACTTAACAGCCTGCCCTGCACAGCACAGCCCTTCTCACAGGAAATGTTTTGACCCAAAATTCTGTTATGTCTATGTCCAAGCAGGAACAGCCTTGTGTTAGTGGCACATCAAGACAAGAATAAATGTATCAGGGCCTGCACAGTGGTGTAGCAGGGAGGGCCTCTGTGTGCAGTGCCAGCATCCGATGTGGGTGCTGGTTCAAGTCCCAGCTACTCCACTTCTGATCCACCTCTTTGCTATGGCCTGGGAGGGCAGTGGAGGATGGCCTGAGTTCTTGGACCTCTGCACCCACATGGGAGACCCAGAAGAAGCTCTTGGCTTCAGATCGGCCCAGCTCTAATGGTACCAGCCACTTGGGGAATGAAGCAGTGGATGGAGGTCTGTCTGTCTGTCTGTCTGTCTCTCTCTCTCTCTCTCTGCCTCTCTGTAACTCTGTCAAATAAATAAATCTTTAAAAAAAATAAATATATCTAGGGGCCAGCATTGTGGTATAGCAGGTAAAATTGCTGCCTGCAATGCTGGCATCCAGTATGTGTACCAGTTCATATCCCAGCTGCTCCACTTCTAATCCTGCTGCCTCCTAATGGCCTAGGAAAAGCAGTAGAGGATGACCCAAGTGCTTGGGCCCCTGCTACCCATGCAAGAGACCTGGAAGAACCTCCTGGCTCCTGGTTTCAATCTGGCCCAGTGCTGGCCATTGTAGTCATCTGGGGAGTGAATCAGCAGATGAGAGAGCTTTATGTCTCTCCTTCTGTGTGTAACTTTCAAACAAATACATAAAAATGTAAAAATAAAAAAATAAGTTTATCTTCTTTTCACACTTTAGATTCACACTGTAGTTTCAGAAAGTAAGGGCTATTTATATCAAAAACAAATATGGACTTATTAAAATTACTTGAAATTTTTGTTGTGGTTTCACACCTGTTGAAGACTGTTTCAGGTTATACCCCTCAGGCAGCCTCCTCCCTTAGGATGTCAGGAAAGGACACTCTGATGAAATGGCTTTAGACTGAGGCCTAAAGGATGACGAAGAATGAAATATACGGGGAGAGAAAGACAGCATCCTAAACAGAGGGAGCAGCGAGTGGCAAGGCCCAGCAGCCTTTTTAAGGAACTAAAGGAAAAGTAATGTGGTGGCAGCATGGAGATACAAGGAAAGAGTTCTCTAACATCTGGTTAGAGAAGCAGGCAGAGGGATAGGGCCTGGGTGCAGTGAGAAGTCAGTGAAGTGAATAAGTAAAAAATGGCATCTTCCAATTTACATTTTTTAAGTTTTCAAAAGTCACTTGGGTGTCGCTGTGTGGAGCATGACCAGGAGAGGGAAGGGTTGAAGCTGAGCGTCTCCTTGAGACTGTTGGGGTTGTCTGAGTGAGAGGTCGTGTTGTGGGAAATGAGTGGTGAATGAATTCAGGGTGAAGGCACGCTTCCACAACTGTAAGTCAGCTCATGCATCTAGCTTTGTGCTAGTAACATTTGGTGTTACACAAGTAGCACACTCATTATATTTAACCTCTAAAATATTTTTCTGAACTTCCCAGTGTCACCAGTTTTTCCTTTTCAAGTGGAAGGGGTTTTTTACCACTGTTGGTAGTTGTTTCTTTTTTTTAACATCTTCAATAATGTTGAAATATTATTTCTTCCTTTTTAAGAGAAAAGAAGTCCTTTTCATCCCTTCTGAAAATGAGAAGATTTCTAAGCAGCTCCACCTTTGTTATAATATTGTGAAAGATAGTTATGTCCGAGTTTCAAATAACAATCAGACCATTTCTGGATGGGAGAATGGTGTGTGGAAAATGGAGTCCATATTCAGAAAAGTTGAAACAGACTGGAACATGGTAAGTTAGTGTATGGAACTGTTTAGAGTCTTTATCATTGGTCAAACAAATACAGATTGACTTTATTGTGCAATTGTGAATAATGTGAAAACTGATATATCAAGATTATTCATAGTAATCCTTTATCCTGGGAAAGAAAATTCTGCACACAATGCATAATCCAAAGCCCAATAGAAATTCTTGCATTCATGTCAAGAAAGTAACTGTTTTCATCAAAGAATCTAAATTTAATTGTTTCATGGGAAAAAAATAAGTGTGTGACCAATCCATATGGAGTTTTTTGCATAAATATGTAAAGTATATTACTGTTGAGTTTCTTCACAGATATGTATTGATTGCCCACTTAATGCAGTCTCTTCGAGAGTTTAATAGATTTAGTTCAAACTCCCCAGATGCTAACCATGTGACAGGCTTTCATTTCATAGGAATCTGAGCAACAATACTGGTTATTTCTTTGCTGTGTCCTAAAAAATTAAATAAAAAATAGAATATAAGGCCATAGTAGTTCCCTTATGTGGAGTTGTACACTGTTGTCTCCTGTTATCAGTACCAAGTACAAAAGCCTCTGAACTGCCCTGCTCCTTAGAAACATACCAGCAGTAAACTCAAAGCTATTAATATGACCTCAGTAGATCTGATCATATTAGTGATGGATTTTCATAGTTCATTCACTTACAGGGAGCTGTATAGTTAGCTTGCTGAGATATTTGAGTGGGAATATTGTTCATTTATAAGATATACTGGACAGATTAAAAGATATACTGGACAGAGAGAGTAATAGATTAACACCTGCTGATGTGTCTAAGAATCTAATCTATGCTGTCACTGTCCTAGATATTAATAGAGATTCACAAAAGGTATGCAGAGTCATTGCTTTTTTTTTTTTTTGTAAGTTTTTGTTCCTAAACTTATCTTGATGTTTAAGAATATAAATATCCAGTTTAAATCACATTATTTAATAAGAAATTGAAATCTTTTTATATTAAGCCAAGGATAATTTATAGAATTATTAAAATTATAAACTTGGGAATTTTCTTCTTGCTAAAGAAATACATTAGAAGAATAGAACAAGGTGAAATATAAAATGTCAAGCTGAATATACAATTAATTCATTATATAATTGATAAAGAAAATATGGTCTTCTGGGAGACCATACTCATCCTAAAAATTTCCCAAACAGAAAATGGGATGGAAATACTATTTATCCAAGGTCTGGTGTATCCTTGCTGAACCAAAGAAAAATCACATACTGCTTTCTAACCAGCAGCATCGTTAGAGAAGCTGATGTTAGAGAAAATAATGCTGTGTTGCAGAAGACGTGACGTGCTGAGAAACAAGGCTCTTCTGTGACAGATTTCTTCTTTGTCTAGTGTACTCATTTGTTCATCAACATTCATTGAGTGCCTTTTGTGCCAGACATTGTTCTCAGTTAGGTGGATAAAAAGATGAAGGTATGGTTCCTGCTCTCACAGTCTGACAGAGAAACCAAGACATAAACAGCTATCCTAGCCCCGATGCAGAGTGCTATAATAAGGATATCAACACATTGCCATGGAAACACCGAGATGGGAGTAATTAGCTCTGGCTGTGGGAGTTCAGCAGAACTCCACAGAGCAGGTGACATTTGAGCTGGATGGTAAAGCATGAGTTGGTGCTCATCAGGCAAGGGGAGAACAGGAAAAATGCACAGAGTACATGGCACGTTGGGAGATCTCTAAATAGACCATTGTGGCCAGAGAGGGTGTGTTGTATAAGAAGGATTTAAATAATGTAAATGAGATGCAAAGGCCATTAAATAGAAAATAGACCCCTATTCAAGAAAAGTGTGTGCCTAGCTATACTTTTATGAAGGACGTCATTCATTAAAAGTTGAATGAATCCGTTTCTAGCTACAAAGCCTAGTACCAAATGAAAAACAAAACAAAACAAAAAAAATAGAACCTTAACTATACTTAAAGAGAGTGACAACTCAGAAGTAACAGTTGTCCTTAAAAATTGTAATTCCATCAAATTAGTATATCTGGTTCCATACCAACTCCCAATTAGGGATTCCGCAGCTTTGTTAAAACGGTAGATGTGTTTCCGACTATACCTTTTCTCAGTAATTGCCAGCCTGGTGTCATGACAGATCTGATAGAGCCTGCTCTCAGACACTTGAACCTGATTCTTAACCCTCTGGGGGTGTCCTCTGAGTAGCTAAAACAGTTTGCTGCTTAGCAGATATGTTGTTCAGTAAAATCTGAATTGAAAAGACATTTTATTCAACAAGTATGTCTAAGAACACATTATTTCTTCCACTAGATTGTGAACATTCCTCGGGCTCTTTGTCTGCTTACTGTGTGCTCTCTCTAGTGCAGTGCCTGATACACATGTGTTTAGTAAAGATTGTCAAATGTAAGAAAAAATGATTGACTCTGCACCACGCTGGGGCTGCATAGAGCACTATAGGTACTCTTTTATTTTTTTTAGAAGTGTCTCTTGGATGCTCTTAGATATGTTTCACTTTTGAGCAGCTTTATTCTGTCTGTTACTAGAGTCATTTTAGCGCTTTTTGTGTGCATGGCATTGTTTCAGTTTATTCACTTAGTTCTTCAGCAAACATGGCATGGCATGCTCAGACATTGTGCTTGGCACTCGGGATGTAATGGTGAATTGAGAGGCAAGCTTCAGGGTGAACGTCAGTTAGTGTAGAAGAAAGACACATGTGGGCCAACTCTTAGACGAGTGGGGTAAGTACCTGCTGGAAGAACGTGAGTCTGTATGTAATGCTGAGGGAGGGATGACGAGAGTCACAGATGGGATAGCTGAATAGTCTTGGGAGGGGAGGAGAGGGAGAGTTTCTCAGTGCGAGGACAGAGTGTGGAAAAGGAGGGCATGTGCAGACAGCACTGAACTCACAGAAGTGAGGAACTTCTATCTATTCAGGGAAGAGTAATGGTATGGAATATGTTGGAAAACAGTAGAAAATGAAACTAGAGAGGCAGAATCAGCTGTCAGATCCCAGGCCTTTGATGACCTTGCAGATACGTACAGGAAATCAGGAAGGGTTCAGGCAGGGACAGGACATGATCACACTGATGTTCCAGAGACGATCCCAGAGGCCACACGTGGACTAAATCAGAAGTGTAGCAGAGAAAGATTTAAATGCAATGAGAACTGACAGCAGGCTCATGTTCAGTTTCAGTGATAAAATGGAGGAACCAAAAGTAAGATTCATGAGCAATACCAGTGTAGCAGTGTTGAATTAACATCCCTTGAAATACAGCCACTCTGCTGGATGTCTGTAGCAGTGATTGCCCGCAGGGTGCCTGCTGTATGGTGAACTTAATTAGAGTGAATCTTCGCAGCCTGAGCAGAAGAATAATTTTAAGAGCATACTAAAGAACAGCTTCAAACAGAGCAGTAAAAACCAAACCTCCAGGAAATCGTAGCAGGCTGACATGTAGTAATAAAAAAATCTTTAAGCAAAGATCTTCCGTAGACTGTGAAATACATAAAGAAGCTGACATGCAAATTGTTCTCAGTCCTGCAAATAGTGACTGCAAGGGCAGCCCTTGTGAGTAGTGCAGCTTAGACCATGTGTCGTAGACAAACTGATCTGTTGCTCACTCCCTGGTGTGTGCGCCTGTATGTGCTTAGAGCTGACAAGAGCAAGGGTGTAACACTGATGGGAGAGGATGGAGCGGCATTTAGAATTCAGTCTACAGGAGAAAGACTCCATGATTTCTGGCTTTCCTAGCCTTCCTGGCAAAGTCGGATAGCAACACTCACCTCTTAGTAAATCCCCACATTGCAAAGCCAAGCACGTAGAGCTGCACACAGTAAAATAACTTATGACTTAATAAAGCTAACAGGCAAAAATCTATCAGATAATTCAAAATGTTAATAAATAGTTATAAAAATTACTTCTTTTCCCTTTCGGCTAAACAAGCAAATGTTTGAGAGCTTAGAAAGTATGTTTTTTCCTTATAAATAAATTATAGTTACTGATTCTGTTGGTATCATACATATATTGGGTAATAATTGCAGGTTTATGTAAATCCTATTGTTTGGGTGCATTTGTAAAATTTTTTCTTATTGGCCGGCACCGCGGCTGACTAGGCTAATCCTCCGCCTAGCGGCACCGGCACACCGGGTTCTAGTCCCGGTTGGGGCGCTGGATTCTGTCCCGGTTGCCCCTCTTCCAGGCCAGCTCTCTGCTGTGGCCAGGGAGTGCAGTGGAGGATGGCCCAGGTGCTTGGGCCCTGCACCCCATGGGAGACCAGAAAAAGCACCTGGCTCCTGGCTCCTGCCATCAGCCATTGGAGGGTGAACCAATGGCAAAGGAAGACCTTTCTCTCTGTCTCTCTCTCTCACTGTCCACTCTGCCTGTCAAAAAAAAAAATTTTTTTTTCTTATTTATTTGAGATGCAGAGAAAGAGAGATGGAGCTCCCAGGGCCAGTGTTGTGGTATGACAGATTAAGCTGCCACTTGGCAATGCTGGCATCCCATATCAGAGTGCCAGTTTGAGTCCTAGCTGCTCTGCTTCCAATCCATCTTCCTTCAATGCACCTGGGAAGGCAGCTGAAGATGATCCAAATACTTGGGCCCTTGCCAACCATGTAGGAAACCAGGTTAGAATTTGTGGCTCTTGGTTTCAGGCTGGCCCAGAACTGGTTAGTGTGATCATTTGGAGAGTCAACCAGTGAATAGTAGAAAAGAGCTCTCTTGCTCGCTCACTCACTCGCATTCTCTCTCCCTCTCTCCCTCCTTCCCTCTTTCTCTCTCTCTGACACTCTGCCCTTCATATAAATAAATCTTAAAAAGAAAAAAGAAAAAAAAACAGCGAGCTCCTTTCTGCTGGTTCACTTCCCAAATGCCCACAACAGCTGATGCTGAACCAAGGAGCCAGGAACTCAATCTAGGTCTCTCATGTGGGTAGCCAGAGCCCAACTACTGGGTTAGCAGGAAACTCAAATGAGTAGCCAGAGCCAGATATCAAACCCAGCTACTCCAGTGTGAGATATGGATGTCTTAATCACTAGGCAAAATGCCACCCCATGTTTTGGTGCATTCCCAATTGCCAAATTGAATATATATATATATATATATATTCTTGGAAAACTCTTTTATCACCTCTAAAAATTACCTTTGAGTTGGTTAAAGTGCTATAGACAGAACATTTTGTGGAAAAGATGTGACTTTTCAATATAAACAAACTGGCACTTTTTTTAAACTCTATATTCTGTTTCTTTAGCATAAAAAATCCCTTATTTGCTTACAATATTTTTGAATATTGATTTCAATATTTAAGAATTCAATCAAGGATTCCATCTTATCCTTTAACTTTCAAAGGTCTTAAAAGCCGATGCCTTTAGGACTGAAAATTTTAAGTCTTTAAATAGTTCCCTCAGGCGTGTTCAACAGTTTCTGTAAAACCTTGTGTTACAGTTAGAGCACAGTTCTGACACAGACCTACATGGTATCATTTAGGCAATTCTAGAGTAAGCTAGAAATCTGAAGTTAACCTGACTTTGACCTATCATATTTTATACCCACACTTTGGAGGACATTTGAAACTACCGAGCTCTGAAAATACAAAAGACATAGACGCATATATAGAGAAATAAACTTGAATGTTATCCGTTTCAGTCTTAAGATTACTTTCCCCAAGTCTTTTAGTTCCTTCCAATTTTCTTACTTCTAGCAACCTCTCTGTTTGGCTGATCTCTCTCAGATAACCCCCTTAATTAGCCATTACTTTCCAAAAGTAAATAAACTATGGATAATCTCTAGACACCACGTACTTGAGGGAGCACTCGTGTAATCCTGCGCCCAGACTCTCCTTACAAACAACTGTACGGGGACCACACAGTAGAAGCATGTGAACATCAGAGGATGTTACAGGGTGAGGTTGCCCTGGACTTGAGCAGACCATTTGACAGGTCCACGTATCTAGGTGTGTCAGCTAACAACGGTTGGCTGTACATGCGCATTACTGAGGAGTTCAAGATCATCCTCATTAGAGAGTGATTATTCAATTACAGAATCTCCAACTCACTGATTCTAAAAACTTTGAACTTAAACTAACAGGCATAATGAACATGGAAGAAAAAGAGCTGTCAATTGCCAAATAGTGACTAGAATGCTAGCAATGACTGCTGTTTTGCTTGCAGCATAAAGATTAGAATATGGAATAGTCCATGTAGTGGGACCTTTTCATTGCAGGTGTATTTTACAAAACACTTCCAGCTGTTTGCCCCTGAGAACTGGGAGTCTGTGTTTCTAAAAGAATCAACTCTGACTTGAGTGAACACATTTGCTTCCAAACTTTTCATACTTAATTAATACATTTATGAAACTTCATTATGGAACAAGAGCCTCTATGATTTGGTTAAGTTAGGTCAGACAAATGCATGTGAATATTCATAAAAATAGTTAGACTTAGGTAAGAGCACATAGGTAGTTCAAGGTGGGATGGATTGTGGAGAACTTTGAAAGCTAAGAACTTAGACTTAATGTAAGAACCAGGTACTTGCTCTCCATTCTGGACCAAGTAGGTGACATAAAGAAAGTGGGATTTTGAAAACATTGACTGGGGCATTGTTGTGGCACAGAGGTTTAAGTTGCTGCTTGTCACACTAGCATCCCATATCCTGTCTTCCTATCCAAATTCCTGTTAGTATGCCTGGGAAAGCAGCAGAAGATGGCTCAAGTACTTGGGCCCCTGCCACCCATGTAGGAGAAAGACCAAGGTGGAGTTCCAAGCTCCTGTCTTTGGCCTGGCTTAGCCGTGACTGTTGCAGACTTTTGGGGATTGAACCAGCCGGTGAAGATTTCTCTCTCTCTCTCTCTCTCTCTCTCTATATATATATATATATATAGCCTCTCTCTTTGTCCATCTGCTTTTCAAATGAATATGCAAATAAATCTAAAAAATAAAAACAAATCTAAAAAATGAGAACATCCATCATAGTGATTGGAATTGAGCAGTGTTAGGCAGTTACAGAAAGACAAGTGTAAAGTCATAAAACTATAGTAACGAACAAAGTATAACTGAAGATTTTTTTCCAAGACTTACTTCAAAAAATACATGGATGTTTATAGGAGTTTGGACATAAGGGGTAAATGTTTTAAGAGTCAGTTATTAGGGGGTCTAAACCTGAGTGAGTGTTGCTCCCTGTGTACAACCAAGGCTGTAGGTACCTGCTTTCATGCCAACATCCTGAGCGAGATGAAACTTGGAAGGGGGGAGCTGGAAGCACCCAGTGGACTTGGATGCCTTAGATGGTGTCCCGGGAGACAAGGTGATGAAGGAGCAAGGAACGTACAACTCGGGGTGGTGTGGGTGTTCGCTTCTGTCAGTGGTCGGTAATGATTAGGTGCTTTCTTCACTTAGAGGCTATGCCTGTCTCGCTCTAGGAAAGCTTGTTTAAGAGTCCAGACTTCAAGAAGAAGAGAGTAGTTGCATTCCTCACTTGTAACAGAATTTATCATAAAGTTCATTTAAAATAACTGAGTTTGTTAATGTGAAGGAATGTGATTGACCAACATTTGGTTAACATACAGTCCTTTAGAGCTGCATGCTCTGGGACATCAGCATTCAAAGAACACCTGGGGGCGGTTTTGTGGTATAGTGAGTACAGCCACTGCCTGTGATGCAGGTGTCCCATATGGGCGCCAGTTCATGTCCCATCTGTTTCGTGTCTGATCCATTGCCCTGCTAACACACCTGGGAATGCAGTGGAAGATGGCCCAAGTACTTGGGCCCCTGCCACCTACATGGGAGACCTGGAAGAAGCTAACGGTTCCTGGCTTCAGCCTGGCCCAGCCCTGGCCATTTGAGGAGTGATCCAGTGGATATAAGACACCTGTACCCACTCCTCTCTCTGTCTCTCTCTGTGTCTCTGTCTCTCCCTCTCTGTAACTCTTTCAAGTAAATAAATTTAAAAAAAAAAAAAAAAAAAAAAAAAACCTTTATTCCAGAGCAAAAGATGCAACAGGAAAACTTACTCATGAAATGAAAGACTAGCAATAAAGATCTTTTTGTTGGTGGTGAAGATTAATTTATTTGAAAGACAGAGTTACATACAAAGAGACACAGATCTCCATCCACTGGTTCGCTCCCCCAGTGGCTGCAGTGGGCAGGACTGGGCCAGCCAGGAGCTTCATCCAGGTCTGCCATGTGGGTGACGGGCCCAAGAACCTGAGCCATCATCCACTGCCTTCCCAGGTGGATTAGCAAGTACCTGAATTGGAAGTAGAGTAGCCAGGACTCAGACTGGCACCCATATGGGATGCCACCATCACAGGCTGCTGCTCAACCTGCTGTGCCACAATACTGGCCCCAGCAAGAATCTGTGTCCATGGGGAAAAACTGGTTTTTAACTTGGACATGATACAGTGTAGCAGAAAGACTTTGCACTGATGATTCCTTCCTCCTCCGCTTCTTCATAGGTGTATTTAGCCCGAAAGGAAGGATCACCCTCTGCATATATTTCCTGGAAGTTTGAGTCTGGGTCAGTTGGCCTGAAAGTAGATAGCGTATCCGTCAGAGCAAGTAGTGAAACCTTCCACACTGGAACAGTTCAGTGGAAACTGCGATCTGATGCCACATGGGTAGACCTGACCGGCGGTAAGCATCTGACTGGAAAATTAGTCGTGATGTGTGTGTTGTCAGTCTGAAAACTGCTTTTGCTCATTTGAGATGTCGCCCTGACGTTTTCATAACAAAAGGTTATTCATACTGTCATTGAAAAAGAAAGAAATAATACAAACCTGTTTAACCTCATTGTAACAGAAGAGCTGATGATTTTTGTATTGGAATACACATGCAAGGAGAAAAATTATTTCTTAGCTTCAAAAGATATATTTTCTCCATAAAGAATAATGTTTTAAGGTTGTTTTTAACTTACAAGATAGCCTATATAAACTGTGGACTAAAACTGTCTCTTAAATTACTGAAAGTAAAGTGTTAATTTTTCTCCCTTCCAACAGATAAAAATCTTCACTCCTATCATGATTTTTCTGGTGCCACTGAAGTTATTTTGGAGGCAGAATTAAGCGGAGGAGATGGTGATGTTGCTTGGCAACATACCCAGCTGTTTAGACAAAGCTCAGATGACCATGAAGAAAATTGTTTGGAGATAATTATAAAGTTCAGTGACCTTTAGGAACCTGACTATTTTAAAAGAGCTGGCAATAATCAAGAACTTCCCGTGGCCCACAGAAGTCCGTTGGTTCAGTGCCTGCTTAGTGGGCAATCTACTGCTATATGCCAGCATATTTCCTTGGTGGCCGTTCATCATGTGACCCTCATGAAAATAATCTTTATACTGTGGACCATAATGAAACCTTGAATTAAAAATTACCTTCCATATGTGACTGTAATTTGGAATAAAGTCTTGTTGCCTTGATAAAGACTTTAATCTCAATGCTATAAGTATAGTTTTAAAAGTAAAATGATGGTATTCATGATTAAATGCTGTTTGTGATTATGGCAAAATCATGGGCTAATATAGTAATCTGATGTTTTTGATCAGCCAGTAATTTCTTTATAAGTGGTTGAATTACATTTTCCTAAGATTTTTAATTTTAATAAATGTGAAAGTATAATATCTGTTAAGCTATATAATGCATGGAAAATTTTATTGTAAATATTTAGGCATTTAAGAAATAAAATGAATTATTTTTCCTTATATCTTTTTAATGGTTATTTTGGTTAAATACAAATCTTTGGTAAGTATGCTAAACATTGAAAACCACTTGAATAGACACAAGTGATATAAAGATTTAACATTGGCAGCATAAATTTAAAATTATAAATTCCATGATATGTGGATACTTGAGAATGATTTACCGTTGAGTTGTATTTTTATCTACCTCAATGAATAAAATGTTCTTGACTTTGAAACCATACATTATGCAATATTTATACACTATATCAAGAAATTATATGTTACATATAACCCCTCCAGTTGAATATCATCAACATTTATTAAGCTTTTGTGTGCAGATCATTGCAATAGCACTATAAAGAAAGCAATGGTGAAAAGAATCCCAGGTCTCCAGATTCCTTTGTCATGTTAAGCAAAGTGAGCTCTGGAAAAAAGATGTGCTCAGAGTTTCTAACACTGTGCAGCTCTGTAGAATATTACATGTGTTGCAAAATGCAGAATAAGATCCTAAAGTGAAGGTCTTATATTTGCTTTTTATTTGCAAACTTCTGAGAATTAACTTTCTTGCTAAAATGTGTTTTTTTAAAGATTTTAGTTATTTATTTGAGAGATAAATTAACAGAAAGAGAGGGAGAGAACAAGAGAAAGGTCTTCTCTCTGCTGGTTCACTGCCCCAAATGACCACAACAGCCAGAGCTGAGCCAATCGGAAGCCAGGAGCTACAAACTTCTTCTAGGTCTTCTACATGGGCCCAAGCACTTGATCCATCTTCCAATGCTTTCCCAAGGCCACAAGCAGAGAGCTGGATCAGAAGAGGAACAGCCGGGACACAAACCAGTGCCTATATGGGATGACAGTGCCACAGGTAGAGGCTTAACCTACTATACCACAGCACCAGTCCCAAAAAGTTAAATTTCAGAAGTAGTTTAGGCATCTGCAGTTATTAATATGTCTTGAATATTGGAAGATATTCAGGAACGCTAAAGACTCTTAATTATAGCAGCCCATAGTGGCCAAATACTTATAATTGGAGAGGCTTGACACTCATCTGTCTTATAGTATCTATTATTGACACACTAAAGTACTTTGATGATTATGTAGACCAACCCTAACTTCATGAGAAAACCTAGTAACCTAAAAGCGGTTATATAAAGATGCTAATAGTGTGACAACTTCAACAATATAGTTTGTCTTAGAGATACATTCTAATTTTTACTGTGGCTTTCAGGAGAAAAATGATTAGAGTTCAAATGACTTAATGTTTTTAATAGAGTTGAACAAGCATAGAGAAAAAGTAGCAGTTGCACACCTCTTAAACGTATTTCATGAGAGTTGGATTCTGAGGGTTTCCAGTATGTATTAATAGATATTTTATTTTACAGAATAGTTTAGTACAGAAGGTATGGGAGAAAACAGTTCTCAGTCAAGTATAAAGATGAGTGACAGCAAACTGGTAAGGCAGAAGTAACTTAAGCAAAGAAGGCTGATAGTACAGACCCTTCAGTAAAACCACACTTGTGAGGGTACAGTTTATATAATAATTATGTAGGATCTTCTCATGTAAAAGTACATAGTCTGGGACTTACCCCTAATGGTACAGCTAGAAATGTGCCATGGGACTCCAGATTTCCATTAAGTTTGCAGGTACCAATGCCATCTTACTAGTTAAAGTGATCAGTTCAAGTTCATAATTGATTGTAAAGATAGGATTAAGTGTCAGAGGGATCACAGAAATAAGACCAGTGTTTGCTAATAATAATTGATAGAATTAAAAAGGAGAAAACGATGACCCAACATGGGAAGCAGGATACACAGCAGACTCATAGAATGACAAATGCCCTAAACAGCACTCTGGCCTCAGAATCAGCCCTTAAGGCATTCAGATCTGGCTAAAAAGCCCATGAGAGTATTTCGGGCATGGAAAGACAAGACACTGGCGAAAATGACATAAATCAAAGATCTCTGTGAGTGAGATCCCAGTGGAAAGAACAGGCCATCAAAAAAGGAGGTACCTTTCTCTGAAGGGAGGAGAGAACTTCCACTTTGATTATGGCCTTGTGATTTAAATAAGGTTGGAGTTTGTGAACTCAAGAGGCTTCCATAGCCTTGGCAACTCATGACAAGAGCCTTGAGTGATTGCTGACATCATAGATAAGATTGCCAGTTGTTAACAACCAGAGTCACTGTGCACTTACTCCCCATGTAGGATCTCTGTCCTTAATGTGTTGTACTATGTGAATTAATGGTAAAACTAGTCTTCAAATAGTACTCTATACTTTGTGTGTCTGTGTGGGTGCAATCTGTTGAAATCTTTAAGTTGATCTTCTGCATATAAAGATAATTAAAAATGAATCATGATGAAGAATGGGATAGGAGAGGGAGTAGGAGATGGGATGGTTTGTGGGTGGGAGGGTGGTTATGGGGGGAAAAACCACTATAATCAAAAGTTGTACTTTTGAAATTTATTAAATAAGTTTTCTTAAAAAAAAGGACATAGTTTGGGCCAGCATTGTGGCATAGTGGGTTGTGACACTGGCATCCCATATGGGTGCTGGTTTGTATCCAAACTGTTCCACTTTTTTTTTTTTTTCATTCATTTATTTGACAGAGTGAGAGAGACAGAGAAAGGTCTTCCCTCTGCTGGTTCACTCCCCAAATGGCCGCCATGGCCAGCGCTGCGCCGATCCAAAGCCAGGAGCCTGGTGTTTTCTCCTGGTCTCCCATGGGGTGCAGGGCCCAAGCACTTGGGCCATCCTCCGCTGCCCTCCCGGGGCACAGCAGAGAGCTGGACCGGAAGAGAAGCAATCGGGACTAGAACCCGGCGCCCATATGGGATGCTGGCGCCACAGGCGGAGGATTCACCAAGTGAGCCACAGCGCCGGCCCTGACCAACTGCTCCACTTCTGATCCAGCTCCCTGTCAGTAGTCTGGGAAAAGCAGAGGAGCATGGCCCATCTTTCTGGGCCCCTGCCATCCACGTGGGAGACCTGGATGAAGCTCTTGGCTCCTGGCTTCTGCCTGACCCAGTGTGGGCCATTGTGGCCATCTGAAGAGTGCACCAGTGGATGGAAGATTCATTCTCTCTCTCTCTCTCTCTCTCTCTCTCTCAATTTCAAATAAATAAATCTTAAAAAAAAAAAAAGCACATAGTCCATGTGACTAAAGAAGGAGTGTGAGAGCACTGTGGAAGTAATTCCACAGAGATCTTGGCTCATGCTTCTGAGTAATTGGTTTTCCACTGCTGTTGCTCTCCATTTAAAAAGGATTTATAATGTGGTTGCAGGTCAGATCCCATCATGATGAATTCCACATCTGCTTGTCTTGCAATTTTTTTAAGTTCTTTGCTGGATATCACATTCTCAGGGTGAACAAGAAGTACATCTGATGGCTTCTGATCAGTTTGCAAGGAGAAGAATTTCCTCTGGTTCAGGGAGGGCTAGAGAACACTTTCACATGGGCTTGTGAGACAGGTAATGGAGATAATCAGTCCAGACCAGGAAAATCTCAGGCTCAGAAAAGCTAAATGACCTGTTCAAGCAAGTCAGTGAATCAGTGCTGTAGGCAAGATTCATTTTATACACCTGTCTTTCCTTTTATCAGGCTGCAAGGGTATAGAATCATAGACTTGTGTGTATTGCTGTTTTAGTAGGCATTCTCATGGATAAAGGTACTTTAATGACAAATGCTCAAGTTGGAAAGGTGCTACAACTGATACTAGAACCAATAGTTTTTCTCACCATAGTTAAGTTTCTCCAAAAACTTTTTTCTCTACCAAACGTTAAGATGATTTTTACTTATTAGAATAAATACATTCTCAAGCTGATAGCTCTGATCTAAATATGTCTTCCTTAAATAGTTACAGGGGAAAAATAAGTAAAAATCATAATTGGTTTTATTCCATTTAGCAGGTACCTAGTCATGTCTACATTGACCAAAGCAATGTTTTTTTTTTTTTCTAATAAGAGATTTAGAATAAAAAATTATGATACAGTGGGTTAAAGCCTCTGGCCTGCAGCACTGGCATCCCATATGGGTGCCAGTTCAAGTCCCAGCTGCTCTAGTGATCCAGCTCCCTGCTAATGTGCCTGGGAAAGCAGGGGAGGGTGTCCCAAGTGCTGGGGCCCCTGCACCCATGTGGGAGACCCAGAAGAAGCTCTTGACTCCTGACTTTGGATGGACCCAGCCCTAGCTGTTGTGGCCATTTGGGGAGTGAACCAGTGGATGGAAGACCTCTCTCTCTGTCTCTACCTCTCTCTCTAGCTCTTTCAAATAAATTAATCTTTAAAATAAAATTTATAATGGAGTTCACCATAGTAGTGACCACTTTTGAGCAAATTATGTGCAACTACTGTCAGTGTCTCAATGATTACAGTGACATTGGGTGGCAGGTAGTGTATCTTATCCCCAGTTGGTAGAGAATAAAACTAATAATCCTTTTATTGCACTACAAGTGAAAATGCACTCAAGCTGAGACTTGGTTCTGCTATGTTAATTTTCAAAGACTTTCTCAGGGCTGGCGCTGTGGTGCAGTGGGTTAAAGCCCTGGCCTGCAGTGCAGACATCACATGGCCGCCAGTTCAAGTCCCAGCTGCTCAGCTTCCAATCCAGCTCCCTGCTAAAGCGCCTGGGAAAGCAGTGGAGGACAGCTCAAGTCCTTAGGCCCCTGCACCCATGTGGGAGACCCAGAAGCAGCTCCTGACTCCTGGCTTCGGATCAGCTCAGCTCTAGCCATTTTGGCAGTCTGGGGAGTGAACCAGCAGATGGATGACTGACTCTCCCCAGCTTTCTTGGCACCTCTTTCAAATAAATAAAATAAATCTTAAAAAAAAAAAACCTCTTGGCAGGCGCCGCGGCTCACTAGGCTAATCTTCCACCTTGCGGCGCCGGCACACCAGGTTCTAGTCCCAGTCAGGGCACCGGATTCTGTCCTGGTTGCCCCTCTTCCAGGCCAGCTCTCTGCTGTGGCCAGGGAGTGCAGTGGAGGATGGCCCAAGTCCTTGGGCCCTGCACCCCATGGGAGACCAGGATAAGTACCTGGCTCCTGCCATCAGATCAGCGCGGTGCACCAGCTGCACCGGCCATTGGAGGGTGAACCAACAGCAAAGGAAGACCTTTCTCTCTGTCTGTCTCTCTCACTGTCCACTCTGCCTGTCAAAAATAAAATAAAATAAAACTCTCTGAGATCTGCAAAATTGGAGCATCAACCGGAAATCCATAAATAAGGAGAAAGAGCCTCTGGGAAGTTAAAATAGGTATAGTGAAGTCTAACCACTAAAGCTGGTATTCTCTTGACCTTTTAAATTGTTCAAGTTTATTAGCAATCTTTAAATATTTCAGATAAAACTGAAAACTCAAACAAGACAACATAGTAAAGTGGAAGTGCTGCCTCCACTCCCACACATTTTCTGAAGTGACGGCCCAGATTTTTGTGTCTTTCCAGAGGGTTCCTGGGGATTTCCATATCCATGCATACGTGAACGTGCCAAAAAATGGTTTTCACGTGGAAGTGTATGTATTCCCTGTTTGTTCTCTTAACCGTACGTCTTCACTTGTCCCACTCGCAGTCATGAGCTGCTACATTCTAACTTCACACTACTCTGTCTTCATCTATCCATTTCTTCATTTCACATACTTAGGGTCCAGCCCCATTTTGTTTTGTTTTTGTAAGCACTGCTGCAGTGAAAATGCTTATATCTATTTCTTTCACATAGAATATATGCAAAGATATGTGCATTTAAATCCTACTGGCTGGCGAATCACCCTCTAAATGAGGTGCACCAATTGACACAATACATGGCAATACCTGAGGGCACATCGCTGTTCCCACCCAGAATTAAGATTGCAGCCGTGGCAGCCAGCCTTCAGCGGTCATGGCTGCCCAGCTCTTCTGCCTCTGTGTTGCCCTTTCCATACTAAGAGCTGCCCTGTGTCCCTGTGTCCCTGTGTCCGACAGAATCCTGTGGAAAGTGACCGTGTGGTATTTCTGCAGTGACATTGTAGAAAGCCTTGGCCTCTTGGCCTGCTCCCTCTGAAAGAAGCCCATCGCCCCGCCAGTGGGACAGGCAGGTCAGAGGCCTCCCAGCTGCCAGCACCAACTTGCCAGGCATTCACGTGGCGCCACCAGCCGCAGTCAAGCCTTCAAAGACTGTGGTTTTGTGATAGTGAGGTATCCCAGGTGAGAAATTGCCAACACACACAGAAACCAGGAGAGAGAAGAAATGGTTTTTAAAGATGTTTGGGAGTGCCTTGTATGTATGTCACTAGATTGCTAAAATAGCAGTATTATTTTTGCCATTCTAAAGGATGAAATATATCTAGTTTTAACTTTCCGTGGGAGTTTATAAATAATTTTTCATATGCTCATTAGCCATTTTTGTTTCCTTATAAATTTTGCCTACATATATTTACATATCTTACACATAAAATATGTGTTACTTTTAAAATTATATGTACAGATACACCTTTGTTGTGTTGGGTTTGTTCCTCATTTTGATAATTGTGTTTAATATCCAACTGTTAAGATTGCCAATAATTGTATAAAGGTATTTCCAAAAAATTGTGGAAATGGAATTAAATGATATTGATTAGCTGGTGCGCGGCTCAATAGGCTAATCCCCCGCCTGCGGCACCGGCCCACCGGGTTCTAGTCCTGGTCGGGGCGCTGGATTCTGTCCCGGTTGCCCCTCTTCCAGTCCAGCTCTCTGCTGTGGCCCGGGAAGGCAGTGGAGGATGGCCCAAGTGCTTGGGGCCTGTACCTGCATGGGAGACCAGGAGAAGCACCTGGCTCCTGGCTTTGGCTTCGGATCAGCGCGGTGCGCCGGCCGCAGCGCACTGGCCGCAGCAGCCATTGCGGGGTGAACCAACAGAAAGGGAAGACCTTTCTCTTTGTCTCTCTCTCTCACTGTCCACTCTGCCTGTCCAAAAAAAAAAAAAAGGCAAACAGAAAAAGATATTGATTTTGATGCAAAAATTTTAAAATTCATGCACATGAGAAATCTTTAAAAGTTCATGGAAAATGCATATTATGAAAAAACTATACAAAGATTGGCACCCACCAAAATAAACAAGTTTAGTTTCCAGAGAACTTAAAAAAATTATGTGAAAGGCAGAATGATAGAGAAAGAAATCTTCCATCTGCTGGTCCATTTCCCCAAATGGCTACAACTGCTTGGGTGCACCAGCTGAAGCCAGGAGCCAGGAACTCCATCCCAGTTTCCCACATGGGTGGGAGGAGTCTATTTACATGGACCATCATCCACTGCTTTCCCAGGCACATTAAGGAGCTGGATCAAAAGCAGACAACCAGGACTTGAACTAGCACTCCAATATGGGATGCAGGGGTTGGAAATGGTAGCTTAACCTGGGCCAAACACCAGGCCCCTCCGTGAACTTTTTAAAGTCTGCTCACAATACCTTCTCTGTAAGGTTAAGATCAGAACTTTTCCAGAGGTTTCTCTTATAGAGTTATGTGTTTTCTCCTGGATTGGATCTCACGTTCACTGTGCTGCTCTTCTGTATTACTGGTTTTCCTTAAACATTTGTTCTATGATTCAAGACTAACCTGATGAGAATAGGCTTGGGTTTCATCACTCAGTCTGCCGCTTCTGGTTGGGACTGCAGAGCAAGGTGGGCCCGTATACCAAACCTGAGCTGCTCTGCAATGGGCATGCTGAAGGCACAGACCACGCTTCCTGCTCAGTAGCCTCTTCACTGCTGAGTGTATGCACAGGAGTCTGGTATCCATCCCTGTCCCCTTCCATTCACCCTTATAGATTGCGTATTTATTAGCTTGATTTCATTGTGGTTTGTTTTTGTTTTTTTTTTCATTTTATTTATTTATTTTTTTTTTTTTTGACAGGCAGAGTGGACAGTGAGAGAGAGAGACAGAGAGAAAGGTCTTCCTTTGCCGTTGGTTCACCCTCCAATGGCCGCCACACTATGGCCGGTGTGCTGCGGCCGGAGCACCACGCCTATCTGAAGGCAGGAGCCAGGTGCTTCTCCCAAGGACTTGGGCCATCCTCCACTGCACTCCCTGGCCACAGCAGAGAGCTGGCCTGGAAGAGGGGCAACCGGGACAGAATCTGGTGCCCCGACCGGGACTAGAACCCGGTGTGCCAGCATCGCAGGTGGAGGATTAGCCTAGTGAGCCGTGGCGCCAGCCTTGTTTTTTTCATTTTCAAAACACAACTAAAAACATCTTTCCCCCTTTCCATTTCTGTAGACTAATGTGTTAATTGCTCTGCTGCACTGTACTGCTGGAGACACTGTTTTGCCCTTTCCTTTTTAACTTAATAATTTTTTTCATGGAAATCATGAATTGGTATTTTAAGAGCTGCCTCATCCTTTCACAGCTCTATAATATTTCCTTGAGTTCGCAAGAGTTCGCAATTTGAGTTGCCTCTAGTCTTCTTTCAACTAAATTTAAAAATTAGTCCATGTAAGCAGGAAGTTCTGGAGTTTTAGCTTCTACTAGAAAACGACAGCCCTGCATCTGTCATTTATCCATGGCAGCAGGTGACTGAGCCTGACTGGTAGTTGTGCACCTCTAGTCAGGGCCTGCACTGCCTGGGACATGAGCAGCCCATATCAGAGAGCCTGGGTTTGAGGCCCTGCTCCACTCCTGAACCCAGCTTCCTCCTGATGCACACCTGGGACAGCTCAAGTACCTGTGTTCCTGCCATTGCATGGGAGGGAGACCTGGACTGAGTTGCCAGCTCCCAGCTTTGGCCGGATCCAGCCCTGGCTGTTGTGGGCATTTGGGGACTGAACCAACAGATGGGAGATTTTTCTCTCTCTCCCTCTCTCTCTCTTTCCCCTCTCCCTTCTCTCTCTCTTTCCCTCTCCCTCTCTCTCTCTTTCCTTCATGAATAAACTTAAAAACTGTTTTTTAAACACAGGCACTGAACTCTGCCCATTCACTATAAACGCCACCTCCTGTCTCCAGCTCTAAGGCTGAAGTCCAGTGTGTCACCACTTACCGTAACGGGTGCACCGCTGCTCTTAGATAGCTCTGTGCTCCTGCGTCTACCAGCGTTGTAAAATCAAAGATAGGCTCAATCAGCGGCATGATTCTATTTACTCGTTCGTTCATTTCCAGCTGCAGTCCCTGAGTTACCCGCCCATACATGTTGGAGTTTGTACCTCTGCCTGAGAGGAACGTGCTGTTTAGTTGATCGTATTTCAGTCACGTTTAATGTAATGACATTACAAGTTGCTGAAAGCAAGATAATTTGGCATGTGGAATAGCTTTGGGGAAAGTTGGTGTCTTTGAATTTGCAGAAGCATAGAATCTAACAAGTTCCTTAAGATCATACGATCATTACTATTATCAAAAACAAATGCAGGCTGGCGCCGCGGCTCACTAAGCTAATCCTCCACCTGGGGCGCTGGCACACTGGGTTCTAGTCCCAGTCAGAGTGCCAGGTTCTAGTCCCGGTTGCTCCCCTTCCTGTCCAGCTCTCTGCTATGGCCCGGGAAGGCAGTGGAGGATGGCCCAAGTGCTTGGGCCCTGTACCCGCATGGGAGACCAGGAGAAGCTCCTGGCTCCTGGCTTCGGATCAGCATAGCTCTGGCCGTAGCGGCCATTTCGGGGGTGAACCAACAGAAAAGGAAGACCTTTCTCTCTGTCTTTCTCTCTCACTGTCTAACTCTGCCTGTCAAAAAAAATGTAGAAGTCTTGCCAATTTTTATGTTTTTATTTCTATAACTTGTACCTTTTCTCAACTGATTTCAATTTTCTGTGAAGCAGGTATACTGTTTTTTTTTTTAATCAGATTTATTCTTACATTCCAGGTGTTCAGATTGAGGATGGTGCTATTTGCTTGTGCCTTAAGCCAAATTTTCATTTTTTTGAACATATAACTATTTTTTCCATAAATACAACCTTAGGAATATGGTGATTCTTTCCACTGTACCCACCCTGCCACCACACTCTCACCCCTCTTCCTCCTCCCTCTCCTACTCCCATTCATATTTTTTGCTAAGATCTATTTTCAATTAACTTTATACGCATACAATTCATTCTATATTAAGCAAGAAGTCCAATAACTAGTATAAAAAAAAGTTCCTCAACAGTCGAGACGAGAGCTGTTCAGAGCCATTGCATTTCAAAGTGTTAATTTCACTTAGTTGTCTTTGGATTCTTATAGCGCATAATTATCAGAATGCTTGCTAAATATCACCACTGCCTTTTTTTAAGATTTTATTTATTTATTTGAGAGGTAGAGTTACAGACAGTGAGAGGGAGAGACAGAGAGAAAGGTCCTTCCTCCTTTGGTTCACTCCCCAGATGGCCGTAATGACCAGAGCTATGCCAATCCGAAGCCAGGAGCCAGGAGACTCTTCCGGGTCTCCCACGTGGGTGCAGGGGCCCAAGGACTTGGACCATCTTCTACTGCTTTCCCAGGCCATAGCAGAGAGCTGTACTGGAAGAGGAATAGCCGGGACTAGAACTGGCACCCATAAGGGATGCCAGCACCACAGGCAGAGGATCAACCAACTGTGCCATGGCGCCGGCCCCACCACTGCCTTTTTTAACACTAGCTATTGTCCTATCAGATAACCTCTGCAATTATTTGTCAGTATTTTAGTTTGTTTTTTGTTTGTTTGTTTTTGTTTTTGTTTTTGTTTTGTTTTGTTTTGTTTTGTTTTTTGACAGGCAGAGTGGACAGTGAGAGAGAGACAGGGAGAAAGGTCTTCCTTTACCGTTGGTTCACCCTCCAATAACCACTGCGGCCGGTGCACAGCACTGATCCAAAGCCAGGGGCCAGGTGCTTCTCCTGGTCTCCCATGCGGGTGCAGGGCCCAGGGACTTGGGCCATCCTCCACTGCACTCCTGGGCCACAGCAGAGAGCTGGACTGGAAGAGGAGCAACCGGGACTAGAACCCGGTGCCCCAGCCGGGACTAGAACCTGGTGTGCCGGCGCCACAGGCGGAGGATTAGCCTATTGAGCTGCGGCACTGGCCTATCAGTATTTTAGTTTTAAAAATTTTAAAAATACAGAGAAGTGTGAAGAGTAATATACAAACCAGTGTCCTTTCGAGAATTTATAAATATATATTAAATATATATATATGTATATATATTTACCAGAGACAGCTTGATCGGTGGTCCTTCTCTTTGCACAAGGAAAGAATTCAGACATAAGACAGAGAGTAGCAGTAAGCATGCTAGCCAAGTTCAGTGGAAAGAATGGTGGGCATCTCAGCAAAGACCTGAGAGCTCAGCCTGTTTTAAGTCAGGAGTTTCTATGGATATGGATGGTATGAGCCCACCATTTTTCCTTTCCCCTCCCCTCCTTCTGGGATATTGCTGTGTGGTGGGCTTTCTGGGGATGGAATTCATCAAATCCCTCCCAGGATTGGATAAGCACTGCATTAATGAACCTGATAGCTCCCCTCACACACTGTGAGAAAGACTCCCCTAAGCTGCCCTCCAGCGAGGACTGGGACCCACCTAGAGAGGTTACGCTGGTCTGCTTTCGAGGCATGCTCCTACATTTCTTCCCTCATTCAACTGCACAAAAATTCCCATTTTTCTCCAAAAAATTCCCATGTTTTTGGCCCCTCTTACACACTTGGCTAATCTCTACCTTGCTACCAGACTTGCTGACTTTTTGCTTTATTCGCTTCATCTTTTCCTCATGAAAGAACAGTACTCATAAAGTTGGAGTCTCCCATGGTCTCTCTCAGTCCCATTCTCCCATCTGCATTCTCCAGGGGCACTTGTGGGCAGGGGTTTAGAATGAGTTCATTCCCTATTTTGCTATATGCATATATATACTAATGTACACTGTTGATTTTTACAGTTTTAAGTCTACATATATAGTACATAGTAGCATAGTTAGTACATGGTGTTCTGCAGTTGCTTTTCCAGTCATTTTCTATCTCCCTATTGACATATAGAGGTCTTACCCTTCTTCAGCGTTTCATAGATTCCATCATTTAACAGCCCCGATTTTTCTCCTTGACCAACATGATGAATATTTGAGGTACTCGTGGTGGTTATCACAAGCAGTTGCTATCATTACCTCCAATGGTGCTTTATCTCCCTGTGGGTACGTGCAGAATTTCTCTAGGATACTTTCCTAGAATAGAACCGATGATCATAGGGTGGGTACTTTTGTGATTTGTTGCCCACTGTTCCCCAAGAGGCTTAGTGCCATCTCACCGTGCTAAAGACGGTTTACTTGAATCCCTGCTTCACCTGCTTCATAAATTTGCCATGACAATACGTGTGAAACAGTTTTTTGTTCTGCTTTGTGCTTTCCTGATTACTTCCATGTTTACTGATCATTTGGGTTCCCCATCCTGAGATTGTTCAAATACTTTGCCCCCTTTTCTATTGGGTGTTGTCCTTTTCTTACTGATTTTATGAACTCTGGACATTCATCTTTTGTCTGTTACCTATTTCTATAATATTTTCCCAGTATTTAGATCTGTGGGTGGCCTTTCGTCAGAATGACACAAAAACCATCTTAAACAAGATCTATTTAGATAACAATCCTTGACTTATACCTCCTTGTAGACACCGAAGCCAGTCTTCTTAGGAAACAGGCTTCATGGGAAGAAAAGAAACAAAGCAATATGTGGCAGCAATTAAGAATCGTGTGCAGGGGCTGGTGTTTGGCATAGCAGTTAGGATGCCCCTTGGGACACTCACATCCTGGGGTCAAGTGCCTGGGATCAAGTCTCAGCTCCTGCAAACTCTGGGAGGCAGCAGGTGATGGCTCAAGTTCTTGGGTCCCTACCATACACATGGGATACCAGGATTGAGTTATGAGCCTCTGGCTTCAGTCTGGTCCAGCTCCTGCTGAGGCAGATATTTGGGAAGATTCTCTCTCCCTCTCTCCCTCTCTCCCTCTCTCCCTCTCTCCCTCTCTCCTTCTCTCCCTCTCTCCCTCTCTCCCTCTCTCTCTCTCTCTCATAAAAATACTGTGTTAAATTCCTGGTGTTCTTACAGCACTGAGATGCCATGTGTGGTGACAGCACATTTATAATTTGGAGAGTGTTTAAGTTAAAGGAGAAGTAAATGCTTAGAAATGAAGGCATTCTCTTGCTGAATTCCTTGGTGGAAAGAAAGGCTGTCTGAAATGTTATGTCATCCCTTGCAGATGTAAAAGAACTTAAAAAAGCAGAGGGTCTTTGATCTTCACTTAATAAATATGGAACCATCAAAGCTCTTGTACTTCTTGTAAACTTAAATTTGAAACAGATTAAATGCTGGAGTAGGGGGAATGATGGCAGGAGAGCCTTGTAAAATGAGTCACTAAGTAATTGAATTTCAAAAAATTCTCATTTCCGGAAATGAGGGCCCTAATTTCACTCGGATTCAAATCATCTCACAGGATGCGGAGTGTTAGCACCGAATGGCCTTGCCAGTAATGGGAAAACATGGTAGTTTTTTAAATGAAGTACTATTAGCCTAAAAATGCCAGGTGGCAGAGGAGTTGCCCAAAAGATGCAAGCCCAAGTGACATTCCTCTTCCCGTCCAGATGTTTGGGGTGTATGTATCTACACTGAAGCAGTCACGAGGCTCCTGTTCTGCCTAAGACCCCAGCTGAGAATGAGTGTTCCACCTGCCACTTCCCTCCTTGGCTCTGTAGAACGCTTCCATGCCAGTCCCTAGAGGCACACCAGAACTCCATGAATGTCTCACAGATTGACTCCTAACGCGTTTTGGTGAGAGAATGGAACCATTCTGTATTTGATCCCTCAGACCCTGCCCTCCACATCAGAATTCAGAAATCGGGTATTGAGGAGAAATTTTCATTTTGGTTTGTGAGTGCAAGCTAATTATTGTTCTTAGTTTAAATGCTGTGTTGTGTTTAAACCTCATTTTCTGATAAATGTCTAATTTTGATTTCAATCACTGCAGGAGGAATTGCATACAGATTAAATTATACGTCTATTTATGAAATAATTCCTTCTGTAAACTGTTAGCGACTGTTTTATAATGGGAATACATAAATAGAAACAGGAAGAAAAGAAATTACAAGCTATACATTTTTAGTATTTGCGCTATTTCCCCTTTGTAATGAAGCTTTGAACAGAGCCTGCGACCCATCAGCCAGAGCTGCCAAGAGCAAAGGCATAGCCACACCATGAGAGGGGTTTATTTAAAATGCTCATTTCTGTTCAGGAAATTGTGAGTCCAAATTCTTGACAGAGGATAGGAAATTTGGTTTATTAAAAAGCCCTGATTTTTAAAGGGACAGACGTTGGAGAGCTACGTTCCAATGCTCTCAATCGTGTGATGAGGAAATTGAAGAACAGAGAGGTTAAGACATTGGCCAAGGTTAAGGAAGCTACCAATCTTTGACCAATGCTTCCTACTTGGAAGACTATAATGATTCACCTGTCACTGATACCAAGATTTTACCAATGTGGTTTTTTTTCTTGCTATGTTTTATTGCAATTTCCCTGGCATTATTATGCCTTGGCTACTTTTTATGATTATTATTTATTTATTTCATGAAAACAGTGTAGTTTCAGCTTTTTGGGGTTTTCTTCTCTGAACTCATGCAGAACAGACGAAGGTTGCCTCCAAAGGGAGAACAAGGGAGAGAAGAGGCCGCGGAAGAAAAATAGCTTTTCCAGATCAACTGTGCCTGTTTCTTTGTATCCTGTTTCATCTAGAGCCCACGGCTCTTTATCTTTTACGCATCCACTCTGCTGAAATACAGAGAGCAAGCCCCTTCATTCTGGGAACGCTGCCCTTTCTCTTTTCGTTATCCCTGCTGTACGGAGCACAGCACCCAAGGAGGCTATGTGAAGAGGCAGTAAGTGCAGAATCAAAGAAACCTGAAATGGACTCCCTGCCTCTCCTGCTACTGGTGCAGGGTATATTTAACAGTTTTGCTCCAGGACACTTTCTATAAATTTTGTACCCACCATATAAACTTGTGAAATGTCACTGAAGGTCTGCTTTTGAGCTCTTTTTCATCATAGTGCATGAGAACCAGTCTCAGATACATGAATATCTTCTCATTCTCCCGCAGCCACGGGGACTCAACCTGCATCCTGCTTCCTTTTCTGATGAAATCTGTCAGCATAATTCTAGTTAACCTTCTGCTACCCTAATCAGTTGAACAAGTGCTCATTTATTAATATGGATCCTATTACTGGGGCTGGTGTTAGTGTAGCAGATTCAACCAGCGCTTAGGAAGCCTGTATTGCCTATTGAAGTACCTGGGATCGAGTTCTGCCTCTGCTTCCAGTCCAGCTTTCCCTAATGCAGACCCTAGGAGGCAGCAGGCAATGGCTCAGGTACTTGGGTCCCTGACACCCATGTGGGATACTTGGTTGGAATTTCTGGCTACTTGTTTCCAGGTGACCCACCTCTGGCTGTTGCAGTATTTGGAAGACAGAATCAGCAGATGGAAAATCACTCTGTGTGTGTGTGTATGTGTGTGTGTATATATGTGTGTATGTGTGTGTATATGTGTGTGTATGAGAGAGAGAGAGAGACCCTGCTTTTCAATAAACTTAAAAAAATAAAATTAAAAACTTTGCTTAAAATAACCACTTGGATAACTGGATAGATAGTAATAATTGCCACATCTTTCATAAAAATTTTTTGGCATAGTCAATTCTTACCCATCTTCCAGTTCATTCTTCCTGCCTGACTGAGCTCTTTTCCAAAGCTTAGTTTTGGGTTTTCTCTGTAATTTACCTATTTCTCTTCTAGAACTTGACCTATCTCATCGTTGTGCTGATCAACCCAGACACAGAGGATGCCCCAGGGAGAACTTGTGCTGACTTTGTGTTTCCAACCACTGCAGGCCCACTCCAGGCAGATGCTCCACTGCTTTTCTCAAACACATTCCAGTTTTTATTGTGGCAGCTGAAGTTAACAACCATGTATGAGCCTTCTTGGTGCCCATAACGTAGCTGACTCCATATTGCAGTAATTGCAATTGACAGCCGCATCTGAGTCAACACTGTTTTAGGTGCTGGGTACTGGGAATTCAGCATCAATAAAAAAAGGCAAAACTCCCTGTGCTTCTGGAGTTCATATTATACAGCAAAAGCTGGATGAGGTTTTTTTTTAACATTTATTTTATTTATTTGAAAGACAGAGTTACAGAGAGAGGTAGAGACAGAAAGAGAGGTCTTCCAACCAATGGTTCATGTCCCAGATGGCTGCAACAGCCGGAACTGCGGCGATCTGAAGCCAGGAGCCAGGAGCTTCTTCGTAGTCTCTCACATGGGTTCAGGGGCCCAAGGACTTGGGCAATCTTCTACTGCTTTCCCAGGCCATAGCAGAGAGCTGGATCGGAAGAGGAGCAGCCGAGACCAGAACCGGTGCCCATATGGGATACCGGAACTTCAGGCCAGGGCGGTAACCTGCTGCGCCACAGCGCTGGCCCCAAGATGAATGAGTTTTAAGCAACATAACTGCATGTTTAAACAGTGTTAGATGTTTACACAATGATAAATGCCAGATATAAACAAATAGGTGTTTTTTTTTTCAAAGACACAAAATTAAGCTGACAAACCAAGAGTGACTCCTTAGCTTATGAACCTAGCCAACTGCCCAGCCTCCTAGCTGGAATGATCAATAATTTTTTAAAGATTTATTTTATTTATTTGAAAGAGTTACACAGAGAGGTAGAGACAGAGAGAAGTCTTCCATGTGCTGGTTCACTCCCCAGGTGGCTGCAATGGCCGGAGCTGGGCTGATCCAAGGCCAGGAGCCAGGAGCTTCTTCCTGGTCTCTCAAGTGGGTTCAGTGGCCCAAGGACTTGGGCCATCTTCTACTGATTTTCCTGGCCATAGCAGAGAGCTGGATCAGAAATAGAGTAGCTGGGACTGAAACCGGCACCCATATGGGATGCTGGCCCTGCAGGCAGCAGCTTTACCCACTGTGCCACTGCGCCGGCCCCTGTGGTTCAATGTTTACACTCACCTCTTAAAGGCAGATGATGGTCACAAAGAGGGCGCTACCATTCATGATCATTTCTCACTATATGCACTGAAAAACTAAGACGGGCTGCAGATTTTGCACAATTCTTGGAGCTAGTTAAAAAATCATCAGGATAAACCCACTACACCTATTCTCCATATGGAATACTAGGCTCTCTCATCTGTTAGGTCAGTGATGTTCAGTGTGGCCCCACTTCTTGTGAGGGACCACCCATTCACTAGCACTGTTGGACAAACACTGAGCAGGAGGAATGTCCAGTGAAACACAGGCTCTCAGCAGCTCTCCAACTCCACCTGGACCAATCTGCCCCACTTTGTTCTCACAAACGTCTGCTCAGTGGACTACGGCCACTCTGCTCCATAGTTGTATGGTTTCAAGCAATTTCCTTTTCTGAGTCCATTTTATTGTAGGACACAGGGGTATAATGATTCTAAATTTTCAAGAGTACAGTGAAAATTAGAGATATTTCAGGCAACGCGTTGGTGTGATTCTTGGGTATAGTAGAACTCAGTGAAGGCTAGTGGTCAGTGGAACAGGTCTTTCTTGTCTCAGGAGGGCCAGGTTTGGCCAGTCCACACCTTCTGGAATTTTACCCCTGGCTGCACCCGTTTAGATGCCTTTCTTGTTTATAATTGCTTCAACTCTAACATCGCTTTGTGATTTTACATTATTTTCAAAAATGTGCTAAGAAAATCAGAGATGTTGAAGGAATTGTTAGTGTTCAATAGCATGCAGTATTTTACTAACTTGAAACAATAAGCTTTGATTTTTTTCTTATAGCTATCTTTCTTATAATATATTCACCATAGAAAAAATTAAAATACATTGCTCAGAGATAACCACAGATTACATTTTGGTATCTTCTTTACCAACAAACAATTTTGTCTAAAGTATTAACACATGTTTTCAAGTTAGTATGTTTCTTAAACAAAATAGAATGGTATTATTTATAACATTTCATACTTCAGTGAGTTTGTGGAGCAGATGTTTAGCCTACCATTAAGACACCCGTGTCCCACATCTGAGGGCCTGGGTATGATTTCCTACTCTGGTTCCTGACTCCCTCTTCCTGCCAGTGCAGACCCTAGGAGGAAGTGGTGACGGCTCCAGTACTTGGGTTCCTGCCACCCACATGGAAACCTGGATTGAGTTCCTGGCCCCAACTCTGGCCACAGAGTAAACTAGTGGATGGGGTTCTCTCTCTCTCTCTCCAAAATTAAAAAAAAAGAATATGTTTGTGCATAATAATGTGCTTTTCATTATTTTTATGATTGCATACTAATCAACTCCTGCTGGATTTTTATTGATTTGATTTGCTTGTTTCATTTTGTTCTTGTTTCAAGATTTTGAAGAGAAAAAAGTAAATTTCAAGAAAAGCAGCTCCCAGAAAATATTTCGATGAAAGCCAAAATAGCAATACTCAGAACAGATGCTGATATGATATAGCTACAGGCCATTTCCCATACTTAAATAACATCTTAGCGACTTCACCAATTTAATGTGACCGTCACCCACTCTCTTGTCGTCACTGCATATTTCCTCTATGCCAGGTACTATAGTGGGAATGAAAAATACAACAGCAGCATTCAAGGAGCTGTTGTGCTCCTCAGTCTAGGGCTAACACTTTTAGCATGGGAAATATTTAAGAGTTTATAATAATAAATAAGAGTTTATAATAATATAAATGATATCAGTTAGCATTTGTGGCAAATATATTATTAGCACAGAGATGTTTTTTGTATTTGAATATATCAAATTTATTAACTAGTCTAAACATAATGCCAAACATTCCATTTCCTGGTCCCCTGATTTCTAATTGCTTATCACACACTTAAAGAACAAAAACAACATTAAAAATTGTTTACATTCATGTAACATAAAGGCAAACGAAATATCATGAGAGTTGGAAAGGACTGTGACGTATGTTTGGCATTGCAAGATGAGAGTAATTTCGAGGGGAAATGAGATTAAAACAGAGCCTGAGGGCTACATGCCAGCCTGGTTGTTCTAGAACTGCTGCCTATTTATGTGGAAATAGATGTGGCAGCTCCAACTTCTAGAATCCAGAGATCCACACAGAGCTGGATGGACCGGCCTCAGTGAGGTCATGGTGAACTCAGCATTGTGTGAGATAGGTGTATGCCCGGTCTCCTGGTGCTAACATGGGCAAAGTTTGACTCTGTCGACTGCATATTGATGAGACAATAGTCATTGTATAAAAAGTAAGGTTTCAAAGGCTCAGTTAAACCTCAGTTTTCTGCAGTAGATATTGTACATGATTACATTAACTAACAGACAGTAAATGTGTGAAAATATAATTAACAGATTGCCTCTTTCCAAACTCAACCTCTCATTGCATAGAATTATAATGGGTACCATTGAAAGAAATCATATATACTTTGGGTTCTTTGGTTAGTTAAATTGACCCAGCAATCATTTAGATGAGCCACCATCACCTTGAATGGAAGGTACTCCACACCATCCCAAATATGACCCTCATCTCCTTGGGATTCCTTTCCCGTCCTCACTACTTCTATCAATAAGCAATGCCATCTTATTTCCTGAAGCCCTAACAAGTGAACCAGATGGAAGATCTGTCTCTGTCTCTCCCGTCTCCCTGTTACTCTGATTTTCAAATACAAGAAAGAAACCTGTTATCAAGTCCATCTCTTTTTTTTTAAGATTTATTTATTTACTTGAAAGTCAGAGTTACACAGAGAGAGAGGAGAGGCAGAGAGAGAGAGAGAAAGGTCTTTCATCCTCTGGTTCATTCCCTAATTGGCCGCAATGGCCGGAGCTATGCCGATCCAAATAAAGGAGCCAGGAGTTTCTTCCGGGTCTCCCATGCAGGTGCAGGGGCCCAAGGACTTGGGCCATCTTCTGCTTTCCCAGCTCATAGCAGAGAGCTGGACTGGAAGTGGAGCAGCTGGGTCTTGAACCAGCGCCTATACGGGATGCTGCGCTTCAGGCCATGGCATTAACCTACTGCACCACAGCGCCGACCCCTATCAAGTCCATCTTGTTGATTCTTCTTTTAAAATAGTTCTGTCTTCCACTTGTTCCTTTTTAATTCCACTCCACAACATGGTCCAAGCCCGCATCCCTTCCTAACTGGCTGTTGTGCTCTGCTGTCTTGTTCTTCCAACACATTCCACATATCACGGCAGAGTGACTGGATCTTTACAGATCATGTATTCCAGCTGGCGCCATGGCTCACTAGGCTAATCCCCCGCCTTGCGGCGCCGGCACACCGGGTTCCAGTCCCAGTCGGGGCGCCCGGGTTCTGTCCCGGTTGCCCCTCTTCCAGGCCAGCTCTCTGCTGTGGCCAGGGAGTGCAGTGGAGGATGGCCCAAGTGCTTGGGCCCTGCACCCGCATGGGAGACCAGGAGCAGCACCTGGCTCCTGCCATCGGATCAGCACGGTGCACCGGCCACAGCGTGCCGGCCGCAGCGGCCATTGGAGGGTGAACCAAAGGCAAAGGAAGACCTTTCTCTGTGTCTCTCTCTCACTGTCCACTCTGCCTGTCAAAAAAAAAAAAAATCATGTATTCCATCAGGTCAGTCCTCCGCTTGTCCCACTCCCTTCTTGGCAGGTTGTCATCATTATGCAAGATGGCACATGCCCAGTCTCCTGATGCCAACATATGCAACATGGGCAAGAGTCCTAGTCCAATTCCTGGCACACAACGGGCTTTCCAGAAATGCTGAGTGCTTGATGGACTTACTGGTTTTCAATGTGTAGTGTTTTATTTTAGCACACACATGTGAGTTCCTAAGCTTAAATTTATATTCATCAATATGGTACTATACTTCTTTCAGTTTATTTCCATTTACCACTGTTAAATTCACCATGGCATTATGAAATGATTGTTGACAATGAAATAAACTAAGGAGAGTAATGCTTTAACTAAACTTCCATCTTGTGAAATAATTCAGTCACAGTCTAATTTGCACCTCACTGAAACTTAAATCATTTGGGGCTGGCACTGTGGTGTATTAGGTTAAGCCTGTGGTGCCGGCATCCCACATGGGCACCAGTTTGAGTCCCAGCTGCTCCACTTCTTATCTAGCTCCCTGCAGATGGCCTGGGAAAGTAGTAGAAGATGGCCCAAGTACACCCTGGCTTCAGATTGGCTCAGCTCCAACCATTGCAGCCATTTGGAGAGTGAACCAGAGGATGGACCTTTCTCTCTATCTCTCCCTCTCTCTGTATATAACTCCGCTTATCAAGTAAGTAAATAAATCTTAAAAAAGAAAAGCTTAAATCATTCACGTGTGTCTTTAAGAGGAAGTTACAGGACCAGCGCTGTGGTGTAGCAGGTAAAGCTGCTGCCTACATTGCCGGCATCACATATGGGTTCCAGTTCAAGTCCCAGCTGCTCCACTTCTGATCCAGCTCTCTGCTGTGGCCTGGGAAAGCAGCGGAGATGGCCCAAGTCCTTGGATCCCTGCACTCTCATGGGAGACCTGGAAGAAGCTCCTGGCTCCTGGCTTCGGATCAGTGCAACTCCAGCTGTTGTGGCCACTTGGAGAGTGAACCAGTGGATGGAAGACCTCTCTCTCTCTCACAATGCCTCTCCTTTCTCTGTGTAACTCTGACTTTCAAATAATATATATATATATGTATATATACATTATATATGTATATATACGTATGTATATGTATATACATATAAAAAGAAGGTACAGATTTTCACAATTTTCACTGGAGAATCAGCCTCATTATTTTCTACTTCCCTGTATATGCTCAACCCTTCTCATTCTTTTATTTTAGAACCAGCCAACCTGCCAATCGTTTGTCTGTGAGATGCTCATGAGCGTGACCATCACTAAGGAGGATTGTGATGGTAGAGTTTGGGGCTACAGCATAGGTGTTGGCAAATCTGGTTAATACCTTGATGTGCAGAGTTAATCATTTTTGGACTGAAGGGAAATTTTAAATGAAATGTGAAGTGTTTGCATTTGGTTTGGAAGTGTTTTCTTGCCTCTTCTCCACTCCCCCACTTAGAATTTCCAAATGATAATTGGATTTTAAGCAAGTCTTAATAACAAGTTTAGAATAATTATATAGCCCAGATAAAAAAGACACATGTAATCCAAGCTCACAAACTGAATGAAGCTAGAGTTGGCTGAAACAGTTCCTAGGGTGATTTTGGTACATTACATCCTCCCATTAGTCCAAATGACTGACAGTGCCACAGCTCTTGGTCAGAGCCAGGCTTGGGGCCCTGCATATTGGCTGAGACAAGAATCTCCTTTTTCTATCAGCTGAGTCTCTGTGAATATACCTGGAAGATGCGCAGCTTGCTGTTCAGTGGCGGAAAATGAGGGAAATAAAGTAGATTTGAGTGGTTCTGGCTAATATTGGATGAATATTTAACTGTGATAACTGAATAATTAACTGTGATAATGCATATCTCTTTGATTTGTAGAAGCTCTAGCTTCTCTGATTGCATACTCAATATTTTGTAATTGTGGGCTGGGTGTCAAGTTGTTTGTATTCCAGGGACTGGGAAGAAATATGGAAAGTTAGTTTGTGTTTCAAAGTTACCTAAGCAATACTATTTGTTGAACTTTTTTACTTAGTGTAGGCTTAACTATACCATCATTAAGTAAACTGAAAATAGATCTTTGCAAAAATTAAGAGTGGGAATGTGAGATGGAGGAGGAAGACGAGTTGGAGCATGGGTGGAAGGGAGGGTAGTGAGGGAAGTATCCCTGTTCCTAAATCTGTATATATGAAATACATGAAACTTGTACAATTTAAATAAAAATTTTAAAAAAAGTTACCAGAACTAGGCATGATTCTTTTAAGCTGTGATAGACTATATTTGCCAAGAGTCTACATTTAACATTCCTCTCACTGTGCTGGAATAAGCTACCTATTGTAATTATCTATTGTAGATTAGAACTGCAGAGTAATTATATGTTCAAAATGTTTCAGAGCCAAATTTACTACAGTGTTTCCCAAGAGACTTGCCTCCAGCCAGCGAGATAACACTAGAAGTTACTTGTTCTTAAGAACAAGAAAGCATCTGCAACAGAATCCGCAAAGACCCAACAGGAGCCACTAACCACATTGTTCCCTGTCCCAGTGGGGCCAGCACCGATATGTAAGGGAACAGATGGAAGATACATGGATGTTTTTTGTCTGTCTGGTGGGAATTATCTTTAAAGTCCTTTTAAGGGCCGGCGCCACGGCTCACTAGGCTAGTCCTCCGCCTGCAGTGCTGGCACACCAGGTTCTAGTTCCGGTCGGGGCACTGGATTCTGTCCTGGTTGCTCCTCTTGCAGTCTGCTGTGGCCCGGGAGTGCAGTGGAGGATGGCCCAAGTGTTTGGGCCCTGCACCTGCATGGGAGACCAGGAGAAAGCACCTGGCTCCTGGCTTCGGATCAGCGCGGTGCGCCAGCCACGCTGGCTGCAGCGGCCATTGGGGGTTGAACCAACGGAAAAGGAAGACCTTTCTCTCTGTCTCTCTCTCCCACTGTCCACTCTGCCTGTAAAAAAAATAGAAAAAAATTTAAAAATTTTTAAAAATTAAGTCCTTTTAAAATATTTGTTCCTAAAACCAGGAGGAAAAGAAAGCTAGGCCTCAGAAGCAATGTAAAGACAGGTGGCAGGCCTATTAATGGCTGCTCTGTACAGTGATCTGCCATCAAGGAGACCCAACAGGCCAGTCCACTGCAGTGGCTTTTGATATGGAAATCCAGGGCTTCAGCAGAAGTCAGGTTTTAAAGAGCCCTGGCGGCTCTGCCAGCCAAGAGTTGGGTCACTGGAAATGGAACTGCCCTGGAGTCGAAGGACGCCCAGGTCAGAGCCACAGATCTTGCTGGCTCCAAACTAAAGAGCCCTTCACTCAGCCCAGCTTCCAAAGTGACCACTGCTGCTGGGCAGCAAGGGTCCAGAGATGCCCCCTCATTTCCTCTCTGTGAAATCCTCTCATTGCCTGGTTAATGACACTTTTAGAATCATTGGTTACTATTCTCACCCTGTCTTTTATACTACAGTGTCTGTTTAAGTGTTTACAGCAGGTGATAATGGAACGAACCAAGGCCTTCAGCAACCAGGCCATCAACCAAATGCTGCTACAGGGATATACTTGGCTCCCCACCCAGGAGACATCGCCCCATGCCAGCACGGAGTACCTCGTTGCCCCATGTCAGTAGGAAATAGCTCTAAAGACAGATCATCTTCCCTCTACCCCTCCTGGGCTTTTGAGACTAATGTAATCCTATACAATTCCTGCTTTATAAAAAAGTGGGGAGGGATGTTAGTAAAATGGCGCAGTCTTATCTATGGCGCGATCTACACCCTGACACCATCCTAGGCTCTAGCCCCCACCGCCATTGCTGGAAGCCAGGTGGCCACATGGCCCAACCACCGGTGTCAGCCCCACCCCCATCCTAATGGGATTTGCTGCTCCTGCTTCCCTGCCTGCCCCCCGGCAAAGTTTTAAAAGGACCTGTTCCTGAACACGTGGCTCTCTCTTCCTCTCCGTCTCCTGATCTCTGTCTCTGTCTCTCTCTCTCTTAATGCTCTCCTTCTCCCTCTTCCTTCTTCACCCCTTCCCTGCAGACTGTCAGGTTTCTCCCAATAAACTCTTTCTCTTAAAAAATAAAATAAAATAAAATACTTGTTATTTTTTTAAAAAAATTATTGATTTATTTGAAAGGCAGAGTTTTGGGGTTGGGAGAAGAGAGAAAGAGAGATCAATCTTCCATCCACTGGCTCACTCCCCAAATGATTGGAGCTGAGCCAGGCAAAAGCCAGGAGCCAGAAGCCTCTTCTGGGTCTCTCACATGGGTGCAGGGGCCCAAGCACTTGGACCATCCTCCACTGCTTTGTCAGGTGCATTAGCAGGGACCTGGATCAGAAGTAGAGCAGCTGGGACTTGAACCAGCATCCATATAGGATGCCAGCATCACTGCTGACAGCTTTCCTCACTATACCACAATGCCAGGCCCTCTTTAAAGTCTTTCAAGGATTGTTTTCACTTCAGAAGCATTGTCTTCTGTGAAACCCTTTTCCAGTTTATTTCAGTATCATCAAGGGTGTTATTTGAATTAGAAAATGTCAAGAGTGCATGTGAGCTGTTCATTTGGTTCAGTTTGTACTGAACAATGAAGAACATTAAATGTGCTAATTTGAGACATATTTAGTAGAGGTTTTTGGAGAAGTTACATATTACAGAGGCTTCTTTTATCTTTTTTTGTTTTTAAAAAATAATTAGTGGTTCTGACATTCATAAATACAAGCTCTTATTTGCTGATGGGTTGTTCTCCCTAAGTCTGTTTTGAAGTTAGCTGACATAAAGACCAGGGACTTTGAAGAAGCCAACTGTGGTCAAATACTAGTTCTGTTGGTTTTTAGCTGGACTGAGTCCCTTATACATTCAGTCTCTCTCTCTTTCTCTGTCTTCTCTCTCTCTCTCTCTCTCAAGCTCTTTTACAGGCAGAGAGAGAAAGCTCCCACCTGCTGATTCCCTCCCTAAATGCCTGTGAAGCCTGGGATGCCTGAGACTGGGCCAGGCTGAAGCCAGGCACCCAGGACTCCATCCAGGTCTCCGACATGCGTGGAAACTATTCCCCTGCTTGAGCCATCACTACTGCCTCCAGAGTCTGCATTAACAGGAAGCTGGTGTCAGGAGCAGAGGCAGGAAGTGAACTCAGCCACTCTGATGGGGGACACGGGAATCTGAGCCACTAAGCTAAAAGTCTGCTCCCAGAGCCTCTCTATGTGTATGTGAAACAGGAGTAATTTCTTCCTTATTAAGAGTTATCACTTGTACAATTTAGGACATGCTCAAGCTGACTTGCCCCAAATGGTAGAGTTAGAAACATACCAGGGGATTCCAATTCAATCCCATCAAGGTGGCATGTACCAATGCCATCTCACTAGTCCAAGTGATCAATTTCAGTTCACAATTGATCCTAATGAAAGGACTAAGAGTCAAAGGGATCACATAAACAAGTCTAGTACCTGCTAATACTAACTGATAGAATAAATAAAGGGGAGAGCGATCCAACATGGGAAGCGAGATACACAGCAGACTCATAGAATGGCAGATGTCCTAAATAGCACTCTGGCCTCAGAATCAGCCCTAAAGGCATTCGGATCCGGCTGAAAAGCCCATGAGAGTATTTCAGGCATGGAAAGCCAAGACACTCTGGCAAAAAAAAAAAAAAAAAAAAAAAACCTAAATGAAAGATCTCTGTGAGTGAGATCCCAGTGGAAAGAACAGGTCTTCAAAGAAGGAGGTACCTTTCTCTGAAGGGAGGAGAGAACCTCCACTTTGACTATGACCTTGTCTAAAGATAAGAGTCGGAGAACTCAAAAGGCTTCCATAGCCTTGGAAACTCATGACTGGAGCATAGGGAGATTACTGATGCCATAAACAGGAGTGTCATTTTGTAAAGTCAACAACAGGAGTCACTGTGCACTTACTCCTCATGTAGGGTCTCTGCCCTTAGTGTGCTGTACATTGAGATTTAATGCTATAACGAGTACTCAAACAGTATATTTCACTTTGTGTTTCTATGGGGGTGCAAACTGTTGAAATCTTTACTTAATGTATACCAAACTGATTTTCTGTATATATAGAAAATTGAAAATGAATCTTGATGTGAATGGAAGGGGAGAGAGAGCGGGAAAGGGGAGGGTTGCGGGTGGGAGGGAAGTCATTGGGGGGGGGGAGCCAATGTAGTCCATAAGCTGCACTTTGGAAATCTATATTCATTAAATAAAAGTTTAAAAAAAAAAGAGTTATCACTGAGATTAAAGATACATATAAAACGCAAAGCACAGTGCTTGGGATATAGTGAGAACTCAGTTAATAACAGTAATAGCCTAGAAGTAGCAGATACAGCTGTAGTTGTTGGAACTTAGAGTTAACAGCAAGGGGTCAGCACTGTGGTGGAGCTGGTAAAGCTGCCACCTGCAATGCCAGCATCCCATATGGGCGCTGATTTGGGTCCCTGCTGTTCCACTTCTGATCCAGCTCCCTGCAAAAGGTCTGGAAAAAGCCCTGTACAATGCCCCAAGTGCTTGGACCCCTGCACCCATATGGCAGATCTGGGTGAAGCTCCTGGCCCCTGGCTTTGGCCTGGCCTACTCCTGGCCCTTGTGGCCATCTGGGGAGTGAACCAGCTGATGGAACAGCTCTCTTCCTTTCATGCTTTCTCTGACTCTCTCTCCGTAACTCTTTCAAATAGATAAATAAGTCTTTAAAAAATAATTCACAGCAAGAATATAAATTACTATGATATGGATTAAAGTAAGTTTTTATAAAGCAGCCTAAAAAAACCTGTCTTACTTAAAACCAAGGTGAAGAAACATTTTATAATGTTCAATTCAGAAAAAACAAAGCCACTTAAGACCAAATTTTAAAAATTTTATTATGAAATTGGGTTTTGCCTATAGGAAAGAATGTGTAGTTTTTCAAATTAGAAAAGATTTTTATTAGCAGGAACTCACTGAGACTATTAACAGGGTTTTTGATACTGAAAGTTTAATACCTGCCGATATTTAAAAAGAAGCAAAATAGAGGCAACTCTCAGTCTTCATCCCTTCGTGTGCACAGAGCTGCAGTGTTGATAAATTCGTTCACAGGTTATATCTCAGGGTCACACCCACTTTACATATAGAAAAACTGGCACTCAAGCAAGATTGGTTGCCCAAAGTTGCATAATAAATTGATAGCAAAGTGGGAACTATAGTTAGCTTATTTTGCTTATGGAAACACTTGCTGAGTGTATGCCAATACTGAGAGTGTAGAAATAAACACAACTCCTACCCGTTCCTCTTACCAGCACTGCACACTCCCCGAGTGTTCCTCTCCAAGGACTGTAACTTTCCTTTCTGCTTGGACCAAGAAAAGAATGATGAGCTTGGGGTGTGTTTTCAGACATTGGTTAAGACACCTATGGCCCACATCTGAGTGCCTGGGTTGGATGCCGCACTCCCACTCCTGACTCCAGCTTCCTTTTTTTTTTTTTTTTTTTTTTTTGACAGGCAGAGTGGACAGTGAGAGAGAGAGAGACAGAGAGAAAGGTCTTCCTTTTGCCGTTGGTTCACCCTCCAATGGCCGCCGCGGCTGGCGCGCTGTGGCCGGCGCACTGCGCTGATCCGATAGCAGGAGCCAGGTGCCTCCTGGTCTCCCATGGGGTGCAGGGGCCATCCTCCACTGCACTCCCTGGCCACAGCAGAGAGCTGGCCTGGAAGAGGGGCAACCGGGACAGAATCCGGCGCCCCGACCGGGACTAGAACCCGGTGTGCCGGCGCCGCAAGGCGGAGGATTAGCCTAGTGAGCCGCGGCGCCGGCCTCCAGCTTCCTTTACTGCAAACCCTGGGAAGCAGCAGTGATGGCTGGGGTGACAGGGCTCCTGCCCCCCGTGTGGGAAACCTGGATTGGGCTTCCAGTTTTCAGTTTCACCCAGCCCTACAGCCTCAGCCATTGTGGGGCGTTTGGGAAATGAGCTAGTAGATGGAAATTCTCTCTATATATATCTGCCTTCTCTCTGTCGCTCCGCCTATCAAATAAGTAAATAAATAGAAACTTTAAGAAGAATGGAAGAAAGGTGAGCTGTGCAGAACCTGTGTCCCAAGCATGCCAATTACAAGGCATTCAGTAAGAAGCGTCTTGGGTGGGGGCTCCAGGTGCCCTCTCCCTTGACCCATGCACAAGCGTCCCAGAAGATCCTGGCTCCAGAGAGATTTTGTCCTACACCAAGGCAGAGTGGCACCGGGATTCCTCCCAAAGTCTGCTCCACTCTTTCATGTGTGGGTATTCTGTTTGCTAACTGCATATAGCTGTAGTTGTCGGAACTTAGAATAAACAGTGCCCACTGACACTTCAGCTGTCAATCTGGTACTTCTCAAAGCACCAGAAGTTAATGTATCTTATTTTCTAAAATCCAGTGACATTTTATGGCTGTTGTGCTCCTATAAAAAGTTTTGTAAATGTTTTAAAAGTTTTTTTTTTAAAAGGACCTTTGCATTCCAGTTCTTAAAACTTGCAGCACAAAGTTGAAACAACACACAGACAACACACCTAGGATACATGTTTCAGCTTTTCTAGGAGCAGGAAATGTGCTTTACCTTTTTTCCCCTTTTGCAGTGTTCACAGTATTTTAAGAACAGAGTCCAGGATTAAATAAAACAAGGTTTTGGGGTTTTAATGATTCAGATCAGAAACAGGTTTTATGACTTTTCCCCAAAGCATAATATATACTGGGTTTCTCTTCCAATATCCAAATGGCTAATAGCTTTGTTGAACTGCTTTCTCTTCCCCAAAAAGGGGGATTCCAATTAACTCACGCACTTGGATTCAACCTGTAAGTAAGTTAAGGATTGGGGGTTGTGCTACAGTCACTCTTAGTTTGTCTAATGTCCTTTGTTAGCCTCATGAAAACTCCTATGGATATGCATCTTAATAGATTTCAGCTCTGTTCTGTTTGCACATTCCTGCTTGTCCTGAGGGAGTAGTATAGTTCAGGCATTGTTGGCCTGGCACGCAGCTGGAAAAAGAATGCGCGGTTTATGGGAGTAGGGGCCTCTCTGCTTACTGCAGCTGCCAGAAATGTGTATCTTGCAACTCCTGGGTTTGTGTTATAAATAGAGCCATGCACCTTGATGGTTGTGAGTCCAGCGAAATTGGCTGTAGTTGTGTATAATATATGTTGTCATGGGGGAAGTAGTGTACCCATATTCTAGAGTATCTTCTACCCTCTTCTTTCTCACATTCTTTTTTTTTACAGATTTATTTTATTTATTTGAAAGACAGAGTTACAGAGAGAGGTAGAGACAGAAAGAGAGGTCTTCTGTCTGATGGTTCACTCCCCAGATGGCTGCAATGGCTGGAGCTGTGCTGATCCAAAGCCAGGAGCCAGGAGCTTCTTCCAGATCTCCCACATGGGTACAGGGGCCCAAGGACTTGGGCCTTCCTCCACTGCTTTCCCAGGCCACAGCACAGAGCTGGATCAGAAGAGGAGCAGCTGGGACCAGAACCAGTGCCCATATGGGACGCCAGCGCTTCAGGCCAGGGTGTTAACCCGGTGCACCACAGTGCCGGGCTCTCTCTCATTCTTTTTAAATGGCTTGACATTGGTTCTTGAAGAGAATTATTTGTCTGGGTGAAGAGAGCACATTTGAGGCATCCTCCTAACATGTCTATCAGATGGTTTATTGTCATGTTAACGGACAGTGGCTAGACCCCTGGTACAGTTGCCCATGGGATGCATGAATTTCAAGAGGAGAGGTTAAGAGACAGATTCAAGGTTACTCAGCTGGTAAATGTCGCTACAACCAATCCTTTAACTTCTTTCTTTCCTCTAAGCCTCTCAATTTATTGCTGGCAGTGTTTCCTTTCTTACTCAGCGTAGAGGCTGGCTGCGTCATTTCGCCGTCTACCTCACTCAATCATTCCCCATCCCTCAACGGGCCCGTTTTCTCCTGCACAACATGCTGTTTGTCCTGCTGCCCTACTGCCTCTCCCCACTCCACACGCTCTTCCTGGGCCGGTACATGCACCCTCATGGCTTCACCTCACAGAGGTTTGCTGGCATGTGTAGCTTCTATCCGCAGCCCAGCCTTCTGTCCTGAGTCTCCCTCCATTTTGTCAGCACTCACTGACATGGCCCAGAACAAAATCACCTGCTCCACGCTGGGATTTGAATACCTATCTCCCTAAGGTCATTAGAGGGAGAACACACACACATATACACACACATGCAAAATCAAAAGCCAAGAACATGAAGTTCTTTGCCTCTTTCTCTCATCCGAATCTAATTAGAGCCTCGTGCATTGAAAGTTTCAGGCTGCCACCGTCCTGCTTTCATGTGTAACTTATAATCTAAGTCATTGTGGAAGTGCAGGGTTTCAGGACAGGACATGTTCATTCACTTATTAGGCATCATTAATGATGCCAGATAGGGCCTGGGATAAGAAGAGTTATTTAGATAAATAATGCCTGGGTGTGCTGGATTTTTTATACATACATGTGCTGGGATATTTTTTAAATGCCCTGTATAACCAGTCTCCCAGGAACATGGACACTCCTAAGCTTCGGTTCACTGGCTTCCATTCCACCCAGTATCTCATTTGTATTTAAAGCAAGAATGTATTCTTTTTGAAAAGGGGGCCACAAACTGGATCATTGATTTCCTTTGGAGCAGATATAAAAGAAACAGCATATGGAATAGGAAACATACCATACGCTTCAGCCAGGAAAGAGCTACAGGATTAGGTGTGACGAAACCTTGCCCGAAGCACTGAGCTGCTGGAGAAGGCTTCAGGTTGTAGGGCAGGTTCCTTGGTGTGCCTTGGCTCTGACCACGATCACTGCTTAGACTTCTCTGGGTTGGGATCCAAGGGTTTTTAAACTTGCCTCGCCCTCGCCTCTGCGATTAACTCGGCTTGCATTCTCCCTAAGGAGGAACATGACCATTTGGATTTTCCTTCGGCCACAAAGGTTGTCAAGAAGCAAAGGCGCACCTGCTGAAGTTTGGCTTTCCATCAGGAATACGCTAAAGTGGAAAAAGCAGCAAGCCTGGAGTGTGTGTACGTTTCTAGGAGTTGTATGCTCTGAACTGGGTCAGTTCATTGGCCCAGCTTCTGTTTTCTGTTCTCATGCATCATGACAAAGTCCTCACGGATCTCTAACGCTCTGGAAATTCACTGCTTTGTGATAAGAATGTATTCCCGGCACCACAAGACCAGCAATCTAATTTTAAGATCTCTGTTGTTCTAGGATAATTCCTGTATTTTCTTTTTCTAAAAACAGTCCTGAACTTTGAAGTACTTTTATTACTTATTGGATTTAGAAAGTTGATTGAAAGGCTACAGTTACAGCATTTTAGACTGAGAGCTGTTAGCAAGCGGGGCCCCTTATACAGCATAATGGTGTACTTAAAACTAGAGTGTGGTCTTGAGGATTTTTGAACCTTCAGAGAGAGAATGGGAGTTGTAAGGCACAGAGGATGGAGGGAGCTTTTGCTGAGACAGAGACGACAGGGAGAAACTGGCTGGCGAAGAGGGTGGAGTTTGGGTGGATTGCATCAAGTCCGAACACGCTCCTCTCCCGCTCAGAACTCAAGTGGCTCCCGTGGCACTACATGTAAAAGCGAAGTCCTTGCCACTGCCCACTGGACCCTCTACCACCTGGCCCCACTGCCTCCAGAAACAAGCCTCTGGCCAGGATCTCTCTACTCCACATGCTCTCGCCTTCTTGTTTGGGGATGGCACCCGAACACTCCTGCCTCAGGCCTCTTACCCTTGCTGCTTCCTCATTCTGGGTCCTCCCTGGCCACGGCTCACTGCCGCACTCTGTTGGGTCCCTGCTCAAAAGCTAGTTTACCAAAGAGCCCTTTCCTGACTACCACAAAGGAAGCACCACACCTTCCTCCTCTCTCGGCCCCTGCCAGCCCTCTCTCTCCTTTACCTATCTGCACTTTTCTTTCACCCTTGTAAGCACCTGCTCTCTAAGTGTTATACAGTGTTCTATAAGCCTCCTTCTGTAAGTTTCAGAAGATGAAGGTGGGAGGCTTATGCTTCATTATTCCTGTATCCCCAGCACCAAGAATTGACTCATGGAGGTGCTCAATAAGCGGTCACCAAATGGATAGACAATAAAACCAGTTCAGGACATGCAGAATTGGGCTTGGGTCAGTTACACCTATGTGGAACCACACACAAGCAGTTTAAGTCCCGGTGCCTCCAAGAGGGCAGAGCTCCACACTGGTTATCATCAGTCCACGGTGTGACAGGGGTGAGGTCACGAGGGGAGGGGTGAGGAGGGGGGAGGCCAAAAGGCCGAGGATGCATCCTTGGGAGCACCAGCCTTGAGGGGCAGGTGGAAGAACCGGATTCCTGGAGGAGACTTAGGAGTGGCAGGAAAGCACAAATAGATACAATCAGGGCAAGTGCTATCCCGAAAGCCAATTGCAGTCAGTGAGAGAATGACAATGTCAAACGCTGCAGGGAGAGACTGGCGCCCTGCATCAGTGGTCAGTGTTGTTGAGACGGGAGGATGACGGTGGAAGCTACAGGTGAAAGGAAGGAGTTAACTGAGGCAGCCACAGAAGCACATTTAAAGGAAACCAGCAGATTAAATTTGTCTATGGACAGATCTCCTAGGTGGAGGGAGGATTGAGAGCACAGAGGGAGAAAGCACAGTCCATGGGGGAATCGCCTTTAATAAAAAGATTTATTTGAAAATCAGAGCTACGCACACACACACACACAGAGAGAGAGAGAGAGAGAGAGAGAGGGAGAGAGAGAGAGAGAGGGAGAGAGAGAGGGAGAGAGATCGTCCATCTGCTGGTACACTCCTCACATGGCCTCAAAAGGCAGTAGCCAGGAGATTCACCTGAGTCGTGGACGTGGCTAGAAGGAACCCAAGCACTTGGGCCATCTGCCACGGCTTTTCCCAGGACATTAGCACGGAGCTGGATTGGAAGCGGAGCAGCTTTGACACAAACTGTGTCCACACGGGATGCAGACATCACAGGCGGCGGCTTTACCCGGCATGTCCCAACGTCAGCCCCAGAATCACCTTTTAAAAAAATGTATTTGGAAGGCAAATCCTCAGAGAGGAAGGGGAAGAGGGAGGGGGCGGGATAAAGGGAGAATTTGCTTGAGGCCTTGTGTCCAAGACAGGATCAAGCTGGAAATTGGGGACAGGATAATGCGTGGCTGGGTGGCGTTTGGGGGAGATGGGTCTGCCTAGGATGTCCCGAAGTGCCAAGATAAGGTGAGCCTTGTAGCACCACCGGTGTTTCCTGTCAATGCTAATGTGCGCAGGGCTCACCTGGGGATCCTGAGGCTCCAGCTGAAATGCAGATTCTGCTTCCGAGGGCCTAGGGCAGGTGGTGAGTCTGCAGGGCCTACAAGCTCCCAGGTGATGCTGATGCTGCTTAAGGGTTTTGTTTTGTTTTGTTTTGTTTTGTTGCCATTTTCCCCAGCTGCACTCTGCAGCCTGGGTCAGGTGGAGCTGGCTTGAATGTGCCAGGTGGGTTCTATAGAAGGAAATGGGGAAAGGGGAGGTGAGGGGGTTGAAAAGAGCAGCCGAAGGAAGCCGGGCCTGTAGGCGTCATGGGGGAAGATGGGAGCAGGCTCTGCGATGGGCTGAAGCTGCAGCAGTCACAGAACTGAACGTACGTGCAGTGTCAGGTATGCTCCACAAGACGGGCCAGAGGCCACTGGTATAGCTTTTAATGATGGAGTTAGAGATTGGTATGCACAGAACAGCAAAGGAAATATACCACCCACAGTCACTTCACATTCTCCCTAAACATACAAGGTAACCTGAGTCTGTTAAAATTTTTCCTATGCTCTCACTGTATCATTAAATGCCTCCTTTTTTGCCCTCAACTTAAATTTTCTACTGTGCAGAGATTATTTTTAAAAGATTTATTTATTGAATTAAAATGCAGAGTTATAGAGAGAGGGAGATCTGTATCCACTGGTTCATTCCCCAAAGGGCAGCAATGGCCTGGGGTCTGGGCCAGGCTTGAGCCAGGAATTTGGTCTGAGTATTGCATGAGGGTGGCAGGGGCTCAAGCACTTGGGCTATCTTCCACCGCTTTCCCAAACTCATTAGGAGGGGACTGAATTGGAAGTGGAGCAGTTGAGACTTGAACTGGTTGTTCATGCGGGATGCTGGCGTCACATCAAAGGCAGCAGCTTAATCCGCTGCCACAATGCTGACCCTTAGGCCGGGATTTTACTTTGGGGTTAATATTTTTACAGTCATAAATTTCAAGGAGTGTGGCTGATGAACATATTTAAAATGCTTTTCTTCTGGACAAGTATTTTGCTTCTCAATATAATCATTTATCAGGAAAAAATGTTACTATTATCCTCAGTGAAACAGTATAATACCACTATTTCAGTTTATTTTCCTTTTTAAAGATTTTTTAAAGATTTATTTATTTATCTAAAGGCAGAGTTAGAGAAAGACTTCCATCTACTGGTTCACTCCCCAAATGGCCGCAATGGCTGGAGCTGGGCCGATCTGAAGCCAGGTGCTAAGGGCCTCCTCCAGATCTCCCACGTGGGTGCAGGGGCCCAAGAACTTGGACCATCTTCTTCTGCTTTCCCAGGTCACAGTAGAGAGCTGGATCAGAAGTGGAGCAGCTGGGACTTGAACCAGTGCCCATATGGGATGCTGGCACCAAAGGCAGCAGCCTTATCTGCTACACCACAGCACCAGCCCCTAAATGATTTTTTTTTTATTTTGAGAGGTAGACAGAATAAGACCCCATTTACTAGTTCACTCCCCCAATGTTCTCAAGAGGCAGCTGGGAGCTAAGAGCTCAATCCAGGTCTCTCACATAGGTAGTAGGGACCCAGCCACAAGAGCCATCCACTTGTGGCCTTTCTGGGTGTACATTAGCAGGAAACTAGAATTGGGAGTGGAGCTTGGATTCAAACCAGGCACTCCAATATAGGGTGCAGGCATCCCATGCAATGTCTTCACTACTAGGTCGAACACCCCACCCCTCCAGAGCTTGTGAATAAGGTATCACCCAACATTCTTAGAAACAAAGCTGTTTTTATCAAAGACTGAAATAACGTGACAATCCCACAGTCTCAGCATTGTACCTACTCAATCATACTGTGCTAGTAACAAGAGTGTTTTACGTTGGAATGCACCACCGTTAAGGATCTTTATGAAGTGGTGCTGCCTGATGGGACCACAAAGAGGCACAAGGTGGACTGTCTTCTCCTGATCTATCCAGATGCCAAGGCATGCAAAACTCATGAAATAGCACCAGGCATGTGTTCACTAAGAACCAGAGTAAGTGAAATAATTATAACTACAGGCATCCTTAAAAAAAGGTAAATGCAAGTAATTCAAAGCCAAAGGAATGACTACATTTTTTCACTTTACAACCAATTGAAGGCATAATTTTCATTTTGTGTTCATTTTGATTCTATCTTGCATGTTATATCTATTCTCTAAAACCTGAAAGGTATAATATTAGTAATTAGTTAACACTAAACCAGAAAACTACTACTTACAATCACTTGTATTAAAATATTTTAGACAACACAGAAAGACATCAAGAATAGATAATAAACATACAAAAACTTTCATATGCAGAAGTCTTCGGCTTAGCAGGTACTCAGCAAATGTTTGTTGAATGAATAAATGATTTCTCATGTATTATTAAAGTCTTGATTTCCATATTTATAATATCCTTGGAGCCAAGGACAATGTTTTACACTTGTCTTCTTTTTCTTGTGCCCTTACAATGACAGCTTTGTAGTTAATGTTCAATGAATATTTGGGTGCTGCTTGATTTACTCGGGTGCCACCTTCCCTATTTGTAGCCTTGTTCAAATTTGAAGCGTAACTCGTGGCTTTCTTTACTATAACCTAATATATAAACTGAAAGTTCTAACATTGCTAAAGTACACTTCTACAACTCTAAGTCAAGAAAAGCTGAAAATAATTTGTTATTGCCTTTATTTAATTGTTCCATCCTGGCATCCAAGTCCTAACCAGCTCTGATTCTGCTTAGCTTCCTAGATCTGACAAGATGGGGTGTGTTCAGGGTGGTGTGGCTGTAGACAACATCCTAACATTCTTTTTTTTTTTTTTTGTAGTTTTAAAGTTAATTTCTATGCTACTCAGTTTACATGTGTAATATGTAAGTACATATAACTTTCAGTAAAATTAAAATATTCATTAAAGGTCACAAAGGTTGCTTATAAAACTTTCAATAATGTATTTAACTCTAAAGATTATAATTGGGTTCTGAGACCACACGGTCAAGTAACTGTATAAATAATGGATACATATAGTATTAATAAATGTCTAAATAATGGACTATATATCTCCAGAGATGCATTATTTTTAAGTATAGATGTAATAGTTTATCAGAAAAACATCTCGGAGTCTCTTCAGAATTGAAAGATTCTTTATTTTTCATTTCAGTTGTGCAAGCTTCATGTGTTTCATATGTACAGAACAGGAACACAGTGACACCCCCACCTACCCTCCCTCCTGCTCATGCTCCAACCCTCCCTCCTCCCTGTCCCATTCCCACTGTTAAAGTAGTTTACTTCATGGTTGTAAAGTTAACCCTATATTGAGATGTCAATAAATAGTATGAAGAAAAAAACCTGCTGTTTCTTAAATAGACACGTCTGTAAACAATCATTGAATCTCAGAATGTCCATTTCTCTCCAATACATGACATTTTAGCTACTCTATTACCTTAGATCAGGAAAAAGATACGGTATCTTTTTGGGACTGGCTTTTTTCACTAAGCATGATTTCCAGTTGCATACATTGTTGGAAAAGACAGAATTTCTCTTTTCTAATAGCTGAGTAGTACTCGATAGTATACACATACTGTGGGGAGCAGCCCGGACTAGACTAAGTTACTCGAATTAAGACTTATTCTATGCATCTGCTCTCCCACAATATGGCGCTGGGAGAGAAGTAAACAGCTTCCGCAGAGCTGCCTCCAGTTCAACCAATAAACTGTAGGACTTGCTACTGATTGGAGGAGAGCAGCGTACTCGGCGTGTGGGCAGCCGAGTTGGGATTGGTGGAGGAGGACTATAAAGGAGGAGAGAGACGGCATGCACCAGGAACATCTAAGGGGAACATGTAGCTGAAGAAACACCTGTGCAGCCCCCGAGAAGAGCCGGCCGGCGGTGTGCCGCTCCCCTGCGGAAGTGGGGAATGTGGCCAGGGGGAACTGCCCTTCCACGGAGGTGGAAGGGATAGTAGCCAACCCGGGAAGAACCAGCAGCAAACCCGGGGAGGGCCGAGCAGACGAAAGAACAGCGCAGGGTCCTGTGTCGTTCCTCCACGAAGAGGGGGAGCGACATAATGGTGCCGTGACTCGGATATGAAGCCTAGGCAGGGTTCAGTGTCGTTCCTCCACGAAGAGGGGGAGCGACATAATGGTGCCGTGACTCGGATAGGAAACCTAGGACGGATAGCAAACTTAGGAGGGAAGAAACGGGAAGAATTGGGAAAATATCGGAGAGAGAGACTAGCAAACAGCCTAGGGAAAATATCGGAGAGAGAGACTAGCAAACAGCCTAGGGAAAAGCCGGACAAAAAAGGTGCCGGAAGAAGCTATTGAAAGCCTAGGCATAGACTCGGATACGGACTACGGGGGGAAGCTGGGAGAAATCTCTAAAGTCGAAAGCGAAAGTGAAAGCTAGAACAAACAGACTCGGACGCGGACTGTGGGGAGAGGCCAGGAGAAATGAGGGAGGAATATCGTTGGAGGAAAGTTTGGGGAAACATACCGGGTAGAGAAAAATGTTAGGGAAATTGAAGCCGCGGGGGGCAGGCCGAGGCGGATACGAAAGCCACTTTGGGATTCTCAAGTTAGCCCGGGAATAGGGGGCGAAAAGTTGAAACCAGAAGCTGAAACGTAAGCCAGATTGGGATCCGTCTGATTAGCCCGGGGAGCAAAGGACGGGAAGCCAAATTGTGGGGCGGAGACGTATGCTGGGTTGAATTTGCCAGGCTAGCCCGGGGAACTTAGATTGAATGCTAGTGGCGGACACGTAAGCTACGCTGTGTGACTCGCGGAGGCTGCCGTGCGCAGAGAGAGCGTGCGGGGCACAAGTAGATAGGGAACGGGGCTGGCGCGAGGCCGTGGTGCAGACGCGAAGGGCGTGGAGACCGCGGAGCGCGTGCGAAGCCAAGCCGCGCAAAGCCGGGAAGCCGCGCAGATGAGAGAGACGCGGGCTGAAGCGGCTCAGCCGGAAAGCCGCCGAGAAATAGCCTCGGGGCGGAGCCTGCCGGCAGGGCGAGGCGCCGGGAAGCCGCAGGGATAAGAGAAACAAAAGTTTAGAAGTAAAATGAGAGAAATGGGAATGTTGGCAGACATAAGTAAAATGGGAGAAATAGGAATGCCCGGAGATAGAGAAATAGAGAAATAGAAAGGCCTCCCCTCAACATGGCAATTAGAAGGCTTGGATTCGGTTTGCCTGATTGTTAGGGCTTGTAAGCCCCTGCAGGCAGAGCAGAGCATGCGCCGCAGGTCACCGAACACAGGCACGCATCAGCGCCTAAAAACCTCCTCACAACATGGCGAAGAGAGGACCCGGATTCGGTTTGCCTGATTGATAGGACTTGTAAGAACCTGTGGCAACTCTAGCAAGCAGAGCAGAGTGTGTGCCACGGGGCACCGAAGACAGGCGCGTATCAACGCCAAAAAATAAAAAGAAAGGGGGATCTGTGGGGAGCAGCCCGGACTGGACTGAGTTACTGGAATTAAGACTTATTCTGTGCATCTGCTCTCCCACAATATGGCGCTGGGAGAGAAGTAAACAGCTTCCGCAGAGCTGCCTCCAGTTCAACCAATAAACTGTAGGACTTGCTACTGATTGGAGGAGAGCAGCGTACTCGGCGTGTGGGCAGCCGAGTTGGGATTGGTGGAGGAGGACTATAAAGGAGGAGAGAGACGGCATTCACCAGGAACATCTAAGGGGAACATGTAGCTGAAGAAACACCTGTGCAGCCCCCGAGAAGAGCCGGCCGGCGGTGTGCCGCTCCCCTGCGGAAGTGGGGAATGTGGCCAGGGGGAACTGCCCTTCCACGGAGGTGGAAGGGATAGTAGCCAACCCGGGAAGAACCAGCAGCAAACCCGGGGAGGGCCGAGCAGACGAAAGAACAGCGCAGGGTCCTGTGTCGTTCCTCCACGAAGAGGGGGAGCGACAAGGTCCATAATCAGATTTCTGTTGTATCTCCATACTGTCTTCCACGGTGGCTGCACCAGTTTACATTCCCACCAACAGCGGATTAGTGTACAGGCATTTTTTCAAGAGGAAATTCAAGTGGATAATGTTCTTAAATACTACATCTTATATTTAATGTTTGAATTAAAAATAGGGAATGATTCTGTTTTTTAATTAGACTAAGTCAAAAGCTTAAATTGCAGAATAGTCCAGCAGATATTTTCATTTTTTTTAAAGATTTATTTATTTGAAAGTCAGTTACACAGAGAAAGAGGCAGAGAGAGAGAGGTCTTCCATCTGCTGGTTCACTCCCCAGATGGCAGCAACGGCTGGAGCTGTGCTGATCTGGAGCCAGGAGCTTCTTCCCGGTCTCCCACCTGGTCTCCCTTGGGTGCAGGGGCCCAAGGACTTGGGCCATCTTCTACTGCTTTCCCAGGTCACAGCAGAGAGCTGGATTGGAAGTGGAACAGCTGGGACTTGAATCAGCGCCCATATGGGATGCCAACACTGCAGGCAGTAGCTTTACCAGCTACACCACAGCACCGGCACCGGCCCAGATTTTCCTTTTTAAAAACTAATCTTCAGGGGCTGGCATCATGGTGAAGCGGGTTAAGCCACCACCTGTGATGCCAACATTCCATATCAGCGCTAGTTCATTTCCTTGCTTCTCCACTTCCCATCCAGCTCCCTGTTAATGGCCTGGCAAAGGTAGCGGAAGTGGCCCAAATGTTTGAGCCCCTGCCACCCACCCATATGGGTAACCTGGAAGAAGCTCCTGGCTTCAGCCTGGCCCAGCCCTGGCCGTTGAGGCCATCTGGGAAGTTAACCAGCAGATTGAAGCTTGTTTGCTTGTTCTCTGTAACTCTTTCAAATTTTAAAAACCTACTCAACTTTTTCTTTCTCTGTAAAATCTGATTTTCATACACCATCGTGTGCATTTATTTTCTACTCACTCTGGCTCACTGTTAATGTGGGGCCCAAGAACTGCTTCCATTGAAGTTTGGGGCACTTCTGTAGATTCCTAACCCTCACCTCAGATCCTCTGTATCCCAGTCAGGGAAATGGGGATGCAGCTTGGCACCACACCTACCTCCCAGGTGCTTCTCAAGCTAAATTTGAATACCTTTTTTTTTTTTCTAAGACTTTATTTGAGGGGCAGAGAAAGGAAGAGTCATAGGTCTTCACCAGCTGGTTCACTCCACAAATGGCTACAATGGCCAGAGCTAAGCCAATTCGAAGCCAGGAGCTTCTTTCAGGTCTCACTTGGGTGCAGAGGTCCAAGGACTTGGGTCATCTTCTGCTTTCCCAGGCCACCAGCAGGGAGTTAAATCAGGAGTGGAACAGCCGGGATTCGAACTGGCATCTATATGGAATGCTGGCACCACAGGCAGATGTTTAACTTACTAAGCCACATCTCCAGGCCTTTGAATACTTTTTTTAATAAGGTTAATTTTTACTTACTTGAAAGGTAGAGTCAGATCTTCCATCCCCTGGTTCATTCCCCACAAGTGGCCAGAACAATCAGGCCTGGGTCAGGCCAAATCAAGAAGCCTGGAACTTCATTGGTGTCTTTCATGTGGTGGCAGGGGCCCAAGCACTTGAACTATTTTCCGCTGCATTCCCATTAGCAGGGAGCTGGATCAGAAATGCAGCAGCCAGAACTCAAACCAGCACTCACATGGGATTTTGGCCAATCTTGCAGGAGGCAGCTTAACCTGCTGTGCCACAATACCAGCCCCTGAATAAGTTGTTAATGCTGCACTCTTAACTCTGGTTCCCTTGTTCAAGTTTTGGCTCTCACATTTGTGTGTTTTTTTGTTTGTTTGTTTTTGTTTTTTTTTTTGTTGTTGTTGTTGTTGTTGTTTTTTTTTGACAGGCAGAGTGGACAGTGAGAGAGAGAGACAGAGAGAAAGGTCTTCCTTTGCCGTTGGTTCACCCTCCAATGGCCACCGCGGCCAGCGCGCTGCGGCCAGTGCACCGCGCTAATCCGATGGCAGGAGCCAGGTGCTTTTCCTGGTCTCCCATGGGGTGCAGGGCCCAAGCACCTGGGCCATCCTCCACTGCACTCCCTGGCCACAGCAGAGAGCTGGCCTGGAAGAGGGGCAACCAGGACAGAATCCGGCGCCCCGACCGGGACTAGAACCCGGTGTGCCGGCGCCGCTAGGCGGAGGATTAGCCTAGTGAGCCGCGGCGCCGGCCTGGCTCTCACATTATCTTTAAAGAATTTTATTTGAAAGGCAGAGAGATCTTTAAGTTTTGTGTGGCCAAATAATTTTGGGAGATGCTGTGAAATATAACATGCGTAAACATATACAACAATGGAGAAGTAGGGGAGCACCTTGAAAGTTCAAACCCTGTAAAGAGCAAAACCCTTAATCTACTTTGAAGTACTTAATCCTGAATGCAGATGCTTTGCAGATCCTTCATAAGATGTGGTAAGGTAGAGAATTTATGTGGCTGAGGTCTTGAAAGACAATGATAAGCTATACTTTAAAATGTAACCTAAAATGTTAATGGTTGGTTTTTATATTTGTTGTAAAATGCACTCTAAGTGCCAGAGAAAATAATAGTTTTTTTGAAAGTGGCATTTAAATTGAACCAGCAAAACATTGCCTTTTTGTTGAATTTTTTTCTTTGGGTCAAGTGTCTTAAATGGAGCTTTCCTAATTAAATGTTTATACCAATACCCTGTTGTGGTAAGAGTGGAGAAATGGGTTGGTTGAGCTATTTGATGAATAAGCATGTGGTAATTTCAAGGTTGGGAAGGTTAGGCATAGGAAGGAGCATGGTCTCAAGGTTGGTCATACCCATAACTGAATCCTAGTTAGTGTGCATTACCTGAGACACGGCTCCTAGCCTCTTGGAACCTCAGTTTAAAGTAGTGCTAGCTACAGCACCTTATAAAATACATAGCATAGTAAAGACAGAGCTGAAGTGTAAATGGCTTTGTTCCCTAAAGGAGGGGAATCGTATTTATAACTACATTTTTACACAGGTTTTAACCTACATTGGTAAGGCCCAGCCCTGGAGATTTTTGATGACTTAAAGGAACACTAGACATTGAATTCTGATGGCAGTTTGCAGCCTTGTTTGAAAAGAGTGGATCAGAGGATTCCACTCCTCCAAACTATGTTTAGAGCCGGCCCTGAGCAAAACTCAGGGTCAGGAGGAGTTTAGGATTCCCCTACTCACGATTCTGGTTTCTTAGCCTGTATCTCATTCCCACTCCTCTCTGAAACACCAGTTTGTCCTGACAAAACCAACTATCTGGAAACATAATGTAAAGGAAAATTGAAGTTAACAAGTAACCGATAGCAGTGGTACTGGCATGAAAGGCATTGCTTTCAAAGAAATTTTAGAACTTTATCATGGATGGCAATGAGAAGGTGAGGCATTCTTTTGAACAGGTGATTCTTACCTAGCGATTCTGGTTTTATTACATTTCCTTGGTGACTAATTCCCCGACATTTTTTGCACATGATTGTAGATCACCAGCTTTCTGGGAGGAGTAAAGCATCAACCTTGGGCTTTTGACGATTTCCTGGCTTTTGCTCTGTTAGGAAGCTGAGGAGGGAAGAGGCTGGAGAAGAGCTAGTTGCAAGGAGACCGAGTAGACAGATGGAAAAACAATAGAATCCGGGCCCAACAATGAGGCATAAAAACATGGCTGCTTGTTTTCCTTATTACAATTCCAGAAGGTTTTTTGTCTTTATTTCTATCTTGGTACAAGAGATAACAACTTCTCCAAACTATTTGTTATGAAAATAGAATTGCAGCAAGTTACTGAGTGATGGCATTGGCAGGTGTTGTGTGTTTTTTTTTGTTGTTGTTGTTTTGTTTTGTTTTGTTTTTTTCTTCCCAAATTCATGATCTTCCAATGATTTTAGTTTGGGCAAACAGCTTTGTGATTGTTTTAAACTGATTAAAATTTTACAAAAGAAATGGAAAGGAGCTTGGGAAATGAAAACAAATGAATTCATTTAAAATGTCTTTGTGGGGACCTGTAAAAGGGGTAGAGAAAATCTAGATGCTTCTTTTCAGGACGAGTGAAATGATGGTTAAGTTCATTCAGGGCCTGAACAGCCCTAACTCTAAGGTATTTTTTTTTTTTTTTTGACAGGCAGAGTGGACAGTGAGAGAGAGAGACAGAGAGAGAAAGGTCTTCCTTTGCCGTTGGTTCACCCTCCAATGGCCGCCGCGGCCGGCGCACCGCGCTGATCCGATGGCAGGAGCCAGGTGCTTTTCCTGGTCTCCCATGGGGTGCAGGGCCCAAGCACCTGGGCCATCCTCCACTGCACTCCCTGGCCACAGCAGAGGGCTGGCCTGGAAGAGGGGCAACCGGGACAGAATCCGGCACCCCGACCGGGACTAGAACCCGGTGTGCTGGCGCCGCAAGGCGGAGGATTAGCCTAGTGAGCCGCGGCACCGGCTAACTCTAAGGTATTTGTTTTGTTGTTGGGATTCAAGTCTCGGCTCTCTCCAGCAGCAAGAGTTGGTTGGCTGACATTAGGTGAAACAGTAGTCTTCCCAAGAGTATGGCTTTTTCCCAAATGACCTTTTGAAGAGGACACTCTATTAAAAGGGCAAAATACCAAAATAAGTCTTTAAACAGCCAAAGACATTTTTGACATTTCTAAAACCAGGCACAAAATGGATCTGGTCACATGTCTGTCTCTTCCCCCTCCAATTGTTGAACTAGAATATAAGACTTTTGAGCCGTAGTAGAAAACAATGGATGCTCTTATTCAGTGGTGTTGAAAGAAGCCTGGCTGTATTCATTCTTCCAGAAGCCAACAGTGTGAGTAAAATATGAAATATTTGGCATCAAGTTACAGAAAACAAGGGTCTCAAAACAAGCTGTGACAGTGAATGCAACTCACGGTCATATTTCTCAAGTTGTTACTCTGACATTGAGATAATGGGAAGAGAAAAGCAAAAATCCTTGGAAATACTTAGCTGCAAAGGAATAGCAAATCCAAATTTTTCACTTTACCGATATAGAAACTAGAGACCTAGAGAAGTGACATTTCAAAAGAACTACTTAACAAACAGAACTCGTAAAATTGATGCTGAGGAACTAAAAATAGCTGGGTACATTTTTACTTGGTTAGTTGCTGGAGACAATTAACAAACAACATAAAAATGTAAAGACAGGAGGTGGCTTAATTGAAAAGTATGAGTTCTGCAGTATGATAGAGACTGGAGAGGAATTCATCACCCAGCTATTGGCAAACACTCCAGGCTTATCTCATTCTCTATTATCAGATGTCCACAACCCAGTGAAGTTCCCATTATGTGGCTGTTGGTGATCCTCTGGGGCGGGTTAGCTCAGCCATTGTGGAGTAACTTAAAGCACAGAGTATGTCAACGGTGTGTGCAAGCAAACAGACTTTTAACTGGGAGTCCATCCATGGTGGTTGATGGAACCTACTAGTAGAATCACTGGGGATTTTTGTTCTTAGCACTCTGAGCAATCACACTTTGCTCATTTTTCATTCAAAAGAAGGAATAGCCAATCTCATCTTACAGGTATGAAAATTAAAGAGCTAAATGGAAACAGAATTCTTTTGTCAGGCTTTCAAGGACTTGGTGCATGGTTTAATTGTAGGTTGTGTAATCCTCCGTAAGGGGAAAATGTTGAGGGCAAAATTGTAAAGGTGCCATTAGCTGTTAGTAAAAGGGAGACAATGACCACCCTGACCCACATTATCATATTTTCTCTGGTCATGAAAGGAAAGAATATTAGAGTAGGCAAGCTTGTTAATTTCTAAGACATGGTCCCTGCTTTTCTTTACTGTAAGGGTGAGATAGTGAAAATGTTAGAGCAACTACAACAGAAAACTCAAAGTGTAATCGTGACGTGCCGCAGTTTTACAATTTTTTAATGGTTTGTCACTGATCTTTTTTTCTTGTGGCCAAAGATAAAAAGTGCTGACAGGACCTACCAGTCAGCTTGGTCTGGCTTTGGTTTCCCTCTCTTCAGCCTTCATTGTCTTCCTACACTTCCTCAAATATGTCATGTTCCACAGTGCCTGAGTTTTAGGCCTAGCATTTGCTAATCTTGTTGTTAACTCACTCTCCATCCTCAGAGCTCAACATAATCTTACGAAAGCCTTCTCTCAGTAACCCCCTACCTGATTATGTCCCACCCACTAATTGCCATCATTTATTCAAGCAAGTAGCTATTTAACATCTGTCTTCACATGCTTCAGAGAGGTATGCTACAGGGTATTTTAAAAAGCTTGCAGTCTTATCTGCAAAACATGGTTTGTAATAAACTATTGTATTCAATGACTCCCTTTTACATTGTTGAAGTTACAACATAAATATTCTTCTACACCAGTGCTGCTTGATGGTGGTAGAAGGAAATCATTTTGTCCACTGAGGGCTGAAAATTTCAAAGAGTAAAATGCCTGGAGGGTTGTATCTTGTTTCTTTTAATTTTTTTACTCTTTCACTTAAGAGGGAGAGAGCTCTGATCTGTTGGTTCACTCCTCAATTGCCTGCGACATTAGAGAACTCCATCCAAATCTCCGATGGGAGTAGCAGGAACCTAGTCCTTTAGCCATCACCACTGCTTTCCAAGAAGCTGGGGTCAGGAACCGAGCTAGGTATCAAACCCCAGTATGCCAATGTGGAACGCAGCCATCTGAACAACCAGGCTCAGTGCTTACCCTGGAGACGTTTTGTTTGCCATATGGGCTGGTGATGGCAGCATGGGTATGCTGCTGACTTCTAGTGGGAGGAAGTCAGGAGTGCTAGCAGGCATGTCACAACACATAGGACAGACCTATAAAGACTCACCCAGGACCCAAAGTGTTTCTGGTTGAAAGCTTGTTCCTGGTTTATAATCATAAGCTAATCACTGCAATCATGAGAAGAATGACATAGATCTGTGTGCAGACAAGGGAAGATTTCCAGGAGGTACACTTAAAATAAGTGCAGGGGCCGGCGCTGTGGTGTAGCTGGTAAAGCAGCCGCCTGCAGTGCCGGCATGCCATATGGGCACCGGTTCAAGTCCTCGCTGCTCCACTTCTGATCCAGCTCTCTGCTATGGCCTGGGAAAGCAGTAGAAGATGGCCCAAGACCTTGGGCTCCTGCACTGGTGTGGGAGACCCAGAAGAAGCTCCTGGCTTTGGATTGGGTGCAGCTCTGGCCGTTGTGGTCATCTGGGGAGTGAAACAGTGGATGGAAGGCCTCTCTCTTTCTGCCTCTGCTTCACTGTAACTCTGCCTTTCAAATAAATAGACCTTTAAAAAACAAAGTGCAGTACGTATTTATAGTATGAGTTCATTAATGGTTTATCTCTCAATTCATGTGTGTGTTTCTACATACAGACAAAAGATCTGAAGAACAAACACTATTTTTATCTAGAAACATCTATGGAGAAAAGTGATGTTAGCAGAATGTTGACAAGCCTTTCTGGACACTTCTTATTGGTATTTTACAACTAGATGACATCACATTGACAATTTTGAAGACTTTTTTGGAAGCAAATTCCTAATGTATGTGGTTCCTGTAAGGGCTAAGGGAGATAAAACAAGCATGATGTCAGCATAGTGTCAATAAATTAGCTGTGGAGTTTTCCTAATAGTAATTGTGTTTTCTTCTGTGAAAAGTTCAGGAGGCAAAGGCGTGCAGGTAAACACTGTAATTAAGACTGCACTAACTACTTAGTTTCAGGTGGGGTAGCATTCACTTTTCCATCACATGAATTTCATTTTATGCTTATTGAAAGATTTTTAATCTTGTAACATTTTGTGCACACATAAAAAAGCAAAATCTAAGTGAAATTAGTATTTCCTGCCACTTCATATTCTGAGTACAAATCTTCTGAGGCACTGATCAACTTGCAGCCATTGATGGTCCTGTTTTCAGACTCACATCTTTGTCAGGTGTCAGTGGTACAGCATTTTCAAAGTGAGCTTCTCTTAGAACATAAAATCAAAAGTGTGCAGTTAGATGAATTTTCAAAAGAAACATATATTCACCTTAGTTCTGCGTAGAAATTACTAGTACCCAGAATCACCTTCTCACAGGTAAGCACATCCTGACTTCTAATATTATATAGTAACATTGTTTTAAAATCTTAAAGGAGACCATATAGTATTGTTTGACTTCTTGAACACTATCTAGGGCTACTTCAAAAAGTTTGCTTGGAAAATAGTCAAAAAAGTTTATTTTGGCAAAAAAGTTGAAATCCATTAATAGTTTTCTTATAATATGCATTTTCCCTGAACTTTTTTATTTGAAGGGCAGAGAGACCGATGTATCTCCCATCTACTAGTTCATTCTTCCAACACCCACACAGCCGAGGCCCTGACTGGAAGGCAGGAACTCAATCCAGGTCTCCCATGTGGGTGGCAGGACCCAATCACGTGAGCCACCACCTGATGCATCTCTGGGGTGCATAACGGAGAACTGCAGTTGGAAGTGGAGCTGGGTCTCCAAAGCCACCCACTCTGATACAGGGTATGGGTACCCCAAGTGGTGCCACACCATTGTGCCCAACACTCGTCCTTTATGAACTTCTTCTAAGAAATATTGTCGATTTAAAAACGTTTTTGTACCAAAATCTATTTCTTTTAATCCATCTTCCACAAACTTTTTGAAGTGCTGTCATGTTTGTGAGATTCATTCATGTTAGGTGTAGTTAGTAGCTCATTCATTTCATTGCTAAACACTATTCCATTATACTCCTAGACAATGTGTCCATTCTATCCCTGACAGTCATGTGGGTTGTTTCTAGTTTGGGTCTACTATGAATGGTGTTGCTAAATAGATTTTGGGTGTTTCTTTTGGTACACAGAAGCATGCATTTCTATTTGTATGTATCTAGGAGTAGAATTTCTGGTTCCTAGGATATATGAATGTTCAGTAGATGAGAAAGTTTTCAAAATTGCTTTTTTTTTTTTTTTTTGACAGGCAGAGTGGACAGTGAGAGAGACAGAGAGAAAGGTCTTCCTTTGCCGTTGGTTCACCCTCCAATGGCCGCTGCGGCCGGAGCACCGCGTGCTGATCTGATGGCAGGAGCCAGGTACTTATTCTGGTCTCCCATGGGGTGCAGGGCCCAAGCACTTGGGCCATCCTCCACTGCACTCCCTGGCCACAGCAGAGAGCTGGCCTGGAAGAGGGGCAACTGGAACAGAATCCGGCGCCCCGACCAGGACTAGAACCCCGTGTGCCGGCACCGTAAGGCAGAGGATTAGCCTAGTGAGCCACGACGCCGGCCTCAAAATTGCTTTTACAAACTACCAGGAGTGTCTCAGTTTCTGTTGTTCCATATCCTAATATTTGATATTGTTTGTCCTCTAAATTTTAGTCATTCTGATAGGGTAACATTCCTTTTTAAACTTATATAACTTATTAGAGCCAATTGTTTAGTTGCGTGTGTGGAGGTTGTTTTTTGTTTTTGTTTGTACAAACATTTATATTTATTTGAAGGTAGAGTGACAGAGGGAGAGACAGAAAGACCTCCCATCTACTGGCTTACTCCAAAAATGGCCCCAATGGCTAGGCCTGAGCTAGACCAAAGCAAGGAGCCTGGATCTCCATTGGAGTCCCCGTGTGGATGGTAGGTGCCCAAGTATTTGGGCCATCTTCTGCTTTCCTAGGCACATCGACAGGGATCTGGATAGGAAGTGAATCAGATGGCACTTGAATCGGCACTCATAAGGGATGCTGACATCTCAGGTGGCTGCTTAACTTGTTGAGGCACAATGCTGGCCCCTAATTGTTCCTTTTTAACAAAGTACATGTCTTTGAACATTTACAAAGGGACTGGGAAGATATTCATCAAGCTGTTAATAGTAATTATCTGGTAGAAATGTGGGTCATTTCGTTCTTTTTTTCATTTGCCTACACTTTCTAAACTTGTAAAATACACGTTCTAATGGCGAGAATCATAAAAAGTGGCAGTTCACTAAATATAGTTTCCAAGAATATGAATAAATATGCCTGAAAACTTTTTTTAAAGGTGTATTTATTTGAAAGGCAGAGTTAGAGGCAGAAGCAGTGAGGGGACGTCTTCCATCTTCTGGTTCACTCCCCAAATGGCCAATCTGAAGCCAGGAGCTTCTGCTGGGTCTCTCATGAGGGGTGCTGGGGCCCAAGCACTTGGGCCATCTTCTGTGGCTTTCCTAGGCCATGGTAGAGAGCTGAATTGGAAGAGGAGCAGTCGGGACTCAAATCAGTACCCATAGGAGATGCGGGCACTGCAGGCAGTGGCTTTACCTGATATACCACAGCACCGGCCCCCAAATACTCTTAAGACTAAATAAGTTTGGGGCCAGCATTCTGGTTTGGTGGATTAAGCTACTACCTGTAACACTGGCATCCAATGTGGGAGCTGGTTCATGTGCTGGCTATTCTGCTACCAACCTATCAACCTGCTAATGTACGTGGGAAAGCAGTGGAAGATGGCTCAAGTGCTTGGGCCCCTGCACCCACGTGGGAGACCAGGAAAAAGCCACCTGGCCCTGGCTGTTGCAGTTATTTGGGGAATAAACAAGCAGATGGAAGCTCTCTAATTCTATCTTTCAAATCTTAAACTTAAATTTTATCTTTACTACAATATTGACTGGAGACTAAAAAAAAGCTAACATTTTATGAATCCTTTGTGCACAGATATTATTCAGTGGTATCCATGGTATCTAGAACCATCATTTCTAAAGTACCCACTTAATACCTCAGGGATTTAGTTAACTGAGAATCATTACCTGGAAAATTTTGGAAGGGGAGAAGCAAAAATAGAATACATAAAAATAATTACCAAAATGTCATAAAATCCTTAGAATAGCTGAAAAGTCTACAAATTAGTCTTCCTTGTGTGACTAAACACTTTGAGAAACTTTATACCATCTTAAATAACCTTTGTGAAGCTGGAGTTAATGTGACTAACAGTGTGCTCTCATAGTGTGTATGTTTCCCTCTGCATTTGAAATCTAGCTATTTGAATATCTTCTATAATCGGGACACTGGATTTGGATTCCGAAGTTCAGGCTACATAGGTGTCAGTCACAGGATCCACAGGATCTTGAGCCTTTAGACTTGAAAAAGCAAATTTCTTTGCAACAAGGTGAGACAAAGAAGATGCAGGCTGGTTTCAAAGAGAATTTCTAGTCAGACATTCAAATTGTAGATACTCATCAATTTCAATAAGATTGAACAACCAAAGGGATTTACTGAGGGATGATGCCAGAATTATTCACCAGTGTTGCCAAGTTCCTAATACATTGCCAAACACGCTTTATTGCCAAGTATGTTAGCCAACTTGGCAGTGTGACAAAAGGGTTAAGAGAGGCTTGGGTTTGAATTTCAGTTTCACTACTTACTCAGCTCTGTGACCTCAAATTTACTTGACTTAAATGACAATACAACCTCTCTGTTAGGATTGTTGAGTTAATTAAAGTAATGTGTATGAAGGGCCGAATAGATACCAGGTTCTTAATAAATGAGGCCTCCTCTACTTCACTTCCCTTTTTCCCCCTAAAGATTACTTGAAAGTAAAGGTAAGAGAGGAGAGAGAATGTGAGATCCTTCTTCCATCGCTGTTCCACTTCCCAGATGGCTGCAATGGCTGAGGCTGGGCCAGGCCAGAGTCAGGGGGCTTCATCCAGGCTTCCTGCATGGGTGACAGGGGCCCAAACACTTGGGCAATCTTCCACTGCTTTTCCCAGGCCATTAGCAGGGAGCTGGATCATAAAAGGAACAGCCAGGATACCAACTGGCCACCCATCTGGGATACTGGCATTGCAGGGGGTGGCTTAACTTCCCATGTTACAACGCTGGCCCCCTGGCGCTTTCCCTCTTAATGAAACAAAGTGTAGGCACTGGTAACAATAGGCTGATCTAATTCTGTGGCTAGAATGTTTCTTTTCTCCACTCAGTGTCATACAGTTGAAAACTTGTTGCTTTCTCTGTCTTCTCTCCCTCTGTGTTCAATCTTGTTACTGTAACCTTTCTTCTGCCTTCCATCCTCCCACCATCCTGTTTCTCCTTCCTAAAGAGAAATAACATTGTAACCAATTCTTGATCATCTGTTCACTGATAGTGTAATACACTTTATCCTATTGGTACTCAACCAAGAACACTGGACAACACAAGACAGGATCTTGAACCAATCCCTAATAGCTAGGATTTGGCACCATAATAGATAGTGAATGTGGTGCTTGGCCAAGAGGGGCTCTCTCACGCATCTCAAACTCATTCTGTGAGCAGTTGTCATTTTAACACTATTTGCCAGGCGCCTTTTATAACTAAGCCAGATCTATGCGATTTACCATTTACTGAACAGGCTGGTCTTGTTCTTTTACTTTTCCTAAACAAAATGTAAACCAGAAATGCAAGGCTCAGCCTTCTTCAGTCTTGTCTTGATCTTGCTACATCCAAACAACACTCTAAAAGAAAATAGCTGATAGACAAAGATGTCAGTTGTATAAGACAGCTGGGCTAACTTCTTAAGTGTTTTGAAAATAAGGAAGTAATTTGCTTTTTGCTGTTAATTGGCACTCTAAAAGATGGTATCTTTTCAAAATTCTGATTTTTAATTAGCACCTTGCATAACTTGTGTGTACATTTTCATTTTGTCCTAGAAATTCCTCAAACTTAAAGGCTTTATTTAGCTGCTTCTGCTCAGATATTTCCTCATCCTTCATGGGATCCCGCCCCCTGCCCCCAAATTAAAAACTATTACACCACAGAAAGAAAGCAACTTGGTAACTCTGGCTTTTGAGTTCTCTCCTGTTCTCCAATGGAAATGTTTGAGTTAGGAAAGCTGCTGCTATCTCATTTCTTTAGGTTTGAGTCTTAGAAACCTATGGATGACTGTGGGTAACAAGAAACTTCAACTAACACTTGGCAACACACATGCTAAGATTGTATAATATTCTGGTGATGAAATGTGGATCAATGATAGCATCTAGTGTCCCCCAATGCAGAGTTCTCTCAGAATGATAAGATTCTTTGAAAGTCCAACCTATTATTTAGTCCAACCTATTACTTATCTTGCAAAAGTCACAACAGCTTTCTTAAATGAGGCAAATGTTAATTGTATTCTGTTACATAATTGACCAGAGCAGTTAAGATCCCTAAACTATTACTGATGTGTATAATGTAAAATAAATGAAAGTCTCCCTTGTCTGTGTAACAAAATAGAACATTATCAGAGGATCAGTATAGATTACTTGGTAAAAGCCAATCAGAAAAGACTCCCACGTCTCCCCTTAGTTTTTGTCTATCTTACCATTGGTAATGATACTCGGGAATATGATCATCATTGTTATCTTCAGCTATTCACAAACACTTGTTACCTTTGGTGTTTATTTTTTTAGAAGTAAAAATGTAATTATAAAACATGTAAGGCAACTAAGTGGTCCAAAAATCAGTCAAGATATTACAATGTTTACTATAGATATGCAGAAAACCAAAAATCTACATTGATAAACTTTAAAGCCTTGAAGTTCCTTCTAAAGAAATACAATAAGCTAAATTAAATTTGTACATTTAATAGTCACCAGTGGACAAATTGTTATTGGGTTTTCTCATCTTTTGTGAGGTTTTATGCTGGCAACTTTATATATATTTTATATATATACATTATATATATATGCCAACATCACGAGAAAGAGATAAGACACTACATTTTAAATTCAAGTATTAACTGTAAATGCTTACTAGGTTAAACATTATTCCCTTATTTCTCCAAATGAGTTTCAATATGAGGGTAACACATGATTTAAGCGGAAATCCTGTTGAAACATTGCTAGATACCTGGCGGTATAGTTGTGATGTGCAATCTTACGTTTTCATTTATTGAATAGATTATCTGCTGGGTATAAAGTGCAATGGTAGATGTGACTCATTAAGTAAACTGTTTAAAAGCAATTCATTCATTCGCTGTTTAATAGACCTAAAGGGTTAGCTCTAACCTACACTAGCGTAAACTCAAGGCAGAGACTGCATCTTCATCACCTTTTAAAGTTTCCAGATACTCAGTACCTAACAAAATATGTATTTGATTAAACATTTCTTGGGTTGGGGCAGGGAAGCCGGCAAAGCAGGCATTGGGCTTAGTGGTTAAGACACCTGTGTCCTGTATCTGAGGGTCTGAGTTTGAAGTTTAGCTTGAGCTGACTGCAGATCCCACCAGTACAGACCCTGGGAGTCACCAGGGATGGCTCCAGCGATTGGATTCCTGGCCCCTGCCTTTAGGTGGATCAGCCCTTGCTATGGTGGGCATTTAAGGAGTGAACTCGTGGATGGAGCTCTTCTGTTGTCTTTCTTCCTCTCAAAAGAATATTTTTTTAAAAGAGAAATATGCAATTTTAAAAACATAGACCTAAAAATAAATTTTGAAGTAGTTAGGATGAGGTCCTATGGAAGTTACATAGAAAGTTTGATTAAAGGCCTTTATTTGTGCAGCTTATAGAAATTTGAGTTATCCAGTTTTTCACATGGCTAATGCTTACTATCGGATAGAGATGAAGCCTTTTGTTGACAGTCATACCATCCTGAACGTGCCCAATCTTGTCTGATCTCAGAAGCTAAACAGGGTTGGGTCTGGTTAGTACTTGGATGGGAGAAACGAAGACTTTAAACAAAATATATACATACACAAATAAAGTTGCATCTAAAAGAAGACAAAGCTGGAGCTGGCATTGTGGCATAGTAGGTAATGAGGCAGCCTGTAATGTCGGCATCCCATACGAGTGCTGGTTTGTGTCCTAGCTGCTCCACTTCTGATCCAGCTTCCTGATAACGGTTTAGGAAACATGGTGGAAAATGGCCCAACTGTTTGACTCCCTGCCACTCATGTGCAGAGACCCAGAGGAAGTTCCTGGCTTTGTGCTGGCCATTGAAGCCATATGGGTAGTGAAAAGGTGGATGGAAGATCTCTCATTTGCTCTTTCAGAATAAATGAACCTTTAAACAAACATCTGATTTGGAAGCTTTTTAAAAAATATCTTAAATAAATTGCTTGAGGCAGAGAAAGATTATTTCTGTCCACTGGTTCATTTCTCATATGCTCACAATCACCAGTGGTTTGAAGATGGAACTCAATGCAGGTCTCCCATTTAGGTGTCAGACACCCAATTACTTGATTCATCACCACCATCTTCAGGAATCTGCATTAGCTGGAAGCTGAGTCCAGGCCAGAGCCAGGACTAGTACTTTAAATTGAGATGCAGGTGTCTTAATTACTAGGCTAAGTGCTCATCCTTCAAAGCTTCTTAACTTGACAATTCTTGCTATAATTCCTTTGTAAATGAAAATTGCCATTACCCCAGAAGGCAAAGTGGTGCTCAAGTAAAAATAATTTTTTATCACACAAACTTTTTTTTTTTAGAATCTGATGTGAAAGTACTTTCAAAAACTCATGGAGAAATGGAATTATATTTACTTTGTCATGAAAACTTATGAAACCATGCATAATTTCTTTTTTTTAAAGATTCTGTTATTTCAAAGAGTTACACAGAGAGAGGAAGAGGTAGAGAGAGAGAGGTCTTCAATCTGCTGGTTCACTCCCCAATTGGCAGCAACAGCCAGAACTGAGCTGATATGAAGCCAGGAGACAGGAGATTTTTCCAGGTCTTCCACATGGGCGCAGGGGCCCAAGGACCCGGGCCATCTTCCACTGCTTTCCCAGGCCATAGCAGAGCTGGATCGGAAGTGGAGCAGTTGGGACTCAAACCGGTGCCCATATGGGATGCCAGCACTGCAGGTAGCAGCTTTACCTGCTATGCCGCAGCACCAACCCCCCATAGTTTTTCATAATAGGCACTTTTCCACAAACTTTTTGAATATCGCTCATCGAGGTATTCATCTACCATTCATCATAAGCATGTTTTAAAATTGATTTGCATGTATATTCAATCTCATTTATTTGTGATTATTTTAGGTAAGTCAATGTTAGGAAGGAACATTTGTTATAGGGTTTCTTCATACTTTGGCTAAAGAAGTCAATGCCTCATTTGGCAAGTGACAGGGACATAATTTTCATGAACCTGTTTGACTTTTGAATATTGTTCTATTCCAAATTTGAAGGTGAAAAGCTTTGAAAACTGAAGTTGTTTAAAAAAGACAGCTATATAGACTATGACTTGTATTTTTCTATGCATGTTTTCATGAAAACCTCACAACCTTAAAAACTGTTTACCTCTTTTTAAACATAAAACATATAAAGTTGTAGATGTTAAAGTTGCAGTAAATGCAAGAGTGAAAGTCCTCATTGTAACAAGGCACACGTTGAGGTGTGGGGAACTTACATTACAAGGCAATGGATGCTAGTTGGTGAGGCTCTCAGCCCAGATTAGACCCTGGTCAGATTTACAGCTTGTACCCCAAGTTCAAGGTAAAGAAAGGTCCCACTGTTCTCAACCAAAGTCCCCAAAATTCATGGCCACTAGAGAGCTAATTAAGAAAAACTTGGTTTATTTCCATGTTTCAGAATTCCGCACCTCTGGACTCAGAATGCAGTTGAAAGATGTAACCTGAGCCACTTCGGTTTTCCCTTGAGAGGAAGTGAACAGTTGGACGAGACAGTCACAAATAACACCTTTTCACAAAGCAGAAGTACTTGATCTAAAGCTCTCCTTTCACAGCTCTTAGGTAGCTCTTCAAGCCCTCAAGTACTAATTTTGGCTATGGATAACGCCCTTGGAGTCTCTTAACAAGCCAGATTATCAATGACGTGAGATCGGGCACTGTTCTCATTTTGAACCCATTGTAGAGCTTGGCATAGGGTGCAGGTGTGTGTCCAACAAATACTGGTTTAATGGAATTACACTTGAAGAGCAGGACGAAGAGACGCCTTCTTCCATGTGCCAAAGGCTTTGGTGTTGCTATACGGGAAATGTTCGTTCTTAGAAAGCTTAAATGCGAATAGATTTATTCCTCAGTGTGCGTTTGAGAATTCCGCTGAATGTAGCTGAAATGCAGCGTCCCTTCTTAAAGGTCTTGGAGAAAGAAAAGTGACAGTGACATCTCCGCATGGCTCAGAAGCGAGCACGGTCAAGTAGAAACAGAACGCTCACCCCGGGCCCCCCGGGCCCGCATTCTGTTCTTGGAACGCTCTCGGCGCGTCTCTCTGTGCAGTTTTCTTGGGACCATATCCTTTTTTGGGGGAGGGAGGAGGTGGTCTGAGTCATGTCTTTCTACAGCAGTGTCCATGTGAGGCCTTGGGGAGGCTGGGGTCACGGGGCCCTCCTTGCTCCAGTGCCCTACAACGTCTCGCTTGCGGTTTACAACCGCTCTTTAAAAATAATTTCCCGCTGGGACACTCCCCCTCCCGCCCCCCGGCTTCCTCCTGCCACCCCCACCCTCTGCCCCACCCCCAGCCCTAGCGGGCCCCTGGCAAAGAAACGCCTGGGCGCCCGGGCCGGGTGTTGGAGTAAACAGCGCGCTCGGAGGATTACCGTCGCCTCGAGGCCACTTCGCCCCTTTGCCTTGGCCGCCCTCAAATGACCCCTGACAGCAGCCCCTGCTGCCCCTTCAAATGGAAACCCACAGCAGACACACACACACATACACACACATACACACAAACAAAAAAACCTCAAGTCTGCCTTTCGGTTGCTACCCGCAATGACGTTTCCCCCTCGGGGTCCCGCCCCTCCGGGGGGCTTGGAATTTTGGGATTGGTCAAGAGGTAGTGGCGACAAGGCTCCGATTGGACGGCGGGGAGTTGATGGACAGCGGGGGCTGCCGCCGCGCCCGCCCGCCCTCCCCACCCGGGTGCGCGAATGTGTGTGTGCGGTGTTATGCCGGACTAGAGGGAGGCGACCGTGGCGGCGACGGCTCTGTTTATTGTCCCTCTCGCTGTGTGCGTGTGGAGAGGCCGAGAGTGCAGCGCGGCTGTCGGACGCCGCCTTTGAGGCCGTGGCGGCGACCGCGCCGAGGACTCCGGCGACCGGAGCTGTGGCCTTGGCGGAGAGCGAGGAGGACAAGGCGCCCCTGCGTCCCCGCCACGTCCGGGCGCCCTTGCGCAGCTCGAGCCTCCGGGCTTAGGCCCTGCTGGCTGTGGGGCCCGCGGAAGAGGCAGCGCCGCGGCCGGCCGCTTCCCGCTTTCTCTCCGCCTCCTCCTCAGGCGCCGCGCTAGGCCCGAGCGACGCGGCCGCCGCGCCTCGAGTTTGACGGCGGCTGGCGGCGCGGCCTCCTCGGCGGGCTCGGCCGCACGTCCGCTCCGGGTCTCGGCGATGGGGCGCTGGGGCCGGCGCGGCTAGGAGCCCGGCGAGCGGAGCGGTCGGTGCGGAGCGGCGGGGCCCAGCGGCCCGCAGGGAGGCGGGAGCGGCGGCCGCGGCTTCGGGGCCTGTGAGCGGGAGGCGCCCGCCATGGCCAAGTCGGGCGGCGGCGGCGGCGCTGGAGCCGGCGCGGGCGGCGGGGCGCTGACCTGGGTGGTGAGTGGCGGGCCCCCCCGGGGGGGGGGCGGGCGTCCCGGCCGCCGCTTTGTTCGCGGCCCGCGGTGGGGGTGGTGGTGGTCGCGGGGGAGGGGGTGGAATCTGCGGGGCCGATCCGTGGGGGGAGGGGAGGAAGGGGGGCAATCCCGTCTGCAGAGCCCCCCGCGCCTTTTTTTTTTTTTTTCCTTTTCTTTCTTCCTGCATTCCTTCTCTTACCTCTCCGGAAGCTCAGGCTGCAGAACGAGGCGTGCACTTGAAACTTTGGGGGGTGGTGTGGGGGGATCCACCATCACACAACGTGTAGCCCCCGCCTCCTCTCTCTCTCTCTTCCTAGCTCCTAGGGCAGTGGGGCTAGCCATAGTGCCTGTGTGGGTGGGTCGGCGCTTTCTCCAAAGGTGGAGCAGGAAAATCGGGGAGAATGAGGGGTGTGTGTGTGTGTGTGCGCGCGCCAAAGGAAACCATCGCTGGCGCTCCAGTCTCAGAGAATGGGGTTGGACGTCTCGAGCAGTCGGCACTGGAGTTTGGGCGGTCTCAGGATGGCGAGGGCTCCGGGTCACGGCATCGCAGCGGTTAATGTGCGGTGCTCTGTCCATCTGTCAGGGTGGGATTATTCAAAGAAGCGCTTACCTACGTCAGCGGTTCAGGTGAAGCGGGTGGGGGCCGAGGCGACCAGACCCGAGCGCGTGGGGCTGTAGGTCAAGGATTTCGGCGCTCGGTTCCTGCGGCGAGTGGAAGAAGAACTGGAGAGGCCGGATTCCCACGGCAGATCGATAATTCGCTGGCGTTTCACGCGCTCAGCGTGGAGTTCAGACCAGGGTCACTTCCTACACACACAACACTTGCAGCGAAGCTGCCTGACTGCTACTCAGGGCTTTCAATGGAGTTACCTCCCCGGCCTTTTAAACACCCCAAGTGAACTTCTGTTGGCATTTGGATTACTACATTCATTTTCCTTTTGTCTTTGGGTGAGTCTAGGGTGAATTGTCCCTTGTAAACAGGGTTGTTAGTGGCAGAAAAACATTTTCATCATTTAAGTGTGTCCCCGTGTACTTCGCGAAATAAGTTGCCAGGCTCTATGGTTGAATGTTTCTGAATTTTTTATATTACTTCAAGACTGTCGTGTGAAAGTATGAACTGACTAAAGCCAGAAGAGAAAATGTCAGTAAGTTGTGGTCCATGTGAACCTGGGGGAAGGGGTGGTGGTGGTATCTGCAGAAGAGAGCTTTTCTGAAATTGGTGGTCCTTAACCCCTTACTAAAATGAGATGTGCAATGGAGTTAGTTAGCCAGATGGTATCCTGAACTTTCCTTGACTATTTGGAAAAGTGTTGAGGCCTGATCCATGCCTTCTCTGAGGACCCTTTGATTTATAATGATAAACATTTTGCTGCAAGGTTGAATTTGTTTTAACATGATAGCAATATTTTAATTTTAACTCTTAACTTTGTAAATAATTACATGACTGCTTTTTCTTTCAAGCTCAATAGGAAACTTTAATTTACAGAAGAAATTTAGCAAAACATGAATAGTCTCAGTCAACATTAGGAAAGCCATTTGAAACTAAAATTGACCTTTTTTTTTTTGCTGTAAAACTGACATGGGGTATACAGTAAAATGGAGAAATATGATTTATTTGAGGGTATATGTTATTGAATAGGAAGTTTACTTAGGAAATCACCTTTGTAAGTTTTCGTTAAGATTTGATGCTTACTTTAAATTTTAGTTTACATGAGCATCTTAATGTCCATAATATACTTTGGTGACCACAGATTGGCTTAATTCCTTAGGAGGCAATATAATGAAATAGCTATGGGCTCTGATTAATATAGGTTCAGATCATATGTCCAACGTGTCCTGTTGGTGGGATTTTTGGCAAGGAACCTAACCTTTTTAAGCTTCTTTCTTCATCCAATAAGGTTACAATGAGAAATTAGATAAGGTAGCACAGGGCCAGGCTTAATAAATGTTATAATTGGCAAAATTCAAGAATTGCACACTCTGAAATGATACATCACAGTTGCTTTTACAAAAATCGCTCTTAGCTGCAGTGAAAAAATTTTTCCCTTCCAAGAGTTCAGGGTTTATTGCAGTAATCATCTGTTTTGCAAGAGGGGTAACTTTGCTTTATTGAAGCTGGTGTTAGGTTGCCACCTGCTTGTGGATGACAGAAATAAAAATGGAATAGTCCTATATATTCTGGGTGGATGGGAGTGGGTTGAATGCCATGTGTTGCTGGTTGTTAACTTCCGTTGGGCTGTGTACCAGCATGTGTTAAACATTGTCATTGCACAAAGTTTACTTTTTCACTACCTGGAACCATAGAGCAAAGAGGTTTAAGATTGGCATTAATTTTTCTTTTTAGTAACTCATTTGATCTGTTTGGGATTTGCAGTATCTAAATCAGTATTTTTGTAATAAAAGGTGATAAATACTTTAAGTGTGGTGTAAGGATTTTGAGTTAAAATAGACTACAGGTATAAAGGTTTCTCTGAAGCCAGTGGAGTTTCTTGAATTAATTCTTAGTTTGAAAGCTTTGATTAGCAGACCATAATAGTTTGTTTCATTCTATTACTCTTTTTTTTTATCATGTTTAGGCGATTGTAGCAAATCTATAAAAATATTAGAATATAGTCATTATTCATCATGTTTTTTAGTAACACTCTAACTTGGTTTAAAAAATGGAAAATGTTAAGTAAGTATCTAAAAAGTGGTAGCCAAAATATAATGAGCCCTCTTCTAACATTAAACCTCAATAATTGTCAACTTAAGGTTACCTACTTTTCCCCTTCTCACTATTTTAAAGAAAAGCAAATCCTAAAATTACATCACTTCATTTTTTTAAAAAGATTTTTTTATTTATTTGAAAGTCAGAGTTACACAGAGAAGGAGAGGAAGAGAGAGAGGTTCTCCATCTACTGGTTCACTCCACAATTGGCCGCAATGGCCAGAGCTGCGCCGATCAGAAGCCTGGAGCCAGGAGCTTCTTCTGGGTCTCCCACGTGGGTGCAAGGGTCAAGCACTTGGGCCATCTACTGCTCTCCCAGGCCATAGCAGAGAGCTGGATTGGAAATGGAGCAGCCGGGGCTAGAACTGGCGCCCATATGCTATGCCAGCACTGCAGGCGGCGGCTTTACCCTCTACACTGCAACGCTGGCCCCAACATCACTTCATCTTTAACTGTCTTAATATTTATTATCAAAAATTAAGTCTCTTTTTAAAAGTTAACATTTTTGTTTTTTAAAATTCATTGAAATATATGGCATATGCCTTTTTGACTGTGAGTCAAACATGACTAAATACTTCAAGATTTATAGAACAGCACTCTAAGTACTCATTATTGAAATTCTAAATTCCTCAGGCAGATTTTCATAAATTATGTGCCCTCTCCATTGAAATTTATTTCCCGAGTTACCCAAAGTTAATCTCTTCACTGTCTCCTATATAAATTATGCCTTTTTTGGGTTACTTTTGCTTGCTTACTTTTCATCAGGAATGCCCTTCTCCATTTTTAGCAGTCTGAATCTTTATTCTTCAAGACTAGCTCGGTCTCACCAAACTTATTTTCTAGTTTATAGTCATCCTGTCATCTTTTTTTCCTCTTTAAACTTTGTTGTTCTTAGAAATCGTAAGTCTGTCTTTGTAACTTTCTTGCATGTCAGTTTTATCTTAAAAATATAAACTTCTGGCCGGCGCCGTGGCTCAATAGGCTAATCCTCCACCTTGCGGCGCTGGCACACCGGGTTCTAGTCCCGGTTGGGGCGCCGGATTCTGTCCCGGTTGCCCCTCTTCCAGGCCAGCTCTCTGCTATGGCCAGGGAGTGCAGTGGAGGATGGCCCAGGTGCTTGGGCCCTGCACCCCATGGGGGACCAGGAAAAGCACCTGGATCCTGGCTCCTGCCATCGGATCAGCGCGGTGCGCCGGCTGCAGCGGCGGCCATTGGAGGGTGAACCAACGGCAAAGGAAGACCTTTCTCTCTCTGTCTCTCTCTCTCACTGTCCACTCTGCCTGTCAAAAATAATAAAAAATATATATATATATAAACTTCTGAAGTTAGACCCTGTTGATGGCCTTTATTGTGTTTACCAAAGATCTGGATACATAATTCAACCTGTTAACAAATTGAATTATTGGCTTATTGACTTCCAGAAATTTTTCTGTCAGTAACAGGTGGTTACTAGCAATGTTCTTTAGATACATTTTCAAAACATAATAGTACTTTGAAATACTTTTCCTAAACAGTGCTAAGTTTTCTGTGTGTTCAAATCTATTAGATACTTAGATGGTGGCAACAGTTGCCTTTAGACTTTCTGTTTTTAAAAATCTCGACACCAAAGGATCCAGTTTTAAGAATGGGTGTAATTCTAGGGGTTTTAGAGAATAGTCAACAAATTGTGTATAACCACCTGCTTAAGGCAAAGGTGGGATTTAAATCAGTTTATGTTCTTAACCATCATTTATGCAGCTGCCCATCTTAAAAACATTCAAACACAAAGCACCCTGATGTGACAGATTTTAAGAGACTTCTGAGAGGGGCCAGCACTGTGGTGTAGCAGGTAAAGTTGCCGCCTGCGGTGCCAGCAACCCATATGGGCGCTGGTTCAAGTCCTGGCTACTCTACTTCCAATCCAGCTCTCTGCTGTGGCCTGGGAAAGCAGTAGAAGATGGCCCAAGCTCCTGCACCGCTGTGGGAGACCTGGAAAAACTCCTGGGTCCTGGCTTTGGATTGTTGCAGCTGCGGGCATTGCGGCCAATAGAGGAATGAACCAGCAGATGGAAGACCTCTGTCTTTCCCTCTGCCTCTCCTCCTCTCTATGTATAAATCTTTTTTTTTTAAAGAGATTTCTGAAATATACCTGTCTCTTATTAACCTTTTATACAAGAAGTAAAGGCATTATTATTTGTATTTCCTTTTAAGGGTATATGTATCTATTATAGTGTAGTTTTTATAGGCTGAAAAGTGAGAGATTACTTGGTTTTATAATTCAGCTCCTGCAAACACTAGCTTTGGAGAAAGACTTAAGTTCTACAGATCTGTTATTTCTTCTCTACAGAAAGAATCATAATGAGAGAATCTACATTATGGCCCTCCACAGAAGGATTGAGCTTATCCTTTTAATTTCCATACTTGGCTCTCAGAGAGGAGTACACACAAAAAGTTTTTTTTTTTTTTTATCCAGTAATGTATTTTTGCTTTTATCTTAGAGAAAACATTTTTTTCAGATCTTCATAGCAGAAATTTAAGTATTTCTTATTTTTGGGATTCCTCATCTTCTGCCTCTTTAAATTATCTCTTTTTTAGAGGGTATTTCTTGGGGAGCACAAATGGTAGACAAATTGTTGCTTTTTGTTTCATTAATGGTGGGTAGATAAAATGGCCCCTCTGCATTTTTGTATCAGTGAAATGTGATTAAAACAAACTTCAAAGAGTGGCAGCCTTGAGGAAGAAAAGCAAGGAGATATTACATGAGGTTAATGTTAAGTCTGAAGGGGCTATATGGAAAGAAGGTAAAGGGACTTGCTGCTGTTCTGCCAGCCCCATGCCACTTGCTGGCTTGGTCATGGTGCAGATTCTGTGATTATGTGAAAGTGGTTCAGTCCATATTTAGTACCACCTGACAGACTATCTACTTTCCCCCAGTGGCTGTTGTTCATTCTCCCACAGCAAAACAGGAACTAGGGGTGATCGTCCCCAGTTGCTATATCTCAGGTGACAACTCCGCATGGAAGAATCTGTTTATTTTGTTTTTACAGAATTATCTTGGTTTTTTACTCATTCTGAAACACAGGATGTTTTATTATTGTGTTTTGTTCTTTCTGGTAGTTGAGAAATGTTGATAAAGATCAAGTCAAGGGTAGGTATTCAATCTATTTCTTTTATTAGGAGTTAGCAATTTCAGTAGTGTTATAAGTGATTTTGTATGTTTTATATTTTCATTATAACTTTAAAAAATGACTTAATGGGGCCGGCGCTGTGGTGCAGTAGGTTAATCCTCCACCTGCAGCGCCAGCATCCCATATGGGTACTGGTTCTAGTCCCAGCTGCTCCACTTCTGATCAAGCCCTCTGCTGTTGCCTGGGAAGTGGAGGATGGCCCAAGTCCTTGGCCCCTGCACCCACATGGGAGACCGGGAAGAAGCACCTGGCTTCTGGCTTCGGATCGGCACAACGGACAGAAGACTTTCTCTCTCTCTCTCCCTCTCATTGTCTGTAACTCTAGCTTTCGAATAAATCAATAAAATCTTTGATTTGGCAGCCAGCCCTTAAGCTTTAAAAAAAGTTAATTATGGAATTGTGTGTAATCAGAAAGAATAGGGTGAAAACAACTCTCAGACTATGTGTAGGATGTTTGTAAAATATGGTTATTTTACATATTGATCGTTTTTAGTTTTACATGGGAATAAAAAGTTGCCTTGATTTCTTAGTGAAATTAGATGCTGGAATAATGTATTACTATAAATAGTTCGGTAATTTGTCCTTATAAACAAAATAAGGCAATGAATACAATTACAAATAAACTTGAATCCTAAGTTTTTAATTGTGATTAAATGTGAATTTACTCAGAATGCTCTTGGTAATTCATTATTTAAGATTTATTTGAAAGGCAGAGCAACAGTGAGGGAGAAACAGATCTTCCATCTACTGGTTCACTCCCTAAATGGCCACAACAGTTAGGGTTGGGCCAGGGTGAAACCAGGAGCCTAGAACTCCACTTGGGTCTCCTACATACATGGGTGGCAGGAGCCCAAATACTTGGGCCGTTTTCTGTAGCTTTCCCAGGCACATTAGGGAACTGGATTGAAAGAGGAGCAGCCAGGATAGGAACAGGAGCCCATATGGGATGCCAGTGTTACAGGTAGTTGGTTAACCCACTGAGCCACACACATGCTACTAATTCATTATTTTTAAAGGTATGTTAATTTTTACTTGTGGAATACTGAATGCAATTATTAGAGTACATAATAGCTGATTATAATGTAAGAATAAGAAAAGATTAAATCAAAAAGACTCCTACCTAGCAGTTGAGATACTGGTTGGCTACCACATCCTGTATTGGTTCCTGATTCCAGCCAGTGCACACCATGGGAGGCTGTCGGTGATGGCTTAAGTAGTTGGGTTCCTGTCACTGATGAGGGAGACCTCGGTTAAGTTCCTGGTTTCCAGCTTCAGCCTGACTCAGTCTCAGCCAGTTTTGGGCATTCGGGGAGTGAACCAGCTGATGGAAGCTCTCTGTGTCTATACCTCTTGAAAAATAAAATAAAAAAAGACCTTTTCTTTTCAGTGCCTAAAATTAGCATAATTCTTTTAGCCTAGATGTATCAAGTATACATCACTTTCTTTTATATCTGTAGAATTCGAGAGTGCTTTTATTTATTTAGATTTATTTATTTATTTGAAACTCGGTTACAGAGAGAGGGGAAGACACAAAAAGTGATCTTTCATCCACTGGTTCACTCTCCAGATGGCTGTCATAGCCATGCCTGGGCCAGGCCAAAATCAAGAGCTTCTTCCAGGTCTCCCATGTGAGTGGCAGGGGCCCAAATGCTTGGACCATCTTCGGATGGTTTTTCCAGGCCATTAATTAACAGGGAGCTGGATTGGATAGTGGAGTAGTTGTAGTTGGGACATGAACCCATGGCTACATGGGATGCCAGCATTGTAGGCATTGGCTTTACCCCACTTTACCACAATGTCCACCCCTGAGAGTGCTTTTACAAACATTTGGTATGTGTTTGCTTTTCCTGCTCTGTTTTCTGAGGATAGTCAGCAACAGTGTTAAAACTGAAATGACTTCAGAATGACTTCAGAGATAGAGATAACAGCTGGGGAGAAGGTATAAAACAGATTTCTCACTTAGCTTCATTTTTCTAAAACCAAGGGTATTTGTATTCATACCTGTTCTGGTGATAAAACCATCCCATTAACTGGGGAAAGTAGCTCTCTCTCCTCTTAGTCCTAGATGTTGATTGTTGGTATCTTTGACGTGACTGAAGGTTCAACTTCTTGCTAATAAATAGGAGGTAGGAGCTGAAACTTTAACTTTTCTGTTAAGAAAAATTGATAGCCATCTCAGGGGAGGGGTTCCTGTTTGTTGCTGTTGAGCCAGTGAACAGTGCAAACTAGCACTTGTTGAGAATGGGAATGTGAAAGACAAATCTGACTGCAATGTTAATTTCTACTTTTTACCCTTCAAGACTTCAGTCTTACTTGATCTTTTTGGTTTTAGTTACCTTTTACATCTAGACTCCAGTGAGAGAGCTGGGGCTGCAGAAATAATTAGTAGGTATGAAAGATGCCTCCAGGAAAAAAAAAGCCATTCAGTTCTACTCTAGCTTAATTATGTTTTCATGTAGGTGGGTTAATAAGTTTTTTTAATTCCATTTTCTTTTGCTTTATGTAGTAGTTATAGAAAGTTGGAAAGTGCGTATCAAAAAAGAAACCAAGGGGCAGGCATTTGGCCTCCCGGTTAAGACGCCAGCTAAGATGCCAAAGACCCAAATAGAATGAATGCCTGGGGTTGACACATAGCTCAGGCTCCAGACTCTAGCTTCCTGCTAATGCAAACTGTGTGAGGCAGTGGTGGTGACTCAAGTAGGTGGGCTCCTGCCACTCACTCGGAAATCTGAGTTGCATTTCTAATTCCTGGCTCAACCTGAGCCATTATGAGTATCTGTCAAGTACACCAACTGATGAGAACTCTTTCCCTTTGCTGTCTCTCTCTGCATCTCAAATAAAAGATTAAAAAAAATGTGTTTATGCTTCTTAGAGGTAATTTTTAAAAATATTTATTTGAAAGACGGAGTTACAGAGAGGCATACGGAAGGAGGGAGGGAGGGAGAGAGAGAGAGAGAGAGAGGTCTTCCATCCACTGGTTCACTCCCCAGATGGCTGCAACTGCCAGAGCTGTGCCCATCCAAAGTCAGGAGCCAGGAGCTTCCTCCAGGTCTCTCACATGGGTGCAGGAGCCCAAGGAGTTGGGCCATCTTCTACTGCTTTCCCAGGCCACAGCTAGAGATTGGAACTGGATTGGAAATAGGGCACCCATAAGGGTTGCTGGCACTGCAAGCGGCAGCTTTACCCACCACACCACAGCACCAGCCCCCTTAGAGGTAATTTTATTGATACTTCATTGGGCATATTTAATTTTTTTCTATATTTACATATATGTAACTTCTGATAAGTGAGATCATATTTTATATTTATTCTTTTGTAACTTTGTTCATTGAGTTTTAAGAAGCTAAACAACTTAAAAATGCTTGATTATCTGCCACAGAATAGAAGATTGTAATTTAAAAATATTTTCCAGTATGGTAGTAAAATTTATTCAATGAAAAATTCAGATTTAGAGTCTGTATCAAGTCTTAGAAATTATTGTAAGATCATAATTGAGAATTGATTTGAAATATCTATACATGACTCAAAACAGCTACTACAGTGTTTTATAGATAATGTGTCTTTTTTCATTAAATTCTTAAAAAAATTGAGAAGCAAAGAGAGCATGTGAGAGCACTCACATCATCTGGTTCTCTGCTAAAATGCCCACAGCAGCTGATATTGGGCCAAGGGAGGAGCCAGGAACTGGGAACTCAATTCAGGTCGTCCATGTGAGTGGCAGGACCTAAACCACTTGAGCTATGGCCTCCAGGAGTCTGCATTGATGGGAAGCCAGAATAGGGAATCGAACCCAGACACTCTGATATGGGACAGTGGGCATCTTGACCGATATCTTAAAGGCTAGGCCAAATGATTGTCTCAGTTTTATGACTTTAAATAGGTTGGCACCTATTTTTGTCCTCTTAACTCTGTCATATGATGTGTAGGAAAACCTTTAAAGCTTTTTTTTTTTTTTTTTTTTTTTTTTTTTTTTAATTTATTTGTAAGGCAGAGTTACAGAGGAGAGACAGAGGTCTTCGATCCACTGGATTAACTCCCCAAATGACAGCAACGGCTGGAACTGGGCCAGGCTAAAGCCAGGAGCCTAGAGCTGGTTCTGGGTCCCTCACATAGGTGCAGGAACCCGAGCACTTGGGTCATTTTCTGCTGCTTTCCCAGGCTCATTAGCAAGGGGCTGGAGCAGCCGGGTCTCAAACCAGCCCCCACATGGGATGCTGATGTCGTGGCAGGTGGAGAATTAACCTGTTACACCACAGTGCCGGCTCCAGGAAAATTTTTTAAAATTTTATTTGAAAGGCAGAGCAAGTGAGCGACTTTCTGTTCACATTTACTCCTCAAATGTCTCCGGCAGCCAGGGTTGGGCGAGGCCAAAGCCAGGGGCTCAGAACTCAATCAAAGGTGGTATGGGGAGTCAGAGAATAACTAAGTGCTTGAGCTTCCTGTCAGGGTCTTCATTTGTGGGAAACTGGAATCAAAATGGAGGCAGGACTGAGACCAGTCACTCGGATATGGATGTGGTAACTTGTGTCAAATGTCTGTCTCAGGAAAACTATTTTGGCATAAAATATTCCAAATACATCATCAAAACTTAGAGTATATATTCTTCATAGAGAAAATTCCAAGTAATAACTGGAGAAAGCAAACTTCAGATGTTCTCATTTTTCTAAGTGGTGGTAAGAAAATCAAATTTACTATCATTTTTAAGTGTAGAGTTGAGTAGTGTTAAAGATATTTACTTCTTCATTTTGTAAAACAAACTCACACTAGACACAAATTTCCTGTTCTTTCCCCTCAGACTGTAGTAACTATCTACTTCTGTGATTTTGATTACCTTAAGTACTTGATATGAGGAGAATTGTGCAGAATTTGTCCTTGTGACTGGATCATTTTGCTTATCATAGTCTTCTTGAGGTTTGTCCCTTTTTTAGCTCACTTACATGATTTCCTTTTCTAAGGTGCATAATATTATATTGCATCTGTGTGCCATATTTGCTTTATACATTGATCACTGGTGGACATTTGGATTGTGTCTACCTCTTGGCTATTGTGAATAATACTGTGATAAACATGGATATGGAAATCTCTAAGATCCTGCTTTGAATTCTTTGGATGTATACTCAGTAAAATGGGATTACTCGATCATTTGAATGTAATTTTTTTTTTAACTTTTATTTAATGAATATACGTTTCCAAAGTACGAATAATGGATTACTATGGCTTCCCCCCATACCGTCCCTCCCACCCACAACCCTCCCCTTTCCCACTCCCTCTCCCCTTCCATTCACATCAAGATTCATTTTCGATTATCTTAATATACAGAAGATCAGCTTAGTATACATTAAGTAAGGATTTCAACAGTTTGCTCCCACACAGAAACATAAAGTGAAAAATAATAGATGATTTTTTTTTTAATGATGATGAAATCAGATCAGACCTATTGTCATGTTTAATCCCAGTGAGAGTCAAGTTGGGAGTTGATAAGTTGATAGTTTCTTTCTTTTTTTTTTTTTTTTTACAGAGGATCAGTTTAGTATGCATTAAGTAAAGATTTCAACAGTTTGCACCCCCATAGAAACACAAAGTGAAATATATTGTTTGAGTACTCGTTATAGCATTAAATCTCAATGCACAGCACATTAAGGACAGAGATCCTACATGAGGAGTAAGTGCACAGTGACTCCTGTTGTTGACTTTACCAATTGACACTCCTGTCTATGGCATCAGTAATCACCCTATGCTCCAGTCATGAGTTTCCAAGGCTATGGAAGCCCTCTTTGAATGTAATTTTTTGAGGAATCTCCATACTGGTTTTCATAATGGCTGCAACATTTTATATTAACAATGTGTAAGAGTTTCACTTTCTCTGTATTCTTGCCAGCACTTCTTGCTTTCTCCTAGCCATTTTAATGGGTATGAGATTATATCTCATTGTGCGTTTGATTTACATTTTTTTTTACTATTGTATCTTTTCATATGCTTACTGATCATTTGTATATCTTAGTTGGGAGTTGTCTATTCAAGCCCTTAGCCTATTTTTTTTTTTTTTTAGATTTTTATTTATTTATTTAACAGGTAGAACTACAGACAGAGAGACAGATAGAAAGGTCTTCCTTCCATTGGTTCACTCCCCAAATGGCCACAACAGACGGAGTTGCACCGATCCCAAGCCAGGAGCCAGGTGCTTCCTCCTGGTCTCCCATGTGGGTACAGGGGCCCAAGCACCTGGGCCATTCTCCAATGCTTACCCAGGCCACAGCAGAGAGCAAGACTGGAAGAGGAGCAACTAGGACTAGAACCGGTGCCCATATGGGATGCTGGTGCTGCAGGCAGAGGATTAGCCCAGTGCACCACGGCACCGGCCCCACCCTTATCCTATTTTTAAAATTGTTTATTCTGTTGAGTTTTAGAAGTTGTAGATACATATCTGGATATTATCCTTTGATTCCCAAATATTTTCTCCCTTTCAACAGGTAGTCTCTTCACTTGATTGTTTCCTTTGCACACAAACTTTGAAATTTGATGTCCTGTTCACCTGTTTTTACTTATATTGCTTGTGCTTTTAGTGTCATACCATGGTCATTTCCAACACAAGCTTTTCCCTTGTGTTTTCATTTAGGAGTTTTATAGTTTTAGGTTCTACTTTTAGATCCTTTATTTATGTTGAGTTAATTTTGGATTATGGTATAATTTTTGTCCTTATTTTGTTAATGTGGTTATTATAATGATTGATTTTCATGTGTTAAAACATTCTTACATCTCAGGTATAAACCCTACATTTAATCCTTTAAGTGTGCTACTGCATGGATTTCAAAAACTTTTTGCACCAAAATAAACTTATCTTTTAATTCCATTTTCCACAAACTTTTTTTTTAAAGATTTATTTTTTTTGAAAGAGTTATAGAGAGAGGTAGAGACAGAGAGAGACCTTGCATCCTCTGGTTCACTCCCTAGATAGCCGCAACAGCCAGAGCTGCACTGATCTGAAGCCAGGAGCTTCTTCCAAGTCTCCCATGCAGGGGCCCAAGGACCTGGGCCATCTTCCACTGCTATCCCAGGCCATAGCAGAGAGCTGGATTGGAGGAGGAGCAGCCGGGACTAGAACCGGTGCCCATATGGGATGCCGGCGCTTGAGGCCAGGGCTTTAACCGGCTGCGCCACAGCGCTGGCCCCATAGCCCTGGCCTCACAAACTTCTTGAAATACTCTTTTATAATCCCTTTGTTTTTGTAACATCAGTTGTGATGTTTCCTTTTCTGTTTCTGATTTTAGTTACTTGAGTCTCACCACTTTTTTCTCATCTTACTTAGTTAAGGGTGTTTCGGTTTTGTGGATATAAAAAACATCAACTCTTGGTTTTATTGACTTGTTCTTTAGTTTTTCATTTCATTTATCTTATTTTTTATTTTCTTTTGCTAATTTCAGGTTTAGTTCTGTTTCTAATGCCTTGAGTTGCAAAGTTGATTTGAGGTGTTTCTTAATTTTTAATGTAAAGTACATTAAAAATGTATGTGTTTTCTTTTCCTTTGTCTCCAGATATTTTCTGTGTCCTCGTGTGATTTCTTCTTTCACCTATTGGTTGTATAAGAATGACTTATTGGAGGGACTGGCACTGTGGCTTAGCAGGTAAAGCCTCTGCCTGCAACTCTGGCATCCCATTTGGATGCCGGTTCATGTCCCAGCTCCTCCTCTTCCAGTTCAGCTCTCTGCTATGACCTGGGGAAGCAGTCGAGGATGGCCTAGATGATCTGCCCAGCCCTGGCCTTTAAGGCCATGTGGGGAGTGAACCAGAGGATGGAAGGCCTTTCTGTTTCTTAATCTCTCTATGTAACTCTGCCTCTCAAATAAATAAATTTTAAAGAAGAATGACTTGTTTAATCCTCCACTTTTTCTTAAGATTTATTTAAGTCAGAGTTACAGAGAGACAGAGGAAGAGAGACAGAGGTCTTCTATCCACTGGTTCACTCCTCAATTAGCTATAACAGCCTGAGCTGAGCCGATCCAGAGCCAGGAACACGAGCTTCCTCTTGGTCTCCCAAGCTGGTACAGAGGCGTAATGACTTGATTGATCTTCTACTGCCCTCCCAGGCCACAGCAAAGAGCTGGATCGGAAGTGGAGCAGCCTGGACTTGAACAGGTGCCCATGTGGGATTTCCTTGTTTGTGATGATTCACTTTTCTTTCTGCTACTTTTAAGATTTTTATTTCCTTTGACGTTTGACCCTTTGATTATAATGTGTCTCAATGTAGGTCTCCTTTGATTATCCTTACTTGAATTCTTTGAGTGGCTTGAATTTCTATTCCATTTTTTTCAAATTTTATGTTTTTAGCCACTGTGTTGTCAAGTAAGCTCTTTATCACTACTCTTTCTTCTTTGAGACTTTGATGGCATCCTGTATATTCTTTTGGCTGTCTTATTCTTTTGTTTTACTCATCTGCTTTGGTAATTTTGAATGTTCTATTTTCAATTTTGCTGTTTCCCTCTACCCCTTTTGCCTGGTCAGCTCTTCTAAGTCTAATCTAATTTCGGTTCAGTTATTGTATTCTTCAGTTTCAGAAATAGCGTTTGGGTCTTCATAGTTTGAGTCTGTTTTTGATTGTCTCCATTTGTTGATGCATTGTTTTACTGATTTGTCTGCTTATTTTATCCACTGAGTATCCTTATGAGAGTTATTTGGATTCTTTACTTAGTAATCCACAGATCTCCTTTCCTTTAGAGCCAGTTTCTGAAGATTTAATTTGTTCCTTTGCGTAGACTGTATTCCCTGTTTCTTTGCATGCTTTGTTATTTTCTCTTTTGGAGTTTGATATCTGAATGCCCAGATATCTCTGCAGTCTTTTCGGTCTGATTGCATCCTGGGAGAACTTACTCCATCTTGTGGTTCTAGCTAGAAAATCTGGAGATCATGCCAACTTTCTAAGTAAGTGTCCTCTTTGGGCTCGTACAGGTAACCTCTTAATTGAATAGGTTTGTTTGTGTCTACATAGATCAGGAGCATTCCCTGAGAGTATTTCTGCTATAATACAGCCTCTGGCTCATGCTGGTGCAAGTGGTGATATTGGAGCTCCACCCGGTGTTTACATCTGCTATTGCAGAATCTGGCATTTGACCAAACTGTATTGATTGCCTTTGTTCTCAACGGCCTCCAGTCTGGCACCCTTTCTCAGTGTTTAGATTTAAGTAGGATAGCATGCAATCTGTAGGTTAACACTCCTCTCACCTTTTCATTTGGAGGTACACTCAACTTCTTTCCTTCCCCAGGGAAATATTGGAAGTTGGGGGGTTTCCTTTCAGTCATGCCTTGGTCATCTGGGAAGTTGGATCATGGGCTTTGATGTGGTTTTGTGCTCACCTAGCACGTGGCAAGCACATAAGTGCCTGTAATTGGTTTGTATATTGTTTCATCCTTGTCTGTATGGGAAGGAGGCTATTCTGGACAATCTAATTTAGAAAATATTTTCTTTGTGATATGATTTGTTTTGGAGGAGCCTTGGCTAAGAAAGCTATTACTTATGAGTTTTAGTGTAAAGCTTTTATGACCATTATGTTTCCAACCTTTATGTCAATAACTTAATGGTAGATAGTCACCATTGATTCTATAATCTGTCATTTTTAAGCAATTTTCTTTTTTTTTTTTAAGATTTATTTATTTGAAAGACAGAGTTACAGAGAGAGGTAGAGGGAGAGAGGGAGGGAGGGAGGTTGGGAGGGAGGGAGGGAGAGAGAGGTGTCATACATCTGCTGAATCACTCCCCAGATGACCACAACAGTCAGAGCTGAGCTGAGCTGAAGCCAGGAACCAGGAGTTTCTTCCAGGTCTCCCATGCAGATGCAGGGGCCCAAGGATTTGGGCCATCTTCCACTGCTTTCCCAGGCCATAGCAGAGAGTTGGATCGGAAGTGGAGCAGCCAGGACCCGAACTGATCCCATAAGGGATGTTGGCAATGCAGGCTGGGGATTTAACCGGCTGCGCCACCGCACCGGCCCCAGCAGTTTTCTTAAAGAGTGACTTTAGTCATTGGAGTTTGTGTTCTAACTATTCTGAGGATCCATTTTTAAATCAGTTATGTTTTTATTATGATTTTTCCTATAAATATTTCTTAAAAGCAATTTATTAGAAATTTGGAGACTGGTGTTTAAAAATACTATTCATTATTTCTGGAAGACTTGTTCATTATCTAACTCTTGGCAGAAATAGAGTATAAAAGCCTTATGAAACAGTTATTTTCTTTTTCCCAAAGTTATTTTTGACTGGCTCCTAGTTGTATTATAGTATTATTATTATAGTATTATTACAGCATTAAGTATTATAAACTTAATAAATGATTGTATAAGAACATAGTTTAAAATCTAACACAATAAGTTTTATTTTTAAAGATTTATTTAATTATTTTGAAAGTCAGAGTTACACAGAGAGAGGAGAGGCAGGGAGAGAGAGAGGTCTTCCATCCGATGGTTCACTCCCCAATTGGCCGCAATAGCTGGAGTTGTGCTGATCAGGAGCCAGGAGCTTCCTCTGGGTCTCCCATGTGGGTGCAGGGGCCCAAGAACTTGGGCCATCTTCTGCTCTCCCAGGCCACAGCAAAGAGCTGGATCAGAAGTGGAGCAACTGGGACTAGAACCAGCACCCATATGGGATGCCAGCGCTTCAGGCCAGAGCATTAACCTGCTGCACCACAGCACTGGCCCCAGACAATTAGTTATTTCTAATATTAATTTTAAAACATCTTTAATGTCTGTAAAACTAAGGATATTTTGAAATTATAATTGTTTGGATTTCTTCAGAATTTATATGTTCAAATTCTTATTTTGGTTTAGACTACCCAGAGGTCACATATCTTGATATTCTAATATACAATGACATTTAAAATAACATTAATATATACTTAGAAACTGAATCAGAGTTGTATACTGATTAAGTACACAAATTTGATCTTCTTTTTAAGGGATTTTAATTGACAAATAATAATTGTATATATTTATGGGGAATAATATGATTTTTTCCCCAAAGAAAACTTTTATTTAGTGAGTACACATTTCGTAAGTTCAACTTTAGGAAGATAGTGATTCTTCCCACCACACCAGCCTTACCACTCTCATTCCCAGTTTCGTTCTCCATTAAGGTTCATTTTCAAGTAAGTTTATGCACAGAAGACCAATTCCATACTAAGTAAAGATTTCAACAATTTGCACCCCCTCCCCACATAACTGTTTGAGAGCAAGTTTTACAGTTAATTCTCATAATACAACTCACTGAGGACAGAAGTTCTGCTTAGGAAGAAAGTGGACAGTGACTCCTATTGATAGTTTAATAATTAACTCTTATGTATGACATCTGTGATCACCCGAGGTTCTTGACATGAGCTGCCTAGGTTGTGGAAGCCTTTTGAATCCACAAACTCCTTCAGTATTTAGACAAGGCCATAAGCAAAGTGGAAGTTCTCTCTTCAGAGAAAAGTACATCATTTTTTGGCCACTTTCCACCAGTGTCTCTCTCAAAGAGATCCTTCATGTAGGATTATTATTCTTATTTTTTTTTTTTTGCCACAGTGGCTTGGCTTTCCATGCCCAAATTGCTCTTACGGGCTTTTCCGCCAGATCTGAATGCCTTAATGGCTGATTCTGAGGTCAGAGTGCTATTTAAAGTGATTGTCATTCTATGAGTCTGCTGTGTGAACTGTTTCCCATGTTGGAACATTCTCTGCTTTTTAATTCTATTATTATTACCAGACATTTGATCTTATTTATATGATTCCTTTAACACTTAATCCTATCTATATGATCAATTTAACAGTTAGTATGATCACTTAAACACTTAAGATGGCATTTTTATGCCCCAGCTTAATGGGATTTGGGGTCCCATGACAAGTTTATAAACTGTACCCTTAGAAGTAAGTTCATAGGAATGTCTGCAGAACTATATAGTTTTACAGTTACAAACTTCATAAACTTCATAATTACAACTATAGGAACATAGTGGTTCTTCCCACTGTGCCTGCCCTCCCATCTATACTCCCACCCCTCTTCCTCCTCCCTCACTCTTATTTTTTACTGAGGTCTATTTTCAATTGACTTTAAACTCATATGATTATGTTAAGTAAAGAATTTAATAAATAGTATGAAAAAGAGAGAAAAAACTGTCCCTGACAGTCAAGACAGTGCTGTTCAAGTCATTGCTTCTCAAAGTGTCAATTTCACTTCTACAGATTTCCTTTTAGGTGCTCTGTTAGTTTTCACACATCAGGGAGAACATATAGTATTTGTCCTTTTGGGAGTGGCTTCAAATTCTATCTTGTATCATGTCTTTTATTTCTTTTCTACTAATGTTCAAGGGTCTCTAAAGGATAATCTCAGTTATTACTGTTTGAATTATTCTCTGGGAAAAATAAGCCACTGTAATATAGTGGGATGTCATATTTGTCAGCATTAGGAAATTCCAGAAGGAAAGAGTTGGGATCATTGACTTACACTTCCTGGGAACTGGTACAGAAACTGAAATCATAGGTTGCCTCAGAATTGTGACCTAGACATGATACTTGCATGATCTATAGAGGTACGAAATTCGAGGATTATGTAAAGTATGATATTTTCAGCTATATCAGTGTTTATTAGGTAGGCTAATATTTTGTGTAGGTTGTTTTTGCCCACCCCTTACTGTAGTTTTGCTTAATGGCGTAGTATCTGCATCTGAAAGCTTTTGGCATCCCTGCAGCCTGCCAGTTTGAACCATTGTGATTCTATATGCCTGACATTCCTTAGAAAGTTTTGAGGTTCACAAAAATAACCTTGGTATTTTACAGAATTGGGAGATGTTGATACTTCTGGATTGAATATATGCAGGCTACTGTAGTGATTCTGGTGATTATATACCCACATTTTGGGCTCAGTAAGAACTGTAGAACTAGACTGGTAGTAAATAGACCTGTGTTCTTTAGGACTGGAGAATCACTGAGTCTGAAAGATAGTTTTGCCATTAAAAGAGAAAGCCCATATCACGTGTCCATACACATTTTAGCTTACTCTTTGTTAGGTTATTTAAATTTGATTTTTTGGTTAATTTTAGACTCTTTTTGATCAGAACAATGCTGCAAAAAAAGAAGAGTCAGAAACTGCAAGCAAAAATGATACTTCCAAGAAGTTGTCTGTTGAGAGAGTGTATCAGAAGAAGACACAACTTGAACATATTCTCCTTCGTCCTGACACATACATTGGGTCAGTGGAGCCATTGACACAGGTAATTTTTGGCTAAAATTGACTGAAATTAGAATATGTGTGTATCTAATTTTTAATATATTAATAAGATCATGTGACTAAATGTTTTGTAAATCCATAATTTCATCTCTGTATGTTCGTAAGTAAAGTAGGTAGAGAAATCTAACAGAAATGGAAATGTCTTCATTTCCTTCTAGTGATAAAAACTATCAGAAGAAAGAAGTTTAGAGTAAAATGGTTCCATATGAACTGTTCAAAAGTTAGGTTCAAGTTGTCGTTTACTTTAATGGTGGTATGTTCTAGAATATATACATATCTACTGACTTAGTTAATACCTACCAAGTTAATGGGCTTATGGAGTAAAACATGTTTCTGGATTTTTTTCTTTGCAGTTAATGTGGGTGTATGATGAAGAAGTAGGAATGAATTGCAGAGAGGTTACCTTTGTGCCAGGTTTATATAAGATCTTTGATGAAATTTTGGGTGAGTGTTTTCTTAGGGTTTAAAGCATCTTTTTCTGTTAGTATTAAAATTTCCCTATGTATATAAAGCCAGGCTTATAGTATAAATTTTAAAGGTTTATCTTTGGCCTTTATGCTGAATGTGTTTAGAAAATTTATATCATTAACTGAAACATTTTCCTATTTCTATGTTGCATATCTTTGTGCTTCAGTTCGTTTATCTGTAAAATGAGTGTGTTGTAGTTCTGATCCCATAACTGATCTATAATCCTGTGTGTGTAGTTATCTGAGTTTTCTGGCATCCCAGATATGTAGGGAGTGTGCTGGTATATTCAGTGGCTAGAGGTAGAACGTGCAAATTGGTGATTTTCACCAACAAATCGGGTATTTCTGTTGGGCAGCCAAAGGTGTTTAGTAACCACTGTTCAAATGAGTGAATTAATTTCCAAAGTATGAGTGAATTAAAATGCAATGGTGTGTGAATGCCCAATTGAGTATAGTGGGGTTGTCCAAGTTTCTCTAAGCTGCTTCTTGCTGGTTCTTCAAAAAAAATGGAGAGTAAAATTGATTTTTGATGATTTAAGGTTGATTAAACAGTGTTTGTCAGGAACATATTACTTCTACTGTAGTATTCAGATTTTCTTGAAGTGGTTAATGAATGCAAAAATGTTTTCATTATTGGCTATAGTACATAGGATTTAAAGTTTTGATTCCTGAGGTTGTTAAAGACTGTCTTTGTAGTTAAAAAATAAATGGCTAATTTCAGTTCAGTCTAACCTGTAAAAATCACTAGTGTATTGAAGAATCTCAAAATATTTGTTACCAAGATCAAATATAATTAAACCAATTTTTTACTCTTATACTTGGGTTAGAAGGTTGTAATGTACAGATGTTTTTGCTTTTATTTGTTTTTATATGCTACTAAAACTTTACTTTTTTGTGATAGAAAACATAACAGTAATTAAATGTGATATAAAATTCAGGAATATTATTTGGAAAATAAGACTATATTCCAGTTACAAGTAATTATTTTTATTTACTGTTATATGTAAATGTTTAAAACAATGATGCAATGCAGTTGTGTGCATTTATTTAATTACAAATTAAGTCATTTATTTTTGTAGTTAATGCTGCTGACAATAAACAGAGGGATAAGAATATGACCTGTATTAAAATTTCAATTGACCCGTAAGTATATTTCAAGCTCTTTAAAATCTGAAATTGTTTTATTCAAGTGGATCTCAACTTATGAGTGCTCCTTATATGAATAATTTAAATGATTAATACTCCTTTGTTTCCCTGTTGCTTGAGACCTTATTATTTTTACCTCTCTAATGTTTATGACCTTATCTCCCAAAGTGATTCCAGTGGGAGCTCTTGGAGATCATTTTTCTTCAATGCTGTGCATGCTATTTCAGCTCTACCTTTCCTTCTTACCCTTACTGTGGGATTCAACTCTGAGGACTATTAATAGTGCTATCCCAGTTGCATTCCATAATGTTTTGCATAACTGGCTTTTGGACTTTAACATTGTTTGTGCTATGACTTAACAAATTCGTTCTGTTGATTATCACAGAATATATACCAGCTGTCTAGCTAAATAAATCTCACTATGGTGATTGTTGTTGGACGGTAAAGAAAAAAGCTTTAAATGAGAAACATAGTTGTTAAATTTATCTTGTTGTTACCAGTATACCTTTTGTAAAAGAATACAACTGTCCTTTTTCATTAGTAATTTAGCATGATCTTATGTTTTTTTTCCTAGTAAACATGAAAATCTAACAATTCAGGTATAGTCTTACTGTCTATCTAATTTCAGATGTCATGGTTAAGATTAATAGTATAATAAAATCTATTTGGTTATATCATGAAGTTAACTGTACTTCATGAAAATGTTAACACATAAATAAACTGTTAAAGTTTTTTTCTTTTCCTTCTTTTAAAATCTTTATTTATTTAAAGAGAGAGAAAGAGTCAGAAAGAAAGCTCTCATCTGTTGGTTCACTCCCCCTAGTACCTTCAACAACCAGGGCTGGGAGTCGTGCACTCCATCCAGGTCTCCTATGTAGGTGTCAGGGACTCAAGTACTTGAGCTATTACTGCTGCCTCCCAGGGTGTGCATTAGCAAGAAGCTGGAATAAACAGTAGAGTTGGGACTTGAACCTAGGTACTCTGTTAAGGAATGCTGATGTCCCAAGCAGCAGTTAACAACTGTGCAAGTGCCTGCTTCAAGATTACTTTTCTTGTTAACAATAGTACTTTTGATGATTTATGTTTGATCATAATTATGAATGTTTGATAACTTTACACTTTTTCAAAATTCTGGATTAAGATTCTGATTAAAAACTAAAGAAGATAGGATTTCTTTAAGGATATTCCTGATGAACATACTTGTTTTTTTTTTTTTTTATCTTTTATTTAATGAATATAAATTTCCAAAGTACGACTCATGGGTTACAATGGCTTCCCCCCCCCCATACCGTCCCTCCCACCCACAACCCTCCCCTTTCCCACTCCCTCTCCCCTTCCATTCACATCAAGATTCATTTTCGATTATCTTAATATACAGAAGATCAGCTTAGTATACCTTAAGTAAGGATTTCAACAGTTTGCTCCCACACAGAAACATAAAGTGAAAAATAATAGATGATTTTTTTTTAAATGATGATGAAATCAGATCAGACCTATTGTCATGTTTAATCCCAGTGAGAGTCAAGTTGGGAATTGATAATTTCTTTTTTTTTTTTTTTTTAGAGAAGATCAGTTTAGTGTACATTAAGATTTCAATCGTTTGTACCCCCATAGAAACACAAAGTGAAATATATTGTTTGAGTACTCGTTATAGCATTAAGCCTCAATGTACAGCACATTAAGGACAGAGATCCTACATGAGGAGTAAGTGCACAGTGACTCCTGTTGTTGACTTTACAAATTGACACTCCTGTTTATGGCATCAGTAATCTCCCTATGCACCAGTCATGAGTTTCCAAGGCTATGGAAGCCCTCTGAGTTCTCCGACTCTTATCTTGTTTAGACACGGTCATAGTCAAAGTGGAGGTTCTCTCCTCCCTTCAGAGAAAGGCACCTCCCTCTTTGAAGACCTGTTCTTTCCACTGGGATCTCACTCACAGAGATCTTTTTGCCAGAGTGTCTTGGCTTTCCATGCCTGAAATACTCTTATGGGCTTTTCAGCCAGATCCGAGTGCCTTTAGGGCTGATTCTGAGGCCAGAGTGCTATTTAGGACATCCGCCATTCTATGAGTCTGCTGAGTATCTCACTTCCCATGTTGGATCACTCTCCCCTTTATTTATTCTATCGGTTAGTGTTAGCAGATACTAGACTTGTTTATGTGCTCCCTTTGACTCTTAGTCCTTTCATTATGATCAATTGTGAACTGAAATTGATCACTTGGACTAGTGAGATGGCATTGGCACATGCCACCTTGATGGGATTGAATTGGAATCCCCTGGTATGTTTCCAACTCTACCAATTGGGGCAAGTCAGCCCGAGCATGCCCCAAATTATACCTGATGAACATACTTGTAATCATTCTTTTATCTTAATTGTGCTAGCCATCAAAACAACAAGATTGAATTGAAAAAACAGCTTATAGGATGCCAGCACAACAGTGTTAAACAAGTGAACTTTATGTTAATGTTGTAGACTTGATAAGGAAAGGCAGTTGTTGGTTTTACTTTCTCAGTTTATTATAGATTCTGTACAAAGAATACTTGTATGTAACTATTGTCTTTTTTTCTCTAAAGATTATTTATTTGGTGGGGAGAATGACAGAGTGAGTGATCTTCCATCTACCGGTTCACTCCCCAAACGGCTGCAACATCTGGGACTGGGCCAGGTGGAAACCAGGAACCTAGAACTCTATCTGGATCTGTTACTTGAGTGGCGGGAGCCCATGTACATGGGCCATCTTTTGCTGCTGTCTTAGGCAGATGAGTAGGGTGTGCTGAGTTGGAAGTGGAACACCTGGGACTCCCACCGGGCACCCCAATATGGGATGCTGGCATTGCAGGAGCCAAAATGCTAGTCCCAGTAACTAGTGTCTTTTAACTCCCTTTTAATCAGCAAACATTTTCATATGGGTGTAAGAGTGAGATAAAATTGTAACTAAATTTATTTGGTTCTTAATAACCAGATAACCATTACTTTTTTCTTATTTATCTCTGCCTCATTTTAACTACTTCTGCAAGAAAATTCTTTCAGTATAAATCAAAAATACCTAGTTATTCCAAGGAAGAAAGGATGAAAATAGTACATTTTGGCCTTGTTCTTTATTTTATTGTTGTTAATAAATCATTAATGAGAGATTGAGTCCCCCCTTTTTTTAAAAAATAAAGAATTATTTGATTGAAAGGCGGGGGTTGGGAGTGGAGAGAGAAAAGAAAAGAAATCTTCGATTTGTTGGTTTACTCCTCATGGCTGCAACAGTCTGGCCTGGGCCAGGCTGAAGTCAGGAACTTGGAACACCATACAGGTTTCCATGTGGGTAGCTGGGGCCCAGGTATTTGTGCCATTCTTTGCTGCTTTCCCTGGCACAGCACATTAGCAGGGAGCTGGATCAGAAGTGAGGCAGCCAGGACTCAAACTTGTGCCCATATGGGATGTTGGCATTGTAGGTGGTGGCTCAACTTGCTATACCACAACACTGGACCCTGGGTTCCCTTTTTTATGTAGAATTTTCTGTATCATTAAAGTTGGCAGAAGAGAAGCATATTTTGATCCTTAGATCTTGTTTCTGATTTTTAACCACAACACTGTGTCTCTCTTTTTTTAAAACTTTTATTTAGTAAATATAAATTTCCAAAGTACAGTTTATGGATTACAGTGGCTTTCCCCCCCATAACTTCCCTCCCACCCGCAACCCTCCCATCTCCCACTCCTCCTCCCATTCCATTCACATCAAGATTCATTTTCAATTCTCTTTATATACAGAAGATCAGTTTAGCATATATTAAGTAAAGATTTCAACAGTTTGCACCCACATAGAACATAAAGTGTAAAATACTGTTTCAGTACTAGATATAGCATTAATTCACATTGGACAACACATTAAGGACAGAGATCCCACATGAGGAATAAGTACACAGTGACTCCTGTTGTTGACTTAACAATTTGACACTCTTGTTTATGGCGTCAGTAATCTCCCTAGGCTTTAGTCATGAGTTGCCAAGGCTATGGAAGCCTTTTGGGTTCGCCGACTTCAATCTTATTCCAACAGGCTCATAGTCAAAGTGAAAGTCCTCCCTTCAGAGAAAGGTACCTCCTTCTTTGATGGCCCATTCTTTCTACTGGGATCTCACTCGCAGAGATCTTTCAGTTAGGTTTTTTTTTTTTTTTTGCCAGAGTGTCTTGGGTTTCCATGCCTAAAATACTCTCATGGGCTCTTCAGCCAGATCTGAATGCCTTAAGGGCTGATTCTGAGGCCAGAGTGCTGTTTAGGACATCTGCCATTCTATGAGTCTGCTGTGTATCCCACTTCCCATGTTGGATCGTTCTCTCCCTTTTTGATTCTATCGGTTAGTATTAGCAGACACTAGTTTATTTGTGTGATCCCTTTGACTCTTAGACCTATCAGTGTGATCAATTGTGAACTGAAATTGATCACTTTGGACTAGTGAGATGGCATTGGTACATGCAACCTTGATGAGATTGTATTGGAATCCCTTGGCACATTTCTAACTCCACCATTTGGGTCAAGTCCGATTGAGCATGTCCCAAATTGTACATCTCCTCCCTCTCTTAGTCCCACTCTTATATTTAACAGGGATCACTTTTCAGTTAAATTTAAACACCTAAGAATAATTGTGTGTTAATTACAGAGTTCAACCAATAATATTAACTAGAACAAAAAAAATAATAAAAGGGATAAACTATTAAATTGTAACACTGTGTCTCTTGTTAATTTCCTACTGTAAAGTCATTTCTTAATCTTTACATATACTACAGAACTAGTGTTTTTTTTAATAAAATATACTTTTTCATATATAATCTTTGCTTAAGCTAGAGTTCTAACTTAGGATGTAATTTAAAGCAGAATTAAAATGGAGAGAAATGTTACTGTGTTTATACCACTGACATCAAGTTTTCTTCACTATTTTTGAGATCTTTGGAGTTTCATTCTTTTTAACATTTTGTATAGCAGATTTTTGTTTTTCTTTGTGCATTTTTACCCCTGAACTTCTTGTGGAAGGAGAGGTTAAGCTGTAATAGCTAATGAGACACGTGTATAGTATCTACAAAACAGCTTAGCTTTTTTTTTTTTTATCTTATTTATTTGAAAGGCAGAGATACAGAGATAGAGATCTTCCATCTGCTGATTCACTCCCCAGGTGGCCACAGCTGCCGGGGCTGGGCCAGGCCAAAGCCAGGAGCCAGGAACTTCATCCAGGTCTCACACATGGTTTCAGAGACCCAAGGGCTCAGGCCATCCTCCACTACCTTTCCAGCCTCACCAGCGGGAAGCTGGACCAGAAGTGGAGCAGCTGGGAATTGAACTGCTGCCCATATGGGATGCTGACATTGTAGGCAGTCCCTCAGCCTATTATGCCACAAAGCAGCCCCTTATGCCACAACAGCAGCCCCTTATTTTTTTATTTTTTAAAATTTATTTATTTGAGAGGCAAAGTGAGGGAAGGTGAGAGAGAAGGAGATCTTCCGTCTGTTGCTTCACTCCCCAAATGGATTGCAACAACTGCAACTGGACCAGTCTGAAGCCAGGAGCTTCCTCCAGTCTCCCTCATGGGTGCAGGGGCCCAAATGCTTGAGCCATCTTCCACTGCTTGGAGACCTGGAGTAGGCTCCTGGCTTCAGTTCTGTCCAGCTCCAGCTGTTGTGGCCATTTGGGGGTGAACCAGCAGATGGAAGACCCCTCTCTGTCTCTGCCTCTCTGTAAGTCTTGACATTCAAATAAATAAATAAATCTTAAAAAAAGAGACCCAGATGAAGCTCCTGGCTTTGGTCTGGTCCAGCCCTGCTGTTGTTCCCATCTGGGGAGTGAACCAGCGTATGGAAGATTCCCTCTCCTTCTCTCCTTTCTCTCTCTCTCTCTCTCTCTCTCTCTCTCTCTCTCTCTTTTCTAATTCTGCCTTTCAAATAAATAAATTAAAAAAAAAAAAAAGCTGCTGCTTGAGATGCCCAAATCCCATATTGCTGTTTCTGGGTTCGAGCCCTGGCTCTACGTCTGAAATGTTTGGGTCTTGCTACCCACGTGGGAGACCTGAATTGAATTCCCAGCTCAGCTGTTTTGACTACTTAAGGAGTGAACCAGCAATGGGAGATTTCTGTTTGCCTGTCTGTCTGTCCCTCTCTCTGCTTTTCAAATAAATGAAAACACATTTTAGCTACATGAAAGAAAAAGACATTATAAGCAAAGTCCAGTGAACAAAGAAATGGAAATACTGGGAATAAGTATGGACATTATAAAACTGAGCTGAAGGAAAAAGTAGGTTGCACATTGCAGAATGGTGTCAGTTATATTTAGTTGTAAGTACAGGACTTTTACATGTACTAGAGGACTTCAAAGCTAGATTTTATTGAAAGTGTGGAACTGCTGCTATGTTGTACTGTGAAATTAGATGTTATGAAGCTTATATTTGATCTATGGTAGTAATGAAAAATATAGTTAAGTGGTTAGCAAGAAGATTGTTTAAGGTACTATTAATTTATCTAGTCTCATATATTGACATTTAGAGTGATACTAATATGAAACAAATCTAATTGAGCTAGCTAATAAGATTTGATGACTCATGATTTTAGAGAACCATCATGTGTTATGAATCGAAAGTATATTGTAATTTGAGCCTAGAAGACTACAAGACATGACAGTGTTGTAAAGAGAAAGGAAAGTTGGTTGCATATTTGGGAATGGAAGGTGATGTTAAAAGCTTTATTCATTATTTTACTTTTTTATTTCATTATTTACATCATAGATCTTTAGTTGTCTTTTATGACTTAATTTATTTCAAGTTATTAGAATAATAAAATATGTAAAGAAACATGGTGTCTAATTGTGAAACAAATTGGCAAATGATAGGTTTTAAAGTAAATTCTTGGGGCCGGCACTGTGGCGCAGTGAGTTAAGGCCCTGCCTGAAGTGCTGGCAAACCATATGGGCACCGGTTCAAGACCCGGCTGTTCCACTTCCAATCCAGCTCTCTGCTATGGCCTGCGAAAGCAGTTGAAGATGGCCCAGGTCCTCAGGCACTTGCACCCGCATGGAAGACACAGAAGAAGCTCCTGGCTCCTGGCTTCAAATCAGCATAGTTCTATCCGTTGCAGCCAGTTGGGGAGTGAACCATCGGATGGAGGATCTCTCTCTCTCTCTCTCTCTCTCTCTCTCTCTCTCTCTCTCTGCCTCTCCTCTCTCTGTTTAACTCTGACTTTCAAATAAATAAATAAATCTTTAAAAAAAAAATGAGAGGATTAAACTAATGAACAAGAATTGACATATTTATAAAAAACCAGTTCTCAGTATGATGAAGCTGTATCTGCAAATTTGGCTCTGAGTAAAGCTATCATGTGACTAAAAGCAATAGGTAAAATATTTCACCTGGACTACTGGCTATATTTAATTACTGTTACCTATTATAAGAGCCTCTATTCTATACCATTCAGGGCTTAAACTGGTGACTTTGTGATAGAAAAATCTGAAAGACCTGAATTGGATAATACTTAAATATTTTAAAATCAGATTAATTTAATGACAATGATTGCCACAATACAAATAACCCTCTTAACATTTAGGCTGAGAATGGGAAACACTTCAGGCTATTTTTTCCTTCTCTTGTACTAAGGTAATGGTTAGGTAGCAAACAAAGTTAAAAATTTCATGAACCCCATACACTCATTTAAATGTAATTAAATGGGCCACTGACTCTACAGAGGTTGTGGCTCACAGAGTAGATACAAATGGTAGAATCAAGCAGGAAGAACATGACTGGTATATATTAAAAGAAAACTGAATCGATAGCTGACTGGTTGCCAAAGCTTTGTGTCTCTTGTGTGTCTTTTGGTGGCACCAGGGTTTATGAAGATATGCCTCTTTTTACCCTCTTTGGGATGTTGAAGAATTTCTCCTGAAAAGTTGCACTATTACTTTGCAGATTTTATGATGTTTATTACAGTTATAATTCAGGGATAAAAATGTATGTCTTCAGTAAGTATTTTCTTGATGGATTAGAGTCTTCCAGCTGATGTCTTATAATCATTTTTGTTTATCCTGGATTACTTTATATTTTGTGAAAATAAATGTATGTTTAATTTTCAGCTTTAAATTCTGCTTGCTTACAGAGAATCTAACATTATAAGCATTTGGAATAATGGGAAAGGCATTCCAGTAGTAGAACACAAAGTAGAGAAAGTGTATGTTCCTGCTTTAATTTTTGGACAGCTTTTAACATCCAGTAACTATGATGATGATGAGAAAAAAGTTACAGGTAAAGTCTGGAAATTTGATGAAGAATATTTTTATAAAATAAAACCTTTAACTTATTTTTGTGTCATATATTTAAAATAAAGAAACCTGTGCATTTTTCTTTTTGAGAAAAGCCTTTTCAGAATTAGTATCTATAAAAATATTGATATCATGTGTAAGTATTATTTTCATTATGTAATTTGAGAATGACTTTTTAAAAGTCTGGTAATACAGCACCTTTCGTGTTAGACTTGCTGGAACTCTTAGCCTGACAGTTTAAATTTTGATTTAGATGAGACTACTGTGTTTTGCTTATATATATTAATTTATTATGATATAAACACCATTTCTTTTGGTATTAAATTACTTTTAAGCTATGTTTTCCTTTAGAGAAAGAAGATCAAAAATCTAGACTGTATGAATAAGAAAATGCTTTTACCCAAACTAAATGTTTTCCTACTTATATGTGTTACTCAAGAAAGTTGATAGGTTCTTTGTAAAACCAAGACCCAGGGAAATGACATGAATAGAGAAAAGTGACTTTGATAGGAAGTTCAGATTTCATACTTATTACTATGTTGTAGGGTATAGGAAGCTTAATATTTTTGAAATTGTGATGAACATGAATTTATAAAATTATTTTGATTACACTGCTATATATGGGAAATCTTAACTGTATTTTACTTTAATCGAGAAAAAACCTATACCATAACATACTTAGTTGATGATTAATATGCAATGAGTGGAACTGTTTTGTAACTGACTTGCTTTGTGGTAGTGAAGTTAATAAAGATTCTCTAAAATCATTTTCACTAAATCTTTCACTTTTTTTTTACAGGTGGTCGCAATGGTTATGGTGCAAAACTTTGTAATATTTTTAGTACAAAGTTTACAGTAGAAACAGCTTGCAAAGAATACAAACACAGTTTTAAGCAGGTATAATAGAAATTTTTAAAAAATATTTTTTGTTGAACTAATGGAATCTTAGGTAAATTGCAGTTACCACATTATTATTTTTTTTTAAAGGATTAAGCAAGTCAGCAGAATCAGGAATGTCTGGTAGATTTTATATTGAGCCTGTTTTTCTATCATTCCTTTAAAAGAGTACTTTATTTAATTGACCTTTTTTTTTTTTTTTTTTTGACAGGCAGAGTTAGATAGTGAGAGAGAGAGAGAGAGAGAGAGAGAGAGGTCTTCCTTCTGTTGGTTTACCCCCCAAATGGCCACTAGGGCCAGCGTGCTGTGCTGATCTGAAGCTAGGAGCCAGGTGCTTCCTTCTGGTCTCCCATGCGGGTGCAGGGCCCAAGGACTTGAGCCATCCTCCACTGCCTTCCCGGGCCATGGCAGAGAGCTGGACTGGAAGAGGAGCAACCGGGACAGAATCTGGTGCCCCGACCGGGGCTAGAACCCCGGGGTGCCGGTGTGCAGGTGGAGGATTAGCCTAGTGAGCCACGGCGCCGGCCTAGACTTCTGTAACTTAGAGTATTAGTCAAAATGTCATGAACCCCATATACTTGCTTAAATGCAGAAATTCCTCAATCTTGAAACTCACATTTCAGAATTTTAGTTTACTCTTACAGACCTTTAAAAATAGTTTGAAATTTTATGTAAGCTGAAGTAATTTTGTCGGAAAAACCATCATACCTGTTTGTTTATTTTTTAAAGATTGATTTATTTGAAAGAGCTACAGAGAGAGGTAGAGAGGGAGAGAGAGAGAGGTCTTCCATCTACTGGTTCACTCCCCAAATGGCCAAAACAGCCGGAGCTGAGCTGATCTGAAGCCAGGAAGGAGCCAGGAGCTTCTTCCAGGTTTCCCACATGGGTGCAGGGACCCAAGCACTTTGGCCATCCTCTGCTGCTTTCCCAGGTATATTAGCAGGGAGCTGGATAGGAAGTAGAGCAGCTGGGACCTGAACCAATGCCCACATGGGATGCTGGAGCTTTAACCTGCTGTGCCACAGTGCCGGCCCCAGCTGTTTATTTTTGTGAAAATTTAAATGGCTTGTTAAATCTGAAATGTAACTTACTGATAATATATAAAGTAGTACAGTTTATTTTCAACATTATGTTGTTATAATAGTAGTATGTAGACTTTTTTCATCTCTGATATTATCAGTTGTAAAACTCTGTTTTGTGAGGTTGGAAAATGGAGATAGTTTTGGTAAATGAATGTATTTAGTGAGCTGAGTCTATTATAAAATGTAGAAACATTATAGAAATACTTGAATTTTTTTTTCTTTTAAAGACATGGATGAATAATATGATGAAGACCTCTGAAGCCAAAATTAAGCATTTTGATGGTGAAGATTACACATGTATAACATTCCAACCAGATCTGGCCAAATTTAAGATGGAAAAACTTGACAAGGATATTGTGGCTCTCATGACCAGAAGAGCGTATGATTTGGCTGGTTCATGTAAAGGGGTCAAAGTCATGTTTAATGGAAAGAAATTACCAGTAAGTTTCTTCTAAAATAGTTTATACCTTTTTATTGATAGAATATAGTTGGAATTTGCTTTATAAATGTCATTTGGTATGTTTAGATGATTTATATTTAAAGTGATTATTGATACATTTGGATTTAAATCTACCATTTTGCTAACTGATCTCTATTCATTGTATTTGTTCTTTGTTTCTTACCTTTTATTCTGCCTTCTCTAGTTTTAATTGAACATTTTATGAATCTGGTTTGTCCCAGGTTATTTCTTATTTATACTTTTAATAAACATCTTTTAGAGGTTTCTCTAGGATTTACATTAAGTTCTACTTTTGGAAATGGTTTGAACCCACCACTTTATTTGCAGTGAAAAGACTTTATAACAGTATAATCCTAGTTCTTCCCACTCACTCATTGCTTTTACATGTTAGTTTTACCTATGTTATAAATACCAGATGGGGAAGCAAGAGAGAATGAGCCAGAAGAAACACTTGAAAAGATAATGGCAGAAAAATTTCTAAAACTGGAGATATTGTTATTGCTTTAAGCAGTTAGTTTTCATGGCAATTGAAAATATAACAAAAGACTATACTTCACCTTCTATTTTTCCCACTTCCAGTGTTCTTCATTTCTTGTTGTAGATCTAAATTTTTTTTGTAAAAAGTTTTTTTTATTAAAATTTATTTGAAAGAGAAAGAGAGATCTTCTATCCATTGATTTCACTTCCCCAGTTCCTGCTACCGCCAAGGGTGGGCCAGGCCAAAGTATTCTTCCACATGGGTGGCAGGGATTCGACTGAGCCATCACCTGTTTCCTACTTTAAGGGTGTGCATTAGCAGGAAGCTGGAAGTGGAAGTGGAGCTGGGACTGAATCCAGGCACTTTGATATGGAATGTGGGTACTGAAGTAGTCTCTTAACTGCTCTGCCAAATACTTGCTCCTAAATTTCTGATCTTAATCCTGTTCCTCCTGCCTGGAGATCTTCCTTTAACATTTCTTGTAGGACATTACTGGCAGTGAATTTGTTATTTTTGTGTCTGAGAAAGTCTTTATTTTTCCTTCATTTTCAAAGGATACTTTCATTTGATAACAGAATTGTGTATGACAATGTTATGCCTTGTTCTCTTTTCCTTCTGGTATTACAACTACATGTATTACCATTATGCTGTTTGGTATTGTCTAAGCATCTAGGATGCTTTTCCCATTGTATTTACTCTATTTTCTTTGTGTGTTACTTTAATTTTTATTGTCCTGACTTCAAATTCATTTGTGTTTTTCCTCCACTGCATCAAGTCTACTCATGAGCCTGTCAAAGGTGTTCTTGACCTTTGTGAAGGTGTTTTTGATGTTTAGCATTTCCATTTTTTCTTACGGTTCCTATTTCGTTTCCAAAGTTGCATGTTGTGTGTGTTTTCCATTAGAATGTTTCCATTAATATGTTTCCATTAACATATTAATCATAATTATTTTAAATGCTCTGATACATGCTACAGCATCTGTGACATGCCTAAGTCTGGTACTGATGATTACTTTGTTTTTACAGAGTATTTTTTCTTGCCTTTTGGCATGCCTTGTAAGTTTTCTGTTGAAATGTTGTGTAGGATAGTAGATACTGAGGTAAATAGGTATGGAATTTTAGTCTATCCAAGAATTTGGTTGTTTAAAGTTTTTCACTGTATTTACTAGGGTCGATGTTTGCTGCTTCTATGGATACCAAATCTTCCAAATTTTTTGTTGATTTTTGCCTTTTCTTGGCTTTGGGACTGCTGTTTGAGCTCAGATACCCCTTAGGTATAATCTGTCTCTTGCAGCTGTTTCAGCTAAAATCTGTTGTTATTGCAGGCTTGTTAACATGGTTGTAGAGGTGTTCCCTAGCATTTTACCTCTAAGTCTTTCTCCTAACTGCACACAGGTACCCACCGATGTTCTCTGTCTTGAGGCACCTGCTCTGCAATAGAAGCTTTTTTGGTGTTGTGTTGTGGTTAGGACTGATGTGTTTGGGTGCTTTTCCAGTGACTGCTGTTCCTCTGGCCAGCTTTCCTATGATCTTAATTCTTTGATGGATTTGTGAGAAAGTATCAATTTGTTGTCTAACTAGTTGCTTTTTTGTAAGGATGAAAGCTGCTTTTTCAGCCCTCTATAATGTTGAACTCGTGCTAGAAATCTACCTTGTCATTTTAAAAACTTAAAAATTTTGAAAGGTTTTTATAATGATTTACCTGTCCAGCTGTCTTTTCATATCCTCTTTATCTAGAACAAAAGAATTCTTTTTTAAAGGGAGAGTTGAAGGAGTAGAATAGGGAAAACTCATTGGAGGTTTGGATCTATGGAATAAAAGCTGTTTGAAATGAGAGGAAATGAAAGCATAAGTGCCTAATGGCATTCAGCTATTTGATCTGCCAATTTGCAGTTATTTATGCTTCTGTTTTTTAAATCAATAGGTAAATGGATTTCGAAGTTATGTGGATCTTTATGTGAAAGACAAATTAGATGAAACTGGAGTGGCCCTGAAAGTTATTCATGAACTTGCAAATGAAAGATGGGATGTTTGCCTCACACTGAGTGAAAAAGGCTTCCAGCAAATCAGCTTTGTAAATAGTATTGCAACGACAAAAGTGAGTGTGTAAATTTTTTGTTTTCATACACACACACACAAAGCCACAGAAGTTAACTTGTTCACTCTATAGCCAAAATAGCTTATTTTTAAAATCCTGGCTGTCATTTTGAAACTCACATCACTTTGCAAAATAGTTAGTAATACTAACATCACAAAGTTGTTGAGAATATTAAAACATTTATTCTAGAGAAAGTGATTATGTAAGTATCTTGTTACCCTAACTATAGAAGACTTTGGACCCATCCTTTGTTCTTTGCCTCTTTAGGGTGGACGGCACGTAGACTATGTAGTAGATCAAGTTGTTGGTAAACTGATTGAAGTGGTTAAGAAAAAGAACAAAGCTGGTGTATCAGTGAAACCATTTCAAGTAAGTGATAATTTCTATATTCTCCTGAATTGTTACCCATCAGTTTTGCTGTTGACCTCTTTTTTTATTTTTGTGGTTATTTTTTTCAACAGGTGAAAAACCACATATGGGTTTTTATTAATTGCCTTATTGAAAATCCAACTTTTGATTCTCAAACTAAGGAAAACATGACTCTGCAACCCAAAAGTTTTGGATCCAAATGCCAACTGTCAGAAAAATTTTTTAAAGCAGTGAGTAAAATTTGTAATGTTTTTCATTGTTATTATTGAGAGTTAAGCAGTTTTCTTGATGTATTCATTTGTGATTGATTTCTCACTCTTATTAACAGTGAATATAGGCAGGCTTATACCTCAAACTAGTATACTTAATTCTGGTAACTTTAAAGAATAGACCTTACTGTTTCATAAAACCATTGATTATTTTGTCAAAAACTAAAATAGGGAGTAACTAATTAGTGTAACTAATTGTATCTTTAGCTTTGCATTGGCCATTGTAAAGCTTAGATTTCTCGTTTACAAGTTTACAAGTATACAAATCCTTCTGGACTCCTGGTTTCATATTTTCTGTTCTCATTTCAACTTCATCTTCTGACTTTTAGCTTCATGTATTTATTTTACTGTGGTAACATATAAAATCTACTATTTTCTACATATTTAAAAATTTTATTTTACTTGGCACATATTTTAGTCACCTTAATTTTTCTAAAATGAGAGGCCAAGTAAAAAAAATCTAAGACTTGTAATTGAGCCTTACCGCTATTAGTAGCTCTTGTAATCCATTGTATTAAGATTTGCTTCAGTTCCTTTGTTCAGCAGTACCACTGGTAACCATTTAGTAAGTTTCTGTGAAGTGTCTTTCAACATTTGGCAATGGAAATGTAAAGATGAATACCAGTTTGAGAGACTACTAAACAGTTGCCCTAAAAGAACATATTTGTCACATTGCAAGGGATATTTTCAAAGGCCTCAGGAATAGAAACAGAAGTTGATTTTACTATCTGAAGTACTTTTAGATGTGATTATAATGAATTCTGAGTACAAATTACCCTACACAAATACCAATCACAAAGGTCTGTCCTAGTAACAGTTGTTCGCATGATTGACTTGATTTTAGATTTTATATCTTACCATTGTAGGTGGAATAAATTTAGTTTTGGCAATACATTTCACTTCTTTGTGTTAATGTCTTAATCTAAAAAAGCATTTCATTCATCTAAAATCACCAAGATGATAAAATATGATTCTTAGGGCTTGGAATTGGAAATGCTTAGGTTTTTTTCTTTTTATTAACACCTTGACATATACTGATCCATTGCAGAGAATAAATAATATGTAATGTTAGGATAGTTAAACTAAACTGCTTAAGCAATAAGGTTATTTGTAAGTTCTCAACTTTATATTAATGTTCCTTTCTTATTAATAATTTTTACTATTTATTTATTTATTTATTTTTTGACAGGCAGAGTGAACAGTGAGAGAGAGAGACAGAGAGAAAGGTCTTCCTTTGCCATTGGTTCACCCTCCAATGGCCGCCACAGCTGGCGCGCTGCGGCCGGCGCACCGCGCTGATCCGATGGCTGGAGCCAGGTACTATCCTGGTCTCCCATGGGGTGCAGGGCCCAAGGACATGGGCCATCCTCCACTGCAGTCCCTGGCCACAGCAGAGAGCTGGCCTGGAAGAGGGGCAACCGGGACAGAATCCGGCGCCCCGACCAGGACTAGAACCCGGTGTGCCAGCGCTGCAAGGCGGAGGATTAGCCTAGTGAGCCGCGGCGCCGGCCCTCTTATTAATAATTTTTATGTCATAAAATTCAAGAATTTGCCATCTAATAAATTCATGAATTAATCAGCTTTTACTGTTAACTTTAATACAATTAACTTGTAACAAAAGCAATGTATATTCCTCAATGAGTTTATCTAGAATTTTTTTACATGTAGCAAAATCATCCTTTCTTCAAGTATTTATATTTCAGTACAATAGGTGGTACTGAGTTAGTTTTACTGTGACTGAGTAAAATTATTTGGCATGTATCATTTTTATTGTCATCACCATTACTGTTTTACCTTAAAACTGCCCAGGTATGCCATTAAGTTCTATAAGTTTTATCTAAGCTTTAAACTACTGGCTTATTTTTTATACCATTATTCTTTGATTGTTAGGCTTCTAATTGTGGCATTGTAGAAAGTATCCTGAACTGGGTGAAATTTAAAGCTCAGACTCAGCTGAACAAGAAGTGTTCATCAGTAAAATATAGTAAAATCAAAGGTATTCCCAAACTGGATGATGCTAATGATGCTGGTAAGATTCAGTATTTTTGTTTCTGTTTTGTATTAAGATTTTGATTTAATTTTATTTTGTTCAGTTATAGAAAGTTTCCATTTTCCATATATAATTAGTCAATGATTTTCTCCTCAGAATATAATTTTACTTCATTGAAATTGCCACATATATCACATGTTAGTGATTCTCAGGAGATAGGAACTCAGTAAAATGTATAATGTATACCTAATGTATACATAATGTATGATGGCTCTTACAGTCTACCCCTATCATGATTGTGATTGTCAATTTTTCTGGTTTCTGCTATATGCAATTTTTAATTTCTCTCAGGAGGCAAACATTCCCTGGAATGTACACTGATATTAACAGAGGGAGACTCTGCCAAATCACTGGCCGTGTCTGGATTAGGTGTGATTGGGCGAGACAGATACGGAGTTTTTCCACTCAGGGGTAAAATTCTTAATGTACGGGAAGCTTCTCATAAACAGGTATATATACATCTACACATTTATGACATTTCTAATGGTTTACTGAAATTGTTGAACTTTTATATATTCAACACTAACATACTTTAAATAATTTTCCTTTTTGCACAGATCATGGAAAATGCAGAAATAAATAATATTATTAAAATAGTTGGTCTACAGTACAAAAAAAGTTATGATGATGCAGAATCTCTGAAAACATTACGTTATGGAAAGATTATGATTATGACTGATCAGGTTGGTTTGAACATTATCACATATTTGAAATTCATATCTTCTTCAGGTTGTAGATACTTTCATGTGACTTGCTCAAAAATTGTATGTTAAAGAGAAATAACATTGATTAGTGGAATCATTTGTGTGTAACACATTTTACATTATCAGTTTTTTGGATTATAGTCTTATAGGTTATTTATGAATATTTTTAAATATAGTAAATGTTAGACGAATTGAGCATAGTATAGCATTATGACAGTGAAGCCTGTACATAAATGGGAACACAGTGACAGATGCAAGTGAGAAAGATCACTAGAATAATGGTTAGTATTTTTATGTGTTGGCATATCTGGGGATGCACAAAAAGCAGGAGAACATGAATAGTAAAATAATAGTAAAATAGAACAAGAAAATTTTCTGAATTTTTAATTGAAAAAGCTTCTATATAGTTTTAAGCAGACATTTTTCAATTTTTATGTCAAGAAAAAACAAAGACTTAGAAGTATTTCTACTCCATAGATTTTTTTTCCTTGCATTGCTCAGTGAAGTGGCATGATTCATGTATTTTCTAATCTTAAACCATTCTTTTAGTGAAATCTGTGTAAACTGTAAAACAGATACAATGATAATATATTTTATAATGATAGGAATACTCAATTTGCGATGAGCTATATTCTTTATTTGCATTTTAAGAAATCTTCACTATGATTATCTAAATACCTATTTTGTAAAATGCAGTTCTAAAATTTGAATGAAATTTTGCCTCTTTGCTGTATTTCTAGACTTAAACAGTTAAAAGTAATTTTATTTTGTTAAATTATTATGGGACTTTTGATTTTATTAACATTTAGGATCAAGATGGTTCTCATATCAAAGGCCTGCTTATTAATTTCATTCATCACAATTGGCCATCACTTTTGAAGCATGGTTTTCTTGAAGAGTTCATTACTCCTATTGTAAAGGTACTTTTACATTATTATATTTTTGTACTGTTGTTTTAAAGGGTAGCAGAAACATTAATTTTTTTTCTTAATTTAAGGCAAGCAAAAATAAGCAGGAACTTTCCTTCTACAGTATTCCTGAATTTGATGAGTGGAAAAAACATATAGAAAACCAGAAAGCCTGGAAAATAAAATACTACAAAGGTTTGTGTTTTAAAGTAATTAAGTTTTGTGAGGTGCTACTGATACAACTATTTTTATTAATCTAAAAAATGCATTGTAAATTTGCTTCTTTAGACTTCAAAATAAGCTATTGCTGATTTTTAAAAAAACTGTTCTTAGACCATTTTAGAAAACAGAGAGTAATATAGTGGATTCCTCCTGTATTTTAATAGTCACCATTTCAATGACCAGTCTGGTTTCATCTGAACCTCTCTCATCACTACCCCATTAGTTTGAAATAACTTTTAGGCATCATCATATTTCATCTCTAACTAGTTTTATATGTGTGTCTAAAAGAAATTTCGTATCTTTGCTGTCCTTAAATATTCACCTTGTATTAATTCTACATAAATGTAATAAAAAGTTTATAGGTTTTATTTTGTTTTCAAAATTTTATTGGCTATGCTGCTTTTTTTTTTTAAAGATTTTATTTATTTGAGAGGTAGAGTTATAGACAGGGAGAAGGAGAGGCAGAGAGAGAAAGAAAGGTCTTCCATCTGCTGGTTCACTCCCCAAATGGCTGCAAACAACGGGAGCAGAGCCAATCTGGAGCCAGGAGCTTCTGCTCAGTCTCCCATGTGCATGCAGGGGCCCAAATATTTGGGTCATCTTTCACTGCTTTCCCAGGCCATAAACAGAGAGCTAGATTGGAAAAAGCACTAGCCCCTATAGGTTTTATTTTAAAATCAGGATTCAAACACATTGCATTTGATAAGTCTCTTAAATTTTTTAGTATAGTGCTTCATGTTTCTTATTTTTCCCTTGCAATTAATTTATTTGTAAAAAGTTGGATTGTTCTATGTAATTTCTCATATTTTAGATTTTGCTAATTGTGTTCCTATAGTTTCATTTAATATGTAGCATGTTCCTCTGCCTCTTTTCTGTTAACTAGCAGTTGAATTGGAGGCATGATCAGATTTGTGTTAGGTTTTTTTGGCAAAACCATTCAATAGGTAGCATTGTGTACTTATGTCAGGAGGCATGCATTACATGATTTGTCTTTGTCTATCAAGACTGATTAGGGCCGGTGCAGTGGCTCACTTGGTTAGTCCTTCGCCTGTGGTGCTGGCATCCCATATGGGCGCTGCCAGGTTCTAGTCCCGGTTGCTCTTCTTCCAGTCCAGCTCTCTGCTGTGACCCAGGAGGGCAATGGAGGATGGTCCAAGTGCTTGGGCCCTGCACCCGCATGGGAGACCAGGAGGAAGCACCTGGATCCGGGCTTCAGATTGGTGCAGCTCCAGCCATGGCGGCCATGTGGGGGGTGAACCAACGGAAGAAAGACCTTTCTCTCTGTCTCTCTCTGTCTATCTGTCAAATAAAAATAATAATAATAAAAAGACTGATTAATTGGTGTTGCCAAATTGATTTATTTATTATAACTTTCCCCACTAGCTTTTCACTTAATTGTTTTTAAAAGTCATTGATGTTCCTCACTTAAAAATTGTGCAGGATTGGGTACCAGTACAGCTAAAGAAGCAAAAGAATATTTTGCTGATATGGAAAGGCATCGCATCTTGTTTAGATATGCTGGCCCTGAAGATGATGCTGCCATTACCTTGGTAATTAAATTTCTTTTAATTAAACTTCCCACAATTTTTCTCCAAGTCTTTATTTCTTATAAAACCGTTTTGAAATTTTAATGCCCAAAGTAGATAATTTTCTTTTTCCCCAGCTTGTACTCTGGTTTTATTTCTTTAATTGCTCTGCTTTTATACTTCTTTAGTTGAAAGACTGCTAAAATGTATTTTTTGATTAAAACCATTGGAAAAACCTTAATTTACCAAATTAATAGTAATTTTCCATTTATAAATTGTTTTATAATGAAATTCATTGTATTTTTAATGTTTAAAATCATTGCTTGGAATCTTTCAGGCATTCAGTAAGAAGAAGATTGATGACAGAAAAGAATGGTTAACAAATTTTATGGAAGATCGGAGGCAGCGTAGGTTACATGGCTTACCAGAGGTTAGTCATAAAGAGTGGTGATCTAGGGGAAGAAGGAGAGAGAGAAAATGAAATTCATGCAGTAATAATGACACTATTGCTGTATAACTTTTCTCTTAGCAATTTTTATATGGTACAGCAACAAAACATTTGACTTACAATGATTTCATCAACAAGGAATTGATTCTGTTCTCAAACTCAGACAATGAGAGATCTATACCATCTCTTGTTGATGGTAAGTAACCTTTGTTTAAAAACTAGTTTAATTTCTTATTTTTAAGACATCCTATGAGACATTTTAAAATTCTTACTGGAAATGTTGTGAAGTATATGAAGAACTGATTCAGAGAAATTTAAAGGCCTTTGATTGTGCTTTTGGGATATGTTTTAATAGGGCTGAAATTTTTAACTTGAAACCTTTAAATGCTTTTGTGTTTCTCAGTAAAATTAATTTTTAAGAGTAATATTTAAAGATTTAGCCCAAGTTGATTGTAGAATTCCTAAAATGAAAAGTTTTATTTATCAGAGGCTAAATTTTTAAAATACCCACATACCTAGTGCTTTATTTAACTTGATGAAAAAATTTAAAAACTGATTCTCATTAAAGCAAATTTTGGTCTCCTATCTAGAAATTTTTTTCGATTTCTAACTTTTAGAAAATGTGTTGATCTTTATTTTCAATTTTTTTTCCCTAGCTAACAGCAGATTATTCTATCCATTTGTCAATTTCTTGCCTGAAATTGCTTCCTTTCTATAAAGTTCTCCCTAGCATTTCTAGTCTAAATTGATCTCAGATGCCTATACTTCTCTGCCAGTTATTGTATGCTTATTATTTTACCTGCATTAATTTTGCCTACTTGTTAGACTATAACATTTCTAGAGAAGTGAACAATATTATCCTTTTGTTGCTACATGCCCTGGCTCTACAGTGATGATGACAATAGTTTGTATATACTGAAAAGGTTCAGTGTTTATTGGCTTACATCAAGGAGAATGATAAAGAAGCAGAGTGCTTTGTTCACATTGCTTCATGTAATCTTTCTGATGAATGTATTAAGAGTGTAGTGATTTCTGTATTCTGATGAAGATGTTGAGACATGTTAGTTTAGTTACATGGTGATTGACCAAAATAAGAAGAACTTCCAGAGTTTGGTACAAGTGAGCAGTTCTTTATACCTGAAGCTTGTCTTTTAATTGGTGATTTGTTTTTGGAATAGATGGAGATGACATGAAAACATGTTAGTGTGTACTCACTTTGTTATAGAATTTCAAATAAAAATTTTGGTCAGCTCTTCAACAGCAAACTATATTCTTTTGTGTGTGTGTGTGTGTGTGTGTGTACACATATACAGAACATTGTTTCCACTAAAAGAATTATTAACAACTATACCTTGAAATGGTGTTTTTAAAAGAGTATTGCCCTTTTTGAAAAATAGGTTTCAAACCTGGCCAACGAAAAGTTTTATTTACCTGTTTCAAGAGGAATGATAAACGTGAAGTAAAAGTTGCCCAGTTGGCTGGATCTGTTGCTGAGATGTCTGCCTATCATCATGGAGAAGTAAGCTTTGAAATTGGAATAATCTGAGAACTGTAGTCACTGGCCTGCAGAATGATAATTTTACATAAGAACATGCCTTTCCTTTTATGCTGTCTTTGGAAATGTAAAAGAATTGGGTTTGGATTTAGTATAAATTGAGGAGAAGGTATGGACAATTTAGAATATGAATGCTGTATTCTGTTTCTATTTTATAGCAAGCATTGATGATGACAATTGTGAACTTGGCTCAGAACTTTGTGGGAAGTAACAACATTAACTTGCTTCAGCCTATTGGTCAGTTTGGGACTCGACTTCATGGTGGCAAAGATGCTGCAAGCCCTCGTTATATTTTCACAATGTTAAGGTAAATATTTCCTGATACAGTAGTATAAAATTTGGTTTCAAGTTAACTGGAACCAATTAAATAATTAATAGAATTGTAGCTGTAAAGATATGATTGCCTAGTTATTTTGTTGAGGGCTCCAAATTACTATTAATTCTGTACTCTTTTATGCTTTGTGTTCTTTTAAACATTTTATTTGAGAATAGTTTTAAGTTTACACAATAAAAATCGTGGGATAGCAATACAAAGAATTCCCATATATCCCTCACTCTACATAAAACAGCTGAATGTGATTCATTAATTGTTTCAAATTATTTGATTACAAATAGAAGTATGTTAACCTTCATTTTTAGAAATTATTGGTGAATGTAGGAATTTTTTTCCTGATTCATTGTTAATCTTATGGCTGAGAATAGATTATGTGTTTGATTCAGAAAAATAGGAAATTCTTAAAGTTTTTGCTAATATTTAAGAACTTAGGGCTAAGTAATAAAAAATAATGCTAATTTTTTGTCTTTATGCCCAAGAGAAATATATATATATATATATATAGTAATAAGTTTAGAAAATCTTATTTTTTAAAGAGATTTCAAAGGCAGAGTTAGAAAGGGAGAGACAGATTTTTTTCCATCTGCTTATCTGTTCTCCAAATGGCTGCAATGACATGGGCTGGGCCAGGCTTAAGCCAGGAGCCTTGGAATTCCATCAGGGTCTTCCCACATGAGTAGCAGGGTCCCAGGCATCTTCTGCTGCTTTCCCAGGCATGTTAGTAGGGAGCAGGATTGGGAGTGGAGCTGTAGTGACTCCAATCATTACAGGCAGCAACTTAACCCACTGCACTACATTGTTGGCCCTGATGAATTTTATTGTTAAGCACATGTAGTCAAAATTTATAAAAATATTATTTTTAAGTTTCTTGCAAAGTAAAGTCCTCGTTAGGTATTACTTGCCAAAGCAATTGCTTTTTCTGTTTTCTTTTTTCTTTCATTAGCTCTTTAGCAAGATTACTTTTTCCTGCTGTGGATGACAACCTGCTTAAGTTTCTTTATGATGATAATCAACGTGTAGAGCCTGAGTGGTATATTCCCATAATTCCCATGGTTTTAATAAATGGTGCTGAAGGCATTGGTACTGGATGGGCTTGTAAACTACCAAATTATGATGCCAGGGAAATCGTGAACAATGTCAGGCGAATGCTAGATGGTTTGGATCCTCATCCCATGGTAATTATTTGGAACTTAATACATATATTGTTTATTTAACACAATGACGGACTATAGAGTACATTCATTTTAGAAATGAGATATTTTAAACATGTTTTAAAACATAATAGGCTAGGGCCGGCGCCGTGGCTCACTAGGCTAATCCTCTGCCTTGTGGCACCGGCACACCAGGTTCTAGTCCCGGTCGGGGCGCCGGATTCTGTCCCGGTTGCCCCTCTTCCAGGCCAGCTCTCTGCTGTGGCCAGGGAGTGCAGTGGAGGATGGCTCGAGTGCTTGGGCCCTGCACCCCATGGGAGACCAGGAGAAGCACCTGGCTCCTGCCATTGGATCAGCATGGTGCGCCGGCCGCGGCAGCCATTGGAGGGTGAACCAACAGCAAAAAGGAAGACCTTTCTCTCTGTCTCTCTCTCTCACTGTCCACTCTGCCTGTCAAAATAAATAAATAAATAAATAAATAAATAAATAAAAGCATAATAGGCTGAAAAACCTTTATTAGAGTTAACTTGATGTATACTTCCAAAAAGGAACTTTTAAATGAGCCTGGAGGTCAGTTTTATTGGGAGAAATTGTTGAAATTTTAAAATACTCTATATCCTAGGCTTTCAAGCACATTATGTATATTTTAATGTATCCTGTTATTTGTAATTGTTGTCCTTTACTTGTAGAATTCACTATGCTCATTCTTTCCCCTGAACCTCCAAGTAAATAAAAAAGTCATCCCCTCCTCTACATGATTTTCAAATTACCTGGAAATTTTCTTTATCTTGATAAACTTACATGTATTTTTGTTACAAAAAATAATGCTCATTCTAGAAAGTACAGAGACATAAAGGAACAAAATTCCACAAATCCATCATATAAGAATGAACTTGGTATCTTGATATGTTTCTTTTTATGTTTTATTTCATTTTTGTATTTCAAAATAAAAATTAGGAGTATGTTATACTCTGATTTTTCCTATAAATACTTCAGTGTACTTTAGAATATTTCTAACAGAAGCACCAAGCTTCTTTTAATGATTATAATTTTATTTCAGCTGGTATAGACACATTTTGGAGTGCTAAGCTAGTATCTGAGGATATGATCAATAAATGTAGCTTGTGTGCTTACTCTGTATTGAACAATCTACTGAGTGGTGAGATAAAGATCTGTGATCACTGTCTTCAAAAGTAATCTCTTGTCAAGATAAGACATTAGAACTTGAAGTTTATAGTCACCGAAGATGTTAACAGTGGCTTATTATATCAGAAGTAGTAGTGTCTATGCTATATGCTTACTTTCTTAATGATGATAAATATGAATTATAGAAAGAGATTACTTGTAATTTGGTTGGGAAGGATAAAATTTAGATAGATGAATAGAATGGGGTGTTGCATATGTGTGAGGGCTGGTTGATAGAGAGTGAAAGTGAGAACAATGAAGATAATCAAAATGTGGGAGAAAAATAGTGGTTCTGTATGGCAAATCATTAGAGGAAAAAGTTGAAAGTTAGATTGGGTTTGAAATGTGGAAGCCTTTCAATGTAGGGCCCAAAGAGTTTGAATTTAAAGGATATTAGTCTAAGGGGGGTGGGCAATAGACCGAAGTGATGGTATTCTAGAGAGACTGGGAAGGATGATGCTGGGATTTCGAGGTTGAAATGTGTGTGTGTGTGTGTGTGTGTGTGTGTGTGTGAATGATTTATTTATTTATTTGAAAGTCAGAGTTACACAGAGGGAAAGAGAGCTTCTATCCACTGGTTCACTCCCCAAACGGCTGCAGCTGACACGGCTGGGCCAGGCCAAAGCCAGGAGCTTCTTCTGGATCTCCCATGTGGGTGCAGGGGCCCAAGTACTTGAGCCATCTTCCACTGCTTTCCCAGGCTCATTAGCAGGGAGCTGGATTGGAAGTGGAACAGCCAGGTCTTGAACCAGTGCCCATATGGGATGCCAGGGTTGCAGGCAGTGGCTTTACCCACCACACCACAGTGCTGACTCCTAATACTGGATTATATTAAAAAGGCCATGAATTCAAGATTGATCACTTAGATATAGAGGGATAATTAAGGATGAGGAATTCAGTTTCAGTGATGTTTATTTGTCAGTAGCAATAGACTATATACTAAGGAGCATTCAAATATGAGACATTTGAGAGAAAATTCAGGGTTTTTAAGTTATTTTCATTTTTCTCTGCAGCTTCCAAACTATAAGAACTTTAAAGGCACAATCCAAGAACTTGGTCAAAACCAGTATGCAGTCAGTGGTGAAATATTTGTGGTTGATAGAAACACAGTAGAAATTACAGAGCTTCCAGTCAGAACTTGGACACAGGTTAGTATAAATATGTGAGTCCCTGCAAAAAGGGCATTGCATTAGCAGTTCTTTCTGGTAAGAATGATTCTATCATTGTTGGTCCTAAGTCTGAATAGTGTTTAAAAATTCCTGTATATGTTTTTATCCCCTCCAATAGTAATTAAATGTTTTAAATGTTTTTAATTGAAGTAGTCTAATATTGTTTGTGTTAGGTATATGTAAGTGTCTGGGTTTTTTGAGATTATATCTTTTATTTACCTTAAAATGATTAGAATATGAATTAGTGTTTTGAGTCCTTATAGTGGTCAATATGTTTAAGTCAATTGGTATCACTATTACAAATCTAAAGGTGTCCATGTTCTCTATTGTCACTTTTAGTTGCTGTGATTCACACTTGACCTTGCCCTTCAGAATAGGAGCAGATCAGAACCTTTACCTTGTTGGTCTTCTCTCGCCACTAAGATCTCCATAAATTCTCTTCTAAAGTGATTGGACAGGAGATGATAGACATGGAGATTTCATTGTCTTTTCTCTTACAGGAGTCGAGAATTTTTAAAAGGTTGTGTGACTTGTAGTAGGAGAACATGAGAGTAAGTAAAATAATTACATATTTGTAAATTTTTTATAGGTATACAAAGAACAAGTTTTGGAACCTATGCTAAATGGGACCGACAAAACACCAGCATTAATTTCTGATTATAAAGAATATCATACTGATACAACTGTGAAATTTGTGGTGAAAATGACAGAGGAGAAACTAGCACAAGCAGAAGCTGCTGGATTACATAAAGTTTTTAAGCTTCAAACTACTCTGACTTGTAATTCCATGGTAATTTATACCTTTACTATTAATTTGATCTTCCTTGCATGGTATAAGTTGAATTGTTGTAATAGAAATGGCCATAGTAAGCCCCGAATGCATTTTTTCATTGCATACTTGGTGAAGAATCTAGGGGTATATGCCTTTCTCTGCTGTGTACTACCTTCACTTGCAATTCATGTTTCTGCATCAAGGCTTGAAGACAGGATATACACATTTTCATATACACTAACTGAAAGTTAGGAGAGAGTGATTATTGTAGGATTTTTATGTGCCTTATGCCTAACTTTATTAGCATTGCAGTTGTAGTCTTATCTCCTCATAACTCTAGACTGCTTCATTAAAATTATGTATTTCTGTTCACATGTAATTAGAAAGGAAGGTAAAAAGGTAGAGTGTATGATAACCCAAATTGCATTCTAAATAGGCTTTTAGATTTAAAACACAGTAAAAAAAAAAAAAACAATAATAGCATAATGGTTGAAAAATCATCATAATCTGCTCAGACAGACTGATAGAGGGAAAACAAAGCCAAGAGTTTGAATTATAGCACAAGTAATTGTAAAAGAAAGAAGGTGGGGGCAAATGCATATCCATTGGATAAAGAATTTTAAGTAATATTTTTAAGCTTAGAGGTAAAATATATGTGTTTTTTAGTTGAGGGGAAACATTTTTCTTAGATGGTTTTATAGCTACTTTCTTTATTTTAAGATTTATTTATCTTATTTGAAAGACAGAGTTAACAGGGAGGGAGAGAAAGAGATAGAGATAGATGTCTTCCATTTGCTGGTTTACTCTCCAAATGGCCACAATGGCAAGATCGGGGCCAGACAGAAGCCAGGAGTTTCTTCTGGATCTCCTATATGGGTACAGGGGCCCAAGCACTTGGGCCATCCTGTGCTGCCCTCCCAGGTGCACTAGCAAGGAACCAGCTCAGAAGTGGAGCAGCTGAGACTTGAACCCGTGCCCATATGGGATGCTGGCGTCACTGGTGGAAGTCTTATCCACTATGCCATGACTCTGGCCTCTACATTTTTTTTTTTTTTTTTAAGATTTGATTTATTTGAAAGTGTTACACTGAGAGAAGGAGAGGCAGAGAGAGATCTTCTAGCCACTGGTTCACTCCCCAGATGGCTGCAACGGTTGGAGCTACAGCAATCTGAAGCCAGAAGCCTGGAGCTTCTTCTGCGTCTCCCATGTGGGTGCAGGGGCCCAAGAACTTGGGCCATCCTCTTCTGCTTTCCAAGGCCTGAGCTGAGAGCTGGATGGGAAGTGGAGCAGCCAGGACTCGATCCAGCACCTATATGGGATGCCAGCACTGCAAGCGTTGGCTTTACCCACTACACCACAGCGCCAGTCCACTTGATGGCTACTTTTTAAAAGGACCTGTTTTTAACTGTCAGAGATATTTCTATTTTAACTACTTCTGTAATTTATTGGTTTCCAAAGCAATATTTACAAAAATGAGCTTACTAGTTGGTTCTGTTCAATAGCTCTTAGTGGTTGTGTGTTCATATAGTGTATTATCATTATTTTAAATATTGTGGATGTCATTTCAATTGAAATACTGAGAACAGCTTTATGTAATCCACAAAAACTGTTTTGCCTAGGTACTCTTTGATCATATGGGATGTCTGAAGAAGTATGAAACTGTGCAAGACATTCTGAAAGAATTCTTTGATTTACGGTTAAGTTATTATGGTTTACGAAAGGAGTGGCTTGTAGGAATGTTGGGAGCAGAATCTACAAAGCTTAACAATCAAGCCCGTTTCATTTTAGAGAAGATACAAGGGAAAATTACTATAGGTAAGATGCAACCTTTTAAAATTTGAACGTTAGTTAAAAATGGAAAAAAACTTTATTAATAGAAGACATTTTTATCAGTAGAATATAAACAAATACAAATTGAATCTCTTTTCTTGATCCTAACTTTATTTTTCCCTCACATAGAGAATAGGTCAAAGAAAGATTTGATTCAAATGTTAGTCCAGAGAGGTTATGAATCTGACCCAGTGAAAGCCTGGAAAGAAGCACAAGAAAAGGTAATCATTTGCAGAAAAAGACATTCAGAGAAGCTTTTAAAATCAACTTCCAAAACAAAAAAACCCAACCCCTGAAACTTAAATTTAGTAGTATTGCTAAAGGTGATGAGTTGTCTCTTTGGAGACTGAAGTCTTCTGTTTATCCACAGAATAAATACAGCTCAGGAAATGGTAGTGCACACCCACCACAAAACTCTTGGCCAGTGTGATTGCCCCAAGGCCTGGAGAAATGACTCCAGCTGTGAGAAGGTAGCTCGGTCTCCTTGGCCTTTTTTTCTGAGCCTGCCAATGAAAGGGTGTCATTTGTGGTGGTGCTTTTTGTGAGATGCACGTATACTACCTGGGAACCAGAATGGTAGCACTGGAATGGTTTCACACTATTCAGTCTATGGTCAAAGTATGGCATTCAGTCACTACTCTCTTGATCTGGTTTTACTCAGTGCTGGGAAGCTGGAGACAAAAATGTTCATTATTATAGAATTTTATCGAGCATCAATATGTGCTCTTCCCAGTGCTTAGATTTTTGGCTAGAGATTTAAAGCCCGGAACTTCAGATTAAAAGTCTAATGTTTTATTAATTTGATTTGTCCCTTTCAGATCATAAAATAGTAATATTAATTCAGTGAATGGGATATTGAAACTGAGATTCCCCTCAGGAATAGTTTCTTGATGTGTTTTAATTAAAGGAAAAATTTTAAAAGACGATACAACATTGTGATTGAGAACAGAAATGCAGAAAATAAGAAAATTTGATATTAATTTTGATACTTAGATTATTTGTGTGTGTATATATATATATATCATGTTGATAATGCTAATATCTTTAAAAGTAATTACGATTATGTGACCTAACTTGAAATGAAAACTTCCCTAAAGAGTTCTCAACCATAATGTTTTCGTATTATTTATCAGAATTATGTTGAATTGTTGCTTTTGTTTATATTACTTAAGGTTTTTTCAATTTTTAAGTCAATGCCACTTTAAAAATGAGCAAAATTAGAATAAATATTATATAGTATAGTAATTACATATTAATACAATAGATTTATTCATCATTTGAAGAAAACAGGACATGATGAGCAGCATTCAGAATTAAGATGATAGAAGCACTTTGTTTTCCTCTAAATATGTTTTAAGATTTATATACTGTTTGCCCTTTTGTATCAATGTTAGTTTCAGTTTTTATCTTGAAATTGATTAGCTTACTAGCTAATCATTTTGTACTGCTTAGCTTTCAAAGATAAAGGTGTCTGCAGTTTGAGAATGCACTTTTGGTGGAAGTAGAATCCATGGGTAAAGCATACCTTGGTTTCTGTAATTATATTGTCACCATCAAAATTTCCTCAGCATCTTGGCTATGTGCACATTTGTGGTTAGGGTGGGAGTGGGATCAGGTAACAGAAGAAGCTGCCTGTACAAGAGTGTCCTATTTTAGACAGTTGGAGAAGAGTTAGAATTATAACGCAGCTAATTATAAGATTAAAGTTTTTTCTAAAACATAATAGAATTATGTCATTCATATTTGAAGAATTTATTTTTCTTAATTTCTGAAAGTGTCTTAGTCATAGTCCCATTAACAATGATAGATATACATTGTCATAGAGCACTAATTAATAATACTTTGGGTGTCATCAAAACCTAAACTGAATAGATTGAAGTTTATGACACCCTAGTAATATTTTTATAGTAGTTAACAGCTGAAATACTCCATAGCAATACACTATTACATGAGGAATTTTCTAAGACTGTAGAATTCATAATTTGTGATGTTATGTAGATACTTATTAATCTACCAAGTCAACAACAGCATTCCTTATTTGGTAATGTTGTGTAATAAAATTTACAGCTTTCTTTATGAAATGAAGCACCTTGCTTTGACATTTTAATTTTTATTGTATTTCTAAAGTATATCTGAACTTGGAATATATATATTGTTTTACTTAAAATTTTTAATTACATTATAATGCTATTTTTTTTTCCTTTTTGGCTACTGAAACGAAACCTCTTGATTTATGGAGTGTTAGATTTAACTCAGTCATTTTAAATTTTTTGAGTGCCTTAGAAAACCTAGTTTAAACTTAATTTTATGACTTCTAATTTTAAAAGTTTTGAGGGTTATATCACCTGAAAAAACTTTTATTAAACCTTTTATATTTTTAAATTTAATATCAGCACCAGAAATTGTGGTCGCAGTTGTTTCTATGAAAATAAGGCCTTCTGAATAAAATTTCAGAAAGGCCCTGATGATTACTCTAACTTACTAATAACTCTTAATATCTAAAGTAAACTTTTTTGGAGTTCTCACATGAGTATTCTTGCTTTGGAGAATTTTGAGAACTTACCCTTAGTGAATGTCTGTACCAAATATGTTTATTAAAACTGCAAAACAGTTATCATAAGTGATACTTATTTTGGGTTTTGAGTTTTCCGTTCACTCACCAGTATAAAAATATGACAAGATGCAACAATAAGTTAGTTCCACTCTATTACTTTTAAGATTTGGTGTGTTCTCATTTTGTGACTTAGTTCCTGAGGAAAACAATTAATTTTTCATCAGACTGTTAGATAAATAGGGATTGAATATACCATTCTTTATGAAGATTTTGTTGTGCATCTTTAGAAAAATTTAAACTTTTTTTAGGAAAGATTTTTTATAGGTATTCTTGCAGATAATCTAAAATAACCCTACCACCCTGAAGGTGTAGCATTGACAGTATAGCATTGGTAGAAGTTTTAACTAAATATTAAAAAAAAAATTCAACATTAATTTGATGACAGGGCTTTAATATAAAGTGTGTTATTTTTTACAGGCAGCAGAAGAGGAAGAAACACAAAACCAGCATGATGATAGTTCCTCCGATTCAGGAACTCCTTCAGGCCCCGATTTTAATTATATTTTAAATATGTCTCTGTGGTCTCTTACTAAAGAAAAAGTTGAAGAACTGATTAAACAGAGAGATACAAAAGTATGAACTTTTGTGGGTTAAATAATTTGAAACTATTGCAGTGTTATCTATATCTTTGATTTTCTTTTTCCAAAAAAATTTTTGTTTTATCCTTTATACATTTTTGAATGAGTGAGTGCTTAAACTGTACTACTTTTTTATCATAGGGACGAGAGGTCAATGATCTTAAAAGAAAATCTCCTTCAGACCTTTGGAAAGAAGATTTAGCAGCATTTGTTGAAGAACTGGATGTAGGTTAAGTCTATATTAAAATATATTTAGAGAAGTAATCTTCATGAAACAAGATAAAAATTTTTGTAATCATCTGAGTTTCATTTAACTGAGGGTTAATGTGTTTGTAAGCTAAGTTAGGATTAAGCTTTAGCTATATAGCTATATGAAATTTTAGGAAAAGTTGCTGTATAAATGAATGATGGAATTGAAATTTAGAATAAGTTAAAATATAATACTTTATTAAAGTTTCTTAAGTAAATTCTAAATTAATTCATTCAGCTTGTTTTCCTGCAAGGAGATAAGACAAGTATGTATAGATAATTGAATACAAGTATTTTGCTTTTAGCAGTAGAATGATAGTCTCATTAGACTTAGAAATCATAATATTTTTTTGTTGCAATCTAGTTTTCTTCAAGTAGAATTCTAATGTAAAACATAGATTTAAAAAATGTGGAGAAAAGAAAATGTAAACCTTCTCTAAAATTGTCTACTTAAAATATTAGATTAATGGTCACAGTATAACTATCTACTTTTGAGTAGCAGAATGTAAACTACTGTTTTAATTACCGCTTACATGAAATTACTTTTTCATTTTACTTTCTAATAATTTTCATTGATTTATTGTCCACATGCTTTTAATTTGATTTTCGTTACTCAAGTTAGAATTGCAAGAGCAACTGTGGTACATTAGTCACCTAATAAAATTTCTGGAATTTTTTTTAGTTCTGTTGTCTCAGGTTCCCTTAGTGATATTTCAAGTGCCACAGTATAAGTATGCCCTGATTTATATTTTTATTATGTTGTGTATTAGATTTTTATTTTTAAGTTGATAATTTTCCCTCCTTATGTGATAGTTCATTCAACTTATACATTATGTGTTGATTAAATCAATTATTTAGGTTATCCAGCTCAAACATATATCAATTTTTTTGTGATGAGAACATTCAAAATTTTCTTTTAGGTTTTTTGAATTAAATGATACACAGGATTGTTTCCTGTAATCTCCCTTCTATGTAACACAACACCAGAAGTTACTACTCCTATGTGGCTTGACTTTGTATATGTTAACCAGTAGTTGACCAATCTCCCCTCTACCCTACCTGGCATCTGATACCTACTTTTCAGCTCTTTACTTCTATGAGCTCAGACAAAAAAGTGACAAATTCTAGCAAGGATGTAACTTATATCCTTGGTAACATATATTGTTAGAGGAAATGGAAATTAGTATAGCCATTGTGGAAAACAGTAGAGAGATTCCTGAAAAAATTAAAAATAGAATTTATTATGTGATTATATTGTTTTTTTTTTAAGTTTTTTTTTTTTTTTTTATTTGAAAAAGTTAGAGAGAGGGAAAGACAGAAAGAGAGGTCTTCTGTCTGCAAGTTCATTCCCCAGATGGTTGTAATAGCTAGGACTGGGACAGTCCAAAGCCAGGAGCTTCTTCTAGGTCTCCCACGTGGGTGGCAGGGGCCCAAATGCTTGGGCCATCATCCACTGCTTTCCCTAGGCCATTAGCAGGGAGCTGGATCGCAAGTGGAACAGCCATGTATCCAACCAGTGCCCATATGGGATACTGGCAGTGCAGGTGGTGGCTTTACTCATTACACCCTAATGCCTGCCCCTAAATCAGTATATTTCCGGAAAAAAAAAAAAAAAAAAAGGAAAAGGAAACTGAAAGATGAGTTTATTTTAGCGCAAAACATTTTTGAAGTTCAGGTGTAGGTTTTTCATAATAGTTTCATGAAATTATGAACACCTGTGTATGAATAGATCTAAAAAATTTTTGTACCATAGTGAATGTATACTTTAATTCTATTGTCTATGAAGTGTTTGAAATTCTCATATGATCCAGCAATCGCACTACTGGATGTAAATCCAAAGGACATGAGTATGTATATATATGTATATATATTTATATAAATTTATTTATTTATTTGGAAGGCAGAGAGAGATTGGTTTTACTTGTCAGATGGCCACAGTGGTCAGGCTAGACCAAGCAAAAGCCAAGAACCAGGAACTCTATCCAGGTCTCAAGATGGGTGGCTCAGGCCCAAGCAACTTGGACCATTTTCTGCTGCTTTCCCATGTATATTAGGGAGCTGGATCGGAGGCAGAGCAGCCAGAACATGAACCAGCACTCTGATACAGGATGCTGGTACTTCAAGCAGTGATTTAACCTGCTGTGACACAACACCAATCTGTGAAGTCAGTATGTTAAAGAGTTAACTCCACCTGTGGCACACCGGGTTGAGCTGCCATCTGCAGTGCCAGCATCCCAGATGGGCACTGCTTTGCTTCTGATCCAGCTCCCTGCTAATGTGCCTGATAAAGCAGAGGAGGGTGGCCCAAATCCTCAGGCCCTAACACCCATGTGGGAGACCCAGAAAGAAGCTCCTGGCTGTAGTCTGGCCCAGCCCCAGCCATTGCAACCATTTGGGGGATGAACCAGCAGATGGAAGATCTCTCCCTCTGTCTCTCCTCTCTGACTTTCATATCAATAAATCAACCTTTCAAAAAAAGTGACCTTCATTCCATTCAATTTTTTTTTTTAAATTTGAGGTGTATTTTTTCTGGTGTGTATATTGTACATTATAAAGTTAATATTCATTAATTATATATTCAAAGGAAAATTTTTCAATTAATATTAATGATATTCTGATGTTTGAGGTTTGGTCTCTAAGATAGTGAAACAAAAGAACCTTCTTGTAGCTATCCTATAAATTTCCTCACTACTGAAAAGTCATCACTGAAAAAAAATCATAGTAAAAAAATCTTTTCACTTTGGTCATCCCTTTTTTATTCAGCTTTTAGCAAAGTAGATCCAAACAGTATGATTCAGTTCTGAACATAATTTTTTTTAAACATCTAAAATGATTTGGACTTCAAATGATACAGAAAGACATGAATTTAAGTCTAATGATACTGTTAATTTACTATTGTATGCTGATCCTACATTCTGTGTATCCTCAGTGACTCCCATTAGGCTGTAATGCAGGAAAAGATCCTGAAGTATACAGAATTTAGGTAACTTGCTTTGAGAGGAATTGTATCACAGTTAAGAGCAATTACTTAACTCTCAGGTCATCAGTTTTCTTATCTCTAAAATGGAGATCACAAGCTGATTTTTTAATGTCTAGCATATGGTAGGTGCTCTTTAAATAAATTATCTTATTTCCCACGAATATATATATAATATATAGGTGGACGTGCCAAGATTGAAATCCAAGTCTGCCTATTTCTCAAACTTAAATTATTTTCATTAGACTATTATGCTTCAAAATGTCTTTCAGTTCCCTTTATCTTTCAAATTCCTTGTACCTTTAAGTCACTTGTACCTTTCGAAGCCTATTAATCATTTGTAGGAGTAATTTTGTAAAATGCAGGCTATATGATGTTAATTAGGAATATATCTTCATTTATTGTTACATAGAACCTCCTAAGTTCAGTCTCATCTATATTGGCACTTCTAATTTTACATACTTCCTGACTTTAAATTTGTGAGCCATTTAAAAATATTTTCTATTATAGCTAAAGCAATAGAAAAGAATGTTTGTTAACAGAACTGCCTCTGTGTGTGATTTGCTAGGATTCTGATGGCACCAGGTCATCAGAGGTCTTGATTCCATAATAAGATCATAGAATTGGAAGGAATCATTCATGTCATTTAGTCAGTACAGCCTCCATGGATTACATGTGAGAAGCTAGTAAGTAGAATTGGGATTACAGTGCAGGTCTTCTGATTTACAATCATGTTTTTCACTACTTTATTTTGGCGTAGATCAGTTGAAAGGAAAGCTTCATTTCTTGCTGAATAAAATTTGTTTCAATTTCTTATGCAGTAATGATAATCTTTTCTAAGGAGTTGTCTATGCCCCCCTCCTCCCTTCTAATTATATTTCAGAAAGTGGAAGCTCAAGAACGAGAAGATATCCTGGCTGGAATGTCTGGAAAAGCAATAAAAGGTAAAGTTGGCAAACCTAAGGTGAAGAAGCTTCAATTGGAAGAGACAATGCCCTCACCTTATGGAAGGAGAATAATTCCAGAAATTACTGCCATGAAGGCAGATGCCAGCAAAAAGTTACTGAAGAAGAAGAAGGTATGACATACCTCATTAGCTCTACTTCTTTTCCCTCACCTGCACTACTCTCTCCCTCTCGCCTCTCCCCCAGTCAGATTATTTGAGAAATGAGCCTAAGAGCCGGGCTTGGAGATTGGAGAGTTCTTGCTATAGAGCTAATATTTGAAGCAGAGAAACATTTTGACACTAGAGCAGGTGTTCTCCATTAAACTAATGTCTGTACCACTTTGCTCTTCCTGACTCCCTATCTCACACAGGTTCACTTACAGATGAACGTTTACCTTTGTCCTTGGGAGAATGGTTTCTTTCCTTTCAGTTGGTTTTGTCAGGTTCAGTTCTCATCACTCAACTCAAGTAGTTTCCTCAGGTGACTTCATCTATGCCCAGAACTTCTTCCACTTCTACTGGTGACTCCTAAATCAGTGTCCCTAGGCTATACTATTTTCATTGGCGACAGGTTCATAAAGCCACCTGAATGTCTACAGCCCCTTAAATCCAAGCATGTTTGAAACTGAACCTGTTATCCTAATTTCAAAACCTCCTTTGTAACTCATGTCAGTTAATGACTGATTAGCAATAACTGACATAAGCCAAAATCGAGGAGTTTTCTCACTTGATCATTAACTAAATCTTATTGACTGCCTATAAAATAATCCAAAATCTACCTTTTAACCTTGATCCCCATTGATACTGCCTTATTTGTTCTGACTACTTAAGTAGTCTTCTTAACTTGTCTCTATCTCTAGTGTTAATCATGATTTCTACTTTTCTCTACTTCATTCCTTTCCGTTATATGTGATATCATATATGAAATAATATCTATGTATATGATCGACTTATTTATTTGGAAGTCAGAGTCACACAGAGAAAGAAACCGAGGTCATCCATCTGCTGGTTGACTCCCCGAGTGGTTATAGTGGCTAGTGCTGAGCCAGGCCAAAGCCTGGAGCCAGAAGCTTCATATGGGTCTCCCACATGGGTGGCTGGGACCAAAGCACTTGGACTGTCTGTTACTGCTTTTCCCAGGCCATTAGCTGAGAGCTGCACTGGAAGTCGAGCAGCCAAGACATATGGGATGCTGGCATTGCAGGTGGCAGCTTTACCTGCTACACCACAACGCTGGCCCCCAGTTATATCTTTTACTACCAGAAGGATGTTTCTGAAAATTCAGTTGATTACACACATCCTTTAAAGCCTTCAGTGACTCCCCACTGACGGCACACAGACTCCTAGTATACAGTAGCTTAGCTCCTGCATGCCTCGCTGTGTTTCTCTTCTTCATTACTCTTTTCTCTTCCCTTTCCTTGACTACTAGCAAGCTATTTCCTATGTTTACAGACTTATTACAATAAACACAATGTGATTCTTCATGCTTCTGTGCCTTCTGCCTAGGATGGCTCTTTGCTATTTTCTTCTCACCTGGTCAACTTAAGTGATTGCTTTAGAACTCAATCAGAAAGGCTCCTTCTCTATGGGGCCTTCTTCCCCTCTCCCTTAGGAACTTATTTTTTCCCATTGAGCTACGGCTTTGTCTCCTTCTATATTATTGTAGTATAATGAGTCTTTTTCCTTAGTCTTATAGTGCCTACCAGTGTACGACATGTATTCCTTATTTCCCTTCAATAATTTGAAGACTTTTTATTCTAGTTATGTGAAAACCTGAGCTCTAGGAACTTAGTTTTCAGATAACTTTTACTATACTTAACTATTGTTCTGAAAGTCCCTTTGGTAATCAAAAGCTACCTTCTTTTACCTTTTTTCTTTCTAAAATGATTGATTGTTGCTCTGCCTTTCAAGTGGATGAAAATAGGGACAGCAACAGAGATCTTTCATCCACTGGTTCACTTCCCAAATGTCCACAACAGCTAGGACTGGGGCAGGCTGAAGCCAGGAGCCTGGAACTCCATCCAGGTATCCTACATAGGTCGCAGGGGCCCAAACACTTGGGCCATCATCTGCTGCCTCCCTGGGCGCATTAGTTGGAAGCTGGATTGGAAACAGAGCAGCTGGGACTTGAACCAGCACCCTGATAGGGGATATGGGCATCACAAGTGGCAGCTTAACTTCCTCTGGCACCATGCCTGCCTCTGCCTTATTTTTTATGGCTGCTTCTAAGTAGTCGTTGTTTTATGAGTATAACAGAAAATTAGAACTGCAAGAGCCGGCGCCATGGCTCACTAGGCTAATCCTCCACCTAGTGGCGCCGGCACACCGGGTTCTAGTCCCGGTTGAGGCGCCGGATTCTGTCCCGGTTGCCCCTCTTCCAGGCCAGCCCTCTGCTGTGGCCCAGGAGTGCAGTGGAGGATGGCCCAAGTGCTTGGGCCCTGCACCCCATGGGAGACCAGGAGAAGCACCTGGCTCCTGCCATCAGATCAGCGCTATGCGCCGGCCGCAGCGCACCAGCCGCAGCGGCCATTGGAGGGTGAACCAACAGTAAAGGAAGACCTTTCTCTCTGTCCCTCTCACTGTCCACTCTGCCTGTCAAAAAAAAAAAAAAAAAAAAAAAGAAAAGAAAGAAAAAACTGTAAGCAGTGTCATTTGCTACAGGTAAATAAAACATTATGTTATCATAGGCTTTTTTTAGGACCTCAGCAGAATCATTTGTGTTTAACTTATGTGATAATGAAGAAGCTACCTATTGACTGGAACTCTCTTTGTGATGTTAATTTCATTTTAATTTTATGATTTCTTTTTAATATGTAGGGTGATCTTGATACCACAGCAGTAAAAGTAGAGTTTGATGAAGAATTCAGTGGAACACCAATAGAAGGTACAGGAGAAGAGGCACTGACACAATCAGCACCTGTAAACAAAGGCCCCAAGCCCAAAAGGGAGAAAAAAGAGCCTGGTGAGGAATTATTATAAGGTTGTTTTGTTTTGTTCGGTATATGTGAGAAAAACTGTCCAGGCTATATAGCTAGATTTTTTTGATTATGCTTTTTTCTAGTAGTTGAAGTAATGCCTTTAATTTTTTATTTATTTTTGTAAAGATTTATTTATTTATTTATTTGAAATGCAGAGTTAGGGGGCTGGCGCTGTGGTGTAGCAGGTGAAGCCGCTGCCTGCAGTGCCAGCATCCCAAATGGGCGCTGGTTTGAGCCCTGTCTGCTTCACTTCCCATCCAGCTCTCTGCTATGGCCTGGGAAAGCAGTGGAAGGTGGCTCGAGCACTTGGGCCCCTGCACCCATGTGGGAGACCCGAAGACGCTCCTGGCTTTGGATCAGTGCAGCTCCAGCCATCATGGCCAATTGAGGAATGAATGAACCAGTGGATGGAAGACCTGTCTCTCTCTGCCTCTCCTTATCTCTGTGTAGCACTTTCAAATAAATAAATAAATCTTAAAAAAAAAAAAAAAAAAGGCAGAGTTATAGAGAGATAGAGAGAGGTCTTCCATCTGCTGGTTCACTCCCCAAATGGTCGCAACAGCTGGAGCTGCGCCAATCCGAAGCCAGGAGCCAGGAGCTTCTTCCTGGTCTCCCACACCGATACAGGGCCCCAAGGACCTGGGTCATCTTCTGCTTTCCTAGGCCATAGCTGAGAGCTGGATCAGAAGAGGAGCAGCTGGGACTTGTGGGGTCCTGGCCTCGCACGTGGTGGCTTTACTCACTATGCCACGGTGCAGGCCCTACAAACATTTATTTTATAAAGTACTTTTCATTTTAACAGTTTTATTTTTACTAATGACATTTGTGTAAGTATTCATATCTTATTGCTGTTCTTTGTCTTTTAGGTACCAGGGTGAGAAAAACACCTACAACATCTGGTAAACCCAGTGCAAAGAAAGTGAAGAAACGGAATCCTTGGTCAGATGATGAATCCAAGTCAGAGAGTGATTTGGAAGAAACAGAACCTGTGGTTATTCCAAGAGATTCTTTGCTTAGGAGAGCAGCTGGTATTATGATACATTTTCTATTTATATTACTGTGTATTACAGTTTGACTTATAAGTTGGTATTAATGTTATCAGTGCTGCTAAATATGAAGTCATTACTATAGTAGAATTTTCAGTTAGGAAGATGAAAAGCATTGCTTTACAGAATGGCCCTTTCTAGCAAAGTTGGACATAAATTTCTCTAAAGTGAATCATGTTTTCTTACAGATTTATAAGTTCTGTTCAACATTTAGTTCGAAGATGTTTGGTAATATACCAGCTGTGGTAGAGGTAGCAAAAAGTGTGTTTTGTGCTTTTGTTTATTTCAGACTTCTTAGAATTTCCTCTTCTTTAGGAGTTTGATTCCATGCACATAGATCTCTTTTAGATAATTCCACGGGTAAAGTTAGACTGCAGAATTCCTTTTTATTATTACATATTGCTGCTAAGCATGCGGTTTAATCTTTTTTAACTTGAAGTGTTCAGATAATTTGAGTTTCCTGTTTTATAGATTATTCTCCATTTAAGTCCGTTATTAAAATGAGTGATACTGTATTATGATTTACCTTTGAGAGAGACATTTTTAATTATATGTCAGGCCTTAAATTCTTGGGTTCTCTAGTCATCAAGTGATTGAATTTCTTTATCCTAATGTCTGTAATTATTATTATATAGGCATATCTTTAACATGAGCAACTTAAGTTACATGAAAATTATTTATTAAATGCTTGAAATTACATAGAGGCTATTCTATACATTAAAAAGAAAGTACAAAATTACATATCCTCCAAGAAATTTTTAAATCGTATTATATATGTTAGAAATTATAAGAAAATGTATTTGCATTGTACCAATGTGCCTTTCTCCATAACTGGTATCTTAAAACATTCTGTTAAGTTATTATTTTGCTAATATTTTGAGGTCTTGAGTTTTCTGTCTCTTCTCATTCATCTGAAAGATTACTGTTACATCATAGTAAAACTAACCCTGTAGAGAATATAGAAATTTTTATGCAAGAGGTTAAGAGAAAGTTTAATACTTCTTGAAGAACAATAAAATTTGTTATTTGTAGTCACAGAAATGGGAAAAATTAGTAGTTATTTCTGCCATGGCCCCATTGACCAGTTTCCTCATTGGTTTTTCATTTTATTTTTAAAATTTATTTGGAAGGCAGAAAGAGGGAGGGAGGGAGGGATCTTTTATCCTCTGGTTCACTTCCCAAATGGCTTTAATGGCTGGGGATGTGCCAGGCTGAACCCAGGAACTCAGAGCTTCTTCCAGGTGTCTCATGTGGGTGCAGGGGCCAAAGCGCTTGGGGCATCTTCTACTGCTTTCTCAGGCACATTGGCAGGGAGCTGGATGTGAAGTAGAGAAGCTAAGACTCTAACCAGCATCCATATGGAATGCTGGCATCATTGACAGTGGCTTAAACTATTACGTCACAACATTAGCCCCTCCTCAGTGGTTTTGAATTACGTTTGAGTAGAACAAGCATCATTCTGATCAATCAGTCCCATCAGTTTATGCTCTTTTAATATAGGCAGCATTACCACACAGCCTCTTGGGAGACGTAAGACAGATGTTAATACTGTCAAATAATTGAGGCCAAAGTTGTCAGTTTTTATCATAAATGTTTCCTTTTTTTTCTCATGAATTTTTGGAGATAGTAGGAATATTTTTCAAATGTGTTATCAGTACTTTTGCATGTGGGTAAAGCTGAGATTTGAGTTTAACATTGTTGTTTTTCTCCTAGCTGAAAGACCTAAATACACATTTGATTTCTCAGAAGAAGAGGATGATGATGCTGATGATGATGATGACAATAATGACTTAGAGGAGCTGAAAGTTAAAGCATCTCCCATAATAAATGATGGGGAAGATGAATTTGTTCCTTCAGATGGCCTGGATAAAGATGAATATACATTTTCACCAGGCAAATCAAAAACTACTCCAGAGTAAGTTTTGAAGCAACTGCTATTTAGTATTATGGTACAGTTAGTTGTTGTAGGGATCTGCCAAAGGTTTTATAGTGAACTTTCCATAAGAAATTGTTACTGTAGCTAAGGTCTTCCTCATGAAGGAATAAATCTAGTTAACACTGCAGCTGTTCCCATAACTGTTGGCTGTCCTTTAGAGGAGGGATTGGCAAACTTTTTCCATAAAGGGATGGATGTTAAATATTTTAGGCATTGTAGGTCATACGATTTTTGTCAAAACTAACTCAATGGTGCCACTGTAGCAAGAAAACAATCATAAACAACATATAAATAAATAAGGATAGCCGTGTTCCAAAAAACCATTATCTACAGGAATAGTCAGTAGGCCAATGGAATGTGATTGGATGACCCTTGGCTTTGAGAAAAGTTACTAAGATTTTAGAATGAACAGTTTCATGCTTCTTCCCTAGGTTTGGTCTTATTTTTCTTGATTTTGGTGAGGTTATGAACTCTTAGATATTTTGTAAAGAATTACTATAATTTGCCTTGACCAAGATCCTAAAATAACTGGTCACCTGTAATCTAGGATCATATATGGGATTATTGCCTGCCATAATGGGGATTCTTTCTCTGTGGTTTTTGCCCATGTTTTGCTGATGTTATTTTCTAGAACAATTATTTTGGCCAATCATAGAATGTAGTTTAATGGTAATTTGAATAACTTTAAGACATTGCTCAGTTTTTATTCTGCTTTAATGTTAAATCATTGGTTTGTGAGATATCTGTATATATGTGTATAGACATAGTTTGTGTATATGTGTACACTTTTGTGCACATGAAGGGAGAAAACTTTGCCCTTTCTTTAACAGAAAAAGTGAGAACTAAAGTTGTATCCTGTGATTATAATCTTGCAGTACATATTAAATAATAGGGTTGAAACAAGATGTTTGAATTATATCCTCTTTGTGGTGTTTGTTTTCTTTCTAATAGAAAATCTTCACATGACAAAAAAAGTCAGGATTTCGGGAGTCTCTTCTCATTTCCTTCATACTCTCAAAAGTCAGAAGATGGTATGCACTCTTACTCTTTCTGTTGGTTACTATATAGTGGTGGAGAGAAAGTGGCAGATAAATCAGTAGGTCATAATTTGATATCAAAAATTTTCATGAGCATAAAGCTTCTTTACATTTTGCTTAAGGTAATAAGATTTACTTTGTTTTTCTGAGGTGATTCTACTGAGTTCTTAAAATAATCACTATGGAATCATTTAGCCAGGCAGGTGCTAAACTGTGTTTTTGTGTGTAGTGTGTTTATAAAGGTAGTATTGAATTGAAGAATACATGAAATAGAAATTTTAAGAGGCTGAAATTTGACTGCATTGGCAATGTGAATGTATAAATAAAGCTTTAAGGGAACCAACATAGATACAGATGTGTTTTTCTAATCCTGTTTTTATCTGAGAGATGCAAACCTTCATAAGAGCCGATTTAAGCAGGGTATGTTTTTATTCCCTACATTATTTGTATGTAATTTTTGAGAACAGTTTATTGACTCTCTTGGATTTTAAATACACACATAGAGACAAACCTAGAGTTGGTACATATCCTTTATGTATGGATATTGACTTTTAATGGTATATCAAAAGTTATATATTTACTTAGATCCAGGTAGCCATTTTAAAAGTTCCTGCCCGTCTGTAAAGGAGGGGAGAAATGACTGATTAAAGTGATTTGAGTGTAAATATAAGCTGAAAGTAAGCCTGCATACCTTTTAAATTAATTAATTTATTTCTTTATTTAAAAATATGAATACTTGCAGATCTTTTTTGGGTGTTATAACTGATATTATTGAAATGGTTAATGGTATTATTTAAATACTAAATCATAGAACATTTTCATATTTCATTTAAAATTAAATCATCAGTATATATTTTAATTGGTCAATTTTAAATGATTAGTATTTGGAACTATTTTCATTATGCATTTCTATTGATTTATAACAGAATTAGCATTTTTGAGGTATAACATTGGTCTCTATATTTTCACTATTTGTATATTCTGGATTAGATGATCAGAAAATAGGAATTTTTAGATCAATTACTAAAGTCATCAGTTAAAAGAATCCAGGTTTACTAAGAGGTCTTTGTAGAGTCTTTATACTTAAAATAGCTTTGTAATTTTCAGATTCAGCTAAATTTGACAGTAATGAAGAAGATTCTGCTTCTGTTTTTTCCCCGTCGTTTGGTTTGAAACAAACAGATAAAGTTCCAAGTAAAACAGCAGCTGCCAAAAAGGGTATGTACTTAGATTTGTTTATTAAGCATTGCATAAAATAAACTATAGAGATAATTGATGTGCAACTGCATTGAATATATAACTATGCAAAAGAATTGTCTATCAGATGGCATTTTAAAATGTAATTATAAAACAATCCCATGTGTTGATACCTAAAGATAGCTTTCTAGTAAAGCTCCTTTGTGGTTGTTAGGTTGTTAAGTGGATTAAAATTTTGTATTGGTAGTAGCCTGATTTTTTCCCTGTGTCAGTGGTGTCTCGGCTCCTCATGTGGCGGGATTGGTCGGTTGAGTTGGGGTCCTTTTTAAATTTGTGAGCTATGTAGCTTCTTTCTTGTCCATAGCCTTAGATTGTTCACAAAACACCTTGAGTTCATTCATGAATCTGTTATAGTACCAAAGAATATACCTTGGGCTTTTTGAAAGAGGTCAGTATTAGTGCTTTGTGTTTTTTAAAAAATATGACAGCAAGTAAGTAAATAAATAGGAGCTATTCCCTCAAGGATCTTAAAGATCCATAACAGCAACACTATTGTAGAGACACATGTATTGAATGTAGTAAAACATTTTTTTAATTAATTTATTTGAAAGGTTGAGCGGCAGAGAGAGAGGTCTTCCATCTGCTGGTTTACTCTGCAGATGGCTGTAATGGCCAGAGCTGCACCGATCAGGAGCCTGGAGCTTCTTCCAGGTCTCCCACACTGGTGCAGGGGCCCAAGTACTTGGGCCATCTTCTGTTGTTTTCCCAGGTCATAGCAGATTGCTGGATTGGAAGAAGAGCAGCGCCCATAGGGATGCCAGCACTACAGGTGGTGCCTTTACCCACTATGCCACAGCGCCAGCCCCAGCAGAACATGTTTTTAAGAAAAATACATACTTACAGGACTGTGGTGGTTTTCATTGGCTATAACAACCAGTACACTAGGTGACCATGCCTCACTGCCCTTAACTACTTCAGTGTGCATTGACCAGTTTCTTTGTGCTTTGTTAGAGTATTAACAATCTTGCCCGTGGCTGCCCTTAACTAGTGATTGAGGAAAGCTGGTCTATAAATGTTTCTTTGAGGGTGAGCTAACTCTGGGATGTATGTTTTATATACTGGCTTTCAAAGTGACGGGTATCTTGATAACTTCATTACTGGCTTCCTTCTCTTCCTTGGCTAACTTTTGTCTTCCTTGTGCATCACTATCCAAATTCTTGGGTTGAATTCTTTTCTTTGTATCAGGCAAGGTTTGCTTGTGAGGAACCCAAACTGAAATAGACCCTATAATTACTCTTTAAGCATCTTTTCTTTCTAAACGCTCATATGAAGTGGCAAAAAAAAAAAAAAAAAAGATAAATACCCTAAAAATGTGGGTGCTTCATCACTTATTGAAATGTCATCTTGTGTCATTCATTAAGCTGTCTACCCATATTTAACCTAATGAATTTGAGTTGAGCATTAACTAAAAAGCTCCAGTGTCATGCCACCCTCTTGTTTGGTTGCTTCTCCAGTAGTTAGTTTGGCCTTAGTTGAACAATGACTTGCAGGGTAATTTCAGGGACTCTAGAAAAGCTTCAGATTCCTCTACTTTCCTTGCAAAATATGACACTCATAAAATGCGCCATTTCAATTCATGTTCCTCTGTGGGATTGTCTGTGTTAACCCGATTCCACTTGGTAGTTTCAGTAGTTTTCAGCAAAAAGGTGGACCATAGTACTTAGACATATGACCCATGCTTGCCTGGCATAGTTGAAAGTGTTACCTAACGGGGCCAGCATTGTGGCTAGCTGGTAGATGTGCTACATGCAATGCTAGCATCCCATATGGGTGCTGCTTCGAATCTTGGCTGCTCCATTTCTGATCCAGCTCCCTTTTAATGGCCTGGCAAAAGCAGCAGAAAATGGCCCAGGTGTTTTGAAACCTTGCTACCCATGTGGGAGATTGGTTGAAGCTCCTGACCCAGCCCTGGTCTTTTTAGCCATCTGGGGAGTGAACCAGCAGGTGTAAGATCCAGCCCCCCCAACCCCTTCAAATAAGTAAATCTTAAAGTGTCACCTAACCCAGGAAGAACTGGGATTTGTGCCACAGAAAAGTGGTCCCTAGATCAGCCAGCTATGTTAAGTCTATGTATGGCTCTCATTTCAAATTTAGTTGTGAGGACCCTGGGATCCAGCTGTGGCTGTCCTCGCCATAATGAGAGTTAAGGGCTCTCATTAGCCAACAGCTGGAGCCCTATCTCTAGTGTCTCAGACTGAAACTGGAATACATTTTCCATAGAATTTCTCTAAGTAGAAAAGTCTGTAGTCAATTTGGATTCATCCATGACATTTTTTCCTAAATTGGGTTTTATTAATTAAACAAGTAAAAAAAAAATAATTTTCACATAGAACTGCAGATGAAGCTGAAAAACAAGGTTTACTTTTAAAACAAACTTCAACAAAGTAAAGGCCTTGTGTCTTGTCTACTTGTCTAGGATTTTCATATTTATTTCTGTTAAGGTACCAAGTCTAGGTTTTAACTTTGAATGGAAATGCATTAATTTCTATTCAATTATATTGAGCATTACAAAAACTGCATTTTTCCTCTGGAACATGTTACAAGCTGGAGCTTAACATGATTACATTTAGGTTATAATTAATGTCAAATCTGCTTTTTTTGTCATGACTATATTTAAAAGTTACCATTTCATTAATTTTAATGGCCCTTGCTTAAACTCATTTGAATTATCTAAAGGTAAATTATGCATAATTAAATAAAAAGTATTTTGTCATATATGAGAGATTATTTGCCTTTACACTGGCACCCAGCAGAGAGAAACCATTTCATTATTTAAGGCTATTCAATTACTTATCAGCAGTCAGCAATTCCACTGTTAAATTCACTTTAGCTTTGTTTTTTTAAGTATATTACATTGACCTATGAAATGGAAATTTGCTTAATAGGAAAACCAACTTCAGATACAACCCCTAAGCCCAAGAGAACACCCAAACAGAAGAAAGTAGTAGAGACTGTAAACTCTGACTCAGATTCAGAATTTGGCATTCCAAAGAAGAGTACAGCACCAAAAGGTGAGGATTATCTTTATCTAACCCTTTGATATACTCTGTGTGGAGAGTACTAACTTCAGTGAATTTAAAGATGCTGGAAACTTTGGAGGAGGGGCTTCCAAAAGTTCATGGAAAGCTGGAATGCGAAGATAAGTTTATTTTTGTGCCCCAAAAAATAAATAAATAAAAGGAACTCCATGCATATAAGAGGTCTTCAGAAAGTACATGGTAAATGTATTATAAAAATATGCATAAATTGCAAAAATTTTTTTGCATAAAAATGAAATTTTATTTCATTGTTCCATGAACTTTTTGGAGCACCCATGTATTTTAAATTGCTTTACAACTCAGTAAGCAGAATGTCTAAGACTGAGTGCTGAGTTAGGGTCCAAAGGAAACAGCAGTTTGGTCCAATAGCTTTGAGTCCCAGTTTTTTCATTTGTAAAACAAAGTTAGACAGTTGAATGGTTTAAAATGCTTTTGAGGTGGGCGTTTGGCACAGTGGTTTAGCTGCTGCTTGTGTTACCCACATCCCAGAGCAGCAAACCTGGATTTGAGTTCTAGACTGCTCCTGGTTCCATCCTGGGAAGTTGTAGGTGACCTGGTAAGTACTTGGTCTCTGCCACTCACAGGGGCGGCCTGGACAGATCTTAGCCCCTTTCTACCTGGCCCAACCCCTACTACGTGGACATTTCACGGGTGAACCGGAAGATAGACGTCCTCTCCCTGTCAACTAGAAGTGTTAAGGACAGTGGGCAGTTACTCTAAGACTGCTGTTCCCTGTGGGATCTGTGATGGATTAATGCTAGTCTATGAGGAATAAAATTGAGAGTGAACATTTAAAACGTACGTGTTAGTAATTTGTTTCATTTTTAGAAGTATTCAATGACAAATTGGAAATTTAAAAATATGTCCATCAAAACTTATTTGAGAAGCATTCTTCTAAAATTTCCTTTTTCAGGTTCAAGGATCACATATGCAAAATGTAAATGTTTTACATATCAAGGTCACTAAAATTTGTCACTAGGACTTTTCCCATAGTCTAAACGTATTTGCAAAATATTCTTTAGTCATGTCAACTACAGGATTGAAGTGATGCTGCCAAATTAATTGTATACCATTTATATTTAAAAGTGCAGGATTCCAGTGCCCCACTGATTGGGCATGCCAAAGAAGTAAATTGTAATGCTTGGTTGTCTTTTTTTTGTATATCACACTTAGCTTTGAGAGAAAAATCTTTTGTATTATTTTAAGGTAAAGGCCGAGGGGCAAAGAAAAGGAAAGCTTCTGGTTCCGAAAATGAAGGTGATTATAACCCTGGCAGGAAACCATCCAAAACCACAAGCAAGGTAATCAGGGATGTCTTCGTAGTACCTGATTGTGTTTAACATGATTATAACTGACTTAGGTTGTAAGGTACCTGAAGTCTTGTAACAGCTGGAAACCTTGTATCGATTATCAGTAGAGAGGGCTTTTGTATATGGTTAATGAATTATCCAAGCATAAATTTATATAATCAGACTTTTTTTGGAGATGCTAAGTAGATTAGGAATAGTTATCCACTCATTCATTGAACTGTAGTAGTACTATGCTATCAGAACATTAGACTATTTTTTTGATTTTTTAAAAATGTGAATTCAGGGGTGAGCCTCTGGTGCAGTGGTTAGGTCACTGTTGGGGATGCCTGTATCCCATAATGGAGGGCTTTTAGTCCTGGCTCCTCTACTTGGCATTCAGCTTCTTGTGAATGCAAACCCTGGGGGGCAGTAGGTGTTAATCCAGTACATGTGGGTCCCTGTTACCCACATGGCAGACCTGCAGCAAGTTCCTGGCTTCCACCCAGCCCTGGCTGTTTCAGGTATTTGGGGAGTGAACCTGTAGATGGAAGATCTCTCTTCATCTGTCTGTCTGAAAGGCAGACTCAAGCAAGAGGAGAACAAAAACATTCCCTTTGACTGTGACTAATTTCCCCAATGAGTTCTTAGAAGTATACCATCTCTTTCATGTAAATAAATGACATCAGATGTTCTTCCTTGCCTTTATTTTTTCCTCTTCCCATTATGTTTGTATTTAAGTGATTACAGCTTTATGCTACTTTGCACAATGACCTCTGCCATCTTGTTTTCTGTAAGTCCACCTTGGTGACTCTTCTATACATTTGTAGAAACACTGCTAGTGTGTACTATTCCCTGCAGGATTATGTCGTCTTCTGAGTGCTTGAGTACATAAGTAAATACCCAAACTGTCTTTTTATCTGGGCATCGTGCATACTTGTTTCGTAATAGGAGGTACTTCAAATTGTGGAAAATTTAATAAATGGTGTTGCGTTTTTGAGGCTAGAACTTGGTAAACAGACCACCAAAGTAGCAAACTATTATATCTCATCCTGTTTTTCCAAGGAGTAGTAGTTTTTAACATGACTCCTCTAATTTAAAAAATCTAGAAACCGAAGAAAACATCTTTTGATCAGGATTCAGATGTGGACATCTTCCCCTCAGACTTCACTTCTGAACCACCTTCTCTGCCACGAACTGGCCGAGCTAGAAAAGAAGTAAAATATTTTGCAGAATCTGATGAAGAAGAAGATGTTGATTTTGCAATGTTTAATTAAGTGCCCAAAGAGCACAGAAACATTTTTCAACAAATACCTTGTGTTGTCCTTTTGTCTTTTCTGTCTCAGACTTTTGTACATCTGGCTTATTTTAATGTGATGATGTAATTGATGGTTTTTTATTATTGTGGTAGGCCTTTTAACATTTTGTTCTTACACATGCAGTTTTATGCTCTTTTTTACTCATTGAAATGTCATGTACTGTCTGATTGGCTTGTAGAATTGTAATAGACTGCCGTGCATCAGCACAGATTTTAATTGTCATGATTGCAGACAACAGACCTGCTTTTTGAAATGAAATTTAAACATTAAAAATGGAACTGTGTTCTCTGTCTCTTTACTGAAGATGAAAACATAGTAAAAGCTCCCACACACCTTTAAAATAAATATATTTTATTCTTTGCCAGGAGACTCCATGGAAAAAGGTAAACAGTATATGAACATAGAAAGCATCGTTAAACAATCTCAATGTACAAACAGAGCCAGTGAAAGTACATCACAGACTTGCTAATATATCAAAAAAAAAAAAAAATCCACTAGTGCTTAAATGAGAACTAAGAAACTGACACTTGTATCTGTTAACCACTCTACCACAGCTTTCACTCTGCTTCATAGTGATTGAACAAGGTCAAAGGAGGCAGATTCTATGCCCATGCCTTTGGGAGTTAATGTGAACCCCTTGGCATCAAGAAGGCTGGAGAAAAATCCCAGTATTGGGCATGAACCAGGAAGGACACTAGAGTTACGTGGTCCAGGTGGTAGACCAGCCTACTAAGCCCATGAAATTTCCCTAATGGCTTGTGAACAGGTAAACAAAAACTTATTAACACTGAAAAGTGTTTTTGCCTTGGAGGCTATCATTACTGTAAAAATGTAGTGTTTTTTTTTTTAAACCATGTAGTTATGTCATTAAACAAGAAATAAACCACTTCTTTTAATTTAAAGTGACAATAACAATTGAACAAATGACGTTTGATTAACTGAACTGGCAGTTACACCGATACAGAATTCTCTTCTGCTAGTGCAGTCAATTTGTATACTTTTACTGGGCAACATGAAATAAAAGATGCAATCCGAGAGCATCAAAAAGAGCAAGGACAAGCTTCCATACTAACTAAATTAGAATACCATTAGTCTTCAATTGTCATACTGTACAACAGTCCTGTTTCCTTACCTTGATGTCTTGATTATTCCATGAAAGCCAGACAAGTAACTTTTTAAACTTTCTTAGGTGGACATGTACAGTAGTCTGTTTCATAACCTTGGTGTCTTGGTTATTTCGCGTATGCAAGACAAAAGGAAAGCACCAAACATACAGTATAGAAAGAACATTTCTGTATGTACAAAGTCTTCAGAAACTTAACCGGGTAAATCATTTTGACTGGATCTTTGCCATGCAATCTTGAGTGTTCAAAGAGGAAAATAGAAGCTTTTAACTAGTTTCTGGTTGCATGAAATGGCTGATATTTTAGAACTTGAAGAGTTTGTATTTCTAAGTAAGTTACACAGTGAGGAAGATATATATTGATACATATGAAAACTTCTTGGTCCTTCTCGAGTTTTAATATATTTTCAGTCCAAAAACTAAGCAGCAGTAAAAATGTTTTTTCTTGCATTTTAAATCCTGGAATTGAAGGTACTGGGGAATGTGTGAAGTAGCTGGAAAATGTCTTATTGCACCAGTGGTGACTGACTGACCCCGCTGTTTTCCACTGAGCTGGGTGAGATGCTGGGACTGTGCTCTGCTGTGTTCCCACTTGAACTTGGGGTCAAGGGTTCATGTCCTTCCGAATTCTCCAGCATTTCCTGAATGAGCGGTGGCATTGATCCAGGAATCTCCATTTTCAAGGTAATTACACGTTCTGCACCTTTTAAACACATAACAGAAGTCTGGTTAAGGTGAAGGAATTGAGAAAAACGTGGGCCCTTTTTATCCAGCTCATTTTAACAAGAGTGTTTTCTTGGATGTACTTTTGCTTATGAAAATCAGACTTTTTACTTGTTGCAGAGGTATTTATTACTAGAGCTCTCATACATGCGAAAATAAGTACATTTGGAACAGTGGTTAGATTAGATTGTTAACCAGCTCAGGGGCACAGTACTGATAGAGGGTCTTTTCCACTGTTGATTTAACTTCACTCATCGTTTGTGGAAGCAGCAGCCAGTACATTGCTCATCTTAAAAACAAGATAGTGCAAACAATACCTCCCAGAGTATCCTGATTTTACAACGTTAAAACAATTTTACTATATGAAAAGGAGCAGAGGTAACATGTTTAAATGTGATAGTCTCGTGCCTGGGTCAGTTTCAGAAAATAACAATTTACAACGACAAAGAACAGACTGTATTTTAAAACTAATGGTTGAAAGGGATGCTAAATTCTCCACAAATGGAGGAATTGACCTGAATAATCAATATGCAGTGATTATCAACTTCATGTAGCATTGCACCGTCCGGTACAGTAGCCTGTAGCCATAGGTGGCTTATTAACTTCAAATTCATTAACTGCACTAGCCACATTACAAGTGCTTGAGAACCACATGTGGGCTAGTGGTTAATGTTGTGGACAATGTAGATTGTCATATTTCCATAGTCACAGTAAATTCTTCTCACTGGTCTAGCTATTTATAGTGAATGACAGTATTAAGTTAAACAGCCTCATTTTAAAAAATTACAGATAACCAGTGCTTGAGCAATGCAATTATGAATGTTATCTGACCTTTGCCTCTACTCTATCTCATGCTGGGGATAAACTCAGAATGTCTCACTGAAGAAACCTCTTGGAAGGAACCCAAGACTTGCTTCTCCTGTGCTTTTGAGCGCTCTCTGAAATGTAGTTTGTTTCTTGGGTCTGCAAGGCCCAGGGGAAAGGAGGATGACAGCGGCATAGTGGGGCTAGCTGCTGACTCATCTCTACATAGAAACTCCCAAGTCTAACATGCGATGTGATAGATACGGCTCTAGGCACTTCTGCAATTGTAAATTACTGGGCACTCAGGAAAATAAGAATTCCTTTGCTTAGAGTTGTATGGAAGTAAATCTGCCTATATACAAGACAGCAATGCTTGAAAGAAAAACAACCAATCACTTTTACCGTAAGTACTGTTAATTTTTCTTGAGGTTTGGATTTTCCTGGAAAAATTGGGAGTTAAATTTACATAAACCAGAGCTGTCGAAGTAGAATATTAAAAAGGCTCTCATATGCTACATTCTCAAAAATTTTTCTAATCATCTGATTTTTAAAATTCCCTGTTAAGATCATTATGAAGAATAAGGTTTTTAATGCTCTATTTCCATCTAAGGAGAGAATACTATTTAATTCCTTTTGAGTTTGGGGCCAGCGCTGTGGCACGGTGGGTTAAGCTGCTATTTGCAGTGCTGGTTTCCTATATGGGCACCGGTTCTAGACCCAGCTGTTCCACTTCTGATCCAGTTCCCTGCTATTGTGCCTGGGAAAGCAGCAGAGGATGGCCCAGGTGCTTGGACCCCTGTACCCATGTGGGAGATGTGGAAGAAGCTCCTGGCTTCAGCCCCGGCCTTGAGGCCATTTGGGGAGTGAACCAGTGGATGGAGGACCTTTGTCTGTCTGTCTCTTTCTCTCTCCTTCCCTGTAATTCTTTCAAATAAGTAAATTTTAGTCCAAACAGAAGTGAGTTCCACACCTCAGAACAGACAGCAACTGTTAAATACCCTGCATGAGGACATGGAGTTGGAAACCACCACACTGCAGTGAGCCAGGCCCTAGGCCACTGCCACTGCCACTGGCGCAGGCTAAGGCCATACCTTTAGCACTGATGCTGCGGAGATCTGTGATTTTCATTAAGATCTTTGGGAACATGTGAGGCTTGCTGGGTCGTCTTTTTCTGATATAAATTTTTAGTGCTTCCAGCAACGGTTCTTGTAGCTTATCTACTTTTGTTGGTTCTTCAAGGTCCTGGCGGTCTAGAGACCAGGAATAAATAATTAGAAAATGAGTATCAGGACAGAAAGGGTCATGCAATTTCTAGTTAGAAGAGTTCTGCCAGCCGGCGCCGCGGCTCACTAGGCTAATCCTCCGCCTAGCGGCACCGGCACACCGGGTTCTAGTCCCGGTCGGGGCACCGGATTCTGTCCCGGTTGCCCCTCTTCCAGGCCAGCCCTCTGCTGTGGCCAGGGAGTGCAGTGGAGGATGGCCCAGGTGCTTGGGCCCTGCACCCCATGGGAGACCAGGAAAAGCACCTGGCTCCTGCCTCCTGCCATCGGATCAGCGCGGTGCGCTGGCCGCGGCGGCCATTGGAGGGTGAACCATTGGCAAAGGAAGACCTTTCTCTCTGTCTCTCTCTCTCACTGTCCACTCTGCCTGTCAAAAAAAAAAAAAAAAAAAAAAAAAAAAAAAAAAAAAAAAAGTTCTGCCCATTTCCCTTCTTCCTTGTTTTCTTGTTCCTACTATAGAAGGACTTTGTTAATTTAATGATTCAATCACATATGCAGATTTGAAAAAAAAAGCAATTGCTTTAAGCAAGGATACTTGAAAATAATTGTCTTCATGTTGATCTAAGGCACATTTTGATGGCTGTTTTATCCAAAGGAAAGAATTACCTCTTGTGACCAGAAGGTGTCACTACTGATCGAAATTAAAGCAGACCTTGAGCAGGATTGTTATAAAGGCAAGGTAAATTTGCCCCATAATTAATGCTGTTATTTTTTAACCACTTATGATTCCGTCTCCTTGGAGCCAGCAGGGGTCACTACAGAGAATAAAGCCCTACTTTATCCAGATTTTCGAAGGGCTGATGGAAGGCCCAGCCAATAACTGGTATTCTCAGCCACTAAATTAACAGAACAGGCAGGTCCCTTGGGCCATCATTAAAATGTCCCCAGGTAATTTATAACCTGTGGCAACTGGAGAAAAACAGCATTTTGGCATTTCTTTCAGGGCAGAAGAATCCCAAATGTGCCTGGGCTTTATTCACATGTCTTTTCCTATGCAAAATAATTCCCGAATAGCAGTGAGGGTTGAAGGTGTCCGTGGAATCCCTGGGGGTTTTCTAGGTAACCAGTACCTCCACAGATGAGGCAGATGGCACTGAGAAGGCCTGTTTCTGTGTCATCCATTTCCAAAGGCAGGAGCTGGTTGGCAAAGGTGAACACGAGGTCAGTGAGAGGCCCAAATCCAGCATTGTGCATCTGAGTTCGGTTTAAGGTAAGGCCATCTGAGAAAGTCATGGTGTCTTGCTCTGGGGTGTACCTGGTGCAAATTCTCAGAATCTGAAAGAAAAAACAAGCCCACGTATGACGTGTGATCGACGCCAGCCTGCCCTGATACTGTTGATCATACGTGAGCTGGAAACAACAGGAGATTTCCAAACAGTCCTCGACTCTGTGGGCAAGTGGTGCACCCTTGGGGATGTTCAACCTCTTCTCCAGCTCTTTCATCGAAGGACTACAGAAGCAAAACGCAGGGGCTGGAGTTACTTAGGGAATGATAAGACACGAGAAATTTTGAGAAACATCTTTCTGTTAAAGGAAATTCATTGTTTGATTCAAATAAACATTTGCTGAGTACTTCTCTCAGCACAGGGTCAACTGCTGGAGACAAAGAGATGAGTAAGATTTTGTTTTCTAAAAAGAGCTTGGGTCTTCCATAGTTGGCAATATCTATTACATGCCTGCTGTATGTTAAGTATTGTTCCTATCCTACACTCAGTCTTTAAGACAACTTGATAAAGGGATTCTTGCTCTTATTTGACTTAGGGCTCAGAAAGGGGGGACAGCTAGGAATTGCTCCATTTTGAGGCAAAAGAGGGAGCTCAAATTGCTCATCTTGGTCTCCACACTCTTTGGAGCCTTGTAGGCAGATGCTGATCAGATCTGACCACTTACCCCAGTGCTGGTGGGAATGCCTAGGTGGTGACGGTGACCACAGTGCACATGCCCGGCACACAGACCGGCAGGAGCTCAGGGGGACAACAGGTTTCCCCCGCAGGACCCGAGCCAGCCGCCTTTGCTGAGAAGGCAGCGCTGACTCTGGTCGCGCACAGCTGTCTAGGTTTGCCCTCCGAGAGGCTTCCCTTTAAGATGGTAAGAGAAATGGGGACGCACGTACCCTAATGGAACCAAATGTGTTTTGCATGTAATCAATATAAAAATCATTACGGAGATAGTTCACATTTTTACACATGAAGTCTTTGGAATCCAGCATCTATGCGGTAATGACGGCACTTCAGGGCAGCCCCATTTCCAGGGGCTCGTGGTCGCTGAACTGGACACGCAGCTCTGCAAGCTATTTCCAAGCAGTGCTCAGACACTGGGTAGAGGGGGAGGGGGTAAGGGCGAGGAGAAGGCAGCTGGGGAGGGGGGAGCTTATTGAAAGGGGCACTGGTGTTAGCAATGAGTCAATTCTCCCATGAGTCAGTTAACGGATTATTTGACTAAATCAATTCGAGCCCATTAGGGAGGAGATGTTAGTATACCCATTTCACCGATGAGGTCAGAGGCTCAGAGGGAACACTTAGCTTCCCTGTGTTCACAGTCTCTTAAGTGCAGAGCTAGGATTAAAACCCTGGGAACCTGGCTGGCTACGTTGACTGGAGAGCTGCGGCCAGAGACTCACAGGAGCTCCTGGCAATGGCACAGGCGGCCAAGGAAGATGCTGGGCCTCAGCTCGGGCCGTGGGCCTCCAGCTCCCTTCTGCATCCTGAGGCCAGGGAGGGACAGGTTCGTGTGGGAACGCCTGGCTGCGGGAACTCCTGGCTGCGGACACGCAGCCTCCCGGGCTCCAGGAGGCAGGAACCTGTTCTGATTGACACAGCCCCTCCTGTGCCAGCAGAGACAACGTGCTGCTCTGACCGCTGGGGTTTGTTCCTGGGAGCAGCGAGGTGAGCACAGGGACCCAAGGACACCCTGTGCCGCACCGGCAGAGACCTCACCAGTGAAGCTGGCATTGGGACCCCTGACTCCTTCCTTCCTCCCTTCCATCCCTCCACCCATCCGTCCACATTTGCATACATACATACATTTACCTTCCCACTCCCCACTCCACTCACACATCCACTTGTCCATCTGTCCGCTCGTCCGTCCGTCCACCAACCCACCCGCCCAGCAGTATTCACTGCATGACTCCGTTTTGGCGTCCAACTCCAGCATGGGTCCCGGCCTCGTGGAGCCGGCAGCCCACTTGGAAGACACTGGTGAACAGGCTTCTGATCATACCGCATCTCAATGCCATCAGAGACAGCAGCGGCAGCGGGGCGGGGGGTGGGAACCACGTAATCAGTCAAGGTGGGCGTCTTGGAAGATGCAGCATTTTGGCCAGGTTAAGGAAGGGGTGGCCAGGAACCATGTGATAGGAAGGCCAGTGAGTGCCGCGGGTGGAAGGAACCAAGTGCACAAAGGCTCTGGGTCAGCAAAGAGCTTGCCAGGGTTCGAGGAAGTGATGGGAGGTACAGGAGGGGAGCGGGGAGCCCCTGAGAGGCAGGACAGACGGGCAGCTTCTCCCACATTGGCAAATCCCAGCAGCCCCCTTCCAGGCTCCTGCTTTGAGAAGCGTGGCTCAGCTCATTCGTGGGGCAGCCCGGCACAGCAGCTGGCCCTGGCCTGGAAGGAGGGACTCCGGTCTGCTCCCCACCCACCGCTCCTGCATCCCAGCTTTCCCTGTCATCTGGCCACGGTGCTGATGGGAAACTGTGGCTTTTGCACTGCAAGCGAGTCATTGTCCTCCTGCTTGCCCTGTCAGGGCTACAGCACCAAACAGCAGCACAGAATGAACCCTGGTGTTGTAAGTCAGACCGCGCCACTACGCTTCAGGTGGAGCTGCTGATCTGGGACGCCCTTCCTCCCTGATTGCAGCCTGAGGCTTCCCCATGCCTCCTCCCCCACAGGCACACTCCCTCTGTGTTCATACACCCTCCAGGGCCTCAGCTGTCCCCAGGGCCTCGCGACTCCACTCCCTCTTGTCCCTGCTGCCCCCAGACCTCTGATCAGCACCCCTTCCAGCTGCTGCCTCTTTCTGTCCCCTCAATCCGGTCTCTTCAAAAGCCAGCTCCTCCCGACCTGTGCCAGAGACAGGGCCCCTGCCCACCCCAGTCCCGCTCTGGCCCTTGATCTTGTCTGTTGCCCGCAGGGGCTCTGAAGACACCGCCGCACCCACTCTTGCTGGCTCACTGGCCGCCCCTGCCCCCGCCAGCTCCACGGGGCAGGGACTTCCATCTTTGAGGCTCACAGCGGTGTCCTCAGAGGCTGGCACAGCCCCCAGCACACAGCCCATCGTTAGGGCATGGGTGTGCAAGGGAGGAAAGGGGAAACAGAGGCAGGGAGGAGGGGAGGGAGTGGGAGGAGGAAAACCAGAGCCACCGCCTCCAGGATGCCTGCATGTAGGACATTTGAGTTGACAGAGCCTGGATCCCTAAGGGTCTACAGAGGAAAGGTGGGAAGAAGAGGGCAGAGGGCAGGCCAGGGCGCCATGCTGGGGGCTCCCTCTCCTACTGCGAACACAAGCTTAGGATGCGGCGACTCTCTCACGTGAGGATAGGAACAGAACATTCTACCTCTAACGGTTCCGGGAGCTTCTTGAACTTCACAGAGACATTCTGGCTGCTGGGCTGTGGGGAGCAACTGGGAGCAACTCGGACTAGACTAAGTTACTGGAATTAAGACTTATTCTATGCATCTGCTCTCCCACAATATGGCGCTGAGAAGGGAGAAACAGCTTCTACGCAGCTGCCTCTTGCCAACTTGAGTGATGACCTCCAGGAGCTGATCCTGCTCCTGATTGGAGGAGAGCAGCGTACTCGGCGTGTGGGCAGCCGAGTTGGGATTGGCGGAAGAGGACTATAAAGGAGGAGAGAGACAACATGCACGAGGAACATCTAAGGGGAACATCTATCTGAAGGAACACCTGTGCAGCCCCTGAGAGAGCCGGCCGGCGGTGTGCCGCTCCCCCGCGGAAGTGGGGAAAGTGGCCAGGGGGAACCGCCCTTCCACGGAGGTGGAAGGGACAGTAGCCAACCCGGGAAGAACCAGCAGCAAACCCGGGGAGGGCCGAGCAGACGAAAAGAACAGCGCAGGGTTCAGTGTTGCTCCTCCACGAAGAGGGGGAGCGACACTGGGCCACTGTGGGAAATTGGGAAACTCAAAGCTGGGCCTCAGCATGGCCTGGGCCCGGCTGGCAGGGAGGCGTGGCTGTGGGCTCCGTGTTCTCGGTGGACTGGGACACGGCTGGCAGCCAGGGCAGGACAGGCACAGGCTCTCAGGTCCCTGCAATCTTCCAGTTATAAACAACTCTTGGCCAGTGCCGCAGCTCACTTGGTTAATCCTCTGCCTGCAGTGCCAGCACTCCGGGTTCTAGTCCCGGTTAGGGTGCTGGATTCTGTCCCAGTTGCTCCTCTTCCAGTCCAGCTCTCTGCTATGGCCTGGGAAGGCAGTGGAGGATGGCCCAAGTGCTTGGGCCCTGCACCCGCATGGGAGACCAGGAGAAGCACCTGGCTCCTGGCTTCAGATAGGCACAGCGCGTCGGCCGCAGCACATTGGCCATGGCGTCCATTTGAGGGGTGAACCAACAGAAAAAGGAAGACCTTTCTCTCTCTCTAACTCTTCCTGTCAAAAAAAAAATAAACTCTTCCCTTCCCTGCCCCAAGCCTTGGCTCCACACCCTGCAGCTGATGGTGCCCCCATCACAGGCCAGCCACAGCACACGAACCATCACAGATGGCCCTGTGTTGCTGGGCGCCCACACCCAACCCCAGGAGGCGCTGGCTCCGAGTGCACTGCACGCCGTCACCGTCACCATGTGTGTGTCTGCTCATCTGGTCTCTCTGTCTCACTCTGGGCACCCATCAATGTCTTAGACGAACAGCTTGGCCAGGCAAGACTCGCATCCCAAAGCTGCTTTTTGAAGTTGTGCTTTGTTTGGGACATTGGGAGCAACCGCTTTTGCTACAAATTCTTGGAAATGCAATCTGGTTGGGGCCAGGGAAGTGTGCCTTCTGCCTCACCTCACCTGGCTTAGGGCTTCCCTTCCTATGGCTGTTTCCTCCCCTGCCTTGGGCATCCCCACCAGGAAGCCCAGCCCCTGAGGCCAGCAGCCAGCAGCTGGAAGTCCCTGACTGGGCCTGGTGCTGTGGCATAAAGGGGTAACCCTCCCACATGGGCACCAGTTCAAGTCCTGGCTGCTCCACTTTCAATCCACCTCCCTGCTATGGCCTGGGAAAGCGGCAGAGGATGGCCCAAGTCTTTGGGCCCCTGCGCCCTCGCGAGAGACCTGGAAGAAGCTCCTGGCTCCTGGCTTCAGTCTGGCCCAGCCCAAGGAGTTACAATCCTTCAGAGAGTGAACCAGCAGATGGGAGACATCCCTTTCTTTCTCTGTAACTTTCCCTTTCAAATACATAAATCTATTCTCTTCTTCTAAAAAAAAAGGGGGGGGGGTCTGACAATGCCATGGGGGCTGACGTCACCCACAGATGCTTCGCCGGCCTTGCCCTGACTTTCCACATCACTGCTGAGTACCCAGGGCCCATGGCCACCTCTGGTCCCACGTAAGTGATGACCTCAGTGAGTGAGCTATTTTGCACACAGGTAAACTGAGGTTTGGAGAGAGTGACTAGGAAGATCACAGCAACTGATTCTGGTCAAACTGGAAGAGAGTCAATGTCGACCCCGGGTGTGGGAAGGCTGGAGGCTGGGAGGGGGCCTGCTGTGGGTGGGGGGCTAAGTCATGGGGAGAAGACCCTGGCCCGCGGTTGAGCCCGTGGCTCTGCAGAAAAGGACGCTGCACCGGAGGACTTCAAAGCACGCCTCGCCTTCCCAAGACTGGCTTAGAGGAAGCACAAAGCGACCCCACCCAGCAAACTGTCCTGCTCCTCCCGAGCAGGGTCGTGGGTGTGGGTGTTGAATTTTACTGAGTCACTCCACTGGCCGTGCAGAACAGCTCTCCCCCAAAGCAGTGGAAGATCTAAGAAAAAGCAAAAGCCTCTCCACAGGTGGCTGTACTGCCCGTTTTCTGATGCACCCCTGAAGGCCAGTCTCCCTCGCCCCCTCTCTTCTGGCAGGAACATCCCAGCCAGAACAGGGCACCTGTGCCTTGAAGCCCCACGGGGGCACAGAGGAGACGCCCAGCCAGCAGTGTGCACAGAGGTCGAGGTGTGACAGCAGCCTTAACTCTAAGACTCTAGAAGCCACAGTGTGGGAATGGCAGGGAGCCGAGGGGCACTGGCAATCCCCCTTTGCACAGCTGGGGAGACTGAGGCTCCCAGAGGAGCCATGGGCTGAATGTTTGTATTTTCCCCAGAGTCTATGTTGAAGCCGGAAGCCCCACTGTGATGGTATCAGGAGATGCAGTCTTTGAGGGTGATGAGATTTAGATGAGGTTGCAAGGGTGCAGCTCCAGGATGGGATGCATGACTTTAAAAGGAGAAAAGGGGACCAGGGCTCCCTCTCGCTGCTACCTGAGGCCCTCACCACAGCCCTACCATGCTAGCTCCTGATCTGGGGCTTTGCAGCTGCCAGTACAGTGAGGACTGTATAGTGGCGACTGCATGGCCTCTGTCATGGGCCCTGATCTGAGACAACAGGAAAGAGTCTCCAAGGCCACAGGCGGAGGTGGAGCAAGGTGAGGGCAGGGCGGATGTGCTGCTCCACTTGGGTTAGCCTGGAGAATCCTGCCAATTTCTTCAATGCTTCTAGGCTATCCCATGGAAGTGGCTACCAACGTGGTGTGATGCTCTGGGGACAGGGCCAGCAGGAGTGGCAAGGAAGAAGGTCACCCTGCAGCCAGATGAACTTCCTGATGACTGGGCGTGGCCTGTCTTGGGACAGGTGGCCTCAGGAAGCGGCGCAGGGAGCCAGCCATTACTGAAGGGTGAGACGAGGAGGCCGGCCCTCTCCCAGGGCCATGCACAGAGGGATCTATCCAGCTTAGAAGGAGAGAGGTTCTGTCCAACTCCAGGGAGTCCCTGAGCTTTTGGCAATGAAGGGAGATATACGTGGAGAGTGGGACTTGCTGTGCGCAGTGGGATGGCAGCAGGGGAGGCTGGGAAACCAGGACCTTCTCTGGAGATCACTGAAGTCCCTCCTGCCCACCCACCCTCACCCCTGCAGCTCCCCAGAGTGCATCCAGGAGGGCACCTACCAGGATGTCCAGGCAGGCGGCCTTGAGCAGGGTGATTTGGTCTGCGATGGTCAAGCCAGTGAAGCCGGGCAGACGCTTAGCAAACTCCACAATCTTAATAATGCACTTGGTGGCCAGCTCGCTGAATTTGTCCCAGAGGCCCAGGTCCAGCCGGACACGATGGTCAGCACTGGAATTCTAAGAGGAAGAGAAAGCGCCATCAGGTGTGGTTTTTGGGGAGCTGACAGCAGGCAGGGCCCACGCCAGGTTTCCCATTAATGGGTGGACACTTTAGTCTTGACCATGGACCTTCCTGGTGGAATGATGAGGCTTTTACCTTGGATTTCCTTCTTTCCACAGCCGCAAATCTTATACCTATACCGCTGGACAACTAACAGACGAGAGCAGGTTTCTCTGGATGCAGGTATCCAGCTAATACATGGAGAAGGAGCAATAGAATGAGGAAACACCATTTTAGAAACATGATGAAAGTTTAATGGCTCCAGGCAATGACCATCACTGGTTGCTAGTATCTTACAAGTAAGCACCTGTCATGAGGGCATCCTGAAGGAAAAGCCAATGCCGAGTTCAGAAACCATAACAAACTCTTGAATGGGTTTCTTTTTCTTTCTTTTTTTCTTTTCTTTTCTTTTTTTTTCTTTTTTCTTTTTTTTTTTTTTTGACAGGCAGAGTGGACAGTGAGAGACAGAGAGAAAGGTCTTCCTTTTCCGTTGGTTCACCCTCCAATGGCCACCACGGCCGGCGCACTGCAGCCGGCGCACCGCGCTGATCCGAAGCCGGGAGCCAGGTACTTCTCCTGGTCTCCCATGGGGTGCAGGGCCCAAGCACTTGGGCCATCCTCCACTGCCCTCCCGGGCCACAGCAGAGAGCTGGCCTGGAAGAGGGGCAACTGGGACAGAATCCAGCGCCCCGACCGGGACTAGAACCTGGTGTGCCGGCGCCGCTAGGTGGAGGATTAGCCTAGTGAGCCGCGGCACCGGCTTTGAATGGGTTTCTAAACAAGGCTGTTGCAAGGCCAAAGGACAGGAGAGAGAAACCTATGGATTAGAAAGGGTTCAACTCAAATGCTCATAAACTGGTGAGTGGATGAACTTGACTACAGCTCTGCAATGAAAGGCCAGGCAGAGTTATCTAGGAGGGAGAGTGACATTTGCCCCGACATGGGTGAACTCAAAGGCATCCTGCTAAGGGAAGGCAGGCACAGAGGGAGTCTGCTCCCAGGGCATCCTGGGAAAGGCAAAACCACAACAGTGGAGGGCACTGCAGAGCTTTGCAGGGGGTTGGGAGTGGAGGGGACTGACCACAGGCCCTCGAGGGAACTTTCGGAGTGACGACATGTTCCACACCTTGCCTGGAGTCAAGCTTACACGACTGTATACTTTTATTTAAGATTTATTTTATTTATTTGAAAGGTGAGAGAGAGAGACAGACAGACAGAGAGAGAGACAGACAGATCTTCCAGCTGCTGGTTCACTCCCCAAATGGCCACAACAGCCAGGGTTGGGCCAGGCCAAAATCAGGAGCCCAGATCTTCTTCCAGGTCTCCTGCATGGGTGCAGGGGCCCAAGCACTAGCGCCAACCTCCACTTCCTTCCTAGGTGCATCACAGCAGGAAGTGGGATCAGAAGTGGAGCAGCCAGGACTGGAATTGGTGCTCCTCCATGGGGTGCCAGCGTTACAGGCAGTGGATCAACCTGCTGTGCCATAATGCCAGCACCCAGTGACTACACTTTTGTCATACTCATCAAACTATAAAAAAAAATAAGTTAAATGTTATGAAAATTATGCCCCAATAAATGACTTTTTAAAAATATTTAGGAGGCTTATTAACCAATTGCAAAATATTTAGGAGGCTTATTAACCGACTGCAAACTGTGACCCTGTTCTGAATTCAGATTCAGACAAACTCTAAAGAGATTGTGACAGAAAACCGGCAATCTGAGAGATTAAGCGGCTTGGGATGGGGATTTTACTTGAGGAGGGTGGCAATAGCATGGTTATTTTGTTTTTCTTTGCAGAAGTTTCTATCATTTAGAACATGTTAAAAAATGCACAGATGAAAAGATGAGATGTTTACAATTTACTTCAAAATAATACGTGATGGAGAGGGTGCATCAAAGTGTGGACATCCACCAAAGCTGGCTAAGGAGATAGCATGGATGCTCATTATATTAATCTCATGTTCTGAAATTTTTCAAAATAAAAATGAAACACAGCCACTGCTGAGCTGAGCTGCCAGTTGCGATGCCAGCATCCCATATCTAAGCGCTGGTTCCAGTCCCAGCTGTTCCACTTCCAATCCAGCTCCCTACTGATGTGCCTGGGAAAGCAGTGGAGGATGGCCCAAGTGCTTGGGCTCCTGCATCTACATGGGAGGCAAGGGTGGAGTTCATGGCTTCTGGCTTCAGCCTGAGTCAGCCCTGGCTGTTGGGGGCATTTGGAGAGTGAACCAGTAGACTGAAGATCGATTCTCTTTCCCTCCCTCCCTCCCTCCCTCCTCTCTCCCCCTCCCCCTCCCTCTCCCTCTGCCTTTCTAATAAATAAACCTTAAAAAAAAAACCAGAAAACTGACAATGAAAATAACAAACAATAACACAACAGTGCAACAAAGCAGTGGCCATGTGCATGCATCAGGGCAGCAGGAGGCTGCCCCTCAACCAGAAAGCCAGAGCCAGGCCCAAGACCACAGTCAGGCAGCACGAGAAACAGCCTGGTGAGGGGGGTTCTGAGAAACCCCAAGTTTCTCTTTTTTAAAAAGTATATATTCTTAGTAACAGGATTGCACATAGTTCCAGGCTACAGTGAGACATCTCCATACAAGCACACCAGGTGTACTGGTCGAGGACAGTCATCAGCATTTCCCCTTCTTTGACACTGCTTTATGACTGGACCTTGGAGCTGCTCTCCTCTGTCTGTTCATACAGTGCCCACTCGAGTCTCTCGGCCATGCCGTGGAACGCCAGGAACTTACTCTAGACCCAACTCTGATGTGGTGCCCGTAGTCCAAGCTCCTTCTATGCCCCCCAAGCTTCTAGTAATCACTGTTCTTTGTTTAGATTGAGTGTGTTTTAGCCCCCGCATATCAGGGAGAAAACGCTCTATCTATCCGGGTCTGGCTTATTGCACTTAACATGATATCCTCCAGTTCCTTCAATTTTGTTACAACTCACAGGATTTCATTCTTTTTTTTTTTTTTTTAATGGCTGAGCACTATTCCATTGTGTGTTTATACAGCAGATCTTATCTACTCATCTGAGAATAGACTCCTTGGTTGATTCTGTATCTTGACTACTGTGAACAGTGCTGCAATAAACATGGTGGAGCAGGTATGTCCTTGACACGAGGATTTCGTGTCTTCTGGGTAAACACCCGGAAGTAGATACACCAGAGGCTGGATCCTGCAGCATCTTCATATCGTCGCCCATAGTGGCTGCAGTTTCACGTGCAACCAACTGTGTGTGCGAGTTCTTGTATTCTGATATTCACAGACTTCCTCTTACCCCCAGGGGTTCAGCCCAAACCTCTGCCACCTACTGGCTGGGTCCCTCTAAACACTCTTTCATTCCTTCTTCCCTCCCTGTGTTCCAGCAACACTTCCTGGCCCATCTCCACACGGGCGGGGGCTGCAGCATTTCCAGTGAACACACCCGCCCCGGCCACCATACCCACTGAGCCCACAGCCTAGCAGGCAAATGCCTGGATCTTCCTGAGGCTGCCAGCAAGCCGCTTCTCCAGCTGAACTCCCACTGACACGGCAGGGAGAAGGGGCTGGGGTCAGCTTCGTCGTCAGATGTGGGGAGCGACTTGCAGGGCAGGGGCTGGATGTGGGCTTCCCGTCTACTTGGTCCCCAAAGTGGCCTCTGCCCGCCTCAGCTGACAAGTGTGACTGCCAAGTGACATTCCCTTGTCAAGCTCAGTCTTCCCATCAGTAGTTGGGGAGATTCTATATCTAGAATCTATATCTATAATCTACATCTATATCTACATCTAGATATGGCACCTGCTCTCTAAGGCTGGTCAGAAGGGTAAGTACCATCCCAGAGGGTCCAGTATGTCCTGGGGGTTTGATCAGTACAGCCCCTTCTCACTACACCCGGGGACCCGACTTCAGCACCCCCAAGGGCGGTGTTGGTTTTCCTTTCTGTGGTCTCCGAGCAGCAGGAGATCTGGTGTGAAAGGAGCTGAAGGGCCCCGTTGCAGCTTCGCCTTCTCGGCGTCCTCCATTCCGCCTCCGGAGTCTCTTGGAGAACTCCCCCTTCCTCCCTCTCGGCCCTGGGGTTTGCGTGGGGCTGGTGAACTCCCTGAGACCGCGAGGAGGGCGCTGGACTTTGGGCTTGTCAATCAGAGGCGTCCCCTCCTCCTGACCACAGTGATTGGTTCAGGAAAGACTCAGAGATGCAGAGCGAGCCAATGAGACTCCCTTTTCTAGGGCTGTGGGTGGAACAACTGAGGAAGAGAAGCTTCCGTGGAGCCGACTCGGAGGGAAGCCCAGGGCGGGCAGCCCAGTCTCGAAGGCACTGAGCCGCTGGGTCCAGCCAGGCCTGATCTGCATGGGGATTGCTCAGAAATCTAGGTCAGTTTCCATCTGGATTTTATCCCTGGCACCAGGAAGCATTCTGATAAATGCACAGTTTTGGCGTAAGAGGGCTTGGGCCTGCTAGTTACTTCCTGCCCAGAGGACTGCTAAGACTTAGAGCACAGTTTCCGCTTCCGACGCCAGCACCTTGACGTGAGCTCCGCCCAGGACCACGGCACCAGCCGCCTCTTCACAGCCTGGCCTCATCAAAGCATCCAGGACCTCGACAAACACAAGTCGGTAAGTCGCTGTGCTGTGCGGCATCTCCATGGCTTTCCCATCCCACTCAGGCCCCAGCCTGCCCTCCGGGGCCCTTGCAAGGCCCTGCTGGAAGAGCCCTCCCCTCTGAGCTCATCTCCTCCCTGTCCTGCCTGGCGTCGTCCACTGCAGCCACACAGATCTCTCTGCTATGCCGGACGAGTCCCCAAGTCCTGGCTTAGGGACCTGGCACCAGCTGTGCCCCCGACCTGGACGGCTGCCACCCCTTCAGATCTCTCTCACTCCTTCAAGTCATCATCAAGTCACTGCCTATGGCGCTCTGCCCCTGCCACTCCTCCATGCAAAGCTGCAGCCCTTGCAAGCTTATCCCTTCAAGCCCCGCTTTGCACTCTGTTCCTGGCATGCTGTGTCGTGGGCTCCCTCACACGGGGGCTTCCCGAGTCTTCACTGCTGTACATCAGGGTCCAGGACTGTGCCTGGTACATAGTAGCAGTTCAATAAATGTTTGTTGAATGAGTGCTTTAAGCAGCCCAGGGCAACAATCACATCAAGGCTGAGGTTCCAGGATGCTGCTTCCCCCTGGGCTGCGGCCTGGGCCTGCTCCTAAGGCCCGAAGATCTGCTGTCCCCAGCGGCACAACCGAACCACTGAGTGAGAGGAGCTCAGGCCTGGGGCCTTCGCATCATCTCCCTTAGCTAGAACCAGCCCACAGGAATCACTGAAACCAGCTCTTGCTGTTGACCCAGGCAGGCAAAGCTGGCAAGGGATGGCGCAGGCGCCCTGGGCACGGTGGTGGCCATCACTGCCGCCCAGACCACTGCTGGCAGAGAGGAGCCACACCTGCCCGGGTGCCTCGGGATCCTTCCATAGGCCCCTGGAGTCCACTGCACTTGGGGGATGCAAGCACAAGAAGCCACTGAAGAGGTCATTAAACATAACAGGCAGTTTCCTGGGTGTGGAGGGAGATGGCAAGGCAGAGAGGGGCAGACAGGCAAGCGCATGGTGGGAAATAATTTCACAATAGAGTATCTGTCTGGAAAAAAATGACATCGCCCCGACTGGACAAGTGTGAACCAAATCTTCATCCGTATTGCACGAGGTTACTTTGTCACATGCCAGGCCTGAGAGAGAGCGAGAATGAGAGCTTGGGGGTGGGGGGGAGGCGCCTGTCGCACCTTCTATTAAAAATAATGCGCAGCCAGCGGAACAGCATGTAAATCTCACTGACTATTATGCAAACGGAAGGGAAGAGGCAGTTCATAAAACACAAAATAGCCTGGTGTTTTATTACACTCATTGCTGGATTCATAGGCACCGGGCTTCCGATGGCTTCGACATTACCACCCAGCTGTGGCCCTGGGACAGCCCTGGCCTGGCCACTGTGGGAGCGCAGGCGGTCGCTGGGAGCCGCCCAGGGGAAGCCAGGCTTGAGAGCGGCATTGCTGATCATGCAGGGAGGAAGGGCGGGGAATTGGGGTGGTGAGGAGAGGCGCTTGCCAGGAGGGAGGGCAGGACTGTACCTCGCCCTCGCCTCCCCTGCAGAGTTCAGGGACAATCTGGCTCCCAGGCAGCAGGCCGAGCTGCCTTCCCAGAATGCTGTGCAGCAGTGGCCGTCATGGAGGAAGCTGCCGTAGGGACACCTTAAGCAGCTGCAGAGCCCAACTCTGCACACGACACCCCACCGAGCAGCAGTTCTGGCCCCGCAAATGGACTCCTTCTACTGGGGTCTGGCTCTTGCGAGAGCAGGCTGAGCCCCCAGCAGCACAACTCTCAGAACACGACCGTCAGCGGAGGTGGGCACACCAGCGTCTTCAAAACCCCACTGGTGGCAGCTCCCGGGGTTTATTCAGGGACACTGTTCTGCGCTAAGGAGGCAACGCGACCTTTCTCTCACACAAGAAGGTAAAGATCCATGGTAACACCCACAGTGGCCGCCTCCCTCCCGAGGCCTGGCATGTTTTGCACTGAGAGAGACTCCTGTCCTTTCGGGTTCTGTGTGCAGAAGGTGGGGCTGCCTGTGCAGTGCGACCCACATTGGGATACCAGCCTGAGTCCGGCTGCTCTGCTTCCGATCCAGCTCCCTGCTAATGCACCTGGGAGAGCAGCAGAAGATGGCCCGAGTGCTTGGGCCCTGCCACCCACATGGGAGACCCAGATGGAGTTCCAGGCTCCTGGCTTTGGCCTGGAGCAGCCCTGGCCATGTAGCCTTTTTGGGGAGTGAGCTAGTGGCTCATGCTTACACCCTCATCCAGAACACACAGCCCCCCAACCTGTCTCCTCACACTTAGCTCTGCCTCCCTCCAGCCCCTCTCTGCAAAACCCTGAGCCACATTCATGCTGGTTCCTTTGCTGGGAAAGTCCTTGCCTTTTCTAACCACCCAGCAAGATCTGGGGTACTCAGCATAGCACCTAGACAGCATTTTTCCCAAATAGCTGGGGACTTATGTGTGCAGCCAGAGGTTTCTAAAAGCTTATATTTGGGACATCTGGTTATTTAAAAAAGATTTACTTATTTATTTGAAGGAGTTATAGCAAGAGAAAGAGAGAGAGTGAGAATGTGCTTCCATCCACTGGTTCATGCCCCAGATGGCTGCCGTGGCTGTTCTGGGCCAGGCCAAAGCCAGAAGATTCTTCTGGGGCTCCTACACGGGTGGTAGGGACCCAGGGACTTGGGCCATCCTCTGCTGTACTCCCAGGCACATTAGCAGGGAGCTGGATTGGAAGTGGAGCAGTCAGGACACGAACCCATATGGGAAACTGGCATCACAGGTGGTGGCTTAACCCACTGCGTCATAACACTGGCCCCCAAAATCTGATTTTTCACCCTGACTTTGACAAAGAGCTGCAGGCAGGACAGGGCCCACATGCACACGCTACAGTCCTGCCCTCGGTAGATGCTACGGGTTGAGTCATGTGCCCCAAGAAGATGCTGAAGTCCTAAGACCCGGAACCTCGGAATATGACTTCATTTGGAAATAGGGACATTACAGAGATAATCAAGCTAAAATGAGGCCATCAGGGTGGGCGCTAATTCAATATGATCAGTGCTCTTAGGAAAAGGGGAGATTGGGACAGAGAGGGACACACAGGGAGGGCAGATGACGTGAAGACACAGGGCCATGTGAAGGCAGAGGACTGCAAGTAGGCAGCTACAGGCTGAGGGATGCTGGACTGCGTCCAGTGTCAGAGGCTGCAAGAGGCCAGGGGCGTCTGCCCCTGGAGCTGTCAGAGGGAGCTGGCCCTGCTGACCTTGATTTTGGACTTATTGCTTCCAGAACTCTGAGGTAATACACTAAGGGATCCTCGGTCACCTGGGTTGTGTTACTTCGTTATGGCAGGCAGCCCTAGGAAACCTACACAGCAGGTACACAGCAAGTGTGCACTGGAAAATAATCAAGGAGTGGCCAAGGTGACCCAGGCAGGGCAGTGTGGTTATTGGCAAGAAGCTGAGGCTCAGGAAGCTTCACGTGAGTTCAGGGTAACAGCTATGGGCGACGGTGTTGGTGTGAGAACTGGGGCCTTGCAGCTCCCCTCCGATCTCCACCCCCATGGGCTGCCTCTCCCCCAGAAGACTACCCTGTCACACTGTCACACTGACTACCTTACTTTTCCAGACCCTGGGCAGGACGCTCATAGCATCAAGAGAGCTGCCCACGTGACACGCTACCCTGTGCCAGAAACGTTCTGATACATTTTTCTCCCTGAACCCTCCAAGCAACCCCACGAGGCACCTGCTGTTAACTCTCCCTAGACAGAAGCAGCAGTGGAGGCTCAGATGGCCATGTAACTTTCCAAGGTCAAGCAACTCCTCTCAGCCTGGGCAAGATCTGAAGCCCTAATGACAGTCACTAGGGCTTGACCTAAGGAAGCAGTGCAAACAATCTTGGAACGGAGACGTTCCTTGTGGGTCCCTCCTGGCTCTGTTTTGGAGCGCTCACCTATAAATAGCCACTGCCTCGTATTCTGTCCTACCATGAGGGCCCTATCCCTGCCGCTTTGGAGGGGGGTGCTGGTTAGGAACCGCCCCAAGGAGTGAGCTCTGAAGCCTGCCGGTGGGCCCCCGGCCCAGGCCTGGCATGCAGGGCAGTAGACATGCTACCACCTCCTGTCCATTCCTGCTGACTCCTGGAATCTGACCTGGAATCTGTCCCCTATCTACGCTAACTCGGGAAGACAAAGGAGCCGCTCTGTCAAAGACCTGTAGGTGGGCAGCTGGTGCCACCTTTAGTCCCCTCTGCCCACTTATTCCAACGGCATCTGACTGGGGTGCCACACTGGCCCAGGGGGCCGGAAGCTTCTGGCAGGGGGAGCAGCTGCCCATCTCAAAACAGCTCTTCTTAAAAAAATGCTCCCCTCGGAACCAAGGGATTGCAGAGAATGTGTTACGGCTGCTATTTATTTATACTCCACCTACTCCCAGAAAGGATTTGAAGGCGCTGACGATGAAGGCAAAGCCAGATCTGCACAGAGACCATAGAAACAGAGAAATGCCAGCTGGGGATGGCATCAGAGCCCCTCCAAGGCAGAGAATGGGCAGCACGCGTGTGGAAGCAGGGCGGACTGCCCAGACGTGAGGGCTGCCCCTGCCTGTGGACTTGTGCTTCCATTCTCCCTTCCTGATTGAAGGAAAGTGCTTGGGAGGGACGATGGATCCAGGAGGCAGCTCATCTCCAAAGCAGGACGAATGGGAAGGGGCCCTGGAAGCCTGCAGGAAGCCCCTGCGTCCAGGACCAGAAGCGGCCCAACACTAGGACGGGATGCAAGCAGCTTATTTGGGAGCAGGTGTCGGGGAAGCCATGGAGGAGGATGGGAGAGGTCAGGGAAGGAGGCAGCCTGCGAGGAGCATCCCCATGGGTGCTGGGGACTGTCCTACGGGGGACTCTGGGACATGGCTTACAGGACACCTGCACACCATCTGCCCAGGTGGAAGGAAGCCGTGCTGTGCACCGTTGGCTTCTTTGTATCCATGGTTGGGAGCCCTCTCCTGGGAGTGCCCAGCCCCACCCGTGAACCATGCTGGAGGAATCCAGGCCACTCAGGGTCTGGGAGGAGCCAACACCAGACACCAAGTTTGCCTCCTCAGATGCTCCTGGAAGCCTTTTCACCTGGTTCCCAGGTGAGAAGGAGCCTGGGGGAGGGCCCTCGGACACAGCAGCGAAGGACCCAGGATGGCCACACAGGCTCAAAAGTCTGCCTATGCTGGCCAGCGCCGCGGCTCACTAGGCTAATCCTCCACCTTGTGGCGCCGGCACACCGGGTTCTAGTCCCAGTCGGGGCGCCGGATTCTGTCCCAGTTGCCCCTCTTCCAGTCCAGCTCTCTGCTGTGGCCAGGGAGTGCAGTGGAGGATGGCCCAAGTGCTTGGGCCCTGCACCCCATGGGAGACCAGGAGAAGTACCTGGCTCCTGCCATCGGATCAGCGCAGTGCGCCGGCCGCAGAGCGCCAGCCGTGGCGGCCATTGGAGGGTGAACCAACGGTAAAGGAAGCCCTTTCTCTCTGTCTCTCTCACTGTCCACTCTGCCTGTCAAAAAAAAAAAAAAAAAAAGTCTGCCTATGCTGACTGCTTTTATGTCATCTTTCCTGGAGCTGAAAGTCCGCTTCCCAGGGACATCGGGGCCAGATACCTCCAGGGGCTCCTGCTTCAGTTTTACCTGCAGGGCAGCCTTGTTGGTTCTGCGTCTATGAGTAGTGTAGTGGCTTTGAGAGGTGCCCCTGGAATCAGACTGCCCAGGTTCGAGTCCTACCGCTACAACTTGTTGCCCAAGAGGGAAAAACTATGTAGCCTTTCTTTGCCTCAGTTTACTCATCTGTAATGGGGCAGGGACACTGAAAGCTGCCCCACAGAGTCCCCGTAAGGAGCAAGAGTGCTCAGAACACTCAGCATGGCCCCCCGTGCCCACTCAACGCTCAGTAGATACTGACGACTGTTGAGGTTTGCGTGTGGTCCTGAGGGGACCTTGCAGGGGACGGTGGGATATCAGTCTGGCCCTCTGCTGCTGCTTCGAGATGGAATTGCTGGCTGCCCCGTGGGCCTCAGTCGTTGCCATCAGCCTGCCACCGCCTGGTGACACAGTCATGAATCGGCTGCTGAGTGCACTGTGCCATTTGGACTTTTAGCCACCCAAACTGCGAGCTGAACCAACCTCTGCCTTTTATAGAGCTGGCGCTGGTGCGATGCACAGCCGACAACTGCACCTATAACGCTCATGACCGTGACACCGACCAAGACCACCAGGCACAGCTGTCCGTTTCTCTCTAATGCTCACAGCTGACGACAGACTCCCAGCACACTGCAGGCTCTGCCAGGCCCCCCCCGCCCCCACTTCCCGCTCCCTCTCCACTCAACACCAGTCAGCCACGCACCTGAGTTTGCCAGGAGGCCCTCGGCCACACCTGCTAAGCCAGAACACGTGGTTCTGGGAGCTTCCGTGAGATGGCCAGGTGCACTGTCCTGGGAAGCAGGGCTCCTGGTTCCTCCTCTGCTCCCAGGGAGCCAAAGCCTTTGCTCGGGCCAGGAGACCTGCCTGCCTCATGTCAGTGCCAGCCGCTTGAAAGCTGGTTCACCAGGCTGTCAGTCTTGGTGGCCCCCAGCAGTGTCAGGCTTACCAGAGAAGCCACCTGGACATGGCCGAGCACCAACTTCCACAGGCAAACCCTCTGGGCCTGCCCTCGCCCATCGCTCCCATTATCAAGATTCCACACGCTCCCCAGGAGTGGCAGCCATCTCTCCACTTGCTGCGCCGTCTTCCCAGCCCCACTGTGTCCTCCTTTCCTCTTCTGGACCCTGCCAACTATTGTCTCCCTGGCACACCAGTCTCCATGCCAGCAGATGCAGCTCCACACGGCTTGTCTTTGAAAGTACATTTACAGCAACCCCGGGCAAGTCCCAAGTCATGGAAAGAGGCCAGCACAACCTTCTAGCTATATCCTGCCATTCACGCATCAGATAGCTACTGAGGGCCTGTTACGTCTCCCAGCCTAGGAATGCACAAACCACCTTGAAAAATCACAGCACCTCAGGGGGGCTCCACCGGCACATCCCACAGCAGCCAACACACACCCCTGCCTTTTCATCTCAACTCCCCCCTGAGATCCTCATCTTTATTTCTGATCTCAGTGAAAGCCAGTCCTTGCAGAACCCTGGCGGACAGAGAGGTCCAGACTCCCTGAGCTCCTTGGGGTCCCTGCTTTGCGTCCTTGCTGGAGCCAGTAATCTAGGTTGGATTTCACAGCTGGATTGGGGTTTTTAACTTAGTGCCTCTGGGTCCCCTCTCTGGGGTTCTGCACAGATGTCCATCATGACCCATGCCAACCACACTGGCTTTACTTTTCACCTTTGCCGAAGCCCACAAGAACAGCAACGCACGGTTCATGCACACGACCTGCATACAGTAAGTGCACAATTCATGCTTCTTCAGCGAGTGCAGGCATACAGAACTGAAGTGAGGGAACACCCACAATGCTGCCTCACAGTGGGAAGCAGCTACAGTGCGGCCTCACTTCGTCAATGCAGGCTCCAGGGCCACATTTGGGGGATGTCCCTGCCAGACCCAGGGCAGAGAGCGTGAGTGTGAGTGTGTGTGCATGTGTGCGTGTGCATGTGTGTGTATGTGTGTACGTGTGTGCATGTGTGTGTACGTGTGTGTGCGTGTGTATATGTGTGTGCATGTTTCCGTGCGTGTGTATGCGTGTGTGCGTGTGTGTGCATGTGTGTGTTCATGTGTGCATGTGTGTACACGCGTGTGTGTGTGCGCACGCGTGCAGGCGGGGCAGCAGCATCTCTTACCGTGGTGTATTTGCCCAGCTGGCAGAGCGAGGGGAAGGTTTCCTGGTGAGCCTTGCGGATCTTCTCTGTGAGGTCGTCCAGCTCGGCTGTCATTTCATAGCTTTCTGTGCATTCCTGCTTCGAAGGCTCCTTCTTCTTCTTGTTCCTGTCATTCCTGACAGCTGGAAACAAGAGAGCACAGGGTCACTCAGGGCCTGGCTGGCACTGCTGGCCCGGGAGGGTCTATCCCTTCATCCTGCTGCTCTGAACGGGGACCCAGGACAACCTGGGAGAGACAGCTTTGTGTTTGTGCCTGTGCACCTGCCAGTCAGGTCTTAGGGAGACACGGAGACTCACCCAGCCGGCGGTGAGTGAACATTTAGGTGCACTGGATCATTTGAAGGGAGAAGGACTTTTCCAAGGCTGTGACTCCCAGTTCCATCGGGCATGCCCTGAGAGCTACCCCAGGGAAATCCCGGTCGCCTGGGACTCAGGTCCCTGTTTCATAGTTAGCATTTCCTAGTGATACATTTTGGTTTCTTTGTTTTTCAGTTTTCTGAGTTTCCTGACTGGCACTTTGGAAGAAGTTCTTTGAGAAGTGAAAGGGTTACATCTTTTTTCCCCTTCTTGCTTTTCTGCCTCCTAAATTTCCTGAAATGATCATATAGTATTTTATTATTCATGATGTTAAATTAATTTTTTATTTATTTGAAAGGCAGGTAGATACCCACAGACAGACACCTCTTCCATCCACTAGTTCACTTCTTAAATGCACACAGCAGCCAGGGCTGGGCCAGGCTGAAGCCAGGAGTCTGGAACTCAATTCAGATCCCCTACGTGGGGGTCAGGGACCCAAATACTTGAGCCATCACCTGTTGCCTTGCAGAGTGTGCACTGGCAGGAAGCTGGAATGAGAGCAGAACCAGGACTGAAACCCAGGCACTCTGAAAAGGGACGTGAGGGTCCCAAGTGGTGTCACACACACTGCCAAACGCCTATGCCTATAAAGCTATTTAAAACAGTAAGTGATGCAGTATGCAACTCTCAGCCTGGAAAACCACTCATTCATTCATTCATTCATTCATTCACAGTCACTGAAGTCCAGGCCGTGTGTGGGACCTCAGCAGGTACGTGTCCTTGGCGCATGGTGTTGGGCACCCAGCAGGGCCTCACGACCCAGAACCCTGAAGGCCTGGCTTGCTCCCACAGCACAGGTCTCTCAGGCAACTGCAAATTCAAGTGTAACTCAATGCTCCAGCCCTTGGCTAGGATCTCCTGGGGATGGAAACTAAAACCCAGACAGGTGACACCAGACCACGCCACCCGCTCTGGGGAATCCACATCCTCTGGGGACCCAGGGGGTGCCTGGCTGGGTGCCGCCGGGCTGTGTATGTCACCACTGTGACCTGAAAATCTGTGCTGCAAAATGACCCAGGGCGTAATCTGATCTTCCCTAAGAGGATTGGGCCTGCATCGCCTCTGGTGGAAGGGAAGAGGGGATGGGAAGGGAGGGAGGGCTGAATGGTACTAAGAAGTCACAGAGCAGGGAGGCGGCGGCTGGGGCGACCGGGACTTTGCATGAGCATTTTAATGCTGCCCGGGAGCTGGGTGACCGTATCTCACTCAGTCCCCTTCTGCGGCAGGCAATTTAAACCCATTTTACAGGTGAAGAAACTGAGCCATGGAGAGCCTAAGGAATGGGCCCGGGTCTACGCAGCTGACAAGGTCTTCCTCACTTGGACTCACTTTATCCCCAAGGAGGTGGGCATGACGCTGCCTCCGCCAGCACTGTGACAGGACATTGCTGCTTGGCACAGAACGTCTCCAGCTAACTGGTGGGATGAGCAGGAAATGGCTTCAGTGTGTCCCCTTCCGGAGCAGACTGTGAGCAGACCCCGCCCAGCAGGTGTGAGCCCCAGGGTGGGAGGGCACAGTGGTTCAAAGCAGAAGACAAAGAGCTCAGCTGAGGGGGCTGCACGCAGGTGGGAGGGGGCGCACACGGTAGTGGAGATGAGGTTGGGGGTGCGACCAAAGACCATGAGCCATCACCATGGGCTCCGGGGCTGGGATCGGTTGCCTGCTTTTCCTGCCTGCCAATGCCACTCTTGTTCAGCTAACGCAAAGAACGCATCTACACAACAAGGGTGCTGCCAAGACAGAGCCATGAGGAAGATGGGGCTGGCCGCTCCTCCCAAGAGGAAGTGGAGGGGGAGCCGGCGAGTCCTCTCCTAGGGCTTCCCCCGAGAGCGCTGAGACCTTAACGTCCACAGCAACACCGTCCCTCACCCCACAAGGCGGAAGTAACCCGACGTCGGTCAGCCCGTGAACACTAAGGAAATGTGGGACCCCAGGCCATGGAAGGAAGCAATGAAGTGCGAGGCTGTGTCCCACAGCAGGGGAAACTTGTGAGAGAGGCCCACTCGCCACAGCCATATACCGAGCGGGATGGGACAGCAGACAAAGCAAACCCACAGACAGAAAGCACTTTAATTAATGCACACGCACGGAGAGGCAGGAGATGATGGCTCGAGTAGCTGAGTCCCAGCTATACGTGTGGGAGACACGGATGGTGTTCTCAGCTTCGACCTGGTCCAGACCTGGCTGTTGCAGGCATTTGGGGAGTGAACCAGTGAATGGGAGATCTTTCTCTCCACCTTTCAAATGAAACAAACAAACAAACAAAATATAGACAAATGGTTGCCAGGGGCCAAGACAGGGCTGAGTGCTCATGGGCACATATTTGTTTTGGAGGAGGTGAACCGTTCTGGACTGGGATGCTGGTGAGGGTTGTATAACCTTGTGAATCTATCACAGGCCACTCAACAGTGCACTTTTAATGCGTGATTTAATTTTAAATTAAAATGATGAATGCTACGCTATGTGAGTTATTTCTCAAAGCAACAACAAAAAGCCTGGAGCTTCCAAACCCAGGGAGGCCACAGTCACTCTCCCCTGGGAACGGATCGGATAGGCCCTGGGAGCCCAGGTCCCATGGTAACAGGAGTTGCATGTAGTGGCTCCACCAAAGGCCAGCCAGTGCCACAGCCAAGTGGAGGATCCCCATGGGGGTTGGGGAGAGAGGGGCAGGCTGATCCCATGTCTACACTCACTCAGGGAACCTGTAAAGACTTCAATGAATCTTGTAGCGAACAGAGAGAGGGATGACACAGCCACCTACCTACCACCCAAGGATTACCCACAGTGCCCATAGCCCTCTGCCTCCCTGTCCCCAGGGACGCTCAGTCAAGCAAGCACACATCTGGAGGACCACCTGGGACGGAGGAGTGTTCAGTGAGCCCTCACCACCGGCCCTGATCCCAGCCAAGAAAGTGAGAGGCAGGGTCATGTGGAAAGGAGCCATGGTGAGCTGCTGGGGACCGCCCCACACGGACACTTGGCTGGACACTGTGCAGTGACAACACCTTTCCCGTGCCAGGTCACAGCTGCAAAACTAGAACCCAATTCTGCCAGGGGGAACCAGGCAGACTGCCAGGGAGCCCCAGACATCCAGAGGAGGGCTGACACCTTCTCCAGGAAGCCCTCCACTCACACATCCTCCCAAGTGTGTATGTTTGGGTGTTGGGGGGGTGACACCCAGGAAGCCAGAGAAACTGGAGGCAGAGCTGACCCCCCGGAGTTAACACCAGAGGGGGGCCAGTTCCGGCACAGCCTCTCTGAGGTTCAGCAGCACCACACAGAGATGCAGGGCGGCAAGGAAGCCATGTGCCGGGTGGGCCTGCAAAGCTGAGTGGAGCAGGAGGAAGAACAGAGCCCCTTCTAGGGTGACCCTGGCAGGCCATGCCACAGGGGAGGATGCTATCGGAGAAGCTGTCCAGTAGCAGTGTCATGTGAGCAGGTGGGCTCAACTGTTTGTTGACGCGCTTAACAACTATGTGCTACGGGCCTACTATGTGCTGTCCACAACACAGACTGGTTCCTGCTGCCATAGACCTCACTCCCACGGGAGACAGCACTCATTACATGCTAACAGTGACAGTACTGACACGGAAAACACTGGCGTGATCACCAGCGGGTATGCAGGAGAGACCCTCCAAAAATCCATGGAAAATGCATATTATACATACAGCAGCTTCAAAATCTTCCTGTACCAAAGTAATTTTTTAAAAATTATTTTATCACTTTGACAAGGAGAAGGAGGGAGGGAGGGAGGGAGAGGGAGGGGGAGGGGGAGGGAGGGGGAGAGAGGGGGAGAAAGAGAGAGAGAGAACCCACTGGAAAGCTCTCATGTATACTGGTTCACTCCCTGATTGCCTGTAACAGTCAGCACTGGTCCAAGCCAATACTGGGAGCCAGGAACGCCACTGGAGTCTCCAGTGTGGGTAGGAAGGACACAAGAGCTCGGGCCATCGTCACCTGCTATCTCCCACGGTGTGCATTTGCTGGAATGAAGAGCAGAGCCAGAACCTGAACCCAGGCACTCCAACATGAGATGTAGGCACTCACAGCTGCCAAATGTACACTCCTGAAGTTATCTTTTCGTTATTCACCAATTTCCCATAAACTTTGTGAAGTGCCCTTATGCTGGGGTTGGTACATTGGAATATCATTTATTATAACATAACAGGTGTTAACCACAGCTATCACAGAAGTTGATGGACACTCACCAGAACCCTCTGTGCTGGGCCAGTGCTGTGGCCTGGCAGGTTAAGCTGCTGCCCGTGACGCCAGCATCCCAGATGAGTGCTGCTTGGAAACCTGGCTGCTCCACTTCCACTCCAGCTCCTTGCTAATGTGCCGGAGAAAGCAGCAGATGATGGCCCAAGTGCTTGGGCCCCTGTACTCACATAGGAGACCCAGAAGGTCCTGGCTCCTGGCTTCAGGTGGGCCCGGCTCTGTCCACTGAGGCCATTTAGGGAGTGAACTAGTGAATGGAAGATCTCTGTTTTTCCCTCTCTCCATAACTCTACCTTTCAAGTAAATAAATACATCTTCCAAAAATGTGAGGAACTGCCCAAGGCCATGAATCCTATAAATGAGGTAGTGGGGATCTGGACTCAGGAGACCTGCTGCAGGCCCTACCCAGCCACTTTGCTCTGCTGTGCACTCAACAGTTCCAAGGCGCTCCGTTCTACAAAGGATGCTCCAGGGAGTTCTGTGTGTGGGGCAGGGATCAGGAAGCTGACATAGGAACAGGGAGGGGGAGTGGAGGGGACTGCAGACAGGTGAGCAGGCAGCCTGGCACGTGCAGCATCCAATCCACTCCAAAGGCCGCTGTGCCACTGGGGCCATGTCTTCCTTTGCGTTCACTGCAATGGGTGGGCATGGGCTCCAAGGATCCTCACACCCCAGGGGCTGACAAGGCACAGTGCGCCCAGGGAGGGAGTAGAGAGGCACCCACCATCACGCCCGCCTCAGGGCTTGCTCCGACAGCTCTCCCCTTCTGGTTGTGGGTATGTGGGAGACAGGGGCCTTATTCTACTTGTCTGCACAGCTCCAGAGCTTGATACAGCACCCAGTCCACACTGCGGGCCCCAAATTGGTTTACAGACAGCTAGGAAGATGGGTGAGTCAGCCTGGACTTCTAGCCACCGTCAGGGCCTGTGTGTGGCAGCACAGATGGCTCACCTGAGCTAACGGCGGGGAGGGGGGACACAGCCAGGGTCACGGGTGTGATTTATGCATGTGATGGGATCCAGCCCGATTTTTGCGAAGCACTTCTTGGACGAAAGGTGCTTCATAAAATATCAAGTATTCTCCTTGTGAGGGGCTAAGTGCTACAAATCAGATTTGGTGGCATAAAAGTAACATATTTATGATCCACTATCATATTGCAAATGAAATGAATGTAATAAAAGTGTCACTTATACAAATACCTCTGATGTACGGATCTCGACCTATGAATATGAAAACAGACACCCAAGCACTTTTATTTGAATGTCTAATCATGGAAATAAATGAAGTCATGTTCATTTTAATGTGTGCACTTGTGCATGTATCTGGAATATTGATTCCCATGCACACAATAAAAATGCAATGCAGGAAACATGCAGAAGATGTGGATTCAGCTCGCATTCAGGAAGGGAAACAATACTTGAGTAAAAATTCCTTCACGTCAAAAAAAAAAAAAAATCCCAAAAGACAATCAATGGTATTTTTGTCCATGAAGTTCTTTATATTCAGCTTAGCAAAGGAAGCATAATGGTCTATTTATTCTTGCTGGAAAATTAAAGTCTGGGATTCGTTCATCTTGGCTCTTCGGCTCCTTACTAACTGTTAGAATAATGGGTCACAGTTGGTGATTCGAGCTCTCTGGTTGTCGGGGGTGGGGGGGGCCTGGTCCTAGCACATTGATCTACTTAAAAACACAAAAATGTACTTTAATCGTAGTTTAAAAATCATTTTCAGAACGAATTATGCAAATGAACTACCATGGCTCTGAAGGCGAGTAGCTCCATGACTAACTTAGAGAGCGCAGTGTTTTCCTGTATTTAAGGCTGTGGGGCCCCAACACTGAATATGGCAGGGCCCCCTGCATAGGTTGGGAGGCTCCAGTCTGCCTGCTGCATCCGATTCCCCTCGGCCCTGGAGACTGTGTGTGCTCCCTAGCACCGCACCTGCCACGGAAAGGCGGGCAGAAACACACAGAGGAAGAGGTTCCGGAAAGAGGCTGCAGTGACGTGTTCTTGTCGCTGCCATGGCCCTGATGTGTGCCTTTGGCAGAGTGTCTCTTGGAAGAGCCAAGTCCTTTCATGCCTTGGGACCTTGACTTCAGGGTCTGTGAGATGGAGGTGACCCAGAGTCCTTAGCGCACTGCCGCCTACCTGCAACACGGCACATGCATACATGACCTCAAAAGGTGACCTGAGTGCTAACACTGTGGCATAGAGGGTACAGCCGCTGCCTGCAGTCCCGGCATCCCATATGGGCACCAGTTTGAGTCCCGACTGCTCCACTTCTGATCCAGCTCTCTGCTATGGCCTGGGAAAGCAGAGGAAGATGGCCCGGGTCTTGTGCCCCTGCATTCATGTGGGGGACCCGGAGGAAGCTCCTGGCTCCTGGCTTCATATTGGTCCAGCTCTGGCTGTTGTGGCCATCTGGGGAGTGAACCAGCAGGTGGAGGACACCTCTCTCTATCTCTCTCTCTCTCTCTCTGCCTCTGCCTCTCTGTAACTCCACCATTCAAATAAATAATTCAATCTTAAAAACAACAACAACAACAAAAAACATAACGTGATGCCCTCTACAACTTCCCAGGGTTAAGGGACAACCTGGTGCCCACTGTGCCAGAGACCCAGCAAGGGGCATTCCTGGAATTCTTACAGAATGGGAAATATTCATGTCTTGGGGGCAGCAGTCTGGACACAGACTCCAGAGAGTTTAGCGAGGCTCTCCCGGCCAAGCTCAGCAGCTTACAGTTATGCAAAAGTGGTTCTAGCAAATCCCCAAAATATCAGAGCACACAGATGCCGAGTTTGTCTTCTGAGTTACACCAGGGCAACTCCAAGTCTAGGCATGGTCTCTTTCACGGCCGGTTTTGAGATACGGAGAAGCTGACAGCTTCTGGGGGCGGACAGCGCTCCACGAAGCCCTGCTGTCTGGGCCGGTGCAGGCAGCCCTGTGCGGGCGATTCCTCTCCTGGACAGGCCCAGCACGGCGGCCCTCAACGCAGGGCTGGAGATCTGTACTTGAGAGCTTGTTTTAGAAAGTGACAAGTCCTTTTCTCTTACAAACTATAGGAACGAAACCTTAAATTCAACTCCAGATAGGAGGGGAAAGAAAACATTCCAGGATGACCTACAGAGGCAGGAGTGGCACCATGAGTAGGGGGGAACAGCACACCCTTCAAGGACTCTTGGCTTCATAACGCATGGGACTTTGCGTTCTCCCCTGCAGCACAGGCCACTGTCAGGGACGGCTTTGCCTCATTCCTGCCCACAGGAGGCGCACAGGTCCACGGCTTCATACTGACAGAGCTCCCCAACATAAATGAGAAAGACCTTGTCTGTGATGTGAAACTGAACGAGAAAAAATGGAAATTGAAGACTATGAGGCTGGCCCCCTGCTAATTTTATTTTTTTCAGTTTTTTATTTATTTCCTTGAAAGGGAAAGAGGGAAAGGGAGAAAGGGGGGTGGAGAGAGAGAGAGACAGACAGAGAGAGACAGAGACAGAGAGAGAAGCTCCCCGCATAGGCTGGTTTACTCCTCAAATGTCCACAATGGCCAGGGCTGGGCTGAGCCAAAGCTGGGAGCTGGAAACTCAATGCAAGTCTCTGACATGAGTGGCAAAAACCCAATTACTTGATCCATCATTGCTGCCTCCCAGGATCCACATTGGTGGGAAACTGGAGTCAGGAGGCAGAACCAGTAACCAGACGTGGGATGCCAGTGTGTTAACTGATGCCTTAACTGTCAAACACATGCCCACTCCCCTCCCCCCCCCCGGCTTTTTTTTTTTTTTAAGATTTTATGTATTTATTTGAGAGGTAGAGTTACAGACAGTGAGAGGAAGAGACCGAGAGAAAGATCTTCCTTCTGTTGGTTCACTCCCCAAATAGCCACAATGGCCGGAGCTGCACCGACCCAAAGCCAGGAGCCAGGAGCCTCCTCCCAGACTCCCACACAGGTGCACTGCTTTCCCAGGCCATAGCAGAGAGCCGGATTGGAGGAGGAGCAGCCGGGACTTGAACTAGTGCCCATATGGGATGCCAGCGCCGCAGGCAGAGGATTAACCTACTGCACCACGGCGCTCCCCCCCGCCCTGTTTTTTAAATGCGGAGTAAACACATACATCTACAGAACGATTAATTCACCTTTTTAAAAAATACCCAAGAAAGCATGAGTTCGGCATCCACTCCTACAGCCAATTTTTACAGGCAGGAGAAGTTCTTTGCTCCACAGGGGTAACTTCAAAAGGTTTGTATAAAATGAAATAAAAGTATAATTTCAATTTGTGCAATAAATTTTGAATTTCACCTGTGAGAGCACTTCAAAATATTCATGTAAAAATGCATATGATGAGAAAACTAGACATGGATCTCAAAAATTCTGGCACCAAAGCTAAACTTATCTTTAATTCCTTTTTCCACGAACTTCCCAAGTACCATATTGAAGCTCACGTGTGCTGTAGTCCAAACCTCCCTAGTGGACCTGGAACATGGCTTTATGGGTATTTTAACCTTTTTTGACAACAGAAAGGTAGTCTCAGGTTCTGGAACCAACAGTCATCAAACAGGGTTACGTACATCCAGGATAAACCAACTCAGCAGAGATCCAGGCACACTGCTGTATATTCCTTGCAGGGAGTAGGCTCCGACTGTTTACAAAAACTACCTGACAGGGCAAGCGCCAGTTCCCAGCAGCGCAATGCTCCAGATAAACTTCTATCTTGCTCTGTGTCATATGTGTATTTGTATAGAGAACCATTGACTTTCAAACACTAGACAACAATCTACCACAACACATTCTAGTGCTTAGATTTCTTACTCCCTCTGTCCTCTAAATCCATTTAGTCTCCAGCAAACAAACTGAATTTTTCCTTGAGATTGTCGCTGTACTCCAAATGGTTTTTTACAAATAGAAATGAGAAATGAGGTTGTTCTCAGCTTGGGAAACATTCCGAGAAGTGGAAGTGCTCCGAGACCATGAGGAAGAGCGCCCGGCTGCCCCAGACAAGTCCATCCTAGATTGACCTGGCGCCAGGTGATGCTTGAACTTGGGACAGAGCTCCAGCAAAGCCTGCAAGTTGCTGCCTGTAGACTTAGGAGAAAGCCCAGGAGCCCATAAGTGCCACCAGGCCCTGAGCTGTGGGTGACCTACAGAACAGCTCACTGATGCAGTCTGGGGAAGAGGGGTGTCCCACAGCAGAAGCACACGCCCACGTGCCTTTTAGCCCAAAGGGTATTTAAATCAATGGTTGCCTTCATTTAACAGCTAAGGTAAGAAAGAAAACAATTTGTCATTCCTACAGCTCAGGCTTTCAGATCCTGCCCACATCTGTTGTAACACACGGAAATGAGGGAACTGGGGGTGGGCCCTATGGGACGGTGGGTTAAGCTGCCACTTGGGAAACCCACACCCCATGTCGGAGTGCGGGCTCAAGCACAGGCTGCTCTGCTTCTGATCCAACTTCCTGCTACGGCGCCTGGAAAGGCAGCTGATGGGGTCCCTGCCACTAATGTGGAAGACCAGGATGGAGTTCCTGGCTCTTGGCTTCAGCCAGGCCCAACACTGGTTGTTTTAGGCTTTTGGGGAGTGAACCAGTGGACAGAAGCACTTGCTCTTTCTCTCTCTCTTTCTCTCTTCCTCCCTCCCACCCCTTTGTCATTCTGCCTTTTAAATAAATAAATAACTAAGTTTTTTTTTAAATGAATTGATGGAATTGTTCCTTTTTGGGTATAAAATAAAATGAAAGGGACACTGAGTTTGAAGGACACTGAGGAAAAACTCCAAAAGCTTCAATGTTTTAGTTCATCGCTTCCTAATTGTGCAAACTTCAGATAGTCTCTTAATAGTCTCTGATCCTCAATTTCTCCTTTTGTAAAATGAGGACATGAATTTTTGTCTACTGCACATAGGACTCTTGTATATATTTAGATATATAAAGGATTGCAATAAAGTTCAACATAAACATAGTGGGAGCTGTATACAAATTCATTTACTCATTAAATATTTATGATTCTCACAGGTGTTGAAGATACTGAATCACAGCTTTTCCTTCAATAAATGAAATATATATGATACAGAATACAGATATAAGGGTTTAATATACAGGGAATGTATCAACATGTGAAATGCTAAGGCAGCTGTGGATGAAGGAGGATGAAGAGAAACAGAGGGAGGGAGGGAGGGAAGGAAGGAAGGAAGGAAGGAAGGAAGGAAGGAAGGAAGGAAAGAAGGAAGGAAGGAAGGAAGGAAGGAAAAGGAATAGGAATAGAAAATGAAGTGGGGAAGGCAGAAAGAATTTTCACCCAAGGCAAGACCAAAGTGCCCACCAGGCACCACATAACTGGAGATGAGAGGGACAACAAAGCAGAGGAAAGCAGGCCCAATAGAATGTAAACATTTGGTGAGTTCAAGTCTCGTGCCAGGACTTCCCATCTGACATTGGCTAGCAAACAGATGTGACCACATTCATCTCCTTCAGATCCAATGGTTTTGTTTGTTTTTATTTGTAAGGCAGAGTGAGAGTGAGAGAGTTCTTCCATTCATTTATTAACTCCCCAAATACCCACATGAGTCAGGGTTGGACTAGGATGAAACCAGGGGCCCAGAACTCAGTCCAGGTCTCCCACGTGGGTGGCAGGGGCCAAGTACCTAAGCCATCACCTGCTGCCTCCCAGGTGTGCACTGACAGAAGTGATGACCCTCTGACATGGGCATGCAAGTGGACCAGGTGGGGGCGTAACTGGGGGCACCACAATGCCCATCCTGGGAGTGAACTTTTCCAGTTACTGCTTGACATACTTGATGAGCCTCTGCTTGAGCGATCCATGTGTCAGTAAGGCATTTGAGGGAGACAGACAAATGGCCTGCAAGTTTTCCATGTATGCCAAATACCATATTTAGGATATTAATGTAGAGAAGCTCTTACATATTGTCAAATAAATTTTAGTAACCTGAATCATTAGAAAAATAGTCTACTATGTTTAGACTACAATATTTAGTTTAAATGGAAAACTCTCACTTTACAGTGTGCATGTCTGTCTGTTAACTACTTCATATGGGAGGGGGTCCTTGAAGTACTAATGTTTCCAAGGATCTTCAGTATTTGAAAGTAAGTATAAATCTTGTTCAGGAAAGCTTTTGTTTCTGTATCTATGGATTTTAATTTTTAGAGAACTGTCAGTCCATTTTAAAACATTTTATCCACTCTTGTATATACATAGTCAATGAACCATAACCTCCTTTTCTGATAGTTATGGATCTTAAGCTTTTGTTAAATATAGATTTTAAAATCTATCCATCCACCTGCCCATCCATCTAGCCCTTCATCCATTTATCTATTAATGTGGTCTGTCTACTCATGTATCCACCTATCTGCCCATCAAGCCATTTGCGTATTCTCTCGTCTTTAGCACTTTGCAATCACTGGTATGTGTTCATCTACTGATCCATCTGCCCACCTTTCCATCCTCTCACCTGTTTATGTGTCTATCCATCCACAAGTCTATCATTTCCTTTTTACCTCCTTAGTCACTGAGAATGCATATTGCATCTATTACTGTGACCTATGTTAAACAGAGAGTTCATTTCGAGAGATTTTCATTCTAGTAAAAGACAAAGCCATCTGAACAAATAATCATCACACACTCAGATGGTACATAATATTCCCTCATTGATTTGAGCAAAAAGAACATAAAACCTAAGGAGAAGGCTGTGAGACGGCACTTAGACCCACAGATGAGGGAGCTCATGTTTTTGCCTACAGGGCCATGGAAAACCTCACAGGAGAAAGGGATCCTGAGTTGAGGGCTCCATAGACACTGTGCTGGGTCTTGTTCACTCAGATGTCCTCCGTGCACAGTACAGGGTCTTTCCCACAGGGCTACTCAATACATATTTCTTCAATGAATGGGGCTGGGAGGGGATCAGAGACCTTCTGGATGAAGAGAATCATACATGCCAACAGCGTGGCTGCATCGCGGATGGCAGCTTCGCGGTGGGCAACCTCACTGGGAGGCTGAAGGGAGAGGGATCAACACGGTGGACGCGAGGAATGTGAGACAATGCCTCCAGGAATGACCGCAGCACGTCTGAAGAACGGGGGCTGGCCGAGGTGACTGAAGGAAACAGTAGCGTCTAGGAGGTGATGGGAGGAAAAGATCAGACTGGTACCAGGTTGGGAGGAGGAGCTGGGATACAGGGAGGTACCGGCAGGAAACTGTGCTGGACTTGGCATCAGACTGAAGGTGGGAATGAAGACCCAGATGCAGACGGAACAGCAAGGCTGTGACCCCAGTCTGGGCTGCTGACGGCACACGACACAGAAGAAAACGAAGACAGCTGGTGAGTGCGGGTTAAAGGGAGGTGAACGAGACACTGAGGTGCAAAGTCCGGAGGTTGTCTGAGAGGGGACTGTGGATCTGCCCCGAGAAAGCTCTGCAGTCAGAGACTTAGGAGTCGGCGACTTAGAGAGGACCCTGGAAAGCATGAGGGACTGGACAGGAAGGAATGGATGACAGAAAGGAGAGGGGGAGAAGGGAGAGAGAGAGGGAGGGAAGGAGGGAGGGAGGGAAGGAGGGAGGGAGGGGGAGAGAGAGAGAGAGAGGAAAGAAGGGAGGGAGGAAGGAAGAGAGGAAGAGGAAGAGGGAAGGGTCCATCTTTAGGAGTTTCCAGTAGTTTTTGGGTAAGGGAAGAAGATACAATGATGGAAGCAGATGAATTGGAATTGGGGGAAAAAACCCATAGAAACCAATGGATAAAAGCAATCGCTGCGGCAGCAGCCTGGCCAAGTGTCCAATGGAGCCGCCAGTTGGAAGGAATGAGGCGGGAGCAAAGTTCACTGGTTTTGGCAATGGACAAAGTGGTAACTGTCAGAAAAGAACATTTATAGCACAGAAACAGGGTGGAAGCCAGACTGGGGGGCAGGGAAGGTTAAGAGAAGCCCAGACAAAGTCCTTCAAAAAATCAACCTCAGACATAAACTTGAGTCCATGCACTTGAACACATGGTTTTCTGGAATCAAACCTGTAAGAGAGGTCAGCAAAACCACTCATATGTGGAGACATGAACAGGCTGCCTGAGTTTTCCAGAGACTCTGAAATTGCTCACTTGTTGAGGCTCAACAGAGGGTCGATTTGGAGCACTGAGATCTTGGAAGTCACATTCACTTGGGAACTGTCTCAGTAGAAAATCAAAGCAAGAGGACGCTTTAGCTCAGCAAAGGAGAGGAGAACTCTCTGGGCAGAAGACAGAGCAAGCTTACAGGGAAACTTGGCAGCACTACGAGGTCTAAGGTGGGGCCTGCAGCTCTGGGTTCAGGGGCTCGTGATCTTGTGAGCCCTGACCAGGCAACGTGGGGCTTACGTTCGTTTGGGGATGATGGCAGAAGTATTATCAGAATTGTTTGGAGAAGGGTGATTCTGCTCATGGAGAAGAAATACCTGGGGTGAGGGAGATCCCTGAGGTGCTGCCGGAAGTTCCAGGCAAGCTGGAGCCGGCACTGTGGCGTGGCAGGTAAAGCTGCCACCTGCGACGCTGGCGTCTCGTATGGGCACTGGTTCACGTCTCAGCTGCTCCGCTTCTGATCTGCCTGCCTGCTAACAGCCTGGGAAAGGCAGCAGAAGGTGCCCAAGCGTTTGACCCCTGCCACCCATGTGGGAGACCTGGATGAAGCTCCTTGCTTTAGCCTGACCCCTGCTGGCCATGCGGCCATCTGGGAAGTGAACCCAGGAGGTGGAAGATTTTTCTCTGTCTCTCCCTCTTTCTCTGTAACTCTTTCAAAATAAGAAGTAAATCTTTTCAAAGAAAAAGAAGTTCCAGGCAATCAAACGAGTGAACCAGGGCGGGGCTGTGGCAAAGAGCCAGGGAAAGGCAGGTGGGGCAGCAGGCCACGGATAACTTGGTTTGCAGCAGACACAATAGCAAGGAAACGGAGGAGGGGCAGGATGTAAGGAATTCTAGGTGCCCTAGTGCCAGCCAACTGCAGTTGTCCAGCGTGCGTCATGTGCATGGAGGAGTGGCTGGCTGGAGACAGAGCCTTGGGAAGGGCCCACTGCAGCTGGAAGAGTGGCCATGGAAAGTGGTGGCAAATTCCAGCTCTTGATTTTAAGGAATTGACTTGACATGAAATAGGCTCAGCAATTTTGAACTTGACATTGAGGCTGCTACTGTGTCAGGTGCTGATGGAGACACTGGGGATGCAATGGAAAACCAAAGCAAAAGTCCCTGCTTTCATGGAAAAGTGTGTGTGTGTGTGTGTGTGTAGCAATGCAATGCCACATGCAAACAAGGCACAGTGGAGAGAAACTGCTTTCTAAGTGGATTCTAAAGACTCCCATCATGTAACCCACAGCAACCCTGCACGGCTGGTATCATTACTCACCAAGTGGCACGCAAGGAACCTGAGGGTAAGGGACCCACAGAGTGACAACAGCCAGTAATCTGCGGGGCCAGTTTGAATCAGTTTCTCACTCATTCCAAAGCTATCCATTGCTCATAAAATAATTCTTTAAAACTGCTTTTCAAAAGATTAGTGCTTGTAACAAGAATGTAATGAGGACTGCAACTAAGGAATTTTTCTACTTGGCCTTGGCTGCCCTGAATGCCATTGAGGGGTCACTCTCAGGTCACATGTGTTACTAAAAGAAAATGTTAAGAAATGAAACAGCAGAAGTCAGTCCCCGCCCCCAAGTCGATCTCAGCATATGAAGTGTTGCCTACAACTGCAGCCAACTTAGCCTTCCCCTGAGTGAATTTATCAGTTTCTCAACATAAATGGATTTTCCCAAACTGGCCTGTCTGTTAAGGCTTGCCGAACCCTATTTAGTTCACAAAAATCCTTCTGCCTGCAGAACTTTAATTCTCAGGTATTTGTTTCTCCAGAGAGTCATTTGGAAAAGAAATAAAGCCATCTTCACCATTCTCTGCATAGCTCACGGCCACATACTTGGATGCCTGACGCTAGCAGAGAATCCAGCTTGCTATTCCTGGGAATGCTTTTGCTAAGGGGTCAAAGACTGCAAGAAGTCCAAGAAATAACACACAAGACGTTCCTGCCAGAGCTCCACAATCCACTTCCCCTTGCCCTTCCTCCGCCCTTCCCCTAACCACCCACACCCACCCCCAGAACGTGCTTGCCTTCTCTCTTAATCAGAAAGACATCTGCTGAGACCTTCAGGACTCTGGGGACAAAGCGAAGACAGCACAGAGCACAGACAGTAGCGGAGGAGAGCCCGGCGCCCCCTCTCACAGCCACTTAGAGCTCATGGATCCACACCTACGATCAGTGTGAGAGCTCCTGGGACATGTGGGGACAGAGTTCCCCCCTAAGAAACACTGGACTACACACAAAGCAGTTCACCTTATATTTTTCAAAACACTTCTTTTTTTTTTTCAAAGGCAGAGAGGGGGAGAGAGAGAGAGAGAGAGAGAGAGAAAGGAGAGGAGAAAGAATATTTTCACCTGTTGGATTATTCCTCAAAGACCACAACAGCCAGGGCTAGTCCACATTGAAGCCAGGAGCCAGGATCTCTATTCTGGTCTCTATGTGGGCGGCAGGAATGCAAGTACCTGGGCCATCTTCTGTTGTCTTCCCAGGCACAGTAGCAGGAAGCTGGATCAGAAGCCTGGAGTAGCCAGAACTCAAACCAGGTGCTCTGATATAGGATACAGGCATCCTAAGCAGTGACTTAGCTCGCTGTACCACAGTGCCTGCTCTTTCATTATTTCAAACAATTTAAAAATTTCAAAAAGAGTTAGAGGGGGCATTCATTTGGCCCAGGGGTTAAGGTGTGGGCTGGGATATCCACATCGCATATCAGAATGCCTGAATTTTCTGGCTCTGGCTCTGAATTCCAGCTTTTTGCTAATGTAGACCCTGGGAGGCAAGAGGCGATGGCCTAAGGACTTGGGTCCCTACCACCAGTGGGAGACCAGGAGGGACCAGCACGGCCCAGCCTTGGCTACCGCAGGCATTTGAGGAGTGAACCGGGAGATGGGAGCTCTGCTGGGGGTGCCTCTCTTTCTCTGTCTCTCCACTCCCCGACACAGAAGGAACATTCTAGCTGAGAAGCAGACAGCTCACCAGGCAAGGAAGCAAAGAAGGTTCTAGGCGGAGAGGAACACATGAGCCCTGCTCTCGGGAACACAAAGAAAATCAGGGAGGCTGTGGTCTTTGAGGGGTGTTCACGAGCCGAACAGGGTATCTCAGTTCCCACAAGGCCAAGTAACAGAGCTCGGCTCCAAACCTGCCGGACCGTAGTGAGCAGTACACACAGTACATTCAACAAGCTCGTGTCCCACACCTTTGGAGCCTTGGCAGTGTGAGACATTAGGGATGGAGTTTACGTGCTGATCCGAGTTCTCAGGCAGCAGCATCTCCCAGGACCTTGTATTTTTGGTGGTGAGGGAGGGTCTTCTGCATTCAAGGCTTCTCCGGATCCACTGCTGTACTGGCTGCTCTTCTGGAAGGCAGGCCAGTGACCAGGGACCCTTACAAGCAGTGTGCGACTGATGCAGGGAGGAGGGGAGACGGGAAAGATTCTGGGTCTCCTCTGACGAGAAGCCACTGGCCACCTGCCTGTCACCCCGAGCGACACCAAGGACAGTGCCCAGGCACCAGACACTCTCCTCCAAGGAGGCCACCAGGCAGTGAGGGGTCAGGAAAGGCCTGAGCAGCCAGAAAATTCTGCTGGACGCGACTAATAGAGCTCTGCATTATTTACTCAATTCTCTTCTGAAAAAACACTGTAAAAGGTGGCAGAAGGACATTTTAAATATTTGAGCATTTCCGTGTATTTCATAACGTTTCAACGAGCAGATCAACAGTTTGTACCGCTTCCTTTGTAGAGCTGGTGTTCTTTGTTTTAAAGCTTCAAAACACAAAATCACGCCTTAAAGCTATGTCATGAACTCTTCCAGTCCCGAATATGCATACACACATATTTATTGCAAGCATGTTTATTACGGAAAACCTCAAACACACCCCAAGTGCAGACAGGATGTGCCCCCACTCACCCCACACCCAGCTTCAATGGCCAACGCGCAGCCAGGCTTGGCTTCACCCCACTTACACCCCTTCCTCTGATTATTCTGAAAGAAACCCTAGACATCACATGTTCTCATCCATAAATATCTCACCATTCTTTCTTTCGTAACTTTTATCACACCCCTGCTTCGTTTTAGAGGGGTGAGGTATCATCTCTCTCATGAAGATTTGCAATAGGGACAATGATCAAGAGTGAGAACTGACCTTCTAACAACCTGAGGGGAAAACCAGACTGAAAGACATGGTGCAGTGCTTGGCCTGGATGTTCTCAAAACAGAGCTGGCTATCCTGGAAACTTCTGGAACCCACGCGCACAGATCAAGTCGTCCTAACAGGCTACTGACATGAGGACATCCTCCCACTCCCTAATAAAGCCCCTCCAGTTACCAGCAAGTCACTTTCTTCAAGAATCCACAACCTCTTCCCCTCTCAGCCACCTTCATCATCTTGAGAAACACACAGCCAAACGTTGGATGCATTTAAGGTTACCCAGAACTTCAGTGGGACAGGAATGCTGGATTCTAAAACAATATTTTTTCTCATTAATTTCACCAGACTTTCTTCCCCTTGCTTACTCCATAATCTTTTGACCAAATTCAGGAAATTGTAAAGTGGCAGGTCAAGTCCAGGGCCTGCCATCTTCCATCACGCAGGCTGTTTCAGCTGCCATGCACCTTACCTGCAGAGGGGCCCTCGTTCAAACAGGATGACTGGTTTCATCCTCTCAGCCCAGGGCTCTTGTTCGTATCCACATTTATTTCAAAACAGGGGAAGGTCAGTGGCTATGGAAACTTTTTAGGATACCCCCTGACCTTAAAAAACACTAAGAATTATGAAACACAGTTATTTAAAAAAAAAGTGCATTGAGCAGCTACCTAACTTCAAAAAGAGGAATACACATGGGCATGCACTGGGATTCCCCTCTCTCATAATGACCGCTGCCTCCCAGATTTATGAAAAACAGATGGAGAGCCTGGCTGAGCAAGCTAACATTCAACTGGAGATAGCCACATCCCGGGATTCCTGCAAGACTACTCCACAGCCCCTGGAAAGGACCTACTGTCTCCGGAGTGTCCCCAGCCCTCCTCTTGTTCTGTATCTGTCGTGAGATCCGTGCCCGGCTCTCCACCATCCCATACGACACCAGGATGCAGCTCTGCATCTGTGGCCTGCACCTTTCTCAGCATCGGATGTGAATACCTGACTGCCCACTAGACACGTCTAGTTCCTCACACTGATCTGCTCCTAAAGAGGAGCTCCCCAGCCGCCCTACGTCACTCCTCCTCCTGTGCTGTCATACACCATCTGATGCCCGTGTCCCAGGGGAGGGAGCAGCCCGTCCTCCTCTCTTCTTTATCCAATGTCCCTACTAAGCTCCACTGAGTCTACTATTTTGCAAGTGTATTTCCTCTCGCTTAATGATGATGCTTTGCGCATAACAGCTCCTGCGAAAGGTAGGAAAAGACAAAATAAAGTGATAAAAAGTGAAAGTAAAAACTATGAGAGCTGAAGCAGGCTGTCTGGTTTTGCAGATGGGTCCTCCCCTGCTCTTTTCTGGGCCCTGCAGAGCATCCTGGTCATCACAGGTCCTTAGTACAAGAACATCACCTACCACCTCCTTCCCATCCCAACCACTTGCTAAGAACCCGTCACCCAGACCATCAAAGATCATTTTTGTCATTAACCCCTACAAACTGAAGGCTGGGTCGTCCCCAGATCCGTCGTTGGAAACCTTGCCTCTACTGTGATGATATTTAGGGGTGAGGCCTTGGGGGAGGATGAGATCATGAGTGTAGAGGCCCCACAGCGGGACCAGCATCCCTGTAAGAGTCCTGAGAGCTTGCAATCTTGCCTCTTCTGCCTCGTAAGGGTTCAGCAAGGAGAACGGAGTCCGTGAACCAGAGAGCGAGCCTTCTCCAGACATCTCTCAGGGCCGTGACCTTGGACTTCCCAGCCTCCAGAAGTGAGAGAAACAAACTTGTGCCATTTGTCAGCTGTCCAGTCTATGGCATTTTTGTTACAGCAGTGTTTCTGTCGATGGTACATTTTGTTAGCCAGATGCACTGAGATGGACCGAGGGACACAAGCACATGTATGTACACACAAGCACACGCATGCACAGGTTCCCTCTCCTCCAGTTCTACACAAGTGTCTCATGTGTCAAGAGCTGTCATTTTCAACGTGTGCACAGTTTTACTGAACGGTGGGGTCCTCATTGCCCCGTCTGCCATTGAATTCAGCAGCAAGTGTTCAGCAAGAACAATCTCATCCTATTGTGAGTACTCTAAGAGAGTGTTTCCTCTTTGGGCTTGGAATGTCCCCACATAGCAGGAAACACTCTGAACCTGTATCCTGACTTGAGACTCACAGGGCTCTACGGTGGGAAGGGACCCTGCTGCTCAGCTGGAGTCGGTCTCAGGTATGGTGAGATTCCAAGAACAAGGAGCAGGAGAGAACTTGTGACTCTCATCTTTCATGCTGCGAATCTGGACACGGTACCTGGCTGCTTTCATGTCAGCACTGGCTGTCACGATCGTTAAAGAATGATAACGATCTAAGAGAGGTGTTGAAAAGATGCAGTACTGCATGAATGGCTGCAGACTTCTTGGTTCCTTTCTTCACTTCCACTGATAAATAGTCCAGAGCGAGTATCTTCTCCCTGTGCCCAGTTTTCTCCACCCCAAGAACTTCGCTCGCGTTCCACTGTATCTCACAGCACACAGCTTTCGGATCTCACACCATCCTGGGTCACCTGTTTTTGGATAATGCTCAGTTCTGGATAAGTTCCCTCTTAAGATGGAGAGCTCCGAACACGTTTCAAGATGTGCTCTGACCAGCTCCGTATACAGTGGGTTACCGAAGTGTTTTGTGACCTGACGGATCAAGCATTCAGAGGGAAGACAGGCCGAGCCCAGAGCTGATTCGTGGCAAGCTGCAGTGGGCAGGTCCCCAGTTCAGGTCTTCCCCAGCGGGCACTTCCAGTTAAGTCTGAATCAGGACTTGATAAACATCTCTATTAAACACTTCCACTTAGACTCTCTTCGGCCTCGGTGGTCCTTACCACCCTAAATGCTCTTTACCAAGAACACAGCTTTTGTAAAATGAGAAACTCACTGCTGTTGCTTGTTGGGCCACCAGGCCTGGATACCATTTGTCACCTGCCACATCACCCAGCTGGGCTACATACTCTACCAGGGGACTCCACGGTCGCTGACCTACATTCGGACAGGACTGAAGTTGGTTAGAAGCCACAAATACAAAAAGCACAACTTGCTTCCCAAAGTGAGCCAGGCCTTGAAAACAACACAGTAAACAAAATCAGGTAAGTATCAGGCTCTAAATATAGAGCTAAGCCTCCTCCAAATTGGACATCCTGTGGCTTACACTAAAACATCGTCAGCTGCTACTATGCTGCATATTAGAAAAATATTTAGAACTAAAACATGGTGTTTCTGCAGAGAATGTACATCAGAAAGAGGAAGAAAGCAGCAATTACTGCAGAAATCAATAAATAACCTGACAACCTCCCACTTCTCTCCAGGTGCACCAACAGCATATATTGAAAGTATTCAAAAGTCGCTGTTTCTTCCCAAGGTTATGGGAGCAGGAAGGGACATGGTGATGTTCTCTGGAAAAGTTCCATTCGGTTCACCACCAGGAAAACAAACACCCCAGAAGCTGTGGAGACCATGAACCAACACTAAAAGGATTGGGTTTGTCTAAGACCTTCCCTGGGTACTGTCTGACAATCTAGGGACTCTGAATGCTGGTCCTCTTGTATTATTCATTCCATAATTGCTGTGTTTTATTAGAAATATGATCTATTATAACCTTGAATAGAGTACATTAAATGACATTGAGAATTAGATTATTCTGATTATTAGAGAAGTGAGAAATGTGCTAAACATTTGTAAGACTGGTAATCAATCAGGGTATCCATTTGAGTGTAATAAAAATCAATCTGGAGCCAGTATGTTTAAATCTAATTTTTTAAGCATGACATTTTCCTCAGAGTTTCTTTCTAAAATGTCACCATATTCTACAATGGTGATTGATTCTGTCTCTAGGGAGAAGCACTCTCTCCAATTACTTCATCCACTGCACACAAGCCATCGTCCACTTCAAAAAAAAAAAAAAAAAGCCCAATGAATCACAGCAGTAACAATACATTTCATGGAGGAGGGGCACATATTTATGTCACTCAAGCTACAAAATCACCCAGCTTCCTTCCCTGGGCTCAGATAGATAAAATATGCTGCTCAGACCCCAATGTGACTCTTCGTTTTCCCAACAGAAATTAAGGATTTTCATCTTGGGCTTTTATTTTATCTGAGATGAAGACAAAACTACACTGGCTTATATAAAATCATTATTCCCCTTACATCTTATCAGAGAAAAAGCAAAAGATACAATGCCTTTGTCTTAATTTGCTCTTTATTTCTTCCTTCTATATATTCATCTTTCTCCCTCCTTCCCTCCCACCATCCACCCATCCACCTACCCAGCCACCCACCTATCCATCCATCCACTCACCTACCCACACACCTATCCATTCATTCACCCACCTACCCATCCATCCACCCAACCTTTAACTGCTGACTCCAGCAGAGGTCACCAAGAGACTGATCCAGCTGGGGAGATTAATGTTGTCTTTCCTTTTCTTAAGGATGTTCAAAAGTCTACAAGTGAGAAGGACTTACACACTCAGGAGAAGCCCACTGAATTGGTCCCACATTCTGTATAAATAGCACTCATCATCATCATCATCACCATCACCCAGTTTGGGCTGACTTTATGACATTCTGGTAGTTTCCTGGCCATGGTGGGTTGGGTGCCATTTATTGAGCATTTGCTAGGACCAACTACTTGACACCCATTAGCCATGTTGAACCACCAGTGGAAAGAGGACCCCTCTCATTCCTTGGCCTTGGGTTTTATTTTTCTTTCTTTCTTTTCTTTTTTTGACAGGCAGAATCCGGCGCCCCGACCGGGACTAGAACCCGGGGTGCCGGCGCTGCAGGCGGAGGATTAGCCTAGTGAGCCGCGGTGCCGGCCAGGCCTTGGGTTTTCACAAATGGACAGGTCTTTCACTATGGTGACTGTCTTGTCTCCACCTCTCTTTTATATTTCCCCAGAGAGGTGGAAGGGTCCCCTGATGGGAGGTACTTGGTGTTCTCAGTTCAGTCTTCCAGGATTTCTCATGTCTGTGTGCCTTCAGGAAAAGGCACCAGGGCCCTGTTCTCCATGACATAGAAGCCCCAAGGAGCAGGCTGTGTCCCAGGCGGAGACATTCAGGTTCGAGCCCTGCCAATCACCCGGCAGGTGCACTTATCTCATCTGGGAGTGAAGTTTCAGGAAGCCCATTAGGGCTATACTCCCAAGCCCAATCTTCTAATAAGCAAATATCTACATAAATTAATTGATACCAGTAGGAAGGAACATTATGCTGCCATTAAAACAATCTTTTCAGCCTATTTGATAGCATGGAGAAATATTCACATTGTTAGCTTAAAGAGAAATTCAGAAAAGTTTGAGTGTGTGTGTGTGTGTGTGTGTGTGTGTGTAAACAGAAAAGAAAAAAAGAAAAAACAGAATGAATCAAAATGTTCATAGGAGTGGGAGGGAGCAGGTGTTTGGTGCAAAGGTTATGACCCCTCTTGGGATGCCTCAAAGGCCAGAGTTGGGCCAATCTGAAACCAGGTGCCAGGCACTCTTCCAGGTCTCCCTTATGGTACAGCAGCCTGAGCACTTGGGCCATCTTCCACTGCCCCCCCAGGCCATCAGCAGAGAGCTGGATCAGAGGAGGAGCAGCTCGGACATGAACTGGTGCCCATATGGGATGCCGGCCCTGCAGGCAGAGGCTTAGCCTACTATGCTATGGTGCTGGCCCAATGTTAATTTTTTTTTTCATTAAAAAAGTCATTTTTGCTCTGGCATTTGTTGGGTTCTCAGGCTAGTTGGGGACCCTTGGGAAGAAGGTGCTGACATTTTGACCTCTGCCTTATGTCTGTGGCTACTCAGAGACAGGGCCTGAACACTGAGACAGAGAGGGCTGGGCTGACCACAGCCCTCCCACACCTCCCCACTCCCATGCATGTCGCAGCACCAGCTCGGCTCCACTGCTCACCCCCGTAGCCTCCTCCCAACTCTCTCTGCCTGTGTTCCCAGCCCAGCAATCAGCTGGATCCTGCATAACCCCAGTTTGTCACTCTGGATCCCAACACACCCAACGTCATCAAGCTTGGAGTAGACATCTACAGAAAGTCCCACAAAGCCCACAGAATGGGCCTTGTGCCCACGTGCTTGCTCCCCTCCAGACACAGGAGCCTCTGTGGGGGTCCCCAAACACACGGGGCACAGATCCAGCCCAGCTCCTCTGCCTGGATGCCCTGTCTCCCCCCCCCCCCTTCGCCTCCCTCCACTCCTTGCTCAGAGCTCACGGTCTCACGAGGCCTTCCTTCACAACCACACCAAGAGCTACACTCCTATTTCCCACCTTGTTTTATTCTCCTTTGCTTGTCTTCCTTGCTGTCCTCGGGTACAGAAGGGAAGCTCCTGGGGGCACAGGTCTGATGCACCGTTAGCCCTCAATGAATCTTTGCTGTTGAGGAAGGTGGTGGAAGGGGTGGGGGCATGAGCTGGGCAGGGAGCAGAGGTGCAGCTCTTCACCCACAGGCTTGGAGCTGCAGAGAGGAGCTGTGGTAGAGATGTTCTGTCTCCAGAGTCCTCATCTGGGGGCAGCCCTGCTTCTCTGTCTTCATCTGCTGCCCTCGACCGTGCTGGCTGCATGGCCAGGGCTACAGCAGGGATGAAGGGGAAGAACCTGTGACCGTGTGATCACCAGCTGGGCTGGGGGAAAATGGCTCCTTCCTTGGCAAACCACCTGCCCCCAGGTTCCTCTGCTGCTTCTGCCTTGGGAGGAGTAGATAAGAAAACCAACCACAGCGGGCTCTGAGGCCTGGCCCGAGAGCACCTGTGCGAAGCAAGAGTTCAAAGCAAGGAGTATTCTTGTCAATTAGTAGAGCCCATCACTGCCATCTTTCTAAAGAGAAAAACACAAAGTGTGCCAAGGAGAAAGTGGAGGGCAGACCAAACTGCCCAACGCTTGTCATCCTGTTTCTTGAAACCAGCGGTTCAGGGCTGTGCACCTAGTGCACCTGGGACAGCCATGGATGTTGCCATCGGCTATGACTCGGCAATCTGTCTCCATTCGGGACTTAAACCTATGCATGGCAGAGAGAAAGCCAGAGAGAAAGGCAGGTGGGAAAGCAGAAACCCTCGGAGGCTCTGTCTCCCACGTGCACCTACTGGAGCAGCACTTCGGGGAAGGGGTCAATGACCAGGCCAGACAACAACTTCACCTGTTTCCCAAACTCCAGGTGGGCAGTTAGCAATTTACCAGGACAAATAGGAAGAAGGTTCTCAGGTATCCAACTAAACCCCAGCATGAGTGTGACAAGGGACACAGTACTGAAGATGAACTAAGTAAGTCACCTTCCGGGGACTAATGAGATTTTAATGAGGGCAGCTGCTAACTTCAGTGTCAGCCCAACTAGTTTCCTGGAGTCTCCATGCACCAGGAGAACCCTGCTGGTGTCAGGGAAATGCTATGTGCTTTCGAAAGAAAAAACAGTAGCATTTTAAAAATAGCAACACAGACAATCTGCAAAGTACTGAAATTTGCAAAGAAGAAACTAAATCATAATTAATCCATGTCTCAGAAATACGCTCTATTAATATTTTTTAAAGGTTTATTTATTTGAAAGGTAGAGTTAGGGAGGGAGGGAAAGAGGGAGAGAGGGAGGGAGGGGGAGAGGGAGAGAGGGGGAGAGGGGGAGAGAGGGAGAGAGAGGGGGAGAGAGGGAGAGAGAGGGACAGGGACAGAGAGGGACAGAGAGGCAGAAAGACATATTTTCCATCTGCGGTTCATCCTCAAACGGCCTTAACAGCTGGGGCTGGGCTAGGCGGAAGCCAGGAACCTGGAGCGGGAGCTGGGAGCTTCCTCTGATCTCTCTCTTGGGTGCAGGGGCCCAAGCACTAGGGTTATGCTCTGCTGTTTTCCCAGGCACAGTAGCAGGCAGCTTTATTGGAAGTAGAGCAGCTGGGATTTGAACTGGCACCCATATGGGATGCCAGTATCGCCGGCAGTGGCTTTACGTGCTATGCCACAATGCCAGCCCCAAGCCTGGTTAATATTTTGATTTGTTTTATTCTGCTTTTCATAGCAGCAAAATGTCCCCTTCTATGGGTGTAAATTTATTTGCACAGCCATCTTTAGTTGTTACTCTTTTTTGTTATTATTAGCCATTTCATGCTAATATAAATAATGCTGCAATGAACATCTTTATATATCATTGCACACATTTTTCATTATTTCCTTAAAAACAGCAGGAAGGGAAATTTGAAGACTTGTGGCCAAGACATGGGCGGTTTCTATGTCAAGCCGGGGTCTGCCACAGGCTTGGTTGCTGCCTTGTTTGTAGGTCATGGGATGCATATTGTGGAGGGAATTTACTTCCCTCTTTCCACTCTCTCTCATCTTTGTGGGGAGCAGACAGCTCCACTCCTGCTAACCCCCACTGGCAGGGCTATTACACTCTCTGGTCGATCTGTCATTCCAGGGAACATTGCTATCGTCCATCTCACTTAGGTCAGTGCTGCCGGCTTAATGGTTCCCCATTGGGCCACAGATGACCAACGGGCGGATATAGCAACATAATCTGATTACAGGACGACCACGACCCCTCTGGCCAACCTCAGCCTGGCTTTACAAACAGCCACCCGCCCAAAAGGAGTGGATTTGCCAGGTTGCCCCTGCAGGCTGCAGAGTTATCGATGTGTTCATGGAAGGGCCATCTTGAAGCACAGACTTTAATCAGTTTCACGGCCTCATCAGACCCACTGCACGTTTGCCCTCTTTGGAGGATGCGTGTCAAGGTCAGAAGAAGTGTGGGGACATTAGGAAAGATTTCTTTCTGGCTTCATGAGCTGGTTTCTATTCACAGTGAACTTAGTGTCTTAGAAGTGCCCAGTTGGAGCTGGCGTTGTGGCAGAGGGGACTAAGCCTATAACTGTGACGTTGGCATCACAAATTAAGTGCCAGCTGCTCCACTTCTGATCCAGCTCCCTTCTAATGTGCCTGGGAAAGCAGCAGAAGATGGTCCAAAGTCTTGGGTCCCTGCCTTTCAGATGGAGTTCCAGACCTGGCCATTGTAGCTGTTCGGGGAGGAAACCAGTGGGTGGGTGGGTGGGTGGAGATCTCTCTCTCTCTCTCTCGATCTCTCTCTCCCCCAATCCCCTTGCCCTGTGCTCTGCCTTTCAACAATAAATAATTTTTTAATAAGTAGTAAGCCATTTGCTTGGACAGCTCCAAAACTCTGGGGACTTCTGGTGCCACCAGCCACATATTCATGTATGGACACAGATTCCTCCACCTTAGCACGACCGGCATTCTCAACCAGGTAATTCCTTGTCCCAAGGCCTGTCCCGGGCGCGGCAGGGTGTTTCACAGCACTCCTGGTTCTACCTGCTAGAAGCCAGTGGCACCTCCCCAGCTGTAACAACCAAAAACGTCAAGACACTGCTGGTGTTTCCTGGAGAGCAAAAACACCTGCCGTTGAGGTCCACTGGTCCCACAATTATTATAACCTTGAACTAGTGAGGACTCAGGAGTGCAGGCTTAGGAATCAGATGGTTCACACCACAACTGACTGTGCCGGCAAACCACCAATCTCTCCTTGCTCCTGACTCCTCCTCTGCAGACAGAGATCACACTATAGGCTTCACAGGGCTGTTGGAAGGAGCACGCTGGGAACTGGGTGTGACACACTGGGCGGGGCCCGAGGAAGCACTCCATGGACAGCAGTTATGCACGCCGCTGGGCGTGTTTGCAGACACACTCAGGGAAATGCTTGCGGCACAAGGACACAGGTGAGGGCAATGCGATGGCGACTTGTTCAGAAAGGACCGCACACACAATTGCAAGGCTTCATTATATCACATTTTGTATTTTGGCTGAATTCCAGCTGTCTCGAGTCATTCTTAGATGAATTAAGACCCAGCTGAACTGAACAGCGCTTAATCTTAGAGTTGGAGGGGAGAGTCCTGGGTGTCTGTTTCTCCACCCTACCATCACTCTAATTTCCTTTGGGAAAATGACCAAGGATCATATAAAATGTTTGTTCAGGCTCAGCAACAGAAGCACAATGATTCCAGCTGCATCTCTGGTTCACTCTGTCTTCTTATCTCTCTGACCTTGTCATCTTCCACCCTCTGTTTAACTCTGCTCCGGCTACTCTGGCCTCCTGGCCTCCTGCAGGCAGCTCCCCACCACAGGGCCCTTGCACCTACAGTCTCTCATGGCTGGAAGGCTCTTCCCTGTACATCTACATGGTCACTCCCTCACCTCCAGGTCTCCACTCAGCACACGGACAGAGACTCCTTCCGGACGTCCTGTCTACACCAGTCAGAACTCTCGCATGCCACTTGCTTTTTCTTCTAGCCTCTTCTCTATTTAGTATTAGCATCTGTCATTAATTAACTTAGTACGTACTTTTTATATATTGTCAGTCTACTACCACCAGAAAGGCATCTAAAATGCACGGATTTGTGTTAGGTTTTGTGTTATATGTCCGGTGCAGAAAACACTGCCCGGCACACAGTAGGCATACAGCAAACATGGATGGGGTGAATGAGTGGATGAACGAGGCTGAGTCTGAAAGTTTTCCTTTTGTGTCATCTTGCAGAGATCAACAACATCAGAAGCACTAACGGAAGAGTCCTCTTTTGACTTCCCAGGTACGTACTTGAGTTTAGCCGAGGTCAAAAGCAGAGTGTGTAGCTGGAGGTGTCTAGGCTGTGCCCCGTACCAGCCATGGCAGCGTTCTCTATAGAACTGCCTCCTGTTTCTCTGATCCCATCACAAAACCCCTTACCCTAGCATTTTATGCCTTCATGTTTAGCAAACGAGGTTGGATTAGGAAAGATTATCTGTAAAAATAGTCAATGGCCATATACATTTTCAGCCTTTATAAAAATCCTTAGCTCCTGGGGCCAGCACTGTGGTGTAGTAGGTTAGGCCTCCTCTTGCGATGCTGGCATCCCATATGGATACTGGTTCAGGTCCTGGCTGCTCTGCTTCTGATCTAGTTCTCTGCTAATGTGCCTGGGAAAGCAGCAGAAGCTGGCCCAAGTTCTTGAGCCTGGCATCCAGGTGGGAGACCTGGAAGAAGCTCCTGGCTCCTGGCTTTGGCCTGGCCCAGCTTTGGCTCTTGTGGCCATTTGGGGAGTGAACCAATGGATGGAAGATCTCTTTCTGGCTCTGTCTCTGTCTCTCTCTCCCTGTCCCTCTCCCTCCATTTCTCTCTCTGCCTCTCCCTCTTTCAAGCAAATAAATCTTTATTTAAAAAGTAAAAGGCAGGCCAGCGTTGTGGCTCACTAGGCTAATCCTCCACCTAGTGGCGCCGGCACACCGGGTTCTAGTCCCGGTCGGGGCACCGGATTCTGTCCCGGTTGCCCCTCTTCCAGGCCAGCTCTCTGCTGTGGCCAGGGAGTGCAGTGGAGGATGGCCCAGGTACTTGGGCCCTGCACCCCATGGGAGACCAGGAAAAGCACCTGGCTCCTGCCATCGGATCAGCGCGGTGCGCCGGCCGCAGCGTGCTGGCCGCGGCAGCCATTGGAGGGTGAACCAACGGCAAAGGAAGACCTTTCTCTCTGTCTCTCTCTCTCACTGTCCACTCTGCCTGTCAAAAATAAATAAATAAATAAATAAATAAATAAATACAGCTATAAAAAAGTAAAAGGCATAGCTACATTCAGCCATCCTTCCTGCTTCCTGCCTTCTCTCCCTTCCTTTCGTTTTTTTCCTTCCATGATAGTTTATTTGACAAACGTGTTTTGTTGTTGGCTGTGCCCAGGTCGGGGTGAATAACCACCTTGCACATACCGCATTCCAGGGCCCTCCTCTGGTGCCATGGTGGTGGCCACAGAGGGGCCGGGGGTCTGTGGAGGATGAGGTCAAGTTCAGATCCTAGGAGATAGGATCAGACGAGGGTGTGAGCAGGAAGAAGTTTTTAGAAGCAGCACTGACTGTTACACACTGAGGAGTCACAATAGGCCGTGACGAGGAGCCGAGGGATGGGGCTGATGACCTGGAAACCAGTCCCCTACATACTCAGGCTCTTGACTGTGTAAGCAGAATTGTTCATGACTCCAAGCCAAACTCTCCTCTTCTAACAGTCAAGGAGACCCCCTAGTCACTTGTGAAGTCTGGATAGCACTTTTTTTGCAAGGTGATGCCTAAGGAAGAGTTCTGAGCAAAATCTCCTGCAGACAGAGCTAGCGCCATTTAACCATTCACGAAACAGGTGCCCAGGGCTGCTCAAGGGACTGGGGAAGCAGACACAAACAAATGGACAAAAACCTGTGTCTTTATGTCTGCTCACCTGCAATGGCCAGGGGAAATCAGAAAGGAGTGGTCAAAGAGAGGAGAGAATCAGGAGGTTGAGTAGCCGTGGGTGAGGGGAGATATTTTCAAGGGCCTGAGAGCCCAAGGCAGGCTGGAGCCTAAGGAAGGGGAGGTAGTCAAGGTCAACAGTATGTCAAGGAGTTGTTGACTCAGCTCAAGGGTCAGCAAACTGGGAGTAAATCTGTCAAGCTTGTGGGCCGTACAGTCTCTGTCCCAATTCCAGCAGGAGTTTGCATCCACTCTGTCTCCTACCATGGGGAAGAAATACTTGAAAAAACAACTGTGTCTCTACTGGACGTGCACCAACTCTTGTTCTTGTCACTGTTCCTTAAAAAACACAGTACAGCAGCAGCTTAGGTAGCACTCACATTGCATTAGACATCGTAAGTAATCTAGAGGTGACTTCAAGTTCAATGGGAAGATGTGTGGAAGACACACACAACTACTATGCTGTCTTTGCTTTCTTTAAAAAAGACTTAATAATTTGAAAGGGAGGCATGGAGGAAGGGAGAGGCAGAAGGAGCGAGGGAGACACAGAGGGTAGAGGTAGACAGAGTCCTTCCATACTCACCAAATGCCCACAATGGCCAGAGCTGGGCCAGGCCCAAGCCAGGAGCAAGGGACTCCATTTGGATCTCATGTGGGCGGCAGAGACCCAAGTACTGGTGCCAGCATCTGGTGACTCCTGGGAATATCAGCAGGCAGCTGGAGCAGCAGGGGCTCGATCTGCCACTCTGATAAAGGGTGTGGGTGTCCCAAGCAGCGCTTCAACCCTCTGCACCACAACTCTGTCCTTTTCCATAAGGGACTTGAGCACGCAGGCTGCTGGAACCAATTCTGGGTAGATTCTGAGTGGCCCCCAGTCTTAAGTCTGTGCTGGGAAAGCAGCCAGAGACAATGAGTGGAAATCACCAGGCATGGCTGTGTTCCAACCAAATTACAGAAACAGGGGATCAGGACATCATGGTGGTGTGCTCCAGCTGCACTTGGGATGTCTACATGCCATACTGCAGTATTTGAGATTGAGCACCACCTCTGCTTCCAATTCAACTTCCTGCTAATGTGCCTGCGAGGCAGGTTATAGCCCAAGTACTACGGTTCCTGCCACCATGTGGGAGACCTGGATGGAGTTCCTGGCTCGTGGCTTTGGCCTGGCCCAGTGCTGGGTATTGCAGGACTTTAAGATTCTGGGAGTAAACCAGTAATTGGAATCTCTCTCTCTCTCTCTCTCTCTCTGATGATGCCTTTAGAATGAGTTTAATTAATTTTAAAAAACAAGTGACCAGCTGGATTTGGCCTGCTGGCTGTAGGCTAGGGTTCACCGACCTCTGATTTAGATGAACTCAAAAAAATCTTTTACTATTCTTTCCTCAGTGGCTCAGTGGCTGGGGTGGAGGCTGGTGGTCAAGGAGTGGGTCCTGAGCGAGCCAGGAGGCTGCTAGGGAGTGAGGTCCCACTGGGACTGGGTGCACGGCTGTAGCCGACACTGGCAGGTGGTCAGGGTACCTCTCTTGTTAATATTTTGCATTGCTATTTTCTTGATTCCAAAAAAATCATACATGCTCATTATAACATGGGAAACAATTAACGTGTATGGGGATCTCCCTTGCACTCCCCCATCCCAGCCTCCTGAAGCCACCCACGGTACACGTCTGGAGCGGCTCTGGGAGGCAGAGACCAAGGCGTCGGGTTGGGATGCTGCATCCGTCCTACAGACACACAGTCTGATGCTAGGAAAAGCGATGTCCCCAAGTTCACAGCAGAGAGGCCCCGGTAAGTCTAAACACGGGAAGGGTCGCGAGGGGGACACTTACAATGAAGTGTCTACTCATGGGGCGTACTGGTCAACTCAGATTCCAGAGAGTTCAGCTAGCTGGGATTTAGTCAGCTGGCTACACACACCCTGAGGTGCGGACCACAGAGCTGTGGCCTCCTGAGGCTCTGAGAGTCCAGATCAAATGAACTGGGGAAGATTAAGAGGCCCAAACTGCTTTCCTTCCACAGAGCACGACTTCTTCTCAAAATATCTGACAGGATTAGATGGTAAAGCAATATCCCACTGCCTGGCTTGCAGCATGTTTGGCTGAACACTGTGTGAAGGAAGGAATCAGATCAACTCCTAAATGAGTGGGCCTGGGGACGGGCAATTGGCACAACAGCGAAGATGCCACTTGGGATGCCCGTATCCCACATCGTAGTGTCTTGGTTCACGTCCTGCTTCCTCATCCAGTTCTGGCTTCCTGGTAACGTGCACTCCAGGAGCCACAGGAGATGACTCAAGTACTTAGGTCCTGACACCCAGGTGGGAGACCTGGTCGGAGTTGCAGGCTCCCAGCTTTAGCTTAGCCCAACCCTGGCAGTTGTGGGCATTTGGGGCGTGAGTCAGCAGACTGAAGATGCTCTCTCTCTGTCTCTCACTCTGCCTTTCAAATAAATAACAAATAAATCGGTGGATCAAGCAACTAAACAAAAAATAAATCCAGTGTAAGGTGCAAAATAGATAATATGGTCTTAGGTTGCATAAGGAATACAGTGTGTGGACTGAAGGGGATGATGATCATTTTCATACATTATAGACAGTTCACATTTGGAATGTCACATTTCATTAATAGAACTCCCCTATTCTAGGATGAACGCTGACTAAAGAGAAGACAGCGTGGCCAGGAGATGTGAATTGGGGTGGGGCATTCTTAAAGCCATACAGCATAAGGAATCATTGGAAAAACCAGGGGTGCTTGGCTTGGGATGGAGGAAGAAGACTCAGGAGGGTTATAAATTACCAAATATTGGGATTTATCCTCAGTATCTTAAGAAGGTAGATACGAGGGGATATGAAGTTCATAGAAAAATAGGATGCACAGATACATTTATCTTGATGCAAAAAAATTCTGGAATTCATGCATGCAAGGGGCCTTCAAAAGATTCACGGAAAATGAGAATTATAAAAATACTATGTATTCTTTTCCCTTTTTTTTGCATCAAAGTAAACTTACCTTGTCATTCCATTTTTTTTCCATGAATGCTTTGAAGTACCCTTGTATAGGACCACTAAGTAGGTGTTAGGAAGGCAGAGGTGGGTAAGACGTGACAAAGAACTTGCTGATCATCCCTGCTGCCCTAAGACTGTCTGCTGCAGTACACCCTTCCCTTGGTGCCTGGGCTGCCAGCCAGCCTGCTCCCTGTCAGGGGACTCAGCGATTTCTTTGGAAAGCACAGAAAACTGGCCAGGCTGCTGGGGTCTACATAGGGCACTGAATTGGGAGGACTCAAAATGTCATGAAAGGTTATCATTTGAAATGAATCGCACACAGAGGTAACTCCTAAAAAAAAAAAAAAAAAGCGTAGGCAAGAAGAGGAATTCACTGTCACTCGTCCACGATTAGCAGAGTGACATTCTAGAAAAGAGCTGGCTTCCAGGTCAGAAGAACAAAAACGTGACATCGGCCGCTTCTATCTTTCAGCCCGGGTTTACCTGTGAGGCGGGACTTCATTCACAGTGCCCATCTCCCTCCTAGAAGCAGACAGCATGGCGGAGGTAGCGGATGCTGCACAGGCGCCCTCAACCCCTGCGGGGAGGCCCAGGACTGCTGTTGTTTTCCTTTCCAGGCTATCACGGACAAAGATGTTCACCAGATACAGCGAAGAGGAACTCAGGAAAGCGGGATGCTGCTGGCAAGCTGCGGCACTGTCAGATTGCTCCAAGCCCCTGGCTGCTGGCTCCCAACTCCGTCCCCACTTCGTCAGGCCTGGGAACAAGCACGCTGTGGGCCACCCTCCGCGTAGCCCCACGATGTTGAGGATGCTATTCTGACCAGCACTGCCGTAACGTTAAGGCAGCTACAGAACCACAATGACGACATATCTACAGCCATGATAAGAAGACAGAATTCCACATGATGGTGTGTAATGAAAAGGCCCCCTTTCTCTCCTGCTAACTATATGGGTATAAAGACTTATTGGGGCCGGTGCCACGGCTCACTAGGCTAATCCTCCGCCTTGCGGCGCAGGCACACCAGGTTCTAGTCCCGGTCGGGGCACCGGATTCTGTCCCGGTTGCCCCTCTTCCAGGCCAGCTCTCTGCTGTGGCCAGGGAGTGCAGTGGAGGAGGCAGGGAGTGCACTTGGGCCCTGCACCCCATGGGAGACCAGGATAAGTACCTGGCTCCCGCCATCGGATCAGCGCAGTGCGCTGGCTGCAGCACGCTGGCCACGGTGGCCATTGGAGGGTGAACCAACAACAAGGGAAGACCTTTCTCTCTGTCTCTCTCTCTCACTGTCCACTCTGCCTGTCAAAAAAAAAAAAAAAAAAAAAAAAAAAAAGACTTATTGGGCCCAATTAGGGCAACAAGAAAGTTCCATAATTTATTAATCATGAAATGAGTTGAAGCCTCCCATCCTGTCAAATGGATTCTGATCTTTCTGGACACACACTAGTGGCACTGGCAATTTAATTTAAAGTCCTTTCATTGTCAAAGAGGTTGAACTGATTTAGTGTTTGATAAAATAGTCAAAAAGACAGCCACTTGTTACTGGGAAATACCATTTATTTTTTAAAAGTGCAGGATAAAAAGGTTTTCCCTGTTCACGTTGAATCCAAGAGATTACTTGGAGGCCTTTGAAACTTCCAGAGACAATGCCCTGGACACAAGGGACTCTGTGTCTACAAAGCGAAGAGGCAGCAGTTTGCACAGAGTTAACTCAATAAAATAACACTTTCTACTTGGATAAACTGACCTAGATTTCCTGACTTCGACGCAGAAACAAAACAGGCAGGCAGAGATCTTGGGAGCTGTCCATGCGGAGAGCAGAGGGGTGGGCAACCAGGACTGGGGGAGGGCCAGGGTGGAGCGCTTTCTTCGCCTGGTTATAATGAAGACTTTCATCCTCAGCTTTGTGAACGGAGAGGGTCTCATAGTTCAAGCGACAGCATGAGTCAGAGCCGGGCTAACGGACGACAGCCTCGCTCTACGGAGGCGCTGCAGAAACACAGTCTTGGCAGCATTTCCCCACCACTGCACAGACATTTGCATGGTGAGGACCCAAGGGAGCCACACACAGCCCGGCAGTAGCCTCCGTCTCCACCTGCACATGGGCATTGTGCCACCAGCTGTGTTAACAGAATCCGCGGTGAGGGCGGGGCGAGTCAGGATACGGATGGGGAATGCAGAGGACCAGCAGTCGATGGTGCATGAGTATGTGCACACACAGAGGACAGCACACAGTGTGCACACACACAGACAGCACATGCAGTGTGTGCACACACACAGGACAGCACATGCAGAGTGTGCACACACACACACAGGACAGCACACACAGAGTGTGCACACACACACACAGGACAGCACACACAGAGTGTGCACACACACAGACAGCACAGAGTGTGCACACACACAGACAGCACACGCAGAGTGTGCACACAGAGGATAGCACACGCAGGACTGTGCACACACAGAGGACAGCACACGCAGGGTGTGCACACAGAGGATAGCACATGCAGAGTGCACACACAGAGGACAGCACAGAGTGTGCACACACACACACAGGACAGCACATGCAGGGTGTGCACACAGAGCATAGCACACGCAGAGTGTGCACACACACTGAGGACAGCACAGAGTGTACACACACACACACAGGACAGCACACTTACAGTGCGCACACAGAGGACAGCACAGAGTGTGCACACACACAGGACAGCACATGCAGAGTGTGCACACAGAGGATAGCACACGCAGGACTGTGCACACACACAGGACAGCACACGCAGAGTGTGCACACACACAGGACAGCTCAGAGTGTGCACACACACTGAGGACAGCACATGCAGAGTGTGCACACATACACACACAGGACAGCTCAGAGTGTGCACACACACTGAGGACAGCACATGCAGAGTGTGCACACACACTGAGGACAGCACACACACTGAGGACAGCACACGCAGAGTGTACACACACACTGAGGACAGCACACACAGAGTGTGCACACACAGGACAGCACATGCAGAGTGTACACACACACTGAGGACAGCACACACAGAGTGTGCACACACACACAGGACAGCACATGCAGAGTGTGCACACACAGGACAGCACACTCAGAGTGTGCACACACACACAGGACAGCACACACAGAGTGTGCACACACACACAGGACAGCACACTCAGAGTGTGCACACACACACAGGACAGCACACGCAGAGTGTGCACATACACAGGACAGCACAGAGTGTACACACACAGGACAGCACACGCAGAGTGTGCACATACACAGGACAGCACAGAGTGTACACACACACAGGACAGCACACGCAGAGTGTGCACACACGGCCGCTCCTCAACTGCAGGGTAAGGCAATCCCGGGGGAGGAACCACATGCAGTCGCAGTGATTTACAAGAACGTAAGCTCGCATTACTCAATTAGCTTGGCATGACTTGAAAGCACTCAACGGCCCTTTCCAGATGCTTCTGTTTTCAGCCGCTTCCTGTCAGCAGGCCTCTCCTGACTGGCCTTTCCACTGGGCCACAGCCCTTGTCCAACTCCCTCCATCCCTATAGGTCTGGGGTCTTGTTTTGACTCAGGTCCAAGTCACCCCTTCTAGCCTCCAACCCTGGCAGGACCCCCTCAGCAATCTGCAGAGAAACCCCCCCCCCCCCAAAAAAAACACCCCCCTGGACAACTTTCTGAGCTGGATGCTCCTCAGGGAGACCGGCTCGGTTTCCTGTGTGTGTGTGAGATTCTGAGAATTTCGTCTCTTCCTCCATTTCTCTGAACTGGATCTGCCATCTTGCTGAGCACACTGTGGGTTGATTGTCTTTCTCAACCCAAAATTTTGCTGGAAAACTCCCCAACTTTCTAGGGTTTCTGTTTCTTGTTTAATGATGCCTCCCTCCCTCCCCGATGGCTCCGAGCGCTCCTAGGAACTCCCCAACACTTCCCTGGGCGACCTCAGCCCATGCCCTCACCACTGACTTTCTGGGAGGTGACTGCTCTTCGAAATACCAGCGGTGTTTGCTGTGGCAGCACACCACATCTGCCTTTCATTTTCCTCCGGAGTCCAGTGTGTGTTGCTGTAACAGATGAATTCCCCCAGATCCCAGCGATGACAATCTCTGGATTGTTTGTTTGTTTTCTGAAACCGCAAATCTTATCTAGTTTTCCTGTCTACTTTCCGAGGGATGGTTCGACTCAGAACATTTTTTTCCTTCCCCAAATATCTCAGCTGCATTTTGTCTTTTTGTTTCCTATGTGGGCTTCACTGTTTGGGTAGCTTCTGGGGGTGGGAATGAATGGGCATAACCAAGCTTCCCCTCCAGCCTTGAGGAAACTGAACCTGCTACGTGTTCTCACACACTTACGTTAAAATCCTTTATTCCAGCGGGAAGTTGGCATGACACAGGCAATTGGCCCAGACTGGAAATCTGTAGACCATGGTTTCTAGGCCTGGCTCTTCGTCTGACAAACTGTGTGACTTTTAAAAGGTCTCTTAGAGGTGGGCATGGTGGCACGGAGGGTCACGCCACTTGCAGCGCCAGCATCCCATATCTGAACACGCATTTGAGTCTGGCTGCTCAGCTTCTGATATAGTGTTCTGCTGATGCACCTGGGAAAGCAGTGGAGGATGACCCAAGTACTTGGATCTCCCACGTGGGAGACCAGGATGGATTTCCTGGCTCCTAGCTTGGGTCTCTCCTAGAGCTGGCTATTACAGTCATTTGGGTAATGAAGCAGAGAGAGATTGAGGGAAATTTCTCTTTCAAACAAACAGAAAAAGTCACTTAACCACTCTTAGTTCTTATCCTTAAAATGAGATCGGAAGCCTTTTCTGTCTCCATCAAATAGAGAGGTTCTACTGAAGATATTTTGAACAGTGAAACAGGTGGGAAGAAAGTGCTGCTCAGTATAGTCGTAGGTGAAGGAAGACGGGGGACCCTGGGATCGCTGTCGGCACCCTCATTGCCCTCCTTACTTTTACAGCTGGTCTTCTCCGTGTTCAGCACTCTTGAAAATACTGCTGTGAGGGCTGGCGCTGTGGCACAGTGGGTTAACACCCTGGCCTGAAGCGCTGGCATCCCATATGGGTGCCGGTTCTAGTCCCAGCTGCTCTTCTTCCAATCCAGCTCTCTGCTATGGCCTGGGATAGCAGAAGATGGCCCAAGTCCTTGGGCACCTGAACCCCCATGGGAGACCTGTAAGAAGCTTCTGGCTTTGGATCAGCAAAGCTCCGGCCATTGCAGCCAACTGGGGAGTGAACCATTGGATGGAAGACTTCTCTCTCTGTCTCTACCTCTCTCTATAACTCTGTCTTTCAAATAAATAAGATAAATCTTAAAAAAAAGAAAATACTACTGTGTACAAGTGCATTCAATTTGTACGCAATCTGTTGTAGAAGGAATTCCTAGTCTCTTCTGCCTGAGAGGTAAGGACACTGAGGCAGGGAGAAATTATTTGTATGAGGCCATGTGACCAGCAGGTGGTGGAGCCAGGGGCTGAATTAGGTTGTGTTCCTAAACACCAGCCAATACTGCTCCAACTTCATCCCAAGAAAGTGGCCACTGACTCCACCCAAGAGATTCCAGACTCAGAACTCAATACTTGTCAGGAACAAAAGAAATTAAAAAAAGGAACAATTTCTAAAATTGCTGACTCAAAGCTCTGGAAATTAAGGAACTCATAGAACATTCAGCTGTTTGGCTGGCAGCTGAACGAAAACCAAGCCTGGGGGGTTGGGGTGGGGTGGGTGTTTGGTGCTGTGGTTCGCACACTACTTGGGATGTCCACACCCCCACACTGGAGTGCCTGGGTTCAAGCCCTGGCTCCTGTCCCGGGGCAACTTCCTGCTAACTGTACTCTGGGAAGCAGCCGACAATGCTCAAGCACTTGGGTCGCTGGGTTCCAGACTCCTGGCTGCTGCAGGCACTCGGGGACTGAATCAGTGGTCACAGGATCTCTCTCCGTCTCTCTCCAATAAATAAAAATTAAACAATGACAGCAGCAAAAACGCCAAGCCTCCAACCCTGCTGCTTTTCTTCCACAGGAAACCTGACCCTGATTAGTGCTGCCGCCTCTACACTGCCTCATTTATACAATAAACCCAATCTGCTTCATTCTGTTTTACCCCGGCCTCTCGGATACCTTGATCGTTTCATATCCGCTCTGCAGGCTATGGTGTAGGCTTCAGAGTGTCACAGCCGGGGGCTCCTGAAGGAAGCATCACAGAAGCTTCCTGGGCAGCCTCAGCCACCCCACCAGCAGAGGCAAAAGTTTCTCCCGCTGGTCAGTGCATTGGCCACCCCACATTCAGTGGACCTTCTAAAGATGACCAACCCAAGGCCAGCACGCAAGGGCTCTGCACGAAACTCAAACTCAGAGTGAGCCTAGATGTGATTTGAAAAGTTTTCTCTGAAGTGGCCTGTTCCAAGAAAGTCGTTATCCAAGCAGATGTGCCCAGCCAACACTGGGCCAGAGGGGCCTGGGAAAGTCACCCATCAGGCACCTGGCGGGCAGAGCAGAAAAAATCATGTGACACTGCTGCAGGGTATGTGAGGCACTGTCCTTTCCTTGCTTTAACTAAAGTATGAAAAAGAGTAGCTTCAGGTCGGCATGGTGGCATAGTGGGTGAAGATGCCACCTGTGATGCTGGCATCCCATGTGGGCACCAGTTCAAGTCCTGGCTGCTCCACTTCTAAGCCAGCTCCCTATTAATGTGCCTGGGAAAGCTGCAGAAGATGGCCCAAATCCTTGGGCCCCTGCACCTGGCTTTGGCCTGCCTAAGCCCTGGCTGTTGTGGTCATCTGGGGATTGAACCAATAGATAGTGAAACTGAAGACTCATTAATAACGGCAACAACAGTTAAGATTTATTGAGTTTATCAACTCCTAGGTACCAGGCACCGGAACACTGTGTACAAGGCCCCATACAGTGTCCCCTGTCTTAAAGGAAGGGACTAGAATTCCAACTAGAATTCTAACTACAAATGCTCTTGGTTATATTCTCAAGGTCTTAGGTCAGCAGATGGCAAAGCTGCATTTCCAGGTAGTCTGGACCGAGTCTGAAGTCTATACATTCATAGGTTAATTTTCTGATGATTCGTTATTAACAAAGAAACCCAACACGTAGGTCTACAGGGAGTTACAGCTCAGTTGTGCTAAGCATAAGCAGGGGGCTTCTTCAGGGGGCATGTGGCGAGAGCATATCGTAAACTGTGTTATGTGGCAGCTGTGAGCACCCCTTCACCTGGCTTTCATGGAAGAACTCCAAGAAGCCACAGAGGAACAGCGAGAGTCCCATTGTGAGTCAGTGTCCCTAATACAAGAGAAAACCGAGGTTTTAAGTGAAGATTAATGGTAGGAAATAAAGCATTTAATTTTTCCCAGGAGTTCAGATTTCTTTAGATCATGCTCTCAACAATGTAACTTAATAACTTATTTTTACAGATAGCTTCCACATTTAATTCAAACCTTGTAATTGGCTCTCTTCATTCATTTAGCATTGTCTAATAGAATCCTATGGGTTACTTTTTGGTTTGCCTACAAATTGTTTTACAATTTCTACAAATGATCGAGGATAATGAAAGTAACAAAGTACAAAGCTCGACATATCATTTGCAAAGCATTTTATTTACTTTAAATTTTTTGCTTACTTTATTTGAGAGGCAGAGATAGGCAGACAGATAGTACTACCTCAATGCTTAGAAACCGGGAACTCAATCCGTGTCTCAATCCAATGCCAGCTCAAGTCCCAGCTGCTCTGCTTCTAATTCAGCTCCCTGCTGATGCACCTGGGAAGACAGCACAGGATGGCTCAAGTACTTGGGCCCCTGCTACCCACCTGGGAGACCAGGATAGTGTTCCCGGCTCCAGGCTTCAGTTTGGCACAGTCCCGGCCATTGTAGCCATTTGGGAAATGAACCAGTAAGTGGAAGACCTCCCTTTCTCTCTCTTTCCCTATATTTTTCAAAGAAATAAAATAAGTCTTTAAAAAAATAGAGAAAAGCTTTCCTTTTTAACAAAGAGTTTTTTGTTAGTGTGCACTGACATGGTCTTTACACTAAAATCATTGTTTCTGAAAGTGAAGAGGACTGGTGTTGTGGCGCAACAGGTGAGGTTGCCACTTATGTCACCAGCATCACACGGGAATGTCGGTTCACATGCCAGCTGCTCCACTTCCCATCCAGCTCCCTGCTGACGTGCTGGAAAGCAGTGGGAGATGGCCGAGTAGTTGGTCCCCTGCTAACCATTTGGGAGACCACTTCCTGGCTCCTGGCTTTGGCCTAGCTCAGGCCTGGCTGCTGTGACCATTTGGAAATGAACCAGAGGATGGAAGGTCTCTCTAGGTCACTCTGCCTTTCAAATGAACAAACAGATAAATCTTTTTAAAAAGTGAAGGCAGCTGTTGTCTCATTTTTACCAAGATTTATCATTTCATAAAGAACTCTCTTTTGTGGCTGGTGCTGTGGCAAAGTTGGTAAAGCCATCGCCTGCAGTGCTGGCATCCCATAGGGGCACCGATTCAAGTCCTGGCTGCTCCACTTCTGATCCAGCTCTCTGCTATGGCCTGGGAACGCAGTAGAAGATGACCCAAGTCCTTGGGCCCCTGCACCTGTGTGGGAGACCCGGAAGAAGCTCCTGGCTCCTGGCTTTGGATCAGTGCAGCTCTAGCTGTTGCAGTCATTTGGAGAGAGAACCAGTGGATGAAAGCACTCTCTTGCTCTTGCTCTCTCTCGCTCTGCCTCTGTAACACTGCCTTTCAAATAAATAAAGAAATCTTTAAAAATAAAAATTGTCTTTACTCATGAGCTGCACCCAGTGTTAATAGGAAATTTGGCATGTCCTCGGTGCTGCCTGCCACCTAGCGTCAGCATGTTGAAATTGCAAGCATAGGACCAAGACAGACATGCAGACGCCAGGCTCTGAAGTGAGGGGTGGGAAACGTCCCAGAGAGCAAGACCTTTCCTTCCCAAAATGCCGGGTTGCATTCCTTGGGAAGAATTCCCTCATCTTTTGGCTCAGTGTCTGGGCCACTCCCCACAAAGAATGAAGTTCAGTTCTCGTGTTGGAGATGAGCGCAGGAAGCCTTGCTGGGGCTCGGGCCATTTGTTACTAACCTTGGAGCTGCATCTTCAGCTCCTCTTCCTGGATGCTAGCCAGAGAGCTTTGCTAACCAGACCAGTTGGTCAAGCTTTTCCACATAATTGATGACAGATTTCAAACATACATTGCTCCTGGGAGGCAAAGTGCCCCCAAAATAAAATAAATTATTACCCGGGAGAGACTGCAAGCTTCTAACATGCGTTTCTCTCTTTTGCTTTGGGGGAAAGGGTCTCATAATAGGAGACATTTCTTTTAAACTAAAAAATGTTATTTGTTTTTGAGCCGCTCCACCCCGTACTCCCCCCCTCGCTCCCCCCTCCACTGTTAATAACATCTGATCTTACATTTAAGCAGGAAGAAGCTGTAGCCACATGATTTAAAAAGCGTGTGTTTATGACTTGCCATGTTTAAGCACTGTTGAATAAATGTATATTGAAAACATATTTCAAGTGAGAAGCCATAATAAGGGGTTTAGGGATATTCAATATTACGCCACTAATTCATAGCACACCATAATTATGGAATGTGTAGACTTTCTAGAAGTAAATTATAATCCACCACTCGGCGAGAGCCCTCTGCAGTCTCCCTGCACAGAGTGCCACGACATTACACACTTCAGGCAAATGGATACAAAATAGAATAAATCACATTGAGAGCTGTATAGAACCATTATTTCAGCCTTAAACATTTCATTAAAACTAAACAGTTCAAAACCTCCCCTTCCCACCCCCACCTCTTAGCCTGTGTTGCATTGAAAAGGACTGAAGACCTGAACAATGTAGCTTTTCACGTTTCTGGTGGAAAGATTATTATTAATATTGCAGATTTCTTTCCAAATTTATTTGCTTTTTTAAGAGGTGGAGAAAGGGGCCGGCATCATGGCACAGCAGGTTAAGCTGTTGCCTGCAAGGTTGGCATCTCATAATCTCATATCGGAGTGCTGGTTCAAGTCCTGGCTGCTCTGCTTTTGTCCAGCTCCCTGTATGCACCTGGAAATGCAGTGGAAGATGGCCCGAGTGCTTGGGCCTCTGCACCCACACGCCAGAACTGGATGGAGTTCCTGGCTTCCGCCTGGCACAGCCCTAGCCACGGTGGCCATTAGGGATCTGAATGGATTGAAGATCTCCCTCTGTGTCAGTCTTTCAAATAAATCTAAGAATAAAAAAAGCAGTAGTGGCAGAGAGAAAGATCTTCATTCTGCTGGTTCACTTTCCAAACGCCCACAAAGGCCCCAGCTGGGGGCTGACACTGGGATCCAGGAACTCAAGCCCGATCTTCATGTGGGTAGCAGGAAACCAGTTTACCTGGGCCATCACGTGCGGCCTCCCAGGGTCAGAATCAGCTAGGAGCTGCGGTCAGGAGCCTGGCCATGTGCACAGCCCAGGCCCTTTGATGGGGGATTGGGTGTCTTCCCAGCTAGTCCAAACACCCACCCTGGAAAGATGCTTTTTTAACCAACAAAAGTAAATCCACATTTTCATTTGTGTCCCTTCTCCATAGGCCCTGAGTGGAATTAGAACATGAGCCGTTGCTCCAGTCGAATTCTGGCACTCAAATTTTCTAATGGTGGGTCACGAAGGTGGCTTTCATTTAACTGAAATGCATACCTTTTTCTTTTTCTCAAACAAAATCTCCCAACACACAAAAACCCAAAAACCTAAGTGCTTCTGGTTCAAGCAGAGATGAGCCGGGAACCTGAAGAAGTCTGTGCAGATCCTTCAGGGCACAATGGGGACACTGCTAAGCCGTCGCGAAAAGACCCTGCGTAGTCACTCAGCACCCTGACCACACACGTCCGGACACCTATGTTCCAATCCCAGCTGTTAGGCTGCTGTGCTCCACAACTTCACATACGTATGTGTGTGTGTGTGTATACGTCCACATAAATTCTTCATACACACATCTGACTTTACCCAGGAGCCCTGGCCGTCACTTGTTCAGCACGTTCTGACCTGACTTGTGCAATGCCAAAAGCTTGCATCTCCTAATCGAGGGTTTTCTGTGGCCTTGGAGCCCAAGTCACCCAGAGGTCCTGGGAATTCCCACAACTAATAACTGATACTTCCTGGGGAAAACTCTGAGGTTTACATTGTCCACTGCCTCTTGCAGTTCCCCAGATTAAATTCCACTGGTAGGGGCTGGTGCATGACAGAGCAGGCAGAGCTGCCGCTTGCCACGCCAGCATCCCACACCAGAGGGCCAGTTTTAGTCCTGGCTGCTCTGCTTCCAATCCAGCTTCCTGCTAACGCACCTGGGAATGCAGCTGAAGATGACCCAAGTATTTGCGCCCCCACCATCCCTGTGGGAGATCATGATGGAGTTCCTGGCTCCCGGCTTCAGCTTGGCCCAGAACTAGCTGTTGAAACCATTTGGGGAATGAACCCACAGATGGAAGGTATCTGCCTCCCCCTCTTCTTTGTGTCACTCTACCTCTCAAATAAATAAATCTTAAAAATAAATGTTTAGTTCCGCTTGTACACAGGGTAACTGCTTTGAAAATATACCATCATCCTTCTTTGCTTCCTCCTCTCCTTCCACTGTCAGCCCAGCATTTCTAGGGATTTTGCAAACACAAATATGCAAACAAAACAAAGCACAAACTACGTGCACTCAAATCCTTGCCTTAGCTTCTGCTTCTGGGGTGTGCAGACCTAAGTCTAGTGTGATCCTGAAACCAGGAGGCAGCACTCGCTATGAGCCGTCACTCTTCAGTTTCAGTGGAGAACTTCACTGGTTGTGTACCAAAGGGGGTAAGCATGATGATGCCCCCCTGCGACTGGGAACACGTTATGTCACGCGTCAGAGGGGAATCAAGGTTGCTCATCAGCTGCTCCTAAGGTATGATTCTGAATAACTCAGTTGAGTCCAACATGATCACAAGAGTGCTTTAAATGTGGAAGAAGTAGGCACATATCAGAGTGTTGGTTCAAGTCCTGGCTACTCCACTTGGATCCAGCTCCCTGCTAATGTGTGCCCTCGTAGGCAGCAGATGGTGGCTCAAACCTGAGTCTCTGCCTGGTCCAGCCATGGGAAGCAACCCAGTGGCTGAAAAATCTCTCCTTCTGACACTCTGCTTTTCAAATAAATACACTTTTTAAAAGAGTGGGAGATGAAGAGGGGGAGAGAAGGCGGAGCAGGGGGAGAGAAGCAGAATAAATAAATAAAAGGCTGTGTCCGGGTCTGGGGCTAATTTTGCATGGCACTGTCCAGCCTGAAGAGGGCGTGCCTGAGCCCTCGCTCATGTTGCAGCCTCGGTCCACTACAGCCCAGCAGAGCTGAAGCTAACGCAGGAAGCGGCCCTGCTGTCCCGCAGTGGCATTTAACCGACTATTTCAGAACAGTTTGACAAACTTCCTTGAACTTCCACATTGGCCAGGCCCTTTCTCCGGGATCTTGATGCCTGGCCCTGAGTCTGGCTTCCTTCCTCAACAGCCACCAGCCGTGTCCCTTCTTTTCCTTTCTCCTGGTGCCAGCGACTCAGACAGGCCCAATTAGTCAAACATCAGCATTTGGCAAGCATGCCTGGAAGGCTCTGGCCCAGCCTGTGGGGCACCTCACCCACAGCCTCCTGGCTGGTGAACAGCCTTGCTCCTGGAGCAAAAACAACGCTCATTCCACTCTGTGTGGAAGGGGCTGGGACAAAGAAACAAACAGCAAGAAATCGGGGGAAAGGCCTGTCGTCTGATGTTCATGGAGTGAGCTGCTTACTTGAGATCCAGAGAGGCAGAGATGATTCTTCACCTTCCATTCACTTTTACTCATTCAAGGAGATGGAATCACACTTGCGTTGGCTAAAGGAATGCCATTAACATTTACTCACACTCCCGAAACTCAAATGCTTGCCTTACACACAATTGTTCGCTGTTCTGTGCACCTTGTGCTTGGAAGGTTCTGGACTCAATGCTTCATGTACAACTGATGTCACAACATGCCACGGGGGTGTGCTTAGAGTCTTTTTTTTTTAAAAAAAAAATATTTTACTTATTTGAGAAGCAGAGTAACAGACAGAGAGGGAGAGCCAGAAACATCTTCCATCCACTGGTTCACTCCCCACATGGCTGCACCTGCTGGAGCTGGGCCAATCTGAAGCCAGGAGCTTCTTCTGGGTCTCCCATGTGGGTGCAGGGGCTCAAGCATTTGGGCCATACGCCACTGCTTTTCCAGGCAGAGAGGTGGATCGGAAGTGGAGCAGCCGGGACATGAACGGGATCCACGTAGGATGCAGGTGGTTTAGCCTACTATGTCACAATGCTGGCCCCTATGTTAAGGATACTCCAGTGCACAGACCACTGTGGGGCTGGACTTGAACCCAGAGCTGGCCAATTTTGAAGTCCAGTTTCTTGACATTGATCCTAAAGGGAACTGGTGTTCTTGCAAAATGCAATATCCTAGGGGCCAGCATTGTGGCACAGTGGGTTAAGCTGCTGCTTGCCATGGCATCGTCCCATATTGGAGTGCCACTTCAAATCCCAGCTGCTCTGCTTCTGGTCCAGCTTCCTGCTAATGCGCCTGAGAAGGCAGCAGGTGATTGCTCAAGTACTTGGGCCTCAATCACCTGTGGGAGACCCGGATGGAGTTCCTGGCTCCTGGCTTCAGTCTAACCAAGTCCTGGCTGTTGCGGTCATATGGGGAGTGAAACAGTGGATGGAAGATCTCTTTCTCTCCATTTCTCTCTGTCATTCTACCTTTCGAATAATTTAAAAAAAAAAATTGAAAAGAAAAATGCAATGTCTTTCACTACCATTTGCAGAATTCCTCAGTGGACGACCTTGCCAGGGAGGCCTCCTCAAGGCACAGACCAGAGCCACACTGGGGTTATGTCAGCAGTTATTTCACTGCCACGAAATCTCTGAAGCCATTGCCTCTCGAAGGAAAGATGCTGGGACAGTGAAGAGTTTAAGGCTGAGCTGTGAAATGTTGGCCATTACATTATCATAGAAAACCAGACCCTCGGAGAGTTGCCCGGTGAGAGATGACCCTGGAGGTTCTCACTTGCACAGCTGGGCACAGGAGGGAATCCTTCCTGGGAGCATCGGGCTGCTCATCCGTCCAGGAGCTGTATGGCCTCATCCACACGGGGACAGTCCAATGATGCACAACGCAGTGCCGTAGGCGACGGCCAGCAGCTGGTACTGCACTAGCCATTACCGGTGCCATGGACAGCGGCTGCCCATCCTTCTTGTGACCTGAGGACCCTGCGCACTTCTGAACTTGGGACTGAGATGCCTGGGACCTTGGCACCAGAGAGCCTGCGAAACAGCAAAAGCATCTGCCAAGCAAACTGTGACTCAAGTGCTCCCCGGGAAAAGAGGGGCAAACCACCGTGCCCTTCTTGCCTGTGTCCTGTGCAGGCTCATGCCAGCCACTCCTCCCTAAAGACACCCTTCCTACTTTCAGCCACCGTGGCTGGATGAGAAGGAAACGAACGCAGGGACACGGCGTGGGCTTGCCCTGGACAGACAGCTCCCAGCTGTGTGCACCATGTCCTGCCCCAAGTGACCCCAGGGAAGGAAGAGGGCAGGGACCTGGGGTCCGGCGGGGCTGGGTTTGTGTGTTCCTTGCTACGTCTGGCCATGGTCATGGCCACCCATGCAGGCAGGCAGGCACTGCCCGCTACAGCTGCTGCTTCACCCGGTGCCCTGGAGACTCCCGGAGCCTCCCGCACCAGCCTTCCCAGGGGCCCCAAGGTACCCACCCCTTCACACACCCCGTTCTTGCAGCCTGGCACACACTGAGGCCTCTTGACGAGGCTCATCTGGAATACCTGTGGCTCTCAGCGTCCTTGCTGCTGGCCAGGGCTCACCTCTACCTCTGTCTGTGTTTCCATTTTTCCCTCCTCCTTGGCCCTTTCCCTCCCCTGCTGCCTTCTTTTCCTATCTACCCCCACCCCCCACTTCAATTTTACTATTATCTCTACATTTAACGCTTTCTCTCTGGATCCTGATTCTTGCAGCTCTGCACACGACTGTGCTGTGGGTGGCCCTCGGCCTCACACTGTAGATAAAGTTTTATTGGGAGTGGCTCGGGCCACTTTCAGCAAAGGAGCTGTGTGGCTGTGGCAGAGACCGCGCGACCTGCAGAGCTGAGAATACTTGCCAGCCAGCCGTTTGCCAATCATGGCTAAGGCCTCGCTACTCAAACCAGAGCATAGGGGAGACGGGGGACCCTGTCAGAGTGTAGAATTTCAGGCCCATTGCAGGCTCGCGGAGGGAGAATCTGCGTTCTGTGGAGATTCCTGTGTGAATGATGCGCACAGACCATTCGAGAAACACTGCTCGAAGCAATCCACTCACTATACTGCTGGCCCTGAATGAAATGGTAGCACACGCGTCACACACGCGCCCTGGCACCAGCAGCTTCCGCAGTCAGAGAGAAGCTCTTCCGGCAAGATCCCTGGCGAATGGCACGTCCCCTCAGCAGCAGAACTCCAGCACCAAGGTCGTGAGTATGGCATCACGGGAAACGCAGCGCTCACCTGAGACATCACCCCGTCCTATTGAAGGTTGGAGGCTAGCCTGCTGGAGGTATACTGAAAGACCAGAGGACTCCTGGCCAACCAGCTAGCTACTCCTCCCTCCCTCCCTTCCATCCATCTCCCCCCACGCCCCATCTGCCCAGCTCATCCTACATTCTCCACGTTTCTTTTATGTGCAGTGTCATCTTGGTTCCTACCCCCAATTCACGCATCAAATCCATTGGCTTTATTTTAAAAATCTCATTTTCCAGTGATTCTTATCTCCACTGTGCCTACCTTCGATCAAGCCATCATCATGACCTTTTGCCTGGTGTCTTAGCTGGTCACCCACCTCCACTCCAGCTCCTCCCTCAAACTGTTCTGCACATAGAAGACTGAGCAGTCCTCACGTTCAGACTGCAAACCAGTGTGCCATATTACATGGGCATAAAGAGCAACATACCTCTGAGTAGGCCGCAGGGCTCACAGCCCCTGGTGTCCTCCTGATTGGCATGTTGGACCTATCTCCCTTCACTTGCTATGTCCCAGCCTTCTACTTGGGACCTCCCCCCTCCCACAGCTCCACTGCCTCTCACACCCTCTCCCTCCACGCACATGGTCAACCTCTCCCCACCCTCCACGCCTCCATCCCAAGGACTTCCCTCACTAGTCCATCCTAGGCTCCTTCTACATCATGGCTTGATTTTCAACTTTGTATTTGTTTTGTTTCCTAGTTCAGTGTGCTGGGTGCCCTGGATTCAAAGGCTGGGTGCATGGCCCGTGATTGCGTCTGTTTTGTTCACCACTTGAGCCCTAACACCAGGCACAGGGCTTTGGAACTACTCATCTGTTGCCAGAGATGCTCTTCACCTGATACCTGCCCACCTGGCTTACTCCCTCACTCCCTTTAGGTCCCTGCCCACATGCTACTTTGCAGAAAGACCTCCCAAGGCCTTCCTTTGCAATACAGCTCTTGCCAACCCCATAATGCTGTGTGTGTTATGTTTTCTTTATATCTCTGGGGGCTGCCATATTGCACAACACAGTTCAAAGCACTGATGAGCATCTCATATATTATTATATAAGACTATTACTTACATCCATCTACCTTCTCCCCTACCCTAAATATAAGCTCTATGATATCAGAAACTCTGTCTTCCATGGTGACTCTTGGGGAAAACAGCACCAGGCACACAGCGGCTACACAGCAAATATTGGCTGTCGGAAGGCTAAATGGTAAGGTACTCAGGAAATGGGTGAATCAGCGCAGGACCTCCTGAAGGCACAAACCCAAAGCAGTGTTGGCCGAGGGGACCTAAGAAAACAATGAGGTTGAGATTTTTGGCCCCCAGGAGCTTGTTACTGAAGATGGGTTGCTGGGGGATTTGATGTCGCACCAATACCTGCCCTGAGTCCGCCAAGTGCACCTCGCCACTTCCTCCCCACCTGCCCCTCGTCCTCTGCTTCTCCCCTCAACGGGACCCCAGGCTTTAATTTCATTTCCCTTGTATTTGCCTTCAAGATAGGCAAGAGAGACCAGCAACCTGGGCATTTTCCTCTCACGATGGAAACTTTTATTTCCCTCCACCTATTTAACACCAGGAGTGTATGCACTTTCGGAGGAAACTATGTTACAACACATTAGGGTATTACAAAATAAATTGAAAAGCTAGGATTTCTACATAAAGTATAATGCCTGATTTTATTCTCAAGGGCTATAAAGACGAAATACCTTAAACCAAAAGGAGTGGGCATTGTGGCGTAACGGGTTAAGCCAGTGCTTGGAATACGCCACAGTGCATATCAGAGTGTGAGTTTGAGTTGAAACAACTCTGCGTCCCATTCAGCTTCCTGCTAAAGCGTCCTGGGAGGAAGACTCAAGTGCCCGGGTCTCTGCCAGCCACGCGGGAGACCCGGGTGGAGTTCTGGACTCCGAGCTGCAGCCCAGCCCAGTCCTGTTGTTGCGGGCATTTGCGAAAGGAGGCTTGAAAGGCTCTTTCTCAGCCTTTTGAGTAGATGAAAATAAACAGCTTTTATAAGATACCGAGAAAGAGAGAGTGAGAGAGAGAGAGAGAGAGAGAGAGGGAGGCAGGGAGGGAGGTAGGAGGGAGGGAGGGAGGGATGGGGAGAGAGAGAATGCACAGTGGAAGGCCAGGAGGGAGGAAGGGGAGACTTCCTTTGAAGGTGTTTGTTGACCTGTGGTTTTAGTGCCTACACCTTCATGAGATGAAAGAGATTTACACTAAATGACTTAGGATTCTCGTCTCTATTCCCACCAAGATGGAGACGATGACAGCCACTGGGGGGTTGCTGGTCCTTTTCAAATCTAGCCCTCGTTCCTGCTGGATAACGCTTCTTATTAAATTATCCTTTAGATCTTATTTTTCTGCCAACACCTTGACCTTGACATTAAAGTACTTTTTGTTGAACGGATGTTTCAAGTGGTTGAGAACGAGCATTTGTGCTGGGTGCCGTGGAAACAGAAGTAGGTCACCATGATTTGCCTGCACGTCTCTGAGTCCATTAGGGCTGTCAGGCGGCTCCCCACGCTCGGGCTCCTCGGAAAGCGAGTTTTCAGCAGCCACTCGTTGTGGGGAGGGGAAAGGTACTGTTCCACTTAGCTCTGATTTCCAAATCCCTCTTAGATCCTTCAAGAATTTCCTTCATTTTTTAAGCAAATTCCTGTCTAGCTGCAACGAGCAACCTATTTTACACTGAGGGCACAGCGATGAAATCCCACAGAAAATTCGATGTGCATCAGCCTCAGGCGATGCCTACAGGATGTCATACTACAACTTTTTAAGAGGCAGTTTTCAAATTGTGCTCTATACAGGGATGGGAACGAGAGACTTTGCCCCTTCTACTGCTAAAAACGGTCCATTTAAAAACAATCATGCAATGTCACACACAGGCCTCGAGCAGGAGAAAAAGTTGGTAAAAACGACGGCAGGACTTTTACGGTTATAGTTGCCCTTTGAATTCAGGAAGATTGAGTAGGGCTGCTTCCTTACTCAAATAAGGGAGTGACAGGGAGGCTGATTTCTCATCATTTTCAAAAAGCATTTGAGGAGCCTTTTGGAGCGCACCGCATCAAGTCCATGGGATGCACGTGATCCCTGACTTCTGCACTCTCCTACTGCATAGTGCGCTCAGCTCAGCTGGAGGGAGGGCTCCCCGAACAGGAGGTCAGCGTGGCGATAGAGGGGCTCCCCTTGGAATCAGGACACTCAGGTTCTGTTTCTAGCACATTGCACATCACTTATTGGCCATTGACACCGGACAAGCTGTTTAAATTCTACAAATCTCTAAATCCTCAAGTCTCTAAACAGGAATTTCAGTCTCTCCCCTGTTTGCCTCCCATGACACCTGCCAAGATGCTGCTACCTGACAGCCATCAACCCCTGTATCTGGAAATAAGTTTCCTATTGGTTAGCATTTCACTCCCAACCTAATAGGCCAGAAATCAGGAGGAAAACAAGGGCAAAGAACCACTACCCTGGGCAGCCCTCCCTCACCTCACACACAGCTGTGTTCCTGAATATGTTGGCAGAACCTACAGGAAACCAAGGACATTCTCAATAGCTTCAGGCCCATGCTGATGGTAATCACGGTATGTGGTGAACACTAGGTTGTTGGGAAAGGTTGCTGCCAAATCACACATTTCCACATGTAAAGCATGAGCGCTAGTGACTAATAGAACCTTCTAGACAGCACCATAAAACCATCGACCTCTAACCAGGATCCTGACAACATGTTCATTTGTTTCCTCTTCAGGCCTCCTGGGGACCAGCCTGGATCTCTGGTTTTTTTGTTTTGTTTTGTTTTGTTTTGTTTTTGACAGGCAGAGTGGACAGTGAGAGATACAGAGAGAAAGGTCTTCCTTTGCCGTTGGTTCACCCTCCAATGGCCACCACGGCCGGCACACCCCGCTGATCTGATGGCAGGAGCCAGGTACTTATCCTGGTCTCCCATGGGGTGCAGGGCCCAAGCACTTGGGCCATCCTCCACTGCACTCCCTGGCCACAGCAGAGAGCTGGCCTGGAAGAGGGGCAACCGGGACAGAATCCGGCGCCCCGACCGGGACCAGAACCCAGTGTGCCGGTGCCGCAAGGCAGAGGATTAGCCTAGTGAGCCGCGGCGCTGGCCGATCTCTGGCTTTGTGGGTAAAGCTTGTGCAGTGTGGGCATCCATATGGGTGCTGGTTTGAGTCCCGGCTGCTCCTCTTTTGATCCAATTCTCTGCTGTGGCCTGGGAAAGCACTGGAAGGTGGCCCAAGTCCTTGGGCCCCTGTACCCGCGTGGGAAACTGGGAAGAAGCTCCTGGCTTCTGACTGGTACAGCTCCGACCATTGTGGCCACCTGGGGAGTGAACCATCGGATGGAAGACCCCCGCCTCTGCCTCTCTAATAAATAAATAAATAAATCTTTAAGAAAAAAAAAAGAATTCCATAACCCCTACTACCAAAATCCACCTCTTGGGATACTGGAGTGGTCCAGGAGGGCTGGGCAGGGCCATCTCAGGGACAGAGATGCCAGCAACCCTGAGAGGACCTGCAGATCTGTCACTTCCCTAGGGCTGCGCTTCCAGACTGGAACTCTGTGCCCTGGCTGATCCAGGCCACCCCTTCCCTGTCTGTAGCTCCTCCCTCCAAGTACCTGCCAACCTTCTTTCTCCTCTCTTTCAAATGTGCCCTCAAAGCATGAGCCAACACTTAATTTCTTTAAAGTCTCACCAAGTCAATTAGCCTGCTATCTTCTCCAGGAAGATTTCTATTGTTGGGGTATTTTATTTTATTTTTTAAGATTTATTTATTTATTTGAAAGTCAGAGTTACACAGAGAGGAGAGGCAGAGAGAGAGAGAGAGGTTTTCCACCTGATGGTTCACTCCCCAACTGGCCACAATGGCCAGAGCTGTGCCCATCTGAAGCCAGGAGCCAGGAGCTTCTTCCTGGTCTCCCATGTGGGTGCAGGGGCCCAAGGACTTGGCCCATCTTCTACTGCTTTCCCAAGCCATAGCAAAGAGCTGGATGGGAAGTAGAACAGCTGGGTTTCAAACCGGCACCCATATGGGATGCTGGCACTGCAGGCCAGTGCATTAACCCTCTGCGCCACAGCGCCGGCCCCTATTGTGGTATTTTATATACAAAAAATCTTACTGCTAAGTGAAGAAATCTTCAACAGTGAGGATGAAAACCCAGTGTCCAGTGGACTTTGGGGCCTGGGGAGGTGATGGGTGTAAAACATCACCTGCTCATAAAACATGTCCCACTCCCTGTGTCTACACAAAGGGCTTGTCAACACCTATCACTTCATTCATTTATTTAAACATTCACTTATTCATCTGAAAGGCAGAGTGACAGAGATAGAGGGAGATGCACAGAGAGTTCTTCCATCCACTGGTTCACTCCCCAAAAGGCTGCAACAGGCAGGGCTGAGCCAGGATGATACCAGGAGCCTGGAACTCCATGCGGGTCTCCCACACGAAACACCCATTCCTTTAGTTTCTGCCTTCTCAACGACAGCCTCTGACTAGGGACACAGCAAGCACAGATCTTCAGAGAGACTTTAACATCTACGTATTCGTGCTAGATCTTCTAGAAAGCTCCAAGTGTATAATTACAGCTCTAATTATCTCCCACACCAAGCCTACCCATTTCCCGTTGCCCACGTCTATTTTATGTGTTTTGCTTTCACAAATTTTCTTGGGTAAGGTGGTTCACCTCTTTGTATCTCAGATACTTCATTTCTAAAATGCTGACACTCTCCTAGGACGTCCTGACAAGAATGTCCAGTGATCCCCGTGTTGAAAGGGGACACACGAGAAAAAGTAGGGGAGAAAGGTCAACCCTGGCACAGCTTTGTGTTTGAAAACCACTTAACAACTCTCTGTCAACTTTATTAGGAGCAGTGCGGACAATGAATTAGGTTTCACTGTAATTATGTCCTGGGAGCAAATGTGATTTGCAATGAAGAGGTTTTACTGACTCTGATCAAAGGGATGGTGTAGTCTACCCTCTCCCATGGTGCGCTGTCTGGAAGGGATCGGAGCAGTATCACCTCCGCGCCCTTGTTTTACAGAAGTGCAGTACCTAGAATGGTCAGGTGACTGTCCTGTGGTCACTCGGCCAGCCAGGAGCACGGCCAGCTCCTCAATCTCACATTCTGGACTCCCAGGGCAGCAGACACAGCATGAGACACAGGTAGGCATATCCAGGCTTCCTGCACGAATCCCCTCACCATTTGCTAATCAATCGAGCAGCAGGCCCCAAACCCCAGTGGATTCTCATTTCGACTGCACCCCGCCCCCCAAACACCCTAGAAACTGGCAGAGGCACCAGGAATAACTCAGAAGCAGCTGTCAGCTCCCTGCAGCAGCCAGGTTCACGTGCTGCTGCACCCTGGAGTCAGGAGCCTGCGTGATGAGCTGCGATGGGAGGTGACGCTCGGTGCACCCCCGGGTTCATATAATTAGATCAAGGAGGGAACTCTCACATAGATGGGTGCATCTTATGCATGAGCAAAGTTTGGAAGCTAAGTAGGCCGGGTGAGTTCGACTGTGAAGAGAAAACACACGGTTTTCTGATACTCCCAGTAATTTGTTCTCACAAACCCCCTCGGATGGCACAGATCTTCTCATTCCAGGGGACAAAGTAGAGGCAGTGGCTCTTCTTCCTTCACATGGGCCAGCTTGCCACGTGAGCTTATTTCACTCTATTTATCTTATTTTTAAAAAGATGTATTTTATTCATTTGAAGGACAGAGTTTAGAGACGGAGAGAGAGAGGGATCTTCGTCTGCTGGTTCACTCCCTAAATGGCTGCGACATGGAGGGCTGGGTCAGACCAAAGCCAGGAACCTCTTCTGGGTTTCCCACATGGGTGCAGGGGCCCAAACACCTGGACCATTTTCCACTGCTTTCCCATTAGCAGAGAGCTGGATCAGAAGAGGAGCAGTCGGGACAGGAGCCAGCACCCATGGGGGATGCCAGCGTCACGGGCAGTGTTTTATCCACTATGCCACAACACCAGGCCCTCCAGTGTATTTATTTTTATGGGAATCTTTGGCAGTTTATGCTTTTTAAATTTTTTGGCAATTTAATTTTTAATTTGTAAGTATCTTATAAAGACATTATGTATAGTCATTCTTCATACTGTACTTGTACTTTTTTAATTCTATTATTGTTTCCATACACTTAGTCCTATTTATATGATCACTTAATCCTACCTATATGGTCATTTACCACTTAGCCCTATCTATTTGGTTTTTATATCACTTAAACTGCTGCTATTTTTATTAGCCAGCTTAAAGGATTTTGGGGTCCTATGGCAATTTGTTTAGTTGTACCCTTAGAAGTGAGTCTGTTGTAGCAAAGTAGGACTATACTGCTTTGCAGTTATGTACTTCATGCATTTCATGATTATAGCTTTAGGATCTAGGTGATTCTTCCCACTGTGCCCGCCCTCCCACCCACACTCCCATCCCCTTCCTCTTCCCTTTCTTATTCTCACTCTTACTCTTTACTAAGATCTATTTTCAATTAACTGAAAAAATATATATATGATTAATTCTATGTTTACCATAGAGTTCAATGATTCGCATGAAACAAAAGAAAATATTATAAAGTAAAAGAAAGAAAATGATAAAAATATAGAATAAAAAGCTGTTCCTCAACAGTCAACAGAAGGGCTGTTCCTCCTCACAGTGTCAATTTCATTTCTACATGGTGTCTGTTAGGAGCTCTATTAGTTATTGACGCTCAGGGAGAACACAGAATTTGTCACTCTAGGACTGGCTTATTTCACTAAGTCTGATGTTTTCCAGTTTCATCCATTTTGTTGCAAATGACCAGACTTTGTTGTTTCTTTTTTTTAACTGCTGTGTAGTATTCCATGGTGTACATATCCCATCATTTCTTTATCCAGTCTTCAGTTGAGGGGCAGTTGGGTTGATTCCATGTCTTTGCGATTGTGAATTGAGCTGCACTAAACATGCAAGTACAGATAGCTCTTTCCTATGCTGTTTTCATTTCCCTTGGGTAGATTCCCGGGGTGGCTGGGTCTTACGGTAGGTCTATATTCAGAAATTTTTTGGCAATTCATTAAAGGCACTAGTGAAAGGTATTGAGCTTCTTATGAGGTGAGTGTAAATGTAAAGCTTTTCCACTATATAAGGGGGCTTCAAAAAGTGTGTGGCAAAGAATCAAAAGATAAGTTTATTTGGTTGCAAAACACTGAAATGCATGGACAGTTTTTTGCATAAAGTGTTTTTCATGCACTTTTTGCAGCACCCTTGCATGGGATGTGTGGCTGTGAGTGGGCGAGTTTTATGTAATGTATGGCCGTGTGGTGAGAGAAACCTCTCTTCTGCCCAGGGCCATTCGGACATTTATAGTATCATCCTCCAGCCACACAACATTATCAGCCTAAAAAGCAGCCTCCAATAGACTGACTGAATTTTGCGTCCTGCCTGTGGTCACCCTGGCTGGGCCAGACCAAATGATTCTGGGGGCTTTATTCACCTGTGAGCCGGATGTGCCCCGGCCCTAGAAGTGTCATCTGGGATTTATCTGTTCTGACGCCAGTACCACTGCTTAGAAGGCTTTTCTGTCTCTCATGCAGTATGTCCAGAGCCCGTTTTTACACAAGAAAACCACGCTTATTTGTTTACTTGCTACTTGATCTAAAAATGAGCGTTCAGTTGGATATGGAAGTTCTCACTTGTTGAGTTGCATAACTATCTGGAATGAGCTCTGTTTGCTTTTCTTGCACTTAAAATCACCGTATCAGGCAGTGGGGCTGGAGGAGCATTCATTTATGAATTTTTAGTCCAAAGGTGAAATCAGGAGGTCTCTGATGAATTGTTGGGATACAACTGTGAGGGAGGTAACCACTGAGTAACTGAACTGGATAAAATGAAGGTGTAGTGATAAATTATACACATGATACATGGAGCTAATCACAACCAGCGTTTGAATTAAAACAAAAAATTTAAACAGTGAATATGTTATGGCAGGCCTTGGCACACTATTTTAGCAAAGGGCCAGAGAGTAAATATTTTAGGCCGCTGTGAGCCATATGGCTCAGTCACAAGTACTCACTGCTTGAAACAGACAATATGTATATGGCTGTGTTCCAATAAAACTTTATTGACAAAAGCAGGCAGCAAGCCAGATTTGGCCCACAGGCTCAAGTCTGCTGGCCTCAGGTCACGGTCTTTTACACGGAGGTCAGTACCGATGTCAGTCTCAGATAACAAGATGTTTAAGTACCCAGCAATGGATCTGTTCCTCTCCAGAAAAAGCAGCAAACACAGAAACAGCCTAGGCATCGGGCTTACCAGCGTTTCCTATCTCATTGTCAACAGCTGATGTCACTCAAAGTATCAGAAAGCGAGAAAAACTGAAGTTCTACCTCAAGTTAGTCTGAGTCACTATCCTTTTAAAAATAGCTGCTCTTTTTCATCACATAACAACTGTGCACTAAGGTTAAATGCGAAGATAAAAGTACAGAGAAGATGTTAAAAGAATAATAGCTTTAACATTTTGGGGTATATCTTCCAAACTTATAAACATGAGATCAAACTGTGCATAACTTTCTTCTATATTTTCTATCTTAAGAATCAAGTTTTTGTTAAATTCAAAAGAAATGCAGTATCATTTGTCATCAAGAAAACAGAAACTAAGACCACAATGAGCTACTGCCTTATACACAGTAGGATGTGTAAAACTGAAGATTGAAATATCAGGGTTTGGCAAGGATGTAGATCAACCTCAGAGCTGGGGGTTGCATTTATTTGAAAGATAGAGGTGAAGAGGGAGATATAAACAGAGAAATATATATATATAATATACATTTAATTTCTACAATTAAATGAATTTTAAAATTAAATATATTAAATTTATACAAATATTTATTTCTCTCTAGAGAATATATATATTGAGGGGAGAGATAATGAGAAAAGAGAGAAAAGAGAGAGAGAGAGAGAGAGTGAGACTAAGACTAATCTTCTATCTGCTAGTTCACTCCCTAAATGCCAACAATTCCCACAACAGCCAAGGCTGGACTAGGATGAGACCAGAGCCAGAAATCCCATTCTGGTCTCCCGTGTGAGCGGCAGGGGCCCAAGCAGTTGAGCCATCTTCTGCCGTTGCCCAGGGTGCGCATTAGCAGGAAGCTGGATTGGAAGTGGAGGTGGGACTCAAACCGAAGCATTTCAAGTGGCGTTTAACCTGCTGAGCCACAATGCCTGCCCCCAACCTGAACTCTCATACACTACTGGGGGCAGATAGAATAACCACTTTGGCAAGCTGACTTTTATAAAAGGTATAATTCAACACATTTTCCCCTGTGATGGAGTAATTCCACTCTTGGGTAAATCCCAAAGAGAAATAAGTGCTGTTTGTCCCCCAACAAAAGCATGTACTACAAGGATGTTCACGGCAGCTCCCTTGATAATAACTTCAAACTGAAAACAACTTGAATGATGCTGACAGTGAGACTGTGTATCTGTAACATGGAATACTACTCAGCAATGTAAGGAGCACACGATCCATGCACGCACAAATACAAAAAATCCTGCACAGATACTGATGAATGGTGTGGGTTGTCAGAGTCCAGGTACAGGAAGTCCTACCAGCAAAACAAACTCACCGATGGAGCTAGACCAAAACCGCCCCTCCTTAGTAAAACAGCCACTGGCCACCCGAACCAAGATGGGGAACATCCACCCGCAGGCTTCCAAATGCCTCTTTCTAGTAGCATGATTTGACAGCTGGCTTGAAGGATTTTTTTATTCATGAAAGCTTACTAAGAGGCACATTTAACGTCTATGCCATTAAGATACATAAATTATACCCTAATAAAGAGAAACATGTTCTACAATATAGTTGTTTTTGACCTTAAAAAGGAGAATCAAATGGAAACTGGGATGGCTCCCACAAAGGCCATATTTGAAGGAGAGAGCCCTGAATTGCAAGCAGAAATGGAACAAGGAGGAGACACACCTCTCACTTGATGTTTTGTTGGGCTCCCTTCAGCCTCATGCCCACCGCTCATTTTGCAGGTTAGGGTCCTAAGGATTGCCTTGTTTTCCTATGCTTACTTGGTAACAATTTGTAAGATGGATGAGATTTAACTACTCAGAGGGATGTCCTACGGAAGAGCCAGGAAAAATGTCAAGGACATCCTAAATGACGTCTCCCAGTCCTCTCTTTATAAGGACCCTGGGGAGGCATCCATTGCAGTCATCAGGACCTGGGAAATCTGCACTTCTTTGGAACGATGAGGCTGCTTTTAACCTTGTGGGCTCTGAGCATCTTGTCACTGACTTTAGCCTCTTTCTGCTCTGACGAGAAGAAACACCGGGATCCAGTTAGAATGCTCTTTGTGCACACACTTACCTTAGTTCATTAATCTGATGCAAGTTTTACTTGACTATCGGTCCGGAAGTCAATTAGGCTAACATTTTGAATCCTTTGGTTGTTTATTGACATATGATTCACACGCCATATAATTCATCCTTCCAATTTTGTTATTCATTGGTTTTTAATATATCTACCAAGTTGCAAAATCATCAGCACCATGTAAGCCCAGGGGATGCTATTGCCACAGAAAGGAACCCACTGTCAGTCACTTTCTGTCCCCCACTCCCCCACAACCCCTGGCAATTAGCAACCTACTTCGTGTGTCTATGGGTTTGCCCATCTGGGACATTTCATCAGGACAAGCTCATATAAAAAGCAGCCTCTTGGGTCGTTTCCTTCATTTAGCATAATATTTCAGGCATCATCTACACAGTACGTCTATCAGTATTTTATTCCTCTTTATGGCATAGTAATATTCCATTCTGTGGATACACCAAGTTTTATTTATCTATTCATCAATTAACGGGCATTTGGGTTGTTTCCACTCTTGGCAACTAAGAAGAATAGTGGCGTGGACATTTCTGTCAAATTGTGTGGCTATCTGGTTCACACTTAGGAGCAGAACGACGGGTCACATACGGTAACTCTAGGTCTACTTCTTGAGAACACGACTTTCCAGCCCGACTCCATCACTGCCATCCCCTCAGGAGCATGCGAGGGCTCAGCTTCTGTGCACAGAATGTCTGGCACTCTGCTTGGCAACCTTGCAATTGGCCCCCTGTGTGATATTAGCCATCTTCATCATTGTGGTTTTCCCTCGCATTTCCCTGATGACTAAAAACGTTGAGCATCTTTTCAGGTGTTTGTCGGTTATTTGGATTTTTCTTTGGTGGAATGATGATTCTAATTCATCCAATTTTTAATTGGGTTGCCATTTTGTTGTTGTTGTAACCTTTTTTTTTTAAACAATACTTCTTGAAGCTCTATCACATTCTTTGAAGATGGCATCAAGAGGGAAATATGTTTCAAATAGTATCCCCTTAGCCATGGGTGATAGGTTCTAAGACCCCAGTGGGTGCCTGAAATCACAGATAATCCTGAATACTACCCAGACTCTGTTTCTTCCTAAACATACACACTTACGATGAAGTTTAATTTACACACTAGGCACAGTAATAGATTAATAATAACAGAATAATTTTAACAATAGACTGTAATCATAATTAGAGGTATGTTCTCTCCCTCTTCTCTCCCCTCCCCGCAACAGCAGTTTAGTACACTGCGATATCTCAGTAGTCAGTCTGATAATCCAGAGGGCTACTGAGTGACTAATGAGGGGAGGGCATACAGTATAGAAACACTGGACAAAGAGAAAATTCACGTCCATGCAGGACACGGCAGGACCATGTGAGATGTCCTCCTGATACTCAGAATGGTATACAATTTGAAACTTAGGAATCGCTTATTTCTAGAAGCTTCCATGCACTGTTTTCAGACCATGGTTGATGGCAGGTATCTGAAACTGCAGGAAGCCAAGACTGTGGATGAGGGAGAATTGCTGTCTATGGAAAGGGTTGGAGGCTGCTTAGATTCGCCCTTTTATCAAGATAACCAACTCCACTAGTCTGAACATTTTTGAAGAGATATTGCAAATCCTAAACCAACTCAACACACCATCCCACCCAACCACATATCTGAATTTCAGACACTGGTTTAATTGTTCATACTCCGCCAACTGGCATGAGGGAAGAATTGTCATTTTATTACCTTCTCTTCCATCATATGTACATTTTAAGCACTTTAAGAAATAAAAAGGAAAAGACGGAATTCTAGTAAATCCAGAACTTTTTCTTCCAATAAGAACAGTCTCACAAAGAAATTATTCAGATGGCTATGTAAAAGATTCCGATGATCTATTCTACCAGTCAAACCTTCGTAGTCACTCACTACTGGCTGCCTGGCTGCCTGCGATGAATGAGCGCTACCTTGATGGTTTTTAAGTGACGGGAAAAGAGGACAGTCAATTACTGACTAGAATCCACATAGGTCCATAACGCACATTTTGATGACACTGCATATCTGAGGAATTTACTGGCACTCCTGATAATTTAACAACTTTTAAAAATAGTAATTCTGGGGCCGGTGCTGTGGCGTAGTGGGTAAAGTCACCACCTGCAGTGCTGGCTTCCCATGTGGGTGCTAGTTCAAGTCCCAGCTGTTCCACTTCTGATCCAGCTCTCTACTATGGCCTGGGAAAGCAGTAGATCATGGCCCAAGTCCTTGGGCCCCTGCACCCACATGGGAGACCTGGAGGAAGCTCCTGGCTTCAGATGGGCATAGCTCCGGCTGTTGCAGCCATCTGGGGAATGAACCAGCGGATAGAAGACCTCTCTCTGCTTCTGCCTCTGCTTCTCTGTAACTCAGCCTTTCAAATAAATAAGTAAATCTTTAAAAAAAAATAGTAATTCTACATTACCTCTTTTTGTTTTGGCTATTTGTTACGTGATGCTTAAAGCGGTCTTTCACACACAACTGGCTGTGAGTGGGTCCATGGGCTACTATCGAGCAGTGCATGGCACCAACCACAAAAGCTAGTGAGTGAAGTGGGCAGGTGTGAGGCTAGGCTTTCTATAACACTTTCAGAGAAGTCAGTCAATTTCAGGGCCATGCCCCATCGCCAGTGTTCCTTCCACATTCAGAGCTGCAAGTAAGAAGCGGCTCACATCAGAGGGAAAGGCAGAGCGCTCAAAAGAGCTCGTGGAGAGCCGACAGGAAGCAGGGTTCCTGTAACGAGAGGACATGCCACTGCTTCTCGGAGACAGTGCAATCTCTGTGCTCAGCAAGGAACAGCTATCCGCTGCCTACTCCAACACGCTCACATTTCGGCCTCTTCTTTTTGCTTGAGACATAAGACATGTACATGGCTGTGTATGTACATACTTGATACAGATTCAGAATGAACAGCACCCTCCAAAGCTCCCACTTATCTCTTTTGAGTCCACATCCCCTTTCTGAACAGAACCACCATTCTCACCGCTGTCACACAAAATACCTTTGCTCGTTTCTAATCTTCACAGAGATGGCATCACATTGCATGCTTGCTCTGTCTTATTCTAAGCTCTCCACTAAATATTATATAAGATGCATCCATGCTGTTGGCTTATTTGTTCGTTTGACTGCCTTTTATATTCTATTGCTTGACTATGTCACAATTCATTTACGCACGCTACCACGGACAGACACACAGGATGTTTGCCGGTCTGTGTTATTCTTAATGAAGCGGCTGTGAGCAGTCTCGTATGTGTCTTTTGGTGGGGCGCATCCAACCATTTCCCATGAGTACGCTCCCAGGAGAAGAGCTATTGGATCATATCACCATGTCTAGCTTTAGGAGATACCGCCAATGCTTTTTCAAACTTTGGCTGGATTGATACTCCCACTAGTTACATGAGAGTTCTGGTTGCTTCGCATCTCACCAACACTTGTTACTGTCATTTCTCTGAATGCCAGCCCTTCTGGTGGAATAAAGCACCACACTTCGATGCGACAGACACAGTTCTACTATGAAGCAACACAAAGCCACACAGGGAGCACCACGTGTGAAAATCAGACGGGTCTCTGCATGTGCCAAAGACCATCTCCAAGTGCCAGCTCAGCCCAGGTGCTGGGCGAAGTCCTGATGCCTCTCTAGCTGAAGTAATTCACCAGCTGCATCCATTAGAGGGGCTGGGAGGGCAGTGGTGAGCCTGCATATTTTCAGATTTCTGAAGCTCAGAATACAAGGGTGCCAGAGCCAAGTTTCCACTCAGTTTAAAACTGCTCAAGCACTTTGTTCCAACACTTTGAAGACACAAAGCGGGACTCCTTCGCTCACTGCATTTTGCACTTGATTCTCTTCCTGTCCTCCTTAAATCCCCTGACTGGATGGAGTTTACTGGAAGTAGCTTTTATCTTTCCCTTTGGAAGGACCACATCATGATCTAACTCTAAATGGGTGCTTTCTGAAACACCAGTGAAATTCCTTAGTTCTATTTTAAGATTCACACAATGTTGCTGAATCCAAATATTGTTTGGAAATCAGACTAAGTGAGGTTTAACCCCTTCCTCCCTCCAGAAAAATAAACAGAACGTGGGGGATTTGCATTTATCCACAAAATCTTCTTGTCCTCAAATCACATTGACTTTAAAAGAATCAGAAGTTCTTAAACATCATGGAGATGCTTTACACCAGGAAAATGAAGTGTTGGGACAATCAGGCGTGTATTTGGGTCAAAAACATTCCTTCTCTGAGGAAATGGGGCATTTGCTTGCCTTGATCCCAGTACTCAAAGATGCCTGTCTCCATTAATCTAGTTCATCAGATAATTGCTCGACTCTGTTTGCCAGCCGGAAAGGGGGCAGGATAAGAGGAATAACCTAACTGTAGTAGTTAATATTTTGTGAAGGCAGAAGGAGAAGAGACAGGGTTTAAGTGCTTGATATCACTCCAGGAAGAGCAAATTCCAGACGTACTCGATGCGTGGATTTATTGAGCAATTTAGGTAGCCGCCCTCCAGAGAATTGCTGTCATTGGGAGAAGGTACTTACAGGGCCATGTTCATCGCCCCAGAACACAGGGACTGTGGGAGAATTTCGGGCTGCTATTCTCTCGGAGACATTTGTTTCCAAACAAAGGGCTCTCTGCCAGCTATTTTAGAAGCACTTGCATATTTATTCAGCCAACTCTCTGTACTGGGGATTGTCTTTGGGCACCGAGGTTTTATCAATGTCTATTTAAAGCAGAATGAAAAATAGCTCAAGATGAAAACATACCATATTTTCAGCCTAGCATGTGAGATGCTTCCTTTTTCTTACAGGGTTGAGATCCGGTTTCTCCATTTCTCCCTTCCCTTCTCGCACACTGAACTTGCCACCTGTCTTATAATCTTCAGTGTGTCTTGGTTTAACTGCTGTTGTTTTCTTTTTAGTGGTTTTAATGGTGTGCGTTAACGATTATAGATTTGATGATATACTTGTGCGTGTGTGTGTGTACGCAGCTTTGAGAGTAAACCAATCTTCCATGCTGGACGTCTTTACAAGCTTTAGCTGGTTACACTCACCAGGGAGCAGACAACCTAAGGATGCCACGTATGAAAGGGATAACACGGTGTTGCTCGCATGGAGCAAAGCAGGCAAACTGCGTTCATTGCATTGATGGGTCCTAGAGGCTATGGAACACGTCACATTAAGTATCTATGTTTCAAATCTCTAACTTAAAAAGAAAATCAGTGTAAAGCTCCCAATTCCCAATCTCCAGCCTCTAGAACATATCTGTCAAGGACAAGTTACTAGCTTCACAATTGAGGACCCAAATAAGAATAAGACTTTGTAGCGCTGTGGCATAATGGATAAAGCTGCGCCTTTGATGTCAGCATCCCACATGGACACCGGTTCGAGTCCTAGCTGCTCCACTTCTAATCCAACTCCCTGATAATGTGCCTGGCAAAGCAGCGGAAGATGGCCCAAGTGCTTGGGCCCCTGCAGCCATGTGGGAGACCCGGAAAATGCTCCTGGCTTCAGCCTGGCCCAGTCCTGGCCATTGTGGCTGTTCACTGGGGAGTGAACCAGTAGATGGAAGAACTCCCTCCCTTCCTCTCTCTCTCTTGCCCCCCCCACTATAACACTATCAAAAAAAAAAAAAAAGAATAAGACTTTATGCCTGCCTGCAAGGTGCTTAGCCAGTGCAAGGAGCTCCTGTGGGATCTGCTCCTCAACATATACACATGCACCCTTTGGGCACAAAAGCAAGTTGCCATGAATGTAAGGCACTGTGGAGAGACAGGAGTGACCTACACACGTTTCCTGGTGTTAGAAAAGTGCGTTGCATGTGTGAGCAGTGAGGAGCGAGAGGACTTGGAGGAGGAGCAGGAAGGAGAGTAGGGGAAAGGCACTGTAAGCAGAGAGAGGGCAGGCACACACAGGGCTGTGCCAGCAGACAGCACTGGGGAGTGTGACAGGAGATCAGTGTCCAGGGCAGGCTGCAGCAGCTGCAACAGGGCTCTGCCCACGCTGACACATTCTGAGTTCATTCTTTAAGCAAAGAAGGGGGCGGTGAATCCCGACATGGGATTATGTGGCTCAGAGCTGAAACTTTGTTTCTGTTCCCATCTACCCAGCCCCTTGCTTTGAGAGTGCACATCTGAGCCCCTCAAGGATAAATCTCAAATTGAAGAGTGTTTTCTTCTGAGTGAACACGTCGCTGCGCTGGAAGCAGCACTGTTATTGCCTGCAGTCACTAAGAATGGCTGATGATTGAATGTGCTATCTTTGGAAACCAGGATGGCTTAGGGTCATGGTGGGAGGGACAGTCACGGGAGTGAACGCTTGGCGCAGGACGGGCTTTTAGCCTGTGCCATGTATTAATTCATTTACTCTGCACAATAGCCACATGAAATGGGTACCCTTACTATCTTCATGTCATGGACAAAGAACAGATGGTAAAAAAACCTGCCCAAGGTCACACAGAGCTAAGTACTGGGCTGGGATGTGAATCCAGGCTGCCCCTGGAGCTTTTAGCTACAACACTATTTGCCGCTCTTCAGGAAGTGGAGTAAATGATACAATGTGGGAGTCTCCCATGTTTCCCACGTTCCCTCCATCAATCAATTCATCTGGATGCTTGAAATGCCACCTTGGAGTAGCTGAGGCAGGAGGCTCTGTGGCATAGCATGTAAAGCTGCCTCCTGAGATGTTAGCATCCCCTATGGGCCCCAGTTTAAATCTGTGCAGCTCCACTTCTGATCCAGCTCCCTGCTATTGGCCTGGGAAAAGTGGCAAAAAGACAGCCCAAGTGCTTGGGCCCCTGATACCCATATTAGAGACCCAAATGAGTTCCTGGCGTGGGGCTTCAGCCTGGCCAAGGCCTGGCTGTTGTGGCTATTTGGGGAGTGATCCAGCAGATGGAAGATCTCTCTCTGTATCTCTTAGAAAGGAGTGGAGGCTGGCAGGCTACTTTGACCCATGAACCCATTCATTAGCCCTTTGATCAGGACAGGACTGAACCCCAATGATCCAAGAAAGGCAAGACCATGCTGCCCAACTGCAGGTTGTGCAGAGGTCAAGAGGTGAACATTTAGGGAGTAGGCAGCAGGACGGAGAAAATGACAGCAATTGCACACTCCAGAAACTGGAGGGGGCTCATCTCCAGCTCCAGGCTCTGCTTTCATTCCTGTTAAGAGATGAGACCCCTGAAATAGCTAACACACTCAAAAACTGCCTTTGTCAAACGTCCATACTTCTAGTGCTTCAAGACTATTCACTTAGTCACAGGCCACTGTGGTCTCAGGATCTGTGTGGTTTTTTTTTTGTTTTGTTTTTTTGTTTTTTGACAGGCAGAGTGGACAGTGAGAGAGACAGAGAGAAAGGTCTTCCTTTGCCGTTGGTTCACCCTCCAATGGCCGCCGCGGCTGGCGCACTGCACTGATCCGAAGCGAGGAGCCAGGTGCTTCTCCTGGTCTCCCATGGGGTGCAGGGCCCAAGCACTTGGGCCATCCTCCACTGCACTCCCGGGCCACAGCAGAGAGCTGGCCTGGAAGAGGGGCAACCGGGACAGAATCTGGCGCCCTGACCGGGACTAGAACCTGGTGTGCCGGCGCCGCAAGGTGGAGGATTAGCCTATTGAGCTGTGGCGCTGGCCCCATAATTTTTCTTAAATAAAATGTAGAGGATATGTTTGTATCACTACCACAGAGGCAGAGCTAGTATCATTTTCCATAAATAGAAGGACTTCTTGGCTCCTGGCTGTTGTAGGCATTTGGGAAGTGGAGGGACAACGTCTCCCCCTCTGTTGCTTGGTCTTCTGAGTAGATCTCCCCAAAAATAAACGTTTTAAAGTAAAAAATAAACAACAAATAAAAGGGCAAAATATAAGCAGAGCTTGCAGGTCAACTGGTTTTGTATATAAAGTTTCATGGGCACAAAGCCCACTCATTTGTGAACCTCTCACCCCAGAACAGCAGTTTCAACACACACTGGACAGCCTACAAAGCCTCAAGTATTTATTACCTGGTCATTTAAGAAAAAGTTTGAGGGCCAGCATTGTGACAAAGTGGGTTAAGATACTGAGATGCTAACAACTCATATAATCACTGATTCCAGTCCTGGCTGCTCCAGTTCTGATCCACCTCCCTGCTAATGCACCTGGGAAAACAGCAAAAGATGGCTGAAGTGCTTGAACCCCTGTACACACATGGGAGACCCAGACAGAGTTCCTGGCTCCTGGCTTTGTCTTGGCCCAGTCCCGGCTATTGTGACTGGGAGAGAACTAGTAGATGTAAGATCTCTCTTTTTTTCTCTGTCTCTCCCTCCCTCCCTCCCTCTCTTTGAAACTCTGCCTTGTAAATAAATAAATCTTTTTTAAAAAGAAGAGGTTTGCAGGGGTAGGCAATTGACCTGGTGGTTAAGATCCCAATTAAAAGACACCCATATCCCACATGGGAGTGCCTGGGTTTGATGCCCAGCTGCGACTCCTGACCCCAGCTTCCTGCTAATGCAGACCCTGGGAGACAGCAGTGATGGCTCAAGTGGCTGGGTCCCTGCTGCCCACAAGGGAGGCCTGCATTGATTTCCTCACCACTGGGGGCATCTGGGCAGTGAAGCAAAAAATGGGAGCTCTCTCAGTCTGGTCTCTGGAATAAACAACAATTAAAATGCTGCCCATTACAAAAGAAAATACCAAAGTTTGAAGAGCTCCAAAATAAAAACAATTTTGTCCTAGTTAAGCACTACTGCTTGTCCTTTCGGTTTAAAAGTGAGATTGGGGGGCTGGCTCTGTGGTGCAGCAGGTTAAGCCCCAGAATCCCATTTGGGGGCCGGTTTGAGTCCTGGATGCTCCACTTCCAATTCAGCTCCCTGCTAATGCACCTGGGAAAGCAGCAGAGCATGCCCCAACTGCTCGTGCCCCTGCTCCAGCATGGGAGACCCCGAACAAGCTCCAGGTTCTAGGCTTCAGATCAGCCCAACTCCAGCCATCTCAGCCATTTAGGTAGTGAACCAGTGGGTAGAAGCACCTCTCTCTCTCTCTCTCTCTCTCTCTCTGTAACTCTGCCTTACAAATAAATAATCTTAAAAAGAAGAGTGAGATTAACAATGGTTAAAGAGGTATTAATTAAGGAGATACTGACACCAAACTGAGATGTTCTCATTGTTAATCAGTGTTTGAAGGGCACTAATTTTATCACCATATGCCTTGATTATTCCTTAAAATTGTTTCCTATTCCTGTGTGCATGGTTGATATCTGGAGAAATATTGTGAAAAAGGAGTGTGCATAATGTGTATAACATATAATATAATGCATATAATATTACTATTATATCATTACTTTTATATAATAATATAATCATATTATATATATATATATATATAGAGAGAGAGAGAGAGAGAGAGAGGAGAGGAGAGGAGAGACAGCACACCTTGGGAGCAAATATGAGGATATGGAACACTCTGTGCCTTTTTAAGCCTTAAATGCATGCATGAATTAATCCACTGTAAGGCAAGCCAAGTGCGGTACACAGGGAACCGGAATTATGGGTGCATCCCAGCAGTGTGACTGCAGGCAGGCCTCACGGCCTCTCTGAATCTGAACACGGTCTCTGTCCTACCTGCCGCTCAGGATGGCCTGAAGTCTGGGTGTGAGCTCCAGCTGTCACAGGCCTGTCACCTGGCTGACTGCATAAGCCTCCTGCTGGAGAGGGCAAACCAGGGCTAAGGTTTGCCTGGGAGAAGGGAGATGACAGATCTGGAGGAAAGTCAGGCCTGAGTCCTGGGTAAAACAGGAGACACAGAAGGCACCAAATGAGCCAAGATTGGATGAGGCCAGGGGGTCTGGGAGACTTCGCTCCCAGGGTGATGTGGTGGGGGTGTGGCACTGCCTGGAGACCCCATGGCCTCACCTTGATCTGACCGCAGCGGGGGTGGCAAGGAGGCAGCAGGTGCCCTTTCTAGTACCCCAGTTCGGTTTTCTCCTCGGAGTTGGGTTCCATGATACCAGGATACTGTCCCATTCTCTGATTACACAAGTCTCGCCATCTCCAGGCAAATGAGCCTTGTGCCTCCCACTTTACCAGAGACGAGGGAAGCGGATATTTATCCAAGATACCGCATCTGCGAGCTTGATTTTGAAAGTGGTGACATACTACTTGGGGCTGTCCATCTTCACCGCGGCATCATGAAGAAATGAGAAACGAACAGAACCCTTTGCTCAAGTACCTACAGCACTGTGGTTATTATAAGGAAAAACAGCTGTGGCACCAGCACAGAACTGTGTTACCACCAGAAGAATCAGAGAAAACACCTGTTGTTCACTCTGTACCTACTGTGTGCCAAGCACGGAGCTAAATGCACCACCTTCCTGAGGTCCAAGGCACCAGACAGCCCTGCCAGGTTGCTCTGATGATCCCCACCCTGTTCCACAGCAAGCAGGATTATGCAACTTGCTGAATGGAGACTGTCAGAGGGCAGGGCTGCACTTGAACCCAGCTCAGGCTAAGTTCAAAGCCCTTTGTTCTTTTCCCTTGCTCTGTTCTGTTGTGCAATGGAAATTTCTCATTTTTGTAAGGTGAGAATGTACTGAGTGTCCCCTCTCCAGGAGACAGGCAGCAGGGAGGAACGTGTTAGTAAAGCTGAAGGAATTTTAATACTTCCTTTGCAGGCTGAGTGTTAATGGGCTTCAAGTCCCACAGTGGCACTGACATCACTGGCTTGCTGGTGCCCGAACGGAATTTGTTTTTCTATGTCCCGGACAGATGCAGGAAAACATGAATATCTGGCAAGTGGAAAGGGACAGTAGATTTTTATTTTCCAACTTCTAGGGCTTTGTGAGATATGGAAATATGAATTTCCCAGCCTCTGATCACTTCAGGAATTTGTGTGCCCTGGAGCAAAAGCGGAAGGTGGGGGGGTTAACGAGACATCTCTCCTGAGCAGAACATCGAGATCACACACGGACCCTGGGCACGCAGTAACAGGCTGCGATGCAACATGGGGACAGATGAAGAAATAAACTAAAATTAGAAAGACATTAAGTGCCCTGGTGATGATTTTTATGTAATTTCCCGAGTACACAGGGCAACTTACAGTACAAATTTCCTTGTTACTATGCCAGTAAAATCCAGCAGTAGAAGCAATGAGCACTTCAATAGAATTTGTGCACCTGCAAAGGTGATTTTAACCGAGGTTAAGTGCCTTTGATGGGAAAGGTTTGTTTTAATGCAGGTTCAACACCAATGAGGAAAATGAGAAAAACACAAAATTGCCAAAATTCTCATGTGGAAGTATCTGAGCGTCCAGACAAAACACATTCATCCCGGGCAAGCGACCCATGGGGACAGCCATGTCTATGGTAGAAATAGAAATTTAGAGACTTTATAAAAAGCTGTTTTTAAGCTCAACGTGCCCCAAATGAGAAGGTGTCAATGAGCACTCTGGGACTTTAACTTCGGGATTATTCAGTTGCTCTGTTCTACAGATACACTTACGAGATGGTCATAGAAAAAGCTGCTATGAAATCAACACTGAGCACCCTTCTCAAACAGAATCAAAGACATGTTTTGCCCACTCTTCAAGGTCATGGGTCACATCAACATAACCTCAAAGAGCCATGCAAAAAAGAGACTGCCTTTGTGCATCCGTTGCCAGTGGTTTCCAGAAAGGACAGAAATAGAACGGGGGTGGCAGCCACGGAGCCTTCCACAGCATCTTTGTTGCAGATATGGGGGTGGGGTGGGGAGAAGGCAGGGGCCCAGGGGAACAAGGTCAGGTGGTAGAGGCATCCGGGGTCTCCTCCTGTCCCAGTCCTGAGCCTCTCCCCAGACCCCATCTTGTTTTATCAGTAAGAAACAAGAGGGCCAAGTTTCGGTGAAGGTGGGTCCACCACTACCACTTGTCCGTTTCCCATCTTGACTGAGCTTGGGCCCTGCTCTGTGACCCAGCTCAGCTCAGCCTTTTTCACTGGCAAACACTCCCTGGGATCTAATGTCTTCCAGGGGAGGGAACCACAGGAGGAAGCCGCCTATGGAAACACTGTTGTCTAAACAGGATTAAAAGTATCAATTCGCAGTTCAGGCCTGGGCTGTTAGCACCAGCGTTCCTCTTACCCAGGTGGAAAACACAACCCCAGCGATGTTGAAGAACTTGTCCTGGGCCCTGAGCAGATAAGCAAATGCCTGTCACTTGAATAGATACACACTGAGAGTCAGTAAAGCCAGGGAGAGGCTGGGTTGGACTATCTTTTCTCAAACGGTCACATTTTTACCATCTGAGCAATCTAACTTCACTGGGCACTGTGCTAAGTTCTTAGGCCATAAGGTGAGGACATGGTACTTGCCATTCACAGGTTCATCACCAAGCTAGACAGACGTGGTGTGTAAAGTCTCACGTCTGCAATTCATGGAGGTACATGCAATACACTACGGAAATACAGAAGAAGAATGGACCACGTGGCCTAGAATGTGAGGTGGCGTTAGGGGAGGTTGCCTCAAGGAGGAAATGACATTACAGCAGGTCCTGGGGTCTGGCTGAAGGAGGAGGTAGAAGCATCAGAAAAGAGGAGGTATACGGCCGGCGCAGCGGCTCACCAGGCTAATCCACCTCCTTGGGGCGCCGGCACACCGGGTTCTAGTCCCGGTCGGGGAGCTGGACTCTGTCCCGGTTGCCCCTCTTCCAGGCCAGTTCTCTGCTGTGGCCCGGGAGTGCAGTGGAGGATGGCCCAAGTGCTTGGGCCCTGCACCCCATGGGAGACCAGGAGAAGCACCTGGCTCCTGCCATCGGATCAGCGCGGTGCGCTGGCCGCGGTGGCCATTGCAGGGTGAACCAACGGCAAAGGAAGACCTTTCTCTCTGTCTCTCTCTCTCTCTCACTGTCCACTCTGCCTGTCAAAAAAAAAAAAAAAAAAAAGAGGAGGTATGAAGCCCATGGCTGAGCATGGTCCAGCGTGGCTGGGGTGTCTACTGATGGGAGGTGAGTCCCGATGCGGGGAGCTGTAAGTGGACACCTGGTGACTTGGTGAACCACGGGTGGGCAAACCAATGCCTATGGGCCCTTCTTCTGTGTTTGTCAATAAAGTTTTATTGGAATATGACCAATTCTGTTTGCTTATATATTTGCTATATAACTTCTTTATATATATTATATATATATTCTTTATATATATATTCTTTATATATTTTCTATATAACTTCTTTGTTATGAAGGCAGAGTCGAGTAATCAAGATTCAGATCATGGGAGCCACAAGGCTAAAAATATCTTTGTAAATATTTCTTAAGTACTCGCGTTACTCATTTTGACTTCCCTAACTGACTCAAATGCAAATGGCCAGGCTTTCTAAGGAGCATTACGTTAAACCTCGGCTGGTCATGGACAATTAGCTGTTCATCTATACCACAAGCTTGTCTGGACATCTTTTGCAATCCCAAATTTAATGCTTTCATTGGTTGTTTCTCTTTCATTTCAGGGCTTTGCCATGTGCTTTCCAGTGTTGATATCACTACATGTCTCCCGCCACACCAGCCGAGACCCATCACTCAACTGTGGGTCACTCTGCTTCCTTTGCTTCTTTCTCCAATTCTTCAAAAAGTTTTGTAACACTTAGACTGCTGCTAAAAATTATTTTTTTTCATTTGCCATTCCCACTTTCAAATTCAACGCCAACAGAAAGCTATTCTTGTGCAGAAAAGTTTGCTCCTCCCACAAAGCCTTTTCGGAACAGAAGGCACACCCACCAGCATTCACAAACCAGAAGAATGAAGAAATAATCATACTTTTCTGGTCCGCCACATTAAAGGATTTCTTTTACTAGTAAATCCCCTTACACATTTAAAGTCAAATGTGATCTATAAAAATTAAATTTGCACATGATTTTCTAGGGAATACAACTCTAATATACAGCAAGGAATGTGGTTATTGTTTTATTAACCACTGGCAGTAAAATAGAGTAGAAAAGGGAACTGAGTATTAAAAGCGGCTTTTTATGGCATGCAGTATATATTCCAGTTCGAGAACAGACTTTATAATCAAACTATCTGGTGCCCTGTCTCTTTCTGACTGTGTTTCCTTGGGTAAGTTAGCTAACCTTTGCATGACTCAGCTTCAACACTAGCAAAAAGTAGCCAGTTTGCAATGACCTCGTCTCCTGGGTTGTGTGAGGACCACTAGGATAGAGCATTAACGGTGGTTAGGGCAATACCTGGCTCTCAGAAAACAACCTGCCTCCTTATCTATCACTATAACCTGAGTGTTAGATTTCCTTGGTCTTATCTTCCCTCGCTCCTACTCCAGCATAAAGAATGAAGAATGCATTGGGAACAGCCCTGTGGGGCTCCACCCATCACTGGAAACAAGGGGTCATTTCTGTCTGTCTCATTCCACATGGAGGAGTACTATTCTAGATTTCTGGCCTGCCAAGCTCTTGGGATTGACACAGAATCCACACCTAGCCAGCGCCAACATTCTATCCCCTTGGCAAAGCAGTGTGTCCAAAGAGGGGTGCACAACCCAAGTCAGGCCAACTAATTGAGATCTAAGTGTCTCCTCTCCTTTCGCAGAGTCGGCTATTGGCCTAGAGCTGTTGGGAGCCATCTTTGTTAGACACAGAGAAAATCTTTTTTATTTTTATTTATTTTTTTGACAGGCAGAGTGGACAGTGAGAGAGAAAGACAGAGAGAGAAAGGTCTTCCTTTGCCGTTGGTTCACCCTCCAATGGCCGCCATGGCCAGCGTACTGTGGCCAGCACACTGCACTGATCCGAAGGCAGGAGCCAGGTGCTTCTCCTGGTCTCCCATGGGGTGCAGGGCCCAAGCACTTGGGCCATCCTCCACTGCACTCCCGGGCCACAGCAGAGAACTGGCTTGGAAGAGGGGCAACCGGGACAGAATCCGGCGCCCCTACCGGGACTAGAACCCCGTGTGCCTGCGCCTCAAGGCAGAGGATTAGCCTATTGAGCCGCGGTGCCGGCCCAGAGAAAATCTTTCTAAGAACAAAGCCAAAGCAGTGAGAAACACAGGTGAGAGACAACGCCTTGAAAACAAGCAGGCACCCTGAGTCCCATGCGAGTGACTCTGGACTTTTCAGGGACGTGTGTCGATTTTTCAGCACAACCCAGTTTGAGCTGGGTTCTCTGTCACTTGCAGCTAAGGGGCCCAGCACAGCCGAACGCAGTAACATGTCCTATGGCTAAAACTAAGTGTAAATCTTGCTCATCTTGCTGCTGTAGAGAAAGCGAGAAAACATGGCAAGGGGAAGTGGCAGACTTGAACTTAGCTTTCATTCTGCCTTCCGGCAAGCCAGGGATCACTGGGAAAACCGTTTCATCTTTCTGGGTCCTAGAGTACTCGGACGTCAAACGAGAGAGGCAAGTGAAAATCAATCTCTAAGATCCCTTTTCAGTTCTAACATTCAACAAGTATCTATTATTCTTGGGTTCGTTTCAGATGCATACATGGTGGTATAATTGGTTACTGACTCTCATATTTGCCCGCTTCCTTCTGTTTCAACTTCTAAAATATTCTATTAGACTCTCAGTCCCTATATACCAAGTGTTTATTTCTTCCTCTTCAATTTCCTTCTAAGAAAAATATATTTATTTTTGTATACTTGGACATAATGAACCCATTTTCTTCCCATTTCTATATTTTAAATCTAATTAAAGTGATAAGTTCCTTGAGGGCTGAAGCTAGATTTTTCCTGTGGGTGTAAACATTATTTTTTTTAATTGCCAACCAAGCTGCCAGTTTTTGCAGAGCAGCAGGATATGGGGTTTAAGTAATGTAAGCAGGAAACGGGTCTCCGGCCCACACAAAATAAGTGCAAAAGTACCGATCTTCCCTGTGTCCACATCTGGCTTACTCATTTATAATTTCAGCCTGAACCGAAATTCTCCCACAGACAGGCAGCAGGACAGCCACGTCTACAGAACGTGGGCATGAGTTGACCGTCTCGTGAGTCTCACGTACAAAGACTCTGGCTCTCTCAGGTCATCCTGCCTTTCTCCACGGTGGTAGGCAGGATTTGGGGCCCAAGCAAATGCCAGCGCCCAATCTCCGCGTGTTTTTTTTTTTTTTTTTCTTTTATTTCGAGCAATGCAATAGCTCTGAAGTTTGGAAAGATCAAAGGGAACTGGATGAAATGTGGTCAGACGACTTATCATCTACACATAGAATCCCCCAGGGGAGAAAGGCTCTCCCTGCAGGGAGGGTACACAGTGTGATGACTTTGTCCGTGTCTGTCCTGAGCACCCTACTTATAAACAGGACCCCAACTTCCAAGACCTTCAGAAAGGACACTTCTTGACAAATAGAACAAAACACCCTTTGGCCAATGCAGTTTCGCAGGGCTGGCAGATTTAGAAACACAGTGATGCCAATAAGGACCTGCTTTCTGTCTTTGTCCAACAGCTTGACTGCCTTTGGCTTTGGACCATGGCTGTGGGAGGCCTTGTTCACACACAGGGGAAAGGACAGTGCTCTGGTCTCCAAATTCTGTATGTGTGAGTCTTGGTTCCCTCATCGTAGATGGACCTAGGTGACATGTTCACACCTCTAAGGGATGAGCACACGGACGGTCTTGAGTTAGCAGAGTTGATTCCAACCCTGAAGTTTTGAGGTGTAGAAGCTAGCTAAAATCTAAGAACAGTTAGGAAAGGTAGGGGTGTGGGTTACCATGAAACAGGCACACCCTAAGAACGAGATGCAGGCAGAAAGCCAGGCTCCCACCTGAGCACGCCCAGGGCAAGGCTGCTTGGCTCCGGTGGCTTGCCCTCCTCAGCCAGTCTTCTGCTAGGGCCACATTTCCCAGTTGCAAATCTGAGAGCCCCTGAGTCATAACATAATTCTTCCCATGCCACTGTTGGATCACAGCTGGCTTGCCTGAATTTTTGTCCCATGCTCTTGGAGGGCAATGGCCCTCCGGAATCCCTACACAGTCTCACACACAGAGTGGCCCTCACCAAATCCCCAAGTCATAGGTGATGAAAAAGCAGCAATCCCATAAGTGCTTCACCTGACACCCACCCCTCTGAGTTCCTGGGGTCTGCTGGAGCCAACAAGAGATCAATAATGATTTTCTGTCTTTATGAAAGAATGCATATTTCAATTCCTCATTATCAGGTGTTGGTGGACCATTAACCAACTTCTAACTTACTAAGATGTTCTCTTTGGCATTAATAAAATGTATTGCTGTTTGGAAGATGGGACTTGGAGAAGACAAGCTCAGGCAGGTTTGCCAATTCTCCAAACTTCAAAATGTTGCTTCCTCAAGGAAAGTTATTTGGTCCAACCCCACTAGAAAAGGGTGAACAAGAAGCAAGGTTCACAGTTGTGCCTCTTGCATCAACTTATCCACACATACAGGCAAAGATCCTGATTCTCACTGTCAGGATGCGGAATACAGTCACCAAGCAGCTATGTGACACGCTTGGGTTCCTAACAGTCCCAGAATACGCAGTGACTTAGGATCGTCTGTGCATCCACGACACCCAGGGGCCATCTTTGCACCAACCGTCACTCAGTTAATTTTTTTTTTTAAATAAATCCCAGTGATTCCATTTTCATGGCATCTCTGTTCACACCCGCCCCCAGCAATAGGTCATTACTGTCATGTCTGAATTCCACATGCTGGCGTCCTCCACAGTTTGATTTTGGAAGCTGAGCAAATACATCTATAGATAAGGCAAACAAGGGAAACGTCTTGTCGAGACTCCACTTACATTCTTTGGACATTCCCACTTCAAAGCACTTCTGGAGCCGACAGTACTGGCATCGATTCCTGGTGACTTTATTAATAACACAGTTCTTATCTCGGTGACAAGTGTAAATCATGTTCTTCTGAATACTTCTGCGGAAAAACCCCTGCAAGCAAGCAAGAAGATGAGAAAACTAAGTAAAACAACCCAGCTTCCAGAGACATCCAAGCCAATCTTATCAATGCATATTGCCTGCTCTCTGTGAATAACGAAGTGATGGCAGCAACAAAGTTTCTTAATTCAGACCTTGCAATCCTCCTGAAATACTAATAGCTCTCCCTTTGTTGTCAACCCAAAAGCCCCTTTTAATCAAAAATGAGACATGACTGTTATTATCTTGCTAAAGGAAAATTAATACCAAGCTGATTCGCTTGGAAAACATCAGGTGGAGCTGGGCTCCCTCCAAACAGGCTCAGCCTCCTAACGGCCTCGCTGGCTGCACGATGATTTCAGGTAAGCACATTACCAAGAAGCCTAAGATCAGAAATACCCACTTGCAAAAGAAACTGTTTGATTCCCACAAGAATCAGGTCTTTCAAAGGAGTCTTCTCTGAGTTGGTTACATACTTAGCTCCTGTGATGACGCTGAAAACATGATTTAATTGACAAGGTGTTAAGAAAAACATTATCCAAAGTCAGAACCAAGGTAAAAAAAGACTCTGCTCATTCAGTGGCACGTGAGTGCTTCGCTGTCTTATATGGTAGCCCGGGCAGCTGTCTAGATCAAAATTAATAAAACATTAGATAAAATTAAAAATTCAGTTCCTAAGCAGCATTAGCTATACTTCAAATGGTCAACAGCCACCCATGACCAGCGGCTGCCATGCTGGACAGAACATATACAGTCAACTGCCAGAACAGTAGAAAGTTGGATGGGGAAGCCCTGTACCACGGTGTGGACTGATGAGTCCACAATAGGGTCACGTGACTCTCTCAGGACAGGTACCTTGGTTTGACTTACTACTTACCAGCAATGGGACTGAAACTGTGCAGAGACTGGAGAAGAATGGTCGTTACAAATAATCTTTGTGGGTGCAAGGTATTTCCGCCCAGATGAGAAGCAGTCCCAAAGACAACTGTTCAATTGCATCTCAGGATGGTAACCAGCTTTGTATCCAACTTTGCAATATTACTCGTGCATTTTTTCCCCGTCACCACTTCCCTCTTTTCCTTACTTGCTTCCTTCCTTCTTTCCTCCCTACTTTTTTCATATCCTCCTCCGAACCAGCTTTGTCAACCAACTGTTCTCACTAACGAGTTAAATTTTGCACATGTACTGAATGAATATTTGCATTCGCTTTTTTCAGCTGTCTGAGAAGTATATTTTTATACAAGAAGTAATCCATTCCAGTTGTGAAACACTGATAAAACACAGCGGACTTTAGGTTTAGTGACCGAGGGCCCCAGCCTTCTGCTGGTTCCTCACATCTCTAACCATACAGCTTTGCAGACAATGGATAATGCGGGGGTGCTTACCAAATACAGTGGGTGGTGCAGGGTGTACCTGCTGTCTCTTCCATCTTGTAATTGCCCAGTGAGAACCTCTCTGAGGTTATAAGTATGGAAACCAAGGAGCTTCACCTTATTGGTTGTGATGTGACTTATATTTCCATGAAAAACAATTCCCTCGAATGTAAGAAACACACCGCTGAGAGTGCTGAACAGAAAATACCACCCAACCATCTGAGTTCAACTTTCCCTGAAGTACATTAACACTACAGGGGGCAGAACCAAAAACATTTAGAGCTGAGATGCATTAGCAAAAAAAGCTCATGTAGCACATATTGTTTAGGATATTTACGTGGGCACCCTAGGATTTTAATGTCTAAATAAACATATTTTTACTGGCACAGTTCAACTGTAAGCGCCTGGAAATCTTGTTTAAGGTTGGCACTCCTGTCACATATCCCATACACATGCATTTTCCAAGAAAACACAGTTTATTTTTGTACCTCTGAGGCTACAAATATGCTCAGAACCTAAAATAACAGGTTATACACCCTCCAAAACCCTAACAGAATCTGTGCAGAGTGGTCACTTCAAAACATATCTGCCCTACAAAAAAAGTCCCTACAGGCCACGCTTGCAGTCAGATGTACAAACTCAACTTCCAGCAATCTCCACAGTTCTTCTGCCCAGAGACAGCGACAGAGCGGCAGGTACGGTCTTTCCCGCTCGTGTGAAGAAAGCGAGGTATGCACAGAGGTGACCGCCTCTGTTTATTAAAAACCAAATATTCAGTTCAGCAAATTCTTAGTGAGTGACCATGGAGGAAGGAAAAACAATCTCATGATGCACGAAAGAAAGAAGAAGAGAGAATTAGAGAACTTTATATGTCACTAATTACCCAGTCAGTATGGGTCAGTAACAATGACGGCAGAAACTAAATAGGACTTCTTGGTTTTCCAAATCAGATTTTTGGCTGGATTTCAGGAGAAGGTCTAAGTTTCAGTAAATCATTTCCACCATGGTAGAATACTTGCTGACTACAATATATGCTATGCGGTATTTTTATATGTGGGTTGGGTAAACCAAACAGAAGTTTGCATCACACAAATCCTCCTTCCACTCGGTTGCTATTATGAAATGGTACATAAACCTTGCTCCCTTGTAGACCACTGCTTTGAGGAACAAGTGTGTGGGAGGGGTGGGGGGAGGGGAAAGGGGCCTATCCCCATAGCCCCTAATTTTATTTCCTTAATATTTTTAATTTAGCTAACTCTTCCCTTTATTTTTGCCATTATTTAAAATAGAAACCTTTCATCTCTGACTTAGTTGAAAAACCAGCACCAACTGTCAACATTAGAAGGCGCTCATAAAACAAATACAAGAAAGTCAGATAATAAAATAATCAGCTGTTCTTTCACTCTCACTGGATACTGGATCTGAGGAAGGCATCGAGCCCCTGGCCTCCTCACTCCTGCCGAACACGGAGCTGAGCAAGCGTGACAGACACACATCAGCATGGACTTGAGACTTTCTGAGGAGTCCAGAGAGAAGAAACAAGCTTCTTACCATGCTAGGCGATGCGATTCAAAGCCACAGTTCCGTCCCCCTGGAATCAGGAACCACAAGCTTTGGGCAACAAAACTGCAACCCAAAACTTGCCTGATATGAAAATGGGCTTTGGAAGTGCTAGCTGCATCTGAAGCCAGTAGGCAGGTGGACACTCCTGGAGGAGAGAAGACTGAAAAGCTGAGCCTATAAAAAGGAAGAGTTTGGGCTCATTTGCAGGAGCAGGCCGCGGGGAAGGAGGAAGAGAACTGGCCTGGGACCTGAGCCCCACGCAGCCGCGTCCTCATTACCACTGCGAGGCCTTGAGTAGATCTCAACCCTGTCGGGGCTACGCTCTCTCACCTCTGCAAGGTGCTGGCCAGCTCTAAGTTCCTGGGAGTCCAGCTGTGGCCCTATGCCAAGGAGTGATGGGTTGGGGTGGCTGGAGAGTGAAGATGAGGGAGTTTCTGTGTGCAAAGGACATGGCCAGGGAGGAGGTGGGCTTTGACGACTACGGAAAGAAAAACCCTGCACCTGCACAGGCGAAACAACGATGCCTGAGACGGACCTGAAGCTTCCAGGACACCAACGAGAGAGAATTCAGCTGCTGCCTATGTGACTCTTAGAACTGAATTATTCCAGCTGCTCTGTGCAGGACTTCGGGTGGGTATCCATGCTCACTTGAAGGTAGAATGCCACCATGCTGTCCAAGTGCTGGGGGCAGAAACTTTCGTTTTTTAACACCAGGACCAGGGATCCTGCTGCCACAACTCTACTCTTTCACGTTATTGAAACTTCCTTTTCCCAGCAAACTTACGTAGCTTCCACGCAGTCACCTCATCCAAGAAACCTTTGCCATCTGATCTAAGCACAAACAAATGCTTTGTCTTCCAGGCAACCTTGGTGTTTTGCTTTTATTTCTACTTTACATCAGCTCAAGGATGATATTTAAAGTATTCATCAACAGCCCTGTCTGCCTCAGAGGTTACGTGGCTGACATCGGGGGGAAAGCCAGTATACAGCCACAGGTCACAGTTCAGGAGCCTAGTGGGCATGGTGCCATCTTCCTGGATGGGATGCATGACTCCTAAACAGGGGAGAAAGATGAACACGGAGGTTGGCTCCATAAACGAGAGCAGACAAGTGGGTAGGGCCAAGGCAACCCCAGGAAGTGCCTAAATCTGCTTCCCTGGAACCAGGAAAGTAGACTTGGATGGTGGGAGGGACAAACTCAAGGAAGTGATTTTTCACCAACTGGTGGGGAAGTATTTCAGTTTTCCAATTGCTACAAAATTGTACTGTTCATACCAGCTGGGTCCCCAGGGCTGGAACACATAGTAAATATTTGATAAATAATCACTGACTGAATTAATGAATGGTGAAGCTAAAACCAGAGCCAGGGCCATAATCCTGGATTTGTTATATCTTTGCCTTCAAAATGTTCCTCAAAATTGAACACATCCCTGGAGGATGATACTGCCTTTACTTAAGTCACTGAACAGCCAGATTTGGCTCAAGTTCATGGAAGACCACTATCTGAGGCATAATCAGGGTGGTAAATTGGACCTCTCTTGGTTAGCAGAGACTTGTACAAGTTAATGGTGAGTTTTGTAGTTAATCATAGCTTCTGTTGGGTAATCATGACTTCCGTTGGTTAATTATGACTTCTCTTCATTAACTATATTTTCTTCTGTTTGTGATAATCAGGGCCAATGATCCAATTTACCACCTACATCAAGAAGATGGATCTGCATCACAAACCGAGTTGGGTGTTTTTTAACAATGGGTTTTGCAACCTCTTTTACCTCATACTGTTCCATTTTTGCTATCAAAGAACTGGGGTCCAACCAAAAAGGAAAAAATGAAACCTATATGGTGGAGATGGCCAACATGCACGTTTGAGCCACGTGATTCACGTATTAGCAATACTAATGGAATTCCCATATCATACTCAGATCAATTCTTCCTCACCTGGACAGTATCAAGCACCACTGTTTCAACTCATCCCCTCTGATCTATAGTGCAGAAACAATGCTAAGTCAAAAGATAACTGAATTTTCTATATCCAAATACGTCTTTTAGATAAATTCCTACTGTTCATAATTCCCCTGTGGGACTAGCTGTAGATCCCACATCTACAAAGGGCATGGAGTAGCTCCTCTCTCTCTTCTTCACATGAAGACATGGGATTAAGCAAGGCCACTTTTCTCTAAATCATTGCTCTAGACTTTTTCCCCAAACAAGGACCCTGTTTCATCTTCCAGTTTTCAGATGTTATCATAACAATATTTCCTGCTGTTTCCCACAGAGAGTGATTTTTGTTGGTTTAGCTATTTTTCTAGTGATTAAGATAATTCGGCTCTAGAGGCCGAGGTTGTGGCACAGTGGGTTAAGCTGCCACCTGCAAGGCCGGCATCCCGTACAAGTGCCACTTTCAATTCTGGATACACTTTCAATCCAGCTCCCTGCTAATACACATGGAGAAGCAAAGGAAGATATCCCAGGTGCGTGGGCCCCTGCCACCCGTGTGGGAAACCTGTATGGAGTTCCAGGCTCCTGGCATTGGCCTGGTCCAGCCCTGGCTGCTGCAGCCATTTGGGGAGTGAACCAACAGACTGAAGATCGATCTCTCTCTCTGTCTCTCTGTCTCTGTCTCTCTCCACTCCCCCATATGTCTCTGTAACTATATATAAAAAATAAATAAATCTTGAGGATAAAAGATGATTAGGCTTTAGTTCAGGCACATGCCGATTTAAACTCTGACTTTGCCAGCTAATATCTGTGTGATCATGAGTGTGACCATGAGTTAAGCTAAGGTCTTACCTTGCTCGTCTGTAAAAAGGGGATTATAAAAGTCCCTACCTCACAGGGGATCACTGTTTGTCTGTAATGAGGAAATAGCATGTAAAGTATTAATACAAAACTGAGGTATATGGCCCAGTGAATAGTAGCTATTGCTATTCACAAAATCTCTTTTCTCAAAGCTTTCTTCTGGGTCATTTCCCATACACGTTCTGTGTTTAAATATTTTCAGGTAGGACGAAGAGTGTTCTGGATCTCTGAACAATACCGTAATGGACAACGTCATGATTCCAAAGGTCATCTCTGCATTTTCTCATTCCCTTATCAATTCATTCACAGAACGTCAATTAATTCGACTGGACGTGGTAGGCTGTCTATGTTGAGGCACACGGGGATGTGTAAGGCACGATCCCAATCCTTTCTCCATGTATAAGAAGTGATAAGTCGGGGCAAGTGCTGTGGTGTAGCAGGTTAAGCCTAAATCTGTTGGGGCCGGCGCTGTGGCGCAGTGGGTTAATGCCCCGGCCCGAAGCACCGGCATTCCTTATGGACGCCGGTTCTAGTCCTGGCTGCTCCTCTTCTGATCCAGCTCTCTGCTATGGCCTGGGAAAGAAGTAGAAGATGGCCCAAGTCCTTGGGCCCCTGCACCCACGTGGGAGACCCGGAAGAAGCTCCTGGCTCCTGGCTTCAGATCGACGCATCTCTGGCTGTTGCATCCAGTTGGGGAGTGAACCATTGGATAGACCTCTTTCTCTCTCTCTGCCTCTCTGTGTAACTCTGACTTTCAAATAAATAAATAAATCTTAAAAAAAAAAAAAGCCTAAACCTGTGACACTGGCATTCCATATGGGTGCCTGTTCAAGACCCAGCTATTCCATTTCCGATCCAGTTCCCTGTTAATGTACCTGGAAAAGCAACAGAAGATGGCCCAAGTCCTTGGGTCCCTGTACACAAGTGGGAGACCCAGAAGAAGCTCCTGGCTCCTGGCTTTGGCCTGGCCAAGCCCCAGCCATTATGGCAATTTGGGGAATGAACCAGTGGATGAAAAATCTCTCTTCTGTCTCTCTTCCTCTCTCTGTAACTCTGCCTTTCAAATAAATAAAAGAAAAAAAATTAGTATTCATTAGTGAATACTAATGTAGCATTTGGCACCAAGCAGTGTGATAAAAACTTTAATGGAAATGGATGGTGAAAAAGTGCCTTGTGCATAGTAGGCACACATAGAATATTTACTGAATAAATCAAGGCCATAGGAATTCAAAGGCCTTACTGAACTGGCCACTGATCCTAGCTCTAATGAAAGCGTTGGACTTGAATTGCAGGCTTCTGGATCATCCAGAAAGAGTACTTTGGGTAAGCAAGGTAAGGGGTGAAGGGGTGCAGGGAACAGAAAGCAGACCAGGCAGACAGGTGTGAATGGAGTACGTGTGTGTGAGGGACAGCTGGAGATGGGGTTGATGTTCAGACTGAGGAAGAACTTGAAGGATGGCAAACATTACCAGGGAGACAAGGTGCTCTTCTAGGAGTGGGGAGGGTGAGAGTTACATTCTCCCAGGGTTGCCCACAAAGCTGCTCCGCACCGACAAGATCTTATTTAACACATACTACAGTAGACACTGAGTTCTGGGTATCAATACAAATACCTAGTATGTTGGGCATGCCCATGGTGTGGGCAGCAATGTAGCCACAGCATCCCTGCTTTCTGAAATAATGGTAAAATCTACTAACTCACATTGAATCCTAAAACTCTTGGTGAGAATTCACACTACACTGTTTGCCGTGGAAGCCGTCTTTTAGCTATAGAGCCATTTACATCAGGTTTAACACGCACAGAACACGTCACGATTGAAGAAAGGCACTAAATAAAGAATGTTGTCTTTTTTTTATAAAAGGCAATTTGGTACCATATTTAGTCATAAGAAGCATTGGGTCAGGAGAAATTCATCCAAAAAGCAGTGTGGGAATCTCATTTATTGGAACTTGGCTGCTACAGAGTTAATTTCTATCCCATGCAAAGTTCAAAAGGGTAATCTCTCCTTCCAGGGTGAAAGAAGGCAAGGAAAGTGTGGAGTTTCCTTCATGGCTTTCCTTCTTGGTCACTGTAAGGAAAAGATTCCATCCCGGCTCCAGCAAAACCTAAAGCGGCGACTGTCCCAGGCGGGTGGGGGTCGCTGTGCACCACAACCCCACAGCCTCACAGCCGATTCCCACTTCCAGGCAGCAGTAAAGATAGGAGGGGAGCGTGGAATAATCCCATCGTGGCCACTTTGGGAAACATGGTTTTCAGACCAGGAAACACGTTGCCTTAAACAAACAAAAAACACCCTCCGGAGTCCAGTGGAAGTCTATGCGTGACAACGTTGAAAAGTTATTAATAGTAAGATTTGGGTGGGGAGAGGGGAGAGAGAAAAGTGAAGACCTTTTCACCCCACTGAAAGACAATGGGTGAGAGGGAGGGAGAAAGTAGAAAAACAGCCCAGTGTTTTGATGACACAGGTTTCCTTCTGAGCAGGGGAGGTGGGCACGGACTGAGTGCACTTGGCACAGACCACGCCAGCTTGCAGAGGCGGCAAAGCACTGGGCCACACGAGGACAACAGTGCAGAGTTCCCAATGCAAACGGGAAAGCTGAGTGGTCCTGAAGGGGAGAGGCTCAGTGTTTAAAAAAAAAAAAAAAAAGCAAAGAAAAGAAGGAAAACAAATAATTCCCCAGCAGGACAGAGTCTTGGGTTTGGGAATTTAGTGACGATGAGAGAATGGCAACAGCGCCGTTTGGATTCAACCGCTCTGTAGTCCTGAAGCCCCCCAGTCCACAGTGCCTCTTGCCTGAACCCGATTGAGGATTTCTACGTGAGCCTTCTCTCAACTCCCTGGTCCAGAAGCTTCGTGTGCACACCAGCTCCTGCCTAGGTTAGCAAGATGAGCTCCTGTTTTGAGAGACGCCTGGGCAGTGATTACCAATCTAGCAAAAACATCATCTCTTCCCAAAAGAGCATTTTCCCAAACGTTGTCAGACGAACCCCTGAGAGTTCAACCCCCGTGAGACCCAGAAGCCGTGCTTCTCAATCCTTCTAATCCTCAATTAATTAAAACGCCCCAGGAACACCGATGAAAAAGTGGTACGTGTTCTTAACCGCGAACCTGAACTCCCATCACCAGCGATCAGGCTCTAAACTTCCAAAACTGGGACGGCTCAAGGAGGGGCAGAGAGCCAAGAACTTCAGCTCAGTCGTTTATTGCACAGGACCTTGATCCAGGGGAGAGCTGCTACTGGGTAATACAAACTGGAAACCCACAGTACGGAGAGATTGCATGGATAAAGTATCTTTTAATTTAGGTGGAAAAAAAATGTCTTTTTGTATTTCTAAAACACGACCTTGGCTAAAATAACTTTTGAAAATGACCGGGCGTCACACAGGTCTGGCTGCCATCACCCCGTTCTAATTGGTAGGTAGCAAATGCGTCAGGTTTTGCGGCCCACCATCTCCAAAGAGACCTTTTGGGGAGAGCATTTCGTAAGGCAAGTAAACACCGTTGGTTTTAAACTGGCTCCTCTCACAAAGTGGTTTGCTCTGGGCAGGCCAGCTTCCTGGTTGGCATTTTCACAGGACCTCTCACTCTTAAAAGGGTCCTCACTTGGCTTACTGTTCTGCTGTCCCCGGCTGGACACTCTCTAGAACTTTTGATCAAGAGGCAAGTGTTTCCATTTTTGCACAGGGTCTTGCAGATGACATAGCCGGTCCTGGCTCAAGAATGGCACGGGCAGCAAACGTCTGCAAGCCTTTTTCCTTTGTGAAAATGTAGACAAGTCTTGGAGGGTCTCTCTTCTCCTCTGGTTGACCCCGGGGCGGGTTAGAGACTGCGGACCAGACAGAATTAAGTAGTGCACAATCACACCCACCCTCCACGGTGTCCCTTGTGGGGAGCACTACGAAATTCCACCACCTCAGCAAAGGAAAGCCTTCCAAGGAGAGATTTTGTGATTTACAATTGGGCTTGACTCTCTGCATGGATGGGAAGACATTGGTGGTGGTGGGAGGAACGGAGGAGTGAGGAGGACACAGAGTTTCCTTCCAAATAGCACACCCATGCAGGCACGGTATTCCCAAGGACGCCCTAACTGGCAGCCCTCCTGGGGGTCTCAGACCCTCAGCTGAGAGAGAGTGAAATGAAAGGTAGAATAAGAAGGGAAAGATTGCAAGGCAGAGCCGTTAACCAATTAGCCAAAGAATTTCTGTGCCGCACGCTAAATATTATACATATGATACCTCGGGAATCCTCTCAAGTCTGCTCAAGAGTCTGAGTTAAGACGAGGTAAGGAGAAACACTGCATAACTGGGGAAAAATCTGTAAAAATGGGAGATAGCTTTCTTTAACGCTGGCCTTGAGAATGTACTTTAAGCCAACTAAAGACATCTGTTTTCTAGATTACTTGGGTCAGTTACTCTGTGCCCTTCCATGGTGAAACCCATAGTTACCGATTTATTATCAGGATTACTCTAAATATAACAGGGCAGGAAGCCAATGAATCTGAAGTTTTTAAATTCTCAATTATTCGACTGAGCAAAGGCACCAAAATAGCTCCTCAGCTACGGCCCAGGAGCTAGCAGACCCCAGCTGCTTTGCACATTAATTACTAAACCTCATCTGGACCTAAATGAAAAATTCTCCTTTGCATTGAAATGGGAAAGGGGCGGGGGGGAGGGTGGAAGGTAAGCAGAAGAGAGAGAGAAAACAGGCTCAAATATACGTCAACTCTTCACGGAGGAGCAGGCCTTTAACATCTCTCTTAGAAGTCTGGAATGCAGTATTTTCACCATCCACAGAGCCAGGCCTCTGCTCTACCCTAACACAGTGGTGATGACAATGCACATCACCATGGCAACCCTGCATATTACATGATTCATGCCCTTTCACAGACACCGATAATTATGATGTACTTGTATTGTTTTATGACATTACGTTCCCAAATTAGTACAGAAAAAATATGCTTGTCCACAATTACACGTCTTTTTTCAAATTTATTTAATTTTCAGGGCCACTTTGGGATCTTTTTACTCATATTGTTCTCACTTATTTGCTATGTGAACGACTATGTCCGAACTTGAAGTAGAAGGGTAGAAGTCACAGCGGATGCGAGGCCAGGAGAAGGGAAGGCAGCCAGCCGTGTCCATTTAAGTCTTCAAGAGTCTGACAACTGGAAAATAACGGGGATTTATTGGATGTGCCTCTGCTTCTCCTCACCACAAACACTGCTCTGACAGTGCAAAAATCACACTGAGTGCACGGAGGGGATACCGATGAAGCTTCCTGTTCTCCAAACGGACTCTGTCCTTGTATGGAAAAACTGTGGTGGCTCCAGGCTCTGGCCCGATCATGCCAAGAGCATTCTTCCAGTCACAACCTCTAAGCAGGGAGATCAGCAAAACCCTGCAGAGCCAGTCTGAGCCCTGGCAGTTGCTCAGATGTTCGCTCAGACCCATGTGGGTACCCGGGGGCTCTCCTCTGCTCCGTGCCTTTGCACGTGCCAACCCCTGCGACTCAGCATCCTTTCCCCACCTTGTGCTCTGGTTCCCACCTGCTCAGTCCCCAAGAAGAGTCAGCCTCTCGCCAAGCATAAACTTTTATAATACCCACTCTATGGCACAATGCTTGGTCTCTGGGTCTTTCTTCCTCAACCCAGGAGTACCTTGCAGGCAAAGATGCCTCTTCATCATATTTGTGATGGAGCAAGTGCACTTTTGAAAATAAAAAAAAAATTGTAACACAAAATATTGTGTAGATAGTGCTTGCAGAAGGAAAGGGAAGAAAAGGCCAGCAAAGAACCCTAAATTCAATCAATGGATCGACTACCAAAATTCTTAAAGGAAAAAGCAAGTTACATTTCCCAAAGTACAACTCACATATCATAAATTCAGGCAGTAATGTTAATCTAATGATTTATCTCAACCTCCCTTCTTTCTGACTCTGAATTAGCAAAAAAAAAAAAAAAAAAAAAAAAAAAAGCTCAAATTCCACCTACAGGCTCTTCTTTCTTGATCTTTAAAATTAGAGTAGCTATATTATGTCAGCATGGTGCCAAGATCTGAAATTAAATAGGTCCCCAATGCAAAAGGCAGAATTCTTTTAAACAACAATGAACTTGTCTGCAATTAGCACATTATGGCTTCCACCTAAGCACCGTGCTATATAAAAATACACTCCTGGCCCTGCTGCTGTTTCAAAGACTGCAGCTTTTGTACTTTCTGAATCTATTTTGCAAGAGAAATTTTAGCAGAATGTGTCCAATTAATTTTTTAAGTGTTACGTCTCAGCTTTTCCACTCCACACCTGACTTCAGTTGACATAAAGAGGAGCAGCCTCTGGACGACACTGGAGAGCAGGGGAAAAACTGTCCCGGGAATATGAGGCACCCGCCAATTAGTTAGATTGTTCTCCAGTTTTCAATTAAAGGCAGCCTAATAGATGTAGGGGGACTTGTTTTATTTTCCCGGACAGAGCTCTTATTTTTAAACTCTTAGCTCCATTCTCCAAAATTGCTGGCTCTAGACAGACGAGACATATATCTTGAGTGCTGTTCCATTTCCTGTATCAAAATTACATCTTTCTCTTCGGTGGCTACTTCCCATCTGTTTCACCAAGCTCTCTGCTGCCCAGGGCGGCTTGTTCATGGCTGGTGGGCCTTGATGTTGTAGCCTGTTCCGGAAGATGGGGTGTCAGACCCTGTGCCAGGGGCCGGGAAGGTGCATGTGGGAGCCCTGGGGGTGCTTCACCCCGATTCTGCCCTCTTCAGAGAACCGTTCCGTGGGATTTATAGGTACCTTCTCATGCTCTCCAGAAGGCCAAAGAAGATAACTGTGGAGGATGTGTTTGTTTTGAACTCATCCAAAAACACTTAAGTCTCTCTTACGCATCTGCCTGAGTGTGGAATCTGGGAACTGTTTCCTTTAGATCAAACAGGACTGAAGATTTCCTCAGACATGGTTGGCCTTCTTCCTCGGAACACACACGTTTTCTGGATTGATATTTTTATCCAGCGTTTTCTCAAATGAATAATTAGGAGATATCCGAAGGCAGGTGTAGGAAAAAGAGCTGGACCCCATAAATCACGGTGCAACAACATTTAGCCATCAAAGGTCTGGGCGGCCTCTCGTACACAGTGGAGCAGGTTTATTTCTGTGGCACGGCACTGTCCCCGGACTGCAGGAGTCTGGAGGCTGAAAAGTCCCCTTCCTGCTAAGAGCAGGTGCAGCAGCTCTATCAAACCCCTTGGGACTGGACCAACAGCACCCTCAGGCCAGAAACATGAATCCCATTATCCTGGTAACTCGAGACTGAACGTGTCTACAGAGAGAAGATGTTAAGGCACCGTGTACTAACTCCTATTTGTTTTCAGCATCACCTGTGTGTACTGGGTTCAGACCACAGATGACTGCCAGAGACACACTAGGGCTGGGCACGACACCCCAGCGAGCCCTCCAAGAGACCCCGTGAACACACCAAGCGGGGTCACCAAAGTGGCGCTTCTGCTCTGCCAAGCAAACACAGAGGACTTCAAGGAGCCCCGCCGAAGGAGAGTCTGAATCGATTTGCAATTTCTGGTTTCCAAATGGCTTTTAGGAGCTTGCTTACCCAAACTCTCAGCACATCATCGCTTTTCATTTTTAATTTTTGTCCGCACGGGGCTCCCACATTACGCCGACCTGAATCATGCCTCTCATCTTGTTATCTTCATGAGGGCAGGCTAGGGTATCAGACAAGCCTTTGCGTGATAGGTGTCCTCATTTATAGATTGAAAAAAAAAAAGTGCAAGACATAAATAATTTAAAATCTATTGTATCAGTGTGTGTACCGGCAAAGCAGGCGGATGATTTTCACTTTTAATTGTGCGGAGACCTTATCTGTTTGGCTGAAAGCAGAGAGTGCAGGCGAAACCACATCACACGCTGATGAACAGGGAGGCCCTGGGGTCTATGATTTAAAGCCAAAGGAACCCGTTCAGTGGAGGAGGCGAACGCTGCTAAGGGAAGACGTAGAGCCGCTATTTATGTTTGTAATGTGCGTCTATTACCCTGTCCAACAAGAATGAAAGCAGGACAGGGCCCCTTCTTCCTGGACTGCATCAGAGACACCAGGTGGTGCCCACCACCCTGCAGCCCCCCAGAGAGCCACTGCGTGTGAAAGAGGAGGGGACGCCCAGCCTTCCTCCCTCCGCCCCCCTCCAAACCTCAAGAGTGACATAAAGCAAGAGAAATTGGAGGAGACCACACTAGGTACGTCCCACACAGTCCAAACCTCATCCTAATCGAGTAAAACCTTTACAGCACAACGTGTGTGCTTAGATAATGAATTACTGCTCAATGACTGGAACTGCATGGCAATAACACCGTGCACAGGACACAAACGCTCATCCCCAGACTTTCAGAACGAGCCCCGAGGCCCCTCCTGCCCCTGACCTCCATCACCAGGAAGTGCACGCGCTTGCCGGACTGTCGCATACACTGCCGTAAAGGAGGTCATTAACACCTGAGTTGAGAATAACTCTTCCCCACTCAGCAACTTCGACAGCAGGTTGTGTGAACTGATGCATGCATGCGCGCTCAGGAACGTGCACGTGATACCCACAGGACTGCCCTCATGCCGTTCATGGAGTTGAAGACTTGGCCCAACTCTTGAGCTTCTTGTAAATTCAGCACCAGATCCAGAACTCTGCCTGGCTTTCCGCAGATACCTTATGCGGACGGGTGGGAGGTTGCCTACGGGGACCACGACCTTGGCTAAGCTGCCTCTGTTGTGGCTGTGGAGTGGCTGAAGAAGCACCACACACAAGCGCAGAGGGGCGAGGGCAGGTTCCTTCTTGCCTTTACCTGGCATGGGGACCGTGGGCAAAGCGTCCAGCTGCCCAGGGAGTTCCACTTCACGGATCTGACCTGTTCTCCACGTGCCTTCCAGGGACGGTGTTTGGGATCCCCACGTGTCGGGAGAAGGGAACACACGCTCATCATGTTCCTAACAGGAGCCTCAGCCCTCCACCTTTTCTGGTGGACATGGCTGCTGCGGTTGAGATGCAAAGAGCCGATGGGAGCCCAAAGTCTCCCAAATATGGGTCCTTTCTGCAGACAATCAAAAGCCCGCAAAATACCCAAATTGGTAGCAGGGTGCCAAAGTGAACTGCGTCACGCTGATACTGATGTTTCGCTTCCACACTGTCAAGTGTAATTTGTGGCCGTCCGCCCTCGCGAAAGCCCACAGTCAGCCACGGCGCTGTGCTTCCCCCTCCGGACCTCAGCACCCAGCCAGTGCGAGCTTCCCCCTGAACTCCTGACCTTGGCAGCAATTATCCCCGGAATCTAGACAGCCCCATCATCACCTCAAGCCAGCGTGTGAGGGGAGCGGCAGCCGGGGATGCGCTGCCTCCGGTCCCGAAGGGAACCAGAGTGAGGCAGAGGGTCCTGCTCTCCTTTCCATCTGGTTTCTCCAATAAAAGGGAAAAAATAAATGGAAATGAAAAGTATACAATTAAAAAAAATTACATTTAACTTCCTTTTGCTAATGCCTGTTCGATGATTTCTGGCCTGGCAGGAGACTCCAGATGGGCTGTGTAATGAACATAATTTAATACGAGGAACTGGAGTTCGCAGAAACACACTTCTCCCAGTCAGAAGGTAGCGGGTCGTCTCACACTGTTTAATGCACAACACCGGGGCAAGGCAGCCCATTTCTTTTCTTATTGCACATTGGCCTTTACACCTCCTATCAGTATGGCCAGGCCCAAAGCCATCAAAACTACAAGCTGTCACTTTCTGGGAGGAGGCAGGCGGCAGGGCACACTCGTCCAAAAGGCTGGAGACCACTGACCACTCGATGCGTTTTCCTCCAGGGTCCCAGGATTTATATCACCAATTAAGGCCATAATGAGTGCCCCAAGTTGACCTCCCAGGAGCAAGAATTAATTAAGCACAGTATTTCTTAGTAAAGAATGACACTTTTCCAAACGAGTTAGACAAGGTAGCCACATTTCCCGCAGTTACTGCACTCGCACATACAGTCCTAATTGTTAACACAAATAGATCCAGGGACACTGCTTAGTTTATGCTTGCAATTTGACAGTAAAAGAGAACAATTTTGACTTTTATTCTTATTCAGGGGGCAAAGAGAATATTTTGAGTATATGGCAGATGGGTGAAGCACCACATTGTTAACTTCCATGATCTCTCTTTCAGTTACTAACATCACCAAAGAAAAGTATGCTTTCATTTTCATGTTTCTTAACCTCCCTGCTTTCAAAAATGAGGACTTGTGTTTCAAACCTATTTGTTCCCCCACGTTCTTATGTAAGTCTATACATTTTGTAAATGAGGTTTCAAAAAACTGGTTAGAGCTTCGTTTTCTGAACTACACGTCGGGTAGCAATCCAGGTCCAGCAGACTTCTGCAGAGGAACAAATACAAATGCTTCAGGCTGTGGATCACACAGTCCCTCCGTGACCACTGCTGGGAAGAGCAGCCATGGACAGCACTAAGTTCATGGGCTGCTCCCTGCTAATGCACTTGGGAGAGCAATGGAAGATGGCACAGGGACATGGCTGTGTTCTAAGAAAACCTGATGGCTAAACCCTGAAATTTGAATTTCATATCATTTTCATGTGCCATACTATACTGAAAAACAATTTTTCAGAACATTTAAAATGCAAAAAAGAGGCAAGTACACAGCCTAGTGCTAAGACTCTGCTTAGGATGCCTGTATCCCACGTCGGAGTGCCTGAGTTTGACTCCTGGCTCCTAATGCCAGCTTCCTGCCAATGCAGTCCCAGAGAGACAAAGGCGATGGCTGAAGCAGTCAGGTTCCTGCCAGCCTCAAGCTGGCCAGGATGGAGCTCCCAACTCCCAGCTTCAGCCTGGCCGAGCCCCAGCTGTTGTTGGCATTTGGGGAGTAAACCAGTGAATGGGACTCTCTGCCTCCTAAATAAATAATAAACTTACTGTAAATAAATGATAAATATATAAATAAACGGCTCTTGGCTATTAGAAAGTTGGATCGACTTTAGCCTCTGGTCTAAAACATGCATGTGTGTGTATTTTGATTGGTGAGGTTTTCAGAAAGCATGATCTGCCTCCCTCTCACTCCTCAACACACACGCAGGCATGTACACATATATACACCCTAATGATCAACATCCTGGTCTCTGAAATTGCTGAGATAGTACATGATTTCAACTCCTTCTTGCGAAGAACCAGGACATGCAGAAAATCTCAGCCATAAATAACCATTACAATCAGTGGGCTTTTGTGGCACAGTGGGTTAAGCTGCCGCTTGGGACACTGAACCCCATATTTAGCTTCCTATTAAAGTACTGGAGAAGGAGCAGGTGATGGTTCAAGGACTTGGGACCCTGCCACCCATGTGGGAGACCTGGATGGAGTTCTAGGCTCCTGGCTTCAGCCTGGCCCAGTCTCACTGCTGCAGGCATTTCGGGAATGAACCAGAAGATAGAAGATCTCTCTCTCCCTCTCTCCCTCTTTCCCTCTCTCCCCTCTCTCCCTCTCCCCCCCCCCACCACTCCCCTTCTATCACTCTTTTAAATAAAAAAAAAAAAAAGAAAGAAAAAGAAGCATTTGTCGGGGGCTGCAGGAAAGCTCTTTCCTCCCTATCCGTTCTCATAAAGAGATTCCCACTCTAAATTAGAAATGCTGTCCTCCCCTTCATTAAGGAGTTAACACAGCTAGCAAGGGTCGGCAAATCCCTACAGCCTACTTGCCAACTACTGTATTTAACTCTAAAGAGCTGAGGTTTTTTAACTTAGCTCATCCATCACTAACAGAACATTTTGGTAGAAAATATTAGGATTTCCAAATAACTTTATTGCTCTGTAAATTGCCAACATACCATCTGCAATTGAATTAACATTTATAACCAAACTGAAATAATAAATAAAGCAAATTACGCTGCAAATATTCGCGAGTGCCCAATATGCACTTGAGAACGATAATTAGCATTTTATAATCACGCTTCATTTTCTTTATCCAACTCCCTGTCACATTAATGATAAAATATTTTAAACTGTGCTCTATCAGCAAACGGCAGCACGATCTCCAGATTAGCCATTAACTAACAGGGAGAATGAAGCGAGTTCTTGCTGCTGCCATGATGGGCCCAGATGGGGGTTCTTTTCTCCTGTGCTCCCAAAACAAGGCCCAGAAAGCCAACGCTTTATTTATCCAAATCAGAAACTCCATAGGAGCTGAGGCACACATTCTTCTACCAGCAAGGAAAAAAAAGAAAGACAACCTAAAAAATTTATTATGTTCTTCAGATTTAAAAAACCAAAAGGGGTCAGAGGTCAGGCAGCAGAAGTGGCTCCAATGGAATAACTCTTATCTTGAAACCATTCTTTCTGAAATTTGCCTGCATAATCACCCGGCACACCCAACAACAGTATGTGCTAATTCCTTTCCTTGCTCCACATAAAAATTCATTGATATAAATCATCTCTCTGTCTACTGAATGAGATGTTACTTAGCAAAATTTCCTCCAAAGTTCCCCCTGATTTTCCTCCAAAATCAGTTCTTTAAGTCCATTCCCAGGGCCCGCCTGATCTTTGCTGCCTCGTGCCCCACGTGAGCAGACAGCTCAGGGTCTCCTGATCACGCTGCTGACTCTGGGTAGCTCCCACATCCTTCTGGTCCAGTGCCATCTAACACATCGGCCCTTAGCCTTAAGTGGATCCTCAGCACCTGCAGGGTGGCTCATCCAAACTGAGGTGTGTTTCGTGAAAAAGGCTTAAAAGTTTTTATTAAGTAAATTTTTAGTAAGTCTTGAAATAATACTTTGGATATTGAGTTAGATAACATCTATTACTTAAGTTAGCTTCAGTTTCTTTTTATTTTATTTTATTTTTTTGACAGGCAGAGTTAGACAGTGAGAGAGACAGAGAGAAAGGTCTTCCTTCCGTTGGTTCACTCCCCAAATGGCTGCTACGGCCGGCACTGCGCCGATCCGAAGCCAGGAGCCAGGTGCTTCTTCCTGGTCTCCCATGTGGGTACAGGGTCCCATCATCCACTGCACACCCGGGCCACAGCAGAGAGCTGGACCGGAAGAGGAGCAACTGGGACAGAATCTGGCGCCCTGACCAGGACTAGAACCCAGGGTGCCGGCGCCGCAGGCGGAGGATTAGCCTAGTGAGCCACGGCGCCGGACAAAATAATATACTTTCAAAACCAAAAGTAAAAAGGCTTAATCAAATAAAGCTTTAAAAAAAATCTATTTATTTGAAAGGCCAAATTCCAGAGAGAGAGGGAGAGAGATCTTCCATCGATTGGTTTTCTCCCTAGATGGCCTTGGCAGTCAGGATTGGAAACCAGGAGCCTGGAGCTCCAACCAGGTCTCCCACGTGGGTGCAGGGGCCCAAGCACTTGTGCCATCCTCCAGTGCTTTCCCAAGTGCATTAGCAGGGAGCTAGACTGAAGTGGAGCAGCTGGGACTCCAACTGGTGCTCTTAGGGGATGCTTGCGTCGCAGGCTGTGACTTAACCTGCTATGCCACAGCGCTGGCTCCTCGGGCAGAACTTCTGACAATCAAATAAATCCTACACATGTCCCACTGGGCAACTGCAAACTTTTCCAAGAGCAGAAATTCTGATCTCAGCCCGCACAAGGATGTTTTTATCAAGATAACAGTTTGATGAGCCTGCGGTCCATTTGGAGACAGAAGGAAAATGGCCCTGACTCTGTGGGCTGCTCTGTGCTCAGCCTGCCACTTGTCCAGGTGCTGAAGGCAAAACCAGGGGGTGGCAGCTATGTTGCAGAAGCAGTCTGGTGGCTGCAGGCTTGGGTGCTGGTGCCAGAGAGCCCATCTCTGTCAGCTCAGGTAAGTCACGTACCTTCTCTGTGTTTTCTTTCTTTATGCGGGGACAAGTACTATTTTCTGTCCTAGAGGTTATTATGATGATCGAGCTAAAACATGAGAAATGCTACAATATAAGGTCTCCAAAAGCACTATTATTGTTATTATTTTCATCATCATCATCATCATCACTAGTCTAGATTCAAAAGCAGGCAGAAGCTATCACAAGCTAATGGAACTGGCAAAAGGTCCAAATGAAGCGAAAACAAATAATGATGTGATGGGGCTTGCATCATGGCTCAGCGGCTTAAGTCACTGCTCAGGACACCTGCATCTCATATCAGAGCATGGGTTCGAGTCCCGGCTACTCCACTTCTGCTCCAGCTTCCTGTTTGCCCACCAAGGAAGGCAGCAGGAGATGGTCCAAGTACTTGGGCCTCTGCACCCAGGTGGGAGACCCGGATGGAGCTGTTTTTGGCTTAGCCCAGATCTGGCTGTTATGGGCATCTGGGGGAATGAACCAGCAAATAGAAGAGATCTCTCCCCTGCCACCACTGCTCCCCTCCTCTCCCCCATCACTCTGCCTTTCAAATAAATAAATCTTAAAAAAAGAAAAGGTGAGACCAGAAAAGACAAGTTGGACACAGCAGGAGAGGGGAGAAGTCTTGAAGGAACCACAGGTGTAACAAGATGAGGATGGAAAGAAATATTGCCCTGCTGGGCTCCTGCACACAAACCGTGCCTGCCACTAGCTACAGGCTTATGCAGGGGCCACAGCTCACAGGCTGCACATGCTGAGCCAAGGGACAACTGTTAGTTCCAAAACAGTTCGTGGGCTTTCTTCCCTGCTTAGAAAAGCAAGCGCATGCTGTGGCTTGCTGTACCAGCTTTTCTTTAATTCCACGAATGTTTTTCATAGAATCTCTAATAGCAAGAAATAAATTCAAAAAACAATTCTTCTCTTCTCGTGCACTCTATCATCCTAGCAGAGATTGCAAACTGCTCATCTGCAAGCTGAACGGAGCTCCAGACATGTTGACCTTGGCTCCGATAACTGGAGCCGGCCAGCATAGTCTCTTGAAAAAGTTAAATTTGTGGCCAACGTTTCAGCGACAGAGGGGATGGACTTGCTGTTCCTTTGTTATATTCTCTTGACTCACCAGTGTGTAATCTAAGTGTTTTCCAGTCATGAAATTGTGCAGAACCAGAATGTGCCTTGAAAAAGCCACAGTCATCAAGTAACAGAGTGATTCTCCTAGAATACTGGACACCCTGGCAACACCCCAGAGGCCAGTGGGCCTCAAAATGCAGTCCTGGACCAGCACCCCCATGACCTATGACCTTGTTAGAAATACCCATTCCCAGACATCCTGAATCTGAAACTCTGGTGGTGGGACCCACAGACAGCCTTGAGTAACAAGCCATCAAGGCTATTCTACTCCACGTGAGAGCCACTGCTACACAGGATTAATGAATGAGAGATAGGACTCCATCTTTGCCACACTCCCCACCACTCTCTATGGCGCCTAATCTGTCTACAGCATTCATGTACCCGCCTGGCCCTGCAGGAGGGAAAATGACTTCTCACCTCCAATAGTAAAATGGCTCCACTGAGAAAAGAGTAAACACAACTTGCAGGGGGCTGATCAGGCATCTTTTAACCCTAAACCCCAGTAAACAGGTTGGGATATGTAGCAATACTGTCTATAAGACGAGACCAGAACACATCCTTGCCATAAAGGAAAGTTCACTAAGGAAAAAAGAAAAAGCCCAGGGACTAAGTCTCACCTGCAAAACGTGGCAGCAACAGTGCCTCTGTCAGAGCTGCTGTGAGGATTAAATATATAGATAATACACAGGTAAATGCTTTCATTAACATATATTAATATTCAGATAGGTTAATGTACAGATAAGTGCTTTTATCACTAAAGTAACACGGAGTACACATTACAGCCCTACGTTCTTTATTTCTCAAGCTAATTCCAGTGCTTAGATGTTATTATCCTCCTTCTATAAAACGTGAGACGGGTTGCAGCAGCTTGTCCAGGAAAGTGGTGGAGCCCAGATTTGAACTCAGGCGTCCTGGTTCCCAGCCCAGCGGAGTGAACAAAGCTGAGGGGGTGCACACCTATCACAGGCAAAGCAGGAACTACTCTAAGAAGTATTATCTCAGCAAAGCCGCTGAGCTGGCGTTGTGGAACAGCAGGTTATCAGACATCCACACCCCATATCCGAGAGCTCTGCTTCAGATCCAGCTTCCTCTCAGGTGCACCCTGGGAGGCAGCAGATGACGGCTCAAGTGCTTGGATTCCTGACATCCACACGGGAGACCAGGATGGAGTTCCTGACTTCTGGCTTCAGCCTGGCCCAGTCCTGGCTGTTGAGCGCATTTGGGGAATGAACCTCTCTTATCTCTCTATTGCTCTTTTAAATAAAAAAACAGGAGAAAAAAAGCCAAACAACAAAAACAACCAAGACTGATATGAAGTATACAACTCTGTCTCTCAAATGAACATAGCCCATCTCCTGTTACTCAGTGGTAATGGTCACCTGGGGATCAACCAAGTTCTTGTCCAGCTTGCTGTTCACTGCACTGATGGTAGCACACATGTGAAAATGCAGAAGGCAAGTCAGTCTGCTTCACGTCCTTGCGCTGTTATTCAAAAATATCCACTGGGAGAGGGTCTGAGACACACAGTGGGGTTCACATGAACAGTGGATTTTGTGCTCAGTGATCACCCACCAACACAACAACACCCACACACCAACATTCTATATAGCTTCTTTAAAATCTATGAGATTCAAAGCTTTATGAATTCATCACATGCATTTTATTTATAAAGTCCGGAACATGATTTAGCACACTCTGAAGGTTTTATGTTTAAATAGAAGCAAATTAATAAATAGCTTTTGGTATTTTAATCTAACTAGAAAAATAACAAAGGAAAATAAGGGGCTGGTGTTGTGGTGCACTAGGTTAAGCCACCACTTGCAAGGCTGGTATCCTATATTGGAGCGCTGGCTTGAAGCCCAGCTGTTCTGCTCTGATCCACCTCCCTGCCAATGCACCTGGGAAGGTGCCTTAATCAGGCAGACCGAATCCAAGCCTCCTAATTGCTGTATTGTGGGGAGGCCTTACTGATGTTAATTCGTGCCTGTCTTCGGTGACCTGCGGCGCATAAGCTGCTAGCCGCCCGCAGGTGCTCATCGCCTCACTTAATCAGGCAGACCGAATCCAAGCTTTCTCATTGCCATGTTGAGGGGAGGCCTTTCTATTTCTCTACTTCTCTATCTCCGGGCATTCCTATTTCTCCCATTTTACTTCTATCTTCCAGCATTCCTATTTCTCTTATTTTACTTCTAAACTTCTGTTTCTCTTATCCCCGCGGCTTCTTCTCGGCACCTCGCGCCGCGGCGGCTTCATTTTCCCTAACATTTTTCTCTACCCGGTATGTTTCCCTAAGTTTTCTTCCAACAATATTCCCCTCTCATTTCTCCTGGCTACTCCCCACAGTCCGTATCCGAGTCCAAGCCTCCTCCAGGTTTCACTTTCGCTTTCAATCTCCTAGCTTCCCCGCCATAGTCCGCATCCGAGTCTATGAAAGCTTTCACTTTCGCTTTCAATCCTAACTTCTTTCCCACAGTCCATATCCGAGTCTATGCCTAGGCTTTCAATAGCTTCTTCCGGCACCTTTTCCGTCCAGCTTTTCCCTAGGCTGTTTGCTAGTCTCTCTCTCCGGTATTTTCCCATTTCTTTCCTCCTAAGTTTCCTATCCGTCCTAGGTTTCCTATCCGAGTCACGGCACCATTATGTCGCTCCCCCTCTTCGTGGAGGAGCAACACTAAACCCTGCCTAGGCTTCATATCCGAGTCACGGCACCATTATGTCGCTCCCCCTCTTCGTGGAGGAACGACACAGGACCCTGCGCTGTTCTTTCGTCTGCTCGGCCCTCCCCGGGTTTGCTGCTGGTTCTTCCCGGGTTGGCTACCGACCCTTCCACCTCCGTGGAAGGGCGGTTCCCCCTGCCACATTCCCCACTTCCGCGGAGGAGCGGCACACCGCCGGCCGGCTCTCTCGGGGGCTGCACAGGTGTTCCTTCAGGTAGATGTTCCTCTTAGATGTTCCTGGTGCATGCCGTCTCTCTCCTCCTTTATAGTCCTCCTCCGCCAATCCCAACTCGGCTGCCCACACGCCGAGTACGCTGCTCTCCTCCAATCAGGAGCAAGTCCTACAGTTTATTGGTTGAACTGGAGGCAGCTGTGCAGAAGCTGTTTACTTCTCTCCCAGCGCCATATTGTGGGAGAGCAGATGCATAGAATAAGTCTTAATTCCAGTAACTCAGTCCAGTCCGGGCTGCTCCCCACAGGAAAATGGTCAGAAATGGGCAGAGATCACTTAACAACACACAGAGCAAGAAAGATTTTACAAAGCAACCATTTAAAATACAGTGAACCTCTTTTCATTCTGTAACTTGGTATATACCACATTAAAACCCATGGACACACCATGATGGATCTGCTGCATAATTTTTAAGTAAATACCCTCACATATTTTCCCATTGCCCTTCCCTTGACATGCTGTACTTCTCAAAAATTCATGTTCAAGTTCAAAGAGGAAAAAAAAATGAGGACAGGCAGACATAAAGCATGTTTTAAGCAGTCCAGCCTTGGAAATATGTACAGAATTTATGCACATTTTCAAGTGCTGCTGCTTTTTTGCCAGAGGGTGTAATTAAAGGCCCATAGACAACTTCCAAACTGAAGCCAAAGAAAATCTTGGTTGAAGTCAATGTCAGTTCAGCACCATGACCATGCACAGGAATGGTTCTCGTACAAAGGGAAAAATAACCCTGAATACTAGAAACACGGAGGCTGGAGCATCTCACATTAGAACCCACATTTCACAAAACTGTAGGGGCTGGTATTGTGGCGTAGCAGGTAAAGCTGCTGCCTCCAATGCTGGCATTCCATATGGGCACCAGTTCGAGCCCCAGCTGCTCCACTCCTGATCCAGCTCCCTGCTAATGTGCCTGGGAAATCAGCAGAGGGTGATCCAAGTGCTTGGGTCCCTGTACCCACAAGAAGCTCCTGGCTCCTGGCTTGGCCCAGCCCTGCTGCAGCCATCTGGGGAGTGAACCAACAAATGAAGATTTGTCTCTGCCTCTCTCTAATTTTGCTGTTCAAATAAATAAATCTTAAAATTAAAAATAAAAAAAAACTGATAAAACTGCAGACAGCTGCTTCCAGTCACCACGTCAGTGGTCTGATCTGACAGAATCGAGTTATAAACAGGAGGCCTGAGCACGAGACCACTTCCTGGGACAGGGGCCGTAGAACCTGGCCTCACTGGGGCCTTCCGATTGGCTTTGCTCCTCTCTCTGACCTTAGACACAGGCACATTCATTTTGTGGGCAGTTTTCAGGTGGGTGGTGGCCAACGCTCACCTGCTGGTTAACTTAGTCTTCCCTCCCCTTTGTATCTGGGTGGGTCGGTGACTGCTTTAAGCGAGAGCATCTGACAGGAGGGACGCTCTAGGATGTCCATGGTTAGCAAATAGCCCACGTGGCTTCCACTTTGTTCTGCACAACCCTAGCTTGTGAGCCACTGTGTAATATCATGACTGGCGTTTTATAAGGGAGCCCAAGCTATAGCAAGAACATACCCCAGGAGCTCTGGCTCCTGCAGAGGGCATTGTCAGCAGGAAGTACCAGCTAGCAGACCTACGAATGAGCACAGAAATGAGTCTAGCCCAGCTGCCAAATCCCACCAGCAGAGGCCCAAGACAGCGTACAAAGGCCAGCCACTGCCCCGCTGCACGGACTAAATCTGTGATGGGTAGAATCTGTGAGCTAAAAAATAAGTTGCCGTATACCACAAAGATTTGAGATGGTTTGTTACGCAGCAGTGGTCAACAGAACACACTTAGTGACTTGGGGTCATTTTAACCGTGTAGAATTTTCACCTCATGCACCTACTTCAGAAGTCAAACCCTCATGGAACGGAAGCTGACCCTCTCTGTGTTACTACGAAACAGCTGCCACAGCGAGCAAGGAGACGCTTGCCCCTGAAAACCCCTAGGAAACCGCTGTATGCTTTGCACCTGTTGGTAATTATGGGATTAAAAAAAAAAAGATTTATTTTTTTTTTGACAGGCAGAGTGACAGAGAGAGAGGGAGAGGGAGACAGAGAGAGAGGTCTCCCATCTGTTGGTTCACTTCCCAAATGGCTGTGAGGGTCGGGGCTTGACCAGGCTGAAGCCAGGAACCAGGAACTACACCTGGATCACCCATGAGGGTGGCAGGGTCCCAAGTACTTGGGCCATATTTTGCTGCCTTCTGAGGTGCATTAGCAGGGAGCTGGATCAGAAGGGGAGCAGGGGTGCTGGCACTGCAGCTGGTGACAACTCACTGCACCACAATTCCAGCTGGGAAGTTATTACTTCAAAATGAAAAGAAACCATCTGTTATGTATGTAAGAGGAATGAAGAAAAGATCAGTATTTCAAATTTAAAACAAGTTCAACTTAGAGCCAATAAGTGACTAATAACTGGTAGGTTCAACCACCATGTAAAGAAAACAGCCATCCTTGGTAGACACCAACAAGCCATCTCCTGAGGTCCAAATGAATCCAAGCAGTGTCCCTGCACTGTCTACTCCCTGCCCAAGAGCAGCACAGCGATGGGTAGCAGGGAGGAGGCAGGAAGGCAGATGGCGTGGGCAACCCTGCACTCCTCCGGTGCCCAGAGGAGAACTCGTCTCCTAAAAATACAAATGGAGTGGGCAGGATGCTGACTCAAATCCTCACAATCCCCTTCCTAGCTGTTAAGACATCCTTGGTCAGCGAACATTCTCCTAGACATCTCCATCTCTTTATCTTCCTCTGTCATGGGACAACTTGAGGACAAATGTGCTCCAGTCCTCTTTTCCCCTTTCATCTCTCTACATGCTGTTTACTACTGATACATTCAGCCACCATTTATTACTGAGTGCCTCCCTCACTGCCAAGCGTTGTGCTAGGTGCTGAGAAGAGTAGTAGAGCAGGCGCCATCATTGTGGCGCAGTGGCTTAAGCTGTCAGTTGCAACACTGGCATCCCATATTGCAGCACCTGTTTGAGTCCCAGCTGCTCCTTTTTTTTTAAATTTTTTTTATTTGACATGTAGAGTTATAGGCAGTGAGAGAGACAGATAGAAAGGTCTTCTTTCTATTGGTTCACTCCCCCAAATGGCTGCCACGGCTGCTGATCCGAAGCCAGGAGCCAGGTGCTTCCTCCTGGACTCCCATGTGGGTGCAGGGCCCACGCACCTGGGCCATCCTCCACTGCCTTCCCCTGATACAGCAGAGAGCTGGACTGGAAGAGGAGCAACCAGGACTAGAACCCGGTGCCCATATGGGATGCTGGCACTGCAGGCGGAGGATTAGCCAAGTGAGCCACAGCGCCAGCCCTGCTCCACTTCTGATCCAGCTCCCTGCTAATGCACCTGGGAAGGCAACAGAGCACGGTCCTAGTGCTTGGGCACTACCACCTATGGGGGAGACCTAGATGGAGCGCCAGGCTCCTGGCTTCAGCCTGGCCAATCCCTAGCCATTGTGTCCATTTGGGGAGCGGACCAGCAGATGGAAGATTCTCTCTCTCTCTCTTTCAAATACATACATCTTTTAAAAAATGAAAGAAGCAAACAGGACTTACAAGGCTCCTATCCTGACAACACAAGTGCAGGAGAGAAGCAGTGAAGAAGTACACAACTAATAAAGTAACTTCAACAGGTAGAAAGTGACACACAGGACCCCTGGACAGGAGGATGGCGCCAGCGCTTGTGTTTCTACTTGTTTCTACTGAAGCTCCACAGGTCGTGCTGGAGAAACAGCGATGACGCAGACTGGGACAGCAGTAGGCGTGGGACAGTTTCCCACGTGAAGGCAGACAGAGCAGCCGCCCTTCACCTTCTTGGGGAATTTCCCAGACGGACGGAGGAGGTCACTGGAACAGGAGACAGACATGGCCTTCCTCTTCAGTTCGCAGAAAGGCAACCTGGGTGCAACACGATGTTGTTCCCTAAGTCTATCCTATGAACTGTGATGAAGCAGCTCTCATAAATTTCTGCAGAGAAGAATGGCATGAAAAGAGAAGGCGGGACGGGTGTTGTGATGCGGCAGGTTAAATTAGCACGTGGAGCACCCACATTCCACATGGGTGTGCATGGGTCACGTCCTGGCCGCGCTGTGGTTCTGATCCAGCTTCCTGCTAATGTGCCTTTTAGATGAACAAATAAATCCTAAAAACAAAAGTTTGCAGGTCAAGGAACATACGTCAGAGGGCCTTGCAGTAAGGAAGAAGAGAAGTGATGCGCATTCCAGCAAGGACAGAGACCCAAAGATTTACTCACACCCTTTAGAAATTCACAGGTCTGGCACTGTGGTCCAGGGTGATAAGCTACCGCCTGCAACACTGGAATCTCACATGAATACCGGGTTCAACTCCCAGCTGCTCCACTTCCCATCCAGCTCCCAGCTAATCCTCCTGGGTAGGCAGAAGATGGTCCAAATACTTGGATCTCAGCCACCCATGTGGGAGACCTAGATGGAGTCACTTCCATTTGACTTTATCCCCCAGATAACTTGAAAAAAAATTAGCAAATGTTACAAGGATACTTGGTTTTAAAAATTTATCTAAGCCATTTTTCTTGTATTACATAAGATAAGCTACTTGCAGTGGGTGCCGGCCTGGCACTGAAGAAGCCCCTTAAGATGCTCAGGTTCTGTATCAGAGTGCCTGGGCCCGACACCCACCTCCAGCTCCTGATTCCAGCCTCCTACGAAGGCAGGCCCTGGTAGGCAGAGGAGCTGGTTCACGTAGGTGGCTCCCTGCTACCTATGTGGGAGACCTGGATTGGGTTGGCAGCTCGGAGCTCAGCTGTTGTCAGCTTAAGAGAAATAACCCTACATTTGGAAGAGTTTCTCTCTCTCTTCCCCCCCCCATTTCTTCCTCCCTCCCTCCCTCTCTCCCTCCTTTCTTTCTTTATTCCTTTCTTCCTTCCTTCCCTCCCTCCCTCTCCCCCCTCATTCTGTAAAGTAAAATTAAAAAAAATTAAATAAGCTACTAAAATACTAAACACGTATTACCAATGCACTTGGACCTAGCCATGTTCAGTGATTTTCCGTCCACCCATCCTCACTAAACACAGCTAAAGGCTCAGTTCTGTGGAGGCCACCATTGTCATCCTCCACCAATGCTCGAACTAGTCTTTCTGAGAGAGTACACAGCAGGCAGGGAACAGGAATATTCTTTCTGAGGCCCAGGGTTCATATATAAGAGGGATGAAAAGAATCATGTAGCAAAGAAACGCTTGGTGAGTACTCACTGACTAAAATACTCTCAAGGCCTCTTATACTTCCCTGACATAACCCTGACACTCTACAGCCAATGTCTGCACGTGATATAAAGCATAAGAAACAACTTCATTATAAGCTTGGGTTTAAACCCAGATACGTTCAGTTATGACTCATTTAACCTTTGTTGCAGAACTCTTAACTCTGAGCAGATCCCACCTGCCACAAATATTTACAGAAATAAATGTGGTATTGGTATGTGTATCAGGGACAAACTGAGACTCGAATTTTTGGTCAACAGGCAAGAATTAGCACCAACTAGGTATTTAAATAGGACATACCGGAGCCGGCGCCGTGGCTCAATAGGCTAATCCTCCACCTTGCGGCGCCGGCACACCGGGTTCTAGTCCCGGTCAGGGCGCCGGATTCTGTCCCGGTTGCCCCTCTTCCAGGCCAGCTCTCTGCTATGGCCAGGGAGTGCAGTGGAGGATGGCCCAGGTGCTTGGGCCCTGCACCCCATGGGAGACCAGGAAAAGCACCTGGCTCCTGGCTCCTGCCATCGGATCAGCGCGGTGCGCCGGCTGCAGCAGCGGCCATTGGAGGGTGAACCAACGGCAAAGGAAGACCTTTCTCTCTCTGTCTCTCTCTCTCACTGTCCACTCTGCCTGTCAAAAAAAAAAAAAAAAATAGGACACACCTTCTATCTAGCTCTTAAAGCAGGGAAGAATAACGTTAGACTGAAACAGAACTGGATGACAAATTGTTTACTTCATTCTGTTTTAGGAAAATAAACCTAATTAGCATAAACACTTAACTTCTGATATTCTCTCTCATGGTTTCTGACATAGAAACTGAAAAATTTCACTTCTTCCTTCACAATTCAACACAACAAACATGCAGAAAGGTATTAAGCATTTCAGAACAATGCTTCTCATGAAATCATAAACATGAGACATTCGTGGACTTAGATGAAAGAGATGTTACCCAAAGTTATCTCAGGGGTCCGGAGACCATCAGTCAGCTAACTTAGGGTTCCAAGATCCAGTGACGCAGGACTTGGCTCCGGAGACCTACAAGTACCTAAAAACATGCTCCCCTACATCCCAAAATGCTATTACTCTGAAACTCTTCAGGTTAACGAGGAGAAATAACATACATTAGAGGGGCAGGTTTCAAGGTATTTCTTGGCCAAAAGTATGTCCACTCTCTGTACGTCCCCAGATACAGCACAGCTCATCCACAGCTTGAGCACAACAGGGAGAAGTGAGATCCAAACTAAAAGTCTTATTTCCCCTGTAACAGTCAGCTGATCTCTGCGGGGCTTGGCAAATCAGGAGAATTTGCATGATTTGGGGGACTTTCCAGGCTGCTATGAATGGTGTTGTTGTGTACTTCGAATGCTGCTATTTTCAGATCCAAAAGCACAGAGAAGTAGGACTGTTTGCTCAGTCTAGGTCTTCCAATGTTATTTAACCATGAAGATCCATCATTCCGCTCAAGCACCGGGGCGTGGTTAAGGTCAAGCATTTGGCCTAGCGGTTAAGGTGCTGCTTGGGGATGTCTGCATCCCCTATGAGAATACCTGCGTTTGAGTCCCAGCTCCCTCTCGATTCCTGCTTCCTGGTAAGGTATGCCCTGGGAGGCAGCGGGTGATGGCTCAAGTAGTTAGACCCCGTCTACCCACGTGGGGGATACCAGGATGAATCTCCAGCTGCTGGCTTCCACCTGGCTCAGTCCCGGGCGTTGTGAGCATTTGGGAAGTTAACCAGCAGATGGGAGATCTCTCTTGTTTCTCTCTGCCTCTCAAATACATTTTTTAAAGGGGGGAAAAACAACTTAACTATCCCCCGCCATCTCTGACCTATCTCAGTGCTTTCCACTGCTCATTACTTTAGGCTCACAGAACCTGAGAGATACATTTTGCATGCTCCAGTAGAAAGGATTTTTTTTTTCCCAAACACAGAAAAAACCTCTGTAGGAGCAGAACGGAGAGAGGCACTGAAGATTCTGTGTTTCCCTATTGGAACATTTGCTTTGCAGATCCACCAGCCTCTGTTCTAAGTGAAGCATGACATGAAATCCTGCGAGGGAGGAGGGAGGCCCACGTTGCAACCCGAGGGCCTTCTCCAGAACACTGGTGCACAAGCAGCTACGCTGACGCTGAGAGCCTGCTCGCCCTGTGACAGCCGTGAGCAGGAGCAGCCGCCCGCCCGGGCTGGCAGGCGGGTGCCCTTGACCGCACCGACAAGCGCGACGACAAGCTTTATGAAAACAGTTCTACCTTGTACATTTATGCAGCCTGCACTCCGCCGCTTTTGAAATAGAACAAAACCAACCCAAACAAAAATGCCCCAGGCGACAGCGCTGGCCACAGAACTGGTGCCAGAAATCCGGGCAGGACGCTGCTAGCAAAGGAATGTCATCTTTTCAATATGGAACAAGGAACAAGGCGGCCATGGAGCAGGCCTGCCAGAACCCAGCTCTTCCCTTTCCCCTGGGACAATGCGAGCTTTGTCCAGGCAGGAGATGCACGCAGCCGCCGTCCCCTCCCTAGACTTTTCTCAGGGATGAGTTCTAGGGTCCACAGAACAAAATTCCCCCCATGTAGTCATCGCCTATCCATACGACACGTCTGGTCTTCTTTCCCAAACAGAAGGACACTGCATGACAATGAAATCTCAGTTCATAAAAATTTTCCAGTCCTGAAGAAACTACTCCAGCAGGGTGACATTGAGGAACAAAGAAACCTAGAAGGTTGTGTGTTTTTTACGACACGAGTGCTGGGTCATACTAGTACGATTCTGGTGCGTAAGAATATATCTTTGTAGTACAATCGGAGAGCAGAAAACAACAATTTCTTCTGGTTTTCCATGAAGAGGGCAGCAGCTGTTTTCCCAAGCTGAAGGAAGAACTGGCTCTGTAGGTTCTAATGAGAGACATATGTCAGTCTCCAACATTGTGCTCTCCAGAGGGACTTTCTGGGGTCACTCTGTCTACATGTGGTTTTTGCCTTGTGGCTGACACTGGAATCCAACCCCTGGTAAAGATTTAACGGCCCTAGGTGAGCCTTTCCCAGCCTTTCAAATGCCAAAACATACTAGCAGTATGGAGATGATTACAGTCACAAGCTGGGAATAGACAGTTCAATGGGTTTTCAGGAAAAACTAAGAACAGAAATGCATCTACGGAGGTTTCCACAGCAACCACTTCAGCAAAAGAATTAGATTCGGAATCAAGGTCACCCATAGTGGAGCCTGGTCTCATCAACTCTTAATTCCCTCATCCGTGAAACTGAGGGGTCAAAAATAGCCCATCCCACCTATTTCTCTAATGATTATGAGGATCAATTAAAAAAAAAAGCAAAACAGTGGGAAAGGGTCAGGGTTGTGGCACAGTGTATGAAGCCACCACCTATAACACCAGCATCCCATGTTGGAGCGCTGGTTCAGGTCCCAGCTGCTCTGCTTCTGATCCAGCTCTCTGCTAATGTGCCTGGGAAGGCAGCAGAAGATGGTCCAAGTGCTTGGGTCCCTGCCACCCACGTGTGAGACCCAGATACTGTTCCTGGCTCCAAGCTTCAGGCTGGTCCAGCCTTAGCCATTATGGGCATTTAGAGAGTGAACCAGCAGTTACAAGATCTTTCTCTCTCTCTCTCTCTCTCTCTGATGCTCTGCCTTTCAAATAAATATGCAAATCTTTCCCAAAAAGTGATTTTCATCTCAGGAAAGCTTTCTCTGATAAGAAATCACAGTTAGGGTTGCTTGGTTTGGTTGAGGTACTTGCAATATACTGTCACAATCAGTTTTAGATGCTAGTGCCTAGGAATTTTGGGAAAGTCAATTATTTTGCTTCCCACTCACCACTTGCTTCATATCAGAAATGAACTATTGATTTTTGATGATTTTTTTCTAATATAGGTTTTCTGGTTATTGTTCCTAACTGACTAAAGATTCACCGAACAGGGCCATGTGTTTGGTACAGTGGTTGAGACCCTGCTCAGGATGTCTGTAATCCACATCCGAGTTCCTGCTCCGTTCCCAGCTCTGCTTTCTGACTCCAGCTCCTTGCTAGGGTGCATCCTGGGTGCCAGCAGTGAGTGATCTAATAGTTGGGTCTCTGCCACCTGGGAGATCTGGGGGCGTTCATCTGGCCCAGCCCTAGCTGCTGTTGGCATCTGGAAAGCGAACAAATGGATGGGAGATTCTCTCTCCCTCTCTCTCTCTCTCTCTGCCTTTCAAACAAAAGAAATTTAGAAATAATTTCAAGGCCCAGCACTGTGGCACAGCGAGTAAAGCCATCACCTGCGATGTAGACATCCCATGTGGGTGTCAGTTCCTCTCCTGGCGGCTTCACTTCTGATCCCGCTCCCTGCTAGTGCACCTGGGAAGGCAGCAGAAGACGGCCCAAGTCCCTAGACCCCTGCACCCTCATGGGATACCCAGAAGGAGCTCCTGGCTCCTGGCTTCAGCTCAGTTGTTGCAGCCATTAGGGGAGTGAACCAGAGGATGGAACATCTCTGTCTCTCCTCTCTCTCTCTGTGACTCTTTCAAACAAATAAACAAATGTTTTTAAAATAATAATTTTAAAAAACTCATGGACAGACATGTGCGACTTCACTGGCAGGTGAGTCACTTTCAATTCAACAGGTAATTCATCAGTATTGGGAATTGTATTTCTCAAAGAGCAAAACCTTTACCAAAATTTGCATGCCTTTAGTTCAGTATCACAAAAACAACAAATGACAGTGTTCCAGGTATTTTCAAATAACAAGCTAAATCAACAGTTAAGAATTCCTCCTTTCAACCACTAAAAAATTCACAAACTACTTAAAAACACCAAATTAAACAAACTATTTTCGACTGTCCAGCAAGAAAAAAAAAAATACGGGGTTGTAGGCTAATTCGGGACTCACACACCACTTCCTGTTTATTTATAGAGCAGTAGGAAAAACAATGACAGAGTTTTCTTTTTCAACACAAAACGATTTCTCAATTCTGAATGCAATCTGCCACGGAAGGAGCGTATTTTCTCCTCTGCAGCAACTGTTACTAAGAAAAACTAGATTGGCATCTCGGGTCTCTTCCTGTCCCTGGACAGGGAGGCGGAGACTTTTTCTTTAGAACCAACAGCCCAGCCTGTCCTTGAGCCCATCACTGCAGTTGCTAGCAGCTCTCAGGAGTTTGGTCAGAGATAGGAGAAGGTAACTTTTGCAGTGAAAGGTTAACTCTGAGGTGGAAGGCTGAAATTACTCAGAAAATGAACTGGACTTTGACCACCAAACACCTAGTCCTTTAGATAAAATAGAAAAGCTCACATATTTACATAGGGCTTATCATGACAAACCCTATATAATCATATACAGTGTATGAAATTTTTATATGTAATTTATGAGGATGTTAATTACTATACAACGAGGTATGATTCATGATAGAAACACATATGCCCTGAAGCCCTACTATGCGTCTCCCTAGCATGGTGCTATGCTTTTGTTTTTGAGAGCCAGACAGAGAAAGCCCCCATCAGCCAGCAAATGCCCACAACAGCTAAGCACTGGGTCTCCCACCAGTGGCAGGCATCCATCTACCTCAGCCATCGCCTGCTGCCTCCCAGTGCACATCAGCAGGAAGCTGGAGTTGGGAGCAGAGCCAGGGCTCAAACCCAGGCACTGTGGCGTGGGATGTGGACCTCCCAAGCAGCGTCTTAACTGCTGTGCCAAATGCCCATTCCTGTCCCAGGCCTCGATCAAGAAGCCGTGACACCGGAGACGAGCTCTAGCCCTCCTGAGTATACAGCCTTAAGGAGAAGAAGGACTTAATAATGAGTTTCTTCTCAATTATTTTTTACTCATTCACTTGTGAGACAGAGAGAAGGAGAGGGAGCTCCCATTCACTGGTTCATTCCCCTGAAGACTTGCAATGGGAAGTCAGTCCAGATCTCCCATGTGGGTGGGAGGGATCCGATTACTTGTGCCATCACCCTTGCCCCCCGGGGTGCGCACTAGCAGGAAGCTGGAGTCAGAAACTTGAGCGAGGTGTCGAGCCCAGGCACTCTCACATGGGACATGGGTGAAATGACATTTAATGAAGCCTCTTAATGTCCTTAGGGCCGACAGCGCTTGCCTAGGGCTACACAGAGCACAGAACAGGCCCCGTGTAGCCCCAGGCTCCCTCGCAGGCTATTTCAATCAAGTCTCTTGGGCTTCCAGCCCCACCGGCACCCACGGCCTCTCCCTTTCCTCCTGTAGAAAATGCTGCCATGTCCATAACACGGTGTCTTCTCTAACGCCTTCACTGAACACTCAGGGGCTCCCAGGAGATGTCTCCTCTGCGCCCACCAACCCCTTCCCCGCAACCACCCCACACGTGGCACACGTGCTGTCTGTCTCCGTTTCAGGCCTCCACCTACTCACTCAGCAAATGATCTCCTTGCACCCTTTATTTGACAGCACTGTTCTACATACATCCTAGGCACTGGGCCACCCCATGGGGAGTGAAATACACAAAACCTTTTTTTTTTTTTAATCCAAAAACCAATCTCATGGAAGCTGCTTAAGTGTCTGATGACTGAGGAATAAACAAAGTCCCCACTCTTGGCTGGTGACTGCGACAGGATCAGCTCATTGGGTCCATGCGACAGGCCTAACTGGTATGACTCCAGGACTAGAATGATGGAAGTGAGGCAGGCTACTCGACTCCGCCTTGCCGATTCCAGCACTCAGCCCTGGCCCTGTGCTGGTTTCAGTCTTTAAAGTGCTACCTTGTTCTTGGAGCTCAATACTCCAGCACACCCCTAAATGAAAGCCACCATCAGGGTGAGGAAAGCCCCCCAAATTCTCCAAGTGATGCGTAATGTGCACGTGTTCTCATGCCAATTAGCAGGAAAATAAAAATATACCTTTAAGGACCTTGGTCAATAAAATTACTAGGCACATTTATCATATTTCATAGACGCTCTAAAATTAAGTGCAGACATCCATCTTCCCGATTGCAAAACTTTCTGTGACCGAGCATTCTGCTTGCTGTCTGCAGGACAGCCCAGCCCAGCCCAGCCCAATCACAGAGATGCGGGACGGAGGGGCTAGGGCAGTCTAAACTAGTAAAGGGAGCTTTAATGGAAGGCTACCAACACCACCTTCACAAGCATTTCCTCTGTGCCCCTGTGGGGAAGAGCGGCCACCAGGCCTGTGCAGACCAGGCCTGTGCCAAGGGCTCCTGCAGCATGGGCTGGGCAGTGGCTCTGAGACAAGAAGTTGCTTCCCTTCCATGGCAAGGCAGTGAGATCAAGGCCAAAGCAGTGTCTGGAACCCTGTCTGTGTGTGGGTCCAGTCTGATGGCTCCTTGTTGGGAAAGATGACCTTGGAAGAGCTTTTTCACTTTTTCTTGCAAAAATGGCATTGCCTTTATGAAATAAAATAGAACAGCGTGTCTTTTTAATTTTTATTTTGGGGGTTTTCTTAGAGACTGATTGATTGGTTAACTGATTGACACGAAAGGCAGAGTGACAGACAGACAGGAAGAGAGAGAGATTTTCCATAAACTGGTTCACTCCCCAAATGTCCCCGATAGCCAGGCTTGGGTGAGATCAAAGCCAGGAGCCCAGAACTACATCTGGGTCTCCCATGTAGGTGGCAGGGGCCCAGGTTTTGGGGTCATCATCTGCTGTTTTCCCAGGCACATTAGCAGGGAGCTGGATCAGAAGTGGTGTAGCTGGCACTCAAACCAGGGCTTGGGCCCCTGTACCCATGTGGGAGACCTGGAAGAAGCACCTGGCTCCTGGCGTCGGATCAGTGCAGCTCCAGCCGTTGCAGCCAACTGGGGAGTGAACCATCGGATGGAAGACCTCTCTCTGTCTCTCCCTCTCACTGTCTGTAACTCTACCTCTCAAATAAATAAAATCTTAAAAAAAAAAAAAAAAGGCAGGAAAAGCTAACTTACATTGCTATATAGGAATGCACTCCATGGAATGTATTGCTATATAAAAATACCCTCATAGGAGACAGCACTGTGATACAGTGGGTAAAGCTACCGCCTGCAGTGCTGGCATCCCATATGGGTGCTAATTTGAGTCTTGGCTGCTTTACATCCGATCCAGTTCTCTGCTCTGGCCTGGAAAAGCAATAGAGGATGTCCCAATTCCTTGGGCCCCTGCATCCCTGTGGGAGACCTGGAAGAAGCTCCTGGCTTTGGATGGGCTCAGCTCTGTCCATTGAGTCCATCTGGGGGAGTGAACCAGTGGATAGAAGACCTCTCTCTATCTCTGCCTCTGCCTCTCTGTAACTCTGCCTTTCAAATAAATAAATAAACCCTAAAAAAATACACTCACAGAATATATTCATTCTACAACCTCTCCAACATAAGAAAAATAGCTCAATTACAAGGAAATCAGCAATTTCTCCGAGTCTGGATGAAGAGAAAGTGGGAGGCGAGTGGGAATGAAGGTTGGAGGAATGACCGGACAAGAATGGCCTTGAAACTACCAAGCCACGGAGCCCTGGGCAAGCGGAGCTGCAGTTCCAGCCCTACTTCCCACCAAGACCAACAGGCTCACCACCTTGGACTTGAGCGCCTAGGGACACCAGCTTGTGAGCTTCAGAAACTGTGAAAAGGAACACATAACCCTATTGTGCGGCAGGGGCTAGGCAACAAAAGCCCAAGGGCCAAAGTTAGTGCACTGTTGCTTTTGTAATAAAGTTTTACTGGAACATAGAGATGCCCTTTCTTTTACAAATTGTCTCTGGCTCCTTAAAGGCTACACTGGCAGAGTTCCATAGATGTGGCAGACAGCATGTGACTCTCAAAGCCTGATCTTTGCAGAAACCAATCACCCACGCCTGTGGGTCATCTAGGAAGGCTGCATGGAGGGGTTGTCTTTTTTTTTCTTTTTAGAAAGGCACAGAGACAGAGAATGAGATACTCCACTTACTGGTTCACTTCCCCAAAGGCCTGCCATAGCCACGGCTGGGTCAGGCTGAATGCAGGAGCCAGGAACTCCATCCACATGTCCCATAGGGGTGGCAGGGAGTGAAGTCTGAGCTGCACCTGCTGCCTCCCAGGGTGCACATTTGCAGGAAGCTGAAATTGGAAATGGAGCCAGACATCCCGATAGGGAATGCAGGTGCCCCAAGGCAAATGCCCAGCCCTTAATGTGAGTCTTGAAGGAGATAGTGTTTATTTTGGCTTAAAGAAAGGGAGACCTGCCAAGTGAACATTACAAAAAGAGTACTAAGATTATAACTGATGCTACCTCATGCGTGCAGAAGTCATTATAACAATAACATGAATGATAACCAAGCATGTGTGTCATTTACCACGTGCCAGGTATTATTCCATGTTTCCTATGTAGTAGCTCATTTGTATCACAGTTCTGGGCTTCAAGAGCATGGTACCAGCCCTTGTAAGGGGCCCTGAGGATGACATAACATGGAGGATGACATAACAGTGGAAACACACATGTGGGAAGGAGAAATTACACCACAAGGCAGGAAGCCAGAGCAAGGCGGAGGGTTCAGGCTGGTTCTTTAAGAACAACTCACCAGGGTCTCACAAGAAATACCTTAACTCCTCCAATGGCAGTGATCACAGTGATCCAAACAACTCCCACGACACCCACTCTTTAAAGATTCTGCACCTGCTTTCAACATTGTCACACTCGGGACTCAATTCCCCCAACAGGAATGCTTAGGGGACACGTGCAAACCACATCCAGACCATAAAGTCAGCACGCTGGCGAGTAGCTTAGCTGAGACTCAAACAGAGTTTTCACTCTACACACCACCCTCTGTGAGAGCCACACAAATGGAGCCAAACCATATGGGCACTGTGGTGCAGTGGCTGGCGTCTTGGCTTGGGACACTGGTATCCCATATCAGTGCCTGGGATACAGTCCTGGACGCTCTGCTTCTGACCAGCTTCCACTAATGTACACAGAACGCAGATGGCTTGTGTACTTCAGTCCCTGCCTCCCACTTGGGAGAGCCCAACGGAGCTCCTAGTTCTTGGCTTCACCTTGGCTGTTGCAGGCATTTGGGGAGTGAACCAGTGCCATGTGAAAGCTCTTTCTCTTTATTTCTCTGTCACTCAGCCTTTCAAATAACTTTTTTTTTTAAAAAAAATAGAAAAGTAAGACATGATTTAGTCTAACATTGTGGATAAATTTTAGCTGGGAACAATGACACTGCTTCCCAACGATATTTTATATCCCTATTTTAATGTTGGTTTATTATTCTATGTGGTTAAACCTGCTTGGCTAACCACACCACACAACACACCACACCACATATTCATTTTAAATATTCTTTGTGCCCTGGAAAAAAAACTGCCATCACTTAGCTGGAAATCCCCTAACGAGGACATCCCTATGGTGGGTCCAGCAGCAGTGTTGCCATGGTGACCCTGAGTCACTGGACACACCTGTGAAATTCTGACCAGTACAGGACGACTGCAGAGGCTGAGGCTGTACCTGGCACTGGCAAAAAGCAAGTTTCTCCACACCCGATTTGCATTAACAAGGTCACTGGCGTTATGAGCAGTGTTAGCTACTTCCTGAAGTCAGAGGCTGGGTTCTGTGTGTCTCTACTTGAGAGAAGAGGCATCCGGCCTAGAACAACGACCTTCGGTGTCCAGGCAAAAGATAGACAGGGACCTGTGGTGCATCTGCTGGAAGCCCGAATGGTATCGCGCACGGGGCCCATGGTAAATATCCAATTAAATGTGGCAGAATTCCAGAGGGAAGTTGCTTCTTGATTCATTATCTCATTATCACAAGGGCGAGATTCCTAATCGGTAGTCTGCAAAAGGATGAACTTCGCACAGAGTAACAGAACATAAATTGTTACACCTTTTCCAGAGGGCATTTTAGTGAGTTGTATCAAAAGCCTTAAAAACATACACAGCCACTGACCTGGAAGCTCCATTTACACCAAATCAGAGGTATGCCCAGAGACTGTGCATTAAGGCATCACTTACAACAGGGAAACACCGGAAACACCCTAATTGTATAACAACGGGAGTAGTTAAATAAATTATGATAGAGCCATAAACCACTAAATCAATTGGATAACCATAAAAACTACACAGATGTTAAACTTTGGCCATGAAAGATGATTAAACTTAGAGAGCAGGCTAAAACCAGTTTGTAACATAAAATCCTCTATTTGAAAAAAAAAATAAAAATAAAAAAACACTACACACTAAACTCACAAACTGAGTTTTCATAGGAGTTCCCTCCCAGAGTAGAATCACAGTTGTTTTACTTTCTATTGTTTATTCAGTAAAATCTCCACTGTATTGCTAATTTTTTACATGACAAAATTATATTTTAAGTTATATTTCTTTTTTATTAAAAAAAAGATTTATTTATTTTATTTGAAAGGCAGAGTTACAAAGAGAAAGGGAGAGACAAAGAGAGAGAGATCTTCCATCTGCTGGTTCATCCCTCAAATGGCTGCAATGGCCTGAGCTGGGCCAGACCAAAGCCAGGAGCCAGGAGCTCCTGGGTTCAGGGACCACAAACACTTGAGCCATCTTTCACTGCTTTCCTAGGTGAATAAGCAGGGAGCCGGATCAGAAGTGGAGCAGCCGGGAATCAAACCAGCGCCCATACGGCATGCTGGCATCGCACACAGCAGCTTAACCTGCTGTTACGCACAGTGCTGTCCCCAACAGTTGTATTTCTTTTCCTTTGGCTGTTGCCCTGTTTTCTCGTGTTTTTCAGTACTGTGAATGTTGTCATTCTATTTCCCCAGTAAGCCAAAATGCAGACCAAATCTGTTTCAACAAGCAGGAGGAAGGGCAGCCCACGTGTTCATGGGTCTGCACGCAATATAAAAATTATCAAACTTGATGACTGGCTGGTGGCCTCATTTGACCCTCCCGGGCTTATGTGCTCTGTTAAAAAGATGCAGTGTCCTATGACGGTGAACCACTGAACTGAGTTTGTCAAGGTTACGCTTCATGGTACAGGCTTTGTTTTTGTTGGGGTTTTTCCTAAAAAGAGTCAGAATTCCAAATTACAAAAAGAGGTCAGAGAATTAGCTGACTACGAGCTGATTAAAACAGTTTGTACTGTCCAGATTGGAAAACAGCTTAATGTGCAGGTCCTTAGTATCAGCCAGGAGAGCAGACACACTGGGTGATCCCTCTCCCCAGGACATCACAGAAGCAGGTACGCTGAGTTACAGCATACCCAGATTTTTGGACATGAGATGATTCAAAGTGTTTAGAAAAAAAATGAGTTCTCTTTTCATGTAACTTTCAAAGGGGCATTAGAAAATGATGTATTTATGAATTGCACATCAAATAGACTAAATGCACTGGTATTCTGGTGAAGCCTTCTCAGATTTCAGGATGTGTTTCAGTAGGTTCAACTAAGGGTTACCAATAACGAAGCAGTAATGTTATGCACAAATGTTTCACTTTTTAACCAGCTGTGAACTGGGTGCTCACAGCCCTTCCTGATCACCGTATTAGAAGCCTCTGGAGGAAAAGGGTACTCCCTTAAAATAAGCAACACGGTCCCAGAAGCAGAGAGGAGCCGAAGCAGACCTTGGCCTGAACATTAATGTGTACATTTATTGTAAGGCTTTGCAAAGAAGGAAAGCCCACGTCATTACTGGGAGGGGCTGCTTATGCATTTGTTCAGCCTCACTCTTTGAGCACCCACTGACGGCAGACTGTGTGCGAGGAGCTGTGCCATAGAATGTAAGCCCCACCCACTTTGTGTGTGTGTGTGCGCAGCCAATCAGACACGGGATGTGGGAGCCGGAATGTAAAAAGGACCCCCATTTCCTGAGGACCTGGAAGCTCCTCCCAAAAAGCAGCTGAGTTTAGGTTCCTCGTGACTCCGTCTACACAGACCTGCTGTGGACGGCAGAGTGTGGCCCGAGTGACGGCAGGCTGCTCCTGAGCCCAGGCCTCGTGTGCTTCTGTTCTCTCCTGGAGCCCTGTCTCTTTGAACAAGCCTGGGCAGGCATGGTGGGCAGGGGGCCATGCCCCCTGACATCCTGAACAGCAGAGTCAAGAGGCTGCCCGAGTCGACCGTAGCCACACCAGATACGGAGGGAACATGGCTAGGACCCGAGGAACCACGCAGACGGCACCTGTCTGGAATCACAGACCCACAGGATCGGGAAGCTGAATAATGAGCTGCAGCCTTGGGGCAGGCATTGGGACACAGCACCTGCATCCCCTCGCACAGTTCCAGCTGGAGTCCCACCTGCTGTGCTTCGGATCCAGCTCCCTGCAAATGTACCTGGGAAGCAGCAGGAGATGGCCCGAGTGCTTGGAACCCTGCCACTCATCTTCGAGGCCTGGATGGAGTTCTCAGCTCCTGGACTTGACCTGGCTCAGCCCCAGCTGTTGGGGCATTTGGAAGGTGAACCAGTGGATGGAAGATCTCTCTACCTGGGTCTCCCCCTCTCTCTGTCACTCTGCCTTTCAAATAAGTCAATAAATAAATCTTTTTTAAAGTTTTGGTGCAAAAAAATTTGAAATCCATGTGTAGTTTTTTCAGAATGCACACGGATACACATTTCCATGAATTTCTTGAAACCTCCCCATATTTCCCCCTGGGATAAACCAAATGCAACACACCCTGGAGCCCCTGTAATGCTACTGTAGCACGTTAACACTCAAAAGTGCATCTCGTAGTTGAGATATAGAAACAACAACACTGAACAGACCGCAGAGAGAACTTCAAGAAGTTGTGTATCTAGGGCAGGGCATGCTCAAGACTGCCACAGCTCCTTTGAGAAATTTTTCATGGATGAGTTGAATCTGCCTATGAAGTCATTCTTTGTCTCTTTTCTCTGTTTAAAAAAACTAAGAGGCTCTTACACTCAATTAAGCCTGTTGGACTTGGTAACAATTGTCTCTCTTGATTCAGAGCAGCCATTTACTCCCTGACACATGTTCAGCCTCCAGTGCTCCGCGGGCAGGCACTTTCAGTCCACCCACCCTGAATTTATGACACGCAGCCAGTAGCAAGTCCTTGCAGGCTGAAAATCACACTGTAATCCAAAGGCCACAGGGCTGAGCAAACAGGCAGGAGAGAAATCCCAATTTCAACCTCGGGCTCCCTGCAAGTTGATTCAGGGGCCTGTCAATCATATTTAAAAATAAAATCAAACCACAAAGACACCGGACAGTGAGTTGTGATGAGAAGTAAGATGATACTTTTCGGGACAGTCTTCCCTCAGGAGAACAGCTGTTGCGGGAGGGATGGGGATTCTAATGACCCAACGTCATGGGCAGAAGTTTCTGAATTTTAAACCGGACAGGTGTAAGGGAGCCAGGAAAACCACCAAAGACAACCCAAGCTACCACACTGACAGCCAAAAATCAGAGGCGGGGTCGCCTGCAGGGGGCGCGCGCGCGCGGACGCACACTCACACGCGGCACGCGCGCGCAGGTACTCACCTTGCAGCCCTCGCAGGCGCTGACCCCATAGTGGTACCCCGATGATTTGTCCTGGCAGACGAAGCAGGGCTTGTACACGCGAGGGGGAGGCAGTGGAGACGGGGGGCTCGGGACGAGTTCCTCAGAGCTGGTGCTCTGGGTTTCGATGGCTACGAGAAAACACAACGAGAGCTTTGGTTCATTTCTTGTTTTCACCCGTGAGTTCGCGTGTCCCCACTGCACGCGGGGATCAGCCCAAACGGCGGTGGCGACCCCGCCTCGGGTGAGGCAGGCAGCGGTTTATGCACCAATCTCGGGGCCCCTGTCCCTGGAAGGCGCTGACTTTAATCGCCATTTCACCCTGGGGAGAAACAGACACTCAGAGGAGGCGGCCCAACACCAAAACGGCAGTGGCTGAGCCAAGACTCCAAGTCACGGCTTCAGAGTACAGAGTTCAGGTGTTTGCCATGCATCTGCCTCCCCTAACCTCTGACCCCGAGGCCCGCAGGTGACTCGTGTGACCAAAAGTCACTTTTTGTAGGAAAACTGAAGAAAATGCCCAGCCCAGTCATTCATCAAGTATATGGAAAGGGCCTCTAACACGTGGCCATAATGGATCTCCATCAATAACACTGCTGGGAAGACCTTTGCTACTCAAAGACTGCTCCTTGGACCGGCAGCAACACCGTCACCCAGGAGCTCATTAGAGTGCACAAGCCCACGGAACCAAAACCTGCATTCACAAAAATCCCCAGGTGACCGAGCGTGCACCTGCTTGAGAAGCAGGATGTCACGCACAAGGATGGCACAGAGTGCTGCAGCTCACGGGTAAGTCCCACAGGTCTTCATGCTAGTTAGAAATACGTGATGCCCTTTTCATTACATAACCACCACGCAGCCACAGGAAATGGGAATTCATGGAACGGAAGACGCAAGTATTCGCCTACCCTTACTCTCTAAGGTTATAGTTAAAGTCAGAGCAAGAATTGGCTCTCCTCTTACCACAAAGAAATACGATGCAAAAATAGAAGGGAATGATGGAAAGTCGTCAGTGTTCTAGAATCTTCCATTCTTCAAATCACTTTATTACACACAGTATATTTCCAACAGTATAAAATGTATAGTTGTTCACCACTTACAGGAATAGATTCGATTTTTCTTTCAAAGATTTGAAAAGCAGAGTGACAAAGAGAGGGAAAAGAATCAGAGAAAGATCTTCCATCTACTGGTTCAATCCTCAAAGGGTCACCATGGCTGAGGCTGGGCCAGGCCAAAGCCAGGAGCAAGGAACTCCGGCCAGGCCTCCCATGTGGGCGCAGGGATCAAAGCACTTGATCCATCTTGTGGTGCTTCCCCAGGCAGATTAGCAGGGAGCTGGGTGGGAGACAGCACAGCCAGCACTGAGCTGGCACTCAAAGGGGCTACTGGCGACACAGGTTAATTTGCAGTCCCTGTCTCATATTTTACTTTCCCACAAACCTTACCTACTGTCCAAATTTAGAAAATTTATTGGCGTATAATTTTATATTCCATATGTGCCACTCCTCCCCACATGTACTCTGAATTTGGGTTCATAAGACTGAGAAAGCTCCAGTGAATACTCTCATGTCTGGACACATAGCCAATAATCAATATTTATTAAATATGAATGTTTTCCTTTTTCTTCCTCATCTCTAGCACCAAGTGCGCCTCTAAGCAGTTGAATGATAAAATTAGAAATCAAATAGCTCTCTTACACTCATTTGCTTCCTTAAAAAAAGTAATTAATTAGGCCCTTGGAAGAGAGTCAACTATAATTATAGTATTTTCATAATTCGGAGGAATCTTGGAGTGAATTCATTAGAGAAGTACAGGTTCTAGGAGATAAATCTATTGCAGTCTTCTGTGGTTAGATCCGAGGTATTCAGAATGAAGACATCAATCGTGGTGCATGTTTCTTCCGGCAAATAGGAAGCCCTTGTTCGAGGTCTCCTGGCACAGGGATGGCCAGGGCCCTGCGGCAGCGCTGGCATCTAGGATGCCCCCAAGTCTGACCCAGCCCTCAAGCTGTAAGCACAAACGCGCGCCTTGCACTGAGCTAATCCAGAAAAACACTGCTGTTAAAATCACAAAACAATAGGACGCTCTTTGTCAAAATCTAACACGCACAATCACCCCCAATTCTTTCATGCAGAGAACTCCGATGTGATGGTCTTGGCATAGATCCTATCAGGCTTCTTTTTTATGCATATGAATGCTGTTCCATTGTTTGCTTCCTACGGTAGAATTACATTGAGATTGTTTGGGACTCTGTGTAGCTTATGATGTCATGAATTTATTTCCTTGTCAGTAGGTATTTTTCTCACAGAACATTCCACTGTGATGGACATCTCCGTAGCTAACCTCACCAGGTTTCTATTTCCTTAGGGAAAACTCTCAGAAGTGGAATTATTAGTTCAAAAGGTATGTTATTTTCAAGATTTATTTTAGCTTTTAATCCATGTTGATAAACTGACTCTTTTAGCAAGGCTGTGTCAATTTACAGTCCTAATATCAACATAACTGAGTCGTGCCCTCTAGGCCTCCTAAATCTTTAGGTTTGATTTGTGAACTTCTGCTTCCACCTGTGTGTCTCACCCTTGGTGGCAAAGCCACAGTGGCACCTGCAGGGCCAATCCCGTACTGGGCTCTTGGCAGGAGCCAGGTGGGGGTGGGGGTGAGTTTTAAGGCTCTACTCACTTGGGTAGAATATAGCTCACTGGACTTGTCCAGGAAAGTTGTAAATAGAAGTCTGCTAGAGCTGAATTCAGCTGTCAGAGCTATGTCCTGAATTTCAAAAGTGGGTGGCCATTTCCATAAATACGCCACTTCACAGGGAGACGCTGAAGGGAGTCCAGCGTTTCACCCTCGGAACAGAAGCAGCCGAACTGTGCCGCCTGGACACCCCAAATCCCAAAACATTTCACAAAGGCCGAGAAAAGTCTCTCTCCGTGGCTGAAAGTCATTTCTTTTTTTTTTTTTTTTATTTTTTTTTTTTATTATTTTTTGACAGGCAGAGTGGACAGTGAGAGAGAGAGACAGAGAGAAAGGTCTTCCTTTGCCGTTGGTTCACCCTCCAATGGCCGCCGCGGCTGGCGCGCTGCGGCCGGCGCACCGCGCTGATCCGATGGCAGGAGCCAGGAGCCAGGTGCTTTTCCTGGTCTCCCATGGGGTGCAGGGCCCAAGCACCTGGGCCATCCTCCACTGCACTCCCTGGCCACAGCAGAGGGCTGGCCTGGAAGAGGGGCAACCGGGACAGAATCCGGCGCCCCGACCGGGACTAGAACCCGGTGTGCCGGCGCCGCTAGGCGGAGGATTAGCCTAGTGAGCCGTGGCGCCGGCCCTGAAAGTCATTTCTAACAAGGGAAGGAGTCAAAAGGGTTTTTGCTATCCTGTCTTTCCCAACAAAATGGATGCAACTGGAAACCATTACGCTTAGTGAAATAAGCCAGTCCCCCAAAGATGAACATCCTATGTTTTCCCTGATTTGTGGTAACTAATCTACAGAGTACAAAACAATGCACTATATATGAGCAAAATTGACATTCTGAGCTTTGATTAGTGTTTACAGCCCTCGTCCATACTCTTGAGAAACCATGGTTTTTCTACTTACGACTTGTTGAATTCTGTATTTAGCGGAGGGTTAAGCTTGTGATTATAAAATAAACTGAAAGTATGTCGTTGTGAAAATTAAAAGAAAGATTAGAAAGGAAGTAGGAGGGACGGTGGGAGTGTGGGTGGGAGGGAGGACATGGTGGGCAGTACCACTGTGCTCTTAAATGTGTACATATGAAATCCATGAAATGTTTCCCCTTATATAAATAAAATTTAAAAGAATGATACACTAAGACGAAGGCTTTTCCTGAACAGTTGCCCTGAATGAAAATGCTGTTGTGTAAGCGATCAATACTGAGAGCAGCAGACTTCTGTTAGAACTCTGGTTTCACAGCACAGCCATGAACTTGCCCATATTAGCCCACTGGCTGCTCAGGCCACGCATGTGTTCAATCATTGATTTCACTGAGTGACTACTACCTGCCAGGCATCGTTACACTCTATGGAACATGCACAGTATGATCCCTTACTCTCACCAGCTTGGCCTGATAGACAACAAACCAGTAATTAATATGTGAAACCGAGGTTTTCAAACTTGGCTGCTCATTACTCTCACCTGGGGAGCTTTTAACCCTCCTAATGCCCGAGCTGTCTCCTAGGCCCATTGCCCTAGAGTGTCTGGGGGAGGGAGCCAGGAAGCCCTGTTTTAAAAATACTCCCAAGTGAATCCAAATAAAAGCAGTTTGGGAACCAGACTGTAATGACAGAGGTTTTATCAGCTCAGGAAAAAATCAAGACAGGCATCCTAGACGAGGTGAATGAGCTGTGTTTGAAGGATAGGTCTTTCTATTGTGTTTGTAGTTTAAATCCTACAAATGAGTAAATATATCCCAAACAGACATTGAAAAGTCTCATATATGAGAAGAAATAATCATCTTCAGAAAAAATTTCCCAGTGACAGTCAAGAACTAAATATTTGACTGTATACTCTCCAATACTACCCTCAAAATTAACAGTCCAAAAAGGCCAAAAAAAGCAAACAAAGTCTCAGTGGCATGGTCAGGTCACAGAAGCCGGCCTCAGGCCAACTTGTCAAGCCTAGATTCAGAATTACAACCAGAATACGGCATCAATAGAAAAGATTTCCTCTTTGGTAATGTAGCAAAAACATACTTTGGCAAAATTCACTAGAGCTTCTTGTGTCTAGGACAGGAGGAGGGAGTGGGGCGGGGCCGGGGGGTCTGTGAGGAAGACACGGAGAGACCAAATGGCTCCAAAGGTTGAGGCTGAGGCTGGGCCAGGCCAAGGCCAGGAGCCTAGAATTCCTCTGGGTAACCCATGTAGGTGCAAGGACCTAAACACTTGGGCCACCTTGCACTATTTTCCCAGGCACAGAGCCGGGAGCTGGATCAGAAGCAGAGCAGCCAGGACTCCTATGGGATGCAGGCAACACAGGCAGGGGCTTAACCCCTTGTGCCACAACGCGGGCCCCTCCTCTTCCCTTCTTGTCCCCACCTCCCATAAAGACAGTGGGAAAGAAGGGAGGGAGACAGCCCACCTTGGCTGCCCTTCCACTGGTCATTTTTGGTATTCAAGGTAGAGACAGAACTGGACCAGAGATCCGTTTGCTGTCATCCTGCTGAAATCAATAATCTATTAGTCCTTTTAAATTAGACTAAGATTCATCAAATGCCCTTGAGAGGCCCCAAATATTTTGGTCCATACCCCAGACAAGTACAATCAGCCTACGAAATGATAAAATTTTTTGCCTGGAAACTCTGCCAGCTCAGCAGACAATGTGTTCTGTATTAGCTCATTCAGCGATCTCACGCAGGCCAAAAATGCAGTTCTGAGACTTCCGGGGGCGGGGGGAGGGGAGGCTGGTGTCATTCAATAAAACAATGGCACTCCAGCCATCCTGATGTGATTTCAGTGTGGGGAAGCGGCCTTTGAGGAATAACTCAGATCTGCTTTTTGTCTCCTGCCTTTCTTTGCTTGCTTGCTTGGCCAGCGTGGTGACTGCATTCCCTACATGCAGTATGCAAACTACTCAGCAGATGGACTGCTGGGCAGGGAATGGCCAAGTCCCAGCAACTTGTGCTCCCAGGGTGAGACGGATGCTTGGCTCCGCGGGTCCCTGCCCAGAGCATGGTCAGCACCAGGATTGCTGAAAAGGCTTTTCTGGGCGGTGCGCGCACGCACACACACACACACACGTGCGCCCACACACACACACACAGGGCAGTGAGCTGTAAGGAAAACGACAGTGAAGCAAACTGTATCCATGCAGGCTTGCACACAGATGACTGTCCCCAAGGAAGACAAAGCTAGACTCCCCCTCCTCCCAGTACAGCTAGTGATGGGCCCTGGCTCCCTTTGGATGGCTCTTCTTCCAGAATGCTTGTGAGTGATTTTCAGGCTCCCCAGGGAGAAGGACCATTCAGACTCCCCCGTCCACGTACCCCATGAATTGATAAAATTCTAGAAAAATGAAATTCTAAAAAAACAAAAACAAAAACCACACACACAGGGAATAAAGGAGAAACAAAGAGGGAACGAGCTTTAAAAAAAATTAGAAAACTCAACTAGATTTCAGACATAAACTTCCTGTGTGCGACTGCTGGAACATTATTCTAAACACGTGCTCTGCATGCGTGTGCTTTCACATCAAACACTGGCAACACGTCGTGGAGGAGCCAGTGCCAGGCCAGTGCCAGGCCAGTGCCAGGCCAGTGCCAGGCCAGACAGCATTTTGAGAAGCGGGGCTCAGAAAGGACATCATATTGACAGGTTGTTTGCAGACACAAGAAAAATGAAGACCGGGTTTGAGATGGGACAAAAAGCCAAACACCAGCGCCCACCCCCTCCAACACACGCCACCTTTTTCAGCACTGCCACAACTCTGACGGCTCATTCAGGCCCCAAATAAAAGAAGAAACAAACCACACACACACACACACACACTCACACACACACACAGTTAATTCTATTGCCTGTGAAGAGGCTTGGCACTTGGAACCTCACTCACCTGAGAAAACACCGTATAAATGTCCTTGTTGTTACAACACACCTGAGTGTCATTTAAACACACAGAAAGGCCCCAACAATAGCTCCCTTCACAATTCCTCACATGCTTGGCATTTTTCTAAAGGTTAGATTAAGTAGCAGATAACATTTTTGAGAATGCTCAGTATACATTTTTTTTCCTGCTAATTTACGGCTGGCTAACCCATGTTGACAGATTTCAGGATTTTATGTTGCGCCTGATTAAAGGCAGGCATTATGAAAGTCCTGCCTTCTTACTCGAACCTTCCATGATTCAGACAGTATTTTAATGCACTCTCCGGGCAGCTGAGCCTTAAAAAGAAAAGGAATTGTAAAGCGAAAGGCATTTCCTGCATGGCCCCAAGGGGATTTTCAGCCCAGAGTTCCAGGGTCCCCGTGGGCAGGAGTAATTTCAGCTAATTAAAGGAGAATGCAAAGTGTGGCGTTTGGTCAAAACCTTCGCTTGGGCTTCGTTTTCGTTGGCACCGGAGAGAGCCGATCTGGATTTTCCCCCCTGTTTTCTGCGGGTTCACGGCAGGACTGCAAAGCCCACAGCTCACATACATTAGGGAGAAAGTCAAAGGAAACGCTAAAGTTCAACTCCAGTACAAGTAATTAGAACCAGATCCGCCGCGGCTGGCTGCGCGCATGCGCGCGCGCGTGGAGACATTTTATTAAAGTGTAATTTACACGCCTCCCACGGTCCAGAGGCCTCGGTACCGCGGCCTCTTCGTGAGGGGGTGGTCTGCTTTGAATCCTTTTTTCAGAAGCGGCTTGTTTCCAACCCACGTGGGGTTTGCCCGTCTGGGAATCGCATTCTGAAATTAGGTAATGGCCAAACAAGAAAAAAAAAAAAAACCTGCTTTGAAATCGGGCTCACCTCACGCTGCCGCTGGCTCTGTGATTAGGAAGCGGCTCCAAGGTTTGGGGCAGGCGAGCGAAGGAAAACATCCCGGCCGGGCTCTGGCAGCCCTGACTCAGTAACCTGCCCGTGACCCTGACGGAGTGTGTGTTTGCCCGGGTCAGCCGGGATCCTGGCCGAGGGCTGGAGCCGGGTTATGAGAATCCCTGCTATTCTGACCACACAGGCAACAGGTGCTGGACACAGGCGGGAGGGGGCGACCCCAGGAGGGGCAGCGGGGAAGTCTTTGATTTTCCAGCCCTGATCGCAGGGGCATCACTGGGGAACGTTATAAAAATCAGAGTCAGAATGGGCACCCTAGCAGAACCCCCTGGCCATTGCTATAGGCACGTGTTGGAGACGCTGTGACAACACGCAAAGGTCGCCTCCCGCAACCCCAAACGTTTCTGCTGAGTCAGTTTGGCACAGGGAGCTCTGTCGGCCTCCCTCTTCCCTTCGCACAAGTCCTCGGTAAACACTCTGCCTTGTTAAGGACTTACTGCATTAAGATCTTCAGGCTCCGTGTGCTTTTAGGCTCACCTAAGAGCACTCTTCGTTTTCTCCCACGCCGTGTGGCTTCTGGTTGGTAGTGGGTTCCCAGCTGCCCGGGAAGAGCCTGGGCTTGTTCTTGGGCCCCTGCTAAGTGCCTAATGCCTGTTAACTCCTTGGGGAGGAGAAGGAGCAGTAACCACACCTTAGATTTAGGGGATTTAAAAACAATGCTTTCAACAATGAGATTTAAATGGCTTAATATCTATGACTACTTTTTCTCAAAAACTCAACAGCTTTTTTTTTTCTTTTAAGGATTTATTTGTAATTTATTTATTTGTAAGGGAGATCACCAGGGAGACAGACAGAGCTTCAGTCTGCTGGCTCACTCCTCAAATGACCACAACAGCCAGGTATGGACCAGGCACTCCCTTTGGGTCTCCTATATGGATAGCAGGGACCCAAGTACTTAGGCTGTCTTCTGCTGCCTTCCCAGGCGCATTAGCTTGAAGCTGGATCAGAAGCCAAATAGCCAAATAGTTCAGATATGGGGTGCTAGTGTTGCAAACAGCGCCCTAACTGCCACACCACAGCACCAGCACCCCCCACTCCACCCCAGCTTTTAAGCTTCTTATTCTCCATCTCATGTACTACCTAGGCTAGAAAGGTCCCTGGTTTGGTGTGGTCAGGCTCACACAAATTTGAGAACCACGGGACTCTGTGACCCTCTGATTATGATTTTTCCAAACACTGATCTGATTCAATATACGGTCACATCAACAAGACAGTGTGGGCCTTACCAAGAGTGAGGCTCTGCACCTGCGCATCGCGCTGTGTTGTAGCTGCACCTCTCTGGGCTCGCGGCCAGCAGGAGCCATTACTCCTGAGACCGACTTGTATCATGGGATGTGCTGTCATACTTTCAGAAGGGGCCATGACACGTTCCGCACCCACATTTCATTTTTATAATGGCCACTCTTGCTTTGAGGAACATATTCAAAAATTATCTCATAGGTTGTTTTGTGTGACATTTTAAACAGATGATGCTTTATATCATTATTTTCTAGGACACACTAAGCTAGCTCATGACAGGGTTCAAATAAATTCTCTCTCAAAATCACTTAACGGGCCGACACATCTAACTGCTTGTTAATGATCTGAACCGCGAGGCGTCAGAGAGGGAACTGCATTGAGGGAGTAAATGCTGGAGCACGTCTCAGGAGTCAAACACAGATGACGCTAACGGCATCGCAATAGTAAGGTCCCCTGGAAGAGTTTATCTCAACAGCAGACGGTTCCATTGCTTTTCCCACTTCGAATCAGGACAGCCATATTTTTATAAAACAATGGTTGCACTAAAACATGGCATTCTTTTTTACCTATTCCGATTTCCTGTATGAACAGTGGATTAAAGCAGTAGGGTTAAGATGGATATCATTTCAGATGCAGTCTTTGCTGGTGTACTGTCAACATATCTGAAAATCAGGTTGCTACCGGCCTTGCAGAAAAGCAATGAAAAGATACTTCTTCTAAATCTTAAATAAAGATGGTAATGAACTTAGGTGTTGTCACCTGTCCTGCGGACAGCTCAGAGCTGAGAAATTCTGTGTTACTGACTACATCAAAATTTAGCCAAACCCCTCTTTCTGAACAAAACAATGTTCTGCTCGCCTGGTGCACAGTTTTCTCTTGGATTTTTTTTTTTAAACCAGTATACACCATGATCGCGGTCTCAAAATAACCCTGAAACTAACTTAATTCTTACCGGTGGGTTTTCTTTGTTATTAACAAAAAAGAAACAGCACGAGCCTGTATAAAACAGTGTGGAGGGGGTCATGACAAGTTCATGGGCTCTGCTGCCAGGTGGACCTGAACTCGAATCTGTCTTCTGCCACTTACTAATTTAACATCCATAGAGTTTTTGATACTTCTCGGAGCTCGGGTGTTTCCTTCCTAAAAATGTAGAGGCTCCTAAAATTCCTGTTGGCAAAAGGGAGGCCACGTTTGCAGCTTGCCTGGCATACAAGTGCTCAATCAACACTAAGGAACTCCCCGGCCCAACCCCGCCGCCCACCCTGTAAACACAGTCCCCTTCCACCTTTCTGAATCTAGGGCCGAGGTCCTTAACCAACACTGACTTTTCCCACTCGAGGGGGCTTTTACAGTATCTGGAGCCATCTGGGGTTCTCCTAACTGGGGGCTGCTTCGGGCACATAATAGAGGCCAGGGGTGCTGCAGCATGTCTCACAGTGCACAGGACAGCTCCCTCCCTGCCCAAGAATAACCTGGCCCAGCTCACAAATGGCGCTCAGGCTAAAAAGCCCTGGTCCAGGGCAAGGACAGTACTCAGGAGGGGATGCTTTGACCAAGCAGTGGGGACCACATAGACAGCTCTGGGGAGGTGGAGGCTGCCCAGTCCTGAAAGGCCGAATCCAAGGGCTCCGATCCGGTTCTGCCTCATACAGGAGCCACTGACCCTGATCCATAGTTTCCTGATCTGAAAAGCAAGGAAGACAGCACACTTCCTACATTGCAGGGTTTACCTTTTGTCAACTACAGGAAGTATGACATCCTAGTAAGTTACCGCCTAATGCTTTATGATGAGGCTGTCTGGGGGAAGGCAGTGCAGCCCGTATCTTAAGGATGCGAGTTAACACAGGGTCTCTCAGTATGCTCAGGGGCTGGCTGCCGGACTCCCCACACAAACCAGAACTGATGGGTGCTGCGGTTCCTGATATGACATGGCCTCATATCGGCATGAAATCTACACACATCTTCCCATAGACTTCAGTCACCTCTCCATTACTTAGCTTACCTCATCCGATGTATATGTGAGTAGACAACTATACTGTATTGTTCAGGAAAAATGACAAGAAAAGAGTTCTGTATATGTTCAGTATAGATGCAATTTGGGGGGGGTATTCTCAATCCAAAGTTGGTTGAATCCTTGGGTGTGAAACATGCATATATGAAAGATCGACTGTATCATCCCCACAGGAAATGCAGACACATCCAGAGTCTTATCAGACAATCACATTGCCACAATACCAAGAGCTACCATTTATGAAGCCTGCACTACGGACTGCTCACTCCTCCCTAATTCTGTACTAAACATTTTGCATATACTTGTATTAATTTACTCAATTTCCCTTAGTGATGTTATCAAATAGGTTTTTTTTTTTTTTTAATTTGACAGGTACAGTTATATATAGTGAGAGAGAGAGAGACAGAGAGAAAGGTCTTCCTTCTGTTAGTTCACTCCCCAAATGGCCTCCATGGCCGGCACTGTGCCAATCCGAAGCCAGGAGCCAGGTGCTTCTTCCTGGTTTCCCATGCGGGTGCAGGGGCCCAAGCAGTTGGGCCATCCTCCACTGCCTTCCCGGGCCACAGCAGAGAGCTGGACTGGAAGAGGAGCAACCGGGACTAGAACCCGGCGCCCATATGTGATGCTGGCACCGCAGGCGGAGGGTTAACCAAGTGAGCCACGGTGCCGGCCCTCAAATAGCTAGTTTTAATCTTTTTCTTACTGGCAAGAAATCAGAGGCACAAGGTGTTCAGGTGACTTGCTCATACAGCAGGTGAATGATGAGGTGGATTTGAACGTAAGTGGTCATGGATCCAAGAGAATGGGTCTGACTTGGGTGATGAGAGAAGACTAGCATCTCTCGTACGACTGCCCAGAACTTTCACAGGCAACTGGCCCTGACAGCAGTTTTTAGAGCATACAGAGTATGGCCAAGTCACACACACACACACACACACGCTCACACACACACACACACGCGCGCGCTCACACACATACTCATAGTTGTGCCAGCATAAGGACTAAAAGCAAAACCAAAAAAATGGAAAAGAAAGCAGCTAAGGAGACAAATCATGCCCTTTTGTCTTTCCAGGCAGAGCAATAAAGTAGGAAAGTCCCCCCAGAAGCTGACACAGGAATTACAAGGCACAAACACATGCACCGCCCACTCTTGCCAAGCAACCAGCAGCCAGCAGGGAGAGTGGCGGCAGTGGGTCCAAAGTTCCAAAGGCCTTTGGCGCTGGTCCAGGGCTGTGTGGCTGAGCGCTGTCAGGAGCCTGCACAGTCTCTAGCTTCGGGCCTCTGCTGGGGGAGGGGGAGCATAGGAGGGGACTCGGGCCTCCCACCCCTAAACTGGCTCTCACTCCCTCACCTGAAGACCACATGCACTCATTGAACCAAAATCCATTTGGTACAAGACTGAAACCAACATGCAGAATTCTGAACTTGTGCCCTTCTGACATCGTCTACAGAACTGGAGCGCCCTAAAGGAGGGGCTGGACTCTCCTCCCAACAGGACAAGGATGGGCGGGAGGAGGGACTGACAGGGGAAGGACAGGGACCAGCCTTCCAGCAGGCTCATGTGAAAATCCTGCTGCTAATGGGCTGAGCACGACGGCTCAGTTCGAACAGATGCACTCAGCGACACTTCCACAAAGATCTTCCATTGGCTGTATAGACTCACTCAGATCATGGAGATGCTACGACACTGCTGCTTAATTTGTCTTTCATACCTTTCTTGATATAAGAAGGTTGAAAGTTTCAAAATGTTTTAGTTTTATTTTCTAATAACCTTATTAAGGAAAACTTGATAATTCAATTTTTTAACCAAACTTCTAAGGCTAAGACTTTTTTTAGGGGGGGATGGGGAGGGACAGTCCCTACTTAACTCCTCTGAGCTTCAATTTCGGCTTGTATAAAATGACAGCGCACTGCTCGCTGGGTCACTGAGCGGGACACAGTACATCACTTGGCACAGAGCCAGCCACGGCACGTTACACAAGCACAGTCATTGCTATCAGTGTGCGACGCCTGCATTAGTGAATGGCAGCGCCATTCCCCTGGCCGGCTTTCTTTGCGTTAGTCTCACTTCTTGACTTGCTGATGTTCACTTCCATTTTCCCTCTCAAAATAGTTTTCCTCCTGAGAGATTCTCCCCATGCCAGTGAGAGTAAAGCAACTTTGGTCAGCATTTCCGCCTCTCTCTCTGTCAACTGTCCCTTCAGTCCCAGGCCCACAGGCACTCGCTCCCAGCTCTGCCACAGCCTTCTCCTCCTAGGTTTTCCTGGCCAATGCCAGGCCACGCTGTCTGCCAGCCCCAGAAACAGCCACCTTCCCAGCGTAACCTCTCATTTGAGAGCCATCTATGGCTGCTCAAAACCCAAAGTCTCAAACCTTTGGCTGGCCCGGTGTGGGAGGGAATAGCCAGACAGGATGCTAAGTGTGTATTTGAGCACACACCCTGTGATAAAGTCTAGATTATAAAGAAGTCAGAAGAGAGGTGGGCATTTGGCGTAGCAGTCAGGACGCTGCTTGGGACGCCCATGTCCCATAGCCAAGTGCCTGGGTGTGAGTCCCAGCTCCATTGCTGATTCCAGCTTCCTGCTACGGTGCATCCTGGGGGGCAGCCGTGATGGCTCAAGTACTTGGGTCTCTGATCCTCGTGTGGGAGCCAAGGATGGAGTTCCCAGCTCCTGGCTTTAACCTGGCCTGGCTCCAGGTGGTCTAAGGATTTGGGTAATGACAGTAATGATGAAGAGGGTAATTCTCTCTTCATCTGTTTCTGTCTGCCTTTCAAATTAAAAGAATAAGAATAAAGGAGTTGGAAGACACTATTTCTTACCCATACAGACTACTGAAAAATGCAGGACAGCAAACATGGCCAAGCTAGAGGAGGCATGTGATGCGTGGCCGAGGCTGCTGTGACCGGCCATGTTGCTAGCACGCACCGAGGCCTCTGCTGGCCAGCTTGTAGAAACCCAGGGCTTCAAAGAGCAGGAGCTCAGTGTGTGCTGGGTGAGAAAAATGCACAGACCGGAACCTGCGTTCTATGCGATATCCAATGCATGACGATCGCCCCAGCCAGTTCAGCAGAATCCCCCAGAAGCACCCATTGCAGGGTGGCGGATGACTCGAGGCGCATTGTCACTCAAAAGACCCCACTTGCTCCCTTGTGGCGAGAGTGTGGAAGACAGCAGGGATTACTCACACCATCAGTTTGCTCACCGCTGCTGTCTCCACAAGGAAGCCAAAGCGTGGAGGAGACAGACGACCTGGCCAAGGTCACACAGTTAGGAAGTGGCTTTTCCAGAACTGGCCTCCTACAACTGCATGCCAGATCAAGATACGTAACGAAGCACTCATTTCTACTCACAGAAACCCTATTAATTTTTTAAATGTTGCAAGGCAGAGGCAGTAGATTTTTTTCTGTAAAGGGCCAGATAGTAAATATTTTGGGGGTCAGCACTGTGGAACAGTGGGTTAAGCCACTGCTTTGAATGCCAGCATCCCATTTAGTAGCGTGGGTTCAAGTCCCAACAGCTCTGCATCTAATCCAGCTTCCTGCTAATGTGCCTGGGGAAGCATGAGATGATGGGCCAAGTCCTTAGGCCCCTGCCACCCACATGGGAGCCAGGGTGGAGTGCGTGTCTCCTGGCTTTGGGTTGGCCTGGCCCTGTCTGTCATAGCTATTTGGAGGGAACCAGCAGTTAGATCTCTCTCCCTCTCCCTGTCTCTGCCTTTCAAATAAACAAATAAATCTTTAAAAAAAAATAAGAATTTTAGGCTTTGTGGGCTCGGCAGTCCATGTCACAGTGGCTCGACCCTGCCCTTGTAGTGTGAAAGCAGTCACAGACATCATGTAAATGAACAGGCATGGCACATTATAATAAAACTTTATTTGCAAAAACAGGCTAGGAGCCAGACTTGGCTCAGTTTGCTGATCCTTTGCTATAAGATAAAGGAAATTAAAACTATGCCTCCTTATATGACTGCTTGTGTTACTACAAAACTCATGCTTTTCCTCATTTCCAGGCTAAAGCCAGGGTATGAAAGCCATATGTCACAGGGATGTGGGCGATATTTTAAAGAGACTAACACTACAGTGGGTTGTAAAGGCTACACATTTTCTTCCAAACTAACCTAATGTATACATTTTTATTAGTTAGAGAGGTCAGTATGTCTACTATAAATACATTTTAAAATTCCTTCCTACATATTCTGTCTACTGGGATTATTTATCATGCCTTGTTCCCTGGCCTAGAGCCAGATAGAATATGGGAGTTTTAATACCTTTAATCCATTACATGGATTTTTTAGAGCTCCATAAGACAAAATAAAATGTACTCTCATGGTCATGTATGCAATAAACCTGATATGCCACTTAATATTTCATATTCTATTTTATATTTCAGTTATGGCTATTTCCAGCCTTCAACGTGCAAAATGACACAATGTCACCTGCCTTTTGAAACCCATTTTTTTGTTTTGTTTTGTATAGCGAACTCCTAACAACTTCTAAACAATTAATCTCACTGTGAACTCTGACAGGTGATTATTATTGCTCTCCAATATTCTCATGCTTTACAATAACGGCCTAATGACATAAGCCACCCAGTGTCTATCAATGTGGTGAACTGGTCACATTTATTTTTATTAGGTATGTTACCCTGTTTTCGAAAAGTAGCATCCATTTATTTCTACAGTGAGTCCAGTATGGTAGCACTGGCCTCCGAAGATAGCCAGCTCAATGAACCACACCTCCTGAAAAGCAATGGGTTTTTTTCTTTCTCAAATTGCTTAAAAAAAAAAAAAAAAAAAACTCACTGGCACATCCACCGAGCACACATGGGAATGCCACCTGCCTATCACCTGTGCAGAGACTTTCATTTTGAGATGCAGATGTTTGCGTACAGGGCTGTTATATTTCTATTTGTTCCTCCAGGGGACAAATTGAATTCTCCTTCCCACACTGGACATTGCAATTCAAAATAATGGCAAAAGACTTGCAGGTAATGGGCCATAATGCTCACTTGATACCCACTAAAGGGGGGGTTCAGATCACTTGCTCTCTGTTACCTTTCGTGAAACATCTGTTTCATATGAGCCAGTTAAAAGTGCATACATCTGTAAATAATAAGCCTTGCGTGCACATAATTTAATGAATTAGGACATAAAAAGGAATTGAACAGTAGGGGCACAGCAATTAGAGTAACTGCCCATTTTGTTAAAAATGTATTGTTTTCAGCTTTCACTAGGAAACCCTTTCATTATTCTGTGGCTTCTAAGGCATCCAACCTTCCCTAGCCAGCACGGCAATCAGGAATTTACTTTGCACAGGTGGCAAGGAGGAGGCCCCCAGCATTACACAAAGCTGGACCGGGAACTTGCAAACTTGCTCCATCCTACTCAGCAGGTGGGTTCCTGAACTTCTCCATCCCTGGGAACCTGCACCTGTACGCAGGAATGACAAGGCCTTTCTCCCGAGGCGGCAGGGAAGGGTAGATGGCACCGTTCATTGTAAGTACTTGGCACATAATAAGCACTCAATAAATATCAATTCTGTTGACACTGATGGCTCCATTTTAATAAAGAATGAAGCACAACTTGAAAGGATGTGGGCAGGCAAAATTGAGTTCAAAAGTTTCTCTTGATTGTAGTTTTAGATGTATTTTTATTTCCTTTCTTCACACTATTTTTAGGTAGGGATAAAAAAAAGTGGAGGTGCGAGGAGAGAGTTGGGGGGCATGGTAACATCCTGGCTGATGGAAGGCACCTCAGAAAATCCGCTTCCAGGACACCCGTGTGAGTGCCAGGAGCCCAAGTAAATGTCTCTTTCTATTTTCAGAAAAGCTGTTTTGCAGCTCACTCATTTTGAAAATTTTATTTATTTGAAAAGCAGAGAGACAGAGCTCTCTCATCTGCTGATTCATTCCCCAAATGCCCACAACAGCTGGGGCTGCGTCAGGTCAAAGCCAAGAGGCTAGAACTCAATCTGGGTCTCCCACATGTGGCAGGGACCCAAGTACTTGGGCCATCACCTGCTGCCTCCCAGAGTGTGCATTAGCAGGAAGCTGAAATAGGAGCAGAGAGAGAACTTGAACCCAGGCGGTTTGATAGGGGGTGTCATGTCCCAGGAAGCATCTGAAACCACTAGACTAAACACGCATCCCTAGCTCGTGCGTTTTTGAGGACTTGTCATAACAAGCACACTTGAACCTCAAGTCTATTGCAGGTGTTTTGAGTGACCCAGGAATGTACAAACAAGTACAAGCAGAAACAGCTTGAGATGACCCCAAGTTCATTTTATAAAAAAAAAAAAAAAATATTTGAAAAGCTGCATTAGGGAGACAGACAGACACACACACACACACACACACACACACAGGGGTGGGGTGGGGAGGTCTTCATTCCCCAAATGGTCGGCAACAGCCAAGACCAGACCAAGAACTCTATCCGGGTCTCCTCCAGGGGCCGCAGGAGCCCAAGCACTTGTGCCATCTTCCGTTGCTTTCCCAGGAGCATTAGCAGGAAGCTGGGACTTGAACCAGTGCTCTGGATGGAGCTTAACCTGCTGCACCCCTAAATTTTCACTGAACAACAAACACTCAGAACCTACTGAATGCCTACTGTGCACCAGCTCCTAAGTTACGAAGAGCAGACCTACATGAGCTGAGGAAGGCCCTGTGGATGAAGAGTGCACAGCACTTTCTAGAAGACAAACTGTCTGTGTCTGTCTGTCTCTGTCTATCTCTGCCATCCTGAAGTTTGCGGAGAGGCTCACGCTGAGCTGAACGTAGCTTGATGTGCTGGGAGGTACTCTGTGTCCATCTGAAAGCCACGTAGGGGTAAGGCACAAGAGAGACCACGAATGCCACAGCCACAGGACTGCGACAGGAAAGAGAGTTGAAGGCCAGCCCCCTGGCATTCCTTAAAATCTCGGCTTAGTTCTACCAAATAAACGGCTGCAAAATAAGTGCTAACTATTTGCCAGGCCCCAGGAAGAGCAGTTCCGCCCAGAAGGAAAAGCAGTTAAACAATGACTGAAATCACCACCCTACAGTATTATGTTTACATTCTCCTGCCGTCTATTTACCATCTACATAAAGAGATAATTAGGGCTTGTGCACAGCGCTCGGAGAAAGGAGCACAGGCTAAAGGGAAACGGGAAATAAACAAATATTGGAAAAAATAATAGCTGAAGTTTACAGATATGTGTTGTCCAATATAGAAGTCTCTGGCCAGATGTGAATATCCAAAGTTAATTAAAAGGAATTAAAATGTAAAAAAAAAATCCACTTCCTCAGATGTATTAGCTACATGTCAAATGCTCAATAGACACACTATTCTATTGGACATCACAGAATAATAGATCAGGGTGATGATTTGGCACAGCAGTTAAGATACCGCTTGGGATGCCTGCATCCCGTATCCAAGTGCCTGGGTTCGAGTCTTGGCCCTGCTCTCCATTCTAGCTTCCTGCTAATGGGTACTCCAACAGGCAGCACGCGATAGCAAATTGTACTTGGGTCTCTGCCACTTATGGGGGACATCTGGACTTAGCTCCTGGCTCCAGCTCCAGTTGCTGAAGACATCTGGGGACTGAATCAGTGGATGGGAGATTGCTCCATGTCTGCCTGTCTCTCTCACTCTGTCTCTGCCCTTCAAATAAAAAAAAATTAAGTTATGATTTCCATCACTGTAGACAGTTCTTGGATAGCACTGACACCAAGTACATCGGACGGCCGTGTACTTGAACATATCCCTGGACCCAGCTGTAGCTTCCTGAGTGCTGATCATGGGCCAAGCATGATACTAGCAGAGAGAAAATGTCTGACCTGAAAGATTTCCCAGTTTAGTGAAGGAACCCAATCAACCCAACAAGAAAAGTGTAAAAACTACAGGGAAGAAAGTCAATCATTTTAACAGCAGATGTAGTAGGTATCCAGTGTCTCACTGTGAAGTGTTTTCAATTTTCCCACATTAGAACAAAAAAACAATATTGGAAAAAAATAATGTGTTAACAAACCTTATGTGTCAAACATACTCTTATATATGTCTTTGATTAAAACTTTGATCTTAAACTAGCACACTAAGCATCACGGGTCCATTTTACAGCTGGAAAAAGCAAGGTGCCTCACAGCAGAGGCAGTGCACACAGGGTGACTGCCAAACTCCAGTGCGCTGCACAATGTACCATGTCAGTGTCCTGCACAGTTACCTCTGCTCGCATGGCCATCCAACACATGACTTCTGGAAACTCACTTCAACTGGTCCACCTGTCTCTGGTTCTTCCAAAGGCGGTGTTTGGCCTATGGGAAAGATGCCCACGTCCCCTAACCGAGTGCCTGGGTTTGATTCCCGGTTCTGGCTCCTGATTCTACCCTGCTGCTAATGAAGATGCTGGGAAGCAGCTGGCTCTGGGAGCTGGGTCCCTGCCCCCAACATGGGAGACTAGACTGGGTTCCAAGCTCCAGCCAGCCCACTCCTCGTCATTGCAGGTATTTGGGGTGAGAAGCAATTGAAGGGTGCTCTTTCTCTGTCTCTCTGCTCCCTCAGATAAGCCAAATTTTCAAAATTAATATCTACATATACATATAAAATTCAAGAGCACATATGCCACTCCAATGAAAGAAACAGGTAGAAGCTGGTATATAAAAATCCAAAACGCAAAACCATTGTATTTAAAATATATTTGATGGCCGGTGCCGTGGCTCCTCCGCCTAGGACACTGGCACCCCATGAGGGCGCCGGGTTCTAGTCCTGGTTGCTCCTCTTCCAGTCCAGCTCTCTGCTGTGGCCTGGGGAAGGCAATGGAGAATGGCCCAAGTGCTTGGGCACCTGCACCCACATGGGAGACCAGGAAGAAGCACCTGGCTGCTGGCTTCAGATCAGCGTAGCTCCGGTCATAGTGGCCATTTGGGGGGTGAACCAACAGAAGGAAGACCTTTCTCTCTGTCTCTCTGTCTCTCTCTCTAACTCTATCTGTCAAATAAATAAAAGAAAATATATTTGAAGTCACTGAGAAAAGAGCATTATTTGAAAAGTTAATAATAATAACCAATTCATGTAAATTTCATTACATATAGTAATGGTTAAGTCTGGCACACTGTCAACATAATTAAAACAGATAGCAAGAATCAATTCGACTTCACTAACTCTTGGAAAGTTTCTCTGTCTTTGGGTGGGGGTGTTTCTTGGTCAAGGAAGACACAGCCACGAGAGGAGGCCCCACTGAGCACAGATCACAGTACCTGTCCCCAGATGAGGGTTGTGAGTGCATGAGTACTGTGTCCCAACTGCCCGCAAACCCTCAGAAAACACAGGCCAATCCCGCTCCCGACGTCTGTGCACTACCGCAGCGAGCAGGCCGGCACAGACGCCCACAACAAACAGGATGCAAACACAAAGGGGTGACAGCGTAAAACAGCCACGCAGTTGGGGCAGAGCTTCCTCTGTCCTTTAAAAGGCTGTGATTTATATTAGAGAAGATAACGTAATCAGAGGAAGTGGTGCGAGTGACAGTCCTCTACCCCTCTTCTCCACTTTCCCCCAAACCAAAACACTCCATGGCTCTTTCTTGGCACTCTTAGCACGCACACAACTCTTCAGGGATGCTTCACCGGGCTGACAGGGGTGGCACAGTGCACCTGCCAGAGCTGGGACTGCAGAGACCTGTCCTATGGGTGTGACCTCAGTCAAGTCACTCCCCTTCCCCAAGCCTCAGTGTTCCAATCCATAAAATGAGGACCACGTTACCTCCCCCTGAGGCTCTCGGGATCCACTGACAACAAAAAGCGAGCAGAGCAGAATTTCACCACCGATTAAGCAGTCCGAAAACCAAATTCGCCGGCTTCAGAGGACAGTCTCCTCTGTCATATCGAGGGGCACAGAGGCTATATATGTTGGGGTGCACTACAGACCACGGCACATTGCCACTCCCCCTCCAACAGACAGGGGGCTGACGCTGGGTGGCCCTGCCACTGCGTAACCAGTACAATACAAGGAAAAGGCTCTGCCAGCTCTGCCTCGCTGAGAGTCCTGGGAACGTCTGCTTCCTCCTTGGACACGTGGCACAGCTGCGCACCCTGCCAGCAGCCAGTGTCAGGGGCCTGCTTCTACGAAGGGGCCTTCTTGGACTTCCAGCCCCGTTACGCCTGGGCTGAGGCACCCTCCTGACATCATGTGGCATCAGAGATCTGCCCAGCTGAGCCCAGTCGACCCACAGAATATACGAGGTAATAAATCGCAAGGCCACAAAATCTGGGATGGTTTGTCACACAGCAGTAAATTGTGGAAGCCAATCTCTAATTGCCAAAAAAAATCTCATCTAATCAAAGCTGCTGTGGAAAGAACAGAATTATGTATCAAACACTCCAGAAGCAGACATACGAGTGCCTTTTAGAAGCAAACTGGGTTTAAAACTGCTCTTAGGGACACACTGCCTGAGCAGCCTATAAAGCGACACACACAGAAAAGCATCATGCCTGTTCCACTGTGACAAAATTGGGCAAGTCACTTGGCCACCCATCTTACGCACCAGCTGTGGTTCTCAGCCCTTTCTCATCTTTCCATCATGAATCCCAGGTTCAAATTCCTGAGATGTCCGTGTTCTAAGGGGTGTCACAAGGACTTGTGTATGTAAGTTTCTCCCAGGAGGAACAGGGATGGTGCCTGAATCCTTGGCATCCCCCACCGATCCTGTCAAAGAGCCTGGCACATGGCAGACAACCAAGAGCTCTGTTGTAACAGATTTGAGAAGCTGAGAGGGTTCCCAGCTGCTGTTTCACTCCCAAATGCTTGCAAGCCAGGAACTTGACCCAGGTCTTTGACTCGGGTGGCCACAGCCCAATCCCATGAGTCATCCCTGCTGCCTCCCAGGGTCTACAATAGCAGGACACTGATGTTGAGAGGCAGAGCAGGGAACTGAACCCAAGTACTCTGCGTGGGATGCAGCATCTTAACCCCTAGGCAGAATGCCCACCCCAAGAGCCGGCTGCTGGGTCGAACACTGTGAGATCTAATCCATCGGCAGGCACCACCAACAGTGTCTTCAGGCTGTGTACCGTGGCAGCTTTGAGGGGGACAACACTCACTTGTAAAAGTCAATCATTTGCAGGAAATCTGGGGTAACTGGTAAATGCATGCCTCTGAATCAAGAACACCGTGCTCCCCAAACTGTGAGAGACAGGAAGGACTGCCAACCAGGGAGTGAGCTACCGAGAGAGGAACCACGGCACCAAGGGACAGAGATTCATAATGTACAGGGGATTAAAAATTAGTTCAATACTAAGGCAATAAGCCCCAAGCGTCATATCAAAATCGGAGCAGGTGGGTGAAGCCGCTGCATGGGATGCCTACGTCTCCTACCCCAGGGCCTGGCTCCAGTACTAGCTGCTCTGTTTCTGATCCAGCTTTCTGCTACACCATTTGGGAGGCAGCAGGCGATGGCTCAAAAACCTGTGCCCCTGCTACTTGTGTAGGAAATCTGGATGGAGGGCCAGGCTCCTGGCTTTCACCTGGCCTACCCCTGGCTGTTGCAGGCATTTGGGAAATGAACCAGTGGTCTGGAAGATCTCTCCCTCTCTCCCTCCCTCCCTCTTTCTTTCCCCCCCTCTCCCTGTCACTCTACCTTTCAAATAAATGAGCAAAATCTATCCAGTTACTTCCGTATATTTTCAAGATGAGAACAGAATTGTAATGTACACGATCTCTAATCCTTCCACAAATCCTGCCGTGTAGACATTGTTATTCCCATTTCCGAGCTGGGAAATCGATCCTGTGTCCAGTCAGGCTATCTCCACCATCTCAGACCATTAAGCAGCAAGGAGGGAGTGGAGATGGAGAGCTGGGCACTGGGCTGGGAGGAAGGGTGGAGCGGGGACAGGCAGTAAGCTCTGATGGGTGACAGCTTTCCACTCCTTCTCCTCCAAACAGCCCCTTGACAGGCTTTGCAACTTCTGCCCTGCTCAGTGGGTTTCTGGAAATTCTTGCCCCATTCATCCACATCCTCCAACTTTCCCTGGGAATGCAAACCTATCTCTAGTTCCTATTGTTTCCTCTGATAAGCAGGGCCCCAGTGAACAATTAAAGCTTTCAATAAATAATCTCTAAGCACATTCATTTGATTGACTGTTATTTGATACAGCAGTTAGTTTCAATGGGGCAGTTAATATTGATCACATAAAGTACTCCAGACAAACACGAAGCAGTTCCAGAACTCCATGGATTATTACCCTTTATCTGCCAGTCATCTGGGTTACTTGCAATGGTCATGGAATTTAAAATCAATAATAACAATTAGTGTTCTGTACACCACAACGGATGAATCATGTGGAATGGGTTTTCATATAAAATCAAAGGTGGAGCGGGCCTGTAACACAGACAAAACTCTCTCTGTGCTTCCAGGGGCACATTTGGCAAGGCACTGTCACATCGGTCTCCAACACAGGCAGCAGAGAGAGAAGGAAAGGTGGGCAGAAGATGAGGCCATTAAAAACGCCAGGGAAGCCCCTGACGATCTTAACCCAAAAGGATGAAGGGGCAAAGAAAAAAGCGCTACCAAATGTAGCACAATTCACGGCAGCGGACAATTTACCTCCTAGGAGACCAGCATCTAGCTACCTTTTCCCGCTTTCAACTTGGAGGCATTAACTGTGATTTTTTTTTGTAATAAAATGACAACGATGGTATTTTAGCTCCATGGCCCCACTACAGTAATGCCTAGATAATTAAAATGCAAAGCAACAGAGAAATGTTTCATCATTAAACTGTAACCAGCGCACCATGTGAAATCATCCATTCCCAAGACTTGTTTTTCATCAATTATTTGTTATTTATATGATGTAAATATAAGGAGGACTAATTAAAATGTATGCCTTTTTATACAGCTTCTTGTCATTAAAGGCAATGAAAGCATTCTGAAGCCCATAATGAAATAATTATGTTTGCCTTTAAGAATTCTCTCCAATAACACATGGTAGTACTGAGCTAAATTAAAACATCAGGAACTACATTTTGCTGCCTCTATTTCCATTCGAGTTAATTATACCCTCAAGCTTTCCAATAGACCAGACCCTAAAAAATCTTTTGAAGCTGAAAGGGGTTTTTATCGCTGTGGACCACGATGACACGACAAAGGCACCGTGGCTGTGGAGAGCTCGGCTCTTTTGCAGAAGAGGGGTTTATTATACGAGGTGTTCGTTCGCTCCGGACATTGGACAAAAACTAGGATGTATGCAATCCACTCGTCTTCTTTTGCTAGCTGACTGATGCACACATTCCTCTGACGTGGTCGGAGCTGACTTCTGATTTCAGCTATTTTTTTTAAAAAACACAAATTTGGTAAAATTTTAATCTGTGGCAAACAGTGGTTGATCAATAGCACCACCACCGCCACCAGCAAACATTCCACTAGTCCTGGGTCAAATGAGGGAAATGGGTAACTCCTTTAAGTTTTCTAATTAAAATGGAAAAAGGAAGAAGCTGTCTTTAAGACAGGAGGTGACTCGGGTGAACCTGGGACTCTAACAGACTACATGGGCAGCCTTCCATTTGAACAGCTCCTTCTCCCAACCCCAGAAGCCAGATCTTTCATTTGGAAGGCAAAACCTTGGGGGGGGGGTGTGTGCAGGGGGAAGAACCAACGCAGAGAAGGCAGGAAAACTGCCTGGCGGGTTTTGGCCAGTAAAAAAGAACCGGCTTTAGCAGCACTGTCATATGATGCGGATGGGGGTGGGAACTCTGGACTTGGAAAAGTAAATAGGAGGAGCGGGGATTAGCCCTGACACTGAACTCCCTCAGGGTCTGTGCTGTACGGAGGGCTGGCAAGGTCTGTGGGTGGGTGGCAGTTGGTGACTGCAGGATGGACTGTCTTGTGAGATGTCGGTGGGACAAGGTGGCCAGCTGCAAACATCTATTATGTGACAATGTAAAATTAAAACAATAATCTCAGAATCAACTTTTATTAAAATCGCTCCCTCCCCCCTGAAGTTACAGTCTCTGCTTCTCTTTAGAGAAATCTGAGCTGGGGAATCAGGGATACCCACGATGGTGCACCCTCCCCCACCTCCTTAAAATTCACATTCTCCCTTCTCCCTCCCCTCAGCTGGGTCACTTCAGCAGGGCAGTGGGAGGCTTGGAGACTTCTGGAGTCTGCAGGCCCTGACTAGAGGAAATGCTTGGCCAGCCTGGGTCACCTTGCTGACGTCAGTTCCTGTTATCCTCGCCTTATCGTGCAGGGGGCCAGGAGTCTTATCTTACTGAATGGCCCCCTTTCAGCTCCCCATCCTGCAAGGCCAGAGAAAGAGCAAGTCAGCAGTTCCACTGCCTGTTTGCACTCCTGTCTAAGGAACTCGGAGAGAGAGTTCAAGACAATGTATAAAATGCCTGCAAACTCCCCCTCTCCTGCTTGCTCCATAGACAGAACTTCGGCAACTTTATTTTTCATTCATTTAAAGGGGCTTGGGATTGAGCTAGAATGGAAACCACACACCTCAATGACCAAGTAAGGAAGCCAGGAATGAAGAGAAATCAGAGCAACATATTGACTGATGAGGCTATGTTATTAGATCTTGCAGATGGAGGTTATCTCCTCTCCTGTTTAACCAGAGGTACTTAAGCCAAGCCGCTTACCAAGGGGATATGGATAAATCCGAAACCTCAGTTAACTCTGTCCACCTTCCTCCATCACCTCCAGCTCTAGCTTTGTAAGAAGCTGGCAAAAGGCTGATACAGATGTCTTCCCAGCAATTTAATTCCACTGCACTGCCACCCCGTCGCCACCGCAACCCATGTGCCGGCGCGCAGGTGCTGGAGTGAGACCCACACCCCACTCCGGTTCTGCAGGGGCTGCCTTCTACCTCCAGGTCTACAGTTGGCTGCCAAAGCCATTCATGTCCAGAAGAGTGACCCAGAAACACAAGGCCATCTTCAGTCACAATGGGAAAATTAAGTTGTAAGCGCCCTGGCTAGCTTGACCATGGAATCCAAACAAAGACTTTCTGTGCCACTCCTGGGTTCAAGGGGTAGCCTAGGAGATGTCGTAATATTGAAATATCTGGCATATTTCAATGATTTATGTGGGAACAGTGGCAGTATATTTGAAAGTGCGTTATTCTAGAAAATCAGAGATATATGACTGCCCTAACTACCCTGTAATTTGAAAGGCAAGCGTCTACATTAATAACTGCAGGAAGGTTTTTAGCCAAGATTTTTCTGATTAACCTTCATCAAAGACTCCCATTTCTGAAATAATCTATTTAATTGATAGTTAACTGAATTTATATTAGAACATTTAAAATATAAAAATGTCATTTAAGGATAAATTTATTGGCACTTACATGTACTCACACTTTATAGAAGATTCTAAGATATTCCAAAATGATCAGTGCATTTATTGTTAAAGTCCTTCGCCACTTGAAAAACAATTTTATATTCTGCATCTTGGTTTTACATCTCCATCCTCTGAGTAATTTTCTGACTCAAAAATCCTCAACTTTTTAAAAAAACTGCTTTAGAAAATGCAAATTCCTTGAGAGCAGAATTTATCATCTTTATCATTTATCATATATTGTCCTCCTGGGCCAGAGTTTAATGAGCATCTGTAGGCTGTGCAAGGGAGCAAACAGTAAGGTTTTCCTTCCTTTTTGGCCACCTGGGGGCTTAACATATGTTGAAAGTAAATTATAAATACGTGCTATCCGGAAGAACTTTCTTTGATCCTTATGCCTTAAACACAAACCCAGGATCATATTGACTGGTCACCTATGGTCAGAGCCAGGCTTCCAGAAATGAGGCGCCAACTTCTGAGCACGGTCAGCTGGCCTATCAGAAATGGCCATGCTGGCCACTGATCTATTAGGAAGAGAAGGTCCGATTCCTTGCAAAGGCTTTGCGTGGGGGCCCGTGACTCACATTCTAACTACAGCTTCCCAATCAATCCCACGGCGCACGCGTAAGGGACAGATATCTACCTTTCCAACTGTTCGGAGCTCACCTTGGTCTGGCCACAGAGGTAAACTCATGCATTTTCTACTTCTTTTAAAGTTACACATCAGTACTCCTCTGCTAAAGATACGAAACTGTCTGGTTACTGCCTCTATTTGAACATTCCTTCTTTTCTAGGGAGGGAAAACTTCCACTTGTTTTTAAAAGGACCCTGCCCTGCGTTCTGAGATTGAAGCAAAAGTCCCCTTCTGAGGGTATTAGTTACCATCATCATGCGGCAGAGCAGCAGAAAATTATGTCCTACTTTAGAAAAACAATCGCTCCTTTTCACTGAAATATTTATTCAAAACCCCATTCAATTCATAAGGTGGCTGTCAGTCTTTATTTAGTCTCTCTTTCAGAGGGTATCTTTGATTTTGCCACTTTGACCCCAATTTATATCTCACTGGGAGAGGATTTAGATACTGTTTAATACTTAAAAATTGGGTCCAAGGGCTTTGAGAAGAGGACTTTTCTCCTTCCCTAATCACACATCGCTACTGTTTGTTTTAAAAATAGTTTCTTCTCATTAATGGACAAAATCCCCTTTCAAAAAGAAAATATTTTTTTTCTCTCTCCTTTTGATGTGTCGAGTAGGGAGAAGACAGGGAACAAGGCCAAGAAGTTGTCACACTCGTGACATTTCACCAAAAGCAACTATATTTAGGTCACAAAATGCTAAGATGTATCCTATGCCTATTGAGCAATTAATGCTGACAACATCTGGAGCCACCTAGAATCAAGATAACCCAGGAGGTACCCGTGGAGAAACTTCGTGGCTCCCACACTTCCAGGGGCAGCCTTCAGTCCTATTATTCATACCACATTCCCCTAGTAGCCCCCTAATCCCGACTTCCACTGTTTATAACAAGCAATTCACAAGCTCTCCAACACCCGCAGCTGGTTGGCATATCATTTTTCTGTCTTTAAAATTAAAAAAAAAAAAAAGGCAATATTCTTACACCTTTCAAAATAAGCTTGTGCTGTGTTCTGTGTTTGAAGGTTTTACCCTAGTGATGATACACACACACTGCAGAAAATACTTTGGGTTGGAATTCAGTACTATTTTTTTCTCCCTCTTTGCCCGCTGTTTCCTCTATGTTAAGAGCACAAACAGATCTGCTTCTCGTCAAAACAGCCATTAAGTAAAATGGAAAAGGTTGTGGTTTTTACGTTCTTGCTTATACAAAAGGAGCCCTAATATGCTTTTATTTCAAAAAGCCCTAACTGGCTACACAACCTCGAGCCAAATACTGCGTGGCACAGACATGTTAGAATCTTTCTAAAAAAATATATTTTTAAAAAAAAAGCTTTAGTTTTATTTATGCTTAAAAACCCAGTCACCTCCACAACTCAGCCAACCACTCCTCAAGTGGTTTATGGAAGAGAAAGAACTCCGCAGGCGACAAACAAGATTTACATTTTATTCATTTAGCCTAAAGCTGGAGTGTGGAATTCAGCCCTTGTGAAATTGATCACAATAAGCACTAATTGCCCTGCTTACAAAAATAAGACACTGGAATTTCTGAAATCCCTTTGTCGAATGTCTTTATTTACTCTGTCTAATGCAAGTTTCTGTGATTAGCTAAACTTTGCTGTTATCAACACTTCTTGCTTATCGGCTAGCCCTAGGCGAATGACACATTCACCACTCGCTCCCCCAGATAAAGCAAATCCCTTGTTTAACTTGTTCGAGAACAAACAAAGCTTTTCCCCCTACTCTTACAACTTAATAGGCATGTTTAGAGGATTAATTACAAAAGAGAGAATGCCTACACGGAAAAAGCTCCACAAGGTCCGATGGCTTAGCCAGAGGATCCCAAGCATTCCCCACTGCTTCTGTTAACACACACACACACACACACACACACACACGAACATATTTTATTACAATTCCTCTAATAGGAAAAAGTTTCAGAGTCCCAGCTCTCTGGGATTCCAACTGAAACGGTTCACAGGATTTTCAGTTGCTAGAGGGGTCAGAGCTAAAGGATCTGGTGGTAGGATTAGAAACTTACTTTGTAACAAGCAGTTTTTCTTTGAGATTTCTGGAAAGAAAACAAGCCCACCAGAAAGAAAAGAAATTTGCAGGGCAGCTGAAGATGAAGGCATCTTCTGAAAATGACATTTTGCCCTGCCCATGGCCCCACAAAATGTTAACCCAGTCGGCCCACACCGCTGGCATCAAACGGTTATTGATTTCTCGGCTGCAAACCTGTTGATTTCCTGGCCCACGAAGCAAGTGTCCTCAAGCAAAAGTTTCAGAGAGGGCGACTTCAACCCCGGCACCAGCCCCTCTCTCCCTTTAGATAAGCCACCCTGTTATTAGGAAAACTCAATTTCTTCCAGTTAAACTTTGACCTCTCTGAAAACAAAGATTTAAAATGTCATTTTCAGGCTAATGCTCCAATGAATTGTCAAATAAAGTACTAAAAACATTTTGATAGATAGCTGAGCCATTTATCTAAATCACTGTCAGGGCGGCGAAGCATCCTGCAGGCTCCCACTACAGCCACCCGAAGGTGGGATTTCCTAGGACTCCCGCTCATCCCTCAAGCCTGCAGCCAAGCTACCGTGGAGCAGATTCGTGCCTCGGCACCGTGTCAGCATCAGATAACCAAACAGTCAATATTTAAAAAAAAAAAAAAAAAAGCTGGGCTACCCCACTTATATTTCCTTTCCTTTAACCAACGTCCAGGTTCCCAGCTGAAAGGCAAGATATGGAAATAATGGATGGCTCAGCCCAAGGGGTGTTCACTGCCAGCAGTTTTCTAGCAAAACAGCAACTTCTTAGACCAACAAAGTGACTCGGAAAGGTGGCAGCAGGGTCAATGCTAAGAAATATTGCCTTTCCTTCGCAAGGAAAACATTGGAGGCAGCAGCCTGAGCTGGTGGTTTATGAACTTCGGGAGCAGCAGCCACCTTAATTAGGCTAAATTCCTTGCAAGGAAGATGTCATATTTTAATTACTTTGGACTGGTGAAACACACAAGGAGGGGAGGAGGGTTATATATCTACAACTGGTAGCTAATTCAAAGAACAGCAAAGTTAACCGCTCCCCCCTACACCCCAAACATTTGAGTAAAAACTGTACAATGTGTCAAACTGCCTTACTTGAAGAATGTTTCCAAGTCCTGCGGTCACCCCGTCCCCCGCCCCCACCATGCATGCATATTTTTAAAACTATTTTCAAGACACTGGAAGGTTGGGGAGGAGAGGAGCAGGGTTGCAGGAGGGGTTCTTGGGGAGGAAAACCGAATCTAACAGGAAATTTTCAGCAGAGGGAATCAATAAAGCACGCCAGCACATCACACCCCCTTCAGCATTAAATCATTAAACCCTTTGTCTTGCTACCGATGCAGTTTATTTCCAACGTCTTTACTGCATGCAAGAGAGACAATTCATTTTTTTTTTCTCGGTAGAAGAAGGGAAGAAAAAAAAAATAAACCTACATTGAGCAGTGTGCCGATGCTGCCACTCGGTTTGGGTCAATCCACTGAAGCATGCTTTCAGAGCTTTCTCCTGGAGCATACAGGAAGACGGACTTGCCGTGTAGAAATCCAGGATTTGCCCAGGACTCACTGACAGAACATCCATACAGTCAAACATGATCTCCCCTGCACCGAATGTCTGTGAAAGTGCTTATCCTCTAGGTGTGGAGGCAAATGGCATAGAAAAGTCCACCCAACTCCATCAAACTCTGCCCCTTTTTTGGCACGTAGGCTGTTGGTTCTTTTCCCAGCCCCGAATCATGAATTATGACAGACAAGCCAGCTAAAAGCCTGTAATTGATCCAAATGATCATTTACCATTTTCCAGGCTTGCTCGGCCAATCCAGCCGGGGCGGGGGGTTCCCAGGAAGGTCCCAAGTTCTCCTTCCAAGCGCACGCTTGCAGAAAGCCTTCGGAACGCGTCCCGGAGCCTAGCCCGACGGTGCCCAGAGCGACCCAGCCCGGGTCGCCCGCGCCCTCGGCATCGCAGTCCTCGCCCGGCGCGCACGGGGGAATGCTGGTCCCCCCTTTGGCAAAGAATAGACCCTCCTGCCTCCGAACAGCCCACTTCCTACTACTTCTGTCACACAGAATGAAAGATTGAATTGCCTAATATATGCGAGTGAACTTTCGGTGAACCCTTCCCGGGCTGCTAACCTTCAAATGACCCAACGAGTCTGACATCACCAACTCCCAGGATTCTCACAGCGCTTAAAACCTCCCAGCAGCCGCGCAAACGCGCACAGCCCGGGAGGCCGGCGGCGGCGCAGGCCGGCGCTGCCTTGCCCATTTCTCACCTTACACACAAAGCGACAGGGGCTTTGAAAGCGAGCAGGGGAGGAGCTGGGCCGCCACCGCCGCCGAGGCTCACGTGCAGCGCCCGCTCCGCTCCTGCTACGCCTCTGGATTCACGGTGGCGGCCACGGCGCAGCCGGGAGACCAGCGCTCCCCACTGCCCGCCGCTGCCCCCTGCCCACCCTTGACATTCCTCGGAGCGCCTCCCGGTCTGGTCCGCTGCTCGGAGCTTAGGTACTTTTCCATTTCCCCCAGAGAGCGCACACGAGTGCCGCAGACCGCGGCCAGCCCTTGGGAAAGCCTGCCTTGGGAAACTTTCCACCGAGCACGGGCTTTCTCGGTCTGCCTCTTTGTAAGCCCGGACCGGGAGGGACCGCGTGGCTGTGGAGTAGAATCCCAGCGTGGCGGATTCCTTGAGTTTGTGAGAAATCCTCTGCAGGCAGCAGGCAATACACGGAGCAGCCAGGAAAGGGTTACACCTGCCCCAAACACACACACACACACACACACACACACACACACACACACACGGGCGTGCGTGTGATTTGAGATCCTGATTTCAGGAAACCCAAGAACTGTGGGCACGAACATGGATTTGGGAGTCGAACTAAACTAGGCTCAGTTCCGGCTGATCACTTAGGAGCTGTTACCCATTTAAACTGGGTATGCATAGAAGTGTTCTGGGCCTCCATGACCTCCTCTGCAAAATGGGCATACAATTCTACCTTCCTCCGCAGGTTCTGGGAAGGAAGGAAATAACACTTAGACAAGCTCCGCAAATATGCTGGAGCAAGTCTTGGCTGCGTCTTCACATTTTTGAAAGCAGGGCACAGAAGCTGAGAGAGCCCACAGGGGCTCAGCAGCACGACCAGAACTCAGCTCCCTGGCTGCCTAGCCTTCTGTGACAATGGCCTTGCTGTCCCCACAGCAGCACACTCCAACAACATGCTGGCTTCCTGTCCCATCACACACCTTCCCCACTATGAGATGCCCTAATTTGTGAGTCTCTCCGCCATTCCCCAGGGCCAACATGAGCCCCTCCCAGCCCCTGTCCAAACTCAGATAGAAACAAAATAATCTCAAGAGAAAAGGACTTTTCCTCTACCTTGCATCCTGACACCCAGGACGGAGGACCTTCCCAGCCAGCCTTAAAAAGGACAGACGCAATTTTCACAATACACCCAGGCCACAGACAGCTGTCAACCTGAGTGCCAGCCCTCCCCGAGGCCGGCTGTCTTGCACAAGTTGCCTAAGGGATGAAACACACATCAAAGACGGGAAAACTCTGGGGAGGAATTAAAGCACCCTCGCTCCTCTGCTGGCTTTCTACTATTCTAATTCTCTCTTACAATCCAGGGCGGGGCCGGGTGTGGGCAGGGAGGCAGAGCAGCTCGCCCCCTGCAGGGAACAGCTCTGCTCCAGGTTCCTTTCAGCCAACAGAGCCCCGCTGTGCCCTGGGACCCCCGCCTTTTAAAAGCCTGGGTGGGGGTGGGGTAGACCCTGCCCCATGCTGAATCGCTGCTCTAGGAGTAGCTCAGTGGTGTAACTTGCAAAGTCTGCCCTGTGCACACTTACCAGGTGGAAGATTCACCAAGGTGCATTAACACAATTTTGGGCCCAGCAAGCTCCGTTCTTGCTGTTGAAAAGTTCCCAGTGATAAAGGGGAGAGATTTGGTGGAAATTTTGTGTTGGTTATTTTTTTTTCCTCTATTTTCCCCAACACCTTTAAGGTACTGTCATTAAGACAGGTGTAAACTCACACACAAAGCATCACCTTTTGTGCCAATGTCTATTGGTCCCCGAGGCTCAGAGCTCCAAACGCTTATTCCAGTTTCTCAGAGTTCCTCGGAAATTGGGCTCATTTATACTGAGTCGTGGAGGTGGAGGAACAGTTGCTAAGTGACAGGGGGAGGAACTGGAGTTAGAGACCGCTGACAGGGAGGTGTGGACAGGTGTCTGCCTTCCAGCACTTGCCTGCAAGGCCTCTTTTCCCAAAGGGAAGGGTGCATTGGTGGCAGGGATGTGAAAGTGGGGATGGAGGATCTCCAATTTCTATTCGCTCTGCTTCTAAAGCTAGAGTCAGCGCCCACGAGGAAGGGGGCTGATCAAGGCCACGTTCCTTCCACTACATTCACACACAGAAACAGCAGCACTCTGTGCGTGCACGTGCGTAGCAAGCACTGGAGGATTTGATGTTTTTTTCCTTTGCACAAGAAAATTTAAAGCTTATGGGGGCTAACGTGGCACAGCAGATTAAACTGCCACCTGCGACACAGGTATCCCATAATATGAGCACTATAATATGAGTCCCTGATGTGCCTGGGCAAGCAGCAGCAGATGACCCAAGTGTCTGGACCTCTGTCACCCATGTAGGAGACCCGGTTGGATTTCCTGGCTCCTGGGCTTCAGCCTAGCTAAGATTTGTTCACTGGGACCATCTGGGGAGTGAATCAGCAGATGGAAGATCTCTCTTTGTACCTCTCCCTCTAACTCTGCCGTTCAAGTAGATAAATCTTTACAAATAAAATTTATAATCATTCTCAGGTTCTTTTAACTGAACTTGGGCCTTGAACTGTGTGATTGGTATTTGTGAACAGAATATTATGGGTTTCTTCCACCACAACAGTATTCAAAAGTCAACTCATTTCTCATCATGAATTAATTATGCTCATGGCAATGACTGGGGCTATTACTTAATCCAAGTATTAATTTATAAAGCAGACCCCACAATTTATTATTTCTTTATCAGTCAATCTAATTCTATACTTCTCGAAAAGTCAATCCTTCCTCCAAATTCTTCATTTTAACAAAAATGAAGGAAAAACACACAAATAAACCATGATTCTTTAAATACAAGGTACTACACAGATTAATGAATAGGGTAGGAAGTGAAAAATAGACTAGATAATTTGTTCACGGTGAAGTTCAAATTACTGACACCCATTTTAAACATGAGCCAAACACTTGGAAGAAACCTACCCAAATATCCCCTTGGTATGGCATAAAACAAACTCTGGTACATGTCCTTTCCTCTATTTTCTTTGTGTTTGATCAATGACCTAATAAAAGTTATTCCAAACAACAAGCAAACAAAAAGCCAAAAATAAAAAGCCAAAGTTTGAGAGCAAAATCCATCTTGTTTCAGAGTAACTGTATATTTGTCAGTGTGACACAGCACATTTGAAACCCATAATCATAAAACAAAAATTTATAGCCAAGGTTCAGGGTCTACATCTGTTTCTCTGGTTTTTGTACAGCAATTACCCACTGGACAATCCAGAAAGAAACACCATGAATCACGCTCTGCAAACATGTTTGAACTGGAGAATTTCTGAAGAAAGAAGAGGCGTCTGTGGCCCAGGGCTGCAGCAGGCTGTGTACAAAATCGGACAAAGACGCTGTGATATCTAGTGAGAAGGTTCTCACCAGTACAGACACACCCATCCCAGCCACAAGGCAAGCAACGCACAGGAAGCCACAGTGATGATGGCGGGGGAGGGAGGTGGACGCGGCTCAGTTTCTAAATACGTGCCAACCTGTGTGGGTTTTTGTTTCATTACTGCTAATTCTATTACTTTTTCCCCATTAATATATAAGCTCTAAAATATTTATGTTACTTATTTTAAAGGCAGAGTTACAGAGAGAGGGGGAAAGAGAGACAGACAGCTTCCACCAGCTGGTTCACTCCCCAACTGGCCGCTACAACTAGGGCTGGGCAAGGCAAGAGCCAGGAGCCAGAAACTCCATCGGTGACAGGTGCCCCATTACCTGTCTGCATGCTCTGCTGCTTTACCCGAAGAGCTGGATGGGAAGTAGCACAGCTGGGACTTGAACCAGCACTCATGGGATGCCAGTGTCAAAGGCGGTGCCACAGCCTTCTTGTCACATTTCTGCCAGATGAGTGGCCAGCCATGAGTGATGGGTGTGTCTGGGCAGAGAAGCCCAGGCCGGGCTATGTTGCCAGCGCAATCCAAGTCCTGAGGCTACCACATTCCCAGGAAGAGCTGCTTCTGTGTTTGCCGCTGGGTCAAGTTCAGAGAGGAATCAACAACAGACTGTTGATCCGTGGGTCTTGCCCTGGAACGCACCAATGTGCTTTTCATACGTGGCCTTGTAAGGTGGTTGTGGATACCAGTGTAAAGGTTAGGTCTTCTGAGAAACCCACCAAACTGTGCTTGTCCTCAGAGTCCTCTCTCCTCCTCAAGTGCAGCTCCCTGTCCATGAATAGTTGGCTCTTTTTCTTTTCTTTTTTTTTTTAACTCCCCAAAATAGCCACAACGGCTAGGGCTGAGCAAGGCATAAGCCAAGAGCTTCATCCGGGTCTCCCACGTGGGTGCAGGGACCCAAAACAGTTGGGCATCTTCCGTTGCTTTCCCAGGTACATTAGCAGGGAGCTGGACTGGAAGTGGAGCAGCCGGGGCAGCTTAACCCTTTATGCCCCAACACTGGCCCCATATGGCTCTTTTCTCTAGAACTCGGCTTTGTCAAAGTTTCCTGTGTGAAGTCTTCCCCACTTGCTTACCTGCAAACATTGTTCCCTGAGGAAAGGGTCCCACACTTTCCTCTTTCCATGCTTCTGGGTTCTTTTCTTTTGTGCTTCTGGGATTTCTGCTCCATGTGACTCATACGACACTTCTTCAAGCCCAATAGTTTCTTTGGGTCCCAACTAGCAAGTTGAAAGTCTCAGGACTGAGCAGAGGGTGCCAGCGATGCCCCAGCTGACCACCACTGCTGGGCATCCCCTCACAGCAAGTTGGGGAAGACCACTCTTTGGCTGTTTCTTCTGGTTTCCATGGTCCTTTTTAAATTTAGATTTATCTTAGAGCTGGCGTTGTATCATAGCTGGTAAAACTGCTGCCTGCAATGCTGACATCCCATATAGGCAACTGTTTGAGTCCTAGCTCACCATTTCTGATCCAGCTCCCTGCTAATGGCCTGGGAAAAGCAGTGGGGGATGGTCCAAGTCCTCGGGCCCCTGCACCCATGTGGGAGACCTGGAAGAAGCTCCTGGCTCCTGGCTCCTGGCTCCTGGCTCCTGGCTTCGGCCTGGCCTAGTCCCAGCCATCGCCACCATCTGAGGAATGAACCAGCAGATGGAAGATGTCTCTCTGTTTCTCTGCAACTCCACCTTTCAAATAAATAAATACATCTTTAAAAAAATCAATTCATATTTATGTTTTAATTAAAATGTATTTTATTTATTTGAAACAGAAAAGAGAGAGAAAGAGAGAGAGAGACATAGATCTCCCACCTGCTGGTTCATTTCCCCAAATGTCCACATCAGCCAAGGCTGGGTCATGCCGAAGTTGAGAACTTCAACCAGGTCTCCCATGTGGATGGCAGGGGCCTGACTATTCGCTGTCTCCTGGGATGCATGTTATCAGGGAGCTGGGATTGGGAGTCCAGCTGGGACTCAAACTCAGGCACTGGGATATGGGATGCAGGTATCCCAAGAGGAATCTTAAACACTACACCGAATGTCCGCCACTGAAATTTAGGTTTTTAAAAATTAATATACACTTATAAAAATGCAGAGTCTAGTCTAGCAAATGCAATGTAAACAGTAACAGCACATACACAAGGCAGACAAGCTCATGGAAAAACAATACTAAGGATGTATGAATTTTCAATGAACTGCTTCATGTCCCCTTCATCTCCACATATCCATTCACCAAAGGTTGAGTACCCACATGTGACAGGGGCAGGGTATATATTTTGAAAGGGGTTCTGCTTATCACTTTAACACAAATAAAATTCTGTAATGCCCATTGTTCTCCAACAGTTTAAAATTTAGCAATATTCCTTAAGCATTCATTTAAAATAACCAGTATAAATAGACTACATTAAAAATGTCCAGCTACTGGACATTTAGGTTTCTGTTTTTTTTTTTTTTTTAATATTATAAGCATCCCTGTGAGCATATGCACCAATACACCTGCTAGATAAAATTTTAGTGGCAGTACTACAAGAACACGTGTGCATTTAAAACTTTGCTAAAGTTTATTTATTAGTGAGGCTGCATGACAGAGAGAGGAGAAAGAGTAAGAGCTTCCATTTGCTGATTCATTCCCCAAGTGCCTGCCAATAGCTGGGGCAGGGCTGGTGCAGGGGGAAGCCAACAGCCAAGATGTCTATCTGGGGTGCCCATGTGGGTGGCAGGGACTCAAGTACTTGAGGCAGCATCTATAGCCTCCTAGGGTGATCATTAGTAGGAAGCTGGATCAGAAATAGTGGCAGGTTTCTGATATAGGATGTGGGTGTTCCAAGAAGTGGTTCAACTTAAAGTACCACAATGCCCACCCCAGGTACATTTTAAAATTTATACACATATACAGTTGTACTCTAAAATGGCTGGACACCTTTTCTTCTGGAGCAGGTCAGAAAACTCTCTTGGTCTCTGCTGCTATAGTATTAGGGAGCCACTGAGCACCTGTAAATAAGTGGGCAAGGAAACATTCAACAAAACTAACTAACTGGGGCCCCCACTGTGGCACAGCAGGTTAAGCTACTGTCCACAGCACCAGCATCCCATACAGGTGCTGATTCGAGTCCCAGCTGCTGTACTTCCAATCCAGCTCCCTGCTCATGTGGCTGGGAAAGCAGCAGAAGATGTCCCAAGTGTTTAGGCTCCTGCACGCATGAGGAAGAACCGGGTGAGGCTCCTAGAGTCCCTGCTTCCTATCCAGCTCCTTCCTACTTGCATCCTGGGAGGCAGCAGATGGTGGCCCAGTTGTTTGGAACCCCACCACCCACATGGGATACCAAGATGGAGTATTAAGCTCCCGGGTTTAGCCTGGCCCAATGCTGGCTGTTTCAGCCATTTGGGTCGTGAACCAGAGAATGGAAAATCTTCCTCTCTCCCATAAGTCTGATGTAATAAATAAATAATTCTTTACAGAAAAAAAATAAACCATCACTAACTACATAAACTGGTAGTGGACTAGGTGTAGCCTACGGACCTTATGTAGTTCACCAATTTCTGCTCAAAATCAACTTTGAGGAATTTAACTAAATTCCACTTCTGTCTCCAGCTTCATAAACCCTAGCTATATACAGTTGGGTTTTGTGAACACTTTAATTTTCCTTCTCCTCTGAAAGCCTCACTTAGTTTCAACTTCTGTCCCCAAAGAATACGATGGCTGATTATTCACCTGGACAGAGTGAGCCACTGAGCCTTCTCTCCTGACTTGTAACTTCCCACCTTCCTACTTCACTCCCTGTACAAGAGGGTGGTAGATTCAAGCTATGTCTTCAAATGTCCATACAGGCCCCTGCTCCTCCTCCATCAGTGCCTGCCTGGAAGTCCACCATTTCCTTTGACACCTCCTGTAGTATTTGGGAGAAGAAGAGTAGATGCCAGTGGCACCACCATGCTACAATTTGCTCGTGACTTCCATTTATTATTTTACCCATTTTTTTTAGTAGCTTCATGTCAGTATCTCTTTCAATGAGTTAATATTAGATGTGCCCCCTAGTTAATGGAGTGCTTAAAATAACAGCAAGATTCCTCAAGGAAGGAAAACAGCACAGGGTTCAAAGAGTAAATGATTTCATGACAATGTTATAATTCTTAAGTGCTTGTTTATTTTCAATCTGCACGAAAGGCAGAGAGATGAGAGGGGGGAGAGAGGAAGAAAGGGAGAGGTGGAGAGAGAGGGAGGAGAATAGGAGAGAGGGAGAGGGAGAGAGAGGGAGAGGGGTAGAGAGAGGGGGAGGGGGGAGGGGGAAGAGGGAAAAGGAGAGAGAGGGAGAGAGGGGGGGAGAGAGAGGGGGAGAGGGAAATGGGGAAAGGGAAAGAGGGAGGGGGGAGAGGGAAAAGGAGAGAGAGGGACAGGAGAGAGGGAGAGAGGGAGAGGGGGAGAGGGGGGAGGGGGAGAGGGGGGAGGGGGAAGAGGGAAAAGGAGAGAGAGGGACAGGAGAGAGGGGGAGAGGGAGAGGGGGAGAGGGGGAGGGAAAGGGAGAGGGAGGGGGAAGGGGAGGGGGGGAGGGGGAAGAGGGAAAAGGAGAGAGAGGGACAGGAGAGAGGGGGAGAGGGAAAGGGAGAGGGAGAGGGAAAGGGAGAGGGAGGGGGGGAAGGGGAGGGGGAGAGAACTCTTCCATTCACTGGTTCACTCTCCAAATGGCTGTAGTAGCCAGCACTGGGCCAGGCTGAATCAAGGAGCTTAGACCTCCATTTGGGTCTCACATGGGGGTGGTAGGGGTCCAAATACTTGGGCCACCACCTGCTGCTCCTTAGGATGCATTAGCAGAGAGCTGGATCAGAAGCAGAGTAGCCGAGACTCCAACCTGCGCTCGGTCAGAAAGGATGGCTCAACCTGTTGCACCACAACGCCTGTCCCAAGATGCCTGCTTCAATTCTGAGCTCAGCACTTCATTTTTTTGAGGTCTAGACTTGAACAGATTATCAGTTGGCTCTTAAAGCATGCTGCTTAAATGAACCGAAATTAAGCAAGTAACAACTCAGCTCCTTAGTCACATTAGTCACATTTCAAGTGCTCAGAACTCTCATGTGACTTACAGTTATCACATTAATAGAATAACACAAAAGTTCTATCGGACTTGGCGCTCACTTGAAAAGGTCAACTTAATGGATCAGAGAGGCAGTGAAAGGTGACGGGAAGGACTACAGAGTTCGGAGATCAACTACGTCTAAACTCCAGCACCCTTCCTACCTGCTGTTTGACCCAAGGCAAGTTGGTTAACCTGAACATGCCCTAACTCCCTCTTCTATAAAATGGAATTATTACTGGTACCTACATCAAAAGGTTGTGGTAAAGATTAAATGAGGTAATACAAGTAAAAAGCACTTGGAGCACTGCCTGAGATATAATAAATACTTCTAAAATGTCAATGCAAAGACTGCAAGGGAGGAAAATGAAGTTAGCACAATCCCTCAACACCACTCACATCCAATGCTGCTAGGCCCAGAGAGTGTTCTGTCAGGACAGTGATTTCCAACCAGGATGGACGTTTCAGGTTGCAGGCTGCGGCCACGTGCAGTTAGAGCAAGTGTCCCAAGAGATTCTGCTGCAAATGTTTGAGGAAGAACCACTGCATCAAAGCAGTTTTGTACTAAGATCTGTCCTGACTTACGATGGTTCAATTTCAGATTTTCTGACTTTGTAATGGTGTGAGAGTGACAGGCATTCAGCAGAAGCCACATTTTACATTTTGATTTTTTTTCCTGGATTAGCAATGGGCAGGAGGCCCCTCATGCACAATGCTGGGCAGCAGGTGAGAGAGCAGCTTCCAGCCAGCTAAGGGATCACAGGGGACCCACCCAACCTGTGACTGTGTTGCTACGCTGTGGTGTTTGGTAGGCTAGGCGCAGTGCGTGCATCAGGATATTTTCATCCACAATGGGTTAATCCGGTTATAACCTCATCACATTTTGCTGTGTAAGAGAGCATTTTTACTGTATAAGGGAAGATGGTGGTTTCTTTTATTTTACAAAGCAGACATTGAATCAGAATGGCAATGAAATTCTTGACAAGATCCACCCTGGTGCTCCTGTGGGTGGGAGGAAATGGCACGTGGCTCTTCTGCTGGTGTGGTGTTCAGTCTCAGGGGTTTAAGGCCAATCACAGACCATGAAATGGCAAGGATATTTCCCAAGATGGAAGGTTTGTTTTCACCTTTTTTTCCCCCATCCCTGCATGCACCCATTTCACCTATTTTTCCCCATTCCTGCATGCACCTACCCCTGCATGCATCTACCCCGTGTACCCACCCGTCTACATTTACTCATCTCTCCTAGTTGCACTCACTGACCCACCTACCAATCCGTCCATCCTTTGACTGATCGCTCACCCATGACCCAGGCACCACCGGGGAGGAAGCAGAGCATGGCTTATTGGTGGCCAACATGGAGAGAGTTGGGAAAGGGACGAAAGTAAAACTTCTCAGATCATGCATGTGTGCCTTCTGCTAGAATCCTTGAAAAGGATTTCCTGATGAGACCCGCTGGCAGAAAAACGGTCAAAGGCACGGGCCACTGGGGATTTCAGTGAAGCAGGTTTGATAAATCAGGTTGTGGCTGGAAAGCCCCTCAGATCTGACACTGACCTTTCAGAGCATCCCAGGATTTGAAATGCTAATGAAGCTGAGTTCTATTAACAACACAAAAGTTTCTGACACAGGCAAAGCTAAAGGCTCAAAGGAATTTCCTTCAGATTCCACTAAGAAAGGGAAAGGAAAAAGTACAAATACATTAGAGAGGCAGTTGGAGAGAAGATGGGAGGTTGAACTCATCCTGCTCTCCGAGAGGGAAAAGGTAGATAGAAAAGTCCCATGAGACCCAGTGGGAATTGTCAAAGCAACACAATACTGGATGGCGGTCCCTGTGAAATTTCTGTTGGAAAAGCGATGGTATGTATAGAAGCAAATCACACACAGACATATGTGTATATAGGCATGCATATTAAATACAATGTAAATATTTCTGACTAAAAATGATTTTTGTCTTTTCCCGGTAAAGCCATCTTCTACCTCAGCAAGGGCTTTGAAAACCTGTCTTAGAGAAGTCAGGGTGGCTTCCAAAATTGAATTTTGGCCTTTTGTCATTGCTTGCTTATTTTTGAGATAGCGATGCTGCAAAAGACATTAACAAAGACATCTCAGAAGGCAACAGTTCTAAAATTTAAGGTGACACTTAACCATGGGAGGGTAAGAAAAGAAATGAATAGACGGAAACCAGAAGTAGCTCCTTTGTGTGGGCAAGCAGAGTACAATGATAAAATGTAGGATTCATTTGCAAGGCATCAAAGCATGGTGACTCCACAACCTCCCACCCAGGGCTACCTAGTGAGAAGGCATAGGGTCCTATGGTGTTTCGTCTGCACTTGTCAGAATCTGACCTCTGGTCCAACAGTGTATTCCACATGGTGCACACAGAGGACCTTCAAATATGGCATCTCAGGCTTTGAGAAAACCACAGCAGAGGAAGCTTTCTCTCCCCTCTGCTTTGCCCTTCTACTCTGAGACTTCGCGAAGTCATTCCCTCCTTTCCCATGGAGGCCCTCATGGGAGAGGTACCTTCCCTCAACCTGGAAGAAAGGAGCCAAATGCACGGGGCCACAGAGAACTCCCAACTCACAGGCCCTGACAAGTTCACTACCACTGGTCACCCCCGCTTCGCCTAACCACACCTCTCTGCACAATCCACCCCCTCACCAAACTGCTATCACTGAACAGAGGGAGTGATGTGTAGCAGCCCTGGAGGGGTAAGGACAGGTTAGTCTAACACTGAGCTGGGAGGCCAGAGGATAACTTTCCACTAATCGCTTAGGAGAACGTCTCTGGTCTTATCAGTACCATGACAAGCTGCTGTGCCTCTTGGTATAAAATACATTTATGTGTATACTAGAAGGTGCAACCAGAAGGCCACGACAGAATGATTAACGTGTCCCCTGAAAGACCCAGGTGAGGCTGCCCAACATCATACTGTAGGCCAAGGGTTGGCAGACTGCAAAAGCCAAATCCAGTCTACCACCTGTTGTTAGAAAATAAAGTTTTACTGCAATGCAGAGAACAACCATTTATTTGTTTACATACTGTCTTTGGCTGGTTTCACACAATGACTGAGTTGAGTGATTGCAACAGAAACTGTCTGGTCGACAAAGCTAAAAATATTTACAATCTGTACCTTTAATGAAAAAATGTGCTGTGCTAAGCATTCTCTACCAATCCATTGAATTGGCTTTGAAGATGAAATCTACCAGCAGTCCAGGAACCAAATCAATATGTAGGGTTTTCTCGAGGTCTAAAATTCTCAATGTGAACACCCCAAGAGCCCTCTGCATTTATTTTTTAAACATCCCAAATACATTTGTTCAGTGTCTCTTAGTTTATTTTTGCTCTGCCTGGAGTACTCTTGGCTTAGATATCGACATGACTTATTTCATCTGTTCCTTGATTTTTTTTTTTGAGCATGTTGCTTTAATTAAGACCCTAATGATCCTAATTAAAATAGGACTCTAGGTCACGTCCATCACACTGTGTGTTCGTTGGCCCCGTAATCTTTATTTATAGTCCTATCTGGCATATATTTATGCTGAACATGTCTGTCACAACAGAAAGTAGTCTTCGTCAGGGCTGCAACTCAATCTAGTTCACCACTATGAGCCCAGTAAGGAGCATGGTTCATGACATATAACAATCCCTTGATAAACAGCTGTTGGATGACTTAATGGACAAACAGAACTTCCTGGAAGAAACTGATTAGTAGAGCCATGGACAACCCAGTAGCAACTTACAGTTGGCAGAAACTATGATCTACTGTTTTAAGGCAATTAGAATGGCCTCACTGTAAAGAAAATACAATTAGGACTAATTACTAGTAGACATCATATAAAAAATGAAATCTTTGGCACAGTCCTGTGCTTTCAATTCACTGATGAGGCAGTTCAACCTACATGCAGACTGGGAAAAAGGACAGGCTTTTTAAAAAACAAAAAAATGGGGCTGGGGCAATGAGAAATTCATTGCCAACAAATAAAGCAAACAACCAGTGAACCTTGGCCCACACCACTGGCAAAATGGACTCAAAATGGGTCATGGGCCTAAATGTAAAGCAGAAAGCTATAGACTTTTACCAGAAAACATAGGAGAAAATCATGTGACCTTGCATCGAGCAAAACATGACACATAAAAAAACCAAAATGCTAATTTGGATTTCATCACAATTAAAAACTTTGTTTCTGTTGAACGAATAAGAAGACAAATCACAAAGTAGGATCAAAACTACGCGAAACTTCTATAAGATAGTGGATTCATGCCCAGAATCCAAAAAGAACTGTCAACATTTGATAACAACAAAGAAGCACCCCTTTCCTCACTTCCAATGGGTAAATATTTTAAATAGAAATGTTATAAAAATAATACACATATTGCAGAAAAGCCCAGGAAAATATGCTCAACACCAGGGGCATTGTGGCATCAAGGATTAAGCCACTGCCTGGCGCACTGGCATCTATATGGGTTTTTGTTTGAGATGTGGCTGTTCCACTTTTTTGTTTGTTTGTTTAAAGATTTATTTATTTATTTGAGAGGCAGAGTTACAAACCGAGAGACAAAGAGATATAGGTCTCCTATCCACTGGTTTGCTCCCCAAATGGCCGCAACAGCTAGAGCTGGGCCAGACTGAAGCCAGGAGCCAGGAGCTTCTTCCGGGACTCCTGCCTGGGTGCAGGGGCCCAAGGACTTGGACCATCTCCTACTGCTTTCCCATGAACATTAGCAGGAGCTGGATTGGAAGTGGAGCAGCTGAGGCTTGAACTGCTGCCCATTTTGGATGCTGGTGCCGCAGATGGAGGCTTTACCATTGTGTCACAGTGCTGGTCCCTGGCTACTCCACTTTTGATTAGCTCTCTGCTAATGGACATGGAAGATGGACAAGTAGAAGCTAATGGACAGTGGAAGATGGCCCAAGTACTTGGGTTTGTGCACCCACATGGGAGACCTGGAAGAAGTGTCAAGCTCCTGGCTTCAGCCTGGCACAGCTTTGCTGTTGTGGCCATTTGGGGAATGAGCCAGCAGATGGATGATCTCTCCACCTTTCTGGATCTCTGCCTTTCAAATAAATTAGAAAGAAATCTTTAAAAAAAAATGCTCAACATCATTAGTCATTATATAAATGCAAGTTAAGACCAGAATTAGATAACACTACCCATCTACTGGAATTGATAAAATTAAAAAGATGGGAACAGCAAATGTCATTGTGGATGTGGACAAACTAGAACTGTCACACGCTGTTGCTGCAAGTATAAAATAATATAACCACTTTGAAAATAGCTTGAAAGTTTCTTAAAAAAATTAAACATGAGGTATTGGATTAAGAAGGCAGAGTAGGGAGTTTACTATTCTAGTCTAGGAGAAGATAGTTTAAAATAAGTAGAGAGAGTATAGTCTCAGGGAAGAGTTAGCAAGAAAATGGCAGAGGAAGTCCACATAAATTAGAGGGACACAGTGGACCTATGTGAAGAGTGTGGATGCCCACAACTCAGGACCCCAGCAGCCAAGAGCCTCTGCACCAGCTTTGGAGAGTGAGATGAGACCAGACTGCAGCAGCCCACGCCACTGGTGATAAAGCTGTAGGAAGAACCTGGAGGGAATCCGTCCTGGAGCTTTGTGGGAGACAGTGTACCTGCCAGACTAGAAGAGAAAAAAAAGGAGGGGCACATTTCTCTTTCCCCAGTCATCCTGCAATGGCATCCTGTAACAAGCAGATAGAGAGTGGGCACCATTTTGGACATGCATAACAGCTGTACCAGCTCGTGTCCACATGCCCAAAAAACAGCAGACTCCAAAGTCTGGAAGGGAGAACTGATGTAGGTCAGGGTGCTCATGACTGTGGGTGGCTTGTGTGCTGGGACTGTGAAAACACTTAGGCTTCAGGACTATGAATGAGGCTGCGTTGGAGGGCTCAGGACGTTGGGCAGTCACCGTGGGAGGCTACATATGCTCAGGACTCCCTGGTTCCCTGGTGAGGGACATTGCTGGGGAATGTGAGCTTACACCGAGGACTGCACAGAGCCTCTGTGTGGTCGGTCCTCTTGGCAGTGCAGACGAATACTATACCCACTGGGGCTAGGACCCAGGCACTGGTCTCCTTTGAGAGGCAGTGAGCTTAGTCTACACCGACAGAGCAGAACAAAGCTCCCCTCTGATTTAAACAAAAAAGGGGGGATTTACCATACCCAACCTGGGTGTCACTTTTTAGATACTCCCTCTACCCTGCAGCACTGAACAGAGCTCCCTGGCCACACTTACCACCTGCTTCTAGGTATTCACTGAAAAAGTAGACACTCCACTAATCCACAGAGGCATAGTTCAAAGATGAAAGCTGCCACAGGGAAAACAAAAACAAACAAACAAACAAACAAAAAACAGAGAAACCAATGAATATCTCCACAAATACCGAATAGTAAGTGCAGCAATTCAAGAAACAAGAATAAAGAACACAACATGAGGTCCCCAAAAGAATACAAAGAATAGATTGTGAAGATGAAGAGACTGAAGAAATGCCAGAAATGGAATTAAAAAAATTGATCATAGGATTACTTAGAAATAATCAGAAGCAAATGCATGAACTAATGAAATCTATACATGAAAAGAAATAAAATTTGTCCTATGAAATTGAGATCTTAAATCAAAATGAAATCTTGGAAATGAAGAATTCAATAGAACAAATAAAAAATGCAGTGGAAAGCCTTAACAATAGAATTGGTGATGCAGAAGAAAGAATATCTGACTTAGAAGACAAATCACAACAAATTATACAGTCAGACCAAAACCAACAAGAATAAATTAGAAAACTAAAAAACACTGGTGGAGATCTACGGGATATTATCAAATGACCAAACATACAGTTCTAGGAATTCCTGAAGGTGTTGAAGGATTAGAAGGCCTTTTTAGTGAAATAATAAGAAAATTTCCCCAATTTGGAGAAAGAGACATCTAAGTACAGGAAGCACACAGAACTCCTAATAGACATGATCAGAAAAGATATTCACCACAACACATTGTAATCAAGCTCTCCACAGTAAAACATAAAGATTCTAAAATGTGCATAAGAGAAATGCCAGATTACTTTCAAAGGATCTCCAATTAGACTCACAGCAGAGTTTTCATCAGAAACCCTATAGCTTGGTAAGAATGACAAAGTATATTACAAGTCGTAAGAGAAAAAAAAAAACTGTCAATCCAGAATACTGTACCCTGCACCCTCATTTCTGAACGAAAGTAAAATAAAGACCTTTCATAACAAACAGAAATTCAAAGAATTTGTCAGCACCCATCCAATCTTACAAAAGATGCTTAAGGATTTGTTGCACACAGAAACACAGAACATGGTTATCACTATGAAACAATGTAAGGAAGGAAATCTCCCACTTAAAAGTACAAAGGAAATCAAAAGTAAAAAAAATAGGAATATTTATGGAAAAATGGCAGGGCAAAGTTGTTACTTATCAATAGTCACCTTGAAAGTAAATGGCTTCAACTCTCCAGTTAAAAGACACAGACTCACTGAATGGATTAAAAAACAAAACCCATTTATTTTCTGCCTACAAGAAACACATCTCACTAACAAAGATACACACAGAATGAAAGTGAAAGGATGCAAAAATATTCCATGCTAACAGAAAAAGAGCTGGGGTAGCCATCCTAATATCAGACAAAATTGACATTAACACAAAAACTGTTAAATGAGACAAAGAAGGGTACTATGTAATGATTAAGGGATCAATTCAATAAGATGATGCCACTATTACAAACATATATGCACCTAATGACAGGGTAACTGACTATTTAAAAGAAACGGTAAGGAAGCTACAGGGAGACATAGACTCAAACACAATAGTAATGGGGGACTTCAATACCCCACATTCAGCAATGGACATAGCCACCAGACAGAAAATCAGCAAGGAAATAGCATAGTTAATTGACACTATAGACCAAATGGACCTAACAGATATCTACAGAACTTTTCATCCTACAGTTGCAGAATACACATTATTCTCAGCAGTGCATGGAAATTTCTACAGGATTGACCCCCTGTTAGGTCATAAAGCAAGTCTCATCAAATTCAAAAAAATCAAAATCATACTATGCATCTTCTTGAACCACAATGGAATGAAGCTGGAAGTTAGCAACTCAGGGATCTCTAGAACACACGCAAATACATGGAGACTTAACAACATGCTACTGAATGAATGGTGGGTCATTGAAAAAAAATCAAAAGAGAAATCAAAAAATTTCTGGAAACAAATGAAGATGACAATGCAACATATCAAAACTTACGGGATACAGCAAAAGAAGTGTTAACAAGAAAGTTCACAGCAATTGGTGCCTACATCAAGAAATTGGAAAGGCACCAAATAAATGAGCTATTAATGCATCTCAAGGATCTAATAAAACTGCAGCAAACCAAACCCAAAACTAGTAGGAGAAGAGAAATAATTAAACTTACAGAAGAAATCAACAAAACTGAAACCAAAAAATACAAAAATCAGCAAAACAAAGAGATTTTTTTGAAAAAATATAAAACAGCAACATACTACTGACCAAACTAACCTAAAAAAGGAGAGAAGACCCAAATTAATAACATCTGAATTGAAAAAGGAACTCTAACAACAGATATTATAGATCAACAGAAATTACTACAAAGAGCTGCATGCCAACAAACTGGAAATCCTAAAAGAAATGACAGATTCCTACACACATACAACCTACTTAAATTGAGCCATGAAAACATAGAAAACCTAAACAGACCCATAACTAAGATAGAAAATGAATCAGTAATAAAGACCCTCCCAACAAAGAAAAGACCAGGACCAATGGATTCACTATTGAATTCTACCAGACATTTAAAGAACTAACTCCAATTCTTTTCAAGTTATTCAAAACAATTGAAAGGGAGGCAATCCTTCCAAATTCTTTCTATGAAGCTAGCATCACCTTAATTCCTAAACCTGTAAAAGATGCAACAGAGAAAAAGAACTACAGATCAATTTCCCTGATGAACATAGATGCAAAAATCCTCAACAAAATTCCAGCCAATCAAATCCAAGAACACATCAGAAAGACCATTCACTGGGACCAAGTGGGATGTATTGCTGCTATATAGGGATGGTTCAACATTTGCTAATCAATCAATGTGATGCATCACATTAACAAACTGAAGAATAATAACCATATGATTATCTCAATAGATGCAGAGAAAGCATTTGATAAAATACAACACCTTTCCATGATGAGAACTCTAAGTAAATTGGGTATAGAATGAAAATTCCTTAACACAATCAGGGCAGTCTATGACAAACACATGACCAGCATCCTATTAAATGGGGGAAAAGTTGGAAGCATTTCCACTAAGATCTGGAATCAGACCAGGATGCCCACTCTCACCATTGCTATTCAATACAGTCCTGGAAGTTTTAGCCAGAGCCATTAGGCAAGAAAAAAAAATCAAAGGGATACAAGTTGGGAAGGAGGAAGTCAAACTATCCCTAAATGCAGATGACATGATTCTATATATATAGGGGATCCAAAAGACTCCACTAAGAGACCATTGGAACTCATAGAAGAGTTTGGTAAAGTAGCAGGATTTAAAATCAATAAACAAAAATTGACAGCCTTTGTATACACAGAAAATGCCGTGACTGAGAAAGAACTTCTAAGATCAATGCCATTCACAACAGTAACAAAAAATCCAATAC